>NC_045777.1:36227918-37477918 GCF_008692025.1 Phocoena sinus
CTTTATCATTTTATACACTCTAAAGCCTTCTTTAAAAGCTTCCCTTTGCACTTTTCCCTGTGATATATACATATCTAGGGATCCTAGGTAATACACGAGTGTGAATGTGTGTGTGGTCGGGGGGTGGGGGGAGATGATTTTATCTAGACATTGCCCCCACTGTGTTTTCCCAGAACATTTTCTTTGAAAATATTTTCTTCCAACAAATCTCTTAGTTCAGTGAATGAATAGCATCAAATATCGGTATGATTGCATTGTGGCTTTCCCCTTGGTTATTCTAAATTTAAAATTTTTAACTATTTTAGCTCCAGTTTATTTTTATTGCAAAAGCAATAATGCTATAGAAAAATGAAAACAGCAAAGAAAAATATAATAAAATAGCACTAAATTATATATTTTACACACATATACATGTATTAGAGACACATGTACACACGTACACTTTTAACATATACATGCATTTTTAACAAAACTGGGATCATGTTAAATATACTGATTTTTAGTCATTTTTAATTCAACCAATGAAGTATACTCATATCCAGTAGGATATAAATTTACGTACTAATTTTAATTCTTATGTATAAAATTTTTTTTGATTCTAGTGTATGAAACACTATACAGAATTTATTATGTGGCACATAGTGTAATTTAAACAGATCCAAGTTGATGGATTTTCACTGCTATGAGAACAACAATGGTAAACATGTTTGGCTGTTCATTTTGTACATTCATGCAGCCTTCTCCTTGGTACAATTAGAGTTGGTTGGCCAAAGCATGTACACATTTTATATCATATGTATCTTGTTATACTGACTTTCAGAAAAGTTGTACCAGTTTATACCCTCACTATAATATATGAAGAGTGCCTGTTTCCCAGCGATATTCTTTTTTTTTTTGGCTGCATTGGGTCTTCGGTGTTGCACTCGGGCTTTCTCTAGTTGCGGCGAGCAGGGGCTATTCTTCATTGCAGTGCGTGGGCTTCTCATTGCGGTGGCTTCTCTTGTCAAGGAGCACAGGCTCTAGGTGTGTGGGCTTCAGTAGTTGCAGCACGCGGGCTCAGTAGTTGTGGCGCATGGGCCTAGCTGCTCCACGGCATGTGGGATCTTCCCGGACCAGGGCTCAAACCTGTGTCCCCTGCATTGGCAGGCAGATTCTTAACGGTGGTGCCACCAGAGAAGCCCCCCAACAATGTTCTTAATGCTGGCTGTTAGACATCTTTTATATGTGTTCACAACTAATAATCGAAAAATATTTTTTCTTGAAGCTTTTTCAGTCTCTATTCTGTCACTTCACCATAACAGTCCATAAACCTTGCTCTGTGCCAGATGCTCCAAATTCTGGGCTTTTGTTATCAAGCTTTAAATCCTTCACAGGGACTGAGCTGTGACTTCTCAACCTGGTGACCAGGATATGGGGCATTTCCCTCATGTTCCAATAGTGGCTCAGTGTGTATAGATAATAGGGTTGTTGTACTTGCCTTAAGCACTCAAGGCCACCAGGATTGGGGAGACAGTGGCCGTGACTGAGCCTCAGGAGCCTCGACAATAGGTTTCCCTTCCCTTTTCATTTCCTTCTCCATGTTGATCTTCAAACCTATTTTATAAGTGATCCAACACCTGTCTCCATCTCCTTCTTGTTTATTTTTAATAACAGAACAGCTTGAAGCTTTGAAAAGTATGATGGAAGCAGGAGAATCCGCTGCCCCAGTGAGCATCTTAGAGGATGATAATGAAGAGGAAATAGAAAGTGGTGAGTTGGATGTTTTAAATTTACACATCACAAAAAAATACTTTTTAAAATAAGAAAAACATGAATTTGTCTCAGTGGGCCCTTTTATATAACACAACATTCTAATTCCTAATAGTCAGGTACATGTACCAACCTTAATCTTTTGTTATTTTGGGGTATTTTTCCAAATAGTATGGCTTAGAATTTACCTGCACACTAGATTTTAGTAGCTTAGTCATCTCCTTTCCTGTTGTGCATTCAGCTATTCAGCAGAAACTCACAGCCAGAGAATCCTTGAAGCACTTGCTGTAGAAGGCCGGGCTTGGAATAAAAAGAACATTTCTGCAGTTCTTTCCCATAAACAAAACCTGAACATCAGTGCTGTTACTGATGACAGCAGTAAGGCGAGTTAAAAGGGAAGGAACCTGGATAGAGACCCTCAGTAAATGCTTGGTTTGTGTGCACTTATAGTGAACTAGAAACTCAAAGCCAGAATTAAACTTTCAAGTTCAAATTCCTTCAAATAACCAGCTCACCAGAATTGCCTATATCTGTATTTACAGGTAGATATTTTTTGCAAAGGCAGCCTTGCTCAAAATATTTTAATATTTGTTATTAGCTTCTATTTTTACTTTGGCCATATAGCCACTACCATAATCTTTGGTTTTACATGGGTCATTTGAAAGGTTTGGAATGTTTTTAGAAAACTATTTGTTCATTATGTATCATGAGAATTGATTAACAAAATGACGTGAGAGTTGATTAACAGAATAGTTTGGACATGCATTGAGTGTCTATTGGTTAGTGCCTTGAATTTAGATAGTGCCTTGGGGCTAAGTAATTTAGAAACATTTGTAGAAACTCTGTTTTTCATATAAACATCTGAAATAGAAGAGTAGATTTTAGGAAAGTTTGACATTATAGGTAAAAACCTAAAAGCTGTGAGAATCAACGAATCGTATTCACAACCCCTTAATAAAGACTCCTGACTATGGAAGAGACTTTATGAATGATTTATGTTGCCTGAGAACATGACTTACTTCCATATGTTTTATACGTCAGGGAGGGTCTGGGAGGCCAGAGATACCTGGCAGTATTTAATCAATGCCTGTTGTGGTTATCTATTACTGTGTAACAAACCACCCCAAAACACTTTATTATTATCCCTCCTAGTTCTGTGGGTCACCTGGGCTCAGGTCGAGGGCTCTCCCTTTGGTTTCTCATGCGGTTGCCGGCAGATGACATCGGGGGCTAGAGTCATCTGAAGGTTCCACTGGGCCGGGTGTCTCGAGATGGCTCACTCGTGGCTGACGGTTGATGCTGGCTGGCTTTTGGGAGCTCAGCTGACACAAGCACCCCCATGTGGCCTCCCCAAGTGGCTTGGGCTTTTCACAGCATGGTGGCCAAGATCCTTGACAGAGCGTCCTGAGAGCCAGTGCTCCAACAGGCAGAAAACAGAAACTGCTAAACTGTTTAAGAGCTGTGCTTGGAACTGGCACATCATCACTTCCTCTATATTTTATTCATCCAAGCAGTCTTAGTTAGGGCCCACCCACATTCCAAGGGGTGGGTGAGAGGCAAGATCACGTTGTAGAAGAATCAGTGGGAAGCTGATATTACTGCAGCTGTCTTTGGAAAGTACAGTCTGCCACATTGCTTGTTATATTATTTCACAGTTTTCGCAAATAATAAACCCAAACAAGATTTAAGAATAAAATCTTGAAAGGAATATACTGAGTTGGCCAAGAAGTTCGTTCAGGTTTTTCCATCACATCCTATGGAAATTTGGCCAACCCAGTATTTCAAAAGATCAATAAAACACTTCTAAAATTTGAAAGTCTGAGTATTATATAAAAACTGTCCCTTAACTTAGGTTAAGTTTCATAGATGATAATCATACACATGTAAGGTGTTACTAGATACTCTAATCCAGTAAAACAAACTGAAGAATAATGGAATACATTAAGAAAAATCATAATAATAATAACTATGATTTTTGTACCAACTGTAGATTAGGTACTTTACATCAATTCCTCATCTAATCTTTATGCAGCCAAAGAAATAAGTATTATTATACTAATTTTTCAGATGAGGAAACTGAAGCTTAGAGTGGTAACATATGTTACATGCAATCCCACAGCTGGTGAGCAATGCTACTAAGATTCAATCCCAGAATTGCCTTGACTCCAGGGTCAAGACCTTCTGTACCTTACAATATTGTCCTTCTAATGTATAGGAATATAAAGCGAACATAAATATGCAAAATCATTGGTAAAATATTTTTCTTTATAAAAAGGAAAAAATATATAAATGATGCGAGTCACAAATGTGAAGTTTCCTGAACACACACACATTAATCTAAAATGAGGGGTCAGCAGGATTCCACTTACTGTCCTTAAGGGTACTTTCCCAACTTTTATGCAAATGCTAATTATTCCTATAGACAAAATAAATTTGCCTCTAGTGATTCCCATGTTATTCCAAAATGTTTGAGATAAAATTTTGATTGTTCTAACAGAAATATATGGGTTCATATGCACCTGAATTTCTCTCTAAGGCTATAGAGGTTTCTGCTATACCAGTTACATATGTGAGTCTCACGTTTCCTCAGTCATACTTGACTTCAGCTCTGGTCAGCCAGTTGGCTGTAATTACCCTGCTATCACAGTATGATCCTACTATACCTGAATGACTAGAGTCTCTCATTTAAATACTTCAACACAGCAGGCAAGAGGAAACCAAGCATAGTTCAAGAGGGCAGTCCTGCCTGGAGGCTGTAGAAAATAGAAAAGGCTCTCAGTCAGTGGAAGTGTGTGCCCAGTCATTAGGCTGGATGTAGATTCAGACAAACAGTGGAGAATAGCAACATTGTGTGTGGTTGTGGGTGTGTCTATGCATACATACACACTCAGGAGATGCTAACCTTTAGTCATACAACCCTTTTAAAACAGTTACTAAGTCTCTCCCCCTTCTATGGGGTATACCCCTGGAAATTCAAGTAGTTTATATCTGGCTAAGCAGGTTAGACTAGATATAAAATTGAAATTCAGTAGTGATGGTGGGAGGTTTCAAAATCTTGGTTACAGACTGTAGGTCATGAAAACCCAGTGTCACATTAACAGCGTTGGGCTAGAAGCCTGAGAAATCTAGGTTCATATTCTAACTCTGTGACCTCAGACAATTCAAATCATATTTGTGAATCTATTTCCTTTAAATGAAGACACTGGACTAGATTCTTTTAAGACCTCTTTCAGCTTCTCAAGTCCTTTTTTCTTGCCCAAGGCCTATATGACCTACTTAAAAAAAGAATCATCTGCCTCCAGAATACCCCCTCATCAGAATATCAGTTCCGGAAGAGGAGGGTGTCTGACTCGTTTCCCTTCCCTTTATCCCTTCCCTGGAATAGCACTGTGCAAAAAGCAATCTAAAATTCTGAATTTAAGACACCGTCAGTTGAAAGGCACTACTATTTTATTGACTAAGAAAGAAAACTGCTTCCAGTGAATCGTAAAATGACATCGATTAAAGGATACATTGCCATATTAGATATATTACAATGCGGGGAAAAAATGCACCTTAGAATCGGTGAAAGTTTTTCATTTACTCCTGTTCTTGAATTCTCCTTTCCACCTTTGAAACACACTTAAAACAAAAAATGTCTAATTCTTATGGGTCTGTTCACCTCCCTCAGAAATATTTTCTTTTTTTTTTTTTTTTAATAGTCAAGGTCCCTCATGCCCAGTATAGTGACAGTGTGGATTTGTGTCGGCCTTGTCCTGTGGCCTGTGGGTGTCTCCTGATTCTGGCTAGATTTTAGGCAAATTCCTGGGAGCCCCTGCAGGATGGGCATCATGGGAATACAGATCTCACACCAGCATGTGCCTAATTTTCCTACAGCCTTGGGTGGATACCAGGGTTCTTATAATTTCCTGGACTGGTGGGCCGGGTGATGGCATCTGTGCCTCCCTATATAGCTAGGCCAGGCTCCTGGGTCACCAGCTTGACTTAGCACCCACTTCCTGCTCCCTTCCCACCATGAGCCCAATGAATGATTTCAGAGTCTTTTAAACCGCAGCCAGATTTGGCAAATGCTTTAGGAGAGCAGAAAGTCCTTCCAAGCTCTATCTTTTTTTTTTTTTTTTTTTTTTTTTTAAACATCTTTATTGGGGTATAATTGCTTTACAATGGTGTGTTAGTTTCTGATTTACAACAAAGTGAATCAGCTATACATATACATATGTTCCCATATGTCTTCCCTCTTGCGTCTCCCTCCCTCCCACTCTCCCCATCCCACCCTTCCAGGCTGTCACAAAGCACCGAGCTAATATCCCTGTGCCTTGTGGCTGCTTCCCCCCAGCTATCTACCTTACTACGTTTGTTAGTGTGTATATGTCCATGACTCTCTCTCGCCCTGTCAAAACTCACCCTTCCCCCTCCCCATATCCTTAAGTCCGTTCTCCAGTAGGTCTGCGTCTTTATTCCTATCTTACCCCTAGGTTCTTCATGACATTTTTTTCCCTTAAATTCCATATATATGTGTTAGCATACGGTATTTGTCTTTTTCTTTCTGACTTACTTCACTCTGTATGACAGATTCTAGGTCTATCCATCTCATTACAAATAGCTCAATTTCATTTCTTTTTAAGGCTGAGTAATATTCCATTGTGTATATGTGCCACATCTTCTTTATCCATTCATCCGATGATGGGCGCTTAGGTTGTTTCCATGTCCTGGCTATTGTAAATAGAGCTGCAATGAACATTTTGGTACATGACTCTCTTTGAATTTTGGTTTTCTCAGGGTATATGCCAAGTAGTGGGATTGCTGGGTCATATGGTAATTCTATTTGTAGTTTTTTAAGGAACCTCCATACTGTT
The DNA here is from genome assembly GCF_008692025.1 of Phocoena sinus. Taxonomy (NCBI): domain Eukaryota; kingdom Metazoa; phylum Chordata; class Mammalia; order Artiodactyla; family Phocoenidae; genus Phocoena; species Phocoena sinus. The sequence continues at coordinate 36,234,524 of NC_045777.1, forward strand.
CTCCACAGTGGCTGAACCAATTCACATTCCCACCACAAGCTCTATCTTTTTTATATCACACCACTCCCGGCCACAAGTTATTATGCCCATAAAATTCAAGTGGACACTCTTATTCAACATAGTTTTGGAAGTTTTAGCCACAGCAATCAGAGAAGAAAAGGAAATAAAAGGAATCCAAATTGGAAAAGAAGAAGTAAAGCTGTCACTGTTTGCAGATGACATGATACTATACATAGAGAATCCTAAAGATGCTACCAGAAAACTACTAGAGCTAATCAATGAATTTGGTAAAGTAGCAGGATACAAAATTAATGCACAGAAATCTCTGGCATTCCTATATACTAATGATGAAAAATCTGAAAGTGAAATCAAGAAAACACTCCCATTTACCATTGCAACAAAAAGAATAAAATATCTAGGAATAAACCTACCTAAGGATACGAAAGACCTGTATGCAGAAAATTATAAGACACTGATGAAAGAAATTAAAGATGATACAAATAGATGGAGAGATATACCATGTTCTTGGATGGGAAGAATCAACATTGTGAAAATGACTCTACTACCCAAAGCAATCTACAGATTCAATGCAATCCCTATCAAACTACCACTGGCATTTTTCACAGAACTAGAACAAAAAATTTTGCAATTTGTATGGAAACACAAAAGACCCCGAATAGCCAAAGCAATCTTTAGAACGAAAAAAGGAGCTGGAGGAATAAGGCTCCCTGACTTCAGACTATATTACAAAGCAACAGTAATCAAGACAGTATGGTACTGGCACAAAAACAGAAAGATAGATCAGTGGAACAGGATAGAAAGCCCAGAGATAAACCCACGCACATATGGACACCTTATCTTTGATAAAGGAGGCAGGAATGTACAGTGGAGAAAGGACAGCCTCTTCAATAAATGGTGCTGGGAAAACTGGACAGGTACATGTAAAAGTATGAGATTAGATCACTCCCTAACACCATACACAAAAATAAGCTCAAAATGGATTAAAGACCTAAATGTAAGGCCAGAAACTATCAAACTCTTAGAAGAAAACATAGGAAGAACACTCTATGACATAAATCACAGCAAGATCCTTTCTGACCCACCTCCTAGAGTAATGGAAATAAAAACAAAAATAAACAAATGGGACCTAATGAAACTTCAAAGCTTTTGCACAGCAAAGGAAACCATAACCAAGACCAAAAGACAACCCTCAGAATGGGAGAAAACATTTGCAAATGAAGCAACTGACAAAGGATTAATCTCCAAAATTTACAAGCAGCTCATGCAGCTCAATAACAAAAATACAAACAACCCCATCCAAAAATGGGCAGAAGACCTAAATAGACATTTCTCCAAAGAAGATATACAGAATGCCAACAAACACATGAAAGAATGCTCAACATCATTAATCATTAGAGAAATGCAAATCAAAACTACAATGAGATATCATCTCACACCAGTCAGAATGGCCATCATCAAAAAATCAAGAAACAATAAATGCTGGAGAGGGTGTGGAGAAAAGGGGACACTCTTGCACTGCTGGTGGGAATGTGAATTGGTTCAGCCACTGTGGAGAACAGTATGGAGGTTCCTTAAAAAACTACAAATAGAATTACCATATGACCCAGCAATCCCACTACTTGGCATATACCCTGAGAAAACCAAAATTCAAAGAGAGTCATGTACCAAAATGTTCATTGCAGCTCTATTTACAATAGCCAGGACATGGAAACAACCTAAGCGCCCATCATCGGATGAATGGATAAAGAAGATGTGGCACATATACACAATGGAATATTACTCAGCCTTAAAAAGAAATGAAATTGAGCTATTTGTAATGAGATGGATAGACCTAGAATCTGTCATACAGAGTGAAGTAAGTCAGAAAGAAAAAGACAAATACCGTATGCTAACACATATATATGGAATTTAAGGGAAAAAAATGTCATGAAGAACCTAGGGGTAAGATAGGAATAAAGACGCAGACCTACTGGAGAACAGACTTAAGGATATGGGGAGGGGGAAGGGTGAGTTTTGACAGGGCGAGAGAGAGTCATGGACATATACACACTAACAAACGTAGTAAGGTAGATAGCTGGGGGGAAGCAGCCGCAAGGCACAGGGATATTAGCTCGGTGCTTTGTGACAGCCTGGAAGGGTGGGAAGGGGAGAGTGGGAGGGAGGGAGACGCAAGAGGGAAGACATATGGGAACATATGTATATGTATAGCTGATTCACTTTGTTGTGAATCAGAAACTAACACACCATTGTAAAGCAATTATACCCCAATAAAGATGTTTAAAAAAAAAAAAAAAAAAAAAAAAAAAAAAATTCAAGTGGACATTTTTGACTCTTTTTCAGAATTATAAAATGTACTTTCCTTCTCTTGTATCTTTTTTTTTTTCCTCTGGGTGTCATAGAGGATCAAAATACCCTGTTATGAGTCACAGTTCTTCCTGAGGTGTTTGAGGCTTTAATTTTTAAGGTTAGTATACTGGAAAGGAAGTAATCATTCACTTAAGAAAAATTTGTTAAGCACCAATCATGTAAAAACCATGCTAACAATGATTTACTGTGTAACACAAGAACAATATCTGATATCTCGTAATAACCTATAATGGAAAATAATCAGAAAAAAAAAATATATATATATATATGAAACGAATCATTTTGCTATACACCTGAAACTAACACAATGTAAATCAGCTATACTCAATTTAAAAAGTCATGCTAGATGCAGGAGAAGTAACAAGATATGTTCCTTGACCTTGAGTAGGTAAGAATTTAGTGAGAGTTTTATCTGAAAAAAAATTGCTTATTTAAATGTTCCCATTTTCGTTTAGCTTCCTTCCTCTCTAGAACTGCTTATATTTTACCCAAGATTATGGAGGAGGCCTGACCCCTTGGTGGTAAGTTGGCTTCATGGATTTTCCTTTTGTCTTTCACACAGCTGAGCAAGAGGAAGAAGCTCACCCTGAATATAAATATGGAAATGAACTTTCTGCAGACGACTTGGGTCACAAGGAAGCTATTGCCAATAGTGTTAAGAAGGTCAGAGTCTTGGTTCCCTTTCCTTTCGTGACTTGCAAGAGGTAGCAGCTGTAAGTTATAGCATTTCAGAAATGTGAGAGCCACAGGAGAATAAGTAGGCTGTAATTCCCCTTCTCAGTTGGGTGGCCACAATCAACACCCGAACCCGAGGCATGCACAATACTAAGTTAGAAAGGACATTTAAGTGACTCATTAGTCATGCCCAGTGCTGACCCCTACCTCTTCGGCCCATGTCCTTCAGATGTTTTCATTCATTGCATTATTATAGGTGATCAGGGAGAAAACAGCAGCACCCCAGCAGCAAAGGTTAACCTATTCAAATCATCAGGAAAATGACCCCGATCACCCCAGCAAGCCCTCATTAGAAAACCAGTCCTACTCGTTGATATCTCATCTCCCTCTTAATGTAGAATAAGCCTAAAAATATTTCCATCCATCCAACCATTCAGCCAAAAAAATAGTAACTGTGTACCCACTATGTGCCAGGCACTTTCTAGGCCATAACAACCCAGAAGGGTCAAAACACACTTGGCTTCTGCCCTCATGGAGCTGGTAGGCTGATGGGAGTTTATTGGAAGGGCGTGGGAAACAGACAACAAACAAGTAAACCGTCATTTATATGATTACAATTTGTGATAGGTGCTATTACAAAACTAAGAGTGAGTGCTCAGATGGAAAAAAAGAGGCGGAGAGAATAAAACAAGGAAATGAGAACCCAAAGGATAAAGAGGAACTGGCCATGCACAGGAATAGAGGTGTTGCTTTGCCCAGAGAGGGACCACAGCAGTAGCAACAACAAAGGCAGGGTGAACAGAGTGGGTTGAGTGAGAGGTCGAGTGAAACAAGATGAGATTAGACAGGCAGGTGGGAACTGGAGGATGAAGGATGTGACGGGGGGCATGGTGAGAAACTCAAATGTTAATTTAAGTGAAATGTGAAGCTACTGAAAAAGTTTAAAGAAACGGGGCAGTGTAGCCTCACATAATTACCTTTGTGTGGGGGGTAGTGATGTGTGTGTGTGTGTGTGTGTGTGTGTGTGTGTGTGTGCGCACGCACTGAGAACATTTGAGATCTGCTCTCTTAGCACCTTTTGAGTATACAATACAGTCTTCCTAACTGTAGTCACCATGCTGTACGTGAGCGCCCCGGAACGTATTCCTTTTATAACTGGAAGTTTGTACCCTTTGATCAACATCTCATTTCCCCCACCTGCTATCCCCTGGCAAAGTGGTTGATTTTTTTAATACTACTGAGTGATTGAGTAAGAAGATGCAAGAGTCATTGGCCTAGAAGTCATTGGCGACCTTGAAAAAAGGAGTCTCAGTGCGGAGGTTGGGACCCCTGTAGCAGATAGATGTGAGTGAGGAGACACTACACTTTTGGGCAGTTTTGCTATAAAGGGGAGCTGGTGGCTAAAGGGAACCCGAGGAGTCCAGGGAGTATTATTTTTAGGATGAATGAATCTGGAGTGATAAATGAATTCCTGGACGTGCGTGGGATTATGGTGATGTGAGGGTGTGGTCTTTGATGGGAGCAGCGATACTTGATCATTAAGACAGAGGATGAAGATGCGGGTAGGTGTATGCCTTGGGTGCTAAGAAAATGGAAGCAAATTTGTCTGCCGAACAAAGCCAAGGGAATACTGCCATTACCCCTACCTTCTCCAATACAGAGAGTTGCAGCTACTTTCAGACTAATAGATGCCTACTAAGACTCAGTGCTTACCTTTATGCTGCCTTTATCAACACAAGACATGAGTGTTGAATAGCTGAAGAGTGACCCTTTACATACCAGAGGAGGTGGCCACATCGATTATTTCCCAAGCCCCATCACTAAATCATGTACTAAATTACCATAAGGAAGCATCAAAATAGGCAAAGACTATCAACAAAGAAGGGAGATAAGCATTAAGATGAGCTTTTATGATGTGAAAGAGAGCTATGCCATGATATCTTCTCAGTTCTCACTTTATCTATGCCTTTATGTTACCAGTAATTTCCCATCTTAACAAATAAATAGAATAACAAGTGTACATGAATTTATTTAAATATCTACATATGTATGGCTAGTAAATTTGGAATTTTGCCCTTTGGAGAGGTAAATTATTTTTATCTTTCTCTAATTTAGGCTTCAGATGACCTTGAACATGAAAACAACAAAAAGGTAACAAAATAATTTCATTGTACATTTTGTTTTCATTATAAGACACAGTACGTGGGCCTCTAATATTGAGCATTTTGTACTAAGTGTTGTTACTCTATCTTCCCCCACCCACTGCCCCATGAAATATCAGAATGTTTATAGGTATTATAGGTATAATATTTACATGCTCAATGCATCTACATATGAGTCTTCAAAAGAAAGAATTAATCACAGTGATGAAATGATTATATCCTGATAAAATCACAAAACAGAGCACAGGCAAATAAGATGATTTTCCTAAAAATAAGTGTTTAGTGCAATTAGGCAATTTCGTAGTTGGAATTTGAGATTTCATTCCTAGAATAAGAGTACATAATCATCAACACACTGAATTTTAAAATAAAAATGACCTATAGGTCAACAAATTCATATCATAGTAAAATGGGAAGGGGATCTTGTTCTGACTATATTGACATTCTGAAAAATTGTCAGTTCACATTGTACACATTCTAGGAGTTTTATCTAACATTATTCGGTGTTGATTTTATTGTAAGGAAAGTAAAGTTACATTTTTAGTTTCTTTTATCCTCTTCACGGCTCATGATATCAAAGTGGTCTTTTTTAGTAAATGTATGTGGTTTATTATAGTAGTGAGATGCAAAAATTTACCTTGTCATTTGATTCCCACACTTCAGAGCTTCAGAAAATACTGTCTTGTTGTGTATGGGGTCTTATCTTATTTGGAGTAAAACCCTATCTTCTTACTGTCTAAATATTGTTTGAAATAATTCTGGTTAAGTCTGATCCCGGTCTTCGCCCAAGATATTTGTGAAATTCTCTCCTACTAGAAATTCGTAAGGTATTGGGGTCAACAAAGGACAGGTTGACCTGTGATCACTGATATTTATTAGCTAAGTAGCTGTGACCAAGTTATTTTAATCTTTAAGGACTCAGTCTTCTCATGTGGTCAATGGGTCAGACTCTAATCCTTGCTACACATGATGACTGACAGTAACGAGGTTGTCATGCACGGACTCAGGCCAGTACCTAGCTTATGGTACGGTGTTACTTATCATTAAACACACAAGAAAGGAGTTAGACATGCCTCTGCCCTTATTTGGGGAGTCAGGACATATGAAAAATTTATTTTTAAAAAATCCCAAGTTACATTCTTTGATTATTTATCTCAGACTTTTACTGGTGCAATCAGTTTGATGATCTAGAATGTTAAGTTATCAGATAAACAAATGGCCTATTTTTTTAACCAATGAATTGATTCATGTGAGTCAGCAGTTCATTCCTCAGTATCAATCTCAACTAAATGTAGATCGCTTTTGAAGGCGTTATTTTTGTTGTTGTTTTTGTTGCTTTTGTTCTGATTTACTACGAAACGAACTACAATAAGTTGTTTCTTTTGCCTCTATGCAAAACAATGCAGTAATAAGTCCTGTATAGTGGGTTCTCACATTAGTTTAAGAATAAGCATTTTTTTTTAATATCGTAAACCATTTATGTATGTGGCTTGGTTTCCGAAGCAGTGTTAAACAAAGTGTGGTTCCCCAGACCACCCATATCATTAGCACTTGGGAACTAGTTAGAAATGCCAATTATTGGGCCTCACCCCAGACTCACTTTATCAGAAACTCTGAGAGTGGGTCCCCGGAATCTGTGATTTAACAAGCCTAGATTTACACTAAAATTGAAGGACTGCCGTTTTTGATGTTATGCTACAATTTGTGAAATCATGAATGATAATACCTGCTATACATATTTCATAGCATTGCTCTGAACTTCAGTATAGTTTCCAGAACAAAGTCCTTTGAAAATCTAAAAAATGTCCCCCAAATGTAAGGTAAACTTCATATTTTACTATTATCTCCATTTGCATTATTTGGAGCTACAGTGGACATTCACTTTTAAAGTTATCCTTTAGTTAGGATAACTGAGAAGAAAGAAGTCTTTATCTTTCGATCTGTGTGTGTGCAAATTATCGCTAGTGAGGCAGTCTGAAGCGTAAATCTGAGAGTCCTGCTGAAGTCACTGACGTGCATGTTCCCTTTGTTGTGCTCGTAGGGCCTGGTAACTATAGAAGATGAGCAGGCATGGATGGCATCTTATAAATATGTAGGCGCCACCACTAATATCCATCCATATTTGTCCACAATGATCAACTATGCACAGCCCGTAAAGTTTCAAGGTTTCCATGTGGCTGAAGGTAACACCGAAGGTTAAACGCTATTGCCTTTTTTGTTTGCATTTCTTACATTATGCTGTGAGCTGTGATCTGACTTGCTGCCATTTTCTTTTCTGGGCACGTGGACTGTTCCATCTCACCTTATTTTCATTGCATAGACCACGTAGTGACATGTCCTTGGCATGTGGGGGCCTTGTGTTGTCGTTCCCGACATCGTCCACAAGGTGGCTCTGACAGACTATGGATTTGGTAGCAATCCAAGAGGTTAGCCTCTTGCATTAGATATACTTTATTATAAGGCTGCTTTCTGTCGAAAGCTGGTCTCCAAAAACGTATCAAGTATTTTCAGACTTTTCATAATTATTTCTGGACTGGAGAAGCTATCATCCTCATTGGAAATACATATTTCAGGGGTGGCTATGAATGGCAATTGGTATACACATAATTGATTTAATGACTCCAAACTTAATTCATCACACTTTTCTTAAGTCAGCCATCTCCAGCCACAGGATGTTAATGAAATTAGGAGCTACTGATATAGTAAGGAGACATCTGCCTCCAAGGCCTCATGATTCAGGGTGTAATTATATTTGTCGCTTGTCTTTCTGTGAGGGTTTGATGGCAGGGTTTCTAAGTGCATCTTTGCTTTCCTTTACAGAACGCAATATTCATTATAACATGTCTTCTTTTAATGAGTCAGTTGGTCTAGGCTACTTGAAGACACATGCGATTGAATTTGTGAAGTATCCTTATGTATTAAGTGGAATAAGTGGTTGGTGAACTTTGGGTTTGGCAGGAATCTCTAAAATAGAAAAATGGCTAATATATTATTGTGGTTGTAGAACTAATAAAATAATGTATGTGAAAGGCCACAGCAGCTGGGAAAACCTGCCCAAATGTGGATTGTTTTTATAATCCACACGGTGAACTGTGGTTTTTCTCTTAAGCATCCTTTATACATGTGAAATTTGTTCTCTGTTGTCATATGTGTGTCATTTTTGGTCTAGATCTTCATTTTAGCTCTTTGTCACTGCTGGAATACTCTTTTTGCCATTTTCCTTAATATGTTACACAGTTATAACAAACGGCAAATGAGTCGCATTTACCCCAAGGGAGGCCGAGTCGATTCCAGTAATTACATGCCTCAGATTTTCTGGAACGCTGGCTGCCAGATGGTTTCGCTGAACTATCAAACCCCAGGTAGGAACTGATGTCCAGTGACCTCGAATTCCACGAGAACGCTTTGACAGGACAGGGCCAACAGTTGCCATCAGTTGGTTGTGGGCATTTTTTTTCACGGAAGCAGACATATGGCAGCACAATGTGTTGTTGGATTTATAGAATGGTGAGAAATTAAAAATGCAAACTAGAGCAATAAGACAATGGTAGAAGATAATAGATTTTGATTTCAATTGAATATCCTTTTGGAAATGCCATGACTAATCTGCTAAACATTGTCCCTTTTGCCAAAATATGTCTAATTTTTCTTCTTTTTGGATCAAACTTACCTTCTCGTCCAGAGGCAGAATGAAGTGAGAAGTATTTGAGCATCTTTGTACAGTAACTATGACTCATTTCTCCTTGGGAAAGTACCCTTCCCACTGTTAACATTCAGCAGGAGATCAGCAAAATAGTGGCATCTCACCATAAGAGTGCAGAATATTATAGAGTAGATTCTGCTAAAATGGTGTTTAAGGAGTTCTGTACCCTTAGAGGTACTAATATATAACTTGTTCCTCCAAAGTGTATTCTGAGGCAAGTTTCCAGTATATAATCTTTTTTTTTTTTTTTTTCCCTGCAAGGAGAGCAGTCAATTTTTGTGAATGCATAAACAAAATTTGTCAAGTTTTCAAAGTTTGCTTAAGGGCCTAGGATTGCAATTAAAAATAGAAAAATAATAGGCTCTAGTTACTCACCTAAAACAGGTGAGAAATATGCCACAAAACCTATTCACTTTCTGTGGTTAATGCCACAGCATGGTCCTTAATATTGGTTAAGAAAAAAACCAAAACACCTTCCTTGTTCTGTTCTTTGCTCTATGACGGTACCTCCCATGTTTCCCCATTTGGGGGGCCTTTTCTTTTCAAGTCCATCCACCATATTTTGTGAATCTCAATCCACCTTGCTCCCTACAATCTGTACTGATCGAAAGGTCCTATGACTTGCATTCCCTTGGCATGAATGCGACCTGACTGTGTTTACCACCCCTTGGTGATGCTGCCTCAGTGATCAGGAACTGGGTTCATATTTCTGCTCAGCATTCCTATCAGTGCTCACTCTGCTAAAGTGTGACCAGGTACCAGCACAGCCCTGGAGTGTTTCTAACAGAGACAAAGTACGATTAAAAGGCACTGCTGATTTTACTTACTTAAAAAGAGGTCAAGTTTTATTATTTATTGTCAGTGACTCTGTTATATGGATTAAATGATCCAAAGGCAGCTTATGATCTAGGTCAGCTTATGTTGTATTCTATAACGTTAGGTTTAATCACAGCACTTTGAGAAGAAAAAAAAAAAATCCATCAGTTGCCCATTTCTTTTGCTGATGAAAAGAAAGAGCATTGCGTTTGCCTGCAAGAGAAAAACCATAAGCCATGCCCTGCCACTAGACCCCACTAGAAGAATTCTCCTGAAGTCACCTTAAGTCAATTTTTACATACTTACCTAGTTTATTTTTTATTTTAATCGAGTTTTGTATTCACATGACCCTACTGGGTATGTCCGGTGTACCCTTCCTCTGGGATGGTAAGGCACATCTCCTCTAACTATATATCAGCTTGGACATCTGTACTCTCAACACTAACTCAACAATCATATGAAACATATATTGAATCCAAATTTTAAAGCATTGCCAACATGATCTCTATGAACACGGATTTTTTTGTTTAGTTTAAACACAAGGTCATTTCAACATGGAAGAGAGAGTTGTATGCCTTAAACAGACCCTTTAACCTTGTGGTGTTAAAAAAAGACCTTTCAGCCAGGGGTCAGTATCTGATTTCCGTTGTTTGAAATCACGCCATCAAGATCTTCTTTGTCCGAGGAGACGAGATGCTAAATTATTTTTGTCTCTTAACAGATTTAGCGATGCAATTGAATCAGGGAAAATTTGAGTATAATGGATCGTGCGGGTAAGTAATGTGATTTAAACTGTAGTCACTGTGTTCCACACTCCATACTACAGCTGTAATGAAACCGTGTCATTTTTAATTAGGAGCTGCTGAATTTAAGCTGGGTCTGAGGGATGGGATAGAAACAAATGAAATCCCCAGGTAAATTACATCAGCAAGGTACATTCTTCACGGGGCCCCTGTTTAACTAAGCAGATATAAAAAAAAAATATAACGACTAGTTAAGCAGTTTATTATACACACTCTAGAGTTTAGTGCTCTCACTTTAAATTCAGTAGCGGAGGTTTTTATAGCTAGGACAGGTAATGAATCTGCTCATTTGGACATCAGCAGTAGACAAAGACATTAAATATGTGTATTTTACATACGACCTAGAGAGGAATGAAGTTGATTTAATATATAATGAAGTCCTAGGTGTCAAGTGGAATTTATTTCAGCTAGGAAGAAGGCTTTGTCCTCCTTTGATAGACATGTTTTGTATGTCTTGTAAATAGCAGTTACCAAAAAATAGCACTATAAATGTTGTTCCAGTTACTTAAATAGAGCTCCCTAAAATCTGCAAACCAAGTAATGAAATAGGAAATGTTCATTTCATTGAAACACTGAAAGGTTAAATGAAAATATGAAGTTAACATTCTATACATATGAAAAAAAACTGTGTGAACATTTTTTTTCTCCATGCAAATGTCCCCAAGCAGCACTGCAGGTAAATAATCACAAACCACTGCCCAGAGACCTCTAGACTAATTCAATAGAGTACTGTCTCATCCCACCATGCTACTGTCAGGATGTTTGTGGCCTCCCTGGTTGGATATTTAATTTCCATCACTAAAAACAGTCAAGATAAAATTTTCAGCACGTATGGTTTCAAAATGCCCACTCCCACCTCTTCCTGCCTGCCAGTTCACCTACACCCACGGGTGACAACCCTGCTACCCAAATCAGGATATAGCAGCTTACAGGATATTTGCCTCTACTGTGTATTTTGAAAGAAATAAAAACTGTATACCTTAAACTAATACAGTGTTATATTTCAATTATATCTCAATAAAACAGGGGGGAAAATAAAATTATGAGTCAGAAGAAAACAGCTAAATACACATTTCAGAGATTTTTTTTTTTAAGCTACTTTGTTATTTAGCGCAAAGCATTCAGAACCAGGAGATTGTGTAGGTAAATTGATGGGTGGACCCCCAGTGGAGGCTTAGGCAATGAGACCCCAGGGGCAGCTGTGGCACAGGGGATAAAAGCCCTCGGCTCCAGCCTGACCCGGGTTTGAGCCCTGGGTGCGCCACATGCTGTTGTTGCCCTGGACAGGTGTGTTAGACCCTAAACCTCAATTTCCTGCTGATAAAATGAAGTCGGTAACACCTGCCACCCTGGGTTTTCTGTGACAGCTCAGAGGGTTTGGACTGAGTCTATTTGAATTACTTCATGAACTGCAGATTTCTGTGAAAAAGTGAGGTTACAAAAAAGCTTAAGCCCATATGACCGATCACAGGCAGGAATCACACAAGATTAAATGAGCAGTCTGCTCACAACAGGCCTGTAAGGAGCCCAAGAGACAACCCTCATGGTTCACACCTGGCTGTGCTCACTCCCTGAACCTTCCTGTGGCTCACGGATGCCAAAGGAGCTTTTCCTTTCACCTCAGCCGTTTGATGGCTTATCCTGCCCTGACACGGGGAGGGGAGTTGGTTCCACGTAAAAGGGGTCCCACTGTTACTGAGCCAAACTTGGGTCTGCTCGTGCACATGCAGTAAAGTCAGTCTACTGACACCACGTTGTGGTGAAGGAAAGTGCAGCGTTTACTGTAAGGCCCTATACAGGAGAACGGGTGGCTAGTGCTCTAAAACTCCTGAACTCCCTGAAGGGTTTCAGCAAAGCATTTTTAAAGGCCAGATGATGGGCGGGGGGAGGGTGTCACAGGGCACACACAATTGGGCTTGTGCACAGTTCTCTGATTGGTTGATGGTGAGGTAACAGGGCAGTGTCACAGGGGTTCACATTATCAATCCTTAGGCTCCAGTAGGTCTTGGGGCCACGTGCAAGTAATTAATTTCCTCCATTAGGTGGTGGTTTTAGCATCTGAAAAGCTCAGGAAATAGGCATCAGATACTGTTATCTAGGTACTTCAGAGAGGAGCTAAGGCAGAGGATGTAGCGGAGAAGTCTGTCCCAGGAAGGCCTCATAGGGTCCTGCTCTGTTACACCAACAGGAGTTCTACGCCTTCACTATGTTTCTTTTCAGGAGTTTCCGATTTGCCATAGTTCACATGCTCAGTGTCTCACCTTCCACACCGTTGTGTATTTTAAAATATGTTCATGAGCAAGGATGGTGCTACATTAGCCTGCATTCTGTGCTCATGTGTTTGAGGTGATGTGACCAAAAGCTGAAGTCCCATCAGGGGGACTAAAAAATATGATTGTTCCTTGGGGCAGCCTGACTACAAGAGATGTTAACAGTATTGTTCAGTCTCATGTCCCCCTGCCCCTTCCCTTTTCCCCACACCCAGCCTGGAGGAAGAGGTTGTCACCAACAGGGCAGAGAGAGGCAATCTTTCTCACGAGTGTGTTGTGCCCCTGAGGAGTCATAGCTGGTGGAGATGGGCCAGCCACTGGGCAAGGGCATCTGAGGCACCCGATGGATTTCACTGCACTACCCTTGTCATTCTCCTGCCCACCTGCAGGGACTTTTAAAAAATCCTTGTGGATTGAGTTACTTGTAGTGAGGTGGATGGACCTAGAGTCTGTCATACAGAGGGCAGTAAGTCATAAAAATACTTACTGTATGCTAACACCTATATATGGAATCTAAAAAAAAAAAAAAATGGTTATGAAGAACCTAGGGGCAAGATGGGAATAGAGATGCAGATGTAGAGAATGGACTTGAGGACACAGGGAGGGGGAAGGGTAAGCTGGGGCAAAGTGAGAGAGTGGCATGGACATACATACAGTACCAAATGTAAAATAGATAGCTAGTGGGAAGCAGCCGCATAGCACAGGGAGATCGGCTTGGTGCTTTGTGACCACCTAGAGGGCTGGGATCAGGAGGGTGGGAGGGAGACGCAAGAGGGAAGAGATATGGGGATATACGTTTATGTATAGTTGATTCACTTTGTTAAACAGCAGAAACATACCATTGTAAAGCAATTATAATCCAATAAAGATGTTAAAAAAATAAAAATAAATAAAAAATAAGAAATCCTTGTGGGCTATGTCTGAGGGCTGTGTTTCTGTACAGAGACATTCTGTGCCTTTTAGGCCTGCAGTGGCACAAACCCACCCCCATAAAGCCAGGGCTCCAGCTCCTGCTTCCCCATCGATGCCCAGGGTCCCTGGACCTACACAGCCTCCAGGTCTGTGAGTGACAGTCTCTGCCACCTTAGGCCCCAAATTGACACTCGTTCAAGACAAGCTGGCTAAGTGTCACCCCCAAGCCAGGGATCCTGTCAGACTTCTGTAGCCAAATCCAGCCTCTGTACCCTGACACCAAATTAAATCTCGAGATGGAGTTTTGGCTGAAGTAGAAAAAAGTAGCTTTATTGCTTTGCCAGGCAAAGGGGGCCACATTGGGCTAATGCCCTCAGAATTGTATGTCCTAACCTGGAGGGGGTAGTGAGGAGTTTTATAGAAATGGTTCAAAGAGGGTGTGATCAGCTCGTGGATATTCTTCTGATTGGTTGGTGGTGAGGTAATTGGGAGTCAGCATCATCAACCTCCTGGTTCCAACCTGTCTGGGGTCTGGTACTTGCGAGCAGCATACAGTTAACTTCTCCCACCTGGTGGGGGTTCAGTAACTGCAAAACAGCTCAAAGGTATTGTTTTGTGTATCCCTTGAGGGAGGACCAGGACCTTGCCCCAAGGCTGCACTATTGTTTCTTGACTGTTCTTCCTTTGTCTCCGCATTTCCTCCCTTCCCTGGTTAGCAACTGTTTGAACCTGCTCATTGGAACTCAGGGAAGGTGGTAGAGGCTGAATGAAGCCTATTTCCTACAAACAAAAAAACGGGGGGACACAGAGAGGCTTTTGTGTCCAGGAGCCCCACAGGGTCCTGCTCGGTATCACTTCTACACAGTCACTTTTATTTTTTAAGTATATAAATGAACACATTACACTGCAAGCTGCCAACTTTGGAGAATCGGACTTGGATTTCTTGCCATTTCCTCCTGACATTTTTTATTTTGGATCACGCTTTCACAGATTAGTTTTCTTCTAAGCAGGTCTGAGAGCAGCAGGGAATGTGGAAGAATGTTGTTGATACTGAAACATCATCAATATGACATTTCTCTATTTTTGGTGAGAAGGGGCTCCTGACCCTTCAGAAATGACTGAGGAGCACCACAGGGAGTCCTGAATGTCTACAGCCACTGCCCTAGGAGATTCTGGACTGGGCATATGACTACAGTCCTTTATGGACCCCGAGTCCCACCTTTCGCAGAAGGCAGATTCCCTCATTTCACACAACTGGAATCCAATAGCTGCCTCCATGTGAACGCTAGAGCCATGATCCATGACCTCGCCTTGCAGCTGATGTCTGATGCTTGGCCAGGCAAAGCTAGTAGGCTTGCCTTGGAGAAGTGTGTGTAGAATTGTATCCATTCATCTACTTCCCATCCTAAGTCTTGAGTTTTTGCTGTATCATCATATTTTCCAATGGTTAACAGTTGCCACAAAAAAAGGTCCAAATCAATGCTCTATAAACATAGAAAACAATATCTTCTATGCAGAGACCTTGTATTGATATATTAAGGGTTGCGTTCTGTTGGAGACAGGTGAATGTTCAATGTCATCTTTAATATTTGAACTATTCTATAAACTCTCTATATCCTTTATTTAAAAGTCAGTGTTGTTCTCGGGTGTTTTATTGATTATTATATCCAAGCGGAATGTGGGCTTGTTTTTTAACAGTTTTTTGTTCAGACTCTGAAGATAGCAAAGAATGGCAACTTTGTCAAAACCAAAAAACATGACTTTAAACTTTCCTTTAAGGAAAAATATTATGCCTTGGGATTCCTTTTTTGGTTGTATTTTTAAAGATAGTAATAAATTTGACATCATCTAGAGTTGAAACTAGTAAAAGTTATACTCCTAAGGAATATGAAAGATTTGATCCCAAATTGTGATTCTTTTACATCTAAAAGCAAACCTAGAGTTTTGGGGAAAGTGTTTTTATTTTCCTTTATATACTGATCACATTGGTGTGGATTTTCTTATCTATGGTTATAGTCATTCCTAACAAAAAAATATTTCTTTTAGAGAGATGAAGTTCTTTAACACGAGTTTCAGGAAAGTTATGGAATCTAGCCAAGGTGTGATTCTGTGACCATACCCAGTGGGGATAAGGGGCAGACAGTGCTGGAGATCAATTTTAAAACATTTTAGTCAATCAAAAAAGAAAACTCATACCCTTTAGCTGTCACCTTCCAACATCCCCTGCCCCCATCCCAGCATTAAGCAACCACCAATCTACACACTGTCACTATATTTTTGCCTGTTCTGCACATTTCATGTAAATGGATTCATATAATTTGTGACCTTTTATGACTGTCTTGTTTCACTTAGCATAATGGTTTCAAGGTTCACCTGTGTTGTAGTGTATATCAGTACTTTATTTCTTTTTATTGCTGAATAATTTTCCATTATATGGATATACCTCATATTGTATATCCATTCATCTTTTGATGGACATTTGGATTGTTTCTATCTTTTGGTTATTACAAATAATGCCACTATGAACATTCATGTACAAGTTTCTGCATGGACAGATGTTTTCACTTCTCTTGGGTGTATACCTAAGAGAATCGCTGGGTCATATGGTAACTCTATGTTTAACTGTTTGAGAAACTACAGACTGTTTTCCAAAGTGGCTGCATCATTTTACATTCGCACCAGCAATGTCATATGAAGCCTCCAATTTCTCCATCTCCTCGTCGTAGTTACTATTATCTGACTTTTTTTTTTATTGTAGCCGACCTAGTGTGTGTACAGTGGTATCTTATTATGGTACTGGTTTGCATTTCTCTGATGACTCATGATATTAAGCGTCTTTTCAAGTGCTTGCCGGCCATTTGTATATCTTATTTGGAGAACTGTCTATTCAAATCATTTGCCCATTTTTAAACTGGGTTATTTGTTCTTCATATATTTTAGATACAAGCCTCTTATCAGGTAAATGATTTGCAAATATTTTTCTCATTCTATGACTAGTCTTTTCACTTTCTTGAGAGTGTTCTTTGAAGTGTAAAAGTCTTTATGATGAAGTGAAGTTTATGTATTGATATTTTTGCTCATTGCTTGTGCTTTTGGTGTTATGTCTAATAATCCATTGTCAAATTCCAAGTCACAAAGATTTATCCCTAAGTCTTCTTCTAAGAATTTTATAGTTATAGCTTTTACTTTTAGATCTTTGATCCATTTTGAGATAATTTTTGTTTATGATGTGAAAGAAGGGACTAATTTTATTCTTTTGCATGTGGCTATCCAGTTGTCCTAGCATCATTTGTTTAAAGGCTGTTCTTTCCCTCACTGACTAGTCTTGGCATCCTTGTCAAAAATCAGTTGAGCATAGATATGAATTTATTTTTGGACTCTCAATTCTATCTCACTGATTTATATATCTATCTTTTTGCCAGTACCAAGATGCTTAGGTTATTGTTGATTTGTAGAAAGTTTTAAAATTGAGAAGTATGAGACCTCCTACTTTGTTCTTCTTTATCAAGAATGTTTGGGGAATTCTTGGTCCTTGAGTTTCCAATTGAATTTTAGGATCAACTTGTCAATTTCTATAAAGAAGACAGCTGGGATTTTGATAGGGATTGTATTGAATCTGTATATCAATTTGGGGACTAGCACCATCTTAACAATATTAAGCCTTCTGATCCATGAACACAAGCTATCTTTCCATTTATTTAGTTCTTTTAAAATTTTCTTCAACAATTTTTTGTGATTTTCCAAGTATATGTACTTATTTTGTTAAATGTATTCCTAAGTATTTTATTATTTTAGATTCTGTTATAAATGGAGTTGTTTACTTAATTTCATTTTTGGATTGTTCATTGCTTGGTGCATAGAAATACAATTGATTTTTATATATTGATTTTGTACCCTGTCAGCTTGCTGAACTCGTTTTTTAGTTCGAATAGCTTTTTAGTGGATTCTTTAGGATTTTCTATATATAAGATCATATCATCTGAGAATAGAAATAGTATTAAATACTTCTTCTTTCCAGTCTGGATGCCTTTTTATTTCACTTTCTTACCTAATTAGCCTGGCTAGAATTGGAGAAATAATAACATCTTTATCTTCACCTACCTCTAACTGAAACTTTACATTCCCTTCGATTATGAAAATAGACAACAATCCGTAGTAATGTTAATGATACCTCTGACACTGATATAAATCACAGATATCTCATTACTTTTGTTAGAGATCTCTCAAAATATTCTTATGATTATCGGCACTTTGAAACTATGTAGTTATCCAACTTGTCATTATATCCCATAATTTAATACATTAATTAAAACAAATAATATCACATATTTCCCGTATTTTGATAACTATAGCTCATTTAGTTGGTTTTTCATTATTATTTTGTGCATGTAAGAGCATAAACAAGTCCCAGAGAAGATGGTCATGTCAGGAAGTCATAGATGTCCCAGAGCCTGGAATCTAGAGAACACTTGCTCTTCCCTGCTCCTCATTAGGGTTATCCACAGGGCAGGGATATTCTCTTCAGTCCTTGAGATCCTCTACCTAAAAGCCTATCTCCTAAGTTAGAAATGGGGATAAATAAGTATTCAGTATCCTGAATAGTGGTTTTCTTAGTCTTTATAAAAATAACTAACAAAGTAAACTCCTTCTGCACTTTTGTCCCATCAGGTACCTTCTCAAACCAGATTTCATGAGACGGCCCGATCGAACATTTGATCCCTTCTCTGAGACGCCTGTTGATGGGGTTATTGCAGCCACTTGCTCGGTGCAGGTAAGGTGCTTGCTTTTCACAGAATAGTATAAATGTGTATGCAGGTGGTCCTGGGAAAGTCTTAAGAAATTACAACGAAAATATTTAATGTTGGGACTTCCCTGGTGGTCCAGTGGTTAAGACTCCATGCTCCCAATGCCTGGAACTAGATCCCACATGCCGCAACTAAGAACCCACGTGCCCACTAAGACCCAGTGCAGCCAAATTAAAAATAAATAAATAAATTTAATGTCAATTTGCAAGATCAGTGTGTGGCTCTCAACTTTGATTTTAAATTCTTTCTTTTTTTCTTGAGAAACATGTTTTTCTACTAGTGACATTATTAGCTGCTTTTAATGAAAAACACCAGATCAAAAAGTATCCAGTAGATACTGTGGAGCAACGGGAACTCTCGGCCATTGATGGTGGGAATGCAAAATGATGAAACCGTTTTGGAAAACAGTTTGGCAGTTTCTCACAAAACTCAACATACTCTTACTATATGATCCAGCAAGTTGTATTCCTTGTTATTTACCCAAATGAATTGAAAACTTATGTCCACACAAAAACTTAACAGGGATGTTTTTAGCAGCTTTATTCATAACTGACAAAATTTTGAAAGTAACCACGGTGCCATTTAGTAGGTGAATGGATAAATAATCAGTGGCATATCCAGACAGTGGAATATTATTTAGTTCTAAAAAGAAATGAGCTATTGAGTCATGAAAAGACACGGATGAAATTTAAATGTACATTACGAAGTGAAAGAAGCCAGTCTGAAAAAGTGACACACTGTGTGATTCCAACTATATAACATTCCGGAAAAAGGCAAAACTATGGAGATGCTAAAAAAGATCAGGAGTTGGGGGGAGGGATTAGCAGGCAGAGCACAAGGGATTTTAGGGCAGTGAAACTATTCTGTATGATACTACAATGGTAGATACGTGTCATTATACATTTTTCCACATCCATCGAATGTACAACACCAAGAGTAAGCCCTAAATGTAAACTATGGACTTTGGGTGATAATGAAGTGTCAATGTAGGTTCACTGATTGTAACGAGTATACTACTGTGGTGTGAGATACACATAGTGGGGGAAGTGGTGGGTACGGGGACAGGGGTATATGAGAACTCTGTACTTTCTTCTCAACTTTGCTGTAAAGCAAAAATGGCTATAAAAAATAAAGCTTATTAATGAAAAGATACCTACTATATGATTCCACTTATACTAAATTCTAGAAAATGCAAACTAATGTATAGTAACAGAAAGTAAATCAGTTGTTTCCTCTAGACAGAGGTGGAAGAAAGGATGAATTACAAAAGGGCACAAAGGAACTTTGGGAGTTGTTGAAAATATTTATTGTCTTAATTGTGGTGATAATTTTACAGATGTGCTCATGTGTAAAAACTGATCTCATTGTACACTTTAAACATGTACAGTTTATTTTATGTCAGTTATACCTCGAAAAACTGTTTCACAATTATTAGCTATTAGATAACATGAACAAACCTAATAAATGGCTGTCGTCATTTGGAAAATAAGTGAAAAATAGTCTCTCCATAGATTTAAAATAGATAAAATTTAATACTGGTCTTTACAAAAAATAACACTGTCCTGTATGAAGATTGTCAACATCAGTTTAGCATTGCTTTTCTTTCTGTGTGTCTCAAGACTTTTGAAAGAATTCAGTAAAAGTGTGGCATGACAGAATTTCAGAGCTATGAAGTGACCTTAGGGCATATTTGAATCCATTGCTTCATTTCATAGGTGTGGGCACTTAGGTGAAGATGCTGTGGACAGTATTGTTTTGTAATAGATGATTCATGTATAGTTCGCTCTTTCTTTTTTCTAGGCAGTTCTCGGAGGCAGAACCTCTGCCTAGAATAGTTTTTTGCATGTAGTTCTTGCTCAACCATGTTTTAGTTTAATAAGGAATGAATACATTATTTCCATAGATAATTAAAATTTCTAAAGATGAACAGAGAATCTCTTCCTTCCAGATTATTCTTTGCTACTGATGATTACACTGACTTTACTTCTCTCTCATCCTATTTCTATAGGTCATATCAGGTCAGTTCTTATCAGATAAAAAAATTGGCACATATGTAGAAGTGGATATGTATGGGTTGCCCACCGACACTATCCGGAAGGAATTCCGAACACGCATGGTGATGAACAATGGACTCAATCCAGTTTACAATGAAGAATCATTTGTATTTCGGAAGGTAGGGTATTTTCAATGTGTCAGACTCACTCTGCTAAGTTGGGAACTACATTTTAGTGTAGAGACACTACATGACATAGGGACAGTTATTCAACCCTAAATGTGTTCTTCTAATGCATGAGTTCTGCAGCCATCATATGATTGTTGTTTCAGTTTGTCCCTGTCCTCCTCTTGGCTCTCCTTCCTCCTTGGAGGAGCCCACCTCCCACATGGCAGTGCCCAAGCCCCAAGTTAGCAGTCTACTCAGAGGGAGCCCTACAGGTGGACAGCCTCACATGTGGGAGAGCTCTTCCCTGCCCTTGTGGCAGCTGGTGACTTGCACTGTTCCTTTAGCCAAGACGACGGGTAGGATGTTGCACCTAGACTGAGGCCAATAAATGTCCTTAAATGGGTCAGTTGGTATTGCCCTGTGCCTCCAGAAAGTGTGGTCCCCATTGCTACCCACAGGTCCTGTGGGTCGTGTGCTGTTTTTGTTTTTTATCTCCTTATTATACCTTGATCCTAAGACCAATCAGTCATTCTCTATAATGATGCAGTTTTTAATCTTGTAACCATTTTTAAAAAATTTGTTTTATGTATTTATTTTTGGCTGCGTTGGGTCTTCGTTGCTATGTGCAGGCTTTCTCTAGTTGCAGTGAGTGGGGGCTACTCTTTGTTACGATGCACAGGCTTCTCATTGCGGTGGCTTCTCTTGTTGTGGAGCACGGACTCTAGGCATGTGGGCTTCAGTAGTTGTGGCTCACAGGCTCTAGAGTACAGGCTCTGTAGTTGTGGCGCATGGGCTTAGTTGCTCTGCGGCATGTGGGATCTTCCTGGACCAGGGCTCGAACCTGTGTCCCCTGCATTGGCAGGTGGATTCTTAACCACTGAACCACTGGGGAGGCCCTTAATCTTGTAACCATTTTTTTTCCAGTTGTTTCTCTTTCATCAATGGAAGATGTATTGAAAAATCCATGCACTGGCAGTGCTATCTCAAAAATGCCTGTTTCTTTCTCACTTGTTCTGTTATCCAACCAAAATGCTTTCTTGCTTCTTCTTCAGGCACAGGTTTTCCAAGTGTTGCATGACATACGTATGTCATGCAACACAGATAATCAGCTTTTTATCTTAAAAAAATAGGGATTATCAACCTCAGAATTGGCTAACTTGTTTACAGAAAGCATATTACAGAAGATCAATATAGTTCAATAAATCAAGCCATTTTGACGTGTAGGCGCTCCCTGTTACGTGAATACCATTATCCGTACAACACCCTCTCCCCATTTTCACCTTCTCTTCTAAAATAAGAGTGTAGTGTGAATTGCATACACAGCTGTGATGTGTCTTTTTTTTCTTCCCATGTCTTTCAATTTGTTATAGGTGGATCTGTTGTCAGTATGGTCAGTGTTTTGGAACATAATGAATAATCCCTACACACATTTCTAGAAATTCAGAAAGCTGGCTTCAGGCATTGTTTTTGATGCATAGGGAAATATCAGAGTGGGTTTTTCATGCAGTATTACTGGCCCCAGAAACAAGACGCCAATTTTGTGTCCTCCCCTGTTCTTTAGAAGTTACAATACGTTGCCTTTCATTGATACCAAGTGTTTTAACTTTAGTTTCCTTCTTGCTGGTATTGTTTTTGTTCATTGTGCTAATCTCACAAGGTAAGCCCCCATTCACCACGTGAGGAACAACATAGTGACTGAAGTTGGATGCATTTCATCTTGGTTTCTCCTGTTCATCTTCATGAAGTTGGAATTAAATTAAAACCTCTAGGCATAAATAAGCAACCAGTTCATTGTCTAGCTTTAGACATAGTGCTCAAATCAGACGAGATATCTTAGCGGCTCATAGCCAATAAATAGGCATTCTTTTTTTTTATTTTTTATTTTATTTGTGGTACGTGGGCCTCTCACTGTTGTGGCCTCTCCCATTGCGGAGCACAGGCTCCGGACGCGCAGGCTCAGCGGCCATGGCTCACGGGCCCAGCCGCTCCGCGGCATGTGGGATCTTCCCGGACCGGGGCACGAACCCGTGTCCCCTGCATCGGCAGGTGGACTCTCAACCACTGCGCCACCAGGGAAGCCCTAAATAGGCATTCTTGATTAAAAAACATAGGATTTTTTTTTTGTCATGTTGCTCTTTAATATCTGAATAGGGCTTCTGCTATCTGAGCTCAGATGTTTTGGCCATGTATTAGGTTTGGGGTTGGCAAGAGTAGATGTCTTGGGTATATGTTAATGTTGATTTTTGTTGGTGTTTTTTTGTTTTGTTCTGTTTTTGTTTGTTTTGTTTTATTTGTTGTGCTGCACAGCTTGCGGGATCTTAGTTCCCTGACCAGGGATCAAACCTGGGCCCTTGGCAGTGAGAGCACAGAGTGCAAACCACGGGACTGCCAGGGAATTCCCTATGTTAATGCTTCTAGCTGCCCCATCTTACTCTATTTAATATCCCAAAATGTGTTAAAAACTGAGGTGTGCAAGGAAAAGGGGAAATCTAAATTTATATATAGATTGTCTTTTATACATGAGGTGTTTCTTCAAAGATACTTTCCATATTCTTAAAAACAGAGTTTGATGTCAGAAGCAGCCCAGGCAGTAGACAGATCACAGGACTAGAAATCAGGAGCCCCAGTATCTAGGCCCAGCTGTCACTGGCCATCTCTGACATAAAGGAAAGTCACTTTATTTCTTAGGGTCTCCTTTTGCTCATCCATTACATGGGTGGGACGGGGAAAGATGCCAAGGATTGGAGTAGTCATCTTTCACATCCATTCATTCCATCTAAAATTTTCAGGAAATGATTTCCAGGAAATAAATTCCAACCTGTTCCAATTGCCTTTCTCAATGGCTTGGGCATTGTAGCTTATACAGTATGCTTTAAGAACGCAAATTGGCCATTGGCTTATTTTCACCATAAAGAAGCCTTTCAGAACATTATGAATATACTCCAGATTCCTAGAGTTGTAATTCTTGGGAGCTGCATTCCAAAAAGCAACAAAAAGTACCATTTCTTGTTTGCAGGTGATCCTCCCCGACCTGGCAGTCTTGAGACTTGCAGTGTATGATGACAACAACAAGCTGATTGGCCAGAGGATTCTGCCACTGGATGGCCTCCAAGCAGGCTATCGACACATTTCTCTTCGAAATGAGGGAAATAAACCTTTATCACTGCCAACAATTTTCTGCAATATTGTTCTTAAAACATATGTGCCTGATGGATTTGGAGGTTAGTTAAACTTTTAGAATATTTTGTGTGTGTGTGTGTGTGTGTGTGTGTGTGTGTATTTCCCCCTCAATTGCACAATTATAAGCTATTTCAACAATTGTTAAAAAGTCTTTTGCTGACAATGCTGCCAGCCCCTATAGTATTGAAGAAATCAGGGATAATTAGTAACCTCAGGTCTCCTAGTAAGAAATGAAAGGGCAAGTCTAGATTATCTTTAAGGTTCTTTCTTATTTTAAAATACTGTAATTTTATGTTGTTTTTCAACTTTCACAAATACATTTGTGAAAAATATATTTACACCATCACTCAAAGTGAGGAAAGACATGAATGATGTAAAACCTTAGATATCTTGTCAACTGGTTTCACTAAAAAGATTTAAATTGAACTCAACTATCAACATGCCTGGATTTTTTTTTTCCAAATCACAGGAGAGTTCATCCTCGCACAAAATCCAGCCATCAGTCCATAAAAGACCACCTTTGGTTATACTAATCAATGGGAAGCATCAAAAGTTGGACCAAGTCATAGGATTTTGCTTAAACCCAAACATATTAGTTTTCATAACCCCCACTGTGCCAAGAACATTAAAAGGAAACAAAGATCCTCTATATTTTCAGAGTCTGTTGAACCAGGAAACAGTATACAAAGTACATCAAATTAACAAGGGCTCAAGTCCTGACTCTCCACTGCTAGCTGAGTGACCATGAGACAGTGACATCACCTTTCAAACACCTCATTTCCTGGCCTGTAGAGTAAAGGTACCATTACTGTCTCCCTCATAGCATCCTTATGAAGTGTGTGCTCATCATTACAGTATATAACATAACAAGGCATATATGCACACACATGTATCTGGCTCTAGATGAAGGTCTAGTTTCTGTGCTATACTGGAACACATCACAGTCTTGTTTGGGGAACTTTAGGTTATTTTGTTGTGTGTTTTTAACAATGCAGACTTCTCTGGAGGGCAGATTTTCTGCAACTAATGCTCAACATTAACAACTTGATTGCAGGTTTAAAAAGTAAAGTCAGCCATGAGGATTTTTCAGTTGAGAAATCAAGAGTAAAGATTCCTTCCCCCTTCCCTTTGCTTTTCGTGGAAAAGGAAGTCTATTAGAAACTGCAACACAGAGTAACAGATAATGAGCACATGGAAGAGTCTGAGACTGGGTGCTGTGGGGCTGGGTAAACGGGTCAGAAAAGAGCCAGGGAGATCTGCATGGGTGTTGAGAAGCATGTGATGGCCACAGGGCATCAGCAGATGGATTAAATCAGGTTCCACATACTTGCACTTAGGAAGCAGGCAGTGCATAATACCTAATATGTTTTAAAGACAATTGTATAAACAAATATGTTGGAAGACTTAAAAGGCTTTGCCTTTACATGTGTTCCTTTTCAAACGAAACTCTAATTTACTCCAGGGAAATGGGCTGTTTGAATAGAAAAGGATCTTCATGACATTTTTTTCTTTTTTTCCTTAGATTCTTTATATATGTGTTAGCATACGGTATTTGTTTTTCTCTTTCTGACTTACTTCACTCTGTATGACAGACTCTAGATCCATCCACCTCACTACAAATACTCAATTTTGTTTCTTTTTATGGCTGAGTAATATTCCATTGTATATATGTGCCACATCTTCTTTATCCATTCATCCGATGATGGACACTTAGGTTGTTTCCATCTCTGGGCTATTGTAAATAGAGCTGCAATGAACATTTTGGTACATGACTCTTTTTGAATTATGGTTTTCTCAGGGTATGTGCCCAGTAGTGGGATTGCTGTGTCATATGGTAGTTCTATTTTTAGTTTTTTAAGGAACCTCCATACTGTTCTCCATAGTGGCTGTATCAATTCACATTCCCACCAACAGTGCAAGAGTGTTCCCTTTTCTCCACACCCTCTCCAGCATTTATTGTTTCTAGATTTTTTGATGATGGCCATTCTGACTGGTGTGAGATGATATCTCATTGTAGTTTTGATTTGCATTTCTCTAATGATTAATGATGTTGCGCATTCTTTCATGGGTTTGTTGGCAACCTGTATATCTTCTTTGGAGAAACGTCTATTTAGGTCTTCTGCCCATTTTTGGATTGTGTTGTTTGGTTTTTGTTATTGAGCTGCTTGTAAATCTTGGAGATTAATCCTTTGTCAGTTGCTTCATTTGCAAGTATTTTCTCCCATTCTGAGGGTTGTCTTTTGGTCTTGTTTATGGTTGCCTTTGCTGTGCAAAAGCTTTTAAGTTTCATTAAGTCCCATTTGTTTATTTTTGTTTTTGTTTCCATTTCTCTAGGAGGTGATTATAAAAGGATCTTGCTGTGATTTATGTCATAGAGTGTTATGAAGAACCTAGGGGTAAGACAGGAATAAAGACACAGACCTACTAGAGAATGGACTTGAGGATATGGGGAGGGGGAAGAGTAAGCTGTGACAAAGTGAGACAGTGGCATGGACATATATACACTACCAAATGTAAAATAGATAGCTAGTGGGAAGCAGCCGCATAGCACAGGGCGATCAGCTTGGTGGTTTGTGACCACCTAGAGGGGTGGGATAGGGAGGATAGGAGGGAGGGAGATGCAAGAGGGAAGAGATATGGGAACATATGTATATGTATAACTGATTCACTTTATTATAAAGCAGAAACTAACATACCATTGTAAAGCAATTATACTCCAATAAAGATGATTAAAAAAAAAAGAGAGAGCAATGAATAGAAAAGGAAAAGGTATAGTTTGTTGAGCTCCTACTTTGTGCCAAGCACGTTACATAGAATCCAGAAATGTGAAATTGTTCAGAATGAATGTGAATATATGTAGGTGTATACTGAAGAAATGTCTGTGTTTATTATCTGGCTTATTACTAGTGTCAATATTTATGTAAGTATTGATTCAAATTTCCAAAAATCATCTTGCAAGTGTTCTTTCATAACAGTGTCATTGTAGTATTTCTATCAGAAGCATCAGAAATTTCTGTACTACGTTATCCTTGATGGGATTCTGCAGTTGACATCTTAACCTCAGATATGACATTCAAAGAGTGTTTATTCAGAATTATCAGTCATTTCTTTTATATGTGAAGAAACCGAGGGCAGACATTATGAGGGTTTATTTAAGGGACTTACCTGAAAGTAACAAAATAAGAATATGAGAACTTTTTCCACATTTCTGATCTTCTTTACAGCCTCTTGATTTCCAAAATGCATTTGTATTTCATCTGCTTAACTAACCACCCACATTCAGATCTGAACATTTTTGTACTGAGCCAGCACATTAGGAAGTCTACAGAGTCCCTGTTGCCTAGAACATTGATATTTGTTGATTCTATAGGAAAGAGTTCAAAATGAAATTCTACACCACTGCACTCCAGCATTTTCTGGGGAAAAAAGAAGGAAGTAGTCGATATACATCATCAGATTTTTATGTGGCTAAAGAGAGATAATATGAATTTATTCATTCATTCTGCAAATGTGTTCAGCGGGTTTTATTCTGTAAAAGGCAAAGTAGGTACAATATGTATCAGAAAGAGATTCTGACAACATAAAACATTTTTAAAGGGTCATTCATAAATCCCCTGCACAGAGGGAACTCTGTTACTATATTGGTCCCTTTACTTCCAATCTCATTTCTTCTCTTTATTTTAATAAAATTGGATCTTACTATGCATACTCAGTTGGATTCATATTTCAGAGACTTAATTTTTTTTCACATAATGGAGAGTATTTTCTCCATGTCATGAATTATTCTTATTGGCTAGATGAGATTCCATTTTATATATGCTGTAATTTATCATGTTATTGAAACATCAAAGTCATTTCTATTTTTCTTTCTTATAAACAATATTACATCTGAGAACCCTAAATGTAAAGCTTTGGAAATATTCGTGATTGTTTCCTGAAGATGAATTCTTTGAAATGGATTTGTTGCATCAAAGTGTGTATACATATTTAAAGCTTTAGATACAGGTTGACAAATAACCCATCAGCAGTGTATGAGCTATAACTTTTGTTAGCATTTACTAGTTTAAAAAGTAAAAATGGTATACCATTCATGTATTCATTTAAGATATTTTTTTCTCAAAAGAATAGATATTTTCAACAATTATTTAGTACCTACTCTATGAATAGCCTGAGTAAGAGATACAAGGTTGAAAAAGTCATGTACACTTAACCTCAAGAATTTTCCAACCTTGTACTCATATATATTTTCGTAAGCAGGCATATATGTATACGTAGATAAGTGTAACCTGTTCTGTAAATGCGCCAAGGGCAGTAGCCAGATGGTATTTGGAGCATTGAACCAAGGAGTGATTAATCAGAGTAGGGAGGTTTCAGTAGCTGTCTGGGCCTTGAAAGATGAATAATACATCACAGCAGAGAGGTAGACTGGATTTCTCTCCAGATAGGGAAGCAGCCCAGGCCAAGGCCTTGATGAGGAAAGTGCTGGACTTACTGATTCATTCTGAAGAAGCTGAAATACAGTGTGTTTGGCGTTAAAACTGAAAAGATCTGGTTCCTGTTTGAGGATGTGTCCTCAAAACCTAGTGTTACTCAGCAAGAACAGTGTGCTGTTCCTGTTGAACAGTTTGGGCACCTTCAGGAAAATATTCTCATTGTCTGGGCACTAAGTAATTTGGTAAATTATGTCTTCTCGGCTTTTAGGTGGGTCAGTTTGTCTAAAATCACTCCATAATTTTAGACCCAGTTACAGAAGTAAGACCTCTTAGGCCTGACCAAGCTAAGTAAGTCCCAGCTTTTATAATCCACCAAATACTTACCCTAGGAATTATTTCTTTAATCAGATTGTTAAAGGCAAACAATTTTTAAAATTATACTCTAGTGGCATGCAGCATTATTTGTATAAAGAAGATTAGAAACAACCTAATCCATCGCTAGGGATTGGTTAAATACATTACAGCCATTCTATAGAATACTGCGTTAACAGCCATTAAAAATAATAACATGGACATATATACACTACCAAATGTAAAATAGATAGCTAGTGGGAAGCAGCCACATAGCACAGGGAGATCAGCTCAGTGCTTTGTGACCACCTAGAGGGGTGGGATAGGGAGGGTGGGAGGGAGGGAGACGCAAGAGGGAAGAGAGATGGGAACATATGTATATGTATAACTGATTCAGTTTGTTATAAAGCAGAAACTAACACACCATTGTAAAGCAATTATACTCCAATAAAGATGTAAAAAAAAAACAAAAACAGGTAAATTCTCAATGAAAAATTAAACTTTGAATTTCTGTGCATTAAGAAAGTTAATGATAAATGTGTGAGTTGCACTAAAAAAATAATAATAACTTGGCTCTCAGTATTTGAACATAGGAATATGACAGTGATATATTGCTGAGTGAAAAAATAAATTGCAAAACAATCTCATTATTATTTACAAAAAGCCCTATAATTCTGTTTATACATGTACATAAAATGCTTAAAAAATTCTAGAAGGATACATACCCAATGTTAATAGTGTAACCACTATCTGAGAGTAGGGGTGAAGGTTTAGTGGAGCTTCCCCATTGCATTGGACAGCGTCCAGGAACATCACAGAGAATTCACTGTCCAGTATGGCAGGACTCCACTTATTACTTCTGGACTGTGGTAGTCAAAGTGGTATCTCGTCATTTCAAATCACGCATTTACAATTATGAGTCAGATTTAACTCATTTTTTTTTTTTTTTGTCACATATTCCTGTGCCTGCAAAAAACTCTAGTGCCTTTGGTTTGATTTTGTTTTGTTTTAAATTGGGTTGCTCCTCTTATTCTTAAGTAATTGTTTAAATCAAATTTTAATTTACTCATAAGATCTCTTTCTATTAATTTCTAAAGTGGTCTCATATACATTTTAATGTCTAGATAAAGTTCTATGAATGTAAAGGTTGGAGATTCAAAGACTATCTATTTTTCTTGGCCTGAAAGAATGCTATTTCATTGAGGCCACATAACAGGTACATAAGAACACTGACGGAGCCCCTTGGCTGTCTAACCTTGGATGACTTAGCATAACATTTTGTTTTAGTGTCCTCATTGCAACTCAGCGATAATAGTAGGACCCTCCTCATAAGTGAAGATCAAATGAGCTCTTGGAATAGTACCTGACCATAACAGCCCTCCATTAATTTTTTTTCATTTTATTTATTTCTAATGAGTTAAAGAAAACTCAATTGGTTCTATTTTCTTCTCCCTAACTTTACCCTTTAATTGGCTGCAGTAAGTTATTTTGTCATAAGTAATTCATCATCCTAAGAAAAACCTCTTAATCCTGGGCTTGCTAAGAAGCTTCAGAATTCTAATGTATTAGTAATGTTACTATGATTGTCTTTAAGCACCAGCAACTCTGTATTCTGCATGATTTTTAAATGTATTTTAAATCTCAGTAATGTCAGGTGGGTGGTGTCATTTTATAGCAATAAGAAAAATGTTCTTAAAAGGCTTTTCCAAGTTAAGGCAGTTCTTTAGGGAGGGCTTGGGCTTTTGCAGGAGCTTCTGGTCATTTATTGGGCTTCTGTGCTATGAGGTCACCATATGATGATGTATCTCTACTAATGAGGCAACTAGGTACTTCTGCAATTGCTCAAAATACTTCTACTTTCTTGCATGCGGTACTCTTTAGACGCCTTGAACTCTGAGCTGACCCATTCCCTCCTGAACAGGAGATAGGTCCAGAACCAGTGTTTTCCACCCTGACCCTCTTCCACTCCTATGAGTTCCCTGTTTTCATTCCTCACCCCCTCGGGAGACAGAGGCAGGGAATTCCACCTTTCCTTCTCGTTACTATAACAACTCCCAAGATACACAAAGAGATAAGCAAACAAAGATGATTCTGGAAGATTCTGAACTCTTCATAGATCTTTCTGTTCCTGAGCTGCCTAGATGTAAAGTATCTCTAGGCTTAAGAACAGAGATGAAGTCTCTCAGCTCTCGAAACTAAACTTGAACGTGAAAAAAAAAATGGTAACATTTAGAAGAAGAAGGACTAGGCATGAACCAAGCCTGAGTTTAATTTTTTGTAATATTAGTTTTCTACTGAACATAGAGTAAAACAGTCCTCTCATTCACTTACACACACACACACACACACACACACACACACAGTAGAAGTACTAGGTTGGGTGCTAAGGTGCATTTTCCTTTGTCAAATCCAGTGAGACTCAATGTGCTGGGTTGTCTTTGCTGCTTTTTCTGTAGTTGCAGGTACCACTGACAATGGCATTTACCTATCACAGCAACTTTGCCACTGTTAGCCACTGCTGTTGGTGACGGGAGACAGTTCCAAAGATGATGACAATTAAATGAGTGTCAGTATTACTTTTTTCCCATTCACTGTTGCTTTGATGGTTTTTATCGTTTGTATTTCTTTTATCATTACTGATTGGTAGTGAGGAGAACAAATAAGGGAGTCAAAACTATGCTTCCAGAGATCATGGATCACCAGTGTGATATTTGTGTCACTCCAAGCTGTAGTTCATGAGCCTCTTGTCCCTTGTCCCTTGAGCAATGCTTATCACTGCTTCCACAGCTATAGATTATCTCTTCTACAACTAGGCTAATTTTATGTCAGCAAAGACGAAGTGGTTCTTTGTTTATTCGCCCAATTCCCCTTTCTGTCCCCCTTATGATTAAAGATACAGCATGGGGTGGGGGTGTTTCTTGTTCACTTGCCCGATATCTTCACAGGGTTGCTTTCCAGCCTCTTTGCAAAGATAACTGGCCATTTCTTACATCAGATGGTTCCAGAGGAGGAGCAACCTTTATTAATATGCCATTTGTAGGGTATGACCTCAGAATTTGCCAATACAATTTAAAGGTTTTCCATTTTGTCCTGTCCTTTCGTGGATGCTAAAATGTCTCCATTCTTTCTATCAAATATTTGTTGAAAAACCGATTCACATAGCAGTGATATCCATTTTTATGACCTCTTCTGAACTACAGAAAATATTAGTTAGAACACCAAGAAGAAAAGCTCTAGTGGGAAGGGGGCAGGATGGATTATGGTGAAATACGTTGGGAGTTGCTAGGCTAAGTGAATTTATACATGTATTTATTGCATAGTTCCTTGAGATGCTCTGTGAATGTCTGAGAAGAGGGGAGACGTGAGGATTTCCCGATCTTATTCAACCACAAGATCTTCTGGCCTCTGAACCTTCTGTATCTTCTAGCATTCCTGGAAATGCAGTTTGGGAAATGATCAATCATTTGGTAGAAGCTAAAAGAGCTAATCCAAAATCATAGTTATAGAATTTGTTGATCTTTACTAGCATCATTTTGAAGCCAACAGGGAATGTGTATTTCTCTGCTGCCTTTACCTGTTGATGAGATAGAAACAGTAGAGTGGGGAACAGAAGGGAACCTGGGCCAGGAGTGAGCACACGGAGGGAGGGAAGGGTGTCACAGGTGCCATAGTTGGTGCTCACCACTGAAGCACCCACGTACCTTGAAAAACAGTGGTTAAACAAACAAGCAAACAAACAAAACCCAGAGTTCTCCTAAAAAGCCAATAAGTATCTGGAAGTCTGTACTAAGGAACCGCCATTTTCTTTGCAGTTCTTGGGGATACCTAAATTGATGCTTTCAACTCTATATGGAAGTGAGAAAACACGGGCAGGAAGGAGGGAGGAGAAAAACAGGAATATACATGGAAACTCTTCATCAGGAGACCAGCTGTTTGGAAATGGCACTAAACCCCAAAATAGTTGGTATTTTTAAAAAATATAAATAAGTAAGACTGGTAGACTTCAAACAACAGAAACTTTTATTCTCTCACAGTTCTGAAAGCTAGAAGTTTGAAATCAAGTGGTCAGCAGGACCATGCTCCTTCTGGAGGCTCTTAGGAAAATCCTTCCTTTCCTCTTCCCAGACCCTCCTGGTGGCTGCCCACAGCCCTTAGTGTTCCTTGGCTTGTAGCTGTATCACTGCAATCTGCCTCCATCATCACCTGGCCTTTCTTCTCTTTGTCTCTGTGTGTCCTGTCCTCTTCTTATAAACATACTAGCCATGGGATTTAGGGCCAGCCTTAACCCAGAATGGTTTCATCTCAGACCTTAACTAATTACATGTGCAAAGGCCCTGTTTATGAATAAGGTCACATTCTGAGGTTCTGGGCAGACATGAATTTTTTGAGGTGGTATTCAACCCAATGTGCCCTCTTGATTCTGCTTTATTTTCTCGATACTCATTTTTTCCATTAATTATTCTTCAATAACTATTTTAAAGCTTATTAGGTAAAAAGTTTGTTAGGAATGCCCATCGGCATATATGTTGTTATATTATATATCTGAACTACTAATTTCTGATTTTAAAATGATGAAGAAATCATTTTTTGCACTAACATATTCCTTGCAAAGTCATCTTTTATAGAAAAATTGAAAGTCCATATAAATATCTAACAGTGGGGAGTAGTTTTATACATAAACCCAATGGAACATTGTCTACTCACTAAAGATAATTTTCAAAGCTCTACATATATAACCTAATACATCTAAAAAGCATATTATATAATTTTTTCTTCCAGTTGTATTGAGATATAATTGACATACAGTGCCATCTAAGTTTAAGGTGTACAGCATAATGATTTGGTTTATATACATCATGAAATGATTATCACTAAATAAGTTTAGTGAACATCCATCATCTCATATAGATACAAAATTAAAGAAATAGGAAAGAAACCTTTTCCTTGTGATGAGAACTCTTAGGGTTTATTCTCTTAACAACTTTCATATTTAACATACAGCACTGTTAATTATGTTTATCATGTTGTACATACGTCCCTGGTACTTATTTATCTTATAACTAGAAGTGTGTGCCTTTTGTATAGCCACTCTGACAGGTGTGAGGTGATATGTCATTGTGGCTTTGATTTGCATTTCCCTGACGAGTTGTGATGTTGAGCATCTTTTCATGTGTCTGTTGGCCATTTGTATGTCTTCTTTGGAAAACTGTCTATTCAGATCCTTTGCCCTTTTTTTAAAATCAGGTTGTTTGTTTTTTTGATGTTGAGTTGTATGAGTTCTTTGTATATTTTGGATATTAATCCCCTGTCAGATTTATCGTTTGCAAATATCTTCTCCCACTCAGTAGATAGTATTTTTGTTTTGTTGATGGTTTCCTTCACTGTGCAAAAGTCTTTAGTTTGATATACTCCCATTTATTCATTTTTGCTTTTGTTTCCCTTATGTGAGGAGTCATATCCAAAAAAATATTACTAAGACTGATGTCAAAGAGCTTACTGCCTATGTTTTCTTCTAGAAGTTTTTTGGTTTCAGGTCTTACATTTAAGTCTTTAATCCATTTTGAATTTATTTTTGTGCATAATGTGAGAAAGTAATCTAGTTTCATTCTTCTGCATGTAGCTGTCCAGTTTTCCCAATACCATTTATTGAAGAGTCTGTCTTTTCCCCACTGTATATTCTTGCCTCTTTTGTCATAGATTAATTGCCCATATAAGTGTGGGCTCGTTTCTAGGCTCTCTATTCTGTTCCATTGATCTATGTATCTGTTTTGGTGCCAGTACCATACTATTTTGATTACTGTCGCTTTTAGTATAGTTTGAAATCAGGGAGTGTGATACCTCCAGCTTTAATTCTTCAAGATTATTTTGACTATTTGGGGTCTTTTGTGTCTCCATATGAATTTTGGAATTATTTGTTCTAATTCTGTGAAGAATGTTATTGGTATTTGATAAGAATTACATTGAATCTGTAGATTGCCTTGGGTAGTATGGTCAATTTTACCAATATTAATTCTTCCAATCAGGAACACAGTATATCTTTCCATCTGTTTGTGTCATCTTCAATTTCTTTCATCAGTGTCTTTACTTTTCCAAGTATAGGTCTTTTACCTCCTTATTTAGGTTTATTTCTAGGTATTTTGTTCTTTTTGATGTGATTGTAAATAGATTGTTTTCCTGCTTTCTCTTTCTGATAGTTTGTTGTTAGTGTACAGAAAAGCAACAGATTTATGTATATTAACTTTGTATCCTGCAACGTTACTGAATTCATTAATGAGTTCTGGTGTTTTTTGGTGGCATCTTTAGACTTTTCTATGTATAGTATCGTGTCATCTGTAAACAGTGACAATTTTACTTCTTCCTTTGCAATTTTGATTCCTTTTATTTCTTTTTCCTGTCTGATTGCTGTGGCTAGGACTTCTCATATTGTTTTGAATAAAAGTGGCAAGAGTGGGCATCCTTGTCTTATTCCTGATCTGAGAGGAAATGTTTTCAGCTTTTCACTATTGAGTTTATGCCAGCTGTGGGCTTGTCATATAAGGACTTTATTATGTTGAGGTATGTTCCCTCTATACCCAGTTTGTTGAAGGTTTATAATCATAAATGGATGTTGAATTTTGTGAAAAGTTTTTTCTGCATCTATTGAGATGATCGTGTTACTTTTTAAAATTTAATTTTTTTAATTTTTTATACAGCAGGTTCTTATTAGTTATCCATTTTATACATATTAGTGTATATATGTCAATCCCAATCTCCCAGTTCATCACACTACCATCTCCACCCCCTGCCGCTTTCTCCCCTTGGTGTCCATACGTTTGTTCTCTACACCTGTGTCTCAATTTCTGCCCTGCAAACTGGTTCATCTGTACCATTTTTCTGGGTTCCACATATATGCGTTAATATATGATATTTCTTTTTCTCTTTCTGACTTACTTCACTCTGTATGACAGTCTCTAGATTCATCCACGTCTCTACAAATGACCCAATTTCGTTCCTTTTTATCACTGAGTAATATATGTATATTGTATATATGTACCACATTGTACCACATTGTATATATGTACCACATCTTCTTTATCCAGTCATCTGTCGATGGCCATTTAGGTTGCTTCCATGACCTGGCTATTGTAAATGGTGCTGCAATGGACATTGGGGTACATGTGTCTTTTTGAATTATGGTTTTCTCTGGGTATATGCCCAGTAGTGGGATTGCTGGGTCATAAGGTAATTCTATTTTTAGTTTTTTAAGGAACCTCCATACTGTTCTCCATAGTGGCTGTATCAATTTACACTCCCACCAACAGTGAAAGAGGGTTCCCTTTCCTCCACACCCTCTCCAGCATTTGTTGTTTGTAGATTTTCTGATGATGCCCATTCTAACTGCTGTGAGGTGATACCTCATTGTAGTTTTGATTTGCATTTCTCTAATAATTAGTGATGTTGAGCAGCTTTTCATGTGCTTCTTGGCCATCTGTATGTCTTCTTTGGAGAAATGTCTATTTAGGTCTTCTGCCCATTTATGGATTGGGTTGTTTACTTTTTAAATATTGAGCTGCATGAGCTCTTTATATATTTTGGAGATTAATCCTTTGTCCAGTGATTCGTTTGCAAATATTTTCTCCCATTCTGAGGGTTGTCTTTTGGGCTTGTTTATGGTTGTCTTTTGGGCTTGTTTATGGTTGTCTTTGCTGTGCAAAAGCTTTTAAGTTTCATTAGGTCCCATTTGTTTATTTTTGTTTTTATTTCCATTACTCTAGAGGTGGATCAAAAAAGACCTTGCTGTGATTTATGTCAAAGAGTGTTCTTTCTATGTTTTCCTCTAAGAGTTTTATAGTGTCCAGTCTTACATTTAGATATCTAATGCATTTTGAGTTTATTTTTGTGTATAGTGTTAGGGAATGTTCTAATTTCATTCTTTTACATGTAGCTGTCCAGTTTCCCCAGTACCACTTATTGAAGAGACTGTCTTTTCTCCATTAACATCCTTGCCTCCTTTGTCACAGATTAGTTGACAATAGGTGCATGGGTTTATCTCTGAGCTTTCTATCCTGTTCCAATTATCTATATTTCTGTTTTTGTGCCAGTACCATATTGTCTTGATTACTGTAGCTTTGTAGTATAGTCTGAAGTCAGGGAGTCTGATTCCTCTGGCTCCATTATTTTCCCTGAAGACTTCTTTGGCTATTCAGAGTCTTTTGTGTCTCCATACAAATTTTAAGATTTTTTGTTCTAGTCTGTAAAAAATGCCATTGGTAGTTTGATAGGGATTGCATTGAATCTGTAGATTGCTTTGGGTAGTATAGTCATTTTCACAATGTTGATTCTTCCAATCCAAAAACATGCTATATCTCTCCATCTATTTGTATCATCTTTAATTTCTTTCATCAGTGTTTTATAGTTTTCTTCATACAGGTCTTTTGTCTCCTTAGGTAGGTTTATTCCTAGGTATTTTATTCTTTTTGTTGCAGTAGTAAATGAGAGTGTTTCCTTAAATTTCAGATTTTTCATCATTAGTGTATAGGAATGCAAGAGATTTCTGTGCATTAATTTTGTATCCTGCAACTTTACCAAATTCATTGATTAGCTCTAGTAGTTTTCTGGTGGCATCTTTAGGATTCTCTATGTATAGTATCATGTCATTTGCAAACAGTGACAGTTTTACTTCTTTTCCAATTTGTATTCCTTTTATTTCTTTTCCTTCTCTGATTTTCATGGCTAGGACTTCCAAAACTATGTTGAATAATAGTGGTGAGAGTGGACATCCTTGTCTTGTTCCTGATCTTAGAGGAAATGCTTTCAGTTTTTCACCATTGAGGATGATGCTTGCTGTGGGTTTGTGGTATATGGCCTTTTTTATGTTGAGGTAGGTTCCCTCTATGCCCACTTTCTGGAGAGCTTTTATCATAAATGGGTGTGAGTTTTGTCTGGGATGGGCAGGAGAGGAGATGTTTACTTTTCATTTTATACATTTGAATGTTTATCATGTGTATATATTATTTTCTGTTATAAAAGAAAAAAATTAAGAAAAAATTTAAAAATCATATCAATGTAATTAGGAAGGTGATTCTGCTAGGGGTAAATTTAAAAACATACAACTTTTACGACTTGTAAATTATGTACTGCTTTAAGGGTATGAGAATAATGACTCCTTCTATAATATTGATAAATTATACAAAATTGTATGAAATTCCGTTTGAAAGTACTTGGAGCTCTTCAACTGATGTTATGTAAAAGACGATTTTTTTTTTTTTTTTTGGCCACACTGGGAGGCTCCTGGGATCTTAGTTCCCTGACCAGGGATTGAACCTGGGCCACCACAGTGAAAGCACCAAGTCCTAACCACTGGACTGCCAGGGAATTCCCTAAACGATGAAATCTTGAAATATTTCTCCAGTGTTTTCTCAGCTATAACTTGCACTCACTTTATCTACATGGTACCAAAATTGGCTTTAAATATACATTTTCCTTCTGTATCTAAAAATAAGGCTAGTGCTGGTGGCGTCTACTGTGCTCCAGGTACTTTTTCATTGAATGCTCATAGTGCCTCTGCAGGGTGGGTGGTATTAGTTCTAATTTTCCTATGAAGAAACTGAGGCTGGAAATATTGATCAACTTGTTCAAAGTCACACAAGTAGAGAGACCCCAAGGCAATTCACTTAGCTTGACCTGCCTCCCCATCTTCTTCATTTGGGAAAAAAAATAAAGGGAAACTAAAAGAAAATCATCTGGCCTTTTATTCTTGCCTTTACTTATTTCTTGTTTTCAGCAACTAATTGTGCTTTTCTAACCTTGTCTTATGTCCTAGGAGAAGGTACTTAACAGAAGGCATCACAGGGGTCAGAGATTATAAACAGTTTGTTAGCTGAATTTTCATAGATGTTTTCAGTAAAACAGAGAATTCACAGCTCAGTGATATTTTTTTCCCCCAGATATTGTGGATGCTTTATCAGATCCAAAGAAATTTCTTTCCATTACGGAAAAGAGAGCAGACCAGATGAGAGCTATGGGCATTGAAACCGTAAGTAGCAATGGTCAATTAAAGACAGCCAAGTTGGGGAAATTTGGTTGTCTAACAGTGATTACAAGAGCAAGACAAAGTAATAAATTAATAGAACAAGTTCAAAAGTGGTTTTTGAAACTGAACTTATCAATTCAACAAAAGAGTTTCAAAGGTCTATGAGGACGTAGCATATTTAATAAAATGTGACCCACATCCTCACTGTGGCTTCACTCACATCCGGGGATCCTGGCCCCATTAGAAATGAAATGGAAAACATTCATGATCCTTTTAGGAACATTTAGGATATAGGGTGCTTTTGTGAGACACTGAAATACCAGCTAACCTTATTCAGTATATTAATGAAATTGGCGTTTGCTATTGTTTATTTTTTACTAGTCTTGCATCCAACCTTCAATTTCAGTGCACAGTTGTGGTGTTTGCTTCTTTGTTTCTAAAACTCCCGTTACTCCTCAGTTTAGGATGGAAATGGAAATCTCTCCAGTAGCTGGAAGAAAAGAAGGTATACCCTGCTTGTAAAGGAGCTACATCTGCTTTCCTAGGCTTCATCATTTATTTCAAGCCTGAGGAAACCATGTGTTTACTCCTGCCAAGCAAAGATCTATTTAAGGAGTAGAGGTTAGGATGCAGAAGGGGAAAAGTTGATGGTACAGACTGGATTCAGTAAAAGGAAAAATGTGCAAGACATTTGAACTTGAGGTGGCATTCATTTGGGTCAGTATAAACATTTCTGTTCCAGAGTGACATCGCCGACGTGCCCAGTGACACGTCAAAGAATGACAAGAAAGGGAAAGCCAACACAGCGAAAGCAAGTGTGACCCCTCAGAGCAGCTCAGAGCTCAGGCCTACCACCACGGCCGCCCTGGGAGCTGGCCTGGAGGCCAAGAAAGGTAAAGGAGAGTTGTCTGGGCTCCTTGTCTCTTCTGGCAATTTTAGAACCTTTGATGCAGGTATTTAGAATTGTTAATTTTGCCAACTTTCATGGTTCCATAAATCTCAAGAGCAGCAGGTTTTCTTGTAGGTTGAACAAACAGCTTAATTTCCCTGAGTGGTTAACAGGAAGCCAGTGTTTCCTCTGCTAGATCCCCTGCACTGTAGTCATACTGCGTACAATATTCGTAGATCTAGAAATGTTTACATTTGGTGTCCTTTATGGAAAAAACATTCACAGAGTGAACTTACCGAACTTACCCTCTTTCCTCCAGATACTACCATAGGCATGGGCAGTGAGCTTATGAACCAACGGAATCCTGATTGTTCTGACATTCCTGCATTTCTTTATTGAGAATTTCCCCCCATCTGTAGATATTTAGCATCCGTGACTATTTATTTGTAAAATTATTGACGGGCATCTGAAGGCCAGTTCTGTGTGGTTACCTATGAATGAAACGAAAGAGCATTAGAGGTGGCATTGCAAAGAATTATGTGTCCCGTGTGCCAGTATGTAGGGGGAGCAATTGTACTGATTATTTAAAGGGAACTTCCATTCTTATTGTCCAGGCCTCCATTCTGATTGGATGATCCCCATCCCATATGATAATTAAATATTGTAAATATTCTCCTTGACCTGAATCATTTACTAAATTCGCTCTTCTTACTTTAAGAAGAATTTCTGCTTTTCCTAATGGTTTTCTACTCAGTATATATATCTCCCATTTATATTTGAATTCAGCATCTTTGGTATAAGAAGATCAAGTTGTCTGTTTACTTAAATACACACAGTGCTGCAGTTTAAGGTAAGAAATGACAGACTTTCCTTAACCAAAGCAGCATTGTAATTTAGCAGGAAACTAAGTGTGCACTGAGCTTTGTGAAACAAATTAGAGAATGAGATGGCACAAAAGTAGCCCCAGTTGTACTTTGCATCTTGTCTGTTTCTCCCTGGAAAGAATGTGGAACAAGGTAATGATACAGGATTTGGGCGTTCCGTCCAGCACTGGTCGTTCTTAACATCTGCCACCCAGACAGAGATAGAGAGTGGAAAATGGAAGAGTTTTTGTTTAGTTAAAGTTCTTGTGTCATGCCCACCAGCACATAAAGACATTAGTAATTATAGTGAATTAAGTGGCCTGCAAAAGCAGTGTGACTAGCTTTCAGAGGACAGAAGTGATCCTAGTTCTAGAAGGGACCATGTTTGTGTTTTGAACTGTTTCACTCCTGGTTCCAAATGAGATTACACAGGAAGGAGCCATTGGAAGAAAGCTCTCCCTTTCCCTTGTCCCCTCCGCAGATGCCCTGAGGAAGAGGGTCTACACACTTTCATTTTGGCCTTTTGTTCAGGAGACTTGGGAGCCTCCTCTAAGTGGCAGTACTCGGTTCTATGAGAAATGCCTTTGCACCTTCAGGGACCACACATGGCCCAAGGGGTAAGATGGGACAGGCTTCCACCCCTCGACCAGGCAGTGTTTGTGAGCGCTGACCTCTCAGAAACAAGAGGGAGAGGGCCCCTTCCAGCTGGTGCTCAGAGGAGACTTAAGGATGATGTCCTAACTGAGCTGGGCCTTGAAATGAAGGTCTGATGTGAACAGGAAGAGAAGGTGGAGGAGCCCAGGAGGAGGCCACATAGGAAGCAGCCAGGGGTAGGAAAGGGGGCAGGGCCAGTCCTGGTCTGGAAAGGATCTGGGACCACCTGAGAATGGGAAATGACATCAGAGGATTTTTTTAAGAAGATTAATACAGTCTTGGCAGAAATATTCTTTAAAAGGAAGGAATGGATGGTAAGGGCAAGTGAAGAATTAGAGTATTTGTGCCTCTACTATAACGCTTATCACCTTATATTTGTATTATATATTTATTCACATTATATTTATATGACGTGATAACAACCAGAGAAAGCAGTTATTGCTGACAAGACCACCCCTCTGTCATTCAGTGTCCCTGGAACGATGCCTAGTAAAGATCTAAAGTCTCTTCTCTTAAGAAGTAAATGGCTGATGAACGAAAGAGCCATACTAATGGCCAGGAGGGCCTGAATTAGGCTGGAAGTACTCAGAGGGAAAGGAAGGATGGAAATCAATTAGTGGCTTGGATATGGGACTTAGGAGGTAACTCAGTGACTTCAAGGTCAGGTCACAGAGAGAGATGGTGCCGTTGAGTGAAGTAGAGAACTCAAGAGGAAGAAAAGCTTTGAGTAAGATGATTCTGGTCCTGGACATCATCAGGTTCAAGCTGTCAGTGGTACATCTGGGTGGAAACATGCAACAGCAGAGCTGTGGTAGGTAAAGAGGAGGTAGAAGGGAGAGAAAGAGAGAGATCGAATGTGAGAATGCTTAGAAAGATAGCAGGAATGAAAACAAAGAAAAACAGAGAGAGATCTATGTTATAAGAAGAATGAGTTTTGGAAGGTATTGTAGACAGTCCAGAGAAGTTAAGACTGCATAATTACTGTTAGATCAGGGATGCCTGGGTGATGAGAATGGAAACCAGGTTAGAAAAATTGATGATTTAAGATATAAAATGGTTGTTGTGTAGAGCAGTAGCATGTTGGTAGGAACCAGTGAAGAGAAAGAGAAGGAAAATGCAAGAGAGAGCTATATAGTGAAACAGGCTCTGAGGAAGAGCTGAATCAAGAGAAAGGAAACGATCCTGCTGCATAAAGAGGGAAGAGAGGTGTCCTGTCTAAGCCAAGAAGAGAAGTTTCAGGGTGAAAAGGAAGCTGTCAGGGTGGGGCCCGACAGAATTTGCTGTGAACATCTGTGAAGGTGAGGAGTCCTGAAGTTCTACATGATTTCTCTTAGACACACAGCCAAATAGCAATAACTGCACCAATGCTGCTTGATTTTCTCTTCAATTTTAAGGATAAAAAATTAAGGAAACTCAACTAGTTGATATCCAAATTACGGTTTGAGAGAAAACAAGTCATTTTTAATGAGCTGCATTGATAAAAATAAAAAAATATATACTGAACCTTCAACTAGTCAAAATCTTTGGGGCCCAAATTGGACAAATTCACCCCTACTTTCACACCAGAAGCCTGGAGACCTACACTATCCAATATAGAAACCACTGGCCACATGTGGCTATTTGGGCTTAAAAATCAAAACTTGAGTTCCTTAGGTTCACTGGCCACATTTCAGGTGCTCAAGAGCCACGTGGAACTCGTGGCCATCCACTGGAAAGCTCACAGATGGAACATATCCACTCTTGTTGGAAGTCCTATTAGACAAGCTGCTTTGGACATATAGATGAAACCAAGCATGTACCAGTTCCTGTTCTGTAGAGTGTG
The DNA here is from genome assembly GCF_008692025.1 of Phocoena sinus. Taxonomy (NCBI): domain Eukaryota; kingdom Metazoa; phylum Chordata; class Mammalia; order Artiodactyla; family Phocoenidae; genus Phocoena; species Phocoena sinus. Next base: position 36,277,423 of record NC_045777.1, read on the forward strand.
TTTTTTTCCTAACTAACTAAATCATTCACAGGAACTAACACTTTTATAATGTGTCTTTCTCCAAAAAAGACCAAAGGTTTATGTTTTCACAGGGTCCTGTTAATCAAGATTTCATTGAACAAACACCAAAAAAGAGTGTCATCAGACTAGGTCAAACTCTTAATATTTGTTAGATCTCCAGAGGACCTTGCATGCCCCCCAATTCTGTGTGTTCATTTTATAGAAGAGAGAAAAGAGACCCAAAGATAGGGAGCTCTTAGTGATGCCAGGATAGACCCCTCTGCCCTGCAGTAAAGCAGGGAATTAGCTTGTGATGTCAGACCTAAGAGATTAGAGAGTAGCCCCATGATCCCTTGACACCCCTATCACAAAATGTTATAGATCAGAAGACTGATTTCTCTCCGCCATGACTCTCCTTTTTTCTGTCCTTACCACGCTCACACTGGATGTGCACATCTTCTTAAAATGAGTACAGCTGAAAAACAAGAACCTAGAACTTGACACCTTATCTTTCTTGAATATTTCATACCTAGCCTTTGGGATTCTAACGGAAATCAATTATAGTACAGAGGGCACATTCGTCTTGTTTGCCTAAGATGAAAATCTGCAGTCAAACAGAACATGTTTTGGGATTCGCCTACAAATGTGGTTGCCATGACAACACCTGGCTTAGCATCACTCCAGTAACAGGATGACTTAGTATATTAATCTAGGTCCTCATGACAGCGTCCTGTTCTATGATGGTTTGATTTCATTATTTTCATTATTTTCTGTCTGTTAAAGGCATTTTTGGACTCAGTAGTATATCACTTAAATGCTAAAATTAAATTCAGTTAAAGAAAGCGGCTGAAAAAATGTTTTATTCTTTGATGATGGTTAAGCTGGGAATAGAGTTGGTAGTTAGTGGACTGATAGGATGAGCCTTCAAATACAAAGATAAAGGTAACTATAATAGATGCTGCTGTGCCTGGTCTGATCTCCTCTATGAGGTTGGTGTCACAACCCTCGGTGTCTGGGAATACTGGCTGACTGCAAATCACAGCTGCACTTTTCTCCCTAGAGTTGCCCTCAGACCATGTGAGTTCTCTTGCCTCGAAAAGGAAGATTCTGTAAAATCTCTGACACCCTTAGCTGAGTGATATGGGGTTACAAAAGCCCAGTTTCCTTACCTCAAACTAGAACAACACCAGAGGGCCATTTATGCTAAAGAATTTCCTGTAGGATCAGACCTAGGCTGGATTTCAGCTAGAAAGACACTCAAGCTTCTTCCTCTGCCTTATCCTGCTTCTCTCCCACCCTCTAAGGGGTTTCTCCTGAGAGCCTTCCCTTGATAAACCGTGTGTACACAAATCCCCTTTTCAGGCTCTGATAGTAGGAAACCTGACCTAAAACAATAAACGTTTCAGGTAAGTGTCTAATTAATTGCTCTGTAATAGAAAACTAAGATGTTTATATCCATAACATTACACGGAAAGCTGCGTCAGCATCTTTAGATGAGATTTCAAAACTGTGAATTTGATATGATCACTTATTCTCTCTCATTTTTAATATACACAGTGACTTTTTGTTTCAGGTATTGAACTGATCCCTCAAGTGAGGATAGAAGATTTAAAGCAGATGAAGGTAAAATTACTCCGTCATTTTGCCAGCACTCTTGTGTTGTGCCTGTTGGTGAAACTGACTTATTTTTGTTTCTCACCAACTGTAGTCATTGTGGTAGTACTACACAAACTTATTTGGGATCCTGTCTTTCTTTTTCCCCCCCACAGGCTTACTTGAAGCATTTAAAGAAACAACAGAAGGAGCTCAATTCTTTAAAGAAGAAACATGCAAAGGTAGAGTGTTTTGTGTGGGCAAGCAATATGTGTGTGTAGTTTTGTTTGCTTGTTTGTGTGTTTTTTCCTTTCATCTCTCTGATGAAACCTCACAGCCAAAAACACTACTTAGAAACTGATACCAGCCAACTGGGCAGAAGGACCTTCATTTTAACTGCTTAGAAATGAAATTTAAAAATAGAATCCGTTCGGGATTGGTTGTCACTGATTTGTGATCTGTGTTTCTAACATTTATTTCAAAAGCATAACAAAGCTTCACCCATTTCAAAATTGTTTCATAATTTGACTTTATCTAAACGAGTGGGCTGTCACCTGACTATTGAAAACCAGCACATAGTCTTAGTCTCTGGGTACCGAAATTCCCTTAGTCACTGGCAAATAGTTTGCCATACATGGTGTGTCAGGGGAGATGCTGGCCAGCTCCAAACTTCTCACCCAAGCCACCTAGAGAAAGAGTTTGTCTCACCTTCCCCCCCCATTATGTAAACTCTGCTTGCTGGCCTACTTATGGAATATAGTTGTTGTTCCTACTTACCCATAAGAAGAGGTCTTTGGACAGTGATCATGAGAAAATCTAAGTTAGCTACAAAGTTAAGAGAATAGCAGGAATTCTCACGTAGGTTGAAAAACTTCACAGCACCCAGACGCCATCCTGCTTTCAAGTCTTCCCTCACCGGGAAAAGAGACAAACGTGATATCTTTTTCCTTCCGAGGATGTATCACAACAGCTGCTGCTGCTGGAAGGGTAAATATGTCCTCTTCCATTATGGGTAAGGAGAGCAAGAGAAATTTTAATTTCTTAACTTGAAAGGACTTCTGAATTCTTTTAAGCTCATGTTGCAATCCCACTTCTTTATACCCTGACCCCAGCCTCAAACCAAGGCACAGCCTGCAGAGCTGGACTTGAGTGATGAACCTCTGAGTCACTTCAAATACGAAGATGCAAAGAGTGCAGCCTGGAACTCTGTCATCTCTTTAATGGTTTGTGCTCCTTTGAGAAATTTGGCCTAATCTTGGCCTAGTAACAGTCCCTGTATTATTGGCTTCATGGATTTGCTGATATAGCGGTCACTTCAAAGACTGCTCGAATTTCAATTCTATTCAGTGGAATTCCTTTCATTGCCACGTGGAAAACCCGCCACAGATTTTTATAAGTGTGGAGACAGAGCTCAAGTAGGGATTTCCATTTTATTGGTCATTGGCAGCAAGCTGGAATATGGAAAGGGAACAGAAAACGGAGAGAAAAGGAAATGCGAATGCACTTTCAATGACTTTGGTTATTAGGAATGGAGTTGGTAACCATATGGCAAGGAGTCATCCACCAGATTTTCCTTCTGTTTAAGTTGGATCTCTGTTATTGAGGCAGGCATCTCAATGGCCTTTGGACTGATTGGAAATTTAAACATTTTGGCCTGAGTCTCATTTAATATTTCCTTGAGGCATGACCAGGAAATATACCATGTCTGATAATAATAAGAATAATATATCATCTAGGATTTTTGTATGTGAAGTTATTTTCCAGATGCTGTGCTCAGCACTTTATATTTATTACCTCATCTTATACTTTCTACCCTATAAGATAAATTCTAAGTCCCCATTGTGCACATGTGGAAGTTAAGATCAGGGAGGTGAAGCCATGTAACTAATGCCAGCATTAGAGGGTAGCAGAGCCAATATTTGAACCCAAATTGTCTTGAGTCTGGAACCCATACTCATATTGCATTATTCTGTGAAGGATATTGGATGCTTCAGTAAGTAAACAAGTTCCTGTGTGTTGCATCAAAGGCAGTGGCAGCACATGGGACAGTATGTAAATCTCCATCTAGTTCGGAGAGTGTCAATATACTGGTTACCTGGACAGCTGCTGAGGAAGGTTGCTCCTTGGTTCTTTAGGACTTAACCTCTATAACACTGAGCAGAATTGTCTGCTGATTCCCTATCTAAACCTTCGAGTTCAGACTGTCTCAATTCTATTAACAGGCCTATCTGCTTAATCGGAAAAGTGGCAAAGATGGTGTCTTAGTCAGTTTGGGCTGCTATGACAGATTACCATAGACCAGGTGGCTTAAACAACAATTTCTTTCTTACAGTACTGGAGGCTGGAAGTCCAAGGTCAGGGTGCACCAGATTCAGTGTCTGATGAGGGCCCCCTTCCTGGTTTACAGACAGCCTCCTTCTTACTGCTCCTTACATGGTGTGGAGAGCTTTCATCTCTTTCCTGTATCTTCTTATAAGGGCACTAATCCCATTCATGAAAGCTCCACCCTCATGACTTCACCACCTCCCAAAGGCACCCCCTCCAAACACACTGGGGATTAAGGCTTCCACATATGAATTCAGAGTGGGGAGGGATACAAATATTCAGTCAACAGCAAGTGAAAAATTATTTTTCCATGAGAGAATTTAGAGGTAGCTTTGATAACTCTTCACCTCTGATGCCACTGAACTTTATTCCTTCCATTTTCTTCACACTTATTGGTGAGGAAATATTAGTATTTAGTAACAAATAAATCCTATATGGCAGAATAGAATCCAAGTTGCCTTCATTTGCAGAAACAACTTCAAGCTTCTTGGAGCCCCACATTCTAATAGAACCAAAACTTAAAAGGAGATTTTAAATCTCCCTAAATCCTACCATCTAAATTTGTGTGGACTTTCGTAACAGCTTTAGTGTACATTTTTTGGAGGAAGCCTTCAAAATGCCTTCAGTCAAGTAACAGAGCCAAATTGCACAGTAAAATATACAGTGCTTGCCTGTTGCTTTTCAGAATGCTTTTTGAAAGCATTTCTTAGCAGGCAAATGCATTTCATGGCTTGTTTTCCATATCCTCATGTACTTCAGAAGTTAAAGTCACAAATGTATGATTATAAGCTTATGATGAATTCCTTCTCCCACATTAAATACACAGGGGGCCCACTTTTCTATTCAACCTGCTTTGGCAGTATAATTTACGAACTCTGAATTCCATAATCTTTTTATATAGAACTACCACTACTAATAAGGCTGACATTTATTTAATGTTACTTTTGTGTTACATATTGTATATACATTCTTAAATTCTCACAATATCCCTGAAACCCAAATGGTATTATCCACATTTTAGACATGAATAAAATGAAATTCAGAGAAGTGCCTAGAGCAATATAACTCATTCATGCTGGTTATAATTAAAGTGCTTTTCATCTATTTGAACTGTCCAAAGGCTTTGCAAATAATTATTTTCAAACAGTTAGACCTTTGTCTCTATAAAGTTTCTGTAACTTTTCAGTCTATAGTACTTCCCTAATTCTTTCCACTGTCTCATCTAAGCCAACTTTTAAGATTAAGGGTATATTGGAATATTTACTTGCCCAATATATACTGAGGTCTACTCAACTAATGCACTTGTCTTTAAAACTGAAAAAAAGAAACACTGGTGAAGGAGGTGAAAGGATATGGTGAATCTGTTACCACTGGCCCCGCTTAGTGCCTGATCCCATTTGATCTTATTGATCCTAACACTAGTTTTTCTATCTGTCAATACTTTTCAAAAGGTAAAACTAGCTAATATATACATAAGCATTTATTATTTGGTATTCTTATAACAATTATATAAAGGAATATTATAATTATATTAACTTGTATCAGTTAGCTTTTGCTGAGTAACAAACTATCCCCAAATGTAGTGACTAAAAACAGCCACTGTTTATTTAGCCCACAATTTTGTAGCTCAGCTGGATGATGTTCCTGGTCTCATCTGGGTTCACTTGTACATCTGCTGTCACTACCAGTTTGGCAGATGGTGGGCAGATGTGGGGGGCTGGCTGACTTTGGAAGGCCTCTGCTTTCTGTGGTCTCTCATCTTCAGCAGTAGTCCAGGCTTATTCACATGGTAGGGGTCCCAAGAGACCAAGCCTCAGCTCAGAACTGGCACAGCATCACTTCCACCTCCATCTCTTGGCTACAGCAGGTCACAAGGCTGTCCCAGATTCAAGGGATGAGGACTCTACTTCTTGGCAGGAGGAACCACAAAGTCAGGTTGCAAAGGGGATTGGATACAGAAAGAGAAATCATTGTGGCCCTTTTTGCAAACAGTCTACCAGCCATTTGCCAGATGAGATAATTTACACTTAAAAGAAACACAGCTTGACTAAATCACCTAGCTTTTAAATGGTGGAGCCAAGCTTTGGACCAAATTCTATTGGACTCCAGAACTCAAGCTCTTCATCACTGTATTGGGTTGCCTCTGAGTTTTCCCACATTAGTTTTTATTTCCACACATCTTGATGGTCTTAGTGAAAGGTTTTTAAGAGCAGTCATGAGTCTACAGGGCACAGATATCTTGGCATCCTTTGGGACTGCTTTTTCAACACATGATCCTTGGGCCAAGAACTGGAGGCTTCATAGAACTGCATATTCTTGTGCCCACTGGAGACTTTGTTATCATCTCCAAGGAGAAATCTAGGAAATACATTTTAAATAAGCTCCTCTCCTATGCACATTAATTTTGAAAACTGTTTCTTTAGGAATATTATTTAGCACTCTTTACTGTTCCTCAGTGAAAACCCCACTAAAGGCCTGTAAGATGCAGAGCAGGCCTCCCTGAAAAATGGGTTTTGACCTGTTGTCAGGCAATAGGAAGGATTAACTACCCCAGCCTTTCTGTGAAACAACATTTATATAACCCTTTCTAACAGTTATGGTGCTACCTAAGATGGGGCTAAGGTTTGCTACCTCAAAGCTCTGGGTTATAAAATAACCTACAGAGGAGGGAAGGTAGCCTATGCTATACCTTCCAATCACAGCACCCATGGGTCAACCATGGCACATGGTAGCCAAAAGCAGAGACCAGTACTCAGTCCATGTTCAGTGACTGTAGGGCACTCTCAGCTATTACATACCAGCCTGAGTAAATCATGCCCCTTCTCAGAAAGGGAAGCAGAGAATGTGGTTTACTTAACCTAGTGGCTTAAGAAATGTATGGTCCATAAGAGAGCTTATTTCCAAACTTAAAGTTTAGCTGCAGGATGGAGGAGGAATAGTGATATGACAATGAGGATCTACCATATATGAAAGAGAGCCAAAGAAATAGTTGTGAGATCTACTGTTAGGACAGTGAGAAGAAAAGATAGGTACTGACCATTTGAGCCCCAAATGGGATCGAAATGCTAGCTAACATGGCTAGTTTTCGGAAAATGGCAATGGTCAATTGCTTTTGATCCTCTGAATGCAGTTGACAGTCAAACTTCTACTTGTCTCTCACTTTCTCAATTTGAAATGGAAACTAGTGGACTGCTTTTCAAGTGTCCATTAGATGAGACACAGAAAGAGCAGAACTAAGCAACCGTGATCCCACACTAGCGCAGGGCTCATCTGGGTCCAGAGCTAGGGTTGCTTTCATTAAAAGACAAGCATGCTTTTCAATTGTCAGATGTGGTCCAATCCTTAGAGAAAAAATTTAAACCCAAAGTTAAGTAAATATCCCCAATAACACATTAGAAGAAGAATTCCAACTCAAATGAGGTAAAAGAAGTAAATAAAGGAAGTTGGCCCCATGTAGAAAACGGGGAGCACTCATTCTTGTCCAAAGGGCAAGTCAGACTCAGTTCCTACCATTGGTCTGAGTCTGAGGTCTTCCCACCTTGAGAGTCTGTGGGCCAGCTTCATTCTCTAAAGGAGAATCACAGAACCTGAAATCTTACATGAATTTCCTCTTCTTTTAATATTGGCCACTAATTCAGTCTTTTTCTGAAACACCATGTAGGCAAAAAAAAAAAAAGCAATAACAAAAACTGAATGCATCCCTTGGACCACCAGTTTGCAGCATCATCACTAGATGAGTCAAATAAAATGCCTGAGAATCTGACTAAAATTTGGCATTTCAGTAAAGCTGCTAATGGAAAATATGCTCTTTGCTATGCAAGCAGTTTTGCTGATAATAAACACCAAGTCTACTGTTAAACTCATCAAATGTAATTCGTGGTAAGAAGTCAGTAACAGACCTACAACTCTGTCATGAAGTAGAAATGGGCAGAGACACAGCAACCACCCACAAAGGCAGCTTAGTGGTAATCTCAGAGGTGCGTGCTGAGCAAACGCGATTTACTCAGATGTTTCAGTATCATCTGTGGCGTGAGAATTTATGCCCAGAGTCACATCAGCCACAAGAATGAATTGCAGCAGAAGTTTTTCCCAGAAGAAGCTGAATTTACTCTTAATGTTTTTTTTTTCCACTGAGCAAATAGATATACTGTAGTTTTTGAGGTTACTATTGATTTTTTTTTTTCCTTTAGCAGTTGATGGTGGTAGACAGTTCTTTTTTTTTTATTGGAGTATAGTTGATTTACAATGTTGTGTTAGTTTCAGGTGTACAGCAAAGTGAATCAATTATACATATACATATATAGAGCAGGTACTCTTAACTTTGATAGAAATATATACAAATCCTGCTAAAAGCCATACATTAATTTCCCCAAAATGTCCCAATTAAGATAGACTTTTAAGTCAACATATTTAATTTTGGTACTCTTGACCTGAAAGAATGAAAAAGGACTTATCTCTTCCATAGGGTCTCATGACTCAGTTAAGGACCAAAAGAATAAAATCAATGATAGTTTTTTTGTTTTTTGTGTTTAGTATAAATAGGCTTAGAGATAATTTCCTGGCTCCTCTAGTTTGTACAACAGGAAGCTGAGGCTTGAGCCCACCACCACGCCCATCAAGTGATGATCAGTAATTAGGTCCCCATTTCTTTGTGAAAGGGGAAGTGTTGTCTGGGAACCAGATTATCCCAAAACTTCAATAACTGCTACCTACCAGGCAGGGATAGTTTTGAGCACAGAGAAGAAACACAAGAGATAATTTTTCAAGGTGAGCTTTCTTGTTATGTGTATTCATTGTAATCATTTTAATTCAATATGCTTCTAATTTTTTAAAATTCTATATACATTAGGTAACTTGCAGCTCATAACCATGAATTAGGTTGGGCAAACAAGGTCCTGTTCAGTTTTCTAATAAAGAAATTGAAGCCTGGAAAGATTTATGTTTGTTACACAAGGCCACTAGGATGAGCTGGGACCAGAATCCAAGTCCTCTTACTGCTTTTCCATGCTAATTTTTTTAAATTCGTGCAACAAATATTTACTGAATCTACTTTGTACCAAGCATTGGGCCGTGTAGTGGTGAAAAAAAGAGGTTTTCCCTGCCCTTGTAGAGCATATCTTATATACTTGAAGCCATCATGAATGCCTTTATGGTACAAACACCCTCATTCCTCATATCTTAATTGGGTTAATTAAGGTTCACCAGAATACTTCCTTAAGCAATAGTCTATGTCAGCTTACTTCCAATCCTCAGAGCCTCTTTATTTTTCCCTTTTCTTGTGCTGCACTAGAATATTTAAAGAAACAATCTTCTCCACCCTCCTTTCAATGATATTTGCAAGAGACATAGGAATGTGGTACCTCTGAAATGTTTTATTCTAGACTTGCATAGAGCCCCTTATATGCCCAGGAAAATTAATACATGTGCCAAACAGGCATGATGATTACTAAATCTTAGAAGGAAGGCTAGTAGTAGGGTGATTTAGTGGGTTTTTTTCCCCCATGACAATGCAAGAGTAGCTAAATCCATTTAAATAAGGATACATCGACGTGTCAATCTATTCCTGTGGCAGTAGGTTAAGCTTGGAGGAAAAGTTTATTGATTTAACTTCTCAGGCTGTTCTCCCTTCTCTCAGGTCACTCTCTGCATGTTTTCATGAGTACTGAATAATATAAGTAGGTTTGTATGTAATTGTATTTTGAATAAGGTATAACAGGCATTTGAAATATGATTTCTCTTATATTTAATCCTAACAACCCTATGAAGTAGGGAACAATCTCCCAATTATAAAGATTGAAGAAGGTATCACTCTCCCAATTATAAAGATGAACAGACTGAGAGGGTAAGTAGCTTGTCCTAAGACCTGAGACTGTCCATGTCTTTAACCCAATGCAGAACCCCTAGTTTATAACACAAAAGGGCACAGATATTGGTAACAGGACTGGATTTATGAGGTGTTCCAGGTTACCACAAATTAAGCAGGACATTGTTACCTATAATTCCCTAACCCCAAATCCAGAGGAAGGTAACATCACCTCAGAGCACTCATTGTCCCTGTTATCAGGTCCTGTTCCTAGAACCTTCCTGCCTAGCACCACCTTCCTCCATGCCTTCTCCCAGAGGCATTTATTCACTGGACAGGAATGCTGAGACCATGTGCACCAATGCGTTTCTGAAGAATTTATATATAAATGAACTGTAAATCAAGTCCTGTGTTAACCTGCTAACAGTATTGGGAAATTAAGAAAATCTTGGGAAAGTTCAAAATCCCTCCCCCATTTATATTTTATGAAATCTTTTAAGATATCCATGAATTAGGTTAAAGGTGAGCCTACCTTAGGAAGAAAATTAAATTTAAAATAATTAAGTCACTCACTTTTGTTACTCACTTAAAAAAATAAGCAAAAGGAAACATGACCATGAGGGTAGTTATATAACCTGAGCAAAGTCTATCCATTCCAGACTTTAGTATCATCTCATTTCTCTAAGTTTCTCAAGAGTAAGTCTAGGATATAACATCAAGCATCATCTTAGAGTGTATATTACTGATTGAACTGTTTTCCTCTATGATTAGGGGCTGATCAGCTAAAGAAATCTGATTTCAGTTAAGTCCCTGGCTGTGACCAAATTATCAGGAAGAAATAATGTTTATAAAGAAATACTTATTTTCAAAGCATTGCAGCCCCATTTTCAGTGATTGAAGGAAGCAGATGGAGAAATATTTTAACTATCTGTAAAGCTGAAGGCCAGGGTTCCTCAACATTCTGTCATCCTTGTGAGTGCATCTAGATTAGGAAGCTGGCAAAAATATCAATTGATGGGGATTCAAAATGAGCTGATATTGACAACCACAGTGGAGGTTCTCACTGTGTAATGATGGTATTCAAGACCTTCCAAAAAGTGTCCGGTGTTTAGAAGCCATGCCTCATAATGAATAGTTATATTCAGCATGTAAAAGAGAATAAATATGGTAGCTGAACTTGGGTTTTTGGGACTAGATTGTAGAAGGGGCAGTGGACTCATTAGATGACTCAGCAGAACAAAGATGGATGGGTGGCAGTTCTATGGAGACATCTATGTGCAGAAGAAAGAACTTTGGGATGATTGGTGTTGCCCAGCAGTGGGCAGGGCTGCCTTTTGAGGTGGGCATGTTCAATGGACTGAGACTGGAAACCCACTTGTTGGAGAGACCTGATGGGAATACAAGAAACTCTTGGGTCGGGTGGGAGATTGGAAGTCTTTCCAGCTCCCAGACTCAGTTACTCCTTAATTTTCAAACCAAGACTCTGAAAGAGCTGTTGAAAATTATGCCAGCCCAACATGGGAGAAAGTTTATCAGCTACACTACAGGTCTAACTCGTCACTACAAATTCTTCTCGTTCAGGAGCACAGTACCATGCAGAAGCTACATTGCACACAAGTTGACAAAATTGTGGCGCAGTATGACAAGGAGAAGTCAACTCATGAGAAAATCCTAGAGAAGGCAATGAAGAAGAAGGGGTAAATGCTGTTTATGTCCTTCTGGAGGCTGTTTGCCTTTTTATGTTTTGTCTTTTCCCACAGTTCAACTGCCTGTTTAGGCCAAGGAAGAACTTAGTCTTAACTGTGTTTTCATCATTAACAATGATTCCTGGAAAATAAGCGACTCACTCAGCTGAAGGGAGTGACTGAAGTGGAAAAGAGGAGCTTTATTCAAGTTCTGCAGCTGTTGGTTAATGAAGTAATAACTGTGTCTTTCATGGTACCTTTAAGGTGAATGGGGGTCGAGGGGGAGAAGGAAGGACAAATTACAGTTGGAAAAATTCCAGAAATCATTTTGCATTGCTAAGTAATAAATAATAAGATTGATACACTCAAGGAAAAAAAATGCAATTTTGATGTTTAATATTACAAGAATCCTTAGCTTATGCCAACAGATGAAACTGTTGAATAAAACCTATCACTGCATTTACCTTGAAAGATTTTATCTATTGATAGAATTAAGCTGGGGGAATGTTTCTGTGTTGCTGCAAGCTCACTGAATAACAGAGCAGGAGGGAAACACACTCAGTGCCAGCCATGGAGAAGTGATAAGTTGGATGTTTAGAATGTGCCTCTCAGAGACACTCTCTATTAATAATATGATGAAACACTCTGACTTAGGCCATAATAAATCAGAGCATATATGCTGAAGGCAGAAGCTCAGGGCCTATTCTGGTTTCAGCAATGATATGGATATCACTGAAATAAGCAGTAATAGTTGCTGGGCAATTGCCTAGTATATATTTCCTACTCACAATAGAGTAAGAAGCAAAAATTACCCTGTACTGCCAAGAAATGCTATTTTTCTCCCTTGCTGGCATGTGTCACAGACAAAAATCTGGCTTTACAACCAAAGTGGAAGCATTGAAAGCTCGCTTCAAGGCTGAGGTCCTATTTTTCAGTTCTCATCCTAAATAGTGTACTTTTGAATAAACAAAAAATAGCTTGAAGAAAAGCAGGAACCAAAATGGAAACTCTGACAACAAACCCTTAACAATGAAATAATTGTTAGGTCTGAAATATCTCTTTGTGTAGTGGTTGAATTGAGTAATCATGATACAGATATTTTGTAAGGTGTGCATCTATTACTGGAAGAACCGAGGCTGCCCAGTGAGCCATGGCGTCTCATGTTTGATGAACAAATTGTCTTCATTGGAAGGCTTTGGAGCAAAGGTTCCTGGGAGAGGAAAGATATCTAATGCCTGGCATGCATTTGTGGTTTTCCATTTTCAGGGGAAGTAATTGTCTCGAAATGAAGAAAGAAACAGAAATTAAAATTCAGACGCTGACATCAGATCACAAATCTAAGGTAAGAAAATACCTATTTTTACAGCAGCAACTGCGGAAGATACTGCGTAATTTTTTAGAAGCTGCACCCAGTTTAAATCAGAAATAACAGTAGCCTGGGGCTGGTCTGGGCTCACTGGCTTGGAGAAGAGCCATTTCATGGAACACCTTTTCCTTAATTTGTAAACATATGCTCACAATATCTATGTTGTCTGCCTCAGAGGCATCAAGGGAAACAACTAAAAGGAAATAGTGTATAAAATACAGAATATGATTCCCTATAGAAGTAACATTCATCATAGGACAGAAAACCACCCACCTTGAGGGTTCAGTAGCTCTTTGATACTTATTCCGTCCTAACTTTGCTGTGGAAGTTTGGGATGGGAAAAAATCCAGAGCTGAGATTCTAGGAGATGAGACTAATTACTTGGATTCCCCCAAAGACGCAAGAAAATAGTTTAGGGGACATTAATGAAGATTATGGACATTTTGGAGAGCTGAGCACCAAGGTGCCATCAAGAACATAAATAATTATAATTATAATAATTATTAAAAAAAAGAAACTCTGAAAGAAAGTTTCCAACTATAGCTTTTGGTCAAACCAGCCAGCCTCTGTATGTCTACATGCAGCTCTGTCATCCAGCCAGCGACCCTGCCACACACCTGGGCCAACCAGGCATCCAAGCTGAAGTTCTCTTTGGTGCTGTGTATTTTGTGTCCACTCTGCCATGCAGTCTGTAGAGGCAGTAAGCTGTGTATCTTTAAGAGTTGTTCCCGGGCTTCCCTGGTGGCGAAGTGGTTGAGAGTCCGCCTGCCGATGCAGGGAACATGGGTTCGTGCCCCAGTCCGGGAAGATCCCACATGCCGCGGAGCGGTTGGGCCCGTGAGCCATGGCCGCTGAGCCTGCGCGTCCGGAGTCTGTGCTCCGCAACGGGAGAGGCCACAGCAGTGAGAGGCCCGCGTTGCGCAAAAATAAAGCAATAATCAAACCCAGTTTAAAAAAAAAAAAAAGAGTTGTTCCCCACTCTCTCTTTCTCTCTTCTTAACTAGAATATGTGAGAATTAACAACTATGCAACATGCCATGATTTTTAAATGCTTTGCATAAATAGGAAAGCAGAAATGTTGGCCACCGTATCAATTTTCTTTTGCTGCATGAAACACCATGCGAAATTTTGTGGCGTAAGCCAGCTACCATGTATTAGCTCACAATTCAGTGGGTTAGAATTTGGGCTATGCTCCACTGGACAGTTCTGCTGATTTTGGCTGGGCTCATGTGTGTGTCAACAGTCAGCTGGGACTGATAGCCTCACTCATCTCTCTGGTGGGTAGCTGACTGCTGGTTGTTTTTTCCTACATGACCTCTCATCCTTCAGCAGGCTAGCATAGGCTTTACCACAGGTTAGCCTCAGGGTTCCAGGCATAGAAAAAGGATAAGTACTTTCCAAGCTTCTGCTTGTATTACATTTGCTACTGTCTTGTGGCTAAAGCAAGTCACAGGTCAGCCAGATTCAAGGAGGTGGAGAAAGAGAATCTAGCTATTGATGAGCTGTAAAACCACAGTGTGAAGAGCATAGATACTCTTTGCAGGAGAAGACTTTCTACCCCAGCATCTGTTCAAATGACACAATAAGTCATGATCCAGGAATAAGAGAACACATCTCTCTATTCAGATCTGTGGCCTTGTGGAAGTGAAGCTGGAAAAATATAAGGTGATGAAGAGAACTCTGGTAGAATTGGTAAAGGAGCCCAAAGCCCAGACAAACCATAGTGTGGGCGAGTTAGGCAGTTGAAATAACGAGTCATGATTAAGTATTTAGAGCCAAAGTGATTGCTCTATTTTAATAAGCAATGACTTCCTGATTCCCACTGATTAGTACATATTTTTGCAGGTTATATGGGTGTCTACTGATTGACCAAGTAAATTGGTGGGAGGGATCTGAAATGCATGGCTAATATTGTGCTTTCAGTTCCTACCTGACCTGTGAGAATTCCAAGTGGCACCACCCGCTTTTCCCCACACAGGTCAAGGAGATCGTGGCGCAGCACACAAAAGAGTGGTCAGACATGATCAACACTCACAGTGCAGAGGAGCAGGAGATCCGGGATCTGCACCTCAGCCAGCAGTGCGAGCTACTCAAAAAGCTCCTGGTCAACGCCCACGAGCAGCAGACCCTGCAGTTGAAACTGTCCCATGACAGGTGGGAAAGTTAGCTCCAGAAGACACTCCCAATTTTTACGAAAGACTAGTTTTGTGGTGTGTGTGTGTGTGTGTGTGTGTGTGTGTGTGCACCTGTCAAGGTAGTAAGGAAAATCAACTTGACATACAACATTGAGCTTTTACATATATCCTATTGTACAGTTGACGTGAGCAAGAGGAACTATGAGAAATGGCCTCTGCCATCAAAGGGCTTCCAAGCGTTAGCAAGATCTCACACTCCCATGACAAATTAAGTCACGTTACAAGTAGCGTAGGATACATACTAAAATGTGTCACAGGCTCTACTGCCTCCAAGTGGTCCCAGATGCTTCATAGAATGATAGGGCTTGAGGCGGCCTTTGAAAAATGATCTGGAGCCTCTTAGAAGAGAAGACATAGAAGGAGATAAAGACCAAGCAGTTGAGCTCCTAGAGGGATTGGTTCTGATCACTCAGAGGTACCTGAGGAAAGACTCTTGTTTCCACTGTCTGGACTTCTATGAATTCTAGAAAAGCAGGCCTGATCAAGAAACAGCAAAAAGTATCTGTTTATTTTGGTCTCACCCCATTTCAGCAAATTGCATACTGCAGATGATGAGCTGGACTTTTTCCCAGGGCGGAAGAGTGTTTAGGTCAGTTATGTCTTTTTGTCACAGCTTTGTTGCAGCTCGCCTGCGCCGTCCTTAGTGCCAAGTGTATGCCACAGTTATGGTCTGTTGATACACACAAAAAAGTAGAAAACAGAAGCATTTTACAAACAAATCAAAAAGAAACTTTTAAAATCTAACTGCATGAATTATCTAGGCACATTCTGAGATTTCCAACTTTATTTTGGAGTGATATACAGCCATAAGAACATGAAGTATTTTTGCCATAGTTTCTGATTCTCACATGAATCAACTAAATGAGGTATACTCTGCTGAGTTTCCTGTGGGCTAAGTTTCCAGACCCTATCCATTTTCAAGTATTCTATTTATTTGTATAGGATTAAAAGTTGTCTTTTTTTCCCTTAGAAATGCTCTTGATTTAGTACACAGAAAGGTCTGTTCATTATCCTCCCTTTGACCATTGCTACAATACCAGATTTTAGGTGTCCACCCTTATTCAAAGATACTTCAAAGAGTAAGGTACTCTATTCTAATTTTTTTTCTTTTGAAGTTGAATAAAGGGAAAAAATTAGCCCACAACAGCAGGCATTGTCTAAAAAAAAAAGTAAATGAATTCTTGCATGACACAGGAAGTCATTTGAAGGAACCATAACCTTAATACTAACTTACCTTAAAAAACAGATCGATGACAGGGGTATTTTTCAAAAAAACAGTAGCATCAAAGCTTTTTCTCAAGCATCCTGTAGTTGTGTTTCTTTGTCACCATCACAGCTGTCGCTCTCGGTTAAAAAATCTTGGCTTCTTAACATTCAGCAGCATTATTTGGTTATAGATAGGTGCTTGTTGAATGAAAGAAGAGATGGTCAATTTAATAACAAGTTATGAAAAATTTTGAGAGCCATTTTCTTGGGCCCAGTAGTTTCTATACATATTCCAGCCTCTGTGGCCCTAAGGTCTCTGACTGAAGCACTCTCTGTTTCAGCTTTGTCCACCCCTTTCCCTGAAGTACAAACACTACTTAAACAACCTCACTCCTTGGTCCCTCATTTCCAGGCAGTGCTTCAAGGAGATTGCCACAGGTTCCAGGGAAGATTCTTTGTT
The DNA here is from genome assembly GCF_008692025.1 of Phocoena sinus. NCBI lineage: Eukaryota > Metazoa > Chordata > Mammalia > Artiodactyla > Phocoenidae > Phocoena > Phocoena sinus. The sequence goes on from NC_045777.1 coordinate 36,294,056, forward strand.
AATATTCATTTTAGTATTCTAAATTGTATGCTTTTAATGAACTCATCAATAATATAAAGATATGAGTTTTTGTGGTACACACACGCATTCACACACACAGTGATCAGTCACCTGTAAACATCCTTTCCCCCCTCCCTATTTCCTATGCTTATTTGAAACCATTTCATCCCCTTCCTTCCCTTGGGCTGTCAGAAAACAGGATGGTCACTTGTGAGTGTTAGAACATCCTTTCTCTTCCAAGCCATCTGATCCCAAAAACATGGGGCAAAGCTGGAATATCCTTGTATTCTACTGACCATAAGTGGTTGTCCCTGTGCATTCTTTGATTACTCTCATGCTGTATTCACTATTTACTTTTTTTTAAAATTGTATATAGGTTGGTAAACATGATTGCCTGACATATTTGTATATAACTTAAGATTTTTAGCTTTTATTATTCAGAATTCTTATGGCATGTTAATGACAGTGTCCTACTCTGGGCAGCTGAATACGATCATTGTGTGGTTAGGGTTAGCTTAGACACACATAATGTCGCTTCTTCCCAGCCCACCACTGTTACTTCACAGTGACCCACTGCCCCCAGGAGAAGCATCCTCGTGGATCGGGGCTCCTGCCCTCCTTTCCACAGAGTACAAAACAACTTGATGAGCCCAATAGTGAAATAAAAAGTGAACCTAGTCCCGTTGTTACATGTGGAATGTGTTTTCTGTTTCTGTTTTCATTTTTTTTTATTAGAGTTAAATATCCATAACATGAAATTTACCATTTAACCATTTTTAAAATGTATGGCATGAAGTCTATTCGCACTGTTGTGCAACCATCACCACCATCCATCTCCAGAACTTTTTCATCTTCCCCAGCTGAAGCTCTATACCCACTAAACACTAGCTCTCCACTCCCCTAATTTTTCTTCTTTCCAGTTTTATCGAGATGTAATTGACATACAGCACTGTATGGTTTCAGGTGTACAGCATAGTGCTTTGGCTTTACATACATCATGAAACGATTACCACAGAAAGTTAGTGAACATTCATCATCTCATATAGATATAAAAGAAAAGAAAAAGAAAAAATATGTTTTCCTTGTGATGGGAACTCTTAGAGTTTACTCTCTGAACAACTTTCATATATAACGTACAGCAGTGTTCATTATATTTATCATGTTGTACGTTACATCCCTAGGACTTATTAATCTTATAACTGGAAGTTGGTACCTTTTAACCACCTTCCTCCAATTCCCCCTCCTCCCACCCCTGCCTCTGGTAACCAGGAATCTCATCTCTTTTTCTAGGAGTTTGGTTAGGTTTGTTTTTTGTTTTATGAAGTATAATTGATCTACAACACTATGTTAGTTCCTATGTTAGTACACAACATAGTGATTCAATATTTCTATACATTACAAAATGATCACCACCTGTTTGTTTATTTTTAATACATAGGGAAAGCAAGGAAATGCGAGCACACCAGGCTAAGATTTCTATGGAAAATAGCAAAGCCATCAGCCAAGACAAATCTATCAAGAATAAAGCAGAACGGGAAAGGTGAGTCTGAATGCTCACTGCCGGAATATAACACTGACTTGAAGACACAGACTCGACAATATTTCTGTGTGTATACACACACTCACATTTGAGATATAAACAAACCTGTGAGTTCTGGTTTAGAATCCTGCTATTATAACTGCTAGAAGATGTATTATTATTGCTGTAAAACATCTTCTGATTGTTTACTACCACTAGTAAAACAGATTTACATTCAATATATGTGTGCTAATTTACAAACAAAATTATATAAAATATGGCAAGATATCCTTCCCACATCCCATTGGGTCATCCTGTAAGCATCTCATCTGCTCAGGTGTTAAGCCCATTCTGAATGGACTTACAGTCTATATAACAGCATGTAGGATGGTCTTCTTCCCTTGACTGGACTCATGCTGTCCTTGACACCAGGTGTCATCTCAAACCACCACCACCCCACACACACACACAGGTTTTCTGGTTCATCCTTGTCTTCGAATGGGTTTCTAGAAACAAAGACAGGAATTTTTGTGCATATGATTTACTGAGGAAAGGATCTTCAGCTAAGGGGAGAGGAGGAAGCAGGAGGGGGCCAGGGCAGGGGCTAAGTAAGGATATGGTCTTGGCTAGAGTTCCTCTTCAGCCTGATCTCAAGCTCTGGATTGTAAACTCTACCATGATCTGTCCCTTTGAACCACAGGTGTCTGACTTTTGTACTTCTATGTTAATCAGTCATTGGCCACATAGAGTTGGGGGAAGGTTTGTGTGACCTCCAGAGAAGATCCCTTTTAGCCAAAGCTGGTAAAGGGGATCTGAGAGGACATCAGTAGTCATAGTACCCAAGAGAGGGAGTTAGCAGCACTTGGTTCCCAGTGATCCCAAAAAGCATCTTCACCTGTGATGCTCATGGCTGCCCCGAAAGCCTCTAAGAACACAGATGCTAGTTGCTCCAGAACTGAGAGCTAGGTTCACACAGCAGTGGTCAAGCACAGCAGGATTGTGTCTCTTGGAGAAATAGACTTGGATAGAATGTGGCTGCCGGCTGAGTTCACCACCCACACAAAGCCTGTGTTTTATGCTCAACAAAATTCAGAGCAAAGTGAAGATTACCTTTGGGGGTTAAAACGTGAGCATGAAGTTTAGGGCTTTACGTCATTCAGCTGTGGACCATAGGCTGAGCTGTTAGGAAACTTTGCAGCTCCAAGCAAAGTACCCCGTTTCAATTCCACTGTCTACACGGTCTTTTGTGGACGCTTAGTTGATACCTGATGTTTCCTCCTTGTCTTGAACACAGCAGTAACTACTGTCCAACTACTTCAATATCGTTGATTTTTAAAACGCATCTCATTTATTAACCATAATTAAAGTTAAACTTGAAATAGGACAAAATATAAAGCATAATACCATCCAGTGCATTTTTATGCTGAAGTTTTGTTGGATTAAATATGGTTTGGAATTAACTGGCCAGCAATAGGATTTGGAATTCCACAGTAATTTGACCTGGAAATGAATTGCCTTTTCAACACTTTGGCCAAGAAATTTCCCAGTAAACATGGAGTGTCATTTGTGTCTCTCTAGGGAGATTATTACTCAATTTAATCAATGCTCATTTACACCATCATTTTGGGGTAGTTATCTGGTTCTTGTTTATTTTAACAAAGTGCCACCCTCTGGACGTTATTCTCAGACAAGAAACTTTGCTTAATGGCCTTGTATACATGGAAATGACATTGTCCACTTTAGCTGAAAAACACAAAATATTCATGCCATGATAAAACCTTGTTAAACTGTTTTAGACTGTCCAAACTGAAATATAGAATTCGACATGATAAATGTGCTAATTATCAAATAGCTCTTTATCATACTTTTTCAATTATGTTGCAAAATGGACTTTAACCCAGTTGAGATCAAGTTATCTTAAATTATGAGTTACTGATAACTTAACCAGGAAAGTTTTTAAATTTAATTTCCTTATTTTGCTTTATTATACTTATTTATTATAACTCAGTATCCAGTGGTTAGGTGACTCTCAAACATCTACAAATGGCTGGTCTCTTAAAAAATAATTTCTCTATGCCAAATGGTTACCTTTTTAAACACATGCTGTGTGTATCCACCTTATCAAACTACTGAGAAATAAAATTAAAAATTTATAATCAGAGAGGTAAGAAAGACATGCAGAAGCTGAAAAATACTTCTATTCTTGGGTTAAAGAAGACATTTCAACATAAATGACATGATATTTATAACTGAATGACAACATAAACACTGTTGATCAATGTGTCAGAGTTAGCTGAAGCACACAGGAAGAGAAATAATCAGCAAAATAAAGAGGCAACCTACCAAATGCGTGAAAATATTTGCAAACATATATCAGGTAAGGCATTAATATCCAAAATATATAAGCAAATCAACAAATCAATAGCAAAAAACAAATAATCTGATTTTAAAAGTGGGCAGGGGACCTGAATAGACATATTTCTAAAGAAGACATGCAAATAGCCAACAGTATATGAAAAGATGCTCAACACTATGAATCATCAGGGGATGCAAATCAAAACCACAATAAGATATCACCTCACATCTGTTAGAATGGCAGTTATCAAAAAGACAAGAGATAATAAGTGTTGGCAAGGATGTGGAGAAAAGGGAACCCTTGTGCACTCTTGGTGGGATTGTAAATTGGTGGTGCAGCCACTATGGAGAACAGTATGGAGGAGTTTCCTCAAAAAATTAAAAATAGAACTACCATATGATCCAGCAATTCCATTTCTGGGTATATATCTGAAGGAAATGAAAACACTATCTAGAAGAGATGCCTACATCCCCATGTTCATCACAATATTATTCGCAATAGCCAAGACATGGAAACAATCTAAGTGTCTATGAACAGATGAATGGTTAAAGAAAATTTGAGATGTCTATTCAATGAAATATTATTTAGCCATAAAAAGAAGGAAATCCTGCCATTTGGGACAACATGGATGAACTTTGAGAACATTATCCTAAGTGAACTAAATCGGACAGAGAAAAATACTATCTATTTGTGGAGTCTATAAAAAAGCCAAATTCATAGAAACAGGGTGGCATGGTGATTACCAGGGGGTGACGGTAGGGGAGTCAATGAGGAGACATTGATTAAAAGATACAAACTTGCAATTATAAGTTTAATAAGTTTTAGGCATCTAATTTCAGCATGGTGACTGTAGCTCACACTGTATATTACTTGAAAGTTGCTAAGAGATTGGTTCTTTTTTTAACATCTTTATTGGAATATAATTGCTTTACATTGTTGTGTTAGTTGCTGCTGTATAACAAAGTGAATTAGCTATACGTATACGTATATCCCCTCCCTCTTGCATCTCCCTCGCACCCTCCCTATCCCACCCCTCTAGGTGGTCACAAAGCACCGAGCTGATCTCCCTGTGCTATGTGGCTGCTTCCCACTAGCTATCTATTTTACAGTTGGTAGTGTATATACGTCAGTGCTACTCTCTCACTTTGTCCCAGCTTACCCTTCCCCCTCCCCATGTCCATTCTCTATGTCTGTGTCTTTATTCCTTTCCTGCCACTAGATCTTAAAGTGATATTTACAGTGAAAATTATAGCCTAGATGCATATATTTTTTAAAGAAATGAAAATTAATAAGAAAATGCTCAAAGAGGACATAAAATTAGAAAAATAAACTGAACCCAAAGATGTCAGATGGGAAGAAATCAAAATTTAAGAAGCAAAAAATATTAAAATAGAAAACAAAAAGCAATGGAAGTAAAAAAGTGAAAAAAGCAAAAGCGAAAGCTTGTTATTTGAAAAAAAAAAGAAATCAGTGAACCTCCAACAAGACTGATAAAGAAGAAAGAGATACCTCAAATTAGTAGTATTGGGGATGAAAAGGGAAATAACTACAAATGCAGTAAATACTTTTGAAAACCAAGACTACTATAAACAATGCTACTAATGAATTTGAAAACCTAGATGGAATGGACAATTGCTTAGAAAAACTAAAATATCCAAAACTGACTGTAAAAGAAAGAGAAGACCTGAATAGACCTATAACTATTATAGAAATTCAGTCAATTATACGTCTATTTAGTCATGAAAAACACTCCACCTCACCAATAATCAGGGGAAATGTGAGTTAAAACAACAGCATGATGCCATTTCAAAAAAACAGCAATTGACAGAAAAGGAAATGTCTGATAGTAACAAGAGTAGGCAAAGATATGGAGAAAGGGTAACACCCAGACACCATGGGTGGGAGTGCAAACTGGGACAGGTACTTTGGAGTAAAGATGAAGTTGTTTACTCCCTACCAACCTGCAAGTCTAGGTTTACACCCTGGAGAGACCTTTGCTCATACGCACAAGAAGATATGTCCTACATTTCATTTATTTAGCCAATAGACATTGTGCCAAGCATTTCAGGACCCTATGTGCCAAACCATTGTGCATTGTTGGGAAATAACCTACTTTCTATTAATGGCAAAATGAAAATACTGTAATCTACTCATAAATGGAAAAATCCATGCAGCAGATGAAAATAATGGAATCGTTTGAAACATAGCTATATCTCTTAATCATAAGGCTAAGTTTTAAGTTACAGAAGGAAACCCAGAATATGTTTAGCATTTAGGTTAATTTGGAACCATACAAAACAGTATATGTATAGTCCAGAAGCATCAGCATCACCTGGGAGCTTATTAGAAATGCAGAATCTCAGGTCCACCCCAGACCCACTGAATCACACCCTCTGGGGGTGGGTTCAGAAATCTGTGTTTTTGATAGTATCTCCATGTGATTTGTGTGCATGTGAAAGTTTGAGAACATTTGTGTGTATTACATATGGATGTATCCATATGTAATAAAAATATTAAAACATGGATAGGAAGGTCCACACCAAATTCAGAATAGTGTTTACCTCTGGAGAGAGATAAAGGAGGGAAGTGGAGTGAGGAAGAATACAAAGGGGGGTTATTTATATCTGCAATGCTTTATTTCCTTTAAAAATATGAGACAAGCATGGTAAAACATAATTAATGTTGACTAATCTGAGTGATGGGTACACAGATTTTTTTTGTCTTTTTCTCTGTACATTGTACATTTCAAAATTCCTCAATAAAAATTAGGAAAAGGAAGTGATAATCCCATCCAAATAATTAAATGGAATATGACTCTTTCATATTTAATATAATGTCCAACCGACGTCATACCAACTGTTGTTTGTACCTGTTGCTTTTAGGCGGGTCAGGGAATTAAACAGCAGCAACACTAAAAAGTTTCTGGAAGAAAGAAAGCGAGTAAGTATTTTATAATTTTCTTGACACTTTTCCTTTAAAAAAACTATAAACAGTAACTCATGCTTAGAAATCAGACTACTAGCTAATTTGCTTAATTTGCTTTTTCTGTACGTCAAACATTCTAGCTTCTCTTCTCCGCTCCCTGAAAGCTAAATTAATCTCTCACTGAAAGCTTTAAGGTAATTATTTGCTCCATTTTATACAGAAAATGAAGCCAGATTTTAATCGTGAACAAGTACTCTTGTTTTCTAAGATTTTGGCAGGAACTATCTTGCCAGTAAAAATTATGGGTTTAAACTCTCCCAGTTTTCAGGCTACTTTTCTTTCTTCTTTTTTATTTTTTTTTTTATATCCGTTACTTAAATTGCAAACTACCAACCTTCATCCATAAGTTTTAAGATTACAACCCAATGTTGACCAGAAGTTTTGTTTTGTTTTGTTTTTTGCAGCTCGCAATGAAGCAGTCCAAAGAAATGGACCAGTTGAAAAAAGTCCAGCTTGAGCACCTCGAATTCCTAGAGAAACAGAACGAACAGGTATTTCATCTAAAAAGCATAAAAAGTTGTAGGCAGCCAGCCAGCTTCGGGAGGCAAATGCCTTAGATCAGAGTCACCCTTCTGCTAAAGCCCGTGGACTGAGTAGTAGCACGGAAAGATGGCTAGAAAAATTTGGTGCCTACTGTACTTACCCCATTTCATCCACCAAGAACAGAAAGTATTCTTTTTTGAAGTGGGAGAGGAATGTGGCTGTGGGGAGAAAAGAATCAAAAGTCATGGTTTGATTAGATTATGGGGATTCTAAGAAGGACATTACTGAGAGGAGGAGAAAACAGGTTACAAATTGTTTCTTCATTTTCACTTAGAGTTTTATCACTTGTACCCTAGAGACAAGTGAGGTTGTATTTAAAAGCAAATGAGAGAGACCACCTATTTTCAACCTCAATCTAAAAGTGAAGTTATAGAACCTTAGTAGGCCTTACAAGTGAAACTTAGAGGCATGAACCACCATAACTCTACAAACCACTGGAAGTGGGTGGATACCATACTCTTGGTGCTAAACGCTAAATATACACAAATAAAAATAAACACAAAAAATGTACACAAATAAAAAGAGTTATCCAAAATCCAACTATTTAGTAGCTATCAGGCATATACCAACACCAGGATAAATGTGTGTTTACCTCGAGCAGTACATATAGATGGGCTATAGCCCATCGGCCATCCGCACTCTCATTTCAATTTGATGGAAGTACCTCTAGCTTATGTGGCAAAATGACCCTCAGCAGCAGTTAAAATTTCAGTCTGTCTCAGTCCAAATACATCTCTTTAGGTGTAGCTGGTTTGGAAGTTTCTAGATAATTCACTTCAATATAGAAGCTTTAAAGAGGTTTTGCTGAAATACGTACTTGTACTACATTATTCTTTCCTATTTCCTTTCATATATAAAGTAATACTATTTAAGGTATATTTTTTAAGAGTAAATGGCTTCCATTGAAGAACACCTAACTGGAAATTACACTAAAAACTACCTTTGAGAAAGTAAAACAAAACCATAAAATCTTTTTTTTTTTTTTTTTGTATTGCAATTGGGTAACAAATAAATCCAACTTCTGGTTTCAGATTCTTTACTTTTTGGTTGATAGAAGTTTTACTCATGGGCATACTTCTGAGTTATGTTTCCCATTTCCTTTCCAGCTAAATGCTTCTATTCATGAACAGTCCACAGATCCCTAAGGGGGACAATAAGTGTTTATTGTCCCATGGGCCCAACTCATTTGACCAACTCATAGATACATCACCTTCTGGTACAAGTTACTAATGATTTTGCTCCTAAAGCATTTCTCAGAAAGTGCTGGGGGGCGGGGGCAGGGGGGGATTGGCGAATGAGTAAGGGTAGAACCACCATCTCCAAAACAATAGAATCCACTTTAGTGAATCAGGACTGGGTGGGGATAAGGATGCCTTAGAAGAAGGCACAATGGAGGTAAGATGCAGTTATGTTTCAGTTAGCTAAATTAAGAAACTACTTAGAAATCATTGTGTTGCTTGGCAACAAGTTTGACTAAAGAATATAAATGTGCTAAAAATTACTCATCACTACAATAGTGGTGTATATCAGAGCTAGAGAGTACGGTTACCTAGCCTTTTTAGTTTGAGAGCTAAATTGTATAATTTAAAAATCACTTTGGGCTTTTATCCTAATACATGTGTAACTCAAATCACACCAGAGTTCTTGCACTGAAATACTGGATTAGTGATAACTGTACTGATTGGATCATATTGGGAGAATAGTGACCTTTTGTTCCAAAAATTCATATAATGCCTTTCAGTGGGTCACAGGTAATGTCTACCACCCACACCTGATACTTTGAGTCACAGAAGCTTAGGAAAAAACATGAGAAGGCTTCAGATTTGATGAAGATTTAATGAGATTCCATGAAAAGAAATTCAAGATATAGTGACACTTCCAGCAAATGTAGAATTAGGACTTGAATTTCTTTGTTAAGCTTTGCTTTACAAATATGGCCTATTCTATAGCAAATTCAATCCCAGGTATTTCTGGTATACCTTTTTTTTTTTTGAATTTAAAGATCAAAGACCTCTCAATTCAGTTACTCAGTGTGTTTCAACACTGTCATAGACACAGGGCAAAAGACATAGTGACTCTGTTTCTTCCCTCATAATAGGTGAGGTCTGGAACCATTTGGAGAGCTCACTTTATAACCAATATTTCATTGGCAGAAAACAGTTTCCTGTCTCCAGGCAATCCCAAACTTGTATAACAATCTCCCAAACTACTGTTAAACCCCAAGACTTTTTTCTGTTTCTAAGCCAAAAATAAATGAATTTTAACATTCTCCCATAATACCTCCATTTAAGGTTTCTTACCTGCTTTCCTGTGACCCTAATCGCCTAAATTCTCCCAGTCACTCTCAAAGAAAAGCCTGGAATCGATCTACTTCATTAGCTAGACAGTGTTGAGGGCATTGGTAGAAACAACTCAAGTTTTAATATATTTGGGTCCTGACTCTGGATCCTAACTTCATATGGCCTTTTAAAGCCTCCTAATGGCCTTGTCTACTTGGTCAGCCAGTTATTCATTTAAAACTCCAAAGGGTTTTTGCTGCTGTTTCCCATCGACCTCCCAGCCACACAGGAGCTCATCCTTCTTGACATGCACCATTTCAAACCTGAGATGTTCCATTACTGTCACACCCAAGTTTTAAAAATTGATTTTTGCCATCAATCCTATCATTTAATAAAGAAAGGTGAGGGGGTCTCGCTCAAGGGAGGGTTCCTCACTCACTGCCCCACAAGAGAGGCACAGTCTGGGCTCTTAGGCATCAGTCGTTTGTTTTGTTCTTTTTTTTTTCTGTTGAGATCAACTTGGGGGAAGTTTGTCACTGACGGTTGTATACATGTTTTAGTCTTAGCTTTTTGCTTTTCTGTATATGGTTTTGCATTCATTTTTCAAATTCACTTCAGTATTCATTTATTTTCTTTGTTTTGTATGTATGACTCAATTTTGACATTACTATTTTTGTACAAACAGCTTTTGAAATCCTGTCATGCAGTGTCCCAAACGCAAGGTAGGACTGAAAACTCTGATAAGCAAGACATTGCCTTCCTGCTCAACTACATCCGTATTCTTGGTGCTTTGATGATTCATATCTGCTCATGACTAGTTAAGATCACAAGGGTTTGATTTAAAAGTGTGACTATTTAATGCTTGGATTTCTGATGTAATATTCAAACCAAAATGGCCAGCATCTTGAGAGAATTATTTCTGATGGAGTTTTAGTAGCCTTTCCAGTTGCAGACCTGGGAAACTCAAGCCATGCTAATGAAGATGTACCCAGGCATCAAAAACAGTGATGTATGGTTGTTGTTTGGACAGACCACAGCTAAGACTGGGTCACAGAGTCATATCTTTCACAAACATTAATATGACTGCCATTAATTTTTAAAGCACCCTGGTAAAAGTTCATTGGTGGTTTTTAATGACAAAGAGTTATGGTTTGCGTGCAGAAACATTATACAATGTCATTATACAATGACTCTTGGCATGCTTTGTGTTAGATCCAATCTGCCAGAGACCTTAATCACCCCTTATAAGTGACCATGTGATTTATTGTTCAAACAAGATAGTTTTGTAAGTGAAAGGGGAAGCTGTTCATAATAGCCAAGACCATGGGCATAAATTGAAACCGTCCTTGACAAGTGGGCATGAATGGTCACCCTGCTCATATGAGAAGCTGGCTCTTGGAATCCTTTTTTAGTGTTAATATGATCCTTCTTTCTAAACAGTGTTCAATATTGTCTTTAAATGCTAGAGGGGGAGAAGCATAGGGAATCCTTTATTACTGCTTAGTGAACATAGAAGTATTTAATTTCAAGTGCCGATAATGTTTCACTGTCATCTCTTATGAATACTGCTTGTGTCATAGTTTCATGTTTGTATATTTTTCTCCATTTCTTCATTTCTCTATTAGAGCATTATTATATCTCAGGCATAAAAAAAATCTGGGGAGGGGGAACCGTCCATCCCAAATGTAAGCAGAAAGTTATCATCTTTAATGTTATTATATCCATCCTCACCAAAATGAAATTTAAAGCCACAATATAAAAATAACGATAAGGGCTTCCCTGGTGGCGCAGTGGTTGAGAGTCCGCCTGCCGATGCAGGGGACACGGGTTCGTGCCCCTGTCCAGGAAGATCCCACATGCTGCAGAGCAGCTGGGCCCGTGAGCCATGGCCGCTGAGTCTGCGCGTCCAGAGCCTGTGTTCTGCAACAGGAGAGGCCACAACAATGAGAGGCCTGCGTACCGCAAAAAACAAAAAAACCCATAAAACAAACAAGCAAAAATAACGATAAGAAGGAACTCACTCTATGGTCTGTGGGTTAAACTAATTTTGTAGCAGGACTTCATTTGGGACATTTAGATGTTCATAGTATGATCTGCAGAGTTGACCAAATCCTCCCACTGACCTTCCATTTGGTTGGAATACCTAACTAGACATGAATAGTAACATCAGAGCTCATGAGAGTCCTCCTCTTGAGTTATATCTTTCCATATCCATGTTTCCATTTTTAAATGCCCTTTATTTCAAAATGATGTGTCACTAAAAAAGGACAGGGTGCTTTATTGTTCCTCTGAAAGATCCATGTATTGGGTTGGAAAAAAGCATACGGCTGGAAAGTAAAAGATAAAATGAACCAATTGATTTTCCCTATTTTGCCAGGCAATGATTTGTCATCAGAACCTGTCCACATATGACGCCTTTCCACCCGCCAAATCAGCTGGTTGTCTTCTTGACAGCCTTAATTCATGAGATTGAGTTCACCGTGGCTTACTTCCTGGGGTGGACCATAAAAAATGAATGACTCCAGAGAAGTGAGAGCCTATGAGGATAGTTTTTGGACAATAGCATTCCAGGAACCCTACATATTCCTGTAACGTTCTGTTTGCAGCATACTCCAACCAAATCAATGTGATATGCTCCCACCTGAACTTCTCCATCAGTGAAATTCTTAGGCAACTACTTTAAATTAAATTTCAGGCTATTTGGGGAATAAATCGTTCATAAGCAATGCTTATTCTAAAAGTGATCAAATTATCTTCACACAGTCAAGGCATGTCAATCTGTAGAAACTAAATCAAACAGTTAGACACGACATAATCTATTAGTAACAGGCGTAGCCTCTTCTCAAGTTGTTTTCCTGGTACTGTGTGGACCAGTCCTTCTCAGACTTTAACGTGCATAAAAATTTCCTGGCGATCTTATTAAAATGCAGATTCTGGGTCAGTAGGTCTGGGGTGGAGTCCAAGATACCGTATTTCTCACAAGATCCCAGGTGATGCTGATGATGCTGGTCCATGGACCACACTTTAAGTAGCCAGGACATAGTGACAAGCATCAAATTTACAGGAGAAGAGAGGTTGGGTTTGCTCTATGGCTTCAGGAGAGGATTTCAACATGTAAGGTCACGTTTCTGATGTTACAGGCGAAGGAGATGCAGCAGATGGTGAAATTGGAAGCCGAGATGGACCGCAGACCAGCAACAGTTGTGTGAAACTCCAGGACGCAAACTGAAACCACAGAACCACTGCATCAAAAGAGCACTCCCAAAGTTCTGAACACAAATTCTGTGGAAGAAAGCTGATGTCTTTTGCGTTTCCTTTATGTATAGACAAGATGTCACCTGAAACCACAGAGACTTACGTACTTCTCTTAAATGTTTTGAATACTGAATTTCCTTGGCCAACTAAAAGTAGCTACAAATCCCCCAAAATTACGATTCCAATAAGGCAGAGTTTACCCATTGATCATACCACTTAAACATGTTTGCTATAAAGTACCATCACAGATAAATGAGCTTGGTGTTAACTACTCTGCTTTGTGATGCATTAGGACATGTTTGAGCAACAGCAAAAATAGTGTATTAGCCATGTGATAGTAAGCGCATGCACTAGGGGGAAAAAAAACTCTGTCTACAAATTTATCAGCGGAAGTGGTGATCTGCTAGACAAATAATCTGGGGGAATTTTTCTATATCTAAGTTACCTCATCAGTAAGTGCCAAGTCTCCACCATGCCATAAGAAGCTAACTTCCTGTAACAGTTGTGGAAATTATTAGAACAATAGAAAAAAAAAAAAAAAAGAACAGTGTCCCTGTGCCAAAACCCATCAGTGCTCAAAAGGAGAACTCTGTCAGGCACTTTTAAGAAAGTTGACATCTGACACTGCTTTCTAGGAATTGCTTCTGCCAATTCCAGATTATTACAGCTCACTCTTACACCATAAAGATTGTGGTTATTGGCAAACGTTTGTAAATGTGACCATGTATAAAGTATTTATACTCCTAATTCTCACTGTCAGAGAGCAAAATCATCTAAGTATTGCCACATGACAAGATTAGTAAACAGGAATACTAGAACTATGTTTGCATGATACACAAGCACCAATTACGACTAATCCGTACACAGTTAACCTAATGCAAGTAAATACTGGTTAAGAAAATGTATGGCACAGAATATAATTTGACTCTCAAGACTTTTAGCATAATGAAGAAGTCTATATATATGTGTATATGAATTATGTGGGCATTCTTGATACTTCAAGTTCTAGTTTCAAAAAAAATACATAACTAATTTAATTTTACACAAAAATATTTATGCAGATTTTCAGAATTTCATATCAGGAAATAACCTTTTTATGTCTGTTAAATATCAAAACAATTTGCTACAGTGTTAATCTGCATGGTCTTTAAGCCTGCTGTAGTTGTGTTGCAGAGACTGCATGAAGAAGTCCCCCCTGGGAATGGAGCCATGCCCCAAAGCCCAGAGGAGTGCATGGAAACTGTAATCTAGAGCAAATCAGATTACTGATTTTAGGGCACAAACCACCAACTGAATTGTTGTATATGCTTGTACAGATTGATTCTGTGTGTTCCTCTGAATAAAGCAGAGAAAATTATGTTACCATCAATATTGAAATTAAACTTCCAACTTCTCTAATAAAAAATGAAAACACATCTAACACCCGTCAGAGTATTTGCTCCCAAAGATGCTTTCCAGTGTACTTTTCCTGTTTCATAAAAGATCTCTTCATTGAAGGGGGCTTATGCATGACCCAACACATTTTGCTCCTGACACAAAACAGGCTGATTCTAGTTGACTCCCAATGTAAAGTACTTGTTTTTTTTTTTTTTCTTTTTCTCATATTTATCCTTTGAACTGGCTTCTGAAATTCTCTGGTTCCAAATTTCCTTATCTGTAAGACAGTGGAGTTAGACTATGTATCTTTCAACACTAACATCCCATGAAAAATGATGGCTATTAAAATGGTACCACATTTGGATGGCCAGTTTTCAGAGATTCCAAATGGCTCCCTCATCAAATCAAATAGCTTCTTCCCAGTGCTCACCATTCTGTAGCACTTGACTGAATCCATCACTCCCCTGCTCTTTGCTCTTCTTCTGAGAGAGAAGCAGAAAAAAGTAGGAGCAAACTCTTACTTTTCCCATTTTTCTGATTATTTCTTCTCTGGCTTTTCATCCTCCTACACTGCCATAAGTATTTCTGAGGTCCAGCTTAAATCCAGAGCCAGTTTTTTTTTGTTTAACCCAGATTACTTTCAGTATTTGAGATATCTTACTCCCTGAAAGGATCCATTGTAATAGGATGAAAATGTACACACAGCTCAAATGTACAACAAAAAGATGTGTTTATTTTCAATTGTAAATTCATATTGCACTCAAATCCTGCATTCTCACTTATTATGAAGGAAAAAAAAATCCTGCCAATTACAGTTACTCAGCCTCTTCCAACTTAAAAATAAAAAACATACCTATTTCAGAAGCATATTAAATTACTTCAAAGTCAAACCCCCAGTTAGAGTTCCCTTCCCCTTAAGGAAGTCTCCCTGCTTCTTTCCCCAGGTGGCCTCTTGGTGTGAAGAGAAGCCTGTGTGTCCTCCTGGCAGTGGGGAGGAGCATCTGGTCTCCTCTGTGGGGTGGTCCTAACTGCCTGCAAGGTGGGCCCTTCCATCTCAGTGTCTCAAGGTTTCTGCTCAGAGGAGTTTTCACCCTAGGCTCATTTTTTCCAACATTCTTCTGGGATACACAGAAACTTCTGGATTTTGTTGGGAGTGGGAACCAGAGGTGCTAGCTCAGGTTCATCCATTTAAATACCTCCTTTGGCCATTTGTCAGCTTCTAACGCCGTGCTGTTCCAATACCACAGGGGTTTCTCCAGGAGGCTTGTAATTTTCTAGAGCTATGCCACAAGAAGCAAGAAGCAAGCCTATAGAGGTTCTACTACATCTTCCTTCTCCCACCTCCAGGACTTTTTGTCCCAATCTGGGGATCAAGGCACTTGACTCAATTCTTACCTTTCTCCCTCCTATCAGCCCTGAAAGGATATTCAGCCGCTCATGGATGATTGATTGGAATGCTCATACTGGACTGGACTTCTTCCCTAAGTAGATTGGTCTTCCCCTTTTGGGGGGATAAAAGGCTTCATGGAAAAGAAAGCAGATTGACAAGATAGGGAAACCCATCGGGAAGTACCATATTTCATCAAATCCAAGACATCATTGATTAGAACATGCCCATTACTATTTTATATTCCACAAAGAATGAAAGCATGCTGCCAGTTAAACTATGACACACCATCCAGTGATTATAAGACACATTTCAATTTCAGGGATGTTAAAATGTAGAAAATATGTGAAGCTTGGAATCCATGAAATATATAGTATTTCAAAAAATACTATGCAAGCTACTCAAATCCCAAGTCTTAATGGGGGTGGGGGGGGACTTAGTTTTAAAGATAGAGCACAAGAGAAACCTTATATCAGAAAACCTAAACTAAAGGACACTTACACGATTGGGTTTGAAATTTAGCAGTGAGCTTCCTGGAGATCATTTCAAAAGCAGAAAGAAATCTATTTTTAACCATCAGTTCAAAGAATGTTCTTTATGTGTATTTTCCTTAGCTGTTTCATTCAGTCACATGCCTTCAATTTCTACTTCTCTGAACATAATTCTTACTTTTCCTAAGCTCTGGTTCTTCCTCTTAGCTTTTCGGTTAAACAAGTGGCCCACATGCACATTGTATGTAATTAATCAAAAAAAGAGACCCTCCCTCCATCTGTCCTCCCTGTTTAACAGTCCATAACAGGCGCTAAACCTTGTGTGCTTCCACACTCAATCTGTTTATAAAACCCATGAATTCTACCCTGTCTTGGAAGTTGCCTTCTCCCTTACAACTTTTCTCATTCTTCAACACCCAAAATTGAATTTCTTTGCCCCTCAAATCTCTTCTACACCTAGGTTAATTTTCCCAAACAGCAGCTCTGATCATATTACTATCTGGCTGGTAAAGCCTGAGTTCCAATCCACTACCTAAAGAATAATGTCGAGATTACTGATATCAGCATTCATCTTGGGCCCCAGACTGCACCCTCACTTAGCCAGTCTGGATTATCGCTATTCTCTGTTCACACACGTAGCACACATCTTTCCCAGCCATGTCACATGATGATGTTCTATCAATTCTTAAAAGCAACCTCCCAAAATGCCACCTCCAAAACTTCCCTAATTCCCCCAAGCAAGAAATCATCTGCCCTTCTGAATGTATCCATTTACACTTTAAAAGTTGTTTAAGCATAGACTTTTCCACCAGCCCAGACTAATTTCTTTTCAGGCTTTGTTTATTTGCTTTGCAAAGAACAGGTAGTCAGTAACTACCCAATGACCATTTAAGTTGTTTTCTATGAATGAAGGGTTTGTAACTATCTGTTTGGCCCCTTGTGCAATGTCCTTCAATGAAAGGCTAAAGTAAGTTTCCTTCCCAATTTCAAGAAAAAAATTTTCTTCAGTTCATATTGTTAGCATCCTTTCAAAGCAGTAGGACTCTTACCATAGTTAACAGGCAATGTGGCTCCATCAACACTAAGTGTGATTATGGAGAGTGAAGAGGGAACACCCTGCATTATTTCAGTGCTGAGGTTGTCTTAGAGATGCCTCATTCCAAGCCCTCAGTAGCTTCTCTTTATCATCACATGTGAAAGTTTAGCAGAAGACCACTCTTCTCTACAACTTTTCCTTGATGCTTGGCATTTCACAGAATCCCAAGCACAACTTTAATGTCATAATAAATCCTGGGTAGTGCCTCTGGGATGAATTTTTATGAGCCATCTTCTTTAATAATATATCATGAAAAGCGTTCTGCTCCATAGGTTAGAATAATGCAAAAATATTAGGAAGGGAGCAGGGAGATGATTAAAAATAGCAGTATCATTGCTTTTACATTAAAAGAAAAAATAGGTGGCAGTGCTTTACTCGATTAATGAAGCAATGCCTCTTCCTCTCCTGTCCTCATCATACTTCCTTGGAAATTTGGGGCAAGTCCCCAAGCTACTTCATCCTGGACATTTTTGAGACCCCCTTAAAGTCTCCACCAAGATAAAATTTGGAAAACTTTTCCAAAGGAGGCCAGTTTAATATTGTATACCTAATCACTCACACCATGACCCAATAGCTTTAGGTGAGTCGAATGTATTTAAAACATAACAAGAGAGATAAAAGAATTTGACCCTTGATTGTTTCTAAACTTATATAACTTGAATGCGGAAATGTTATACTTGTCGCTCAAAATACTTATTGTTTACCCTTTTCAAGCAATATATATGCTTAATTTTCTCACACACAGCTTTTAAACTTTATCTTTTTCTTCTCTGTAGAAAAAACTTGGTGTTTGTGTTAGAGTGGTGCTCATAATGCAGCATGTTGAACCCTATAGACTATAAGACTAAATTGTGAATTCTTATATACCTTGACTGACACACGAATGGTTGTAGTGAACACATTCTCAGCATTGAACTAACTTTATTCATTGGTCAAATATTTATTAGGAGCCCACTGTAGTCCTCTATATGTTCAAATATTGGATTGGCCAAAAAGTTCGTTCAGGTTTTCCATAAGATGTTGCAGAAAACTCTGAATGATATTTTTGGCCAATCCAATAGTTTTTAACTAGTAATATATTATTTTTTTAGTTATCTGTAATTATAGTTTTAGGCCATGCCAGTATGACAGATGGGTTGCATTAATGGCTCCAATTTGTCATGCCTTCCTCTATCCCTGCCCTTTGGTAACACCCTGCTGCACTAACTTTGGGCTTGGTCATGTAATTTGCTTCCACCACTGGGATGGCAGCAAACTTGTCAAAGCAGAGGTGCATTTTTGTTTCTTCCCTTGGATCTCTGCCACTGCCATGAGAACGAGTGCAGGCTGGCCTGCTGGTGGTGGGGGAGACTCACAGAGAGTTGAGTCATCTTGTCCACCGTACTAGCTGACAGCTGATGCGTGAGCTTGCATCTAAGACCAGCCAAGCTTTTCCCAAACCAGTAGAACCACCCAGCCAGCCTACAAACTCATGAGAAACAGTAAACAGATGTTATTTGGGGTTGGTCTGTTATGCGGCAATAGTTAATACATCCAAGTCTTGGGAATATGAAGATGATAAAAGTGTCATCTCAGAATTCCAGAAACTGTGCATAAATAAAGCCACTGGAATCACTGATGTGAGTGGGACATAGTTTTCTCTTCCACTGAACCATGCCAACTACTAAGCTGCCATGTTTGGTGTCTCTTGCGTCTCATTGTGTCTGGATCTATTTCCTTTTGGAACCTTCTGAGGGTCTGTTGTTCACTTCTTCTAACTTGGACTGCTGATGCTTTCAGCCTTGTCATTTGACATACACCTCTTTCTTCTTCTTTTACTTCCCCCTCCTTCTTTTCTTATTTTTTGTTGTTTGCTTTTAAACTTTTTTTTCCTTCGTTTGGACTCCTCAGTCAATAAAATTATATCATGTGAACAACCCTAGCTACTAATATTCATTAGTTGTTTTTAGATATTTTGTCTGAGTTATGAATCCTTAAGTTTCCAGAAAAATGGAAGACATTCAGGTAAATAGGTAAATGGGGAATTACGTTACTACATAACCTTGTCCAATCACATAAAATGAAACAGTTTTTTCTTTTTATTTAATAGTCTAGCAATGGAATTGTATAGTATTGGGAAATTACATAGATTTTTAAAGCAACATTTTAAAAGAAAGATATATATTAATAGGAAAATTATGAAATAATTTATGTTAAATTATATATACTGAAATGAAATTCAACAAATAAAAATATTTTCTGTGGCTTGGAAATCTATTAAGCTAAACATCCATCGGCTCATCTTATGTTTCAGCAATTCCGCTCCAAGAGAAATGAGTGCATGTGTTCACCAAAAAATATGTTCTTCACTCATAACAGTAAAAAACTAGAAACAATTCAAATGTGCACCAATATGAGAATGGATCAATAAAATCTGGCATATCTGATGCACGGTGGAATGCACAAAAGTGCTTCCATTGTGATTCCATGTATATGAAACTCGAGGTAATCCCAATCTTGAAGGCCAGGATAGTGGTTCCTGTGGGAACCTTCTGCAATGATGGGAATAGTCTCTAGAACTAGTTCTTAAAGTGTGCATCAAGGACCTCTTTGTGGACCAGTGTGTCCCCAAGAGCCCTTCAGAGGGTCTGCCAGGTCATGTTGTATCAAACCCATCTCTGTGGGAAACAAAATTTTCTTCATATACTTCAATGAAAACAGCAAATCACAACAGACTAAGTGAAGAAAAAGACACAAGAACTCAGATAACTTCTGTGAAGCCCGACATTAAAGAGATTTGCAACAACGTAAAACAATGTCACCCTTCCCACCAGTATTTAGAAAACATAGTTGTTTTTATTGAAATATGCTATTTTAATAATACATTATTTATATCTTAACATATGATGGGCTTATTATTTTGACTTTTCTATGTTTCCCTTTCTAACATAGTAATATTGACTGTTTTTTTTTTTTTTTTTTTTTTTTTTTTGCGTTACGCGGGCCTCTCACTGTTGTGGCCTCTCCCGTTGCGGAGCACAGGCTCCGGACGTGCAGGCTCCACAGCATGTGGGATCTTCCCAGACCGGGGCATGAACCTGTGTCCCCTGCATCGGCAGGCGGACTCTCAACCACTGCGCCACCAGGGAAGCCCAGTACTATTGACATTTAATTCACATAAATAAAAATCCTTTGAGTTTCTTAAAAATTTAAAGGGGTCTGAGACCAAACGGTAACTTTAAATCTTACATGTTTATAGCATTTAACAATCTTTCTCATTTAATCGCCATGTTACAGGCAAATCAAGAACATTATCACCGTTGCACAGATGGAGAAATTATTGAATCCAAGGTCATAAAGCCACATAATGGGAGATTAAGGAATAAAATACATTTATTCTCCAGCTTCTAAATTCCTCTTGCCTACAGAATCACCACCCTGAAACAGAGATCATCATATCTTATACCTGAAAAGCATGATCACAATACCACCTGACATTTTACAATTACAATTAACAAAGTGTTGCCACAGACACAATGTCATTTAATTGTCATGGCAACCTATTAGTGTGGGTTTTATCATCTTTTCTTCAAATGAGAAAATGATTGAGTGAGTCCCATAGCACAGTGTATAGCACAATAAAGAACAAATAATAAGCTCTCTGCTCTGGTGCTATTGTAAATTAATTTATGTATACAACCACAAGGAGTGCTCTGGGGAAAATGCAAAGGATATTTCCCTGACCTAGAAGAGTTTATTTGTTGATAATACATCAAAACTTGATAAATCCAATAAATCCAATGCATTCCTAACCTTAATTAGATTCAAATAATACCAATCAAAAAGGAGCTTAGCTGCATAAAAAAATCTAAACAGGATTTTTCTTTGAAAGACTAGCCTACAAGTCAGCAAACTATGCCCCACTGGCCAAATCCAGTCTGCTACCTTATTTTGGATGATCTATGAGCTAAGAATGCTTTTACATTTCTAAGTGGTTGGGGGAAAAAATTAAAGAAAACTATTTTTGACTTGCAAAAATTATATGAAATGAAAATTTCTGGGTTCATAAATAAAGTTGTATTGGAACACAGCCACACTTGTCAACTTATGTATGACCTATGGCTGCTCTCATGCTACATACAACAGCAGGGTTAAACAGAGACTGCATAGCCCACAAAGTCTACAATAGTTACCATCTTCTCCTTTACAGAGAAAATTTGCCAGCCCTTGATCTAGCCCACTGGAGCTGAGTAAACAAGAGGGAAGGGGATTGAAGTACTCCAGAGTTGAGGAGCAGAGTGGTGAAAACACAGCTCTCTAGCTTTTGGAGAAGAGAAGCAATAAAGGGCCCTTGGAGCGCCCAAAGAATAGGCTTTTTGAAACCCAGGGTCTGGGCAGTGGCAGAACCTCAGATGGGAAGGCTACCTGACTGCTTTGCCAGCCTTTATAGAAGAAAGGGAGATAACAAGAAAGATGGCTGCCTTGGACATGTAGCCCAGTCCATGTTGGCTGGGACAAGGAACAATGGCAGCAGTGCCCTCTGGGACTGAGGAGTGGGTGCCTTCCCCACTCCTCAGGGCTTCCCAGTGTCATTGTCTTGTCCAAAAGAAGGGGAAGAAGGCAATTAGGTGATGCTGGATGTCTCAACTTGTGGTCTCCAAAAAGCAGGCCCTCAGACAAGAATTTGGGTACAAGTATTCTATTTTGGAGGTCATCTCAGGAAACATAATAAGAGATTGGAGTGGGGGTGGATAGAACACTAGCGGTATAATAATGGTCACTGTTACTGCTGTGGACAACTGGGGCTCCATCCCGCTGGGGACTCTGTGACGGAGAGAGTGTAGCACTCCCTCAGGATTGTCCCACCAGGGGTGAAGACACAGCTATTCATCCTCTAACTTTCTCATCTTGTTAGGTGAAAGTTGTTCTTGAGGGTAGTAACTCCTCACACTTCCAGCCTGACCCCTGTGGGCTGAGCAAGTTCCAGGGGCCAGAGAGAGCCCTCAGGAAAAAGCCACGGGTTCTTGAGGCAGGAGGCACGAACACCACCATGTCCTTAAGCTGCCAGGGGCCACAGGGAAATAAATGGGCACCAAGAGTATCTGCTGCACTGGACTTCCCCTCAACCTTGGAAAGTTTATGGGATTGGGGGAGGACATTCAGATTAGAATTGTTTTGATTTTAAAAAATAAAGAAATGGTACTTCCAGTTGCCAGAGTGTGCCAGATGTCCATGTATGTGTCTTAACTTTACTATGAGGCAGCAAAGTCCTCAATGTCATGCAAAAGATGAGTCTTGACCTTTGCTTAATGGATTAGTCAATCAAGAAAAAATATTAAGAAGGTTTTGCTTTGACTTTTCTCTTTCACTGCCTGTATTCTGATATGGAGGTGACTGTTGAGAAATGTAAACAACAATAACAATGAAAGTCATGAATAGCCTGCAATATGTTATTCTTAAATGATCAACGTTGATCACCAAAAGTGGTGAGAACTAATCAGCACTGGATCTAATCTCGAATGTTTTAACAAATAGGACAAAAAATATGACAGGTACACAGATGTTATCATATGCACTATATTTTAGTAGCAACAAATCTCTAGAGATATGAGTGGGTGGGTCGTGAGGGGTATTTTTTGTTTTGTTTTGTTTCATCTTATGATTTAAAAATAAATACAAAAGATGACAGTGTGTCCAGTTGGAATGGCATCCAGCCAGCCTTCCAGATTTCAAAGGGTTTATAATGGAAGCAATAGCCCATAAGTGGGTCACGAACGGTCTCGTCCATTAATCATCCCAGGTCCGCGGCATGTGCATGCCAGGTGCCAAGGAAGCCACGAGACTGTCTCAAAGACAGTGTGCTTTTCTAAACTTACTTTTCAGTGTGAAAGACTACTATTTGGGTTCACTAATATTTTGAATTTGTATGAGAAGGAGGACCCTGCACAAAAGGGCGGGGCAAAGCAACACAGCCCTCTCTTGAAGTAGCAAAAATGATCCCTAGTAATCAGACTCACAAGTTTATATGTCCGGCAGTTCCTCCTCATTGATCCCCACATAAACCTGCCATTGGGTATATAATAGGCATTTCAAAGTTAGCTCATTCAAAACAGAATTCCTGTTGTTGTTGTTGTTTTTAACTGAAAACCCACTTTTCAGTTACTAATGATATTTCCACCTTCCCGGGCTCAGGTTAAAATTCTAAGAATAATTTTTGATTATCTCTTTTTTTCATCCCCTTGGTCTAATCAATAAGTATTATTGGCTCTTTCTCCAAGCTATTTCTGGAATGGAACTACTTCTCAACACTACTGGGAAAACCACCCTGGTTTTAGCCTCCGTCATCCCTCACTTTGACAACTGTCACAGCCTCCTGGTTTCATTTCCGTTCACTCTTGAGCCCCTACAGCCCTTTCTCCACACATGAGCAGAGTGAGCCTCTTGAAGTGTAAATCAGATCGTGTAACTCATCTGCTTAAAATCCTCTAATTCTTCCCTCTGCATTAAAAATAAAAGCCATAATTCTTTCCTGAGCCTATATACCTTCCCATGATCTGGCCCCTGCTAGTTCATTTATCTATGGTTGCATAACAAACCATCCCAAAACAATGCTTGAAGCAACAACAGTGTACTATTCCTCATGATGTTCAGCAGAACAGCTGGCCAGTTCTGCTCCATTTGGTATTGGCTGGGGTCACTTGTATGGCTGCGTCTGGTTGGGAACCCAGCTGAGGCTGAAATGTCTAATATGCTTTACTCACATGTCTGGTGCCTCGGCCAGGATGGCTACCTGGGCCTCTCCCTCTCCCCATGGTCTCTCAGCATTTAGTGGTCAAGTTCAATTCTTCTTTTCCTGGGAGCTGAATCTCCAGAGGACATCAGAGGAAGTTGCCAGTATTCTTAAAGCCTAAGCCAAAACATACAACATCACATTCACCACATTCTATTGATCAAAGCAAGTCACAAGGGTAGCCCAGACTCAAGGGAGAAGAAGATAGACCTGCCTCTTGATCAGAGGGATATAAATGTTCAACAATGAGAGGAATTTGGGGCAACCATCTTTAGAAATAATCTTCCACATCTTCCGATCTCTCCAGACTACCACTCTGCACTTTTTTCAGTCTGCCCAAGCCGCACTGGACATCTTTGTCTTTGTAATAGATGCTGAGATAGAGACTGTTGGCATTCTTTCTAATATCCTTCTGCCCATCTTCTTCAGAAATAGAACTTATGAATTTGAGCAAAGTGCATGACTTCCCAGAATAAATACTGCATTTCCCAGGTTCCTTTGAAGCAAGGTAGGACCACGTGATTACATCCTGGGCAATGGAATGTCAGGAGCCCAGGGGAAGCTTTAGTGCATCTTCTTAAAAGACAACAGTTGTCTCTCCTTTGACTTTGACCCATTTTCTTCCTGTGTCTTTTGCTCCTTACTGGTTGGACTATGAGGAGTCATTGAGAATGAAGACCTTTGCAGGTTGGAGAAGTCTGAATCTCTGAGACCATGAAACAGCCTACCAACCCTGGAGCAATGGCTCCTGGACTTTTCTTTGAGAAAAATATACTGCTATCTTGTTTAAGTCACTGTTATTTTGGGTTTTCCATTCTTCACAGCCAAATGTAATCCTTAATTAGCTCCCAGCAGAGGGATCAGCTAGAGCAAAGGGCCTGAGGCAGCAGCATGTCCAGAATGTTGGCAGAGTGAAGGGGGTAAGGGAGTGTAGAAGATGTAACAGTCGCCACAACATAGACAGACTTCCAGGCTTGGTTTTTTCATCTGAATGAAAGAGGAAACCACTGTAGAGTTTGGAGGAAGGAGTGACTAACATGGTTTTAACTACACTGTGGAATCACTCTTGACTGCATGTGAAGAAAAGGCCACAAGAGGACCAAGGAAGAAACAGAAGACTAACTAGGGAGTTTTTTAACTAGATAAGAGGAGCAAAAACCAGGGTGAGAGCAATAAGGATGATGAGAAGTTGTCAGATCATGGATCTGGTTTAAAGGGAAAGATGGCAGGATTTTCTGATGAGTTAGATGTGGGGCATGAGTGAATGGGAGAAGTCAGTGGTGGTTTAGAAGCTCTTGGTCTGCACAACTGGAATTTCTGCTAACTGTAACAGCTGAAAAGAAGCAGGGTTTTGGGAGGTGGAGGCAAGGGATAAATGAGAAGTTTGGTTTTGGACATTGTATTAATCAAGGTTATCCAGAGAAACAGAACCAATAGAATGTGTGTAGAGAGAAATTTATTTTAAGGAACTGGCTCATGTGATTATGGATGCTAGCAAGTCTGCATTCTGCAGAGCAGGCTCGCAGGTGGGACATCCAAGAAAGAGTTGATTTTGCTGCTCAAGTCTGAAGGCAGTCTGAAGGCTGACTCCTTCCTTCCTTGGAGGACCTCAGTCTTTTCTCTTAAGGGCCTCAACTGATTGGATGAGGATCACTCACATTATGAAGGGCAACCTATTTACTCAAAGTCTACTGATTTAAAAGTTGATCACATTTTATTTGTTTGTTTGTTTCTTTTTGCGGTACGCGGGCCTCTCACTGTTGTGGCCTCTTCCGTTGTGGAGCACAGGCTCCGGACATGCAGGCTCAGCGCTCTTGTGGCCTCTTCCGTTGTGGAGCACAGGCTCTGGACACACAGGCTCAGCGGCCATGGCTCACGGGCCCAGCCTCTCTGCAGCATGTGGGATCTTCCCGGACCGGGGCACGAACCCGTGTCCCCTGCATCGGCAGGCGGACTCTCAACCACTGCGCCACCAGGGAAGCCCAGTTGATCACATTTTAAAAATACCTCCACAGCAACATCTAACCTGGTTTTGACCAAACATCTGGGCGCCATAGCCTAGCCAAATTGATGCATAAAATTAACAATCATGGACTTGTTAAGTTGGAAATATCTTTATATATCCCAGTGGAGATACTAAGCAGTTGATTTATTTGAGGTGAGAATTTGGGATAATCAACATATGCAGTTCATTTAAAGAAACAAGACTGAATGATTTAATCAAGTGCAGGAAGAGAAGGGAAGAGGTTTGAGAACTGGGCATTCTAACTTGAAGTGGGCAGTGGCTAAATTGAGGTTCTATAAATTAGGCTTCTCCAGCTTAGATGTTCATAAGCCCCCTAGACCCCCTTTTTCAATGGAGCTTCTGATGCAGGAGGCCTGGGTGGGGCCTGAGATTCTGCAGTAGCCAGGTGAGGGTGATGCTACTGGCCCATGGACCACACTTCAGTCTCTGCGCAGTGCACTGTCTAGATGCCCTGACCCTTGTGATGCTTTCCTGGCTCCCTAGAGAGTGGCCACTTTCCCAGAAGGCAGTTGGGGAGTGGGTGGGCTACTTTGCCCAGGTGCATACCCAGCTGGGGACTCCTTGAGATCACAGGCCTGATCCTCTCAGGCCTCTCCAAGGCCCAGCCTAGGATGAATGCTTCCAAGTAGAGTCAGCGTTCAAGTTCCCAGAGACCTGGAGGAAGATTCTGGATTCCTGGAAGCTGAAAAAGAAAACCCCACACTTACGGCCTAGAAACAGGAACCCCAGTGTCTGACCCTTCTTTGGTTCAGCTGTCCTCTCATCTGAGCTCAGCCTCCGGCTCCCTCCTGGGTTTCTCTCCTTCCTCCCAGCTCCTTCCTGAGTTGAGGGTGAGGTGCTGAGACAGGGACCAGCAACCTTGCCCTCCCCAGGGGCACACACGGCTTTGTTGTGCTCGCTGGAGTGTCCAACCGCCCCGGAAGCGAGCGTTCCAATGTGCATTTTCCCACCCACCTTTCTACGACATTCCTCACTGCCTCCTGACTCTCAAGGCCAGTCCCCAGTCTCCCTCCAAGTTTCCCAGAGAGGCGGACCTTACATGGACCCAGAATGGAGGCTTCCCCACCCCCTCCACACTGTGGCTTTCATGACCTGTTCCCCCACCCACAGCCCTTTCGTGGGACTGGACTGGAGGCCAAGCCCTGCTCTCCTCAGCCTCCCGCGTCAAAGGATGCTGCCAGCACGGTGCGGGCGGATGCCTGACAACCACCACTGCACTCACAACCCGGGACAAGGCGCTTGTGTCCAGAACAGAAAACCGGAGGAGGGATAACTTCGCGTTGGGGGAGGGAGGGTATTGGGGGTCTTTCTCTAAGATACATATCACACCACACACACACACACACACACACACACACACACACACACACACACACCTATGCACCCGTGCGGCTGGCTGGGTCCCTACACCACCCCGCTCCCCCCGGCCAGCCCGACCAGCCCAGGTTCCGGCCCATCAAGTCAGGAAATGAGACGATCCATCAGCTGGCCCTGAGTGCCGGCCCGAGGCGTTCCCCATCTGTGCACCTCCCCACAAAGTCACCGGCGATGAAACGGTAGCGGCGGTGGTACCCAGGCTCCTGACCTCCGGGTGACAGGGGTTGGGGCGCGTTGCTCGTGGTGGCTTCAGCGCCCTAAGCTCGAACGCTCTCGAACGCCCGTTTGACTTGGGTTGTGACTCCAGAGACTGGGCGGCGAGGCGGGGACAACCACCTCTACAGACCCTGCTGTTTTGCTGACAAGAAAAAAAAAGGGGAGGTGTGGGAGGAGAATTAGAAACACAAAGAACCTCCTGGGGCGGGGCTGGGGGCTGGGCCTAGACTGCACGCGCAGGTGCCGCCGGCGCTGCTGAGCCGGGGACACCTCTGGCAGACAGACCTGGGGCAGCAGAGGCCTGCACCTACAAATTTGCTTTTGAGTTAAAAAGTAACCATGGAGCCGCCATGGGTTAAAATCCCGAGCGTTAGTGGGGTTTTTTTAGTGTTAGAATGCGAGATTTAGTGTTATTTGAATCTTGGATTTAATGTTATTTTTATTTCAAAGGGAATATCGGGAGGGTCCCCACAGTGTTTCTCAGGGGTGGGGCCTCCCAGAGTCCTTATCTGGTCTTGTCACCGGAGAAGAGCAGAGCCGCAGGTCCCCGGCTCCGCGTCCTGCCAGCTGCGTGGCACAGCACCCCCGGGGGCGCGCGATCAGTATCGGGAACTGGGACTTTCCGCAGAGAGGCGGCCCCTGCTTTGTCTCTGGACTCTTTCTCTCATTTGCGACCTAGAGTACAGAATAACCTCCGCTCCCGCCCCCAGCCCCAGATTGGAAAACAAAAACAAACAGAGCTCTAACCCTAACCTCACAGGCCTGGGCCTCCAGCAGCCCGGGGCGCCCCGAGGGGGTAGAAGGCTCGTGCGTGGGAGGAGGAGAGTGTTTCGGTCCCACTTCTCCACCAGGTCAGAAGGCTCACTTAGCGACCAAGGGACCCCAGCAGAAGGCCCCAGTGAGTCAGTCCACCCTGTCACCGTCCTGTCCCCGGGCCGGGACCCGCCCGGTTCCCAGGCCGCCAGCCCCGCAGGCAGAGCCGTTTCCCTCTGAGGGCGCGCCCTCTGTGCCTCTTCGGGCACCTCAGCCTCGATCTCCTCTCGGCAGGGTCTCAAAACCTTGCCCACGTCTCAGAGTGGTCCAAGAACCGCGCGCCGCGAGGATGCCCGAGCGCCCCTGGCCCTGCGGCGCAGCATCCTCCCGACTTCTGCCCTGGAAGCTGGATCTCTGGGGCCCATCGGGGGCATTTCCCTCCGATGCGGATGCCACCCTGGCGGGTTAGAAAGGAAAAGAAAAAAGAAGAGAAAAGAAGAGACGCGAAGCCTCTGCAACCTGGCCTCTTCCCCCTCCTCTGTGTAACACCCCACCCAGCTCAAGCCCCCCCGGCTTTCCTCTAGGCGGGGGAGGGACCCGAGAGGCGCGAGGCAGGCAGAGCGCCGGGGTCTCACCGCCAACCCTCCCCGCCCCAGCGTGGGGTTTGCCAACGCTTCCCGGCCTTGGAAGCTCCAAAGAAAGTCGCGGGGAGCCAGAGAACACTCTCTGCCAGGAACTTACTTCCTCCCTTTCTAGTCCTAATTCCCCTCGACACCAGAACACAAAAAGAGCCCGGAGCTTCTGTCCAGCAGCCAAGGCCCGAACTCGCCCAACTCCAGCAACCTCGGAATTGATCCTTCTTACCCGGCTTTGGAGCCGGCTTGGACCACACCTCTGCAAGGTTCCTCTTTCACCTCCACACCGGGAGCAGCTTCGCGAACGTGCGGTGAAGTCCAACCCGGGTGCCTGGCGCCGACGTCTTTCCCCTGCTGAGGTCGCCGCGAACTCGGCGTTCGGGCCGCTGGGCGCACCGCCGCAACGCGCATCTCTTGTCTCTCGGGCAGAAGCAGACAGGTCTGGAGTCCGCAGCCCCAGCCCTACCAAGCTCCAGACCTCGAGCAACCGGGCCCATGTGCCTCGGTGTCACCCAAAGGTAACGCCGAGGGCCGCAGTCCGTGAGTCTAGATCTGTGCAGGCTTCTTGCACGTTGGGATAGAAAGCTTTAGTAATGGAAATCCTCAGCGGTTTTTG
This sequence comes from Phocoena sinus, assembly GCF_008692025.1. NCBI lineage: Eukaryota > Metazoa > Chordata > Mammalia > Artiodactyla > Phocoenidae > Phocoena > Phocoena sinus. The sequence goes on from NC_045777.1 coordinate 36,323,736, forward strand.
TTTGTTTGTTTGTTTGTTTTGGTTTTTCGATTTTGCTTTTTTTTTTTTTTCCCCCTAGAAAGTATTGCTCAGATCACTTCCTAACTAAGGTCACTCATAGAAGCGGTGCATGCAGTCCTGGAAGGATCCTGTAGGAAAGGCATGTTGAAGACCAGAGAGGTGAAACCATTCCTCCCAGAAGTTTTTGTTAGTGGAGTAATAAAGCTAACATATTGCTTCCTAGGTTCCCATGCCAGTCATCTTTCCAATACACTGAAGACTCTTTCCTCTTTCCCTTTCTTGGTTACCAGAGCAAGCGTCTTGCAATGGTTTCAAATAAACAGCCATAGAAACATCCCAAACTTACAACATCAAAACACCCCAGGGCAACTCTGGGGCTCCAGGTCTGCACCAGCAAAACTTCCTTCCAAGCTCAGCTGACTGGCCGCCCCACTCTCACCCTCCCCACCCCATAGCAATTAATATAAATTTCCCTTAGTTCTAACACATCTTCAAGTGAATATGCAGAAAACTGCAAATAGAGAACTTAAAGAGTAGGTAACTGGGAATAAGGAACCCCTGTGATACACGATAAAAGAAATTTTAAAAGAAGTGCTTTATCTCAGAACGCAGATAGCGAACTGTTGTAAATGAGCCACAGCTTGTCTAACCTTAAGCATACGGGGATAACTGTTAGTATTTCTTGGAGAAAAAAACTTCTTAAAGGACTTTTTAAAATTCTCAGTTGACTCTTGTCTTTTACAGAAGAGTCCCAGGTCCCCCCTGTGTTAAGATTTTCCTCACTGCCAGGAAAGCCAAGAGGACTGATTGTACTCAGTAGCCTAAAATTTTACACATTGAAGCTAGCGGTAGCTATCATAAACTGTTTTAAAAACAGTTAACTAATTACTGGCTCAAGAGATAAAAATAATTCCTGTGCTCTTGAACCTTTCAGGAATGATCACCTGGCCTCACCATCTGCTTATTCAGGTAGTTTTTTTAGAGAGACTTTGTCCCCTGCATGCCCTCCTATGTGAAGGCATTTATCCTAAATGAGTTCATAAAAGGACATTTTCTAAGAACTTAGCATGAAGATACATTGCCAATGAAAGGGCTATTATTCTGGTGCCTTGTCTTCTCCACTGCTTACCCTCATTGCAGAAATAGCTTGGTTTCTTTAAACTAGCTGCAGGAGAGACCAATGACAGGAAGGATGAGGGAAATTTCACCAAGGTCATGCAAGCTGAGTGCATCAGAGGGCCAAACTTAATTTTCTCATTCTTTCCACATATTCTAGGGTTTGCCAATATATGCACAAAATATTTTTATGTATACTTATTTTTCAGTTCCTATCCCAAGATGATTTCAAAGGTTTTCAAAGGCAGTGATTAAATTAAATGAAATAATTGTCCAGTGATTAACTTGAGCACAGAAAAGGTTTTGGTAACTAGTAATTTGGGCGTAAGGGTTGTGTGCATCTTGTCCAGTTCAGTTATCCCTCCTTCCTTTATCCATGTGTGCTTCCTTATCTCTGTGTGTGTGTGTGTGTGTGTGTGTGTGTGTGTGTGTGTGTGCTGGGTCAGGGGAGAGCATTAGTGGTGGTGGGAACAGCAGCACCAGAGTACATTTTTACATTTCACTGTAAAGTGGATTGAAACATCAACAAGCCAAATTTCAGCTGCAACAAAGCTTAGCTTTCCACTTTTGATTCTACAGATACAAGTCAATTGCTTGTGCAACCAAGTATAAAGAGATACACCTAATAAGTTGAATATTTAATTTTATTTAGAATGTTTTGCATATGCCATTCTTTTGCATATACCATATATGGGTAAATTACCAAATAAAGAAGTTAAATAAAGGTTATGTATAAGACACTGTGGATTTGGGGGTCTAATTTCTTCTTTATTGCAAATTGATAAATATGGAGGAATGAAGAATTACATCTTTGCACTGATTCTCCTACTTAATATATTTTTCTTCCATCTGCATTGCCCTTCTTTATCCTTTACCTTAGATCAATTTGTCCACTTCTTTAAGATCTCCTTCTCCAAGAGGCCTCCTTGGTCAATTCCACCCCACCCCAGGGTGGCTATCTTACTTTTTCTTTCCTTAAACATCTGTGCACACATTGTGCCAGGCAACCATACATCTTCATGTTTCTTCTCATTTTCTTTCATCCAAACTAAAAGTTCTATACATACAGTGGGTCTTTTCTTCCACATCCATGAAACAGTAACCACTCAATGACATGCATGAGATTCATAAAGACTAATTCAATAAGTAAATACCAGAATTGAAGAGAATCCTTTGAAGGACTTAGAGGATTGAGAAGAGATTCAAAAGCCAGTGCACTTGGGTGACATTTGTATTGACTGCCGGCAGCATTGATGAAAATTGACACAGCTATCATCCACATGAGTGTACATGTTTATGTCATTTTTTCTCCTACTTTCTCTCCCACTCAAGAAATGAAGAATGGAGTGGATCCTGGAAAACTTTGTTACTATGATTTAATGGTACGTTTTTCTCCTTTATTATCTCTTTAGTAATTTTAAAGAACTGAAGTTTTTTTAAGGATGATTAGAAAGTATTTAATTAATGTTGGTGCAAGTTGTAGGTATAATGACCCGACTCCTATTGCAACGTAAGAATCATTACAGATAGACAAATAAGTTGATGGGTGTTTGTAAAGCTATGTTTAAGATAAAATACCCAAAGGGATTTTAAATTAATTATGCTTTGAAGATGATTCTCCGAAGAAGAGGAGTTAAAATTGCTTCCTTTTTTTTTCTTTTGACTCATTCAATTGCTGGTCAACAAGGAGATCATTTATGTCAGGTATGGAAAGAAACCATTTTCCAAAGGAACCACCATTTGATTTGTAAATCAACTACAACAACTTAAGATTCATGACCAATGCTATGTCCCATCTAATATTTTATTATTAAAGCAGCTAATCATCAATTAATTCAGTTGCTTTTTTAACAACTTATAATTTAAGATATCTGCAATAATGTGTCATAAGAGAAAGTGTCCTAACTGTTACAGATATCTCTTCTACTTTATAATGGTATTTGTTTATCTTTGGGTTTCCAAATTACCAAACATAGTGCAAGTAGTGGGTACTCAGTTAATGCTTATGGTCTAAATTAATTTGTCTTTTTTTTTTAATGCTTTTATAATCATTGGCTCACTTGGCCTAACCAGATATCCCCTGAGCTATTATCCCAGTTTCTGAGGTGAGGAACACTAAAATCTGTACAAGGTCATAAAAAATAAATAGTGAATCCTGGACTGAAATGCATTCATTTCTTTCCTCATTTAACTACTAAAGGGAGAGAGGGAAAGAGAATATATAAATGTTCCATTACCTATATCTCATTGCTTTCTAATTTTTACAGTGCTACAGGAAAATAAGTGTTTATTAACAATTGCTAACATGACAAATCATTAGGCATATATAATTTTTACAAATTCCACTGTCAACTGATAATAATTGCCTTTGTATCAATCACAATTTTGCCTCAGTGCTTCTATATATATTCAGTTATATAAAGTTATTGAGAAATGTTTGGATGAAATATCAAAATACAGAGATAAAAATAAAGATGTAAAAATATAGTATTGATTTAAACATTACTTCATAATTTGAACTGCTATTAATCTCATTATTGATATAGGAACAGGTTTGAAAAAATAATTGTATAAACACTTTGTGGCAAGCATAATGTCAGAATATTATTATACTTAAAACAGCACTCTATACATTTCAGGAATGTGAGCTAGAGATCTTAGGTGTTAGCTTGTTATTTGGTCACTGAATAAAGATTTTTTAATGGAAATCAACATATGGTATATTTTAGAGTCAAAGTATTATATAAGGAAAAATGAAAATGATCCCTATGAAGTTAAATAATGTGATTTTTCTACTTTAATTTTACTGACGATGTGACATTGAGGAAGGTCATTTAATTTCTCTGAGCCTCAATTCTGGGGTATGTACAACCACAATAAGTATATCTTCCCTTGCCTACCTTCTAAGGTTGTAGGGAGGATCAAAGTTGACAATGAACATGAAAATACTTTGCAATTTGCCCCTTATTATGACATTGTTTTATGACATTATATTGTTGATTTTTCATGTAATGAAATTGCCGCTAAGAAATAAAATATTTGGACATCACTACAATTGATTAGGACAGTATGCCTATTGCTGAAAGTGCTGTATTCAGATTTATGGAGCAAAAAATTTAAAAATCAAGCAAGTTATTAAAAAGTGTAAATATAGGAATTAGCCCCGTAGTATCTGTTTTTTCTGTCCCACTAGATGCTGTAGAGTATTATATGTGTGCATGCGTGTGTGTGTGTGTGTGTGTGTGTGTGTGTAACTAGGACTGTCCTAAAAATGCTACATAACCTTCACAAACTTTGGGTTCACTTACATTCCTCTTAGCAGAGTAGTCACAATATAATGAGCGAGGGTAGGTGACCCCAGAGTTCAAAGTCCTCATGCAATCAGAGAACAGAACTCACAAAAAACAAGCCCAAATAGACATACTGCATTGACTAACGGCCTCACTTGAGGAGGCATCAGTTTAACTTTAAACCCTGAGCTCGTGAGAGCAGGGGAGAGAAGGCGATGTCTCCAAATGCAGGAAGCTGTTGCCATAGCATTTTCCTTCCCTATTCCTGCCTACGCCTCCTCCCCCAAAGCAGCAACAATTTGTGCTCCACCGTTTTCCTTCAGGAGCTAGAAGCATTTTCAGAAGCCAGGACTCCAGTGGTGTGATGTCTTCACCACCTAATCACTGTACTGGTAGGGATATTGAATAAGTCGGAGGGTGCTATTAAGTTTCTCAGGATAGACTCATCTTTGCGGATGCAATTGCAGCGCAGGAAACAGACTCAGGGAGAATTTTAGCCTTCCCAAATTTCATTGGAGCTCTGCACAAGCCCAGCCACAATCACTCCAGCAATACAACCGAATTCTTTCAGCACTCGCAGCCGTGGACAGCTCCCTCGCCACGCGGTCCTTTCCTCTGCAGTGAGCACGTTAGCGTTCACCCTGCCCGGGTCGGCGCGGTACTCCATCTACACCAAGTCCGCCAGTGCGTACGGAACGCGCGCTCCCTCCCTCCTCCCTCTCGGTGCCCCCGCCCCTCGCTCACTCAGGCTCACTCCAGCGGCGACTTTGAGGGATTCCCTCTCGGGCGGCCTCTGCAGCAGCACCACTGGCCTTATTCGCTGCTCCGCGAGGATGGATCTCCGAGGAAGAGCCGTTCTCGGCATGAATAGACTTCGAGTTCTTCTGATGCTCTTCCGTGAGTAGCGTTTCGGCAACCGCCAGAGCAGGGTGCACTCTTTGCAGAGAATAGAACTGGCACAGTAAAGCCATTAGCTTAAGGTCAAAACGTGGCCCTAATGTTTGGCGGGTTTGTTCTTTTTTGGGGGAAGGAGGGGAGGACCTTCCCATCAGTGGCAGGGAATTCCCCAGAGAGCCACACACTTGTACGCCAATCCCAGACACGATGCTGCACAGGCCTGCTTCGTGGGCTCAGAGCACTGGCGAGAAAGCTTTGGTTTAAAAGCCTAAGATGAAGAAAAACGCCAGTCGGATTATAAATTAATAAGGCTTTAAATGTTTTTTAATTTTATTTTTATTATAAATTAACAGCAACGAAGTCGAATTTGTTGGTGCTAGGTCAGCGAAACGGCTCTCAGAGAGCCCTGCAGCCGGCAAGGAACTTGGGCAGCCCAAAGCCCGCAGACCTCCTTGTCTCTCCACCCCTGTGCCCGAGACGCGTGGGCTCGCTGAGCCCCTAACCGATAGGATTTTTTGTTTGTTTTCTGCAGATACAATGGCTCGAATCATGGCAGAACAAGAAGTGGAGAATCTCTCAGGCCTCTCCACTAACCCTGAAAAAGATATATTTGTGGTGCGGGAAAATGGGACGACGTGTCTCATGGCAGAGTTTGCAGCCAAATTTATTGTCCCTTATGATGTGTGGGCCAGCAATTATGTAGATGTAAGGCACTTTTTCCCTCGCAGCTTGCTCCTAGGGCTCCAGGGACGAAGGGCACCTTCCCTCAAGACCCTGTGAAGACCTGGGTCGCCCGCCTTCCCCCCTGCACCCTGCAGGCTGTTCCCAAATGCTGCATGGGGGTTCCCGCTTGTCATGCCTTCTGCTCGCCCCGCCTGCTTTGAAAGTAAATCCCTCTCTCTGCTTCCCTAACGGCCGGGTCTGCACGCAGAGCATCTAACCGCATGTTCCTGGACCTGGGAGCGCGCGCGCAAAGGAGTGCCCAGGCGTGCGACCCGGAGTTTGGACGCGCTGCCCTTTACAGCCCCCACTGGGGCTCGCGCGCTGAGGGGGTGCGGGGCGTCTGTGTTCCCAGCTAATCACGGAACAGGCTGATATCTCACTGACCCGGGGAGCTGAGGTGAAGGGCCACTGTGGCCACAACGAGTCGGAGCTGCAGGTGTTCTGGGTGGATCGCGCGTACGCGCTCAAAATGCTGTTTGTAAAGGTAACTGCTAGTGGGGCGCTCAGAGGGATTGCACACTCCGGGTGGGTGTGGGTAGGGGCCGCCCCTCCGTTTCCCCACCCAGATCTGCTCTGGGGGTTAACGCGCGCCTGCCCCGCTCGGCAGGAAAGTCACAACACGTCCAAGGGACCCGAGGCGACGTGGAGGCTGAGCAAGGTCCAGTTTGTCTATGACTCCTCGGAGAAGACCCATTTTAAAGACGCGGTCAGTGGTGAGTAGAGACCAGCAGGGCTCGGAAAGGAGCCCGGGCAAGCGCAGACACTGCAGGGATCTCAGTCTTGGAGGCCGAATTCCTCAGGGTCAGGGCCTGGCGCTCCCAGGCCAAGTTAGCCCTGGGCTTGCTCTCCAAGGTGGAGGAAGCAAGCAGGAGCGCGGGTGGGTCCTCTGGCCTTCAGGCCTTGTAGATGCGCAAGAAACTCAGGACCTGAGGCCCAGCCTGTCACCCATCACCTGATCCTGGATGAGATGTCTCTTGAGGGACTGTCTTCCTGTGGCTGCTTCAGGATGGCTTTCTTATGATTTGTCCTTTAAAGAAGCACGGAGAAGGACAAAGCTGTATTTTTATTTTCTTCTGCACCCCCGTTTTTATTCTTATGCGCTAAAACTTCAAGGGGGACAGTATGACTTTCATTTTGGGTCAGAATCTGATGGCCTTCAGATCTTTTGGAGCATTGTTCAGGCCTCACCGCAATCTTCAGTCATCCACTGTGGCCACCCCAGAGTGGATTCTGAACCATGTCCTTATTCATTAGCTTTTCATGCCCATCACTACAACAACTACCCAGATCCTCCAAAAATATTGTGGCAAGGGATATCTAGGCTCCAAATAACAATGCTGGGATCTGCAGGCACCATCAAAGACCACATTTAAATTTATGTATTTATTTTGTAAATTGTCTGATCTACTCACAATGAAGCCTTTCATCACCTGGGCACCTGAGTTGGGAAACGATTTTTATTGAACATGTATAAGAATACATATGTCATCTTTTCCATTTCACCCCTGATCATCACAGTAAAAAGGGCAATTTTGTCTCTTCATCAAAATTCATATTCAAACATTTCACACAGTTAAATTAGACCAAAAAAAGGAAAAAAAAAATCCAGAAAAGGAGGAAAAGGGGTGAGGCAGGCTTCCAAAAAATATGTACGCATACAAGGGCACCTGCTCAGAGTACTAGCAGCAGCCATGCTTTGATGAAGAAGATATTTTATTTTCTGCGGGCCAGTGCGAGGTGTAGGATACCAAGTCACTGTTCGTTGTGGATCTTTGGAATCTCTGTTGTGAGGTCTTATATAGTAAAAAAGGTTGGGGTTTTAGGTATCACTTTATTCTTCCAAAAGGAAATTCCAAATTAATATTTAAGAAATCCATGCTCATGAAAGAATGGGTGCATTCACACTTGCATAGCCCCAGCCAGGCAAGGCAACAGGGCATGTCAGCAGAGGATCAGAGGGGGGGGTCTGGGCTAAGAGGCAAAGGTCAACTATCTGGATCACCATAATGAGAGTTCTGCCAGCCCTATAGGGGCCTAACCATTGCTCTGGACCTTCCCTGCAGCCGGGAAGCACACAGCCAACTCGCATCATCTCTCTGCCTTGGTCACCCCAGCTGGAAAGTCCTATGAATGTCAAGCTCAGCAGACCATTTCCCTAGCCTCCAGTGATCCGCAGAAGACAGTCACCATGATCCTGTCTGCAGTCCACATCCAGCCCTTTGACATCATCTCTGATTTTGTCTTCAGTGAAGGTAGGTCGGTGGGGAAGCAGGAGGAGAGGGAGAGGAAGGAAGCAAAGGCCGACCTCAAGATGGATGTGGAAGGCAACCTGCCAGGGTACCAGGCTGTTACCACGTGGACTTTCTCTAGGATATCATGGCGCTGCCTCCCTCTATAATATTTTTCAAAGACTAAAGGCAACAAACTGAATTGTATCAACTTCAATGGCTTTCTCTTTCATCTTCCCTCTATCTCTTCCTCCTTCACTTCCTTCTTTTCCTCACTCTTTCTCTCCCTCCCTTCTTTGTCTCTGTTTTCTTCCTTCCTCCCTCCCTTCCTTTTTTCCCTTACTTTTTCAACTTTCCCTTCCTCCCCTCCTTTGCCAAAAAAAGGAAAGTGGATAGGGAGAAAGATAAGAAAGTCAGCTGAAAAAAATATATAATTTTGATGCAAGTTTCCCAAGGAAAAGGCAGCTAAAAATCCCAAAGAGCTATTGAGAGAGCCATGGATTAGAGAAGTGCCTTTGCTTGTGTAGGCCTCAGTTTCACCATGGTCTCTAAACACTTCCAGCCCTAGGTTCTACCACTGTGAGTCTAAGTTTTTGTGTGACCAGAATGCAATAGAGGTGTGTGTGTGTGTGTGTGTGTGTGTGTGTGTGTGTGTGTGTTTACAGGTTACAGAGAGAGACTCATGGAGACCTGCCTCTGTCCAGCTCTCACCTTTGTGTGGAGGGACATCCATGAGGTTCCAAGGAGGCAAGGTCCTTGATCTGCTCCCTCTGGGGCATGCAAGAAGGCTTCTTCGCAGTCTATGCGAGCCCTGGAAGGGGATCAGGCAGGATCCAGCTGGAGCAGGTTCAGGGTGTCCATATCTTCCTGGTTCTCTGCATCCCAGAAGAAGGGCAGGAGAGAAGCTCACATTCTGCAATTTGTCCAAATCTAGCAACAATTTACTCTGGGCAAGTGGAGTAAGTGAATTCTTCCATTCATTTTTTTTCTCTCTCTCTCTATTGCCTGGAGGAGGTTGTTAAAAGCAGTTTGATATTCTCATTCATTCCTTGTGGTTAAGAAATGGGGAGAGATTCTGACTGCTTTATTGATGCCTACCTTTGGGCTGGCGGTCCCCAGGTGAATACAACCATTTGAATGTGTAGGATATTAGGGAATGCCCACCTGGGTCACACACAAATCATTAAATCAATCCCAAGGAGTCCAGCTTTCATTAAATGCCCCGCCCATTCAAAGTATATGGAATAGAATCCCTCCCCCCATGATTTACTCAGAAGGCATTTAGGAATTCCTAAGTTAAACTGTCCTAAAGAGAAAGGCCTCCTTCTTATTCATCTTTATATTTTTAACACCAAATACAGTGCTTGGCACATTGCAGATGCCCTGTTAACTTTGGCTGAATTGATATTCCGAAGCTGTCGGCTCAATTAATAGAGACTTGCAAATGCTTCAAAGCCAGGCAAATCAGAATTTAATAGATTTAGTACAGCAGTGCCATGCCTACGTGTTATGGCTCTTACCTGTATGGGCTATTCCATCTTAATGTGTTTTCTACAAAATTGAAATTAAACTAAACGCCAACATCTTAATACTAAAAAATACTGTTGATTATGAAAGTATTTATAAAATGTGAGTGTCTTTCTTAAACTGAAAATATTAAATGTAATTAAAAGTAAGTGGACTTATGATTATGGATGGCCCAGAATTCATTTTGAAAATATTGGATCACATAGTCCCCAGGGTCCCTACCACAGATACTTCTGAGTTTGTATAGGTACTTTCAGTAGTCTCTAGTTACTCTTTGTGTTTCTCTGGTCAATGGTTTTTAGACACTTCTTCATTTCTTGGTACTACTGGTGCTATAATTGCTGCTTTTACTAGTTCCTTATCACAATCTCACCCTAACCCTCTCTGGGTTATTTCTAAGTTGCTGCTTATAGTCATTTATGAATGGAGAAATCAGATCTCATAGATGTTGGAATTGTGTACAAAATAAGAGTAAATGAGTACTGAATAAGGACCAGAGCTGTTTTCCTAAAAATCAGTGATATTCTTGGCATAGATTTAATGATGTTTTTGCATAAAAAGCAGTTCTTATCCACTTCCAGGGCTTAAATAGATAGATTTAGACAGTTTGTAAGCATGTATAACTTCCTAAATGCAGATATATTAAGCACAAGCAAATTGCACTTGTCTCACCCAGGCTTTTCTGGGGAATAATTAGGGTGTTGCCTCCTGTATGGTGCCCTGGGGCTCAAGCCTTGACACTCCTGGGAGAAGGCAAGCCTTATTCAGGATCTCTCACTGAATCAATGTGCCTTTGTGTGGCAGGGCTCCTTTTGTTCCTGGTTCCTCCTGTCTGTACCTCTCAGCACCTGTCCCCAGTGTGTTTTGTAAGAGATCATTTTATTTGATTTGGTGGAATCTGAAAGATTCCTTTTGGAGTGCCTTTTCGGGACCTGGCACTTGGACCCCACTCCCCAGAATAGAAAGAGGCTCTGATGTGTTGCTAATGCCTGTGTGGGTGAGTGAAGCCTGCCTGCATTGCGGTGGGGAGGGCACCTGGTCATATGTTTGACGCCCACTGCAGGGCTGTGTACATGCGTTCTGTCATGTGCAAGCAGGACCTGCAGCATAAGGGCTTCCAATGAAGAGCCTATTCCCTGTGTAAGGGGGTCATGCCTGGCAGTCTGCAGTCTCCCACCTGCCTCCTTCATAGATTCTGAGAAAAGCAAGAAAGGGTCAGTGAAATGGGTTAGTGGGCACTCATAGAGGCTGAGAGCAGCCCAGATGGGGATGACATCTTTATCACACAAATCCCTTTAGACCGTTGAGCTTGGCTACTATGCTGATCCCCAATGAAAGTAGCCCAGAGGCTCCAGATCACTGTGCACAGCTCTGGTGATCTTGTTAACATGCCAAGTCAAGTCTGGTTCCGTAGGTCTGGGGGCGGGGCCCAAGAGGCTCCATTTCTAGCAAGCTCCTTGCTGATACTGCTGGCCATGGCAAACTGTCGGTAGGGGGATTTGAGGGATTTTGAGCTGATCAAGGAATATGATATGACCATGAGAGGCAGAAACACAGAAGCTTCATTGGGTGGCACTTGGACAGGTTGTGTAAGGAAAGCCCCTCACAGCATGGGACCGTCCAGAAGAAGGCTTACAGCACCCTGGGGACCACTATCCCAAAGGAAAGGAGGATAAGGGATGTCCTGGCAGGGAGAGGGGTGTCAGGAGGGGGCTTATGGATCTAGGTGATGTCACTTAGCAGCATGGGGAGGAGTCTTTGGGTCAGAGAGCTCGGGGGGCAGCAGAAGCTTAGGGCCTTATCTATCCTATCAGTGGGTAACAGCTGTTGGGTGAGATTTGTATGCAAAGCAGACAGGCCCTAAGTGGCTAAACGTGTCTGTTTGGGCTGTTTTGTTTTTTTTTTTTTTTAATAATTGGATGTGGATCTCAGCCTGCAGTGAAAATATAAACCACCGAGGGGCCAATCCATGGAGGCCAGCTTATTTCTATAACAGGTACACTTGGTGTGGCAACTCTCAGCCTGCAGTTCAAGGCAGCCCATGTGTCTCAGCTGGTGTTGGGTAACTTGTCCTTCCACAATTCATTCCTGGTAGTGAGTCCCTTTGAGGCTCCAGGAGAACTCTGACTGTGCTAGCATGGAGGATGCATCACTGGGAGGGAACAGATCAGCCTGAGTATTTTAATGGCTTGAATTAAAGGTGACTCTCACGCATAAAGACAGAAGAAACGTAATAGAACACGAAGGTGCCTCTGTGCCCCTTTGTTAAACACTCAGGTTTAATGGGCATTTAAGTCGCCACATATAGACTGGGCCCATCTTAATTCTCAAGGGGGGAAACAAACAAATAAAGAGACCTGTGAAGAAGGTATTGAGATCCCTGTTTACAGTGGAGAAGCTGAGGCTTAGGGGTAAAGCTACTGGCCAAGACTGCGCTCCTTGTGGCTGCCAGGGCTGGGACAGGAACCTGTCTTTGGGTATTAGATCCTGTGCTCTTAGCCTCTCCAAGCCTCAGCTGCTGCAGCTGAGCAACTGTGCCAGACCTGTGAATGCAGGGGGCCATCTTCAGAAAGGTTGTCGCGTGCTCTGGATTCATGAGCTTATCATTGTTTCTAACAGTGTGTTTGGGAGATACCACCTGATCTGTATTTTACCCAGATCTATAGGACAAATGATCTGTGTTTTAGTGGAAATGAATGTACATCACCCCCAACTGAGCGCCCTAAGATTGACTGCCATGCTGCAAACCGGGGCATGGTGTACGGATGCTGATCCAGAGTGCTGTGTACAGCTGTGGTTTGCATGGCACCTCTCAGCCAAGAAACATGCCACCTGAGTAGTTGCTCCTTCTCAGAGCCTCCTGGGGAAGCATCCAGAGGGATTCAATCCTGTTATTAACACCACAGAGAACTGTGTCGAGGGCTGGAATACAGAGGCCTAGCGCAGGGCCACATAGCCAGCCAGTCGTAGCATTCTGTGTTCTTGCTACTGCTCTGGAGCCTAGTGTTTTAGGTTGGGTTCCCCAAGAAGCACATCCTCTATAAGTATGTAAGGGCAAGTAGTTTATTTGGGTGGTTCTAGAAGGCACTGCTAGTGGAGTGGGGAAGTGAGGTGGGAAGGCAAGGAAGCTAGTACAGGTGCATAAGAGAGCAGGTTACCACTGTGGGCACCGGGGCTCACACTGCTGGAACTTCTGGGAAAGAGTATGGTACCCACCTGAGTTACCCTCCAACTCCCATCTGCCACTGATGGCTACTGGGGTGGGGAAGGGGGGCGTTGACTCTCCAGGATGTCTAACCTGCCTTGTAGTCAAAGCCTATTGGAATGGGTGGGAATGGTGTATACCAAGGTCATAGGACCCTGTTGGTGTCTGTACACCTGTACACCCAGTACTGGGATATAGGAACTTTCCCTGCCCTGGTGGAGCTTACAGGCCAGTGGGAAAGAGTTTATACAGCTCTTCCTTGTGCACAGGGATGTTCCTGGCACACACTGGCATCAATCAGTAATTGTGTTCTTATTTACTGTTGTGCTTACATCTTGGTGAGAGTATCTGCTTGTCTCCAGCCAAAGATCTCCAAAGCCCACTCATCTTAACATCTTCTCAGTACACAAAATACATTTTGCTGAGGTTACAGGAGTCCCGAGCCAGTCCAGAGAAGATATGGAAAGAGGGGCAAACCCCTCCCTCCAGTTGCCCTATCAGACAGCAGAGGGAAACACGGCCAGCAAAAGACTTGCCCACCTTCTCCAACAAGAAAAGTCTGTGGCGCTAGCAGAGCTGGAGAAAGCAATCAGCTTGCCTCCTGGTCCATGGCCCATCTCAATGCTGTTCATTTGGAGCTGCTTTTCATTAAGAGCTTTTACAGTTTGTTTGCCTCAGGGAGTAAATACAACTTTAAAATGCTGTGGTCATCAAACAAAACAAAATAAAACACACATCTGGAAAAGAGAACCTAAGATGATTCAGGGTTGAATTGGGCACTCCAGGTTTGTGGTTGAGGGGACTTGAACTGGCAGCTGGCAGTTACACCATTTTGTCTGATCTGTCTTCATCTGGTTCTTTGCAATGACTGGGATGGTTGTTGCTTTTTCCAATCATGGGCCATCCACCCTGGGCCTCTCTTTTGTGTTCTCTAGAACTGTAAGTCCAGCCAGGGCAGAGGTGTGAGGGACCCCAAGACCTGTGGAGATGAACAGGGAGTCAGGGGTCTCTGAGCACCCAAAGCCAGACGCTGAGCTGGGCTAAGCCAAGGGATGCTCTTCTCCCAGACAGAGATCGAGGCCAGCTGTCCTTGCTCTATAATCTGTGGGTTGTATAATCAGTTCATCGCACAGGATCACAATCCTGGAGTGCATAGTGTTTGTGTATAGAATTCAAGGGGTCTGTAAATTTCAATAGGAAACATTTACATCTTTATTTTCTTTAATTTCTAATTAATGTTTAACATTTCCTTCAATTATAAATAAAGGTAACAACCCACAGTAGTATTAATCATACCTATGACTTTGTCACCAATATAAATAATAGTCTTGTTCTTCCCACATGTTTGCACAGATCTTGCAAAGTAACAGTTATGCTTCTCCCTACTTTGCAATCACAGCCAGTATACCTGTGTACTAATAAATATATATATAACTGTCCCTCATATTATTTTAAAATATTTTAATAGATGAACTTCAGTGTAGTTTGTTTTCTTTGTAATTTTCTGTGTTTTATTTTTATGCAATCATAAGTATTCTGAGAAGGGGTATAGTTTCATCACACTGACACTAAAAAGATTATAACCTCTGCTTTAGTGGGTCATGACCAGCACTGTTTTATTTTATTTTATTTTTTTTTAAACATCTTTATTGGGGTATAATTGCTTTACAATGGTGTGTTAGTTTCTGCTCTACAACAAAGTGAATCAGCTATACATATACATATGTTCCCATATGTCTTCGCTTCTTGTGTCTCCCTCCCTCCCACTCTCCCCATCCCACCCCTCCAGGCTGTCACAAAGCACCGAGCTAATATCCCTGTGCCTTGCGGCTGCTTCCCCCTAGCTATCTACCTTACTAAGCACTGTTTTAAATGAAAGAGAATAGTACAGAGGATAAAAGGCACAAAGTAAGGAAAACCATTGTTTTATAACACTTTGGTTTTAGTTATGTATGTATACGTATGTTCTGGGTTGTAATGTAAAATAGTGTTTTTCCTGGGGGTCAAAGGCAGAGTTTGAAGACAGTGGCTTAAGCCTGAGAGGGGAATGCGTGGTTTTTTTTTTATGGGCTCACAATCTCTCACCTAAAACCCTTGGGGCTAGATGTTTCTCAGAATTCAGAATAATTTTGGACTTTAGGAAGATAATGCTACAGTGCATTGTCCATATATTATATAAGACCCAGAAGACTCAGGGAAGCTCCTGTAATCAAACAGGTTAATGAATCTGTTTCCTGCAGTGACACACATGAATCTTCATGCTGAGGAGAAATGAGAATCAGAGCAGCCAGCTTTTGCTGCCACATGAGCGATACAAAGTACTTGCGGTTTCTAGAGCTTTGTGGATTTTGGAATGGTGGGTAAGGGAAAGAGAACTCAGGAATTCCCCTTTCTTTGACCACTTAATGAATGGGGATGGGTGGGGAAGGGGATTCAGTATTTTTCATGATAATTTTTGACATCCCCTTATTTTCCCATAATTACTTTTGACTTCTTGTCCATAGTTTAATACTCCCTTTATATTCTTCTCCAGTGATGTGTTTAATTCAGGTTTTATCCTAAGGCAACAAAACAATTTTTAAAGAAATAAACTCCACAATGGGAGAGGCCACAACAGTGAGAGGCCCACGTACCACAAAATTTAAAAAAAAAAAAAGAAAGAAACTATAATAATATTTTGACCATAATTTTTTTGCCAAAATACACCATGCTTTTCTCCTCTATCTTCTTTAAAGGATGGTGTATTAGATGATTTTTCCCATAACTATACCAAATTTATTATCCATTTAAAGCTAATACTTTTGGCACCACAATTCTGAAACCAGTTCTGATGTGTGTGGTGTAAATCCATCAAACTCTACACTTTCTTTTTTAAATGGTGGTATAATTTACATATATCAAAATGCACAAATCTGAAGTGTTAACTCAGTATGTTTTTACCTATACTTGCAGTCACATAACCCTCACCTAAATCAACATTCAGAACATTTCCATCACACCTGAAGTTCTCTTGTGTCCTGTTCTGCAAGACACACTGTTCCCTACTTCTCTGACTTCAATCACCATAGACTTAGTTTTGCCTGCCCTTGAACTTCATATAAATGGAGTCATACAACATGTACTCTTTTGTGTCTGACAGTTTTCACTCAACATAATATTTTTGAGATGCATCCATTTTGTTACGTGGAGCCATAGTTCATGCCTTTGTATTGTTGATTAATATTCCATTGTATGAATATACCACAGTTTATTTATCCATTCTACTCTGATGGACATTTTGGTTGTTTCTGGTTTTAAGCTATTAAAAATAAAGCTCCTATGAACATTTATGTTCAAGTCTTTTTGTGTCCATATGTTTTCATTGTTCTTGGGTAAATTCCTAGGAGTGGAATGCTGGGTTATAAGGTAGGTGTATATTTATCCTTACCTTACTACAAAGTGATTGTACCATTTCCCACCAATGGTGGACAAGAGCTCCAATTGCTCTGTATCATTGACAACACCTGGTAATTTCAGATTTTCTAAAAGATGTATTTTGTCTGAGATTCTATGTACATTATACACCAGTAAAAAGTTTAAAAAATTAAATAAACAATAAAAATGATGGTGGTTGTGCCTATTGCCCAAACTCTGAAAATTTGCATAAATCATTTGGAAGCTTTATTGACATTGGCCTGGAATCCAATAACCTGAATATTGCCCTATTTAACTGATGTATTTTTATTTTACACTATGCAGAAATTTTAAGGAATTGGGCCTTAAGTTTGGTTGGGAAGTATTGTTTCTGAAAAAGAAAATATCTCTGAAGTTTCCTTGAGAAATCTTTTCACCTCTATCTGCCTTTTAGTTTCTTGAGCAGACTTATGATTCAGAATATTTTGGCAGGAGCTCATTGCTTTTCTTCTTCTTTCCCATTTCAGAGCATAAATGCCCAGTGGATGAGCGGGAGCAGTTGGAGGAAACCTTGCCCCTGATTTTGGGGCTCATCTTGGGCCTCGTCATTGTGGTAACGCTGGTGATTTACCATCTCCACCACAAAATGACTGCCAACCAGGTCCAGATCCCTAGGGACCGATCCCAATATAAGCACATGGGCTAGAAACTATTAGGCAGACAGACCCCAGCCCCCCTCCACTGGCTGGATCAGGTAGAAAAACAAAAGCACTTTCCACCTGTACATGGGATATACCAACATAGCTCCAATCAAACAGACGTGGGTATTCAAGGCTTGCTTGGCCTGCATCCATGCTTAAATCGCAGGATGGGGGGATTCTTTCCGATTCATGGGTGAAGGACAGTTGCTGGGGAGTGGAAGGAAGGGGTCAGCCAGCTTTTATACTCATCGTGGCTTGGCTTTGACTCTCCAAGCAGCAACTCATAAAACTCGGAAAGGTATCTGACTCTGAAGTTTAGGGATTGAAATCACACTTCGTTTGGAAAGACACCCCTTCAGGTTCAAGAGGAATATTGGAGGCTTTGCTCCCTTGAACACAGATGGCTTACCCTATACCGTTGTCAATGTACACAAAATACAGCCTCATGCTCCCTGCAGCAAGACCCCTGAAAGTGACCCATGCTTCTGGCTGGCGTTCTGCATGTCTAGTGATTGTCTTGGGAATGTTTCACTGCTACCTGCACCCAGTGAATTCACAGCACAAGAACCTGTTTAATGTAACTATGCAGAGTTGTTCGGACTTCATAGTGTGTCAGGTCCAAGTAAGGGGACCTGAAGAATCAATCCATGTGAGTTTGTTTTTCAAAATGAATTAAAACACACTACTGTCTAACATTTGAATGCTTTCTTGAAATAAGAAAACAGACTAAAATGGTTTCTGGGGCACCCAGAGGAGAGAGGGGAATGATGAAGACGGGATTTCATTTCTGCAAGAGGAAAAGCAAAGAAAGAGCAAGGAAACAATGGGGGAGGGGGAGGGAGTTGGCTTTTCCAGGTGAAAACACGTGGATTTATTTTGGCAAATATAAGTAGTTTTAATAATGGCACCTCTTGAACGATTGGTCTAATATAGCTTCTGGTGATTCTCAGTCTTGAGTCTGGCATTTCACTTTGGATTAAAAAGTTGGACTGAACATAGTAGCTTAGGTTGAGGTTTATTTGTGATAAAATGTAATTTACTGAAATTCCCTAGAGAAATGTACATAGTTTGGATTCCACTCACTTTCTACATAATCATTTTTCAGAAGATCTGAGCAGGGGTAGGGGAAATCCTTTTCTTTGGTGTTAGGGTGGGAATCCCCCTACCCCTGTAAAATCATCACCACATGAGAGGAAGCGCATGAGTTATCTCCCCAAGTCTTCAATTGTTGGCAGTAGCACATCCTTAGAAGTTCATTATACTAGCAAATCTTGATAACTATCAGCCAGTTGCTCTCCTATTATCCATTTGTTTGCTGCGCCGGCAACCTCAGTCTTTCCCTGCATGACTTCTTCTCAGTGCCTGCCTGGTCAGTGAGGAACAAGCCCTGATTCCTCATGAAAGTTGCCTGTTGCACATGAAAAAAGAGACACCTTTTTTTTTTTTTTTTTTTTTTTTTTTTAGCGGTACGCGGGCCTGTCACTGCTGTGGCCTCTCCCGTTGTGGAGCACAGGCTCTGGACGTGCAGGCTCAGTGGCCATGGCTCACGGGCCCAACCGCTCCGCGGCATGTGGGATCTTCCAGGACCAGGGCACGAACCCGTGTCCCTTGCATCGGCAGGCGGACCCTCAACCACTGCGCCACCAGGGAAGCCCAAGAGACGCCTTTGGTGCCAGCGGAGGCAAATAACCCCCACCCCACCCACGTGTCCTCCACCCTTCCGTCATCTGTGATCATCTCACCCCACGACCCAAACATGACAAGCCCTCTCCCTTTTAGCATCTCATGTATTTTTAGGAAACTTCCTACTTATCTGGAACCATCCAAGGATCTGGGGAGAAACAGACACTTAGGTGTATCCACTTTAGAAAACATTTTTAGGCTTTCTGAGTCGTACTTCTGAAAACTCCATCTTTACTTAATTTAATCTACTTTTACAAAAGTAAATTTGTATTTTTTAAAAATTTTGCTTTCACAAGACAGGACTCATTACTATTTTTGGAATTGTCATTCATTCATTCAGCAAACAGTTTTTGAGCACCTACTGAGTGCAGGCTCAGTGCTGGGTGTACAGTAGTAAACGACAACTGGAAGTCTATAGGGGGAGAACAGACAAGAAAACACACACGCATACATATGTGTACACACACACACACACACACACACACACACACACACAGGTCATTCTAAACAGAACAAAGTGCCCTGGCGCTTTACAAAGTGTTGCCATATGGCTACATCCCTGTGTCTAAGCTAATTAAATCTTTCTAGAATCCAAATTTCTTAATTCTCAAAATTAAGAGTGATTATTTTTCCACCTGTGATATGCAGTACATATAAAACACCTTATTACTAGGTCTGTTATTGTTACTATTAATCACGGCATCTTTATTTAGCAGTCCTAAAATTAGGTCTCAAGTTCAGCCTAATTTCTATGAACCTCGCCTTATTTTTCTTAGCCCTTTTTAATCTTCATCATCAACTAAGCAGAATAAAAGGGGGCCTCCTGATGAGGGCAGGGCCAGTGGTCTATGGGTGGACAAGGCAAGGTGTCCAGAGGGATGACTCATGTTCATTGTCATTGTCCTGCATTTCACCGAGGCTCCTGCAGCAGGAACAAGCTGTGGGGTGGCTCGTCTATTTGCATTGTTTCCTGAGCTCAGAGACGGGAAAGAAAACAAACAGATAATCCACAGATGCTCAATTACCCCTTTAACTGTCATTTTTCTTTTTTACTGGAGTTTTAAACACAAACGCCTCTGGGCACAAAAGGATGTTGTGTCTGGTTGCTGCTGTGCTGGCCTGGAAAAGCCAGGCTGGATGAACCATATGCATGTTTCTTTCGGGGAAGGAGGAGTTTGATTTCAATTCTGAGAGTGGTTCTTTGCAGGGTTCCCCCATTTTCGGCAAATAGCTCCCAGTGAAGCTGCCTCAGAGAACAGGGAAGACTGTTCTCCACCCCAAGAAAGCCCTCTAAACTATAACCACTCTTTTCTCACCAATTCTAATGTTTCCATTAACAAAGACTTGTCGAAGCCACATGGATGGGGGAGACAACAGAGATATGAGAATGGAGAAGTGGGAGGAAGATGGAAGGAATGACCTGCAGCGTCTGGTGGAGGTAGCAGGCAATGCGTGCACTGGGGTTGTTTACAGGGGAGGGTAGTCCAAACCAGCACTGGGCACAAACACCTCCCTGGGAGGGTAGTCCAAACCAGCACTGGGCACAAACACCTCCCTGGAACAAACACCCAAGCAGCCTGAACCAGATAGACACAGCTTTCAATGTGTGTCTCAAAGTGCAGTTTGCAAGCAGCCTGTATCAGAATCATCTCAGGGGGTCGTTGAAAAATGTCAGTTCTAGGGCATCAACCCAGTGATTGAGAATCTCTATGGTGAGACCCTAGAATTGGTATTCTGACTACTTGCTCTCTCCAGATAATTCTGATTTAGTAGTAGGACAACTTCTGGTTAAAAAAGCCTTTGCTATCAGCCTACCTGCAACATTAGCCAAATTACTGGGCTTCTCTGTGCTCATTTTCTTATCTGAAAATGGAGTTCACTGTCGTCTCCTTGCAAAGTTATTTGAGGATGCATGATAGTACATTTAAGTCCCTAGCACAGCACCTGGCACACTGGAAATGCTCCATAAGAGGTATTACTAATGATATTTTTCTAGCATCCTTATTAAAATGAGTGTTCAAATTTTACCTGCCATACATGTACATGAAAGACCCCAAAAGACTAATGCAGGGTTTGTTTGTTTGTTTTTTCAATCTGGCATCCAGTTTTCTGTGTCAGTTTATTTTGAATTCTGAGTATAAATCTATGCAAGGATTCTCTCCATCCCCAGCCCAGTGAACTGCTCAGGAGGTTGTCAGTTTAGGGGTGTCGGGGAGACGGTTGGAGTCCATGAATTTGGATGAGAAGAAACTACACCTTCAGTTTTACTAACCTCGAATGAAAGGTAGCATCTCCTTCAATTATGAACATAGGCACCAAACCACTGTATTATAAGCAGGACCTAGGTGTAAGTCATCGGCAGAAATGACCACATTATACTTGTTGCAGATACCTCCAAAAATCATTTATATTCCTTATTGGAAGTTACGGCAGTTATTAGACCCATCACGGATCTTGTTATTTAATGTATCATAACCATAACATTAAAATATATATTTTGATAACTATGCTTTAATCGGTTTCCTTTGTAAGCCTATGTATTTTACTTTATGCATTTTAAAACATTTTTCTGAGGACTCCATAGGCGTCAAACAGCCAAGAGGGTCCAGGGTGCAAAATTAGGCTAAGAACTCCAGGGCCGATGGCTACTTCAGTTGTCATTTAAACTGACGGAACCTATCAGGTTGTCTTCTGGGGAAGGTCACAAAGGCTTATGTGACAAATGAGATAAGTATTTGTTAGCACCGATCTTGTGTTTTATAGACCCTGGTCTCGTGCTGGGGACACATCAGTGAATGAAATAGGTAAGAATCCCTGCCCTCATGAAACAGAACGAACTCTCTCTCTCTCTCTCTCTCTCTCTCTCTCTCTCTCTCTCTCTCTGTGTGTGTGTGTGTGTGTGTGTGTGTGTGTGTGTGTGTGTGTGTGGTGTATTCAGGTATCACGATTCATGTGCTGTCATTGAACAAATTGTTGGGGACTTGGTTAGGCTCAGTTAAGGTGGACCATATGTGACCTTGAAGTCCTTTCTAGCTTTAATGTTTTTTCAAAATGCTGCCAATGATGATGAGGCATAATTATCAAACCAGTTGCTATGTGGGCAAACCTTTCAGGATAAGGAGTCCCTTTGCTTTTAAAACAGTATATTTTGATTCAGAAATCAGGAACCCTCAGACTTTGTCAAGTCCCCTTTTTATCCTTCATCAGATCTATTTATGTAGGAGACATTGCTGGGGTCCCACCCATGTTCCCTCGGTCTTTCCTGGAGCTCGTTTGCTGACAGTTTCTGTACATGCCCACAGCTCCCCATGTCTCCCTCCCTCTTAGTTGGAGGGAACAAACTTTGCCTACCTACAGGGCAAGATGGACGTTCTGGGGCATGATGCCCTAGATGGAGCAACTATCAACAAACCAGGGATAGGAGATGGTGGATAAATACCCCAGCCACTTCACTGCTAGAAGGACGATTCTGGAGCATCTCTCCCAGAAGGTCTGCAGTGGGACTGAGCCCCAGGCACCCATAGTGGTGACCCATTCATTAATACACACCTTTTATTCAAATTTCTGTCCCTCTTGGTCTCATGTCTCTACTCTGCCATGTTGAATGAGCTTCCTGGGATCATCTTCCAGGAAGGACTTGTGTGTCTGTCTTAGGTTCTCCTTTTGGCAGAACCCACACTAAGGTCATCTATTCACTTAACTCAAAATGCACACATTTCAAGGCTTACGTTGATGGGTTTGCTGCACAATTTGGATTTGTACTATATCATGTCACTTTCACAGAACTGCTCCTGCTTGTACATTTTGTAGCTGCTTCAGACCAAATCAATCATTTCTCTGCCTCGAATCTCATTACCGTTTCTTTGATGACACAGGGACATTCACTCGATCGGTTTGCCCAACGAGTGTGAACTCATTGAGTTGATAACTTCATGGAATGATTTTATTTTTCTAGTAATTGCTACTGAGTGTGTTCGTCCCAGTGGGTAATGGGGACACAACCATAACTCAGACTGATTCCATCTGCCTAATCCATTAAAAAAAATCAATCTCATTCAAAATCAAAATAACTCCCCTCCCCTTTGCTTGAGCTAAACTTGTATCAGAGAGAAAGAAGTAGAGTGGATAGGCAGTGGCAGGGGACAAGGTGTGCTTTCTTATCCTCCCTTTCTTTCTTCTGAGTTCCTCCTTCGAATCATGGAGTTTCAGACTAACTCGTGGCTCAAACCTATGGGGAGCTGTGGGGAATGGAGATGCCAGTAACCCAGCTGGCTGCAGTCAGCTGCCTTGGATATTCTGTTGAGGAAGAGGAGATGACTGAGTTTCATTTGTGTCCACCTGAAGACTACAGCCTCTGCTTTTAGAGTGGTCGTGGTGTAGATGATATATGTGGTTTTTAGAGTAAGGTTCAGCTCCTCCCCGACCCTGCCCACTGTAGAAAAGCAGCCATATTTCCCTTTGTTTCCCCCCATGGTGCATACCTCCAATGCACTATTCAAGTTGGGTATCACCCCATTACTTAGTTAAGTGGTTGCCGTGTTCCCTGTTCTCTCTCTATGCACCATCATAAGCAGAAGAAATTGGTGTATTCTTCTGTGCCTTCCAGTGGCTTCAGGGACCTGCCTGGGGAAGGTTGCCTTCATCTTTCTCTTCCCTGGCACACAATATACTACTATTAGGAGGTCTCATCCTGCTATCTCAGGTTATTTCCTGAGGGTTTTCACTTTCTGAAATTTCCAGGTGAGAAATGAACTCTTTATTTACCAGTATCACTCTCAACTTCATGGGATAAATGTTAATGTCTTCCTTGTCACCCAAACAGGAGGAGGGGGCCCAACACTTTCTTCCAGTCTACCAGAGAGCTTCTCTAATCCAGAACACCTCCTTTTTTATATCTTTCGTGGGTAAAAGCAATCAGATCAATTCACCATCTTTGGAACAGCAGAGTAGGAACCTTCAGCCATGAATCTGGCTTTCCTTGAATTTGGCCTTCCAGAATTTAATTTTTTTTTCAATAGTGGTATCTACATCGTAGTCTTACACCGCTTATAACCTGTGGGGATGGGAATATTTATCTTTGCTTCATGTCAACATGATATTACATATAATTTTATAGCAACTTATTTGCATTCCTCAAGATCATAAAGACACCATTCTTGTTATTCAAGAAGCAAATTCAGGAAATTACCAGAGTTTCCAATAACACGATGGGAAAAAGGCAAACATTTATTTTTATTTGCAAGTGCAGTTTCTGCCAATAGTTAGTGCTCACACAACCTTTTAAGCTACAGTAACTTTTGGTAAATTCAATGAAGACTTTAAAAAAGAGGCAGTGATAAGAAAATTACAGAAAAATTTCTATTACACTGTTGAAAATGTTTGGAATCCAAAATCCACTATTTTCTGCAATGGTTTTTAATATTTTCTCTGGTTAAGAAAAGATTTTTTTTCTTTCCTTTCTATTTCTACATAGTCCTGGTTAAATGAATATAGTCTGTTCCATGAACTTTTAGGACTTCCATTTTCTGGATTTAGATTATTTTAATTCGTACACACTTATATTAATATTTTAATATTTTACATAAAACATTGATTTGTTGTGTTTTATGAAACAAAATTATAGATCCTATTTATAATGAGGCATTTCCAGTTTAGGGAAAAACTGAAAATCTAATCAGTAGAAGGTCATTTTATGCCTTTTTTTTCCTTTTTAACTTTAATAAATAATTAGCAACCTATTAATTACAAACATTCTTAATTAGGCTTAGAGCAACCAGAGCATTTTCACAATTTTAAATTCATATTTGTTACAGTATGTGAAATTCAGAAAAGCCTCTGGTTTTCCAGTTTGGTAAAAAATGGCTTTCATTGGATGCAGAAGTAATAGAAACTCATGATGACTATGTAGCTTTTCCAGAGTCTTAAAGGCAAATCTATATTGGCCTACAGTTAACATGCAAATTCATCCAACAAGCAACACAAAATGTATTGTAGTAGTCATTCGTGTTCATCAACAGTCAAGAAGATCTAGTCAGCAGTACAACTCTCCTATGTCGGAAACACAGAACATGGTCACAACTGAATTCGGGTCACACCCGGGAAAATCCCCGCTCCCTAATTCATTCCCTAGAATCCAGGCTTCCAGTATGATACAGAAACAATAGCGACGAAGGTAAATTACAGACAAGAGTTTGGTGTGCTAGCACACAGAGTTTTAAAAACAGTAACGAACCAAACATCTTGCCCACTTCTCTCTTTTTTCCCTTTGTGAGACTGGAATTCTCACAGCCTTCTTGAAACATTCAGTTTGGGGAATGGAGTCCAAATGATCCTAGCACTGGGTTGTTGGATCAAGATGGCGGAGGGGTAGGACGTGGAGCTCACAGCCTCCTACAAGTACATCAAATGATCCTAGCACTAAAATTGTTCCTTGGAGGGGAAATTTGGCCCCAAGGGGACATCGTACCCCTTTAAGAGAGGGTACTAGGGGAAACATCCTGCTGTGCAAAAGATGGTTTGCTACTAACAGGCGTGAAGGAAAATGTGATTTTTCAGAATATTTAGCTTTCTCCCAAGGAGTACTTTTGGTGGTATACTGTGGCTCACATTTTATTGTACTGTATTATTTTGGGCTGGATAAATGGAATGTGCACCCCCATCACCATCACTCTTAAGTCTTCTTCCATTACATAAGACACTTGTTAAGATAAGAAAGATATTCTACTAAAGCTGACGGTGATTGAGAGTCATTCAGTATTCAAAGTTCCTAAAGAATTGTTGGTTCTCCGAAAGGGATAAAAAAGTAGGAAAGACTTTGTTCAAACTCTTGCTAGTAAACAGGTATTACTTCAACCGATACAATGGCTACGTGACATCAAAGTACTATAAATTATCAAAACTATTGTACAGAAAAATTACAAATTCATTGCAAAATACATTACACTGCTACCATTAAGAAAAAGTGCTTTTTGTTATCCTTTCTATTTTTTGCCAGAAAAGTATTCTTTCAATATAGAAAATCCTGTGCGTTACCCTGCAAGTGGCTAGGATATATCATAACGGAGTTTGTACTGAGTCATTCTGATTTGCTGGATGAAAGGCTGAAAAATATAATAATGACTTATTAAAGCCGTGTTCCAAATGACCACACCAGCTGTTAGTGGAGAGATGCCTGTTTAAGACACAAGAAGATGCCCTGGTCTGCCAAACCCTGCCGGTCAACACACCGTCCCATCAATCAGCTGGTCTGGAATATACAGGTCTGTTACACGTTCTCTGGTTTCCTTATGTTCTCCTGAATTATTCTCATGTTCTCATCTAGCTTTGTCACCTCTATGAATCCTCTGCTCAGTGATGCCTGTATTGTCTCATGAGGGGAACAATGCAAGATGGCGGACCTGCCAATTTCAAGAATGGATGTCCGAGGAGTTCCTGGGCTGTGGCTCTTTGAGAGGGTTCCCTCACCAACATCAGGTCTAGGAATCCCCGGAGCACTGAAGAAACCTGTGAAAACACAAGATACCATCTTGAGGACTAACACAGACACCCAACCCAGTTCCCCTAAAATGGGTTCCCAGAGAATTCCCAGGAAAGTCATTCTATCAACAACTTCAAATTCCAGAATGTCAGGTTGAGGAGAAAGAGGTTATGGAAGCAAAAGCAGGAATTGCCTTTCTTAACATATGCTGTTTTCCTTACCTTCTTCAAGTCTGAAATAATAGGAGTAAATGATGGTATGACAAAGAATATTTAATAAATAAAATAATAGTGGTAAATAGTGACAGTAGAAGCTATTATGAAGTGCCTACTGTGTATAGGTGCTGGCCACACATGTTTGATGAACAGTGGTGTAAACATGGAATGAGTTTTCTGTGTAACCACTGAAACCATCTAGGCTTTGTGGAATCCCTTTCTTGAAGAGAAGCAAACTTCTGTTAAGGATATCTGACACAGACGCATTTTTCCTTTAATTTCGTGTAATTTACTTTTTGAGGTATAGCTTACGTACATTCGAGCATATAAAAAGTTTACGTTCTACAGTAGTTTTTTTAAAACACATATTTACACCTATATATTCCCCACTCCCATCAAAATATAGAACATCTCTCCCTCCAGCCCCCTTCCAATCAATACCTGTCTCCCTGCAAAGGGTCACCACTATCTTGACTTCTGATAAGATAAATTTTTACCTGATTTTGTCCTTTATAGAAATTGAGTCATTGGCTGTCAACCCTTCTCTCTCTAGCTGCTTTCACTCGACATCGTGTCTGTGAGATGTATCCGTGATGTGGGTGGCAAAAGCTCTATCCTTTGCATTGCTGTGTAGTATTCACTGCTGAATCATCCCACATATCACTTATCCCTTTGGGAAACAACCTTGGAAGGTTTCCAGTTTTTGACCATTAGGATGAAAGCTGCTCTTGTCTGTGACTTTGAAGAACATCACACTCCTTTGTACTGGGTGTGGGATTATTTGATACCATACTATTTTAGCCACTTTTTATTATTTAAACCCAGTCCAAAGCAGTACAAATTTCAATCTCCTGTTCAGTTCAAGCAGTCTCCCATCTTTTTGGCAGATCCACACAACCTCTAGGAGTGATTCTATTGGGGCTCTTCCCTAAGGTTTAGGGGTGAGGGAAGAGGAGAAGCAACCATTACAAACTATCCTCTCACCTAAGGCAGCCTCACTCCCTCTCTTATTGTCAGGAGGCAGATGGGAGGGGTCAGCATTTATAGAGTTGATCTGTGGAGACAGCACCTCTCAGCAAGCTCTGCCCTCACTGGTGGCCCCCACAGTGGCAGTTCTTTGACTTAGTATCATATGTTCTGAGCTTGGCCCTACTTGACAATCTTTGGAAAACAGGAAAGGCCCTACTTGGTCCCTTAAACATGTTGCTCTTTGCCCTGCACAATCTAGCCCCTGCCTACCCTCTGACATGCCTCACCCTTTCCCCGTGCCCACTTTGCTCTGGCTGAGGGTCTTCACACTGCTCCTCCCTCTGCCTGGGACATTTTTCTCCCAGATCTTTTTGCATAACTTACTCCTTCTTTCCAATCAGGCTCCAGTCCCCTGAAAGGGCCTCTTTCACCCCTCAGCCAGCTTCCACACCCCTCTCCAGCCCCTTCCATCACATCACAGTGTTCTATTCGCTTCATAGCAGGTACCACTCTCTGAAATTATTTTATTCATCCATCTGTGTATGGTTTATTAACTGCTTCCCCAAATAGAATGCAACCTCTATGAGAGTCAGGAAATGTGGGGTTTTGAGCTGCTATATCCCGGCCATTAGAACAGTCCCCAGCATGCAATAGATTCTCAAGGAGGGAGTGCAGAGTAGAGCCAACCCCATGAAAGAGGAGCAGCTGTACCCCATTTTACAGATGAGCTTCAGAGATGGAGGGGCTGATTCACTTGCCCAAGCGAGTGAACAAGAATAGCAGAGCTCTGAATGCAAGCAACTCGAATTCCAAAGTCCATGCGCATAAACCAGGATCCACTCCTGGATGCGATATGCCAGTCTTTAAAACTACAGAGAGACGGAAAAATCGAAGAATGATGTTGAACTTCAGCAACGGTTGCTGCTTCTCACCTTGTGCAGGTCCTTCACTCTTGGAGGTAAACTGTCTCGGATCCGCCGCATGGCCTGGAGGGGAGGCTCATTGAAGTAGGGGGGCTCGCCATCAATCATCTCTATCACCATGATGCCGAGAGACCAGATGTCCACCTGTTAGGCACACCACACTGATTATCTCAGGCAAAGAGAACCTTCTGAAAGGTTGGATGTGTCAGGGACACCAATAGATTCATACTCATTCATAAATTAACATGGGATTTGTAACCTCTCAAAATATACAATTCATATATATAGGCTGAATTGTTGAGTGACCAAGTGTTTGCTAATGGTCTTTGTCTGCTTTTAAAATACAACTTCAATGAAGATTCTGACAATTAGATACACGTGAAATGTCTTAACACTGAAGTTTAGAACTTTCTTCTAATCCTTTTAACTTGGGTGGTTCATGGTCTACAGGTTTTATGTTATGAACAGAGAGGAAAGTTGCATTTAAACCATAAGAAAATCAGAAAAGTTTTTGGCATATTCATAACAAATTCCGAAGAGCTACATTGCACAGCACAATATATCCTGATTCTTCTATTAATTTGATTTTTATAAATAGTGCTTTGCCCCCATATTATTTTTCTTTGTTTTCTTTTTAATTTTTATTTTTTTAGCAGTACGCAGGCCTCTCACTGCTGTGGCCTCTCCCACTGCGGAGCACAGGCTCCGGACGCACAGGCTCAGTGGCCATGGCTCACGGGCCCAGCCACTCCACGGCATGTGGGATCTTCCCGGACCGGGGCATGAACCCGTGTCCCCTGCATCAGCAGGCAGACTCTCAACCACTGTGCCACCAGGGAAGCCCATTCCTTTGTGTTTTATCACTTTGAAGCAGTGTGCACAAAACCATGATCTATAAAACCATGTTCAGGGAATGGAGGGAAAGAAAGGGAGAGACAACAAGCAATCCTTTCTGGGTAAAGAATGGGAAGTCAGGATAAGGAGGAGCCACAGCCGTGCTATAAATTCCCAGGCACTGTCGCCTCCCCCTCCCAGCCTCATTACACCTCTTACAAGTTATTCACACTCCTGCTCTCACCTGCACAGTGCCCTTCACTGAGAATTGATGCTCTTGGGACCACAGTTATTCATCCAAGGGCAAGTAAACTGGGGAAAGAGAGCAGAGTCCGCTTGAACTTCTGCCACTCCCCTTTGCTCACTGGTCTGTGCCACCACCTGCAGTCTTCTCCTCTCTTAGGATCACCGTCTGCACCATGATGTGTGGAAACACTGTGTGCCCAGGCGAAACGAGCTCCTTGCCTCTGTGTGTATGTGTGTATAGTGTGTGTGTGTCTCAGAGCTTCTCCTCACACTATTATCCCCCTAGAAGGCCCTCCTCCACTTCTGGTCCCTCGCTTTACGTATCCAAACCTTGTTCCTTAATAGATTATGAGCAGGTATGGAAGCAATCTAAGTGTCCATCAACAGACAAATGGATAAAGAAGATGTGGTATATATACAATGGAATACTACTCAGCCATAAAAAAGAATGAAATTTTGCCATTTGCAGCAACATGGATGGACTTGGAGGGCATTATGCTAAGGGAAACAAGTCAGACAGAGAAAGACAAATACTGTATGATATCACTTATCTGTGGAATCTAAAAGCTACAACAAACTAGTGAATAAAGCAAAAAAGAAGCAGACTCATGGACACAGAGAACAAACTAGTGGTTACCAGTGGGGAGAGGGAAAGGAGGAAGGGCAATACAGGGATAGAGAATTTTTTTTTAAAAGGGAAGTTTATTATAGAATTATATGAAATCATGTGTGTGAAACTTTTTTTTTTTTTTTTGCGGTACGCGGACCTCTCACTGTTGTGGCCTCTCCCGTTGTGGAGCACAGGCTCTGGACACACAGGCTCAGCGGCCATGGCTCACAGGCCCAGCCACTCCACGGCATGTGGGATATTCCCGGACCAGGGCACGAACCTGTGTCCCCTGCATCGGCAGGCGGACTCTCAACCACTGCGCCACCAGGGAAGCCCATGTGTGTGAAACTTTAAAAAATTATAAAGCACTGTAGAATTTAAAGAATCTTTCATTCAATAAAAAAAGATCAAAATTTTTTTGATTAAAAAAACAAAAAACAATTAAAAGATAGATTATGAGTGATTATTTTCTTTTCAGAGGAAACAATCATTTTACCATATTTTAAAATATGTTGCAATATTTGTGTATGATTTTTCCTATAGCAAAACATTATTTCTCATCCAAATATTAACCCCAATCCTGTGGAGCTTTCTCTGACGTTCTATCCTTTGAATCATCACACCTACTCATCTGTGTGTCTCCGGCCACTTTTCAGGTTGCATTTTCTCGCTTTGTGCACGCTTAGCCCTGATATTAGTTTGAGTGACTCTCTCCCACTATCAACTTGGGACCTAAGTACGCTCCTGGATCAATGTTGTGGCAATATCCCAGGGATGGCCAGTCTCCCTTCTTCCACAACCTACTCTGTGACAAGCCTAGTGAATGGGGATCAAATGTGGAGTTAAAAGTCATTACCCTGATCTCCTATGGTCATTAACGATCTCAGAACCCCTGCATCCCAGAGCCTAACCAGACCCTGCCACTCCCCAACAATGACCATCACTCCCTTACCTCTGTCCCATAAGGCAGCCTAGAAATCACCTCAGGTGCCATCCAGTAGGGTGTGCCAACCAGTGATTTCCTCTTTGGCACCTCTTTGGAAACTTGAGCACAGAAACCAAAGTCAGACAACTTTATCTGAAAAGGAAAGGAATGCAACAAACTAACAATATAAAAATAATGGCTCTGACGTTTGCAGCAACATGGATGGACCTACAGATTATCATACTAAGTGAAGAAAGTCAGAAAGAGAAGGACAGATACCATACAATATCACTTATGTATGGAATCTAAACTATGACACAAATGAACTTATCTTAGAAACAGAAACAGACTCACAGACATAGGAAACAGACTCACAGACATAGGGAACAGACTGGTGGTTGCCAAGTGGGAGTGGAGGGGGGGTGGGAGAGGGATGGACTGGGAGTTTGGGATTAGCAGACGCAAACTCTTATATATATGTATAACCGAATCACTTTGCTGTACACCAGAAACTAAACACAACATTGCAAATCAACTATGCTTCAATAAATTAAAAAAAAATACTGGCTTCGAGATATAGGAATATAGAAAGAGTTTCAAATTCAAAACAAAACCACCATCTCTTGTTAACAGGCCTTGAAAATACCAGAGAACGGGCTATCAGACCCTTTTATTGGAAAGGAACAATCCATTTTAGTGAAAAAACCTCTTATGGCTCCAGCAGGATTGATTTGCAAATGTTTAACTCCTGCTGCTGCTATCTTTTATAAAATTATGAAACCCCAAAATTTACAATACACCCGAAACAAATTCATTAAAATTCAAACCTACTACTTTCATTTAATGTAAGAGATGATGCTTTAGTGTAAGTAAACTGCTATTCTCAACACGAGTTTTGTACAAACCGCTGCAGTTTAGGGGGTTTTTTTGCACCGAAGACATTTAGATTTCTAAGTACCATGAGATGATTCAAATAACCAACCTCATTTCTATGTTTGAATTATTGCAAGACCCCATTTATAAAGGATGCTGAGATATCACTAAGTACTGGCTCCCCTTTTCTATTGGTTTTCCTCCTTTTCTCAGGACAATTGAAGTTGCCAATGTGAATATCAATGCAAGTGGAAATGTGGGCATAGAAACTGGATGTGAACAATTAGTTACCAGGGGTACAAGGTGGTCATCTTAATTACCCAATATACATATATGTTATTTACGTTAGAGGTCATCAAAAAGAAAAACACCCTGAAATTTCTTGCCCGAAGCCTTTAAGAATACTCTTAAGAACATACTGCACCCTCAGGCACCCTGCCAGTTTATATATTCTAGGTGACCAGGATTCAGTTTATTTCTGGGAGGCTTGATTCCGTTCATGGTGACCTGGTCTGAACTTCAGATAGCCTCACTGAAAAGGATTGCCACTTAGGATTATTGGTGATGACAGAATACATTAAATGAAAACAAAACAAAACAAAACAGAACAAAATCAATGATTCAGGCATTGTTTGGCAATGGTTCAGAATGGCCATTTGAAGTTAAAATTTCCATAGATCAAAGGTATAGTCTCTAAGGCACAAATTCTCCCTTGATTGTCTTGATACCTCTCTGAACTTTTTTCAACCTTTTTTTCTGGCTCTATCTCTGCTGCCCACAACTTAAATACTGGGGCTTCCAGGAGTTTGGGTCCCAACTCTCACCTCTTCTCTTTTTAGGTGCTCTTGCTAGATACTCTTTTTAACTCCACATGGAATTAATTTTTGTGAAGGGTATACAGTCTGTGTCTAGATTCATTTTTTTGGCATGTGGATGTCCAGTTATTCCAATACCACTTGTTGAAAAGACCACCTTTGCTCCATTTTACTGCCTTTTCTCCCTTGTCAAAGATCGGTTGACTCTATTTATGTGGGTCTACTTCTGGGCTCTCTATTCTGTTTCATTGGTCTATTTGTCAATTCTTTGCTAATACCACACTGTCTCAAAAAGTCCCAAAGTTAGGTAGTGTCAGTGTTGCACTTTGTTCTTCTTCTTCTTCAATATGTGTTGACGATTATGTTGGTCTTTTGCCTCTCCATATAAACTTTAGAATCAATTTGTCGATATCTACAAAATAACTCGCTGAGATTTTGACTGAGATTGCATTAAATCTATAGATCAAGTTGGGAAGAAGTAACATCTTGACAATACTGAGTTCTTCCTATCCAATGTAATACCTCTCCATTTATTTAGGTTTTTTAAATTTTATTCATCTGAGTTTCATAGTTTTTCTCATATAGATGTAGTACATATTTTGCTTGATTTATACCTAAGTATCTAGTTTTGGAGGGTGATAATGTAAATGGCATTGTGTTTTTAATTTCAAATTCCACTTGTATTGCCGGTACATAGAAAAGTGATTGACTTTTGTATATTAACTAGATATCCTACAACCGTGTTATAATCACTTATTAGCTCTAGATTTTCTTGTTCATTCAGATTTTCTGAATACATGATCATGTCACCTGTAACAAAAGATAGTTTTATTTCTTATTTCCCAGTATGTATACCTTTTATTCCTTCTCTTGTTTTATTGCATTAGCTAGTACTTCTAGTATGATGTTGCAAAGGAGTGGTAAGGGGGGATATCTTTGCCTTTTCCTAATCTTAGTTGGGAAGCATATTCAATTCTTAAGGATAGTTCAAGGTCCTGATCACTTCTCACTTCCTCCAGAATTTTTCTCAGGAGGCTATATTGATCTCTCCCCTCACCAAATTTGAGAGAATTTAGCATTCTTTTAATCTTGAACTGTTTTCTAATGCTGAGTTTTTCCCTCAGCTAGAAATGACATTGCTCAGGGGCAATAGCTCTGCCTTTTAATTATGAAGCCTCGCTGTTCTCCTTAAGAGCTGAGAAAACAGTAGATAATAAAAACCTCATGCTACTAGATTGATATTATCTGATATTGACATATATATACATACATACATGGGACAACAGGTCACGTGATAGAAAACACATTGGTGCTCCTTCTGAAGCCATCATTGACTTACTGAAGACAACTGTTTCTAGAATCCAAGTTGTAACACAGATGAAATAGAGGTAATGTTTTGGAAATTATTATTTTTTCTTTTTCCATTTCCTTGTTCATGATCTGCTCTCTAATCAGGCCAAGACTAGTGGGGTGTGGTTTGGGATGGGACTCCTTCAATTTGGATTGTACCAGATGGAATGCTAGAGAAAGATGGTTTAACAGAGATATGATTTTTCTCAATTGCTTTGATATCAAGAATCAAGCCCAGATGTGTCAGATCACAGAATTTCCATGTGGTATAAAGAAGACTGCCCTGGGAATTCCCTGGCAGTCCAGTGGTTAGGATTTGGCTCCTTCACTGCTGGGGCCCGGGTTCAATCCCTGGTTGGGGAACTAAGATCCCACAAGCTGCAAGACACAGCCAAAAAAAGAAAAGAATAATCCATTAAAAAAGAAAGAAGAGTGCCCTATGGCCATGGTAGCTGGTCCATAATCCTTGATGCCCTATTGTAAAAGGCGTCTACAATTCTGAGAAGTGAAAGCCCTACAGTCCATCACTTTTAGCCAAGGATTATTTGCAGAAGAGGACAAAGAGCAGTAACTTATGTCAGGCCCCAACTCTTTATTATACACCATTTCCTACCACCCCGAGCAGATGGTGGTGTGCTTCAGAAATATCTAAGTAGCATACATCCCCACACAAATAAGGGAGAGGAGCCACATGCATCTGTGTTCAGAGGTAATATTAAAAATATTTAATAACCAGATTCATCTAGACCAGTCAGAATCTAGACATAAAGTTGAGCTTTGTTCTGGAGTTATCCTGTGGGCATTACCATCCTTAATGAGGCAAGGGGCGTCCTGGTAAAGGGCTGAGGTCATGGGGGATAATACTCCAATGACTGGAAACAGTGGCTATTAACCAACAAGCATGAGAATATTGCAACATTTTAACAATGGGTATAGATACACTGGTGAATACTAGCTGCACAGCAGCTCCAGCTATGCCCAACATGGCCTCCATGGAGAGATGGCACAACAGAGTGGGTGGAAATGAACTTGAGGCAATGCTACTGGCTTCCATGGCCTTTGTGTGGTATGCAGGGCTCCCGAAGCTCCTCCAAATCTCAGTGAAGGAACAGGGAAGTGCCAGGCACAAGCCTATGGTTGACATGAGAGGCAGTCTCAAGGATAGCTTTCAAGACTTGAGGAAAGAGGCTGGAATAAAATACTGCAGAGAAGCCTCTTCCTGAAAAGACCAGCAGCTGATGGGACCAGCTAATGCTCACTGGTCACGAGTCCAGGTAGCAGAAGAGGCTGTCACGCCAAGGCAGGGACCAGCGAGGAACAAGAAGATGGATCGTATCTCCTTCACCCGGAGGTCCCATAACCCACATTTGTCTCCATCCTGAGGAAGATGGGGGTGGGAGGTGGAAAGAAGGAGCATGTGGTGGCCAAACCTGAAAGACTGAGGGTTTAAAGGTATCAGTTTAACCTTACAATAATGTGACTGAATTCTGGTAGACAATGTTTAAATTATTTAAGCAGACTAAATTTAATAGACTGAATTAAAATAGAGTTTTAAAAAAATTCTAGTCAGTGGGGTTTTCTGAAGAAGTCGAGGTTATGTGTGTGTGTGTGTGTGTGTGTGTGTGTGTGTGTGTGTGTGTGGTTATTTCCAAAGTTCAAGCCTGAGTAAGTTTGCAACCCTATGACACAGATAGTAAAGGAGGAACAATTTTGCCAATATATTTTGTTTACCTGTAAAATGAAGGAACCTGAATGATTCAGGAGGTGAATGTATCAGCATTTTGGTATTGGCAGTTTTAATTTCAACTGGCTTTAATTTTAAAGCCTCTAGTGTGGCTCTCTTTTTCCAGACATTAAAAAAAAGATACCAAACCTGACAGACTAATAATTATCTCCCTGACAAAATATAAGATGAGAAATTGAAACTCAACACTTGGAAGCCAGGCCTGTTCTTCTGTTGTAGGAGTATAAGTGCTTTTGCATGATTTTTTTTACTCATCCAAGTACATAAAAGAGACAATTTTCTAAAAGAACATAATTGCACACAACATTCGTCCAAATAAATCTGCAAGTAGATAATAAGAACTCAGGTAATGAGTATAATAAAGCATTGTAGGCAGTTATTAAAAGCAAATCACACACACACACACACACACACACACACACACAAAAGCAAATCACATAGACTTTAATCTGAGCCTTATTTTAGATAGGATTGTACAACGTGGGTACTTAGGAAACCACCTTTGTCTCATAATGCAGCTAGGCTAAGAGAACTGAAGCAAGCATGTTGCCTGCCCCCTAAGAGGAGATGTAGCTGGTTCCACAGGGGCCAGACAAGGAACTAGAGCTCAGAGGTCAGACAAAGCTGCTACTTAAACCTGAGATCTTACCCATCTCAATGCATCCCAGCTAGGAGTAAGGGGGCCCACAAAAATTTGCAAGAGGAGGAGCAAAAGAGAATCTACCCACAAGATAGCTACAGGTTTAAAATAAAATATAAAACCCTCATTTTGTAAATTGCATATGCTGTAAAGAATTCTTGCATCTGCTCCAGATTTTTGCTAAGGCAGAAATATGGCTGCTTTTGTGCCTGGTTCCTGGGTTCTTCCTATAAGGCAATGGTACTCAAGTGTGTATCATCAGCTGGAAATTGCTCAGAGATACATCCAGCCTGACTGAATCAGAATCTCTGAGAGAAGGGCCCAGGAATCTGTTTTTTGCCAAGGTCTCCAGGGGTTGTGATGCTCACTAAAATCTGAGAACTTGTTTTAAGAAGAGCAATGACCCAGGGACAAAGGAACCGAGGTAATAGAAGGGGTCAGACTGATGATGGTGCCTCCAGCTGAAGACCCACTTCTTCAGCAGCCAAAGCCGAGAGGAGAGGGAAGGCATCATAGTGGCTGAGCTGGAATGGCTTAGAGGCCTCAGCCAGCCCCTCTGCCACTTGGCACAGCACAGAGAGTGGTAGGAACTTGCCCAAGACTATGTGACAGTTTTAGCAGTAAACTCAACCCTGGGGTCTCCTGACTTTTCATGCTGTGTTCCCTGCATTAGGAAATAACTTCTGTGGAGGGAGTGTTTGTGTGTATCTCAGAGACTCCTTGAAGGGAATGTGTAGGGCGCGGCCGGATAGCCATTACGCATGCACTAAGTATGCCGCTAGGGCGTATGCACCTAATATGCTAATCAGGTTTTGAAGCAGTGGCCTATCCAAAGTCCGGCTTGCAGAATGCGATAACCATACGGACGAATCAGGGACTTACACGAGTCCTTAAGCCCTTATATAAGCAGACAGGCTCGAGCGTACGGGGTCTTCCTTCCATCCGCCCGAAACCAAGCTGTACTCCAATAAAGTGTGATGCGAGAAGAATCTAGCGTGTGGTGATTCGTCATTCTGCTGGTCAGAAGCGGCTCGCCGCAGGAATGAATTTAAGCAAGCTATTTAATATGCCCAAGTCTCTATTTAAGAAGAGCTTCTGGGAGATAATCTTTAGGTCTTCCTCTAATTGTAAAATTCTAGCAATTTGAGAGACAACAAAATTCAAATGG
Source organism: Phocoena sinus (assembly GCF_008692025.1). Taxonomy (NCBI): domain Eukaryota; kingdom Metazoa; phylum Chordata; class Mammalia; order Artiodactyla; family Phocoenidae; genus Phocoena; species Phocoena sinus. The sequence continues at coordinate 36,361,288 of NC_045777.1, forward strand.
CTAAAGGAGCCAGGAAAATATTGGGTTGGCCAAAATTCTGCTCAGGTTTTCCCGTAACATCTAATGGAAAAACCCGAATGAACTTTTTGGCCAATCCAATAATACCAATGAATTAAATGAGCCAGTGGAGACAATGGAAAACTAGGGACACATGCCCCTGGTAAGGAGACACTAACTTCCAGCTGATTGTCAGGGGCCCAGTAGAGAAGGTGTGGAACACTCATAGGCTCTGGTTGCCCGTCTATGGCCCCTTATTTGTCCTTTAACCCTCCCTTCAAATCCTGTGGGAGAAAGGGCACAAACATATTTCTTATTTCTGGGTGCTATGTTAGTTTGGGCCCCCCTCTCCCAGAAGAAAATGCTGAGACAAGGATTCAGTGTAAGTCATTTATTGGGGAGATACAGGAAACACTAGCAGTGAAATGGGGAAGTATAACAGGGAAGGGCAGGCAGTCAGTCAAGGGTTAATCAGCAAGGAAGTTACCACCATGGGAACTAGAGCTTAATCCTGCTGAGGACATCTGGGAGACTGTGTAGAACATGTGCCTCAGAGCTATTCCATCCAAGGGCAAGAGAGCTGGGGTATTTATACACCAACTCCCATCACTTTTTCAGGGCTGCTCCTGGGAAGCATGAATGTTAATTTCCTGGAATTTCTAGGCTGCTTTGTTCTGCAAAAGCAGACTACAGTAGCCAGAGAAGTCCCCAGGCAAAGAGATGCAGGTGGTGGCATTTGGAGGTGGAGTTAGCGAGCACTGAAATGGGAAGATAAGGGTGGGGCACCAGCAAGATTTGCACCCTCATCACACCACCTCCATTACTGCCGTGTGTGAAGTCAAGCACAGTGTTGCCAGACACTTTGATTTTTTTCAAGGGAGACAGGAATCTGAAATTTTATGTGAAATCTAATTTGTAAAGTGTGGCAACCAATTTACAGTAAAAAGAAAAACCATAAAGATTACTTGTAAATGCCTCTTTTTAATAGCTGCATTGGGCTTAAGAGGTCATGGGTTTGAATTCCATTTCAGCCAATGAATTTGATAAAAGTTAGTCACGCACTGCCTAGTGGCCCCTAAGTATCATCTCTTAAGTGCAAGCCCCAGGCCAAGGAAAAATCGTGGAGGAATTTACTCAATCCTTAATTGCAAGGGCAGGGGGATTGCCTTCATTCTGAGCATCTACCGTGCACCTGGTTTACCTCTTATGGTTTTATACTAATTACTTCATGTAATTCTTGAAACCACTCTATGACATGTTATTTATTTTCCCTTTCAAACCCCAAACACCACTCCTTAAACACCTCTGCTTAATACAAATTAGTGACTCACTAGGTATTATTTCTATCATGGACAAAGAGTGAACGATTTCTTTTCAGTTGATAACAAAAAATTTCCCTTGTAGTCTTTGAAGAGGCCAGAAAGGACTTATCCTTTTAAACCTGAGCAATTCACTGTTTAAAAATATATTTTTTTTATTTTGAAATACTATATATAGGCTCATAGGAGGTTACAAAGAAATGTGCACCCAGTCCTCCCGATACATTAGCATCTTATGCACTGTAGCTCAATATCAACACCAAGAAATTGATGTTGGTACAGTCCATAGAGCTCACTCAGATTTCATCAGTTATACATGAACTCATTTGTGTATGTAGTGTGTATATGTGTATATGTGTGTGTACTCTACAATTTTATCACATTGTAGTCTTGCACAACCACTGTCACAAATAAAGATATGCGACTGTACCATCACCATAAGGTGATGGTGCTACCCCTTTATAGCCACACAATTCCAATCCCTAACCCCTGGCAACCACTAATATGCTGTACATCTCTATAATTACGTTATTTCATAAATGTTACATAAATGGAATTATGCAGTGTGTATCCTTTTGAGGTTGACTTTTTTTTTCACTCAGCATAATTTCCTTGAGGTTCATCCAAGTTCTTGCATGTGTCACTCATTCATTTTTTTTTTTTTTTTGTCTGGGTAGTATTCCTTGGTATATATACACCATAGTTTATTTAATCATTTACCCTCTGGAGGACATTTAGGTATTTTCTAGTTTGGGGCTATGATGAATAAAACTGCCATAAACATTTGTGTACAAGTTTATGTGTGGAAATAAGTTTCCATTGCTCTGGAATATATGCCTAAGAGTGAGAATGCTTGTCACATGGTAAGTCCATTTTCAGTTTTGAAAGGAACTACCTAACCATTTTTTAAGAGTGGCTCTACATTTTACATTCGCACCAGCATTGTATGAATTAGTGGTGTTATTACTAGTTTTCATTTTAGCCATTCTTATAGATGTGTAACGATATCTCATAGTTTCAATTTGCATTTCTCTAAGGGCTGATGACGTTGAACATCTCCCAACAGCACACCTTGTGTGACAGACAATATTTCCAAAAATGCCAACAACAATACTGTCCAGCCCCTGAGATCTTCTTGACATATGATTCAATTCTCCTCCCACTCAGGAGAGTTTCATGTTCCTTCCCGCTGAATCTGGAAGGGCTGTGATCATGGTAAAAGTGACACTATGTGACTTTGAGGTCATAAAAATGCCATACTTCTACCCTGTTTTCTTGAGACACTCACTCATGGAATCCAGCCTCCATACAGTAAGGAAGGCCACATGGTAGGTGTTCTGGTGGAAAGTTCCAGCTCAGCATCCAGCCAACAGTCAGCACTACATTCCTGACATATGCCTGAGGAAGATTTCTAGATGCACCATCTAACAAGTCAGAGCAGTACTGGCTGGCTGAGCCCAGCCAACTCTCAGTCATGTGAGAATGTGAAAATAACTTTTGACTTAAGACCTAAGGTGATTTGTTATGATAATAAATGAATATGTCTTCTGTACTATAGAATGCTATAAAAGCTCCAATAGATTAGTATAAATTGTACTCTCAGCCTTTTCTTGGAGTAGTCACACTCCATCTCTGTTCTGTTTTTTAAGGAAAAAAGTTTCCTTTCTCTATAGAAACTGGAGTCAGTATGGCACCTTGCTCTTAAATCTGGATGAGCTCACCCTGGCCAACGTGGTTGAGAGTCAGGCTCCTCTCCACATGCTGTGTTCCTTCTTCCTGGAACACTCTCATCCCTGAAGGCCACAGGCCCCGCCCCTCACGTGTCTCTGCTGTCACCACCCCACTGCGGAGGGGCCTTCTCTGACCGGCCTCTACAGACCCTCTACTCTCCACCCTCCACCTTCTTTAGTCTACTTAAGTTAATTAATCATAGAAAACTTAGAATGTACCACCCTGCAATCTGGTGGTGATTTTATTTGTATGTTTATCAATTTGTTGATTATCACACTCCCATTCTCCAAATAAACTGAATGAAATTAGTGATTTTGCTTTATTCATCCTTAGGACCTAGCACTGACCTGGCACAGAATGACGTTTAGCTCATATTTATTGGATGAGTGAGTGAACAAACCATTCAGACTGAAAGCACTGAGGATGTGCCAGTCCCTGTGAGCTCTGCTGGGTGCGTGGAAACTAAAGAAATGTTTGAAACAGAGATTCTGCCCTCAAGAGTGACACTGAATGATCTAGCCTTTCATATATTGTGGGGAGGGGAGATCTTTAAGTAAGCTAATTAAATAATAAACTGTCTTTGTCTCACATCTGATTTTGACATCCGACAGGTACTCACAACAAGGGTGAGCCTACACCCGCAATCTCTAAAAGCAAGGAAAGAAAGCCTGGCAGAAACTGTCCTGATTTTTTTTTCCTGTAAGATCCAGTCCCCAGAGCCAATGTGTGGACCAGTTCAATGCTCAGCAATGCTCAGTTCTGAGGCCATGGGACCTTGCCCTGGTGCTTTTCTGAGTCAGGCCAGGAGAGAGTTCTAGCCCTTTTCCTATAGCTCCCCTGCTCTATGGGAGATGCTGCAAAATGGCCACATGGTCTTGCCCTCTCTGTATCCACATGCCTTTGGATGCAACTTTGCATCTTCTCCCATCAAGAGGCAATGGTGTTTATGGTGTTATTTCCCCACCCCTTGCATCTAGGCCCAGTTACCTCTACTACCACTGCTGAGATCCAGCCAACCACCAGGCTAATTAGTGAGGCTGTCAACCCCAAACTGACCACAAATGCAAGAGTGAGCTCAGCTGATGTCACGTGGAGCAGAGGTAAGCTGTCCCAGCTGAGGTCAGTGCAAAAGTCGACTCACAGAATTGTGAGCAAATAAATGGTTCTGGGTTTAAGCCACTAAGTATTGAGTGGTTTGTTGTGTAGCAAAAACTGACTGATACATACTCCTGTACGCTCTTAAAAAAAAGTTCAGCCAGAGTAATGCAGAAAGCAGGACTTAAAACTGCCCATTAAACATAATACTAAGTTGGTAAATTATGTGTGTGTGTATGTTTTTATATATATATATATATATATATATATATATATATATTTAGGAAATGGGATTATGGGTGATTTTTTTTTTAAGGGCTTCAAATGCTTGGCTTATTTATTTATTTATGGCCGTGTTGGGTCTTCATTTCTGTGCGAGGGCTTTCTCTAGTTGTGGCGAGCGGGGGCCACTCTTCATCGCGGTGCGCGGGCCTCTCACTCTCGCGGCCTCTCTTGTTGCGGAGCACAGGCTCCAGACGCGCATGCTTAGTAGTTGTGGCTCACGGGCCTAGTTGCTCCGCACCATGTGGGATCCTCCCAGACCAGGGCTCGAACCTGTGTCCCCTGCATTAGCAGGCAGACTCTCAACCACTGTGCCACCAGGGAAGCCCCATGGGTGATTTTTATTTTATTCTTTATACTTTTCTGAATTTGCTGAATTTTCCACAATAAAATTGACAATCTTTTTAAAATAAAAGAAGAAAAGCCAAAGTTCTTGGGTAGTTTCTTCTGGTTGCCCTCTGATCATTCCTGGGCAAATTCTGATGTGACATGAACGTTTTCCACGTGACTGAGGATACTAGGTGGTAAAAGACAGGTGCATTAAAGGGACAGCTGGCTCCACTCATCACAAGGCTATTACATCGCTGGGAGAGTCAGGAAGATTAAAAGGGTCTAAATAGGGAAAAAAAAATCTATGCTTCAAAACTCTTCCATCTAACTAAGCCTTCCTGGCAATGTCAACTCATGCATTCCTTGGCTGTTGTATTCTATCTGGTGTGTCTGATGAGTTTCAAGTGAATCCCCTGAGCAGGCTGCAATGATGGGAAATGCAGGTATCTGGGCCTGGGGATACACTAGTGTGATGGATATCTTCTGTTTGTCCTTTCAGATCTGGGAGCCCTGAGCCCTGGGAGGCCAATCTATATTGACCATTGATGACTTCTGATTGGACTCAGTCAATGGGGAGCACCAGTAGGAGACTGGAAGGAAGGAGCAGAGTGAGGTTCGGGTACTTATTGGCCCAGATCCCATCCAACAGGTTCACTATGGTCTGGTTTCCACTGAAGATCAGAGCTCCTGCCAGGCAGCCCTCTTCACACAACAATCTCTATTTCAAGATTCCAGTAACTAGTTTTGCACCTCACCTCTTCGGTCATGGGGTCATAAGAGTGGTGTTCCATTCTAGAGACCTATGCTTGTCCTCATGACAGTTCCTTTTGGCTTTTCTACATCTCATCTGCCCACACCTTTATTAAACTCTCCTCAAAGCACTGGAATTTGTCATCTGTTTCCTGCAGGGACTCTGAGAGATACTGCAGACATGCGTAGTCACATGAACAGAGTGGACACAGTCCTAGAAAAGTCATTTTCTCTCCACCAATGAAAATAAGAATGTGGCAGAAAAATAAAAGAAATTTCTATAGTTTCTATTACTTCCTGCACTTACTGTTAAGGCAGAAAATTATCTGTCAAATTCAGCTCACAGATAGTTCTAAATGACAGGATGACACAGAGGATGGTAATTTCTTTTTCAAAAGCCTCCTGGGAAGGGGAGTGGGTGACTTGCGACTAAGGAAAATTAGAATTATGAGAAAGTGTTCTTAGGAATATAATACCTGTAACAGGTGAAATGACAAGGTAAACCAGGGAGGGACCCAACATGAAAATCTTACCCGGCCATCACTTGTCAGCAGGATGGAGTCACTCTTTATGTCCCTGTGAATCACTCCTTGGTTGTGCAGGTAGGAAAGAGCCCTTAGAACCGACAGACAGACGGTAGCTATTTGTTCTTCATTCATTCTAGAAAGGAAATCACATTGAAGGAGAAAGGTCAGGCTTAAGACCATCTTTGAAATGACCAAGAGAGGTGGCTCCCTTGTGTTCTAGAGAACCAGTCCATGCTCCCCAGCCCATGTCTCGAAAATCTATGGGAAAGGAAAAGGAAGTCTTTGGGACCTGATTCCCAGAACCTAAGGCCTGGCATTGAGGATGATAGGGGCTCAGTATAAGCTAAAGTAAAGAGACCCCCATTGGCTGGCTTTTGGGTCATCAGTGCAAATGCACTTCCTTGCACTCTTATAGGTAATTCCCCAGGTACTGACAAACCTCCAGGGTCCTACAGAGAGGGCACACTGAATGATGCCAAAGTTCCAGGAGGGGCTGCTAGATGACCTTGAGGAAGTCCTTTAACTTCCTCGGTTTCTTTTTCCTCATCTTGGAAGTGGGCAAGGCCATGGTTCTCTTCAAGGTTGGACTCAGGCAAGGTGGTCTTTAGATCTCTAAGATCCCCCTCTGGGACTTGCCCTGCCTCTCACCAGCCCTTCCTCTCCCTCCTCCAGGAGCTGGAAGCTTCTGTTACTCCAGGTCCCTCTGTCAAGAAGGAAATTGGGCCTAGTTAGTTACTAATAACCAAGTGTGAATGTGTGATACCCTAATAAATAGACCATGGGAATGAGAAAGGCAAGCATAACACTAGATATGCTCCCCCATTTCATGGCTGCACCCTCCGAAGAAGGTATTTCTGGTTTCAGAAGAGACTGAGGTCAGGTGACCTGCCCAAGGTTATATAGCTCAGAAGGTAACCAGATCATGATTCAAATCCCACCTTCTATGAATTCAAAACCCATGTTTTTCCACTGTATCATGCAGCAATTGTAACTCAAAAGAATGGATTTTCAGCCACTGAAGAACCCAGGTGGGAAGAATGATGTGGAGACTGGAGTCCCTCAGTGCACTCAAAATGACCCATTTAGGCATCTGCCTAACTCATCTAGGCATAAAACTTCCTCCCTCTCATGGAGATATTGAGAGGCCCAAATTAGGTAGCAAATGTGAAAGACCTCCTAAAACAAACTATCAGGCAAACAGAGGAGGCTATCAGGAGACACACTTCATAACTGACCAGAGCCCAAATTTAAGAATTGACTTGGGAAATAATCCCAGGTAACTTTTAGCTCAGCAGGACAAGTAAATAGATGGCCTTGAATCTGCATTTCAGTCTTGTTGATGCCAACAAACCCCAGCTGAGTAAAACTAGGGTTCAAAATAAAATCCAAGGAGATAACCAATCAGGAGAATGTCAAAGGTACAAAGTGGATGAGTATGAAGAAACATGCCCTTCTCTTTGAAGAGGATTCCTACCACCACAATGAATTGGCCTCATAGGAAGGCAGGTGTCTGAAACAGAGTGGAAACCTACAACTTCTGTGTTCTTGGTTTTGTGGTAAGTGGGCTGGTCATTATGCTGGATCGTTTTCAGATGACAATTTTCACATCTGCCCAAAGCACACTCCTGAGAGGTTTAGAGCATCAGCCACAGGGACAAGTCCAACTACATCTTAAAATTAATTGAGGACCAAGAATTTTCATCTTTAATAAAATAAAGTCCATTTTTCTTGGATTCAATGAGATTTGAGTTATTTGGAGCAGGCATAAAGATTTTTCACAGGTCAAAGGTAACAAAAATTAATTGACTCTGAGCCCCCAATCACGAACTGAAAGATCCCCTGGAATTTATAACAAATGCTACTGACTCTTAATTCAATGACTTTGAAATGGACATGGCCCACTGTAGAAAGCCTGGTGCTTTCCTACTTCAGCAGGGAGGAAGTCATGTGGGGATAAAAACACCTCAGTTTTGGAGTCAACTCCAAATTCAAATCCTGGCTCTGCCAATTATTAAATACGTGATCTTGAGAAAGATACTTTTTGCCTCTATGAGTCATAGCTTCATCCTCTAACATCAACACCTACCTTATAGAGATGTGTGAAGGTTACATGAGTTAATGTAAGAACCTGACAGAGCTTGGTACTTTCCTCTCCCTTCTAGAACTGTTTCCTTGAAATAAGTAGGATATGATTTAACAAGATGCTAGATAGGGCTAAAACAATAGTATGTATAAGAAACTCCTGAGGGGACTTCCCTGGTAGTGCAGTGGTTAAGAATCCACCTGCCAATGCAGGGAACACATGTTCGCTCCCTGGTCCGGGAAGATCCCACATGCCGTGGAGCAACTAAGCCCATGCACCACAACTACTGAGCCTGTGCCCTAGAGCCCATGTGCCACAACTACTGAGGCTACCCGCCACAACTACTGAAGCCCGTGTGCCTAGAGCCCATGCTCTGCAACAAGGGAAGACACCACAATGAGAAGCACGGGCACCGCAACGAAGAGTAGCCCCTGCTCGCTGCAACTAGAGAAAGCCCGTGCACAGCAACAAAAACTCAACACAGCAAAAAATAAATAAATAAAATAAATAAATTAAAAAAAAAAAGAAACTCCTGAGCATCTGGCTAGATCATGGATTCTTTTAGTCCATCTGGGTAGAGCCTGAGATGCTGTATTTCTAACAAGCTCTTAGGGGATGTTGATGCTGCTGGTCCCCAGACCACACTTTGAGTGGCAAGCAGTTAAATGTTTTATCAACCAATCAATCAATCATTCAATGAAGTACTTATTGAATATCTACTATAGGAAACTCTCTGAACTACCAGCTTAAGGATTTCAAATTCTATATATCCATGGTATTCCTTGACACACAATTGCTTCTTGCTCTCTGGAACTACTCTGCCTTCAAGGGGAAATCCATTGACAAAACTAGATGGAGAGAATTAGAAAACACAATGGATTCTAGAGAGGCTGGCTCTTCAGTGAATCCCACGGATACAAAATAAGAACTTGACAAAGTGAGAGCTGTAGTTTTCTGATGCTCTCTGAGGCAAGAAAAAAGCCCCTCCCTTGGACATATTTTTATTAATTGTTTTATATGTAAGTCACATTTGTCTTATTCGTAGGTCTCTTCAGTATACTTGTTGCTACAATTTAAGATGATTAGATAGATAGATAGATAGATAGATAGATAGATAGATAGATAGATAGATAGATATGGTGGTTGTATGGCTATACCAATAGGAATCTGCCAGCCGAAATGTTGGTGATAAACATTTGGTGTCTTCCCTCATGTCCTTGTGTTTTTAGATGGTCTACCGCAGACTCAGAGCTATAGGGAGTCATGATTGAAACACTGCCTTATTTTAGCAGAGAAAAAGCAGCACCTTCGATCCCTTATGGGTTTCTGAACACTTTCTTGCTACCTTGCTTTCCACCTATTGTCCATCAACTGGATTCACTTATGATTTGGATGCCATTTCAGTGACATCAGCTAATACCCAATGTAGCTCCTTCATGACAATCTTCTCAAATCTTTGGTATTTTATTTACCAGCAGAGCAAACTTAAAGTTTCCCAAATGTAACATGATTTTTTTACACATCTGTTCCTTTGAACCTTGCTTTTCCAGCGCGGTCCATGAACTAACAGCATTAACATCGCCTGGGGGTTCCTTAGAATGCAGAGTATTATGCCTCCCCCCCCATTGAATCAGGATCTGCATTTTAATAAGAGCCACAGGTAATTTGTATGCGTATTAAAATTTTAGAAGCACTGTCTTAGCACATACTCTTTCATTTGCCTTCAATGCCCTTTTCTTCCCACTTGCCTTCTTAGTAAACTCTGATGCATCTCTCAAAACCCATCCTGGACACCACCGTATATTGGAAATCCTTCTTGACCCTCTTATAGAGATATTCAGGTATTCTTCTATGCTACTTATATAATTCTAATTCTGCACAGGTGTTATAATGTATTTATTTCTAATCTGAGACTTCCTTGGAAGGGTGTATCTGAGTCTTATTCATTTGTATCTTTTGTAGCCCCAGCACTTAGGAAAGAGCCTGGCACATAAAAAGTGATTAATAAATACTTGATGAAATGACCACAACTGACACATCAGAGAAGCAAGTAGCTGAGGCAACAGTGGCAAGCAACCATTGTTACTTGCAAGATGATTTAAAAACAGATTTGAAGAATCTCTCTCTCTCTTATGTAGTTTGTTATTATGACATAAAATTTTGATCTTTCACCTGCCCCTGCCTTCCCCAGGTACCCTTGGTGGTATCAACACATAGCAATGGTACAGCAACTTAGGAGAATGAAACTCAGTTTTAGAAATCTACATAGGGATGGGAAATTCTATTATTTGTCACCGAAACTCCATTCTCAGCAGCTTGCCGATTTAAAATCAGTGAGTACCAATGAACTTCTGGACGGCAGGGAGAATGTGAATTGAGTGAATGAACTATACATACATGATATTGTGATAGGCACCTGGGAATACAGAGAAAAAGGGCAGTCGTTTCTCTACCTTCAAAGTGCTTAACTACTTATGAAGAGTTCATAAATATAGTTACTGAGGCCTTACCCTGGAAAAGAATAATAAGCACCTTGAACTACTTGCCTGGATAGTAAAGAAACTTACCTGGTATGAGTAACGATGTCTGTCAAGGCACCACCTTCTAGAAATTCCATGACAACCCAGAGCTCATCATTGACAAGGTAGCTGTTGTACATGTCAACCACATTGTCATGGTGATAATCCCGCATTATCACAACCTGGGCAAAATAGAAAGACACTGTTTGACTTCGGACCGTGAAATTTGACTTTTTGTTTTCTCATGACTACATTTGGGCTGTGAGTTCAACTGATGGGGAGTACTGATTGTGTGTGTGGGGGGGTATTCAGAAGTCTATTACAGACAAAGGGACAGCACTGAGAGCAGCTGGCAGGAATAGAAGGGATCAAGTTAGCAAATTCAGAGAAAATGGCAGGTCAACAGGACACTGGGTTGGGGGAGAATACGGGGTAAAAACAGGCAGAACCATGGCAGAGTTTGCATTCACAAGAGTGAGTTTAGTTGAATGTTTGGGGGGATGTGATCAGATATCCCATAGGTTACTTTTAAAACACATTGTCCACACTCTGCTATTGGGCAAAAGTGTCACCAACTCAAGGTAAGTGAGTCTCAGAAGTGACTGAAGTAAACAGTTATTAGGGCTGGGGCCACATGACACCAATCTAACTTCTTGGGAGGTCTAGGCTGAGTCTGAAAGAGTTTGTGCTGAATACAAAGGATAAGTCTTGAAGGTAAAAACATTATGACTTAGGCATTAAAAGGCCAACTTGTTTCTGCTTGCTGGAGAGAGCATCCAGGAATTGCCATCCTGTGGCCGCTTCTGGTGATATTTTCAGAATGAGTGCTAAATAATAAATTATACAGTTGTTTAAGTTATATTTTCCCTGTCTGTTCTGGCATTGTGGTTTGGAAATAAGTTCCAGAAATCAGGAGCTGTGGACTGGGAAGAAACTGAATCCCACTCACCCCATGCTCTCTGTGAGGTTTGGAGCATGGAAAAGAAATGAACACCTATGGGAGTTGGAGCTGGGTGGAGCCTTCACATAAGCCATCACGGAAGAGGGTCCAAAGTCACAGCTGATTGCATTGTTACAGCTGTATGAACCTACTGACCCTGGGTTAGTAACATAATCTGATGCTAGGTTTCCTTATTGCTAAATGGAGATAACATTTTTCTGTCTATGGCTATTGTGAGAATCAAACCAGACCAATGCTTAGCACAGTGGCTGATCCACAGGAAGTACTTCATAAAGAGGCAGCCATACAGGCATAGAAAAAGGGATGCTATTTTTGTATTTATATTTTCTGTGTTTTCTAATGTCCTAAAATGTATATGTGTTATTTCTGAAATGGGAAAGAAATGTTACATAGGACAGAAAGGATGATCCGAACACACCATCTACCTCATTAAAAAGCAGCTCTCGTCTCTGTTGTTTTCGGAGGTCCATTTTCTTCACAGCGACTTGCTTCCCTGTGTGTTTCTCAGTGGCGATGCACACAATGCCGGTTGACCCTTCCCCGATTTTGATAAAGTTGTCCAAATATTCTCTGGGGTCTCCTGGGCTGACCACCAGCTGCAGAGCTGCCCGGAACTGTTCGTGGGACACCCTGGAGGGCTGCTGGTCTGAGGCGGAGCCCCAGCTGGGTGGGGGGTAGGTGCTAGATGAGATGCTGAGAGAGCTCAGGTAAGAAGCTGTGGAGATGTACTGCGAACTGGTCTGGAGGGAGGGGTGGTGGTACAGGGTGGCTGTGTGGTACCCAGATGGGTACTGGTGGCTGCTTGAGGAATAGCCTGCTTTGCTTTGACTTTGAGGTAGTTTGGCAGGGCCCCTGGGGTAGGTGTCGGACCCTGACAGTGGAGGGCTGAGGACCACCTGTGCTCGATCATAATCCACCTGGGAAGACAGACACAGATGGAGAAATTCACATGCTACATCTGAATACCATAGCCATCACACAGCTGGTCCAAATGATGAGCACCACTGCACAACCCACTCGTGGGTGAGGCTTACCTCGTGGGGTCCCAGGATGCATCGCTTCCACCCTTTATCTGCCCTCCGACCTCCCCATCCTGCCTATTTCTTCCTCCTTCCCTAACAAAATCCCCAGAAGTAGACTCTGAGACCTGGATTAGAACGCAAGTAGTAGGAGGTGATCCCAGGAGTTATGAAGGGGAAAACGCCAATACGGTAAGTCCCCTACACACGAATGTGTTCCATTCCGAGATCGTGTTCATAAGTCCAATTTGTTTGTAAGTCCAACAAAGGTAGTCTAGGTACTCAACTAACACAATCGGCTCTATAGTACTGTACTGTAACAGGTTTATAATACTTTTGACACAAATAATACATAAAAACAAAAAATAAACATTTTTAATCTTACAGAACAGTACCTTGAAATGTACAGTAGTGCAGTACAACAGCTGGCACACAGGGGCTGATCAAGTGAACAGGCAAGAAGAGTTACTGACTGGAGGAGGGAGAGGAGGTGGGAGATGGTAGAGCTGAAGGATCGTCACCAATAGGAGATGGAGGGCAAGCTGCAATTTCACTCATGCCTGATGTGGATGACACGGGTTCTGGTTCCTTGCTGGATTCAATTCTACCTACCGTCTTGAAAAATAAACGATCCAGTGATGTCTGGGTAGTAGCTCTTTTTTCTCATCTTAGATGATGCGGTAGCACTGGATTGCATTCTGAGCGGCTGCTGCAACTTTGGTGTACTATTCTATGTTCGGGTCCTGTGTCTCAAAAACTAACAGTGCCTCCTCAGATAAAGAAAATCCCCTTGCCATTTCCTGCATCATGAAACTCTTCGGTTCTTCAGTTACTTCTTCCTCTTGTCTCTCTTTGTCCTTTCTCTGGGCCTCCAATTCCATAAGGTCTTCATTAGTAAGCCCCTCATGTTGCACAGCAAGAAGTTCAATGAAGTTGTCCTCTCGCAGATCTAGCTCCAGCTTCTCACTGAGGGTCACTAAGTTGCTGAAAACCTCTTTGGACTCCTCATCCACATTCTCAAATCCATGAAAATCGTGAACAAACTGTGGGCAAAGGCTCTTCCAAACCCCATTCATGGTGATGGCTGTAACCTCACGCCAAGCAAAGTTAATGTTTTTTATGGCCTTGTAGATGTTAAAGTCCTTCCAAAATTGTTGCAAGGTTGTTCCTGATTCATCACTCGCCTTAACTACCTGACAAAAAGTGTGACATACATATTTCTTGAAAATCACAATAACTCCCTGGTCCATGGGTTGGATGAGCAACATAGAATTTGGTGGCAGATGCACTACTTTGATGTTGGGGTGAAAGTCGTCCATGAATGGGGGGCAGCCTGGAGCACTGTTGAGAAGCAAAAGAATGTTGAATGGGACATCTTGCTCCAAGCAAGATTTCTCTACCTCCGGGATAAAGTGGTGGAAAAATCAGTCCTGGAAAATGGTGTGGGTAACCCAGGATTTGGGGTTACTCTTCCACACAACAGGAAGGGAGCCCTGGGCTATGTTTTTAAGGGCTCTTGGGTTCTCTGAATGATAAACTAAGACAGACTTCAGCTTCATATTGCCAAAAGCATTGCCACCAAACAACAGAGTTAGCCAGTCCTTTGCTGCTTTATAGCCTGGCATCAACTTTTCTTTCTTATTGATGTAACTTTGGTCTGGCATCCTTCTCCAGTACAGTACTGTCTCATCCACATTAAAAATCTGCTAGGGGAAATACCTTCCTTCATCAATAATTTCTCAAAGTGTTTTAGGAAGTTCCCAGGCAGCTACCGTATCTGCACTTGCTGCCTCGCCACTTGCCTTTACGTTGTGAAGGTTGGCTCTAGCCTCGAACCAATGAAACCAGACATGGCTGGCATTAAAAGATGCGCCCTCTGATTCTTCACTGTGTTTCTTCTTCAAGTCTTCATAAAGGCTTTTGGCTTTCTCTTGCAACAGCATTAAGCTGAGCGGGACTCGACACTGATGTGATCCTGCATCCGCACACTGAGAAGTTTCTCCATCTCCTCCGTCACTTTTCCACGCTTCTTCGATATTACTGGTGACATCATCAGCACAGCAGACTTCACATGTTCCGTGATCTTGTCCTTGTTCTTCAGAATCATGCCAATGGTTAAACAATTCATGTTATAAGAAATAGCAGTGTCTACCATCTTATTTTGCCTCGCTTCACTCTCTCAATTATTTTCACTTTTGTTTCCATTGTTATCGCTTGGCGCTTCTTAGCAGTACCAGCTATATCACTGCTGCTTTTACACTTGCTTCTGGACATCCTGGGCTTGAAATAAAGATACTGTACAGTACAGTACACAAAAGCACAACCACTTGTAGAGGATGTATGCATGTGACAATGTACACCAGACATGTGAACTAACTTACGTGACTGGACATACGAATGCACGTTCACATCTTTGAAAGTTCACAACTTGAAGGTTCGTATGTAGGGGACTCACCAAATACGTAAAAGGGACAACCTAACTCCCTGTGCAAAGCAGCTTTTCGGACAATAAGATAAACACATACAAATCAGTATAAATGTATAATGTTTGAGAAAATCCAAAATCTGCAGGGCTGTGTGTGTGAAAGAGAAATCTGCTCAGCCCTCAAAAGGATTCAAGGCAAGAACATTCTACTCTGATTGTGAAGAGTGGATTGAGGGAACTTAGTGGAGAGGATGGGGAGGACACACGGGGCAGGGGTGGGGAAAGCCAGTGAGGGGCTGCCATGACACTAGGTGTAAGTTCCAGCAATCACTCTCTGGAAAAGTCAGGAAGGAGCTCTGGTCACCCCTGGAATGACTGAGGTCAGGGATGGTGAATATACCACATCATACCATACTCGCCTCCTTGCCCAAAGCAGAAAGTGCTAATAGATGAATACACTCTTTTGTGTAAGATCCTGATGATAACGAGAGTGTTGGATACATAGAAGGTGTTTGAAAAAGATTCATTGATTGGACCTCCAGCTCCTTCTTAACACAGCGTCCCAGGAAGTCTCTTCCACTCTACCAGGATGTACATGGAATGACATTTACATGCCCACTCCAAGGATCCAGATTTGCTCTAAAATGATGGTTGCTGGCTACACATGACTATTTAATTAAAATCAATAGAAATTAAAAGTTAAAATAAAAAAAATCCATTCCTCACTCATATTAGTCACATGTTAGGTATTTAAGAGTCACCACATTGGACAAGATATAAAATATTTATAGAACATATAGAATATTTCCACCATTGCAGAATGTTCTATCGGGTGGCACTGTTCTAGTTGAATTCATTGCTCCCACATGGTCCATTCATTCATTTGTTTAGTGCACAGATTAATATTTAAGCAACCATTATGTGCTAGGCACCATTTCAGGTGCTGTGGGAAGGTCCAGCAATAATCATAATGGATGGTATTTCTGTTGTCCTGGAGTTGACATTCTAGAGAAGGAGACGGATGATAAACAAGAAAATCAATAAATATACAGTATGTGGTCCAGTAGTAATAGGTGATATGAAGAAAAATAAAGCAGAACAAGGGGATTGAGAATAACAAGGTGCCATCTTGCATGGGATGGCCAAGGAAGGCCTTTTTGAGAGGTGTAACATGAGCAGAAACCTGGCTGAAGTGCGGGAGCAAGCCCTGTGACTGTGGGGGGCAGGGGTAGTCCAGGCAGAGGGCACAGCACACGCAGGATTCTGAGGCACACACAGGCTTGAGGAACAGCCTGGAGGCTCTCCTGGTGCAGAGAGGAGGCAGTTTGGA
Organism: Phocoena sinus; assembly: GCF_008692025.1. NCBI lineage: Eukaryota > Metazoa > Chordata > Mammalia > Artiodactyla > Phocoenidae > Phocoena > Phocoena sinus. Next base: position 36,377,656 of record NC_045777.1, read on the forward strand.
AAGACAGAGAGAGAAGTGGTGAGGGGCCAGATCATACAGACCACGGCAAGGATGCTGGCTGTTGCTGAGGGAAGTGGGAGCCACTGGAGGTTGCTAAGCAGAGGACAGTGACATGAACTTGACTCTCTGGATGCTGGAGAAGAGGCTTTGGTGGCAAGGGTGGAAACAGGGTTGCCAGTTAGCTTACTGCAGTCAATATGGGCAGAGATGAGGGTGGGTGCTCTAGATGGGGTGAGAAATGGGATCCAGAGTAGAGTCTGAAGATGGAGCTGATCCAATTTTCTGATGGATTGAATATGAAGGAGAAGAATCAAAGATGACTCCCAGGATATTATGCTGAGGAGCAAGCCACTTAATAATATGAGGCGCATAGGGGCAGGAGCAGGCTTCTCAGCTGTGAATCAGCCTCCAAGATGGTTCCCAGTGATTCCTGCCTCCTGACATGAATGTGTAGTCTCCTCCCCCATTGTATCAGGTTGATCTGTGAGCAAAAGAATATGGTGGAAGTAATAGTAAGTGTCCTCTGAGGCCAAAAAAAGACATTGTGGCTTCTCTGCCTTCTCTCTTGGATTGCTTGCTCTGGCTTTCTCCAGCTGCCATGTCGCGAGGACACCCCTCAAACCCTATAGAGAGGTCCTCCTGCCAAGAGCCAGCTAGAAACTGAAGTCTGCCACCAACAGCCATGTGTGCCATCTTGGAGGTGATCCTCTGGCCCCAGTCAAGCCTTCAGATGATTGCAGCCCTGCTGACCTCTTGACTGCAACCTCATGACAGACTCAAGGTCAGAATCACCTAGTTAAGCTAGCCATGGAAACCCAGAGGAACTGTGTGAGGTAATAAATGTTCATTGTTGTTTTAAGCCATTAAGTTTGGGGATGATTTGTTACACAGCAATAGATAACTAAAACATAGGGTGAAACCCAGAGTTCCATCATGGCCACATTAAGTTTGAGAGAGCTATTAAGCATCCAAGCAGAGATGCCGCTTAGGTGACTTAGACATGACTCCAGTCCACGGGAAAGTTGACATTAAAGACATGAATCTGAGAGTCATCAGTATTTAGCTGGTGTTAAAAGCCATGGTGTTGAATGTGTAAGAGAAAATCCAAGGACTACAACATCTAGAGACTAAAAAGAGGAGAAGGAACTTGCAAAAAGGAGCAGAGAAGGAGTGGCCTGTGATGTAGGAAAGAAACTAAGGGACTAGGATGTCCTGGAGCCCAGGAAGGAAAGTATTTCAAGAAGGAAGGAGTGATGAACCACATCAAATGCCACGGAGAAGTGAAGTTGGATGCGGCATGTTGCTCGTTGCATCTGGCAACATGGTGGTCATCTGGCAGAAGGAAGGTTTCTGAACCTCTGGTCCCTTGCACAGCATGGACAGATGCCTCTTCAACAAGTCAGGGAGCAAGATCTGCACACAGCAGCCTCCTGAAAATTGCCATGGTACCATTCTCAGTTATGCACTGTGCATTGGCTCCCAGATCACACTGCTGGCCTCCTGTACTGCTGCACTCAGTCAGTCTAGCATCAGCCAGCAGGGGCCCGTGTCCTGCTAAGCCAGGGCCCTGGCCTGATTGCAGAGCAGAGAGAACATATTTGAAGGGCATATTGAGGGCTGAATATTGATTCTAATGACTTGAGTCAAATCATTTAGCCTCTCTCAACCTCAGTTTCCTCATCTGTAAAATGAGGGTCATCACACCTCCCTCATGGGGTTTTTATGAGGCTTACCTGGGGGAATCCTAGAGCAGCCTGGTGTTTAAGAAAAGACTTTGGACTCGAAAACTTCTTCTGCCATTTACAAGTTGTACGACATTGGGCAAGTTATTTCAACTCCTGTGCTTCAGTTTTCTCACTGGTAAAATGAGAGCAATAATAATAATACCTACCAAATGATAATAATACCTATCTCCCAAATGATAATAATACCTATCTCCTTAGGTCACTGTGAACTCTAAGGAACTGAATACAAATCAAAGGGTTTGAACAGTGACTGTTCCATACAGTCTGCTAATTCATTCTGGGTAGTGTTATTATTATATAAAGTGCTTAGCACAGTGGCAGGAATATAAAATAAAATAATAAATAGCAACTACAGTGGTAATAAGACTAGTGAGCATTTACTGAATATGTACAATATACTGGTAGCATATATACTGCCATACATTAACCTTCTAAAACAATCAAAGTGTCCCTAATTGTAATATATTCAGCACTGTATTCTAATTAAAATGCTATATTTGACATCAAGCTGATTTGTGTCTAAGGCCCTGGATTTGTGCCATACACAAGGAAAACTGGCATGTGTATGTGCTGGGCTGGTGGGGAGACGAATGTCAGCGTAAATTAAATAATTCAATTCTTCCTTTAAATTAAGCCAGATTAGCCAAGCCCAGTCTAGTCACAAGGCCAGTGTGTGAGGGCAAGCGGGGTCTGTGACTTTTATTTTGAAAATGTGTCCTGGGAGCCGCCACATGCCATCATCTCCTGGTGTCCTCCTGGGAGGATCTCCTCCTGTAGTTTAAGTGAAACTGAATTCATTCCCCGCAAGCATGTATAACTCGTCTCTGAAGAAATGTCAGAAATAAAAGGCTGTTTCTTGTAGGAATCACATCCGGACACTGCTCTTCCTTATCAGAGTCTAATCTTCACGGCTGGCATGATGCATCAAGAAAAGGATGCTGGGGCTTCCCTGGTGGCACAGTGGTTGAGAGTCCGCCTGCTGATGCAGGGGACGCGGGTTCGTGCCCCGGTCTGGGAAGATCCCACATGCCATGGAGGGGCTGGGCCCGTGAGCCATGGCTGCTGAGCCTGTGTGTCCGGAGCCTGTGCTCTGCAACGGGAGAGGCCACAACAGTGAGAGGCCCGTGTACCGCAAAAAAAAATAAAAAAAGAAAAGGATGCTTGTACCTGGCCTTACATTTAGGTCTTTAATCCATTTGGAGTTTTTTTTTTGTGTATGGTGTTAGAGAATGTTCTAATTTCACTCTTTTACATGTAGCTGTCCAGTTTTCCCAGCACCACTTATTGAAGAGACTGTCTTTTCTCCATTGTCTATTCTTTTGCCTCCTTTGTCTTGTAAATCAACCATACTCCAATATAAAATAAAATAAAAATTAAATTAAAATATAATTAATTAAAAAAAAAAGAAAAAGAAAGCAAAGGACGCTTGTCTGCACAAATGGGACAATTTCCAGTCAGACAGAATGCAGAGATGTTCAGTGCTAGCTAAACGTCTTTGATACTAGGTCTTGGAGATAAAACGGTGCCATTATCTTTCATGGCTGCTGGGAAGAGGTGCAGACTCTTAAAAAAGCAGTGGGTGAGGAGCAAACACTATCACAGGAGACAGTTTTTGGAACCAGACTCAAGGGATACCAGTCAAAGGACAATGGACTTTTGGCTCCAGTGAGAGAATGCATGGTCCTCCTTCTAGACTCCATCCCCTCAAGGAGATGATGGTGGACAAACAGCTGGCTTTGGGAAGGAGAAATTCATAGGTGACTTTGTTCTGGCCACCATCTTGCAGAACCATGGCTCACAGTTGGGTTTTGATGACCCAAGGATTCCATGATGGTGACTATCGCTGGCCCACACGTTGGTGGCTGGCCTCATGATTTTTCACTCTAAGAGTCAAGCAGAAGGCAGTTAATCCCACTGTATTGATAAAGCTGAGGCTCTGGGAGGTGAAACTGTTCCCAAGCAATCCAAGGCCAACTGCCCCAAACCTCCAAGAATATTACACAACCCGATTCTTCAGCTCCGGTCAGGCCTTCACCTCCAGTGGGAGGGTATCCATATCCCAGCTGCTGGACACAGTGGCACCACAGGCCTTCTTTCTTGTCTGCCTTGGCATTTCTTCCACTAGTTGTCACCTCCCTGGCCTACATAATCAAGGGTGGACATTCTCTCTGATAAAAAGTAGGGGTGTTTTACTGGGAGCAAAGTCGGGGCCCCTTCCATTAACCAACTGCTCTGTTAGAAGCTTGTCTCACAGGAGTAACTCATACTGATGTTAATAATGGTACTTGACATTTGCTGAGTGCTTCCCACGTGCCAGGGACTGTTCCAAGCATTTCATGTACATGGCTACATTTAAATCCCAAGTTACACAGTGAGATAAAGTCCTGTAATTGTTCCATTTTACAGAAAAGGAAACTGAGGCACCGCAGGTTTAAGTAGTCGTGCAAAGGTCTCGAAGCTCCTAAGAAGTCGAGCTGGGGTTCAAATCCTGACAGTGTCACTTTAGAACATGGGTCCATGATACCTTCTCAGAGCTATCTTTCAATGATGCAAAGGTAGACAGGGTCAGGACAGAAGTGGGCACAGTGTAGAGTAACTGCTACGGAGCTAAAGCCTGATTAGGGTGTTTCACTGGGGGCCCAGATGTCTGAGCAGCCTGAGGCCAAATGCAAGAACTGGGCCAGAAAATGATGGACGATAATGCCTGGGGGAGGGGGGTGAAAAGAAAAATTAAGTGTGTGTGTGTGTGGGGGGGGGCTTGGCTTGGCTTATAGAAATCAGCTCAAAATATACCAAAAAAAAGAATAATCATCACAGCAAAATGAGTTGCTCATATATACATAATTCACTGCTTTCATTTTTACTTTGGCCAGAGCAGAATTTTGTGTTCAGCTGCAATGTCCAAACTTTCTTCTGTGTGTTTGTTCAAGAAAGAAAGCCCAAGCTTTCTTCTATAACATGGACTCCTGGCCCTTTTCCATGGCTCTTAAACTGTTATAATTATTTAATTGTTCTACTCTAAATCATCTTTCCCATGATATCTTATAATTATAAATGGGTGAAACAAAAATGATGAATTTGTCCATACATACTGTTTTGGACATATATACATGTTTGTATCTGTAAGAGAGACTTGCAGAAGAGTGAAGCTTGAACTGGGCTACCTTTTCTACAACCTGATTTACAAATATATTCTAGAACAAAAGGAGTACATTTGGAGTCCACGTGGGCAGGACTGTAGCATCTCAAGAGGGATGTAGGATTTTATAATCTAGTGAAACCACAATGTGGTGAAATTGGACCAGGGAAAGGTATAGATATTTAATAAGCGAGTCCAATGTGCCTCCCACCATCCGTGCCCCAAACCATTTCGAAAAGATCTATGCATATAGTTTACCTTCTAAGACCTTATTGCAAGGGCAGAGGGAGCAGGGGTGGAAAGCCACAAGGCAGGAGAGAAGACAATAAAGAGACTCCAGAAAGCCTTCCCCCACTCCTCTAAAGAGAACAGTCCTGTGATTTTGTGGAAAAGTATCAATAGTTTCATACAAGTGAGACCATGGCCTGCATACTTTTAAGGGTGATCTCCATATGGCAAGATGTAATAAGAGCAGAACAGATTTATTTGTAAATTATTACCCAGGCTGATATCACCAGACTGCCAAACTGCTTAGTTGATGTCACATGACCACTAATTGTCATTGGAAATCAGATACATTCTCAGAAGGAATTCTCGCTACAGGAATCTTTAAAAATATTGAAAAGACAGAGAAACAGTCTTAGTTTCTTTCCTCTAAAATGGTTAATAACATATTCATTTTTTAGTTTCCCAATGCCTTTTAGAATTCAATATAAATTAAATCTTAAAGAAACGGGCTTTTTCATGTCTCTATTCAAACTCAATCAAAAAATAAGAAGGACCAAAAAAAAAAAAAAAAAAAAAACAAGCAGTATTATATGGGAATAAATAATCCTCAGTTAACAACTCAGCCAGATTCCCCTTCCACAATGAGCACATCTCCAAGGATAGGGCCAGTCACAGGCTTGTGATGTATCAAAATTATAAATAATTATAACAATGAATTCATTTAATCAATCAATTTCACCAGGGGTGTGCTGGGGTGGACAGGGCATAAAACTCCACACAGCTATCAATTACTCTGATTAAAGCTGGCTGTCAGCCAGAATTCCCCTGATCCATGTTAGTTAAATGCACAGTAGTCTGAATTTGGCAGTGTAATCAAGGACCTAACTGAACTGTGAAATTGAATTCTGCAGTAGAACATCATTTGACCATTTTATGCCAAGGCTAGAAAAAAAGGCTTGGTGGGGGGAGGGAGAGAGAAAGAAAAGAAGGAAAAAAACCCTGCGGCAGCATCTATTTGTCACTGTGGCCTTCCATGCTGGCGACAGGGAGGCTGCGGCTGGATTGTGCTGGAGGTGTGTGTGTGCACGGGCAGGCGTGTTGTAAGTCTGCGTCCACAGAATGGGGACTGCGGAAGTTTCCATGAAGGATGGTGTCCCTCTATCCACTCCTTGCAGTTATAGGGGATGGGAAGGCAGCTGGTTCCAGTGCTTGAGTGTGATGCTCCAATACACCTTTCAAAGTACAATAAAGCAGACACTGCTCATCCCCCAAATGAAAAAAGGCCAGACTGCGTGATGCTTGTTCTCCACAAATCAAACGCAGGATAAAAGTGAATCATAAGGCTCTGAGCAAGAAAAGGACATCTTAAATTGTCCTTACTTGGCTCAGAGGGAAAGGTAACAGGACTAGGCTTGGCTTGGGGAAAGAAAAACGTCTGCTTGTAAGGATTCGGGAGAGAATCAGTACCTAGCTTTCTCTGTAGGGACATTTTAGAGATTGATAATTAGGGGAAGGGGATTCATTAAACCCTGTGACCTGCATCCCTCCTGTTATGTTCTGCAATCCCACAGCAGGACCACCACTGATGCAGCCAGTCCCCGCCTGCCTGGCCTGTGGTGGATGGGCTCCTGTGTCTCCATCCATGACTTTCCAGCCTTCACTTCCGCTGAAGTGACTGCTGACACAAGAGCTCCGATTACAGGATGGTAGGGAGTTGTTCCACCTCCAATGGCATCTTAATAAACAATAGCTACTGTCCCCGCCTGAGGAAGAACCATGCTCATTTTCCTCCGAATTACTTATGTTCATTTACAAAATGGAGTGGCCCTGTTTCAGAGCCTATTATATTGGCCGGATGACAAAGAGACACAGCACACACTTCGAGCTGGCACTCAATTTCAGTGAAAGAGGCACACATATCACAGCAGGCAGCAGTGGTCAAGAGCAGGGCCCAGTAGAACCTCAGGGATCAAGGTGTCTCCTTAAGGTGCTGGTGCAAGGAACTTGGGAAGGAGGTTCAGTTCTGGATGATCAGACACTTGCTGGGTTTCCAAACTGCATGTAGCAGAAAGCCATTCACCATATTTAGCATTTTTGCAGGAAAATCTCCCACACCGTGAGGCTGGATTCTTATTTAGGCATGTAGGAATTTACACCTTATGACACGAAGTTTGAAGAGTCGTGTACTTCCCTGCCTTACATAACGGATGGCAAACGCACACGGAGAGTTCTGACAAGTGGCTCATGAGCCCTACAAAGAGGCAAACCCTAGTTATTTGAAGAAATGAGTCAATCTCCCATCAGCAGGCTCAAGGGGACAGGGTATTTCGGGCTCTTCCTCCACCTCCGAATCAGTATATCCAATTAACCCCCCACCATTGCTACTCCAAACGAAGGATGCATCCTCTATTCAAGAGCAGATTACTCTGCACCGAGCTGATCTCCCTGTGCTATGCGGCTGCTTCCCACTAGCTATCTATTTTACGTTTGGTAGTGTATATATGTCCATGCCGCTTTGTGACCACCTAGAGAGGTGGGACAGGGAGGGTGGGAGGGAGGGAAACGCAAGAGGGAAGAGATATGGGAACATATGTATATGTATAACTGATTCCCTTTGTTATAAAGCAGAAACTAACACACCATTGTAAAGCAATTACACTCCAATAAAGATGTTAAAAAAAAAAAAAGGTAATATGGAATGGAGTGAAACAGGTGGGGGTATAGATAAAACATGACAGCCATCAGTTGGTAAATATTAAAGCTGGATGAGTTCATGGGTATACAAGGAACACTCACAGTATTTTGTATACTTTTGTATATGTTTAAAATTTGTGATAATTGTTTAAAGACAAGACGACACTGTAGAAAACGGTTTGGCAGTTTCTCAAAGGTTAAACGTAGAGCTACCGTATGATCCAACAACTCTGCTACTACCTACACTGCACATCTAAACGAACTGAAAGCAGGGATTTGAGCAAATATTCGTACACCAATGATCATAGCAGCGTGATTCACAATAGCTACAAGGTGGAAACAACCCAAGTGTCAATTAACCGATGAATAACAAAATATGGTATATACACACAGTGGGATTTATTAAGCCAAAAAAGGAATGGCATTTTGTTACATGCTATAACATGGATGAACCTTGAAAACACTAGGTTTAGTGAAATAAGCCAGACATGGATAAATATTGTAGATTCCACGTACACGAGGTACCTAGAATAGGCAAATTCATAGAGACACAAAACAGAATAGAGGTTACTAAGGGCTGGTGGGAGGGGAAATGGGGTTGTTACTGTTTGATGGTTACAGAGTTTTTGTTGAGGATGATGAAAAAGTTTTGGTTATCGACAGTGATGATGGTTACACAACAATGTGACTGTATTTAATGCCACTGAACTGCATATTTATAAATGGTTAAAATAAATATGATTTATGTATATTTTACCACAATAAAAAAAAAAGAGCAGATTACTCTGACCCGTGATCTGTCACCGCCTGCAGGGACATGGTGGGGGGAAGGGGGTTGCACCTTTAGGGATTAGTTCACTGCTGTAGAATATGGTTCAAATGTGTCAGGGCCTCTAAGAGCACTGGGACAGACAATGCCAGGTTAGATTCATTTCGTTTTTAATTTGGTAACGGGAAAACCCACTTATAATGACCAAAATACAATTTACTTTGAACCACAAGAACGTTCATGGGAAGAGGAGTTCATTCATAGGCAAATGATGCCTAAAGTCTCCATGAGAAGGGACAGATGTTAGAGATGTTGTTCTGAATCACCTCTTTGATGTTTTATGAGCCTTAATGAACATCTTGCAGGAGCCCATGTGTAAAGGAAGAAAAATCTATAGGCGATACTATCCCTTGTTATATTAAGCACTTTTCTCTCTCCCCCTACCCCTCTCTCAGATTTTGGACGCAGCCCATCAGATTTCAACAGCCTCGTCATTTCACTACCCATCAGGCCCTAAAGTGTCTCTGAAAAGTGTTCTGCTGGGATCCTTAGTAGATTAGGAGCTACAGTTTTGTTCCTGGAGCCTTGGTTGAATCTGGGTGTGACAAGTACCACAAAGAATGGTGAGACATTAAACTATTGATTCAGGAAGGCTGAGCACACTGGTTCAATTGCTTTTTCCTTCTAGGGAAAACAAAGTGAAGCCGAGCAGTGAAAAAATCATTGCACTGGTGATCCCAGAAGGAAAGTCTAGGGAACCATGCCACGGTTTTTCTTGCATCCTCTCTCTTCACTCAGAACCCCTTAATATGCTAGCTATTTGGGATGACCTGGGCCCAGCTTTGGTCACTTTGCTGCTCTGCAGTGGAGATGAAGAGGGTAAGGTAGAGGGATTGGTTGGCAGGAACCATCACAACTATGCATCTATAGAGATGATGGCTCTTCCCTTAATGCTGCTAAATTTCTGTTCTCTCTTAGCAGCTGTCTTCCATAAGAAGTCTGAGAATGTCATTTCCATTCTGGAGAGTAGAGAAAGCACTGGGGTGGCAGGATTGGGGTCCTCAGGCCAGTTCAGTCACTAAGGCTCTGCATGACCTTGAGGAAGTCACACGGCTACTCTGGCCTTCCGTGACCCATATCTCTAAAGAGATGACAGTAGTAATTATGAGGCTGCACAGAGCGGCCATGAGGGCAGAGTCAGATAGAACCTGTCCCCATAATTTGAAAATATGTAAAAGATTATACCGACAGGTTGCTCCTGTGACTGGCGAGAGCAGATATGGTGACATGTTTTCCAACCAGAAATATTCCTGAGACTAAGGGCTGACACTGAGGGCTTGCCATGTGCTAACTCCTTTACATTTATTAACCTTTTTTTATCCTCAGGACAAGTTCGAAGTAGGTATCGAGACACCCTATTTACAGATGAATGAACTGAGGCACAGACAAGATCACACAGATAGAAAGTGCTGGAATCTTGGGGATCTGATTCTAGAACTTGTGCTCTTCAATGCCTTCTGTAATGGGTGAGAAAATCTGGTCTGTCTTTTATAAAATCAAATAAGACCATCACTCAAGGTACAGTGAGTGCATAGGAGAGACTCAGGGATCACTACTCTTAATACTTTTTTTGCAGCCCATGGTCCCAGCTTTACCCACAAATCACAGTCTGCTGATGCTAAGGAGCTTCTTAGAGGATTCCAGCCTACCAAGAACAGAGAATAAAGTGCATTCCCATGCACCTCAAATCCACCTGTGAATCAGCACCCATTCTTTGTCAGCAAGGTGAGGGCTGCCTGCGGTGTGTGCATCTGGGCCCCAAGGCCTCATATCCATCTCTCTGCTCCTTGGTTTTCTTGGTGGAAATGGGAACGTTCTGGAATAGGTAGGCTTTAGAGTGAGACGGACCTAATTTTGGATCCTGGCTCAGCTGTTTGTCTTCACATCCTCGGGACGTCCGGAAAGATATAGTCTCTTTGAGTCTCAGCTTCTTCACTGTAAAAGGGAGATGATCTTGAATTCTTTCAGAGTTGTTGCGAGGACAAAATTGGGTCATGCTTGTAAAATGCCTAGCACAGTGCCTGGCACACAGTAACCTCCAGAGTCACATCACAGCTGTCATCCATCTACACACTATACACACAGACTGATGTATACAGAGGATGCATATTAATAATTAGGCTACTGTAATTATCAACTTATTTAACCTCACTCAACATCATAAGGCAGGGGCAGTCTTTATTCCCATTTCATAGAGAAGTAAGGGCACAGTTAAGCAGTTTATTCACCCAACTGTAAGTGGCAATATCAAGACTCAAACCCAGGGAGTTTATCTCCAGAACCTATAGCCTTGACTGCCAGAAAGCATTTGGGAAATGACAGCTAGAGAACAGTGCTTCTCAGCTGGAGTTGCTTCTGCTCCCCCTGCCCCATATGACATTGGGCGGTGTCTAGAGATATTTTGTTTGTTACAAGTGAGGGAGGGGTGCTACTGGCATTCGGTGAGTAGAGGTCAGGGATGCTGTTAAATATCCTACAGTGCATGGGATGCCCCACAACAATTACCAGGCCCAAAATGTCAATAGTGTCAAGGTTGAGAAATCCAGCTCTAGGATGGAACAGGATGACACAAACCAAGGGGACTTTATTGCTGCAGGTGTTAGAAGGGGCTTGTAAGGAGCCAGGTTAAGGCGTGGCACCACAGAAGCTATTCCTGTGCCATTGGGGATGTAGCCAATGTCTGGCTGAAGGGGTTGAGCCCAGAAAGCTGGGTCCCAGCTCTGCTCTGAGCAGGCTGACTGGGCTGTTTCCTGAGCCTCTCAAAGCTCCGGTGTCCTCATCTGTTCAAAGGGGGCAAGAATTTACAGGACTATGAGGCTCAACAAGGCAACACACGGACCTGGCAACCAGCCAGTGTTTAGTGAACTGGCAGATCTGGGATGACGCTGGGGGCTTCTTGGCAGCTGGAGCCAGAGCAAGGGATGGATGTGCTGGGCCAGCACCAGACACCCAAGCCAACAGCCGCCTCATCCCTGGAAAGCATTGGCATGAGCAAAAGCAAATGCAGTGGAACAGGGTCTCCAGCCAGTTTCCCTCCCTATAAGGCAGCCTTGTCTGCAGGGGAGAGTGGAAGCAGTCTCTCTCCATATCCGTTTTGGTAGTTCTGTGATCTGAATGGTGCTATATGGATATGGTTTGGGCTTTATCTTTCCCCCAAGGTTTCATCTGCTCAGCCCCAGCAAAAAAAACATTTAAAAGTAAAGAGATGGATGCCAATATCTACAGATTTCATAACATCCTTTATTCCTGTCACACTAATGGGAAAGGTAGGTAGATAACATTGGAGGAGTTTTTTACTGTGGGTTAACATTTGTAAATTTTTTTTAAATTTAAGCCAAAATGTAAAGCTGGTGTCACACACACACACACACACACACACACACACACACACCCCTCCTCATTTTTGCTGTATCTGGAAACTTACTCAAGTTTCATGCTTTCTTTTATTATTGGAGATGTGAACGTTACCCATCAGTTTCTAGAATTTTCCATGAGCCAAAGCCCAATTATCTGAATCATGATTGCTATTTCTTCTCTCAGCAGGAAATCCAAATGTGATTGGTAGATTTTTAAGAGTCTAGTTCTAAGGACACAGGCACCTAAGTCTTTTTAGAGAGATGTTATATTTTTAATCAAGTAAATGTTTTAATTACTAACAGGCCTCCTACCTCCTACCCTCCCACAAGACCTGCTCAGGAATTTCTCACGGGTCTCCTATGAAACATGGAGCAGCAGCTTACTCCTTTGGAGTTCTGATTATAAGGACAGAAAAACACTTGGTAGGAACTGTTATATATATATATATTTTTTTTTTCTGAGCCACAATAGTAGCCAAATAGCCAAATATAAAGCAGGTCTGCTTTGTCTTATATTTGGAAGTCTGCAAGAAGAGGGAATCAGTGAAGAATTAAGCAATCTATCCCCTCCCTCCCTCATTCCTCCCATCCGCTTCCTATTCCTCCACTTAACCTAAAGTTTTGGTGGCCACTGGGACCTCTCATGGTTTTATTGGCAAATGCAGTTGAACCCCTAAAACTACATATGCCAATATAATGGGAAAAATACTGAACTGGGAGAAACTGCAGACCTAGATTCTTGTTCTTCTTTTGCAACCAACCAACTGTGAAACCTTAAGTGTGACATGTGACTTTCTGGACCTCACTTTCCCCTTCTGTGAAATGAGTAGGCAAGGGATGCTGGTGGTTATATTAAATCTCAATGTCTCTAGGGATTAGGCTAATGGGAAAAATTAATGAAGTGGGCTAGGCAGAGCCTGTCTCTTGTAATGGGGCAGCTTTTACCTCTAGCCAATTCTATTTCCAATGCTATGTGAAAATGTGGGTCCAGGGATAACAGGTTGTCCCATTTTTCATAAGAGAAATCTGAGACCCAAAAGCTGAGACTTCTAAGTGAAATATCTTGATTTTTCAGATGTTGAAAATGACTATTGGGTGACTAAACATGTCAATGGGCCAAATATAGCTCCATGACTGAAAGGTTAAAGCCTCTGGACACAATTTTCTCGATGACGACCTAAAACAGCTCCCAACAATAAGCATTCAAATATGCAATACACACAAAATCATATTTGATCCTGAATAGCCAAAGCAATCCTGAAAAAAAAAAGAACAAAACTGGACATATCTCATTTCCTGATTGCAAACTATATTACAAAGTTATAGTAATCAAAACAGTATAGTTTTGGCACAAAAACACACTTAGATCAGTGGAACAGAATAGAGAGCCCAGAAATAAACCACACATATATGGTCAATTAATTTTTGACAGAGGAGACAAGAATATACAATGGGGAAAGGATAGTCTCTTCAATAAATAGTTCCGGGAAAACTGAATAGTCATGTGTAAAAGAATGAAACTGGATCCCTATCTTAAACCATACACAAAAATTAACTCAAATGGATTAAAGACTTGAATATAAGACCTGAAACCATAAAGTTCCTAGAAGAAAACAGAGGAGTAAGCTGTTTGACATTGCTCTTGGCAATGGTCTGTATTTTAGACTTGGCATTAAAAGCAAAGGCAACAAAAGCAAAAATAAACAAGTAGGATTAAGTTAAACTAAAAAAACTTCTGCTCAGCAAAGAAAACCACCAACAAAATGAAAAGGCAACTTACAGAACAGGAGAAAATACTTGCAAATCACATATTTGACAAGGAGTTAATATCCAAAGTATACTGGGAAATAATAGTGAGGAATTCAGTAGTAAAAAAACGCCATATTATCTAATTTAAAAATGAGCAAAGGACCTGAATAGACATTTTTCTGAAGAAAACATACCAATGGCCAACAGGTATATAAAAAGTGCTCAACATCACTAATCATCAGTCAAATGCAAACCAAAACCACAGTGAGATACCACCTCACACCTGTTAGGATAGCTATTATTAAATAGGTAAGAGATAACAAATTCTGGCAAAGATGTGGAGAAAAGAGAACCCTTGTACACTGTTGATGGGAATGTACACTGGTACAGCCACAATGGAAAACAGTAAGGAAGCTTCTCAAGAAATTAAAAATAGAATTACTACATGATCCGGCAATCCCACTTCTGGGTATATATCCAATGGAAACAAAATCATTATCTGAAAGAGATATCTGTACTCCCATGCCCATTGCAGCATTATTAGCATAGATATGGTATGGAAACAGCCTATGTGTCCATCAATGAATGAATGGATAAGAAAATGTGAATCAAAGAAAAAATATATATATACACACAAAGGAATATTACTCAGCCTTAAAAGAGAATGAAATCCTGTCATTTGCAATAACATGGAAGAAGCTGAAGGGCTTCATGCTAAGTGAAATAAGTTAGATAGAGAATGACAAATACTATAAATGGCATCATTTGTATGTGGAATCTTAAAAAAACAAAGGAAGAAGTCAAACTCATAGAAACAGAGAGTAGAAAAGTGGTTGCCAGGGTCTAGGAGATGGGGAAAAGGAAGAAGTTGGTTAAAGGTTACAAACTTTCAGCTATAAGGTCTGAGGATCGAATGTATAACATGGTGACTATAGTTGATAACACTATATTGTAGAAATCTGCTGAGCAAGTAGAACCTAAATGTTCTCACACATAAACAAAAAGGTAAATATGTGAGGTGATGAATGTCTTAACTCAGTGAGGGAAATCCTTTCACAATGTATATCAGTTCATCATCTTGTACACTTTCAATATCTTATAATTTTGTCAGTTATACCTCAGTTAAGCTGAAAAAAATCACATTCTTTATTCCTAAAGTAACCACTGATGTTCAAAAACCAGAGAATGTAACTAGATTCAGCTACAGAATGTATTAATTTGCTTAGCTCACTCTAGAACTATTAAGAGGTTCCTTTGGTTGAGTGATGTGCACAGTAAATCGAATAAATGACCTCATGCATCATGACACATGCATATGGCTTCTTATAACTTTGTCTTTTGGTTAGTTAGACAAACTTATTTCCAACCATTGCCCCGGCAAGAACATAGGAAGAAAAGGCAGCCATGATACCCTGATCATGGGGATTCAAATAAATAACACAGTGAAATGGAAAACATTCTCAATATTTAAATTTTAACTGGCAGTACATATTTCAGGTCTTTATTTCCTCAAGATTTATTTTTAAGTTTATATATTGGGAACTAAAGTGATAACTTTTTGCTTTTTCTAAAGTATGGCTTAGTATGACTAAGTATGGCTTAGTCACTCCCAGCATGTCCCTAAAAGACTTCAACATCTTAGATTGGGTTTATGAGAAATAATGAGCAAAGGAAAAACACTGGGTGTTGACAATCAATCAAACAGATGATGCAGGCAGGCTTGCCTTCCAGGGTTTGCTATGCAGCCCATCAAGCAGTTGAAGGGACAGTATTCGGTGAAAGGTCCACGATCACGCTTCAAGAAGTCAAGTCTCCCTCAACTGGTCTGAGACCTCTGAAATCAAGAGCCCACTGCCAGACGTCCCATTTTCACTTTGCTGTACAGGGGAGGCAGCAAAAATATTTCTAAGTTACTCCGGGAAAATAAACCCCTGGCACAGTTTCCAAGGCATTTTTGCAAAGTCAGTAACTCCTCCAACAGCCGTTCCCAAACTCTGGGATATCACGGACCAGCCACATTTCAAAGCAAATTTGCTGCAGCTAACATTAGAAAGAAAAATTATCAAGAGAGGAATTACAATAAGACAAAAAAACAATTAAAAGCACACCAAAGAAGGCCCAGCAACCAGATTCCATCTATTATCCCAAAGTTTCATACGAAAAAACAATGACATTTGAATACTAAACTAGTAGAAAGAACATACTCTCAAAATGCAGGACCATCTCTTGAGTTGAACAAAATTAACTTTATTAAAAACTTACCACGTTATCCTGACTTTTTCCCCCTGTCCACAGTTCCACGTAACCATTACCGGAATGCACGAACCACTGTTATTCTACCTAATGGTTTACAACTGTATACTCCTTAACACAGGACTTAGTGCCATGTGAGCACATAACATTTATTATTAGTATATCAGAATATCTTTCAAATACATATTTTTTTTGGTTTTTAACCAGAAACCTTGTAGGAGCTCCTAAAAGGCTTTGATTTTAATGAATAAATGTGCCTTGCCCTAAATTCTCTGCCCTTGGGGCTCGTGGGTGGAAATCAGGTAGAATTTTGATAGAGATTCTCAGTTATAGACAAATCAGCACTCTAGAATATGTATAAGAAGGTCATGGGAGCACACCTTTGTGGAGACCCCACACACCAGAAGGAAGGAGGTGGTGGACATTACCTTTGGAATGCACATTGTGGGCTCAGACAAGCGAGGGTAGGTGTAGGAGCTGTAGGAGTGTCCTTGAGGGTGGGTTTTAAATGCACTTGCTCCGAAGGGCATCATGGGTTCCTGGAGCCCGGAACCTGACCGTGACCTCTGCCGCATGGCGGGCTGAGGGCTTGTCTGACTCAGGTATGATGACTTTGGCCTCCTGTCATAGTCATCCAGGCTGGGTCCCCACTCACTTTCGCTGTACGCCAGGCTCTCCTTGGAGCACCCACTGGTCCCTGCAGTTCTAGAAGGCGTGAATTGGAATGGATAATCCAGAGGGGAGCTGCTTGAGGCTCGCTGGTACCCCCATTTGAGGTCACTGTACTCACTGGGTTTGCTCAGTGAGTCCAAGTGTGTGTGATAATCAACAGGAAACCTGGCTCTGTTGGATTGCAAAGGCTTCATCTCAGAGTAGTAGGCTTCCCCATGTTGCATTTTCATTACGTGCCCATTTTGCTTGGCCGAGTGGCTGCCTTTATAAAACGGGTCCAAATCATCTCCATAGAGACTCTTTTCTTTGTACTTTTCCGTCGCATAGTCAGCAGTGGTATCAGATTCGCTGGAATACTGTGAGAAGGTGAGGAATCCATTTTCTTCCCGATGGCCTTGATCATGGCTGGAGGCTCCCTGGTCTGGGGTGGGCGGGCTTTCCTTCCTTAGGGAGTTGGAGCGGGTCACAGAGATGTTGTCGAAATCCTCCAGAAGGCCA
Organism: Phocoena sinus; assembly: GCF_008692025.1. NCBI lineage: Eukaryota > Metazoa > Chordata > Mammalia > Artiodactyla > Phocoenidae > Phocoena > Phocoena sinus. The sequence goes on from NC_045777.1 coordinate 36,394,819, forward strand.
TTGATGGAGGTTTCCTTGCAGGGTTTGTTTCCTCTAACGATTGTCTGGGAATAAGAAAGGGAACACTGTTTAAAGAAAACATTTAATGCTTTCAAATTGATGGAAGAATCCCACCCCGAATCCATCCAATTTAAACCACAGAGGAAACTAGGCCCCAGGAACATTTCATTAAAAAAGATAAAAGAAAAAAAAGTCTGTTGGTTGATTTGACTGGTGAAATAAATCAAATATAAACAATAATCTCAAACTGCAAATTCTTCCTTACCTATCTCAATAGAGAGATCAAACATCAAAAAACCATTTAGAAGACTATATATAGGATATCATTGTCTTATTTGCCAGTTCATTGTTCCTCCACTTAATAATAAACCCTAGCTATCCAACAATAAACTGATGACTATAATTTTAAGTCTATGACTCTTTTGTTATAAAAGGTATATTTATTTTTTATTTATATTTTACATTCGTCTTCCAGATTATTTGCAAAATCAAAAACATTGGTACTCAAATAGTAACATACTCAGAAAGAGGTGCACATTTTTATACCTTTTTATGGAAGACACATAGTAGTTGAAGTTATCAGATTTTATAGAAGAGAAAGAAACTTTCTGAGCTGTAAATAGGGAGCCGCATGAAGATTACTTGCATGATTTAATTTGTGATCAAATGTGACGTTCTTATTAAGTATATAACTGTAATGCTTTCTTGGCCACACTTCTGCGTATCATCAGTATCATCACTGCTGAATTTTGGATAGCTTGGTAATGATGTGCTTGTACCCGAATCTTAGTGACAAATTGCCAAGCCCAAATGTTCCCTTTAATGAGCCTAAATAACACTGGAATGAATAACAGGAACAGAAAGAAATCAGAAACTACTTACAAAACCAGTCAGCTGCACCTTGACAATAACAAGGTTTGCAATAAAATATGATGGCGGTGGGGGGGGGGGGGTGGGGGGGTGGATAAAAGAACAAAGAACAAAGTGTGATTGCAGACTTTGGGATTTCAAGAGAAAAACACCTTTGAGAAAGTAGCAAGGAGTTCAAAGCTATCTCAGTTAGAACAATAGATTTCAAACTGGAAGAAAAAGTCAAAGTTGTCCTAGAGCATATGTTTTTACAGATCAGTGCTTCTCCAACAATCCATAGTGAAAGACAAGGTTTGGTCTTTTTTCCCCCAATCAGTCCTGGACTAAAGCCTTTGGTCTCTACCCTTTACTTTTAAATAGTTTAAGTCTGGAGTACTTTCAGATTAACAGAGAAACTGCAAAGAGAGTTTTTATATATCCCTCACCTAGTTCCCTGATTGTTACTATTAATTAAACTCCACAGTTTATGTAGATTTCATTAGTTTTTTTCCTGGTGTTCCAGGGTCCCATCCAGGATACCTCATTACCTTTATTTGTCATGTCTCCTTAGACCTGAGACAGTTTCTCAGACTTTCCTTGTTTTTGATGACCTTGACAATTTTACTGGTCAGGCATTCTGCAGAATGTCCCTCAATTGGGTGTGTCTGAAGTTTTTCTTATGGTTAAACTGGGGTTACTGGTTTGTGGGGAGGAAGATCACAGAGTAATATACCAATTTCATTACATTATATTCAGGGTACACATGGCTCATCACTGATGATGTTGCCCTTGATCACCTGGCCAAGGTAATTGTTGCCTGGTTTCCACACTGTAAAGTTATATTCCCCTCCCTTCCCTCCCGCTTTCCACATTTCACTCTTTGGAAACAAGTCACTAAGTGCAGCCCAAACTCAAGGGGCGTCAAGTCAATATCTACCTTTCTGAGAGGGTATATCTACATAAAGTACTTGGAATTCTTCTCCACAGGAGACTAGGCAAGTCTCCCTATTTATTTATTCAATCATTTATTTGAATCAGTAGGGATGGAATCATGGATATTTACTTGTTTTATACTCTGGGTTGTAATTCAATACAGGCATACTTCATTTTATTGTGCTTCACTTTATTGCTCTTTAAAGATAATCTTTTGTCTTTTGCTTTTTTTTTTTTTTAACAAATTGAAGGTCTGTGACAACCCTGCCTCAAGAAAATCTATTGGCACCGTTTTTCTAACAGCATTTGCTCATTTCTTGCCTTTGTGTAACATCCTGGTAATTCTCAAAATATTTCAAACCCTCCACCAGTAAAAAAGTTTACAACTCGCTGAAGCCTCAGATGATGGCTAGCATTTTTCAGCAATAAAGTGTTGTAAAATTAAGGTATGTACATTTTTTTAAACATAATGCTACTGTACACTTAACAGACTACAGTATAGCATAAACATAACGTTTATATGTACTGGGAAACCAACAAATATGTGTGTGTCTCAATTCATTGGGGTATTTGCTTTACTGCAGTGATCTGAAGCTGAACTCGCACTATATCTGAGGTTTGCCTGTACTATGTTGTTTTGTTGCTCAAATCGTTCCAGCTTTGGTTGTTAAGAGTTCTTTCAGATTGGTTGCTGTGTCCCTAAGACAAGACTCCACTCTTTTATTTTTTGAGCATTTGCTTACTTTCTGGCACTATAAGGTGCTCCAGGCTCATCTTGTATTTTCACTATCCTTGCCCTAAAATCGGCCATTTCTCCAAGGAGCCTTGGTTCCATTTACTGGAGAATGATATTAGAAACCAGTATCTGGGTGCTGGGTATGCACATTGCTACTGGGGTGTCATTGTTTCCAAGCCTCTCTCAGTAAACAGAGCTATGAAATATGCATATGTAAAGTCACCCATGTACACACACATCTATAATTCTATAAATCCAGCTCTATCAATATTAAACTAAACCTGAATTCAGACGGATATCTCTGAATCTAATCTAGTACCACATGGTGCATTCTAGCTTTCCCCCTTACTTGTCTGTAATCCCCACTCTCCCAACAGTGAAAAACCTGGATTCCATCATCTGCTGTTCATTTACCTATTCAATCCCCATAGATATGCATAGCAGTTTCAGAATTATGAACCCACACCACTATGGGAAACAACTTTGCCAACTAGAGTATAGTGTTTATGTGCAGGGTTTTTTTTTTTTTTTTTTTACTTTAGTCTTACAGTTTCCATTCAAATCACTGTTTCTAAAAGTTACTTAGGTTGGTGTCTTTTTTCCTCACACCCCCCTCAAGGAGGCTATGTCATACAAGTGTAATAATAGATTCTTTTGTCACACTCTGCATTCCATCTTGGGATGCTCTGATCTCCTGGTTGACAGTTTATTTTTTAATTGCATATGTTAGTTCACTTTTGGTGCTGGAAATTTCAATGGGAATTGACAAATGCAAAGCATCATGTATTCACCACTGGCAGTGCCATACAGACTAGTTCTACCCTCTCTCTCCTCAAATCTCCTGACCTTCCCCTAGTCAGACACTACCCCTCCCCAAACCCTGTTTTTCATCCTTACAGTTTTGCCTTTTCCAGGATATCACGTGAACAGAGCCACACATTCTGAAGTGTGGTGAAGACTTTAACAGATCTCACCATTTTGGAACATCTTCTATAGCATCGTGATCTTACCATGAAGCTCCAAGCCTTGGAGTTATTGATGAATAAAAGCTGAGTACCACGGAAATTAAGGTATGGTTGCAGACATTTGAAAAGAAGAAAATCTTATCTATAGTGAAAACAAACAAACAAAACTCCAAGAACCGAAAGCACAGTCTTTTAGCATTTTCAAATGCTAAAAAGGAGCTCCAAAAAAATGCATTTGAAAATGTTTACTGAAGGTGTACATGAATCCCTCTTAAAGGAAACTTTTCTCTCTTGCAATGAAAACTATTAAATCAGTGTTAACAAGAAGGGGCTTACAAAATGTCAACCTTAAAAATAAATTGTTGACCCACCCTCCAAAAATTTTTTAAAAAGAAGGGTATAATAACCTTATGTAATCAGAAAAAACAGTTAAACTAGAACCAAGGCAATATGTGTTTCCATGACACAGGTTTCACTTTAAGGAATCCTAAGAGGCAAAGTGATGATAATGAAATCCAAACATACAGAATTCTAAAACACGGTTTAATCAGGCTTCAAAAGGTAAGAACCGCTATTTATTACTGTCAGGATGTGTTTATTAAAGCAAGATTGTGCAGTTTTGTAGAGATCAATAATACAATAATTGCAAGAGTACCAGTAAATTTCACACAGAAGAACAGCCGGGCATTAAAAATCAATGCAACCCAATCTACTTGAGTTTAGTGCTGTGGTTCTCATTGTCTCTGCTCTGTGCCTCGACCAGCTCAGCACTGGCCCTGGCTCCTGGTGACAGAGGCCATATTTCATGGTGCTCCTTCCTCAAGCTGCTGGCCGGTGATAAGCTATAATGGATATGTGCCTAAGAACAGCTGTCTCCCCTTGTTCCCGGGAAGAGATGAAAAAGTGCCTCTGCTCTCACAAACTGTATTAACCTTGACAATAATAAAGTGTGTAATTAACAGCTTTGCCCTAATAAAACCTTGCATTTCTTTTCCAAAACAATGTCTTCTATCCTCCTCAAGAATGTGTTTCATTTTGTCTTTCTGGTAAACACTTCTCTGGAGGTCAATAAGCCAAATAGTCCCCTGACTCAAGAATAAGCCAGGACCTCTCAGAAAATAATCGACTTTTAAGCACTCCATCTAAATTCTTACCCTCTTTGCAGAGAACCAATTCCCTGTTTTTATTAAGGAATGTGGCTAGAAACACCTGAGTACATAATCACAACAAAAAGACCTGATACACTTGGATTTATATGGGAAGAAATGTTGGTTTTTATAACATCAAAAGAACTCAGACCTTCTATTTTCTTTCAGTTTTCTACATACACTTTTCTGTTGTTGTTGTCTTTTTTTTTTCATTTTTTTAAATCTCTTAAAAAATTTTTTTAACATCTTTATTGTAGTATAATTGCTCCTTTGGTAACCACAGGGGGTGGGGCTAATTGAGTGAGTAGTTGAGAATCACATATTCCTGAAAAACATGAGAATTATGGGCAGGGTATCTCAGAGCAGAGGGGGTGGTGAGGGTTTCTAACCATGAAAACCCTTTAAAATAAATTATGCAATAATCTTAATCACGTATGGAATCCAAATAAGCCAATTCCTTTGCTAAAAATATTATTATGTTCTGCATAAATTATTAAAAAAAGTAGAATGCATCTAAGGAAGGTTCTGTGAATTTTGTGGAGATCAAGATTTCCTCATTAAGGTAATTGGAAAATGTTCTATTGTTGGCCATTTTCTCTGCCTTTGAAAGCACAATGAATCTGACACATTTACTCATCAGTTCCATACAAGGATAACCCCTGAAGGTGACTATTTATTGTTAACTTGGATAAGCAAATGTGTAGTTTATAGCCCTGGTTCTTGCTGCTTGCAATGCGAGGCAGCTGGGCTGTAGTCAACTGAAGTCAGTTTGCCCAGAGTTAATAGTCAGAAGGGCTTTATGTTTGTATTTAAAGTCAATCTGAGACTATGAGTACCATAATTGGGAATTTAACTGTTACCTACTTGCCGTTTTTTGCTTCTGGTGTCTAGGTAGCAATGAAGTTTATGGAGGTATCTCTGCTCAGTAATTTATCCATTTAATTAAACAAAACATTGTTTCTAGGTGCAGGGAGCACTATGAGATGAATGAGACAATATCCCACTCTCCATGTACTATATTCGTATCTTAGCCTGGCTTCCTCAAAAGCAGAGCTGAGACAATGGCTTGCATGTGAATAAGTTTATTTTGGAAAGTGAGGTCAAGGAACAGCGGGAAACAGGGAAGGGGGGAAGGAAATTCGGGGGCACATTATCAAGCTGGTTGTCTGTGGACAATTAGGGGTCAATTCTCAGTCTCAGAACTGAAGATTCAAGGGAATGAAGATGCAAATATTCATCTTCCCATCTCCTCTGTCAGAATGGCTGAGAGGACCCCCCCATGCATGCCACCAGGTGGCAGTAAAAAAAATCACCAGGTCCAAAAGCAGAGTGGTGCGACCGAGGTGACAGCAGGCTGCCTCAGCAACGGCTGGAGGAAAAAACGTTGACCTAAAAGATGTGCAATGGGACACAAGAAGTATCCAGTACGTCTGTTTTAGACATATATTTCACAATACAAAAGTTAAAATGAAGTAAGGCAGGGTCCCCTGCTCACAAACCAATGGGTGTGAATATCGGTATTCTCAGTTAATGTGGTAGATATGCACCAAAGATGTGTGCTCCCTTTCCATAGGGCAACCTTATTGATGTCAAGCTGTTCCCAGCCAGGGACCATATTTCCCAGCACCCTTTGCATCTAAATGGACCATCAGACCAACTCTCACCCAAGGACCATGAGTAGGTTGTGATGTGTGTCCTTCCAGGCCAGTTACAAAGAAATGTCTTTTCTTCTCTTTATTCTCTTGTCTACCAGCTGGATGGAGAAGATCTAGCAGGATACTCTCAGAAATTGCTAGGAGATGCTGGAGCCATGTGATGGAATCTGCATTGCTCAATGACCATGTGCAATGCCATGCTCTGGACAGGAACATCCACATTGGATACTGAGTAAGAAATAAACTCCTATTTTGTTGAGCTTATTTACTGAGGTGCATGGGTTAATACGTTATAGCAGCTGGAAGGAATTACCTTAACTCACAAATCATACTGATGACTATAGTGAGTCTGGAATTATAAAGCATTCCTGGAATAAAAGAGAGACAGAATTTCACTGGTTTCTCTATCAAGTGTGTCCAGGCTACATAGAGAATAGACTTGGGGATGCCAGGCAGACGGGGTGGGGAGGTGGAGGGAAGGATGTATTGGGAGTTTGGGGTTAACAGATGTAACTTATCATATATAGAGTAGATAAACAACAAAGTCCTACTGCATGGCACAGGGAACTATATTTAACATCCTGTGATAAACCATAATGGAAAAGAATATAAAAAAGAATGTATATTTATGTATAACTGAATCACTTTTCAGTACAGCAGAAATTAACACAACACTGCAAATCAACTATACTTCAAAAAAAAAAAATGTGTCCAGGCTAATCCTCCATCAATGGCCATGGAGCCAAGGTCACCCACACCAGCTCCAGGGATGCCAACTCTGAGTTATGAACCAGACATGCACTGATAATGAACTGCAGCACCTGGAGCCCAAGATGGAGCACTGAGAGCTGTGACTGGAACTACTTATCTTAGCTTGATGCTTGGGTACCAAGAAGAGCTGACCACACATGAAGAAGTGTTTCATTTTTCAGTATTTCAGGGTGAGATACAAACTCATACGGATAGCGAAAGAAAGTATCTTCATTAGAGTGTATCACACAAGGGTCAATCCTGTAGTTTGATATTAGTCCCGGTGATAGATTGCTTGTAAAATGGGCACCACTAATCCCCTCCCAATGCGATGTGACATTGTAGTTCTTCACATTGGGAGGTGGTGAAGTCTACGTTCCCACCCTTGAATTTGGGATGGCCATATGGCTTGCTGAGACAAAAGAGGGTGGCAGAAGTAACATGATACTAATTCTTAGTCTGGGCTGCAGGAAGCCCTGCTCTCTCTCTTCCCTGCCTTTCCCAGGTGAACCAGCTTGGACTGGCCGTCTGGAGGATCAGAGATGAACCATCCCTGCTGAGGCCATCCTAGACCAGCCAGCCCCAATTCATCTATGTGCCCCTTTCCTCCACACTGGCCAGAGTAGGGAGATGCAGAAGAAAGGAGGCACAAAAGCTGGGAGCTGGGCCCATTTATGCTAGGGCAGGTGGACCAGACTGCAGAAGGGGAAAGGCCTGCGTGCCTGTGGGTAGGGAATGCTAACCCTTGATGTGGCTACAGAAAGGGACATTTATATGAGTGGAAACTCACTAGAGATGAGTCTGGGAAAACTGGTTTCTCTTAAATGGTGCTACTCACGGAGCCCCCATCGTCTGCTTTTGCCCACAAAGGATGAGTTGGCATGGAGTCCAAACAGGGGTGGGGTCAAAGCTTATCTTTGAGTGGGTTTTAGGTTTTTTTCATGGCAAAATTATTTGAAATTGACATAGCCTTATGGTTATAATTTTGGTTCCATTTATATGGACTCTAAAAAAACAGTCAAAATGGGCATTTTAATATTTATGCAGAGTTTCCTATTATCACTTAAGATTTCTTAAGGAAGTCATTAGATATCAGGTTGCTTCAACAAATTTAGGGTACTTGTGAGGTAAGGCATCTATCCCTTTCTACTCTAAGATTTTTTTTTTATTCCATATTTTAAAAGTCCTGAAAGATTGAGATGTTTAAATATATCAAGAAATTTTCAAATGTGGTGACTGGGAAATGTAAAATTAAATATGTGTTTTGCATTATATTTTGATTGGACAGCATTGAGGTAGAACGGGGCTTGGCAAACAATGACCCATGGGCTAAATCTAGCCTGTCTTAGTAAACAACATCTTACTGGCACACAGCCACATCCATTTGTGTAGCTACAGTATGTGGCTGCTTTTGCACCACAACTGGCAGAGTTAAGTAGTTGCAACAGAGACCACATGGCCCTCAAAATGTAAAATATTTACTAACAAGCCCTTTACATAACATGTTTACATAAAATCTACAGTATCACTAGTTGGACAGGAACATTTTTGGGGGAAAACTGTTCGAGTATTTGATTCATGTGCCACGACAAAAAAGAAGAAAGACTCCCAGTAAGTTGGGTGTGTGGTTTCAGAGGGATGTGGTCACTTGGCACCAAAGGACCACTCTTGGCTTATGGACAATCTGTGGTTCTGTGGCAGAAGGGACATGAAGCAGAGGTCTCCCCACTCCTGAAGCAATTCAGTTTGTGGGCCAAGTCAATCCACTAGAATAAGAAACCACACCCTGTTCTCGAAGGAATTTTCAAGTGACAGTAGAGAAGCAAGTTGGCTGAGTTTTGCTGGGTGTTGAGCTCAACCTTAGGCATCGCAGATGAAATGGGCATATGCAAGGGTTGAGCACTCCCCTCCCCCATACAGGATGTGAGCTTTAAATAATTTGTGAGATGATTGAAACGGCTGCCATCATTCCATGCACTTGCTTAAAAGAGCTTCCAGTCACTAACATTGACTTAAACAGTTACTGTGTGCCAAGACAATTAGAAGTGTTTTTCCCATATTTAATCCTTACAACAAGACTCTGAGACAGGGGCTTTATTACCCCTTTGTACAAAGGAAGGAAATAAGACTCAGAGAGGCCAAGTCACTTGCCTGATGTCACTCAGCTGGTAGGTGCAGGGTTTGAAAGCAAGGCCCACTCTTTATCTATTACAAATACTGCTTCTCAATATATATGGAAATCACAGCACCTCTGTCAGCACACACAACCCCACCTACCCTCTGAAGGGGTAGAAAAGACAGTAAAAGCATCAGGACAAGCTGTATCACTTTGTGATACAATGAAGGGAATGTAAGCAAACACCATGGCAAGCAAAAATAAAATATTTCCAGAAACAAAACTTTCCTAAGGAAGGATGTTTAAAACTCAGAATTATGGGAACTGGGGAAAAACAAGTTGACTGCTCTTTGGAATAATTAGCCCTTGCAGCAACTTCAAAATTCTGTCACTGTAACAAAAGAAGTATCTTGTTACATCCCATTTGCTCAAGATTCTGACATTTAAAAATTTAATAACTAACAAAATGTGTAGTATATGCATTGATTACCACTCTCCCCCTGTAAAGACCAACCAACTGAGTCTTGAAATATGCAATGCTAAATGTCAACATTTTTTGCTTTCTCTGATAGGCTATATAAGGAAGCACAAGCTATGCTTATTTTAAACTTGGTCAACAGAATTTTACCTTTGAGTGTCCAAAACTTTGTTATTTTTTTAACCTGACATTTTAAGCAATCTTAACAAACATGAAAATGATTTCTTCAAGGCATAATAAATGTTAAGAAACTTGTTAATCTGTAAATAAGTCTTCTAGGTGGTTAAACGACATTTAAAGTATAAAGTTAGTATTAAAACAATGTACTTAATATTTCAGAAATGGACTGGTCTTAGATGCCAAACAAAAAATATGCCCCTGTGGGGAAAAAGTAGAGAAAGCTGGGCTCCACGTTTTCCAAATATTTCAGAAATATACAAAGTATTCCTAGTTATTAGGAATAATTATTAATTATTTATTAAATAATAATATTGCTATTAATAGTTATTAATCCATTTATTTTTGGTGATCAAAGTCAGAATAATCATTACCTCCAGGGGAAGGATGTTCATTGGCAAGAAGCCCAAGGGAACAAGGGAACTTTCTGGGTGATGAAAAGTTTCTATATATTGATCTGGGTTGTGGTCACACGAATATATATATGTAAAAATTCAGCAAGCTGTACATTTATGATTTGCCTTTTATTATATGTAAATTATTTTGTTAAAATATATTGGAATGGGGGCTTCCCTGGTGTTGCAGTGGTTGAGAGTCCGCCTGCCGATGCAGGGGACACAGGTTCGTGCCCCGGTCCGGGAAGATCCCACATGCCGCGGAGCGGCCGGGCCCGTGAGCCATGGCCGCTGAGTCTGTGCGTCCGGAGCCCCCCCCCCCCCAGAAAAAAGAGCCATCCAAAGCAGAAAAGGGAAAATGATTGATTCATAACACAAAGGGAAGCTCTGGGGTATTATGTTCCTAGAACATGTTCTGTGACTTAATGCTGGAGCACATTTATCCTATTATGACTGTGTTCAAACATCCCAGAGGGCAAGTTTATGGCTGGAATGAAGGAGTCTAAAAAGAGTTTACTGGATAATCTTGTTCATGCACTCAGGGATACTAACAGAACAGCAAGAGCCCTTGCACCAGCACAGAGAGAAAACCCACTACTCTCCCTTTAGGCAGATGGCAGCTACCTGGCCAAATTTAAAGAGGGGGTGATTTTACAACTCCCCTTCCCTAAGTTATATCTTAGATTAAGCTGGGATACACACAACACCCACACATGAACCCCAGAAGAGACTCAAACAATATTATCTTTCCTTTTACCAAAGCCATATTCCATCAATTGTGTTTCATGTGATGACAACAGATTTAACAAAAAGACACTACAAGAAACAGATGAAATCCAGTTCTGCTTTTGCCTTAGGAACTTTCTCTAAGACATGGTTCATAATATCATTGTGTCCTCACTGAAAGACCTCATGAAACACTTATTTACAAATTGGAGTTAGCAGCTTTGCTTTCCTGTAGGAAAGACTGTTTCTCTCATTTCCTGTCTCTGTTGGAAAAAAAAACAATTTTGCAACTCTTTTAACTAGACTCCCAGGAGGCTTGGGAAAAAAATCAAATTTATACACTATTGATTATGTTCATGTGTGAGGTTTTCACATTTGTGTCTTTTATTATTCTTTTTTCTCTTCCATGATTTGTATTTTTCAGTCCTCAATCTTGTATTTATAATTTGACAAACTTTTCTTATGGGGGATTTCATTGTACAAGTGCCAATCCTTTTGAGGAACAAAATAGGTTTAAAAAATTCCCTTCAATACCAGTTCCAGTATTTAAACTTCTTCCCTTGTAAGGACATTTAAATAATTCTCAGCAATTTATAAATCCCTTAATCCTACATCCAACACAGGACACTGGAGTAAGGTCATCAGTTAGGGTCTTTTGAAGGTTGGGTGTACTTATTAAGAAAATACTAGCTCATTGCATGGAGGGAAAACCTAATCAAAAACTGCTAACATCTTTAGCACATTAGAGACAGACTACAGATGTAATAGGGAAGAACAAATCTGACTTCATATTGGATCTGTTTCTTTTACTTTAACCTTTGTATCCTGTCTCTTTTGCTACAAGTTAAGAATGTTGTCAATAGTCTGAAATACACAGGATAGCCCATTCTCAAGGCTCTGACCTTTAAAGATATAACACTTTTCCAGTCACATAGAGATAAAAATGTTGCGGAACAGAGAATATCATTTGTCTTGCGGGTTTACAGGAATATTATGACCTGACCTACCTGGACAGCTGCAAGAACAAAGGATTCAGACACCAAGAAGTTTGCACCAACCAACCACACCCCCTTCTGCTTTAATATAAAAGAAGCCTGAATTCTAACTTGGATAAAATGGTGCTTTGGGACGCTAGTCCACTATCTTCTCAGTCTACTGCCTTTCCGAATAAAGTCACTATTCCTTGCTCCGACCACTTGTCTCTCGATTAGCCTGTGTGCAGTACAGCAGTATAAGGTTGGACTCAATAACAGAGAAGTGGTGGCTTGACAAGCTTCTAAAAATCCTTATTCCCAGATTGCCAAGAACAAAGACATAAGGATCTCTGGGGTAGAGCCCTGGCATTAGTATTTCTAAACTTCTCCCAGTGATTCCAGTGAGTAGCCAAGGTTGAAAACCAGTGTCCCAATGCAATACATCTCAAGCTCTACCCTTACCCTATACACAAATGCCCAGGGCATCCTGTAAGTTTGCAGGCTCTATTTCAGCAGGTCTGATGTGGGGCATGAATTTCTGAGTTTCTAACAAGCTCTTGGGTGAGGCTGATGGTCTGAAGGACAACTTTAAGTTGCAAAGTCCTAAAGAACAGATCAAGTTCCTTGAATAACTGAGCTGGGGTCTGTATAGTCTAAGGAAAATGAGATCGCCACTGTGTCCTAGAGAGAGCACAGGATTATGAGTTCAGCAATCTGGGTTCTAGTCCAAGTTTGGTCTTTGGTAACTATGAAGCCTTTGTCAAGCTGCTTTAACTTGCTGGGTCTATGGTTCCCGTTTGTGCTGAGGTCTGCCTGGCTCCCTTCCAGCTCCAAAATTCTGTTGTTTTGAAGACTCTCCACATTCCAGCTGCTCCAAGGAGTTACAGCTCCTACAAAGTGCCAAGTTTGCAAAGGAGCTGGCTTGACTGAAAAATAATCTGACAGGTGCTTAATGCCCGGGAGAGAAAATTATGTGCGCTAACTGGAGTTTGTATATACTTTCCTACACTTTTAAATTCCTAGAACAGACACTGACCTTCTATTGTAAACAACTCCTAGTTTAGATACATGAGCCCATCCTGCCTCAAACCATTTGGTGTCTTGACATGTTCTGTATTAACAATGTCAAACTGTGGTAGGTTGATGCAAAAATGGTGCCAATTTTCCTCTCCTGTCTGTATCCAGGTCCATTCCAATGTGACTCTGCAGCTCCTCCTATCAGAAGATGGCGTTTGTTTCTCTTCCCTTTTGGCCACATGACTTTCTCTGGTCAATAGAATGCAGTCAAAGTGATGTCATACCTATCCAAGACTACATCTCTAGAGGCTGTGTAGAGATGCCTGATTGAGCCCAGATGAGACCAGAAGACCTGCCAGCTGAGCATACCTCAAACTGCCAACTTGCAGAATTGTGAAGAACAACAAGTACTTATTGTTCTCAGCTCTTAAAAAAAATCATAGTAAAATATAAAATTTACCATTTTAACCATATTTCAGTGCATAATTCAGTGGCATTAGTTACATTCACGTTGTTGGACAACCACCACCACTATGCATTTCCAGAACTTTTTCATCATCCCAAATAGAAACTGTGCCCATTAAAAAAATAACTCCCCATCTGCCTCCCCTGAGGCTCTGGTAACCTCAAATCTACTTTCTTTCTCCACAAATTTTGCCTATTCTTTGTGTCTCACATGAGTGGAATCATGCAGTATTTGTGTCTGGCTTATTTCACTTAGCATAATGATTTCAAGGCTCATGTTGTAGCATGTATTTGAATTTCATTCCTTTTTAAGGCTGAATAATATCCTATTATATGTATATACCACATTTTGTTTATCCATCTATTGATGGATCAATTTTTGGCTTTTGACTAATGCTGTTATGAACATCAGTGTACAAATATCTGAGCCCCTACTTTGAATTCTTTGGGGCTATGTAACAATAAGAATTGCTGTTTCATATGGTAAGTCTATGTTTAACTATTGGGGAACCACCAAACTGTTTTCCACAGCAGCTACATCATTTTACATTCTCACTAGCAATGCATGAGGGTTCCAATTTCTCCACATCCTTGGAACTTTTTACTTTCCATTTTTATTTATTAGAAGAGAAAATTTTTTTTTTTTTTTCATTGTGGTTTTGATTTGCATTTTCCCCAGTGATGACCAGTGATGTTGAACATTTTTTCATGCACCATTTGTATATCTTCTTTGTAGAATGCCTATTCAAGTCCTTTGCCCATTTTTAAACTGTTTTGTTGTTGTTGAGTTGGAGTTCTTTATATATCCTGGATATTAATTCCTTAGTAGGCAAATGCTTTGCAAATATTTTCTCACATTTGTGGCTTGTTTTTTCACTCTCTTGATAGTGTCTTTTGATGTACAAGGTTTTGATGAAATCCAGTTTATTGACTTTTTGCTTTTGTTGCCTGTGCTTTTGGTGTCATATTCAAGAAATCACTGCCAAACACAAAGTCATAAAGCTTTTCCATTATGCTTTCTGCTAAGTGTTTTATAGTTTTAGCTCTTATGTTTATATCATTGATTCACTTTGAGCTAATTTCTGTATATGGTATAAGGTAAGCCTCCAACTTCATTCTTTTGCATGTGGATATCCAGTTTTCTCAGTACCATTTGTTAAAAAAATTGCTCTTTCCCCATCCAATGGTCTTGACACCCTTATCAAAAATCATTTGACCAAAAATGTGAGGGTTGTTTCTGGGTTCTATATTCTCTTCCATTGGTTTAGATGTGTATTCTCATGCCAGCACCATACTTTGGTTTTTATTATTGTAATAGTTTTCTTATTGTTTTGTAAGTTTTGAAATCACTAAGTGTGAGTTCCCCACCTTTGTTCTTTAAGAATGTTTGGTTATTTGGGGGTCCCTTGAGATTCCATATGAGTGTCAGGATGGGTTTTTCTATTTCTGCAAGAAACGCTGCTGAGATTTATATAGGGATTGCATTGATCTGTAGATCACTTTGTGTAGTACTGTCACCTTAACAATATTAAGTCTTCTAATCCATTAACACAGGATGTCTTTCCATTTATTTATGTCTTCTTTAATTTCTTTCAGGAATACTTTGTAGTTTTCAGCGTGTTTTAAGCTCTTTGGTTTTGGAGTGCTTTGTTACACAACCTTATTTGTGATAATAAATGACTTTATTGAGAAAGCTCCCAGCAAGAGATTAGCCTTACTCATTTGTAAAACAGGTTGTCAGGGAAACTGCATATCCCCTGTCCTCATGTTTCCATGATGGGTCTTCCACTGAAATAATGCTTTTATTCTCTTGTCTCCGCTACTCACGTGTTTGCATGTGACAGGGAGTGTGGCTTATCTGATGGAGGGGAAAGGAGAAGGGTTAGGGCATGTGCATGGCTTGAGGACCCTTCTCTTTATTTTTCTGGACAGTCTTCCTGTCTGCATGGCTTGGGTATTCTTCTACTTCCATGTGTCAAGGACCCAGAACTTCTTGTCCAGAGGTCAGCAATCCCATTCTGACGCCATAATGGTAGGTGATGAGTGTATGTTGAAGTGATCCTCCCTCCCCTGGGTCAATATCAGCTTTGCAGAACGTTTTCTTAGACTTAAACTGGAGGGTGTGGTGGAGGTGTGTATTATATGAGGCCTCATTAGTAAGTGGGGCTTCACAATCATAAAGCTGATATCTGGATTTCTATCTCTTTCCCACAGCATAAACACCAAGATATCCCCATTGCCCTAACCTCATGTGCAATTATAATTATTTGAATTGGTCCTGGAAAGGAGAAGAGGCCACGCAGGAGAATTCAGGAATTGAAGGAGGAAAGTGCTGCTGGTGGGATGGTGGAGAGAAGAGATCAGGAGAGAAAAAGAGTCTAAAGGGAAAGGGCATATCTGTTACAATCAAGGTACCCTTTATTAATCACTCACTATGTGCTATCCTCCATCTATTGTTTTTAACCTTCCCAGCAGCTCTAGGAGGCAAGTACTACTATGCCTCATGTTACAAATGACCAAAGAGAAGTTATCAAGGTTTGAAGCTTGTTAATGGTTGTAATAGATGAAATATTGCTTTAATTCTTCACCCCCCCTCCCCATAATGATTATAAATTCAACCCTTTGTACATGACTTTTTAGTGCCTCTCAGCAGAGTATATGGAATATATATATCCCCGACCCATTGACTTTGAGCTTAGCCATGGGTCTTGCTTTGGCCATTGAAGTATTAGTGAATAGACACAGCAGCGGCTTTCATGTGCTTTGCATGGTTTGGCTTGGTTCCTTGAGTTCTTGCCATCTTCCCTGAAAAGAACCTGACTTGGGCACTTGCTCATCCAAGAATATACCAAGAGGCATCCAAAACAGACTTGAACCTGACCCAAACCCTGAAGCCAACTTCAGCTGTCCTGAAGCTTGAAGCAGAGTGACCTACCAACCTGCAGACCCAAGAGTAAGAAAAATAAGTGTCTGTACTTATAAGCCATTACATTTTGGGGGTTGTTTGTTAGGCAGCATTTTTGAAACCATAGTTGACTAATACAGTGGTGAAGTCACGATTAAATTCCAGGACTGTCTGAATTCAAAGCCTTTGCTCCGAACCTCCCTAAAATATAACCTAGCGAATCACATTGCCCATGGCTAGCCCCATTATATGCAGGTGGAGCAGAGCCCCTTGGTGTCTGGGATGTGCTTAGTACAGATGCTCACATGCCATGGATTAATCATCCTTATAGATAAAGCTTCAGGCTGATTTGTCAGTCAGTTCCTCAGAATCTAAAGATTTCTTTTGCACTTCTTTAATCATTTTGCACTGCAGGACTTTTCCATGCTACACTGTAAGCTAGTAAAAAGCTTGGTTTACACGCAACATTTGACAGAGCTGAGATTTCAGAGCTGCTCCAAATCAAACATGACCACAGCATCTGAGCAAAATGCCGAAAGGACCCACTTTATCCACCAAAGTTTGCTTTCCTCTCAGGGAATAATTTGAACTTAATCCAAGGAATTCCTCACCTTGCATGAATTGATATGTAATACAACTTTTGCAGGCAAAAATAGCCATGTACTTAATCTAGTCTTTAACCAGAAAACAATACACCAAAATAAAAAACAAAAAGCAAGCAAGCAAATGAACAAAAGAAAAATAACATGTACAATCAGTCATGCACTTTAGTTCCTATTCCTCTAAATCACAGATGGTTGAGACAGAGGAGTCTTTAATGGGAAAGCCAAGTTGATTTATTTTAACCCATTTGGTCTTGGCACAGAACCCAGGAAGCTGGATGGGACCACTTTCAACATAGAAGCATCACAAAACATAGCAGGCTGGTAGGTATAGTGGCCTGGAGAGGAAAGATCACAGCTGCCTCTAGATACAAAAATAGCCAAAATCCCTACTAGCTACCTGGCCAATGACATAATGGCTTTCTGGGTAGATGGCACACTTAGGGAGTGATGCCCTCTGGCCTCTCCCAGGAGTGCCTCTAGGTGGGGAGGGAGGACAGATTAGCAGCAGCCAGCTTTACGTGGCGGTGAGAGGCGGCCATCCATTTCTCCATTTCTATCCACTCCTTCTCTTCTGTTCTTCCTCCCGTTTCCGCAGATCCCTTCCCCTTATGACACTTCATTCCCCAAAGGCTTCAACTTCTGCCCTACTTTAATCAGAGAATCAGTACCTCCTGGTACTTGAGGGTTTCTGTCTCCCCCTAGCTGGTCTCCAATTCACACAGGGCTTCTGCCCCAGAGGAAACTTCAGGAGTGTCTTTCCACATTGTTCACTGTGAGTAGCCAATGTCCCTTCTGCATATTAGTCGGCTCACACCCTCTGGAGCCACAGGCCATGACCGTCCTCCAAGACCCTGTCTCTAAACAGCTTCTGGATTCAAGTTTTTCTAGATTTTCTAGTGCTTTCAATGTGTTACACACTGTTTAAAGTTCTCTCTCTCTCCCTCCCTCCACCCCTCTCTGTTTCTCTCCCTATTTAATCTTCATAACAACTCTATGAGGTCTGTACTACTATTATCGCCACTTGACAGATGTAGAACTGAGGCCTGACGCAGTAAGTAGGAAAGCTGTGTACTTGAACCCAGGCCTTCCAGCCAGCACATCCACATGGCTAAAAAAAAAAAAGATTATCTTTTGGGATTTATGTTGAGGGCTTTACATATATTTTCAAATTTAATCCACTCAACAACCCTGTAAGATTGGCAGAATTATTATCATCCTATGACATGAGAAAAGAGGGGTATGGAGGTTAGCTGACTCAGTCATGGCCACACAGCCTGTTTAAGTGGAGGAATCAAGGTTTGAAGCTAGGTTGCTTTAGATCCAAAAGCGTTTGCTCTTAAAGAGTTTTAAATCCCTATTCAAAATGGTTGCCTCCAAACTTGGGTAACTCTGCCCCTTTGTCACCCACACACCAACACCAGCCTTTCTCCTCTCTCCTTATACTCTGGAGGGAAGAGAAAGATACCTGATTGTCTTGACACTATTTTCTTCCCTCAGAGGGGCCACTGAATGCTGAAACCAAGCATCCTGTGGGAGGGAGGGAAAAACCCAGGGCTTGTATAAGCAACCATGGGTGTTACCTGGGATGTTACCCTGTTCAGAGGCATTTGGTACCCCATCAGGGAACTGCAGAGAGAAAAGGTATCCTAATCTGGGTTCTTCTGAAAGCAGACCCTAACAAAGGTCTTCAGTTCTTTACATGGGAGAAGATTCCAGGAATCCATGGAGAGACTGAGGAAAGGGCAAAGGAAACGAGAGAAATCCGAAATGGGTGCATGAATGAGCTGCTTACCACTGTGGGTGACTGGGGCTCCGTCCTGTAGTGGCCCCTGTAGGGATGCGTGCAGAGTGCATGTCAGAATGATCCCCCTAAGTGACAGGACAGCAAAGTGTGTCTACCAGGGCCAGTCTCTACCTAATGTTCTGGATGTTCTGTAGGTGTTTGGGGGACAAATGAAGGAATAAGAGACCCCCAATCTGGACAGTGGCCTGGGGGGGACAGTAATGACAACTGTATAGGATGGCACAGATGAGAGTAAATCTCATAATGTTGAGTGAAGGAAGTTAGGAACATTATCAAATGTCTACAAATAATAAATGCTGGAGAGGGTGTGGAGAAGAGGGAACCCTCCTACACTGTTGGTGGGAATGTAAGCTGGTGCAGCCACT
Organism: Phocoena sinus; assembly: GCF_008692025.1. Taxonomy (NCBI): domain Eukaryota; kingdom Metazoa; phylum Chordata; class Mammalia; order Artiodactyla; family Phocoenidae; genus Phocoena; species Phocoena sinus. The sequence goes on from NC_045777.1 coordinate 36,413,882, forward strand.
GTGGAGAACGGTATGGAAGTTCCTTAAACAACTAAAAACAGAGTTACCATACGATCCAGCAATCCCACACCTGGGCATATTTCCATTGACAGATGAATGGATAAATAAGATGTGGTATATATATACACATACACACACATATATATAATGGAGTACTACTCAGCCATAAAAAGAATGAAACAATGCCATCTACAGCAACATGGATGGACCTAAGATTATCACACTAAGTGAAATAAATCAGACAGAGAAAAATGAAGATCATATGCTATCATTTATATGTGGAATCTAAAAATACGATACAAATGAACTTATTTACAAAACAGAAATAGACTCACATAGTAAACAAATGTACGGTTACCAAAGGCGAAAGGCGGGGGACGGGCGGATAAATTGGAAATTTGGGATTAACAGATACACGCTGCTATATATAAAACAGATAAATAACAAGGGCCTACTGTATAGCACAGGGAACCATATTCTATATCTTGTAATAACCTATAATGGAAAAAAACCTGAAAAAGAATATATATATATATATATATATATATATATATATATACGCACACCTATATATAAAACCGAATCACTTTGCTGCACACCTGACACACTATACTTCAATTTAAAAATAAGTCCAAAAAAATTAGGCACAAGAGAGAAGATCCTGTACAATTCCATTAAAGTCAAGTCCCCAAACTGGCAAAATCTTTGGTGGACAGTGGTTACCTTTGGGTGTGACTGAGAATGGAAGGGGGCCCAGGGTTGGCATCTGTTGGGGTAGGGGGTAGGTGCTAGAATATGGTGGTGCTAGTGTGTCCCTTTGTTAAAATGTGTTGGGCTGTTCATTTATAATTTGTGCACTTTTCTGAATAAATGTTAAACATCAAGACATTTTTTTTTAAAAGTGGAAGTGGGCGAGTGTAGGCTTGGCTTTTAAGCATTTCCAGGGCTTGTGTCCTCACCGAATGAGAAATACAGAAACACTCAGAGTTAATTTCCCTCTATGTGTATTGCAAAAAATACTTAAGAAAGCCAAACATTTTTACAAAAGCAACTAACATTTAGGATCACAAAACCTTTTGCTGTTGGCTGTTTTAAAAATGAAGGACCATATCTCATCTTCTCAAATGACCTCTCCCTCCAATACTTACTACTAATTACAAAGGAGAAAAGAGTAACCTTACAGTGGAGAACCCTGGCACAACCCACCTTCGTCTAGTGAGTCCCACCAGCAACGGGACACATTGAAATTGACCAGATGCAACAGGAAGACCCAGGATCACTTCTCTGATAGGGTTGCAAAGGTATATCACCTGAATTCCATTACGAGGAAGTGGCAGACAAAACCAAATCAAGGGACATTCTATAAAATTAGTTGCCTAGGTCACGAAGAAGTGCCAAGGTCACAAAAGATAAAGTAAGGTTGAGGACCTAGTCTAGACTCAATGAGACTAAAGAGATGTGACAACTAAATGCAACATTTCATCATGTCATTTTCTCTTTTCTTTTTTTTTTTTTTTTTTTTTGGCCACACCGTGGGGCTTGTGGAATCTTAGCTCCCTGACCAGGGATTGAACCCGGGCCTCAGCAGTGAAAGTGTCAAGCCCTAACCACTGGATGGCCAGGGAATTCCCCACAACAGGTGATTTTCAACTAGATCCTTTTGTTATAAAGGCTGTTACTGGGACACTGGAGAACCTTACTGGGGCCTGAGGATTAAATGGCTGTAAAGTCTTGGTGTTAATGTCCTGATGTAGATGGCGGCATGTGGCTATTTAGAAGATGCTCTTTTTCAGTAGGAAAAACACACTATGGGATTTGGAGGTGGCGGAGCACTGGGTTGACAACTTACTCTCAACAGATTCGGGACAGAGTTCTTTACATGGTGCTTACGACCTCTATATAAATTTGAGACTATTTGAAACGAAAGTGAAAAGTAAAGGAATTTCCATGAATGCTTTAGCCAAGAGGATTCCCGATCTCAGAGGACAGCCACGCAGTCCAAGAACACGAGGTGCAAGCGCTCCTTCCTGGAGTGGATTTAAGGTGATCAGCGAGCCTCAGCTCTTTCTATGCCAGACAAGGTGATCAGACACCCTTGATCACGTGTAATGTCTTCTTATTTGACTTTCAATCTTGTTTTCAAAACCAGAGGGAAATATTTTAAATATCAAATATCTTCTCTGCAAAATCTGACAGGATATTTTTTTTAAAGAAAAATTCCTGTGTAATGTGCACATATTCTCATATTTAAACAAAATTAATAGGAAGACTCTAAAATGAATTAATTTAAAATGAATTAATTTATAGGAAGCTGCTGAAACACGATTTGAATCATTTAGATTAAATCTGCTTTTCTGGACGGGTCCACTTCCACCGTGTTCTATTATCAGTGTTAGATTGGCCTTGACAACCCTAATAAATTAAACTGTCCAGCTGCTGCTCCGTCATCGGATGCCACTGGCAAGAGAAATGAGACTGAAAGAGGAGAAAGGGAAATGAGGCTATTCATTGTGATGAAGAATAAAGCAAAGCATCTCCCAGATGAGCAAATTAATGATGCCTCTTCACCAAGTGATGGTCTTTATCTGGAAGGTATGAATTCAACCCCCCTCCCAGGACCAGAGAAGGGCTTCCCTTTATAGCCAGACACCGGGCTTTGGGTAACAGGGAACTGATGACCTGCTGGTGTGTGTGTGTGTGTGTGTGTGTGTGTGTGTGTGTGTGTGTGTGTGTGTAGAGTATTCTCAACGTGGTCTCTTTTTTTTTTTAAACAGAGAACAGGAGTATTTATTATTTTTAAATTTATTTATTTATTTATTTATTTTGGGCTCTGTTGGGTCTTCGTTTCTGTGCGAGGGCTTTCTCTAGTTGCGGCAAGAGAGGGCCACTCTTCATCGCGGTGCGTGGGCCTCTTACTGTCGCGGCCTCTCTTGTTGCAGAGCACAGGCTCCACACGCACAGGCTCAGTAGTTGTGGCTCACGGGCCTGTTGCTCTGCGGCATGTGGGATCCTCCCAGACCAGGGCTCGAACCCGTGTCCCCTGCATTGGCAGGCAGATACAATGTGGTCTCTTTAGCAAGAAAGACAGTCTTGCCTTCCTTTCCCCAGGCCCAGGCCAGCAGCTGTCACTTGCCGGCTGATTAGGTGGTCATCAGCCAGAGCCTGAGCCATAGCATGAGTCACACGAGGAGGCCACCTGCAGTTGGAGCCCATTTGTGCTGCCCTAAGCAACCGAGCTAGTGCCACCACCTTCCAGACTGACGAGAATCAGACACATCACAGTTTTACCCTGCACAGTTGCCCACATATCCCAGCTGAGGGCAAAGACACCAAAAGGGGTTAAGCAGGCGCAGATGCAACCCTTCCTTTCCCTCTGCGAGACTGACATTTATGATGAGGGAATCACACCAGGCAAATGAGCCCACGGCCCTCGAGCTCGGAAGCCAACCCTCTGCGACCAGCCGTCAAGGCCATCAGAGGCACGGACATCAGGGCCTGTCTGCATTTGGCCACTGGGCATGCTCTACTGAAAGATTTTACACTAGCAAAGCAAGAACACACTAAAAAATGACTAACTTTGGCAAACTTTCTATTCTAGGAATTTGGAAATTGTGGCCCTATATTAGCTGGTCGGTCTTCCACACTGATAATATACTCTCCCATTTAAAACAAGAGGATTCTCAAAAATTGTCCCAAATGGAGTAGCAAAAACAGACAAGACAGATGGATAGCAACACTTCTAAATCTAGTCCACAGAAGGCTTGTAACCAGCCCATGAAACTAAAAGAAGTAAAATGTCGGATGGTAATTTCCTTGGAGGTAGCCAAGCGTAGTGGGTTTTGTTTTTTGTTTTATTTTCTTTTAAAATTACACTCAGCTATTGTTTTCTAAGGACATACATCAGATTTCAGACTCAAGTCTGTCCCCTGGTGTTGAAAACGGTAAAAGCAACTGCGGCTACTTAAGGTGCTTAAAAGGCATCTAAGTACCTTGCGGATAAGGCTGAAATCACCCTGCTATACACAAACCCAACGGTGTACGGTGGGCTAATAAAGTCCACGATAGTTTTTACATTGAATGTATTCAAAACCAGATTAGCCACTAAGGAGGATGTCAAAGGTATGCACCGTGTCCTCCAGACTATCATTAAACACCTCCCATTTTGCTACCCCAAGTAGAGTCTGAATGTGGCTTCACACACAGGGCCGGTGCTATCAGTTATCTCTGCTGGACTTTCTGACTTTCTGAAACAACATTGCTGGGAGTGGGCTGGCATCCCCCAACTGGAGAACCAGCCTGCACCGTGTGCTTGCCCCATCCTTACCCAGAATCATATACTTAGTAGAGTTAACTGAATCGAATATAGGAGATGTGCCTGATATTTGAATTACAAATGGGCAAATATAAGGTGCAGACATATTTACAAGATCCTAAGGTATTTCCTCTTTCTTCTTCTAATTTCTCCTCCAGTCTTTGTGGCAGACACTGCTGATAACCTGCTTGAATCTGCTGGGTCTCTCTTACTGTACCTGTGTGTCCCTCCCCTGGCCTCTGTGTGCTTTGCTTCTAATGACTTGCTCTCGTAACTCATCTTCCAATGACTGCCCTTGGGGCCACTCTGCCTGCATAGACAGATAGCAGTAGTGCTTGGGAATCTACGGTTTCCCGGACCTGGAGGGGCCCTCAGCCAGCCTGCCTGTGGTGGGAATGTGACAGTAGCTCCTTGCCTCAACAGGGAATAAACTCAGAGGAGTCATTTATGCTCCAGGGCTCCCCAGGGCTCAGGCTGAGACTGGGAATTCGCCTGAAACTGCCCTACTGCTGCGCTTCTTTCTTCCTTCTCTCTGCCTGTTTCCCTTGCTCTCTGACCAGTTTTTCCTGGGATCACGACCTTCATAAATCCTTTGCACATGAATCTTTGCCTTAAGGTCTCCTCCAGAGAACCCATCCTGAGATGGCTCTGTTCTCTTCTTAAAAAATTTTTTAAACAGGTATGAACAATGTTATTCAGCTCCGTTATGGAAACCCAAGGTGCCTGGTCCATTATGGAAAACACCTCAGTGGTTCATGTTAATCAAACTCTGAAGCAGAATGGATGGTGAACGTCCAAATCCGAAGTTCTCACTGAGGGCTGACCTCAGGGGCCCAAGGCCCCCTGCCCTCCAGGCTGCTGTTCCTCCCAGCTTACTTCACCTTGACACTGGTTGTCATCCTGTCTTCTCTGCCTGGAGAGCACATTTCCCAGACTTGCTCCCTCACCCCATTCCCACCGCTGCTGAAATACCACCAGCTCTTCCCATACCACCCTGTCTATTCCCTTCCCTCTCACGTTTTGTCCCCTTTACTTTTCCTCCTGGCACTTATCACCATCTGATATTTATTAGCTTTTACTTTATCTCTCCCTCATTAGAATATAAACTCCACAAAAAACAGAAACTTTATTTTACATATCATTAGACCCCTATCACCTAGAACAGGGAATAACACAATTTTTCTGTAAATGCCCAAATAGTAAGTCTTTTTGGCTTTGTGGGCCAAATGGTCTCTATGGCAACGACTCAACTCTGCCACTGTAGCACTAAAGCAGCCAGAAACAACATGAAAATGAATGAGTGTGGTTATGTTCCAATAAAACTTTATTTACAAAAACCAGACTTCCGGTTTCTGGTCCAGCATGTAAGGAGCTTAGAAATTGCCCCTCCATCCTAACAACAAGTAACATGCTGAACAAACTGAAAAAATCAATAGCTCTTCTTAGCTCCATCAGAGCAGTGAGGTCACAGGGCAAATTTTGCCTCCCCAAATTGGAGAGATGGGTGAATACAGGGAATCAAAACTTCACAGAGCAGAAACCTCCATGGGAACTAGTGCCACAATAGGAAATCTTGGACTCTAACTGACAAATTGCTGGAGGCTCAGTGTGGACAAGTCTCAGAGTTAAAAACTTCAGGGGGATCCAGTCATGGTGTGGGAGGGAGGGTTCCCACACTTTTGTGAGTTTTATCTCTAAGAGCTCAACCAATTTCTCACAGTAAATATCAGAGAAAAATCCACCCGATTCCCACAGGGGGAGGAGAAAAGAAACCATTTTGAAAAATGCCAGAGCATTCTGTTCTTCTTAACAAGGCCTGCCCTCAAGAGAAACTATTTTACCAGAGCTAAAGTACTGGTTTTTATTTTCCAGAGCCTAATAATTAAGGAAGAAATTATACCAATTCTCTATAATCTTTTCCAGAAAATAGAAGCAGAGGGGATATTTTCTAACCCGTTCTCTGAGGCCAGCATTACTCTCATACCAAAACTAGACAAAGATATCACAAGAAAAGAAAACCACAGATCAATCTCTCTCATGAACAGACATGCAAAAATCCTCAATAAAACATTAACAAATTGAATCCAGCAATGCATAAAAAGAATTATACATCATGACCACAGATTTATCCCAGGTCTGCAAGGCTGGTTCAACATTCAAAAATCAATTAATGTAATCTACCACAACAGAAGAAGAATCACATGATCATATCAATAGATGCAGAAAAAGCATTTGACAAAATCTAACACTACCTCATGATTAAAAACTCTCAGAAAACTAGGATTAGGAGAAACCTCCTCAACTTGATGAGGAACATCTACAGGAAAGCTATAACCAACACCATACTTAACAGTGAGAAACCAGAAGCTTTACTGCTAAGATCAGAAACAATGCAAGGATGTCCCTTCTTACCACTCCTTTTTAATATTGTACTGGATGTTCCAGCTAATGCAATAAGATAAATAAAGGAAATAAAAGGTATCCTGATTGGTAAGGAAGGAATTAAACTGTTTGTTTGCAGATGACATGACTATCTATGCAGAAAATCTGAAAGAACTGACAGAAAACCTCCTGGAACTAAAAAGCAATTATAGCCAGGTTATAGGATAAAAGGTTAATATAAAAAGTCAATCACTTTCCTATATACCAGTAATGAACAAGAGAAATTTGATATTAAAAACATAATACGATTTACATTTGTGTGCTTTAAAATGAAATACTTAGGTAGAAATCTAACAAAATATGTACTAGATCTATATGAGGAAAATGACAAAGCTCTGATGAAAGAAACCAAAGATGAACAAACACATGGAGAGATAGTCTATGTTCATGGATAGGAAGACTCAATATTGTCAAGATGTCAGTTCTTCCCAACTTGATCTATAAATTCAATGCAATCCCAATCAAAATCCCAGCAAGTTATTTTGTGGATACTGCCAAAATGATCCTCAAGTTTATATGAGAGGCAAAGATCCAGAATAGCCAACACAAAATTGAAGGAGAAGATCCAAGTCAGAAGACTGACGCTACCTGACTTCATGACTTATTATAAAGCTATAGTAATCAAGACAGTGTGATATTGGTGAAAGAACAGAGAAATAGACCAATGGCACAGAATAGAGTGTATAAAAACAGACCTGTATAAATACAGTCATCTGATCTTTAACAAAAGAGTAAATATAATACAATGGAGCAAAGATAATCTCTTAACAAATGGTGATGGAAAAACTGGACATCCACATGCAAAAAAAAAATTAATCTAGACACAGATTTTATACCCTTCACAAAAATTAACTCAAAGTGGATCATAGACCTAAATGTAAAATGCAAAACTATAAAATTCCAGAAGATAATTTAGATAGATGACGTTGGGCATGGCAATGACTTTTTAGATACAACACCAAAGGCATGATCCATTAAAGAAAGACTCAATAAATTGGACTTCATTAAAATTAAAAACTTCTGCTCTGTGAAAGACACTGTCAAGAGAAGACAAGACACAGACTTGGAGAAAATGTTTGCAAAACATACATCTGACAAAAGATGGTTATCCAAAACATACCAAAAACTGTTGAACTCAACAATAAGAAAATGAACAATCTAATTTAAAAATGGGCAAAAGACCTAACAGAAACTTCACCAAAGATGGCAATTAACTGTATGAAAAGATGCTCAACAACATATGTCACTAGAGAATTGCAAAATAAAACAATGGGATACTACTACACACCTTTAGAATGACCTAAAGTCAAAACACTGACAACACCAAATGCTGGCGAGGATGTGGAGAAACAGGAACACTCATTCATTGCTGGTAGGAATGCAAAATGGTACAGCCACTTTGGAAGACAGTTTGGTGGTTTCTTACAAAACTATGCATATTCCTACTACATGATCCAGCAATTGTGCTCCTTGGTATTTATGGAAATGATTTGAAAATTTGTGTCTACACAAAAACCTGCACACAAATATTAATAGTGGCTTTATTTATAACTGTCAAAACTTGGAAACAACGAAGATGTCCTTCAGTAGGTGAATGGATAAATAAACTGTGGTCCATCCAGACAGTGGAATATTATTCAGCACTAAAAACAAGTCAGCTATCAAGACATGAAAAGACATGGAGGAACCTTAAATGCACATTACTAAGTCAAAGAGCCAATTTGAAAAGGCTACACACTACACGATTCCAACTATGTGGCATTCTGGAAAACAAAACTATGGAGACAGTAAAAGGATCAGTGGTTGCCAAGGGGTTAGGAAGAGGGAGGAATGAACAGGCAGAGCATGAGGATTTGTAGGGCAGTGAAACTACTCTGTAGGATATAATAATAATGGATACATGTGAAAATCCATAGAATGTACAACACCAAGGGTGAACTGTGACATAAACTATGGATTTTGGGTGGTAATGATGTGTCAGTGAAGGTTCATCCATTGTAACTGATCTACCCCTTTGATGTGAGATGTTGATAGTGGGGGAGACTGCGTATGTGGGGCAATGGGGTGTATGAGAAGTCCCCTACTTTCTGCTCAGTTGTGCTGTGAACCTAAAACTGCTCTAAAAAATAATGTCTGTTAACAACAACAACAACAACTCCAAATCAGATGGCAGGCTAGGTTTGGCCAGTAGGTTTAGTTTGTTGACTCCTGACTTAGGTCTCTTGTTGAAGAAATAAATGAAAGAATCCTAAAGCCACATAATGAATGATCCCCAAACAACTGGTATTTTGCTCATAATTGTGTGGGTCAGGCACTTGGGAAGGGCGTCGGCTGGGCAGTTGTCTGTAACTGCAGTCAGATGCTGTCTGGGGTGGCAGGCACAGGGACTGGACGTCCAAGATGCTCACTCACATGGCAGCTGGTGGCAACTCCTTCCTGGGAGCTCAGACAGGCTGTCCGAGCGGCTACATGATGCCTCTCCAGGGTGGCAGTTCCTTACACCGTGCCGGGCTCCTCCCAGAGCTTGCATCACAGGAGAACCAGGTGGAAGCTGCAGGGCCTATCCTCATCCAGCCCCGAGACTCCTGCGGTAGCACTTCCCACACATTCTCCTGGGTACCAGGGAGTCAGAGCCCAGCCTGAATCAAGGGGAGAGGAAGTAGACACCACCTCTGCTAGGAAAAGTATCAAAGAACAAAACCATGTTGAAACTATACTCAACTACATTTTCACCTGGAGTGGGGGTGGGTGGGTAGAGAAGGAACAGATACTCATAAAGGGCAGACTATGAGGCAGGCATTAGGCCAGGTGCTTTATATACGTTAGCCTGCAACTCCCCGAAGTAGGTATCACAGCCCCCGTATTACAGCCAGGAATCGGAGGCAGAGAGCGATGAAGGAGCTGCCCAGACCACAGCGGTGGTCAGGGGCGGATTCTGGTGCCAAAGCCAGATCTGCCTGATACGCATCCTTTTAGACTAGTTGATGCTCCTGGGGATGCAGCAAAGGGAAGCAGCACATTGGGAGGCAAATCAGAATTCTCTGGCTGAAACCTCTGTGTTCTCTATGACGGTGCTTCTTAAACTCTACCATGCACGTGCATCACCTGGGCATCCGGTTGAGACGCGATTCTGATTCAGCAGGTCTGGGGTGAGCCTGAGATTCTGCATCTAAGAAGCTCCCAGGGGTTGCTGAAGCTGGCCTGTGACCTGCACCTTGGGAAGCGAGGCTCTGTGGTACAAAAGGGGTTCGTTGCCCAGACAGGGCCCGTGACCCAAGAAAAGCATGTCTCCTTCCCGAGGGGCCTGATAAACTTAGCTCTCTGTGGGCAGTTAGACCCTAAGGATAGAAGTCTGGGGTGGGTGGCAGGGGGTGGAGGAAAGCTGTTGGATTCCTTGGCAGTCTGCCGCTTCCCACCAGTAGGAATGGGGAGGAGTGAGAAATTGCCATTTTCCTCTGCAAGTCTTTCATTCCATCACTTTGGTCTTCCTGGAGTTGTGTGTAAAAATATAGATAATTGCAAAAAGCTGGACCACTGCAATTGTATGTGATTCTGGCACAATAAGGCTGAGAGGCATAACTGAGTTCAGAAAAAAGACTAAGTCATAAATCTAAAGGGAAAGCAAACCAATTATTCCAAGTGACTCAATGGGATAACACTGACTTATCTCACAGCAGCCTCGGCTTAACTAATTAACTGCAAAGACTATTGCATTTATAACTGGAAAAGCTGACAAATTAAAGCTTCAGTATGTCCTTATTGGATGTAGCAACATGAAATTGCAGGTGCCGCCACTGCTACATCCATTCAGCCAATTCTCAGCGTGAGGCTGTACAAGTTGTTCAGGACCTCTAGGCGGCGCTGCAGCATCTTTATTTACAAAACCAGAATTTAAAACTGGAATCAACCGAAAGAAACCTGTTAGTTCAGTGGTTCTCAAAGGCACTGAATCGAATTCTGGAGGCTGGACCCTGGGAATTAGTATTTTAAGTAACTCTTCCCAGATGATTTTTCTACATTGCCCGTTGATGTGCTGGCATGAGCTGGCATTAAAAACAATTAAACCCATTACTGAAAAATAAGGAAACTGAGGCTGAGATTTATTCAGTTTGCAGGGACCAGACAAGGAGCCAGGAATCCCGCCGCTTGTTTCAACGGCTTTGCTACCAAATCACGGAAAACAAGAAGTGAGAGAATTTTAAACACGTTTAATTGTCAAAGCATCAAATGATTGTTAAACCTCTAAAGTGTGTCCCGAAATCGAAGATACACCATGGAAGAAAAGGTAAAGGCTATCAAAAGAAATTATGCAACTTTTAACCTTCAATTGAGCTAATATTAATATAATGAAAAATAAGCCTTTTGTTAAGTATACAAAAATGGGTAGGCTTGTAATGTGGCCCAAGCACCAGTAGATGGCAGCATACCCTTAGGAATGCACAATGCTTGGGCACATCTAGAGTAAAGCTGTATGTAATACAGTAAATACAACTTTTAACAGATGAGCTAAATGTCTAACGTGTAAAGTTTAAATTTACGTTATGTATACGGATAAAAAAACATCAGGAACTTCCCCAATTTTATTAGCCTACTACATTATAATCTGAAGAAACAGCTCTACCCCATGTGGCTGCAGTACTTTCTGTGTTAAGATCTCCCGCCAGGTGTTATTGCTGGGGCATATGTTAATACATATGACAAACTATTATGAGCTGGAGCGTATTAATTCAATCATCAAATATTTATTGAGCACCTGCCCGGTGGCAGGCACAGTTCTATAAGTAGAATGTACAAGCAAATTAAAGAAAGCCTAGATGAATATTTCATAACATAGCATATGTTTCAGGACTAAGGTTTTGAGAGGAGGTAAGGAAGGTAGACTCTATTCTTAATTGTTTTACTCTTGGTGGACCAGAGAGGAAAAGAGAAGAAAAAATTTTGGGAAAAAAAAAAAAAGCATGGCTATATCCAATCTTAGGGAACTTAGATATCCTCCAGGATTTGTAAAGATATAATTGAAAAGCAATTCCATTCTTTCCTGACTTCTCCTTGAACAAAGGGCACACTTCTCAAACCTCCTCCCCACTCCCTTTCCACTCCTCCCAATACCCTTCCCCCTCCTGGGTGTCCTTAGCCTCTCGGACACCAAGTTTCCCAACAAATGTCTCTATTCCAGTCCTTCCTGGCCTTTACTGCTGCCCCATCTGCTGTGTCCGGCTCCCTCCTATGTGTGTAGTTGGGCCAATACTTTCCAAGGTAGCCCCATCCACTGCCAGAGAACGCACACTGCTTCCAAAACCTGCTCTACTCAGTGTGCAGCTCTGAGGCCTCTCTGTGCTTGCTCTACTTTGCTCTGCCTGTGTTTCCTTCCAGGGGATTCCTAGAGGATCCTGAATTCCCCTCCTGTGGGGCAGCCACTCAGTGATTGAAGAAAACCATCCTGCACCTTCCTCCCCAGAGTCTTTGACCAGGGATTACCAGTGTTCTCAACCATCTGCCAAACTGTCTCTGCCCTAGACTCCCCATCATCTTGGCCACCTTTGTTTGTATGCACTGGTTAAACACTGTCCAAAGATGAAATGGAATGAATAGGACACCTTTAGAGTGAAGCTAACAGGGCAGGAGGTTTGTTGTGAAAACTAGGTGGGCATGGAGAGCAGAAATGTGAGAAGAACACACTGCCGTTCCATCACAGCCCTCTGGAGTTCTAGCTCTGCACCACATCTATAATTATTTCCCCTCTGGAGTAAACATTCCTGGAAGGACTCTTGCCTGAGTTATCCACTGCTGCATCCCCAGCATGCAGCATGGGGCAGGCTTTTGCTGAAACAAAGTAACCTGAAATGGAAGAATGGGAATTTGCATTCAGGTCTCTTTGGAAGGAACACAGAAGGCAGAAAGGAGGAGGATTCTGGAACCACGATGACCCAAACATCGCTCCCTCCCTCTCCATGTTCAATTCCAGTCTGTCTACTTCTCTCCACCAAATGGCTTCCGAGGCCAATGGGCAGCTGGACATTAGCAAGGCCTGGGTACTGAGGACGTCTCAACAGAGGAACTGGTGGGCTGGATAGAAATGTAAAATAATTTCATCAAAATTTAAAAGTTTGGGAGGTGTTTGAGAAATAAAAGCATCCGTATTGAGTGGATAACGGGAAGGAGGGGAGCAGAAGAAAATTCTCTAAACATCTTATGAGAACACAGGGTAGGGAGGAAATATAGTATCTTTTGAGGGGACACAGTGCATCTCATTGAGGGAATTAGTTGGGGTTTTGTTTACAAAATATAGTAAGGAAGGAGGAATCTGATCCCAAGAGCAGAGAAAGGGGAGAGATATCCATTGATGGAATGGAAAAGTGGAGCCTCCAAGTTAATGAATGAAAAGCAATGAAGAAAATTAGCAAAGAAATAAGGAAAAGAATAAAATAATAATATACATTAAATGAAACACTAATATGGCAGAAAGAAAATCAAGCATATGAGTCATGGTACTGAAATATAAATGTACTGAATTCTTCTAATAAATGACAGACTGAGTGAAGATAAAATGTCATAAAACCAAATACCTAAATGCTATGTGCAAAAAAATGTTAACACACACAAAAATACAGTATTAGTTAAGGATATATCAGATAAGCATAAACAAAAAGAAATCAGGTTTGGAAATGTACATATCAGACAGGGGGGCATTTAAAATTAAATGCACTGAACAAACTTACTAATGAAAAAGGTTTTGCAACACAACTGAGAAGACTGGAAAACCAGTAGGAAAATTGGCAAACGATCTGAAAAAAGGCAGTTCACAGAAGGAGTGGTCCAACAGTTAACAGTGATATGCAGAGATAATCAAACATATTAGCAATTAGAGAGAGGAAATGAAAACCACAATGACACTTTCCTTAGAGCTGAAAATATTAGAAAGGTTTATCACTGTCATGCTAAGGCATGATGAGGGTGTAAGGAGATGAGCACTCCTGTGCTTTACTGGCTGGGGTGCAGTGGTGTCGCTGTTCTGGATCGCCATCCGGTGGTGCCACTAAATTTAAGTGTACATATGCCCATGACCAGCAATCCCACTCCAGAGTGACAGTATGCCCCGTAGCCAAGAAAAAGTTTAACTCAACACTGCATCTGAAGTCTAGCATCAGAGAATAAAATGTTACAAGAAAAGTATATTAAAAATCACAATCCTAGAGAGAGACTTAAATATACCTCTCTCGGAATTTGGCAGAAATAGAGAATTTTGCTATAAAAAGAAATAAGGCAAAGGAGAATTGTGTCGGGAAATTCAAATCTGGTCCGATTCTATAAACATTTTAGCCTCTGCTAGTTATCTCACATCTCAGCAAGCACTGCACCATGCCCAGCTTGATGAACAAACGAAATGCTGAAAACCTACTAAAGGTATCTATGCAGTGAACAAATCAGAAATCAAGAGATCCTGAATGCTTGGAAGGTGCTTACAGGAAGGTTTTTCATGCAATGCCCAGGATTGGGCTAACCTTCATCATTGCTTTTCATTCATTCATTAACTTGGAGGTCCCACTTTTCCATTCCAACAATGGATTCTCTCTCCCCTTTCTCTGCTCTTAGGATCAGATTTCTCCTTCCTTACTATATTTTGAAAACAAAATCCCAACTAATTCCCCCAATGAGATGCACTGTGTCCCCCCAAAAGATGCTATATTTCCTTCCTACCCTGTGCTCTCATAAGACATGTAGAAAACGTTCATCTTTTCCCCTCCTTCCCCTTATCCACTTACAGAGATAATGCAAGCAGAGTTTCTTCCAACTCATCTGTGCTCATGATAATTGAGGTTTCTGGTTTCTCTGCACAGCCCTGCCTTGTAATATGCTATTAATGCCAGTATACCCTCAGCAACTACCATCTGTCTTAAACGCAGTTTTTGAGTTCCAGCTCTACCATGTGATGGTTGTGTGGCCTGTGAGAAGCGCCTGTGTGCTCTGAGCCTAGATTTCCCATCTCTAAAATAAGGTTGACATACCGACCCTCACTTAGTAGGGCTCAGATGAGGTCATATCTATCTATTCAAATGTGTTAGTACAATTAACCCCAGCCCTGCTCCCCAGAGGGAGTTCACATCCCTCCCAGAGAAAACCACGTTGAGAATCTGTTACCAGCAGACTTGGAAGCAAGAAATACAAGTACGCAATATTCACACTGGTTTGTAGACACTGAACTTTATAACTGGGCACAAAAGAGCTGTGGGCTTTTTCCATGTACAGGGAGACTTTCATGAAGGTTTTAAAAAGTATTATTACTACTGTCCCCACGCCCATCACCACCTCCACCAACCACCTCTATTATTATGCCCACCATCACCACCTTTATTCTTTTTCTTTCTTTCTTCTTTGACTTGACTCACATAATAACCTTAAAAGGCAGGAAGATGTAGTTTGGAGCTGAGGGAATGTTAACTGAGCACAGGGCAGGGATCCATCCTTAACTGAAGACATAACTCCCACCCTGAACTGTTGTCTATAAAACTGTGCCAAGGAGAGAAGCGAAAAGCTGAGTAGCAAATCGCTGTCTTTCCTTGAGCCAAGCTCACCAACGGGGTAGGAATAGTGCTGCGCCCAAGTTTTTGGTGTGAAGCTACCAAAAATCAGAGTTTTGGGAATGTGACCATTTTTGTTAAACTTGCCTGCATTGTTTTCTGTGTTCTAGGTTAATTTCTCTCTGGCTGTTGCTAATTTACAAAGTCTTGTCAACTCCTTGGCTTTATTTTTAGTCATTAACTTGGAAATGTGAAGCATGGCTGATGGGTTACAAAATTGCTTCCTGTTTTAGGCTTATTGTTCCTAAAGCCAAGTCACTGACGAAACCACCAGGATCATAGGATCTAGAAGACAGAAAATCATAGCATTCACGATTGCAGGTGCTACCAGCTAATTAGACTAACTGGGCTCTGAAACTGCAAGGTGAGAATGTAAACAAGCCAAATAACTATAGTAGGTAGTAACTGTGCCCTCAAATATTCCACTTTTTTAATCAAAGAACATAACTTCTTATCTTTTTGAAGATAATGAACTTATCAATAAAAAATAAACTAGTAATCAACATAAATTTCCAACAATACGAGGGTTTTCAAATCTTGACACATTTGTCCTAATTTGGCCACTAAAAATAATATTGCAGAAAATATAACAATACGTTAGGTTCATGGTTCCCAAACTGTATATCCAAGTGCCCCAGAGGACTACTGTGAACTCTCATGAGTGTGGTAGGATATTTTAAAGTTTTGAAGGAGACAGCAATGTCTAGCCTTTTTAAAAAACAATTCTGAAGTTGACAAGAATTTTTATTATAACATTTTTTATTTGTGCATGATTCTATCAACAAATATATTTTTCACCCTTCATCTAAATACTGTATATATGACATGACACCTTGTAAATCACCAGCTCAAGGTAGTTCAAGGTTCTACACTCAATTGCACTACATGCCTGTTGATGACATCACTGAATGTAAAGATGTGCGTTTGGCAGTTGTCACGATAAAAAAAGCAGGCTTTGTGAAAATCAGTGGAACAGGAAACGAGTGTGAGGTATTGAGGGATCCAACCTGCTTCCAAGGCTGAAGAAGAAGTGCAGTGCTCAGCAGATGTGCACGTTTTCATCAGTGTTTCTTTCAGAATGACATAAAATATCTTAATTTTGTGTACTATTTGTTAGGACATAAATATTTAAGTTGTTTGGATTGAACTATGTATTTATCAATAATAAATAAAATGATTAACTATTTCTTTTTGCCTAGGGGGTGCTGTGACAAAATTACTGAGATACCAGATTCACTGGCGCTGTGAACTGAGAAAGTCTGGGAATTGCTGCATTAGGTAAAAAAGATGAAATAAAAACAGCATCAACATTGTAATCAATCTTGCTTTTCCCAAGTGTGTGTGTGTGTCTGTGTGTGTCTGTGTGTGTGTGTGTGTATGTTTTTTCAACCGATGGAAGAAAATACATCAAAATTCAACAGTGGAGATGCGGTAAGTCTTTCTTCTCCATAGTTTTCTATATTTACTAACCTGTTTGTGATGAATAAGTGTTATATGCTAAAACAATGAAAGGTTATTAAAAGTGACTCCCTATGGGAGCATATTTGCTTCTCTGAATAACAATAGCTGCTAAACATAACAGAGAGTTTCATTTTTGAAGAAGATTTTATTGCACTCCGCTAACTTCTCCAGCTTCCTGCTCCAAAAATGCGGCATCTGGCTTTAGGACACAGGTTTTGAAGAAACCTGTTTCTATGTGTACCTCTTCTTTTGTGCTTTTTTTTTGTTTAAAAAAAAAAAAACCAAAACACCCATTTCCCACCCCTGCAGCCCTCAGACAGTGAACATGGCTTGGAGTTTCCCGTGGATGGGGCTTCTCACCCCAACGGCTGGCAGATCTAAGGAGATGCTGCAACTGACAGGGCAGGGAGGCGGGGCCTGCTGATGTCACAGATGCTCTGTGGGGACCGTCATTTCTCTGGCTCCTGCTTCATGGTGGAAGGAATGGCCTGCAGCATGCTGCAGGTCTGAGGTGGAAGATGTCACTGGGAGTCTGCCCTGAGGAAATTCACATGTGAAAGTACTCCTGAGTGAAAGAGGTCTAGGGTGTTTTGCTGTTAAAATTGATGAACTCCTGAGAACTCACATTTTATAAAACTACGGGGTTATCTATACCACTGAGATATACGTATGTGGTCCTTGATTTATTGATTGTGAGAGGAAACAAAGTCAAAATATTTTTCTCCTACAAACTTATGGTTACCAAAGAGGAAAGGTAGGGGTGAGGGATAAATTAGGAGTTTGGGGTTAACATATACACACTACTATATATAAAATAGATCATCAACAAGGACCTACTGTATAGCACAGGGAACTCTACTCAGTATTCTGTAATAACCTACATGGGAAAAGAATCTGAAAAAGAATGGATATATGTATCTGTATACCTGAATCACTTTGCTGTACACCTGAAACTAACACAACTTTGTAAATCAATTATAGTCCAATGTAAAATAAAAGTTAAAAATTAAAGAAAATACAAAATTTTCTCTTAAAAAAGCAATTTTCATTATACTTTGTACTTGAGATATTTGGGTTTGTTTCCTTTTTAAATGTATTGACCACTAATATTTTAAATGTATTTGACTGTTCAGCCCTTACACCAGCCCTATGAGGCAGTACTGCTATATCTGCTTTTAACAGATGAGGAAACTGAGGCACACAGGGGGCGAGTAACTTGCACAAGGTCAAACATCTAGAATGAGCAGGACCAAGATTTGGGCCTTCTGTTGGATAGTCTGACTCTAGAGGGCTCTTAAGTAAGACATTGTTACTGCCTCTTTGTAAATTTATGTTCTTATCTAAGGGGTATCCTTTCATTAGGAATGAATAGAAGACTACACTCTTTCAAAATACAAAGATCACACCTTCCCTGCATTTTCTAGGAATTCATTCCACTGTCAAAGTTTTCATAACAAAGTGTTTATATAATCTATTGTTATATATTCTATTAAGTGTTAGATAGTCTATTTTGTCTTTATATTGATAAATCTATCTCCCCCACTAGACTGTGTGCCTGTAGAGGGGGGACCATGCATTGTCTTCCTCCAGAGCTTCACTGCTGAGAACACAGTAGGCCCACAAAACACATTTGCTGAAGATGTGAAAGCCGGTGTTATACTGCTAGCAGCTGCACCGGTGCTGTGCCTTTAAGTCCTCAGCCCACTTAGGAGGCCACCTGCAGCCATTTCCTTTCCACCCTGAGGGCTACCCAAGTCTCTTTACCTGAAGGCGTCCTCTGGCGCTGGGGAATGCTTGGCCAAATATGGGGAGGCTGGACTTTGCCAGGAATTAGCTCCCAGGAGCAGTCGACAACCAGGGAGAGACTGGAGTTGGTGGACATATGGCCCAGTTTCCTCGCTTCCTGCAGGGACAGTTCTGAGCTGCGTCCTGCAAAGTCACATTCTCAGCGGGACTGAGACCCAGTTGCACAGCAGCTACCTGCTCACTAACACACCTTCTCTTGGCTTCTCTTCCTTTCTGGTCTCAGTACTCTTCCCTCAAAGCCACAAGGCAATGGATTCTGCCAACAGCCTAGATGGATTCTGAAGTGATTCTTCCTCATTTGAGCCCCTGGATAGGAAAGCAGTTGGGAGGGCTGCTCACTGCACACCCTGATCTCTGCCTTGTGAGATCCTGAGCAGAGGATCCAGCTAATAAGCTGTGCCCAACTCCTGACCAACAGTGAGGATAGTAATATATATGTGCTGTTGGAAGCTATTAAGTTTATGATAACTTAGTACAATAGAAAGTACAACACAGTAGTAGCAATAGAAAACTAATACAGATTTTGGTGCCTGGAAGTGGGGTGCTGCTGTAACAAATACCTACAAACCTGAGTATTTAGTTTGCTAGGGCTGTCATAACAAAGTACCACAGACTGGTACTGGTACATTTCTTAACCAACAGAAATTCATTTCCCACAGTTCTGGAGGCTGGAAGTCTGAGGTCAAGGTATCTACAGGGATGCTTCTCCTAAGGCTGCTTTCCTTGGCTTGCAGACAGCCTTTTCTCTGTGTTCCTGTGTATCCCTGGCACCTTTTCCCTCTTCTTATAAGGACACCAGCTGTACTGGATTAGGGCCCCATCCTTATGACCTCATTCAACCTTAATTACCTCCCTTAAAGACCCTATTACCATGTAAAATCACATGTGGCTTTTGGCGGGGATTCAATACATAACAACACAGGGGTTCTGCAACCAGAAGTGGGTGGAGGCTAGAGGGATGTTGAGGAACAGGTAGAGAGAGTCTAACTTGCCATGAGCAGCCTCTTACTAGAAATCTGGACTTTGAGGATGCAGATGGTGAGGGCACAGAAACAAATGAGGAACGTGTTACTGGAAACCGAAGGAAGGGGGATCCTTGCTATGTACCAGCAGAAAGTTTAGAAAAATTGCCTTCTGGAGTTATGTGGAAAGCAGATGCTGTAAGTGATAAATTTCGTGACATATCTACAGAGGTTTCCAAGAAAAGCGTGGTCACTGCTTCCTGGTTTCTTCTTTCTGTTTGCAGTAAAATGTAAGAGGAAAGAGATTCATTGAAGGAAGAACTTTTTTAAAAAAAGGGAACCAGAATCTCATGACTTAAAAAATTCTGAGCCTCTCTACATGGCAAAGGTGAGAAAATGAAGACATGCACTCAGGAAAGCTTGCTTGAGAATAAAGGCTGAGGGTGTGACAGTACAACCAACTCTCAGTTAAAAATTTAAGAAAGGGACTTCCCTGGAGGTCCAGTGGTTAAGACTTCATCTTCCAATGCAGGGGATGCAGTTTCGATCCCTGGTTGGGGAGCTAAGATCCCACATGCCTCGTGGCCAAAAAACCAAAAAACAGAAGCAATATTGCAACAAATTCAATAAAGACTTAAAAAATGGTCCACATCAAAAAAACAAAAACAAAAAACCCAAGAAAGACCCAAGGTCAGGGTATGCAGTCACATAAAAGGTCTTTTGAAGAAATTAAGGGTGTGCCCCACAGACCCTCTCAATCAAACCAGAAAACTAGGAAGCTTAAAGGCACTGCCCCTCAGCCATCTCAGGTGAGGCCGAGGTTCGGAAGGGTTCATCTTAACAATTATCTGTGGATATTGAGCCATTGCCTCATGGAGGGCACCACAGTGATAACCACACAATGTCTACGAAGTTCTTGAGAAATTGTTTCAATACAAGTACTGCCAACTTGGACAGCAAGGGACCAAGATATTACGTCAGGAGGCTTTCAGAGCCCCCCTTCCCCAATTCCACCAGCAATAGAAAGCAGGCTGATAAAACTACTTGGCTGCAAACACAGGCTACTTTTCATGGGAAAGAAGGGCAGAAACAGTACCCTGAGAGCAGGGCTTGAGCCACAGAGGATTATCCCCAAGTTTGAAACCTAACCAGTGAACTCCCAACATTTCCCAGGCTGGATTTCACAGCAGCTTTGGACTGGTGACTCTTTTTTACCTTCTGTTTCTCCTGTTTTGAACCAGAATGTCTACAGTGATTATCCGATGCCTGCCCCACCATCGTGTGTTGGGAGGGCTGGGGGTTCACAGTTCCACAGAGGGAGGGCAATGGTGCCCCAGCAGTTCTGCCCACACCTGACCCCCACTGAACTTGAGGTGATGCTCTAACAAGATGAGATGGGAAACTTGGGCTGGCATAAATACATTTTGCATGTGGGAGGGACAGTGAGAACCAGAGTGGACAGGCCCTAGGGTGGCTCGTCAATGATTCTGGTCTCCTGGTGCTCGTGTCTTTGTGTGATCCCCTCTCCGTGAGCCTGGGTAGGACCTGTGCCTTGCTTCTAACCAATAGAACATGGCAGAGGTGGTAGGATGCCACATCCACACTTGTGGGCTATGTTATATGGCAAAGGTCATGGGATGTCACCTGTCCCATGGTTACGTTACATGATATGACAACAGTGATGGGACATCACTTCATGATTATTTTATGACATATACGTAAAACTCCAAGCAGGTAGCTCTTGCTCTCCTGCTGGCTGTGAAGAAGCAAAGTGCCATCAGTTCTCCAAAGCAAGGAGGCGAGTTCTGCCAACATCCTAAATGAGCTTGGAAGTGGATTCTTCCCCAGTCAAGCCTCCGGATGGCAATGAAGTCCAGCTGACCCCTGACCACAGCCTTGCGAGAGCTTGAGCAGAGAACCCAGACTCCACACTCACAGAAACTGAGATAATAAATGTGTGTTCCTGTAAGCCATGATGAGTGTGGTAATTTATTATGCAGCAATAGAAAACAAATACAAAGACTCTCAACAGGCAATGGATTGTGTGAGTACAGCAAACTCTTAGATTACTGCCGTCTTGGGTACAGCTTTTGCATTGCAATTTTCACCTTATAGGTAATAGTAGTAGCATCCAATCAGTTGGATGGTGATGTGCAGCTTGGAAATGATCAAAGCATTGATGAAGTTCTTTATTACTAGCTTAGAGTCGATGATTTAATGCTTATATTTAAAATTATATGACAAAACGATTAAAAACTATAGGATTTGACAGTGCCCCCCAAGAAGCCTACAGCTGCCATCTTAGTGCCCCAATTTCTTTGAGATGCTAAATAAAAGATAAAATTAAATCTTTCAAGTTTCAAGCATGTATGGGAGCCACAGGGAGCCACATTCTTTTGCCTTTGGATTTAGAAGGACTATTTTCAGTTAGGTCACCCCTGCCAGGAGAGAAGAGCTGGGGCAAATAATGCATCCCTGAGAACATCATCTCTGTATATAGAATTTCCCAGTTATCAAAGCACAACCATCCTCACTGGAGGAGTTCAGCTGTCAGAAGTTCAGAGCAGGCCACTCAACGGGAAACCAACACGAGTCTGGAGCAATGCCTGTGATCTGAGGGTTCGTGTTTGACCTCAGATATGATCGGCTCAGGGAGTAGCGAGGCCACCATGGACAGAAAGGGAGCAGCAGGCATGTGAATGCTTACTCGTTTGCATCTTGGTGCCTGTATTCTGTCGCTGTGTGGGATCTGTCCATCTCCTCCCTGGAGCTACAGTCAGAGACCACAGTCACCGCAGGAATGCTGGGCCAGGGATTTTAGGCTGAGAGGAGGCACTCGGAAACAGACCTAACCATCAATTAGTCATAAATTACTTTCCAATACAACTGATGATTGACAATTGCTTTAAAATGGTACATTCTATTTATGTTTACCTTTAGGGCTAGGCAGATACCAAACTCTTGAGAGGAGGTGGCTAAGAGCACTTGTTCATGGGGCCTTAGTGGTCCACTTTTCATTGAAAACCTAGGATCCTCCACATTGTAGGATCATGGAACATGAAAGTCTAGCTGTTTTCTACTTGTCCCATGAGCTGCAGGTGTGAGATACAGTCATTTGTGAGTATAGAAATGTCACATGGGTGCCGGGATGAGCCAGCTGAGAGCCCAGATGAGGTGTGTGGTTAGTATCCTGCTCTCTTCAAAATGGAAGAAGGGGTGAGTACCTGCAGGGGTCAATCTCCTGTGATGATTCCTTCTGCCCTGAAAACACCAGCCTTTGTTTTTTGGAGTAACAACTAGGCTATATGAGCTTAAGGCTGCTCCAACTGAAAGGAAGTAGCTTAAGTGAAACACTGCAGCAAAAGAAGAAAGATGGTACGTATAAGTTGTGGATGTCAATTTTTACTTTTTTTTTTTTTTAATTTTGGAGGTGGCTGTGTGTGGGAGGGTGGAGTGGAGGTGGGGGTCATGGTGGGCATGGGGCACACCAAATACTAACCCCATTTATACAATGGAAAATGGTTTTCAGAAGTTTCCAGATTTGGTTGGATCATAGAAATGAAGATAGATAATAAATCTAGCTTTGGGTTTGGCCTTATCCACTCCTTTGGGACAAAGCTTACCTTGCCCAAATCTTCTGAATTTAGGCAAGTGAGAGAATTTGGGGTCAGTGTAATGTTTTTCTTCCACAGTCTCTGTGGCAGTGGGAAGGTTGAGAAGGCATATTGAAAACGGAAGAAGAGGTTTCAGAAAGTAATGGGCACCAAGGGAGTGTGAGAGGCCAAGTCTGTTGTCCTCACTGGTTTAATAGTGCAGAAATATTAGAACTTTAGCAAAGGTTAATCACCTGTCCTCTCAGTGAGCACTTTGGTTCCAGTCAACTTAACAGACACTGCTGTAGGTGTTTCCAAGTGGTGTTTTTGTTGAGAGGTTTTAGAATAGAGGTAACCTGCCCCCAAAGTTTCATTTCATAATTACCTTTTCTTTTTTTAAAAAATTAACAATCTTTACAACACATGTTATTTCTTCTGTAAGAGGTCTGTGTTTTTCTTAAATGTCTTTTGACAGTCATAGAGTCAGTCGGAAGGACTCCCGAAGTCTCAACTATTCATACCCATTTAATTAATATGCCCCTAAAACCTGCAGGATTGCATATCAAATCAATATCACTGGCACACTTAAAAATTGGATCTGACCTTTAAATGAATCGATTTATTTTGTAATAGAACAATTTCTTGATCTGAGACCTGTGTCCTTCACAGATGAGGGTTTAACCAATAGCACCCCCTGACCATGGTTTACAAAGCCCCACACCATCCAGTCCCTCTTTCCCTTGTGTCTGAACACTGAACACATCTCCCACCTCCTCTCCCCGCCCACTCTGCTACAGCCACAAAGGCTAACTTGCCACGCTTGTTCCCACCCCAAGGTCTTTAAATTAGTTCTTCCTTCCTTCCACCTGTGAATTTCTACCCTTCCTGGGCCTTCTCCTTCTTGGCTCCCTCATCCCCTTCATGGAAGGACAATCCTCAAGGACTACAAATGGCTGCACCCTTAGTTACTTTATAGTATGATGATATTTTCTTTTCTTCGTCACATTTATTGCTACTGTAGCTGTGTTGTTTGCTTATTTAAACGATCACTGTCCATCTTCCCATGAGAATTCCAGCTCCCCAGGACAGAGACCTGGCATTTCCTGTTCACATGGACAACCCCTTCACCTAGCACAATGCCTGGCATGGAGTGAGCCTCCAATAAATATTAGTTGCATGAATGAGTGAAATTAATGTAAAAATTTCTGCATCCTGGGAGTTTTAAAGATACAGATCTCAGAAGTGGCTCTGAGTTAACAAGTTTTGGCAACCCTGGGTACATAGGAGGACATAAACTCTGAGAAAATAACAGTAACAATACCACCACTACCATCATTCCCAACAATGACAACAAAAACAACATTACGTTCTACTTACTGAGTACCTAAAAGCTTGTCTGAGGTGGTATCTTTTATCTTTTAGGTTTGGTAAGACTTTTATAAGCATAGGAAGGTTTAAAAATAAGTATTGCTGTATAACCTGAGAAATTACAAAATATATATTAAAATAATGAGGAAAGGAAGCAAAACCACAATATCAATATTTTTGTAAGAGGTTAAGTGTAGGTATAACAACATATCTTACAGCCATTATGATGACGATTATGATATTTTATGTGTCTTTACTGTTTTTGTTTGCATGCATTTACTTTTTTGCATTTATGGTTGAAGCAGCCAGGAAAACTTGATACATTCCACCTATGATGTTCTTGAAATATTTAGGAGATTGTGACTAATGTTTAAACGGATAATTTGATCAATGGAATTAATTTAATAGTAGGTACTGGTATTTTTCTGACATATTACTTAATAGATCCATAATTTTACCACGTTATTAAACTAAGTACAGATAGTAGAATGTATTCTCCACACACCAAACCTCCTTATACAGTTAGGATCTGGCCATTCAAGCTTGCAAGAGAAATACCAGCACCCTCATTTTAGAGACAAGGAAACTTCTGTTCAAAGTAGCAGGTAGATGACTCATCTAAAGCTACGCAGTTTGTAACTGGCATCTTGGACTTAGATGCCAGTGTGCCGACTCCTTGGGCCTCCTCTTCCCATTTCTAAATGCTTAGATGGGTGAACGTCAGGGCATTGAATTTAGTGCTCTAAGACGTTTCCACACTCAACATTATATTTTAGTGGAAACAGATCTAAAAGAAGGGGTAGATCAAACCACATGGACTTAAGAGGGTAAGAAAATCACGGGGGATCCATGAGCTTTAAGAGGGGACCCAGTGGACAATATCAGGATGAAAATAAAATGACAGAAGCCACTCAGCCCAGCTGAAGGTCAATGTGAGGCTCCCGTGTTACAAGTCACGAAACAGGGACAGGTGCCAGAAAAGTCATGATGAGGCAGCTCTCGGAATTGCTGGAAGTTTCATTCAGTTAAGAGCCTGACAACCATCTGATACACAGTTTGAACTCCTTGATGACAACTCTCAGAAGGTGGAGGTGGCCCTAAAAGAAATAGCCCCTCTAGACTGGATGCTGACCAATGAGGAGAAGCACATCTGCGATGCGGAAATGAGAAGGAACCTTGTGAGAAATTGTTACCTTGGGTCAAAGGGAGATCATGCCAGAAAATATCAGAGAGTTGTCCTGTGTTCTAGGAAGGCAATTTTCAAAAAACATTCTAGGAGAGTGTGAATCCCATGGAGATAGAGCTAAGAAGGATGATGTGGCTCTGGAAACCTAAATCCTGAATGCAAAGTTGTGAATCACAAAAAGGGAGAAAATATAGAGAATTACAAAGTAATTAGACACTTCAACATAAACTATGACATGGGAGAAAACAAAACAATGGTACAAGTCTTCAAGAATGGGGAGGCTGGACCTGAGGATTTACCTCTCCTGATTTTACTTGTTTGTGTGAGTAGAGTGGTTTTTAATGCAATGGTCAGGAGCAGATGAGGATGAGGGAAGCTCAGCTTTGGAAGATTATGAACTACCAGAGACCATGGAGAGGACACAGACCCAGGCAGAGCCAGTGTGCTTTGCTAGACTCTGTGACTCTTCAAACTTGAAAGGATAAAAAGAAGATTGTTAGAAAGGATTTGAAGGCTACATTAGAAAAGGGGATGGTAAGGATGGGGGCATTTTACTTTATTATTTTTAAAATAATTTATTTAATTATTTCTTAATAAACAAAAAAGTTTATTTTTTACATATTTCAAGATTAAATCTGAACTTCATAAATTATCAATAAAAAATCTTAAAACTTCAGCTATTATTTTTAACCCAAAGAGTTTTTAAAAATTGGATCTGACCTTTAAATGAATCCACTTAGGTTTTTTTTTATTGGAGTATAGGTTGAAGTTATTTTTAAATCAGCTCCCAAACCTTTGGTACAGATACCGAATGTCTATTTCTAGGAAGAGTTCTTTTTTTTAAACATCTTTATTGTAGTATAGTTGCTTTACAATGTTGTGTTAGTTTCAAGTGTGCAGCAAAGTGATTCAGTTATACATACAGATATATATTCTTTCTCAGATTCTTTTCCCTTTATAGGTTATTACAAAATATTGAGTATAGTTGCCTGTGCTATAGAGTAGGTCCTTGTTGTTTATTTTATAAACAGTAGTGTGTATATGTTAATCCCAAACTCCTAATTTATCCCTAACCCCCCTTTCCCCTTTGGTAACCACAAGTTTCTTTTCTAGGTCTATGGGTCTATTTCTGTTTTGTAAATAAGTTCACTTCTATCATTTTTTTTAGATTCCATATATAAGTGATGTCATATGATATTTGCCTTTCTCTGTATGACTTACTTCATTTAGTATGATAATCTCTAGGTCCATCTATGTTGCTGAAAATGGCATTATTTCATTCTTTTTATGGCTGAGTAGTATTCCATTATATCTATGTACCATATCTTCTTTACCCATTAATCTGTCAATGAACATTTAGGTTGCTGCCATGTCTTGGCTATTGTAACTAGTGCTGCAATGAACACTGGGGTTCATGTATCTTTTTGAATTATGGTTTTCTCTGGATATATGCCCAGAAGTAGGATTATTATGGTAGCTCTATTTTTAGTTTTTTAAGGAATCTACATATTGGCTGTATTAATTTACATTCCCACCAACAGTATAGGACAGTTCCTTTTTCTAGGACGGAGGCATTTTAAATGACTTCAAAACCAGAGAAGTCAAGTTCTTGGAGAAATTATGTTCTATGACACTAAAAGGGATGAAATATTGCATTCAATAATCTGTGAGACGGCTGTTTATCCCAGAAGATCACTAGCCAACTGGAGAAAACTACTCTCTATTTTCAATTAAAACAATGACAACAAAAAGAATAAGAAGAAAAGAAAACACAAAAAAACCCTGGGTAGTATGTGAGGAGCGAGTTGTAGAAGCCACAGATAATCAAATTTGATGTCAGCACTAAGACAATGGTTCTCCAACTTTCTGGTCTCAAGAACCTCTTATAATTATTGAGGACCACAAAAGACTTTGGTTTATGTTTTATCTATCAATATTTACTACATTTGAAATAAACTGAGAAACACAAGAATACAAAGCACAAGATCCATTAGGTACCAGACCAAGGACATTAACATATGCCATGTAGATTTTAGGAAACTCTACTGTACACCTGGGAGAGAATGAGAATGAAAATGGCAAATGATGCTTTAGTATTATAATGAAAATAGTTTTTATCTTCCATTCCCTGAGATAGTCTGAGGGACCCTCAGGGGTTCTGGACCAAACTTTGAGAACTGCTGCAAAAAAATGTTTCACCATGTGCCCAAGGGGACAAGAACAAAGATATTCATGACATTATTTATAAATAGCACATATTTGGCAATATCCCTTCACTGAGAAACGGAGAAGCTGTAAACAGCTATAATTTTTAAATAAATTCATATTGATTTGCAGAAAATGAGTTTACCTTAAAACAATGTTAAGTAAAAAGCAAGTTAGAGCATATTATATACACTATAGCATCATTTAATAAAATTGAAATATGCCAAATAATACTATTATTTCTATGGTTTTACTTGAAAATGAAAAACAAATCTGAAGCAATATTAAGATATGCTATTTGTTCACTTTAAAGAGAAGCTATAAAGGCTTTTTTAAATGGCCATTTATTCTTTTTTTTAATTTATTTTTTTTAATTAATTAATTTATTTAATTTTGGCAGGGGCTACTCTTCGTTGTGGTTTCTCTTGTTGCGGAGTGGCTGCAGTGGCTTCTCTTGTTGCGGAGCACAGGCTCTAGGCCTGTGGGCTTCAGTAGTTGTGGCACACAGGCTCAGTAGCTGTGGCTCGCAGGCTGTAGAGAGCAGGCTCAGCAGTTGTGGCTCACGGGCTCTACAGCACAGGCTCAGTAGTTGTGGCACATGGGCTTAGTTGCTCTACGGCATGTGGGATCTTCCCAGACCAGGGCTCGAACCAGTGTCCCCTGCATTGGCAGGCAGATTCTTAACCACTGTGCCACCAGGAAAGTCCCCATTTATTCTTTTTATTTTAGTTTTTATTGGAGTATAGTTGATTTACAATGCTGTGATATAAAGGCTTTTTAACATTATCCTCTTTATAATTTTTTAGCATTTTTAAATGATTTCTGGGCTGTTCCAAAGGGTGATCACTAAGCTCAAGCTTCAGTCCACCTAAAACGGTGGTTCTTAAAGTTGTCTCCACCCATTAGTAGCGTCAGCACCATCTGAGAGCATGTTAGACGTGTAAACCACGGGGCACACCTAGAACTACTGAAGCAGAATCTCTAGGGTGGGGCCCAGGAATCTTGGTTTTAATAGCTCCTCAGGAGATTCTGCTGAAAGCCCAAGTTTGAGAACCACTGGGCAAGAACAAACGTGACCATTCATCCTGTCCTTTACGTAAATGTATCTAATTCAGCAGGAATTTTGGTATTATTGCTTGTGACATTCTTGTGGACAAAATGATGTTACATATAGAAAAGAGTTTCTCAAAGATATTTGCCAAACGTTTTATGTTTTAAAAAGCACTCCCCACCCCACCCTCACCTTGCCTACACACCTTTGGCTTGGGTACCTGAAGTTTAACTTTTGACACAAATCGGAGCTAACCTGTGGCTCCTGGTTTCTGAGATTATGGAAATGTTGGCCAGTGTAAACGTGTATTGATACATTATGTGGATAAATTCTTTTGTAATTAGCTAAATCAAGGTTTTCAAAGCATGGTCCCCAGACCAGCAGCAACAGCATCACCTGGAAACTTATTAGAAGTGCAAATTCTTAGGCTCCATCTCAGCCCTGTTCAATCAGAGACTCTGGAAATGGCCCCAGCAATCTGTGTTTATCAAGCCTTCCAGGTGATTCTATTGGACTATAGTTTGAGAGACACTGACCTAAATGAATCTACATAGAAGAGTATGTCCTGGTGATTGTGACATGTACTTTAAAGAAGGTTTGAACAGGAACAGCTCTTTAACCAATCAGAGAAGAGAGTATTGGTTGCAATGGTGAATTTCCATTCAGAACCAGCTGGCCTAAAGCTTACTGACCAACCCTGAAGGACCAGCACTTTGCCACCACCTAAGGCACTGTACCCCTCTTCCAGTACTGCTTTTATGTCATGATCTGTTTTCTCATTTTCCTTTGTCTGCTTCAAAGGACAAATTGACCAAATTAGAATTGTCAATTCTACTTAACTTAAAAAAACTTTGCCAAAATGGCTTTAAATCTGCACCACTCTACCTATTCATTCCTTTCCATCAATTCATTCATGGCTTCGTATTTCAAAGACTGTTCCAACTTCTGCAATATATACTGCATGGTTTATAATTTGTCCTTCTCGAGTCACTTGCAAGATTTCTACAGAGAAGTCATTTCCAACGAGTGAGATCATCCAAACCTCATGGCATACTTTGGCCTCTGCAACCTTTTATTTTCTTTATTCCAAGAGGCTGGTAGAGTCAGTAGGATTCTCTTGGACCCTGATTCAATATGCGCTGACAGCACCAACTGCATTCATGGGATTTGGAGAAAGAGAGGCTCTATCTAAAGGAGTTTGGTGAGAGTATGAAATATGGATTTCTTGGGGGTCCTCCAGTTAGAAAGTATTTAATTAGCTCCGCTCTTTCTGGGGAAAATTCAACCTAGCTGACTCTTGTTTTGTCACTCCTTGTCTGTTTTTATTTTTTTCTTGCAGGTAAAACTGTGTCTGAAATTTTCAGAAATCCAGGACTGGATGCATACTCGAGATGTATTTTCCAGACGTCTTTCTGTTAGCATTTAAGTGTCTAAAACAAACATTCACGTTTCACGCAGACTGGATACTCACACATTTGGCATCAGGGCTAGGAAGCTCATGATGTGAGTAAGAGAATCACTGGGCTCAGGAGCTCAGCAGTTAGGAAATCTTGCTCCAATCAGTGGCTCATAAATTAAGTCTGAGAGGATAATGAGCCAGCCCATCCAGGAGATGGAAGAGATGAGCTAGAAAGTTCTCTTAAGTCCTACATCCACTGACCATGGTGGATTATCACTGAGATGGGAGATTCCTACTTCACTGCCAGCCAGGACCTTCTAGGACCTGGACAAGTGAAAAACCATGGTGAAATAAATGGTACTCTATCCTGACCCTGTAATAACCACACTCCCTGATATGAAAGCACATCGTGGGCCTTTAACTACTTTCTTCCAGAATGTTCCTCATCAAATGATTATACTCAGGGGTAAAAAAATAGCCCTTGTTTCATTTGGGCAGTTTTCCTTTGTCATGTTGATCAATAGCAGATAACTTTTCTGGGCACACTGTGTCTTCTGTTTTCTGGGTTTTATAAAAACTTGGAATATGAGAAAAATAGTGAAACTAAAAAGCAAATTCTTTCCAATCTCAACTTCTTTCTAGATAAGGTCCAGCCTATTATTTAGTCATTAGTGAGGCATTAGTCTTTATTTCGGAAGAAAATCATGTTCAGTAGTAAGATACTGCCTAATATTAACCAGTTGAGTTGGTTAATTGGTCAGTTTCTATTAAATATCAATCAACACCTGCTTAGAATAAGAGGTTCCTTTTTGTCCCTAAAGTTTTATCTTCTCAAATATCTATATCCTTAGTATTTTACATTTTAGCTGGCTTGAAAACTTTCAAAATCTTATCAGAACATCAGATTCACAAGATGCAGGATTAGAACACTCTGTATAGATCTTTGGGCAGAAGAGACCCACATGTTCAATACTAGAATAGAATGACCAAGACCATGCATAAATGATGGAATCACAATTCCAACTTACTCAACTCAGGTGGTCTCTTATAAGAATTTCTTGTAATTTACCAGATAGGTTCCTTCTTTACTCCCTTTAAAAATGCATCCACTGTTGTTTTATGTATCATTTAAACTCAGTGTATTCAATATGCGTGTTAATACAGAATAAGGTGTTTATGTAGCTCAGATGCCTACTAATATAAATCTAATCTATTGGATAACATGATGATAAGCTTCAATGATGTTTAACTCCCATAGGGAGCTTTTGGGAAATGACCCAGGGAATTCTTATCATTCTGAGGTGCAGAAGGAAACTGCAAAGGCTGGACTTTCTTTGTAGTCTCTTGACATATCTGAAATGTACTGGGTCTGAGTTCGACTTTAATGCAATTATTTTGATGAACATTCCTTTTAAAAATCTACTAGCTATTTTTTTAAGGTAAATTATAGCCTATTCTAGGACTCAAATGCTTCATCTTTTATTTGAAATAGATCTTAGACTATGAAGACTATATACATATAATTTATACATATATACTTATAAATATATATTTGATTTTTTATATAAAGCATATATGCATATGCATGTATGTGTGTACACATATATAAATCATTTATTATTGTTAAAAACTGTTATTACTGGGGCTTCCCTGGTGGCGCAGTGGTTGAGAGTCCGCCTGCCGATGCAGGGGACGCGGGTTCGTGCCCCGGTCCGGGAGGATCCCACATGTCACGGAGCGGCTGGGCCCGTGAGCCATGGCCACTGGGCCTGCGCGCCCGGAGCCTGTGCTCCACAACGGAAGAGGCCACAAGAGTGAGAGGCCCGCGTACCACAAAAAAAAAAAAAAAAAAAAAAAAAAAAAAACTGTTATTACTATTTATATAAAAGTTTAGACATTCTGAGGGCAAATGTAAAACAACACAAACTGCCTAACACAATGTCTACTCAGAGATTATTGCCAATATTTACCAGAGTGGGTGGATAATATTCTTTAGTATAAAGAACAAACACCATTAAAAGTAGAAATGAAAATTTCCTATTTTGTGACTATATTGTATGAGTCTGATGAAAAAAACCTCACATCTGAAAGCTGAGGTTCCTTTTTATGTGTTGCAATTTACATGAAAATTAAGTGGTGAACATTATACTCATTGAAGATGATTGTGGAAAATCTGTGGATATTTAAAAACAAATACATGATTTACACATTTGATAGCTCGCCCGTAAAGATGGCTCACTGCATCAAATGAGAGAGCATGCTTCTTAAGCCAACTTAAAGACAGAATCCTCGCCATACCTTCATGGGAGCCAGCTGGATGGGAGTGATGCACGAAGGGTCTACCATGGGCTTCGGCCTGTTGGCCGTGTCTGCTAACAGGCTGTGCCACTGCTGGGGAAGGCCGGTAAATTTCTGTTCTTGTGGATCAAACCCAGTATGAACCCTGTGTTCAAAGTTGGATGGGCCAGATATTTCAATCTTTTTCTTTTTCTTTCCAAACATGGTGGAAAACCTGAGAAATGCAAACAGAAACAGGGAGCTATTTATATGTCGCCAGCAGAAGACCATAGGAAAATTAGTAATTCATTCAGAGTTCTATCTTTTCAATTCTTCCTCTATATATCAGTAGCAAAAGATAGAATTTGTATTTTTAGGGTGTGTAGATTAGATAACTTCATTCAAAAGTTTGTGTTCTCTCCTTGCACTTGCCATATATAGCTTCCTGACCCACAGAGTTTGGATTTGGCCATGTGATTCTCTTTGACTAATGGACTGTGCATGGAGGAAAACATCCTTCACTTCAGGGTGGTGGTTTCTGAAGGTATTGTATGTTTCCACTTCCCTCTTATGCTCCTGCTACTTGGCATGAAGATCTCTCTAGTGGGCAATACACCCTCAGCCAAGATTCTGGAAGGAGAGATGCATGAAGCAGACACAAGTCTGACCTTCAGTTTGGAGCCAAGCGCAACTGAGCCACAGCTGAGTTACAAGTATGATATAAATGTTTGTCATGAAGCCACTAAGATTTTGCACTTGTTTGTTACATGATATTACCAAAGCAAAAGCTGACTAGGACACAGGGAGAAGCATCTCAAAGTGTGGTGTGCACTTAAAATCTAAAACATTTGTGTGGAAAAATATGCGTAAACATGAAAAATGGAGTTAATAATTCTATTTGCCACATAGAATTATTATCAGGATTAAACAAGTAAACATTTGTAAAACACTTTGAAAAGTACCTGGCACAAAGTCAGTGCTGCAAGTATTAAAAATACCTCTGGATGGATACACCAGAAACTTGACTGGCTTTGCCTGCAGAGAAGGGAGCCAGGGGGACAAGGCAGGGAGGAAGAGCCACTTTTCACGGAATATTTAGAATTTTGTACAATGTATTTTACTTATTTGTAACAATGTAGTTTACCTAGTTAAAACACCCTGTGACAGGGATACCTCTAGAAAATAATGTAAAATGATTACTTTATGCTTTACATTTATTGAAAACATGTAAGGTAACCTGGGTTTGAATCCCACCTCTTCACCATGATCTTGGGTAACTGATTTTCTCGTTCTGAATTTTCTGTGAACATGACAAGCATGATCATTTGGGGAATCCTGACACCTCTGCTGCAGTTTTTATAAAAGATGGTGCCTTGGCTTCAAGGTTGCTTTGTTGGGAAAGCCTTATCTCAGCCCTCAGACTTGAGTAGGTGGGTTATATATATACTTGTAAAGCTCTGTACATATTTTTCACTGCACTTATCCACTT
This sequence comes from Phocoena sinus, assembly GCF_008692025.1. NCBI lineage: Eukaryota > Metazoa > Chordata > Mammalia > Artiodactyla > Phocoenidae > Phocoena > Phocoena sinus. The sequence continues at coordinate 36,448,012 of NC_045777.1, forward strand.
GCTATCAATTAATTGGGTGTAACGGTATGCCCAGTGTCTGTCTTCCCTTCTAGAATATAAGATCCATGAGAGTAGGGATGCTGCCTCCTTGTTTATTACAGTTTGCCAATGCCTGGCATATGGTAGGACTCAAGAAATATTTGCTGACAGACTAAAATCACCCAGAACAAAACATTCAGGGAAGAGCACCTGGGGTCAGAACTCCATAGATGTTAATATCTTCCTTTCCTCTTTCCCTCCTTCCTCTCTCCCTCCCTCCCCTTCATCCTCAGTTAAAACTTCTGTTTTCTCTTTTAACCATTTATCCCTGCTTGGCCAGCAGGGGCTTCCTCCTTTCCTTCTAGTTTTCTAAAGCTCCTAGTCCATCCTCTACTGATGCAAGTCTGGGCTGCTATAACAAAACACCAGAGACCAAGAGGTTTATAAACAACATAAACTTATTTCTCACACTTCTGGAGGCTGGAAGTCCAAGATCAAGGGGCCGGCATATTCTCTGCCTGCTGAGAACCTGCTTTCTGGGTGGCTGCCTTTTTGCTGTAACTTTACAGGTTGAAAGGGACAAGGGAGCTCTTTCTGGTCTCTTCTTATAAGGGCACTAATTCCATTCACGGGATGGGATGAACTGATCATCTCCCAAAGGCCCCACTTTCTATTGCCATCACCTTGGGGATTAGTATTTCAACATATGAATTTTGGAGGGACACATTCAGACCACAGCACTGCAGATATATTGTCCTCACAGGGATCAGACTCTTCACAGCATTAACTTCCCAGAATTTATTAAAACCCATTTTCCCATCCATCCTGGTTGTTATTTCACACTAAGTTAGAAAACTCACATAGGGTGATAATGAAAAACTAATGAAGGATGATAAGGGCTCAAAAATACCTTGATGTGTGTTATCTCTCTTGGAAAAACTCTATGCCAATAAAATGGACAACCTGGAAGAAATGGACAAATTCTTAGAAATGCACAACCTGCTAAGACTGAACCAGGAAGAAATAGAAAATATGAACAAACCAATCACAAGCACTGAAATTGAAACTGTGATTAAAAATCTTCCAACAAACAAAAACCCAGGACCAGATGGCTTCACAGGTGAGTTCTATCAAACATTCAGAGAAGAGCTAACACCTATCCTTCTGAAACTCTTCCAAAATATAGCAGAGGGAGGAACACTCCCAAACTCATTCTACGAGGCCACCATCACCCTGATACCAAAACCAGACAAGGATGTCACAAAGAAAGAAAACTACAGGCCAATATCACTGGTGAACATAGATGCAAAAATCCTCAACAAAATACTAGCAAACAGAATCCAACAGCATATTAAAAGGATCATACACCATGATCAAGTGGTGTTTATTCCAGGAGTGCAAGGATTCTTCAATATATGCAAATCAATCAAAGTGATACACCATATTAACAAATTGAAGGAGAAAAACCATATGATCATCTCAATAGATGCAGAGAAAGGTTTTGACAAAATTCAACACCCATTTATAATAAAAGCCCTGCAGAAAGTAGGCATAGAGGGAACTTTCCTCAACATAATAAAGGCCATATATGACAAACCCACAGCCAACATCGTCCTCAATGGTGAAAAACTGAAAGCATTTCCACTAAGATCAGGAACAAGACAAGGTGGCCCACTCTCACCACTCTTATTCAACATAGTTTTGGAAGTTTTAGCCACAGCAATCAGAGAAGAAAAACAAATAAAAGGAATCCAAATCAGAAAAGAAGAAGTAAAGCTGTCACTGTTTGCAGATGACATGATACTATACATAGAGAATCCTAAAGATGCTACCAGAAAACTACTAGAGCTAATCAATGAATTTGGTAAAGTAGCAGGATACAAAATTAATGCACAGAAATCTCTGGCATTCCTATACAGTAACGATGAAATTCTGAAAGCGAAATTTCAGATTTCAGATTTTCTCATTTACCATTGCAACAAAAAGAATCAAATACCTAGGAATAAACCTACCTAAGGAGACAAAAGACCTGTATGCAGAAAGTTATAAGACACTGATGAAAGAAATTAAAGATGATACAAATAGATGGAGAGATATAGCATGTTCTTGGATTGGAAGAATCAACACTGTGAAAATGACTGTACTATCCAAAGCAATCTACAGATTCAATGCAATCCCTATCAAACTACCATTGGCATTTTTCACAGAACTAGAACAAAAATTTTCACAATTGGTATGGAAACACAAAAGACCCAGCATAGCCAAAGCAATCTTGAGGACAAAAAATGGAGCTGTAGGAATCAGGCTCCCTGATTTCAGACTATGCTACAAAGCTACAGTAATCAAGACAGTATGGTACTGGCACAAAAACAGAAATAGCGATCAATGGAACAGGATAGAAAGCCCAGAGATAAACCCATGCACATATGGTCACCTTATCTTTGATAAAGGAGGCAAGAATATACAGTGGAGAAAAGACAGCCTCTTCAATAAGTGGTGCTGGGAAAACTGGAAAGGTACATGTAAAAGTATGAGATTAGAACACTCCCTAACACCATACACAAAAATAAGCTCAAAATGGATTAAAGACCTAAATGTAAGGCCAGAAACTATCAAACTCTTAGAGGAAAACATAGGCACAACACTCTATGACATAAATCACAGCAAGATCCTCTTTGACCCACCTCCTAGAGAAATGGAAATAAAAACAAAACTAAACAAATGGGAACTAACGAAACTTCAAAGCTTTTGCACAGCAAAGGAAACCATAAACAAGACCAAAAGACAATGCTCAGAAAGGGAGAAAATATTTGCAAATGAAGTAACTGACAAAGGATTTATCTCCAAAATTTACAAGCAGCTCATGCAGCTCAATAACAAAAAAACAGACAACCCAATCCAAAAATGGGCAGAATACCTAAATAGACATTTCTCCAAAGAAGATATATAGATTGCCAACAAACACATGAAACGATGCTCAACATCACTAATCATTAGAGAAATGCAAATCAAAACTACAATGAGGGGCTTCCCTGGTGGCGCAGTGGTTGAGAGTACGCCTGCCGATGCAGGGGACACAGGTTTGTGCCCCAGTCCGGGAAGATCCCACATGCCGTGGAGCGGCTGGGCCTGTGAGCCATCGCCACTGAGCCTGCGCATCTGGAGCCTGTGCTCCGCAATGGGAGATGCCACAACAGTGAGGGGCCCACGTACTGCAAAAAACAAAAAACAAAAAACACTACAATGAGCTATCATCTCACACCAGTCAGAATGGCCGTCATCAAAAAATCTAGAAACAATAAATGCTGGAGAGGGTGTGGAGAAAAGGGAACACTCTTGCACTGCTGGGAATGTAAATTGATACAGCCACTATGAAGAACAGTATGGAGGTTCCTTAAAAAACTACAAATAGAACTACCATACGACCCAGCAATCCCAGTACTGGGCATATACCCTGAGAAAACCATAATTCAAAAAGACTCATGTACCAAAATATTCATTGCAACTCTATTTACAATAGCCAGGAGATGGAAGCAACCTAAGTGTCCATCATAGGATGAATGGATAAAGAAGATGTGGCACATATATACAATGGAATATTACTCAGCCATAAAAGGAAACAAAATTGAGTTATTTGTAGCGAGGTGGATGGACCTAGAGTCTGTCATACAGAGTGAAGTAAGTCAGAAAGAGAAAGACAAATACCGTATGCTAACACATATATATGGAATTTAAGAAAAAAAAAAATGGTCATGAAGACAGGAATAAAGACACAGACCTACTAGAGTATGGACTTGAGGATATGGGGAGGGGGAAGGGTAAGCTGTGATAAAGTGAGAGAGTGGCATGGACATATATACACTACCAAACGTAAAATAGATAGCTAGTGGGAAACAGCCGCATAGCACAGGGAGATCAGCTCGGTGCTTTGTGACCACCTAGAGGAGTGGGATAGGGAGGGTGGGAGGGAGGGAGACACAACAGGGAAGATATATGGGAACATGTGTATATGTATAACTGATTCACTTTGTTGTAAAGCAGAAACTAACACACCATTGTAAAGCAATTATACTCCAATAAAGATGTCAAAAATAAATAAATAAATAAAATGTCAATTGATTTTAAACATTTGAGAACATCTCAGCCAGAGTATAAAGAAGTAAAGGAGCCCAGCCGTAGTTGACTGCCACAGGAATGGCCCCTGGTGTTTCATGCCTCTCAGTGTCCAGCCCTCGGGTGGGTGTCTCCCACACTGACTCTGGACCAGGATATGTAATCTACCAAGGGACAGTAAAAACCCTGACACAAGCACGAAATGTGCTTGCCCACTGGGGCTTGCCTCCATGCTGCTCTTGGAACCGGCAGCCAGCATGAGAACAAGGCCAGCCCAGCTTGTTAGGAAATGACAGACCATGCAGCCCAGTCACTCATCAGCCTAGGCAACAACCAACCCTGGAAGTGGAACTGCCTAGCTGATCAGCAGCTGTCCACTAGCGAGCCCAGTCAAAGCCAGCAGAAAAAAAACTCAGCTAAGCTGGACCCAAAGTGCCACCGATAGAATCAGGACACAAATAAAATGGCTTTAAGCCATTACCTTTTGGAGTAGATTATTGCACAGAAAAAGCTAACTATGATCATCCCATACCTTGCATCTTCAGATGCCCATCATTTTTCTCTATTTTAGCTGCTTCAAAGTCTCAAGTAACAATGCTCAATCTGGTTAACTATATTAAATGTTATACAATTGTGTCCACTCAGAGGAGTCTTCATTGTGATCTTGTCATCTGGTTTGTCAAGGGCCTAGAAGGATTTCAGTGGACAGGCAATTTATGCCAAATAAGTAAGTGACTCTATACACCATATCTCAGTATTATTTTGTGAAAATAAAAAATATTTGAGGGACTTCCCTGGTGGTCCAGTGGTTAAGACTCTGTGCTTCCATTGCAGGGGGTGTGGGTTCAGTCTCTGGTCAGGGAACTAAGATTCCACATGTAGTGCAGAGCGGCCAAAAAAAATTTTTTTTGAAAATATAATCTGGTCATGCATTGGCTGAGTCCACTTGACATTTTAATAAACTTTTTGATCAATTTTTTAAAACAAGGGAGCAATTGTTTTTAAAAATAATCATTTGAGAAGAGTTCTTTTGCATGTATTCATACCTGAACAAGCACTGAGAATGTTGGATCAAATATTTTTAGAACCAGAATAGAAATGTCTTACTATTCCCTTCCTGACTGTGCATTTCTCAGTGGTTGCTATGCCATTCAAGTGAGAATATAAAAAAAGAAAATATCAATGAACTAATACCATTCTTGTTTTAAAATAAGACAGTTGTGGAGAGGAAACCCACAGCTGAATTAATTTGCCTACATTTCATTGTGTGATACTATACAACTGTAATTTAAATGGTAATATATATACAGTTCTAGCTGTCTAATAAGTTTGAGTTAAAGAGGAAGCAACTTAAAAAGAAAATGAAGAAGTTCTAAACCCTAAAGTCATGTTCCTGTGAAGCTCACACTTGACAGAAAGCAGAGAGGGAATCTCCATGATGTATAGTGATATTCCATGAGTAATGGCCATTCCTCTGACAGCAATGAGGAATCTCACACTCAGGTGAAAGACACATGGTAGTGAACCCTCCTCAAATCCAGACCTGCCTTGGTAAATGGTTTCTTCTCTTTGATGAGCCCACGCTTAGTCTGTACCTGGCAAAGTGCTAAATGCTCAAGGTGCTTGATCTCACTTAAAACTCACAATAACCCAATGGTGGGGGTCCCCAAGACCACCCCTAGGTTTGATTTGTTAGGAGAATTCACAGGACTCGGCATAGAGTTATACTCACGGCTGTGATTTATTATAGTAAAAGGATACAAAGCAAAATCAGCAGAGGGAAAAGGCATGAGGGCCAAGTGTAGAGGGACCCAGGGGTCCTCTCCCAGTGGATTCACACAGGATGTGACTAATTCCTCTAGCACTGAATTGTGACAACATATGTGAAATGTTGTCTACCACGGAAGCTTGTGAAAGTCTCAGTGCCTGAGGATTTTATTCGGTACCTATCATATAGACACCACTGTCTGGTCTGTGCCAAAACTTCAGATTCCAGAAGGAAACATGGGTTCAGCTTAGACCATATTGTTTGAATAAACAATTTAGTCACAGGGAGCCATTCTTACCAGGGAACAGTGGGAACCCTCATAAAATCCAAGTTCCCAGATGACAGCCAAGGGCTAAACTTACATATAGGTTTCTCTAAGAAACACAGCCTCAGGCCTGCTATGTTAACTCCTTTGGCACAAGAGGTGTTATTATCATACCTCCATTTTTACAGAAGGAAAACAGGAGCTCAGAGGTAATAAACTGGCAAAGCTGGAGACTCAGGATCTCAAAGTACGTGCTTTCAATCACTGGGCATATTGTATGATAAAGCTAAATTCTATCTACCATAACAGAAAATAAAAGGATGGAGATGCCTAGTATTGATAAAACTGCATACACATATTTGTTGTTAGAGGTAAAAAAACTGAAAAAAAAATTGCCAAAAGCGAAGGAATGTCATGGTGGCCTCTGGGGAAACAGAACTTGGAGTTATCATAGGGTGAATCAGGAAACCACTGGATTTTTAAACATTTTTTTGGTAAACCATGTGTGGTATATTTATTTTCTAAAATATTTTTAAATCAACTCAAAAGAAACACTTGTTAAGGGGGAGTTTCCTGGTGGCCTAGTGGTTAGGATTTTGGGCTTTCACTGTCATAGCCTGGGTTCAATCCCTGGTTGGGGAACTGAGATCCCAGAAGCCATGCAGTGCGGCCAACAACAATAAAAGTGGATTAAAAAAAATAACAAACTTGTTAAAGTTAGCATGTATCAGAATATACTGAAATAAAACTTAAAAAATTCATCCTTTGGGTTAACATTCAGAAGAAAAGATTGATTTGCATGAATAGCAGAGTAAAAAGGGGGCTAGCAACCATCATTTTGAAATTATATCTAGAGTAGCCATTCACAAATGATTCAAGAAGCTGCTATCTCTTGGGAAACATATCAGATGACAACTTGATCTTCCCGATGGTGCCAACCAGTTTAGATTCTCATCTTGCCTGAGAACTGGCAGTTCACACAGAATGAGTGTTCAGTAAGGTGCTGAATACTGAGTAGATTTCTAATCTTGGGCCCTTTTACCCTTATTTCTATTGCTCTACATTAAAGATTTTGAATATTGGCAAAACCTACCTAATTCTTTGGTAGCCATATCCACTGAAAGGGGCATCTAGCTTAGGAAAGAAATATTTCCTTTGATTGCTGAATTGCTCATTTACAACTGGATGAGCAGGTAGAGACATTTCAAGCAACCACATATAACAGACAGACATAATCTAATGCCCCCTTTTCTAGCCTCTCTAAAATGTCTCTTAGCTCATAGGTCCCCAGCTTATGAAATAAGCATTTTATTAGTCAGAATTCTCCTGAGAAACAGAACCAATAGGATTTATATATTATAGATGTATATAAGAGGGAATTTATTATAGGAATTGGCTAATGTGGTTATGTTGGCCAAGATGCCCCATGATCTGCTGTCTGCAAGCTGGTGAACCAGGAAAGCTATCGGTGTAATTCAGTCCATGTCCATGGCCTGGAGAATCAGGAGCTGGTCCCAGTCTGAGTCTGAAAACACAAGAACCAGGAGCGCCAAGGTCCAAGGGCAGGAGAAGATGGAAGCCTCAGCTCAAGCAGGAAGAGAGTAAACTCACCCTTCCTTTGTCTTTTTGCTCATTTGGGCCCTCAAGAAATTGCACGATGCTGGCCCACATTGGGGAGGGTCATCTGCCTTATTCAGTTCACCAATCTGAATGCTAATCTCTTCCAGAAACATACCCAGAAATAATATATACCAACTATCTGGACATCCCTTGGCCCAGTCAAACTGACACATAATATTAACCATCACAAGCATGTATGGGAGAGCTTATAAGAACATTCTTCTTGTTTATGCAGAAAATGAAGTAACATTGCAGGTAGATTTTAAAACTATACTTGACTGCAAGCATGCCTACTGGCCTAGGAAACACATGACTACAGGCCACTAACACTTTTTATTCTCCTGAATATTTTTGGCTCAAAAAGTCTGTTTCAGGGGACTTCCCTAGTGGTCCAGTGGTAAAGAATCTGCCTTACAATGCAGGGGACGCAGGTTCAATCCCTGGTCAGGGAACTAAGATCCCACATGCCACAGAGCAACTAAGCCCACGTGCCACAAATACTGAGCTTGCACGTCTCAACTAGAGAGCCCACGTGCAGCCAATTACAGAGCCCACACACCCTGGAGCCCGTGCGCCACAACTAGAGAGAGAAAACCCACATGCCACAACTAGAGAGAAGCCCGCACACCACAACAAAGAGCCCACACGCCGCGACAAAAGATCGCGCATGCCTCAACAAAGATCAGGCGTGCTGCAACTAAGACCCGGCGCAGCCAAAAATAAATTAAGTAAATAAATAATAAATAAATCTGTTTTTAAAAAGTCTGTTTCAGGACTACAAATTCTATTTTCAACTTTCTTGCTCAAAGTATAATTTGTTATACATATATATATATATATATATATATATATATACCTGGTAATTTTATATTTTTTTACTACTTTCCCATTCTTTATTAATATGTACAGTTGGAATAATCAGTAAGAATAGTGCTATACTGATAGAACACCTCTAGTTTTCAAAATGTTGGCATGCTCATAAAGGGCTTTGAAGTTCTGGCCAGGGTATAAAAATTCACAAGTTATTATTTTGCTATTGTATTCAAAATTATTAAAAAATATTTGAGACACAGGCAACAGTGTGGATGAACCTCAAAGATATTACACTAAGTGAAATAAGCCAGACCCAGAAGGACAAATATGGCCTGATTCTACTTATACGAGGCACCTAAAGTAGTCAAATTCATAGGGACATGGAGTAGAATGGTATTGCCAGGGGCTGGGAGGAGGGGAGAATGAGGACTTATTGTTTAATGGGTGTAGTTTCAGTTTGGGAAGATGAAAAGGTTCTGGAGATGGATGGTGGTGATGGTTGCACAGCAGTGTGCACGGACTGAAGGCCACTGAACTGTGCACTTAAGGATGGTTAAAATGGTCAATTTTATGTTATGTATATTTTACAATAATAATAATAATAACTAATGGTATGGACATGTCCCAGGAGTTTTGGCCTGTACGGGGGAAAGTAGTTAGCAGAGAGGGAACACATTGAAGATGGGGTGTGGCAGAGAGGTGAGCTGAGCTGGGGCCAATCTATTAGATAATTTTTTTGCTCTTATCCTCTCTCCCCATCAAAACTGTATTGGTCTAACCTTTGGCACTGACGACTGCTTAGTCTGTGCTTGCAGGCCCTACAGCTGAAGTGGAGACTCAGTGTACCTACTAGACTATTAAGGTTTTCAGCTAGACAGACAGCTGGCTGCTTAGAGGAAGACCACAGAACTAAACGATGGCGCCTTTAACATCCATCTCAGGGGTGATTCTCTTCTCGTTGACCCCCTCATGAAAAGATTTTTCTTTTCTTAGCCTCAGATCCCTTTTGAGGAACTTGGTAAATGCAGTAATGGATATTTAAGTACTTCTGAAAAACCTACCTGTGTTCAGATAATTTAGGGTTAATGACCTGCCTATCGTTGGTTGAAGAAAGATGGCTATTTGAGAAACTCCTCTGCAGAGAGGATGAGAGCAGCCACGCCATGCCCTTGTCGAGATGCCATTGCTCAGATACGCATTTGGCACAGCCTCAGATTTGGGAACAAAGGATTCACCACAGGGCTTCCCTGGTGGCTCAGTGGTTGAGAGTCCACCTGCCAACGCAGGGGACACGGGTTCGTGCCCCGGTCCGGGAGGATCCCACATGCCGCGGAGCGGCTGGGCCCGTGAGCCATGGCCGCTGAGCCTGCGCGTCCGGAGCCTGTGCTCCGCAACGGGAGAGGCCACAACAGTGAGAGGCCTGTGTACCGCAAAAAAAAAAAAAAAAAAAAAAAAAGGATTCACCAGGCTTTTAGTTAAGTTGCTTTTAAGTAAAATGTAACATGGATATAATTTGGGGTTCAGAGGAAAATATTAAAAACTTGGGATGGATCTATAATATCATCTAAAAATAAAGTTGTTTCCTAAGAAAAATTATTGTATCATGTCCAAAACGGTGTAAGCGATGTGGTTTCCTTTCCTCGGATTCTTTTACTGCAGTGTGTCTCCTGGACATCACCCACGAGTGGGCAGCCACTGTTCCACCGGGTGCTTGCCATTCCAGAAAAACTGCTTCAAAGCATGTTGGGTCAACAAAAGGATTATTGTTGGTCCTCATTTGTATTTGTACAGACACTCGTGATCTAGATGCACCCTGCTCTGTGTGCTCTTCTGATTTGCTCCCTAGTCCAACTACACCTGCCTTCTCAACCTCCTTGGAAGCATGTGACTCTGGCTTCCAATTTTTATCCTTTGGATTTGAACTCAGCCTCCAAACCTGACTCCTTGCTTCTTCTTTGTCCTTCTCTACTATGGGAATCTCTTGTATACCTCCCACTGATAAAGTTGTTTGGATCTAATGTATCTGCTTGCTTCTTCTCATCTAAGCTTTCTGATTCTGTCCTCATTCTGGAATCTGTGACTGCAGTTGGATTTATCATATCCATTTATCCAACTCCACATTGTTTAGACCATCCACATTGCAAGATCACTCTAATCTAACTCAACTCTCCATTCTCGCTTCAATTCTTCTAACTCATATTTTCTGATACCCAACACCCAGGATGGACAAAAGGCATGCTTTGAGGAAAACATTTAAATTCTAATCATTTTCCACACTGTCCAGAGTGATAACATAATGTTAAATAGGAGCAAGAAGAAAATTATGCTTTGTAGAATAGCATCAACAGAGTATACACTCCAAAAAAATGCAGAAAAAAATGTGTTAAATGTTATAGTCAAAAGCTATTATTTCACTATGGTCTCATCCTATACCACATGCTTCTTCTTCCTTATGCCAATAACCACACATATAGAGATGTAGTCCAGACTCCTTTCCTAAGCTCCAGATTTATGCAACCAAATCTACTCTAGGATTCATCCCACTCTTGAAACCCAGCATCTCCAAAACGTAAGTCACAATCTTCCTACTCGTTCAACCTGTTCCTTCTCTAGATATCACAATCCTAGTATATACTGAAGTACCATGTTGTATGGAATTGTTGAAGACAATTCTGGGAATCCACTTTGACCTTCCCTTCCCTCCCATCCTGCACATCCAGTCACCACCAGTTCCTGTCCATTCTACTCCCCAAATGTCCACTACATCTGTACACCTCTCAGAATGCCCAATATTAGTTTTCTACCGCTGCTGTAACAATTACCTCTAACTTAGGTCAATTCATTATCCTAGAATTCTGGAGGTCAAAAGTATGAAAAAGGTCTCACCAGGCGAAAATCAAGGTGTCAGCAGAGCTGTGTGCCTTTCTGGAGGCTCTAAGGGGGAAGCTATTTCCTTGCCTTTTCCAGCTTCTGGAGGCCATCTGTGTTCCTTGACTTTTAAAACCTTCCTCCGTCTTCAAAGCCAGCAACAGTACATTTTTATCTGACTGTTCTTCCTCGTACATGGCTCTGCCCAACTCTCTCTTCTGCCTTGCTCTTCCACTTTTAAGGACACAATTGTGATTGCATTGGGCCCTTTTGAATAATCTCCCTATTTATTTACTTGCCCCCTTGGAAGCAGCCCTCCACCTTGCAGGCAGACCAAGTTTCTAAAATGTTAAATCTGATCGCCTCATGCTGTCTCTTTCCTAAGCCTTTTCTATGACTTCTCATTGGCCTTAAAAACAAAACAAAACTCACCAGCCTCCCTAGGTCTATCCCTTGCATAGCTCTCTAACTGCCTACATCCCTCTCCCCTTCATTAAGCCTTATTATCCTTAGTCACCGCCATTAACTTAAAGGCTCCCGACCCTCCAACATCTGCCTTCCCCTGCCCCAGCCCCCCACATCACTCTAAGTCTTCTTTCCTGCCATTCTTGAACCCCAGAATCCCTTTCTTCTTATGTTCTCCATAGCTCCTTATATAACTATTGTGCTTATTCCAAATTACAGAAGTAATGCGTGAGTAATACACAACTTGGTGTGGACCATTCAAACAATAAAGAAGCATACGGAATAAAAGCTAAAAGTCAACTGGCATACACTTTCCCACCACAAAATCCCAAACATGGACCTTTTGTTGTTTGTTTCTGCCATCCCTGCATACAACCTGAATTTTCATACATAAACATGACCACACTATGCACACTGTTGTGGGATTTGCTTTTTTTGTCATTTAGCATAATTTGGCTGTTATGTGTAAAAAAAAAAAAAAAAAAGCAAACCTTGGCTATCTTTCCATAGTAGTACACATATCAGTACTTGTCCTTAAGACATCATAGCATTTTATAAAGTGGAATGTATTATAATTCATCTATTGATTCCTTTATTGATTAATATTTAAGAGGTTTTTTTTTTGGTTCTTAAAAACAACATTCTGGTGAGAATCCTGGTGTATGTATCATTCTGCATAAATATGAGCAGTTCTGCAGCAAAGAACATCAGATATGGAAATGATGGGACTAAAGGCATATGTATCCGTTTGCTAGGGCTGCCATATAAAGTACCACAAACTGGGTGCCTTAAACAACAGGAATTTATTTTCTCACAGTTCTGAAGGGTGGATATCTGAGATCAAGGTATCTGTAGGGTTAGTTTCTTCTGAGGCCTTTCTCCTTGGCTTGTAGATAGCCGTCTTCTCCCTGTGTCTTCATGTGGTCTCCCCTCTGTACCCACCTGTGTCCTAATTTCCTCTTCTTATAAGGATGTCAGTCATATGGATTAAGTCCCACACTAATGATCTAATTTTAACTTAATTACCTTTATATAGACTACATCTTCAAACACAGTTACACAGGTATTGGCAGTTAGAACCTCAATATACGAATTTGGCATGTGGGAGGATGGGGGATACAGACAATTCAGCCTATAACAGCAGATTTCCATCTTATCTGTGCCTGGGATATAGTAGGCACTCAATAAATATTTGTTGAATGAGTGGTCACTGGGACAAAAATATTTACCTCTCTAAAGACAATTTGTAGTTTAACCACACTGGCAGCCCAGAGGGTGAGACTTGCTGTGTGTGACAGGCATGCATCTGAATCCCTGTCTCAGGTTCAGCTTCTAAGGAACCCAACTTAAACATTCAGCTGCCATTGGCAGAGTGGGAAAGAGAACCCAGGTCTCTCAAACTTTTTCCTCATAAGTTTTTATCACTCCTTCAAAAATATTTCTAATCATTTAACTATAGACAAAGCAGGAATGGGGAGGACAAGACCTTATGGAGTAGAGGTGAGAGATTTTCTAGTGGGAGAGAAAGACACAGGTATAGTGACATCTGGAGACTGAATCCTAGCTCTGACACTTATTGGGGCAAATTACTTAATCTCTTCGTGCCTCAATTTTCTCATCAATAAATGCACCTAGTAGAGTGGCATGGACATATATACACTACCAAACGTAAAACAGATAGCTAGTGGGAAGCAGCCGCATAGCACAGGGAGATCAGCTCAGTGCTTTGTGACCACCTAGAGGGGTGGAAGAGGGAGGGTGGGAGGGAGGGAGATGCAAGAGGGAAGAGATATGGGGACATATGTATATGTGTAACTGATTCACTTTGTTATAAAGCAGAAACTAATACACCATTGTAAAGCAATTATACTCTAATAAAGATGTTAAAAATAAAAAATAAATGCACCTAGTAATTAATACCTATGTCAAAGGGTTGTTGTGGATATTTAATGAGTTAATGCCTGTCAAGCACATAAAACACTGCCTGGCACAGAATGGGCATTCAATAATTGTTAGGTATTATGATTACAAAGGAAAGAAATAAAACATGATAGGGTATAAAAAGTTCTATGAAATTAACAAAATAAGATCATGTGATACAGCTGTGCTATTTGATATAGTAACATATGACTACAGAGCCACAGAAATGGGGCTAGTCTAAACTGAGTGAAGTATACATCACAACCCAAATTGTGAACACGTGGTATAAAGAAGAATGTAAAATATTTCATATACATATGTGTGTGTGTGTGTGTACTTTTTACTTTGAGATATTATAGATTTACAGGAGGTTGCATGTACACTTCCTCCAGTTTTTCCCCATACTTACATCTTACATGATCATAGTATGATATCAAAACCAGGAATTTGACATTGGTACAGTGTGTGCATTTGGTACTACACCATTCTATCACATGTTTAGATTCATGTAACCTCCAGCATAATCAAGATGCAAAACTGTTTCATCACCACAAAGAGCTCCCTCTTGTTACCCTTCCCATCTCCTCAGCTCTGGCAACTGCTAATCTGTTTTCTATTTCCATAAATTTGTAATTTTGAGACTGTTATATAAATGGCATCACATGGGGTATGACCATTTGAGATTGGCTCTTTTTGCATGAAGCATAATGCCCTTGAGATCCACCAAGTTGTTTTGTGTACCAACAGCTTGCTCCTTTTTATTGCTGAGTAGTATTCCATGGTGTACCACAGTCTGTTTAACCATTTACCTACTGAAACATAGTTTGGTTGTTTCCAGTTTTTGACTACTATAAATAAAGCTGGTATGAACAACAGTGTACAGGTCTTCTGCAGTCATGAGACTTACTAATTTTTTTTATTAATTATGTATTAAAATGATAATATTCTGGATATTTTTAATTAAGTAAAATATATCATTTAAATTAATTTCACTTTTTACATTTTAAAATATGGCTACTAAAATATTTAAAATTAAATATGTACCTCATGTATTTCTATTAAATTATCACAGTGATAGAATAACTTTTGAGAAGAGTAGTTGTGTGGCTACTTGTGATGGGGATATTGGTGAATAATGTTTAGAGTTCAGCCCTTATGAATAAGAAGGTGTAGGTCTTGAAAAGTTGAGACAGAACAATCCTAGCAGAAGGAACACTGAGGATAATGGCCCCAAGAGAGAAAAGAACTTGCCTTGTTCAAGAAACTGAAGAAGGCTGTGTGTCAGAAGCAATATGGGTTGAAGGGGGAATGGTGTGGCCCACCATCTTGAGATAGACATTACCTACATAGCTCCAGATTCTCTAGTTTTCTTTTTTATTCTACTCCATTGATAGTAATGCCAAAATAGCCTCAACTACTTTCTCTGAGGGTAATGGGTAGGAAAACTTAATACAGAAAGTACTTTCAAAGTGATTCTTTAAGTGGAGCAGAGATTCCCAAATAGACATTGGCTGATGTATTAATTCTGGCAATACTGCCATTTGTTTAAAACTTACTGTAAATTATAAGATTAGTGTATTAGTTAGCTTTCGATACATAACAAACAATCCCAAAAATTAGTGACTTAAAATGACAACCATTTATTTAGCTCACAATACTGTGGGCTGGCAAACTGTGCTAAGCTCAGTTAGGTGTTTCTTCTGGCCTTGCCCATGCTCGCTTCTGTGGTCTGTGGTCAGCTGTGGGTTGGCTGGAGACTGACTGGTCTAGGATGGCCACATGGACTCTATTCTTTCAGCAGGATAGCACAGGCTTGTTATGGTGGTATCAGGGTTCCAAGAAAGTACAGAAGTGAGGCCTCTTGAGACCTAGGCTAGGAACAGGCACACCTCTGGTTCTGCTATAATCTATAAACAATGCAAGTCGTAAGTCCAGCCCAGGTTCAAGGTGTGAGAGATAAAGTCCACCTCCTAAAGGAAGAAGCTGCAAAGTCACATTACAAAGGGTGTGGCTACCAGGAAAGGTAGTGAATTAGGACCATGTTTATAATCTACCACAGTTAGTCACAGTGGTATACTGGTAAATGGTTAATGATTTGCTCTGGTAAGGAGGTTAGAAAGGAGCAAACAGCCCTTACTGTAGTGTTTTTCAATTTCTGTGGTGCAAATATTCTCACTATGGCTGATGTCAAGCTACCATGTGAAACTGCTGAACAAGGATACATGTGATTGGCTCTCAACAGCCCACATGAACCAGCTCCAGCACAGCACTGAGAGTGACCTCTAAATCCGGAAATTGGCAGTGGAATTCTCCAATTTTTGGTATTCATTATTCAGGATAGCACACTAAGACCCCTGCCCTCTCTTAAAAAGGCTATGGCAAGGAGCTACATTCCCCAGCAATAGGTACAAAGGCCTCCAAATTCCCATATCGGTTATAAAGATTTTAGAGGTCTTTGCAACAGAAACTATGAAATATATGGTAGATAAGTCATCATCTAATTCTCTAACTTCCCAGGTGACTGAAGATAGGATAATGCATGTGTAGCTGGCAATCAAAACAGATCTCCTATAAATCATAATTGGAAACACCGTCAAGTTTAACAATATTAGAGACTTCTTTCTTTCCTTCAGTCAAGAAGATAAAAACTGATGCATCAGAATTTCACAGGGAGCAAAAGAACCTTAAGTAACCTTAATTTTGCTTGTTTTAGATTGGTCAGATGAGTTGCACAAACACTTGCCTAATATTGCTCTTACTCATTTGAGGTCAGATGCTAACACCACCTCCAGTGAGAACATGGGCTTCACCTGGGCAACGGCAACTGTCTTATTTCCAAAAATAAGTTATTAGCTTTGCTGCCAACTGTTTGAAAAAAACCTCACAGAATTGGGTATTTGCTGGAGGCTACTGGAAGAACTTGGCAAACTGTCTACTTCTAAAGTCTCTGACCATGTGTAGTTTTAGAGCATTGGGTGTAAGGAACTCTTCCCTGTTGAAGAATATTGGTCAAAACATAAAGAATGGATTTAGCTTCTATGGGTAAAGAAAGAAACCTCCTTGGTAGTTACTCCAAACTGAGTACAATTTCAGACAAAGAATCATTGGGTTTGCAGGGGTCGGGGGTCTTGTTTCTTTCTTTTTTTCTTTTTCTTTTTGTACATCTTCAAATCATCCAACATCCTAAATAAACAGAAGCTGTACTCCTGCTGATGTGTCAGCTTCAAACTGAAGTTTCCATGTGTAGAAACTCCTGCCTTGAGACATAATGTTCACCATCTGGTTCTCCTCCTCATGCTTGCTCCTCCATAACATGAAAGGGGAAGAATCAGGATGGGTTAGTTCATGTAGCTCAAGTCAGATCAGCTGAGGGGCCCAATAATGCCACCACCATCAACAATAACCCACCTCTGATTCCATAACTCCCCTCCAAACCTTAAGGTGCCCACTCCCACTGTAAGACTGTCCAAAGCAGCTCATTGAATGCCTGTCACCCACCCAAGGCCCTCAAACCCCAGAAGACCCTGAGGATGATGCTGGCAGCAGGAAGATAAAGGTGACCAGTGCACTAAAGGCTTTCAGGATCACACAAGGAAGCAGAGGCACTGCAAGCAAACTGGCTGTGTGCTCAGGAGATATGATGTGATGTGCATTCCAGATGGACCAAATCTGTGGTTGAATAAGATTATTTTAAATACCTCTCCAGTCTGTCTTCCTTCATCCTCCCTGTACCTTTTCTGCAACGAGTATTTTATTGAGCACATACTAAATGGCAGGCACTGTTCTGGGTGCAGAAGATTTAATAGAGAAATAGACAAAGATCACTGCAACACTGTGGGACTCATATTCAGAGAGGAGAGAAAAATAATAACAAATTAATAAGTAAATTACTTAGTACATTAGAAGGCGGTAAGGCCTAGGAGGACACACACACACACAGGAAAGGCAGGGGAGGGGGACAGAGTCTGGATGGGGAGGAGATATATTAAATTGTGGGTCAGGGAAGAGAAGATGTTCCTAAGAAGGTAACATTTGGGCAAAGAACTGAAGGCAGTAAGAGTGTAAACCATGAGAACATTTGGGCAAAGGGTTCTAGTCTGAGGCAAAGGCCTGGAAACGTGGACATGCCCAGCGAGCTCATGAAAGGGGGCTCATAAGCTGAAGAAGGGTGAGCCAGGGGACAGAGACACGTGAGGACAGAGATGAAGGAGGACAGAGTTCAAGTGTGGCCCCAGACCAGCAGCATCAGCATCACTAGGCAGCTTGTTAAAAATGCAAACGTGGAGGCTCCACCCCAGACCTAATGAATCAGCAAATCTTAGGGCTGGGTCCCAGAAATCTGTGTTTTACCAAGCTCTCCAGATGATTCTGATTCACACTGTAGTTTGAGAAGCCAAGATTTAGGGCATCATCTGTCACTGCAGGACTTTCTTTTTTTTAATCTGAGTGGAATAAGAGGTGATTTGAATGTTTGGTGATTTGATTTGAAACCATATCTGATTTCAGTTAAGATGTGATTATCTGGTTGGATGTATTCCATATACATTCATTTTCCTAGACCACAGGGTAGAATGGTGGAGAGATGCTTATGTAGGGTCCGCCTCCTTAGCATGGCCTCCTTGGGGCTCTCTTCAGCCTCTCTGGACAGTGGCTGGTCCTAGAAGAAAGGATGCCCATGTGATACTAACACCCTGCAAAGGAAGCCTGGGTTTAGCTGCAGATCTCTCTCACTGTGACTCTCAAATACCTGCAACACAGAAATTTTTCTATATATGGTGGTTTAAGATTTAGCCTAATTTGGGGGATCCCCTACCTGATGGGGATCCATTTGTTAACTCAGCAAAATGCTGTTAGTGGTGTACATGCTGCATTGGGTGTTATCAGCAACTGTATTTCTTACTGTGATGACTCCTTGGTCATCTTTTCTAAGATAACATGATGATGTTCCATTTGACTATGGGATGCTGGAGCAGAACGGTGATGCTATAGAGAAGAGTACCAAAAACTGTTAATAGCAACAACATCAAAATGATTCACAATGTATATGGATTTCACATGCTCCCTCTTCTGTAATGTGGAGCTCACCCTAGGCGGTGGGTGCCCAACCTACCAGACTACATACACCCCCAGCTCCCTTTGTATCCAAGTATTGCTGTGTGATTTGTCCTGGCCAACAGAATGTGTGCAGAAGTGAAGTCAGTCAATTCCAAATAAGAGCTTTCATGTTGGCTGGATGCAGAGAAAGACGATGTGCATGGAGGTGGTAATATTTCAAGGCAGAAGGAGCCTGGGTCCCTGAGCTGTTGCCTGGAGGCGACCCACCTGCTGACCAGGAGCGCCTGCATTGGACTTCATGCAAGAGAGAAATCAAATTCTCCTGGGTAAGCGAATGAAATTCCAGGGGTTAGCTTTTATAACCATGAACAGTACCCTAATATGATGTCACTTTTTTCTGCTGTTGACACTATCCTGTCAGCAAATAGCTTTAACCTCATATCAAAGAGGAAAAAACTGAATATTAGCATGAAATCATTTGCCTAAGGTCACTTGGCTAGCTGGTGGCAGACATAGGACCCATGTCAAACTCTTCTGGCTTTTAATGTAAAGGTTTTACATTATATTTAATGAGCCAAAGAATGACACACAAATATGCAGTAGCAGCAACAGTGATTATTAGCCACTCTGCAATTTTCAGCATTTATACCCTAAGGAAGACTGCTAATGAAGTTGTTGACAAAATTATTGCATACTTTGGAAGATGGATTCTACTGTGATGTACGGTAGCAGATAAAGATTTGCTCCTTTAAATATATAAATTAATAAACGAAAAACATTGCAATGGTAAAACCTGCAGTGGTTTGGGGCAGTGTTTTGTTTTTACCAAATCTTGGTTTTAGTCTAGAAGTTGTGTGTTCCTATGAAGTTATCCCACTATGTGGTGACTGGTCAGCCTAGTAAGATAACCTTGAGGAAGCAAATACTGCCAGAAAAGTAATTCCTCATTTCTGCATCTTGAAACTGCGTCTAAAATGTATGGAAGTTTCTAGAGAGGGTTATTTAAATAGCATTGCCATTTCCCTCTCTGTTATGCATAATAATAACCCTTTGAAATTCAAATCTTTGAAAAAATGTCAAAATGCATTTTCCTCTCCAACTTATTACTACGGTTTAATTTGGGTATGTCTGTTGGAGAACAGGGGGATTTCTGGCTCTTTTAAAAGGGAAGACGGGCTTACTCTCTATAATGTCAGAATTGTGAAACATATACACTCAGCAAAGACTGCCCCTCCTGTTGAACATGTGAGTCCAGGCTGTACCTTGGAGGTCACAACCAGCAGGCTTTCTCTGAGCTCTCAGGTAAATATAGGGAACTTACATTACCACTAAGAGGGTCAGTTTTAAAATCCACTCCCCCTCAGTAGAAGAGAAGAACTTTCTGAATGAAAAGAGCATTTAAAATGATTGTTTTCCAAGTCTACTTTTCTACTTTTCATTGTCTACTTGCTCAAGAATCCCAAACTATCTTTCTCTGTCTGACTTACTTCACTTAGTATGATAATCTCTAGGTCCATCCATGATAACACTTATATGTGGAATCTAAAAAATAATAATAATACAAATGAACTTATCTACAAAACAGAAATAGAGTTACAGATGTAGAAAACAAACTTAAGGTGACCAAAGGGGAAAGGGGGGGGGAGGGATAAATTAGGAGTTTGGGATTAACATATACACACTACTATAAATAAAATAGATAATCAACAAGGACCTACTGTATAGCACAGGGAACATTACTCAATACTCTGAATTAACCTATATATTCTCTGGGACTCAATTATCTCATCTCAGCAAAGCTTGAAAGAGAGAACCTGTAGATCCTAACCAAGTCTGCAAAGTTTAATCCAAACTGAAGGATTTCCCCTTATCTCTCCAAACAGGTCAATGGATTGACACCCTCTTTTGTCTGAGAGCAAAGTGATCACAAGAGATTCTTCCACCTCCAATGGTTTCTTACAGTAAATCAGACCCCCAGTGACCCCATCCAGCTCTAAAATTCTATGATTCTTTGATGCTGTAGGAATTGGGACTTTGAAAGTTAACAAGATGTATAGTTTAAATGGTTGAAAAATTGCATATTACTGTATAATTTATCCAGACACAAATATTTTGGTTAGACAATGGAACTTTACGACATCCTTTAAATCCCATGGAATATCATTTCATTTTTCTGAAGAACCAAGAACGTATTCGCTGCTGCTGTTGTTTGAAATGATTTCTCTCACTTTCTTCTATAGTTATCCTGTATCCTTGGCAGTGCCAAAGGCAATTGTCATGCATGGATGATAGTTATTGTTTTAAAAATAAATGGCTCATAGCTGCAAGCTTCATGCTATGTATCATAGCCTCATAAATACAAAGCTAAAGGACATTTAAAATCAGAAAACTATTCGCAGAAACACAGCCCTGACCCATAAATGTCAAATTATTTTATTAAAGAAGAGCCTCTCAAAAAATGGGCATGGGGAGGCATATTTTGGCAGTACAACTTGTGGGATGTGGAGGAACAATTAGATAGTTGCCATTGTGTATCAGTTATACTAAAGTTGAGTTGTTTTATAGAGCAGCAAATGTGGCATACAATTAACTGTGTGCACTACCAACCCCCACCCCACCCCGCCCCTGCCTCAACCCACCCTCAAATCCCTCCTACCTGGCCACATGAATGCCTGGCTAGAAACTACAATTCCCAGAGTCCCTTACTGTTACCTGTGATCATGTGACTAAATTCTTGCCATCGAGGTAAATGAAAATTATGTGTGCAACTTCTAGGTCATCTTCTTAAAGATGCAGAAATGCTTGCCCTGGACTTGGTCCCTATTTCCTTCCTGCTGCTTGGAAATGATGGCAATAAGAAGAATATTGGAAACCACATCCTGAGGATGGCAGAGCCTCTCAGAATGGATCCCTGAATTATGTTGTGGAGCAGAGCTTGCTTCCATACCCCAGACTATTAAGAAATAGAGAGAAATAAACATCTATCTTGTGGGGCACCTTGTATGTTTGAGACTCTTTGTTACAGCATCTTAACCTTTACCTTGACTTACTCAAGAAAGAATGCTCTTAAGAAAGTGCCTTGTGTTTACTTGTAAATGAGCTGAAAAAGAAGACAGGAAGGAGAAAGAGAAAGATAGAGCTTGGCACTATTTCTTAGCTTCTTTCTGAGAAAGAATCCAATATAATTTTAACAAAGACATTTCTACACATGTGCCCCTTTAGAGGGAATAATTTGAGTTACATCACTGAAATTTGCCATCCACTATATTGAAACAAGTATGATACAACATCTTTACTGTCCACAGGAAGCAACTAATGGCAAACAGAAGTCCAGTAGGAGTAACAGGAAGGAATGAGAGGGCATGCTTCATTCTTCAATATGACAGGCATTCTGAGAAAACATCTTCAATAAAAGCAAAACCAAGTGGGAAATAGTAAATATTGAGTTACAGCATTATGTTGCCTGACTGGTGATACCTTCCTTTTCTTGTTTTCCAAGAGGCCTGCTTACTCCTGGCTACAATGTCCTCTTCCCCCACCTCCTTTATAGTTCAGATGAACTACAAAAAACTACAAATAACAGCAAGAACTTGAGTATTTTGCATGTATATTTGTATCTGTGTAGGCTGTGTTGCTTATCACATAGACTTATAGTACAACACCATGAGATATGGATAGGTATTATCACTATTCTTTTTTTTTTTAGATGAGAACATGAGAAAGTGAAAGCTTCACATCTAATCAGTTATAGAACTACTCTTCCACATTCTTAACCACAATACTGTATCTCTCCCTGTTAGCCAGGGCACAGAGTGTGACAGATTAAACATGGCTACAAATTTGGTGTCACTCCTCCCATTGGGATGTAGAGGATAACTTCCCTCCCCTTAAATCTGGGCTGCTTACAGGGACTGTTGCACAAGTTATGCTATACCAGGAGTTCTGGGCTCAGGCCTTAAGAGTCTGGCAGCTTCCATTTCCTGTTTCCTGAAATGCTACTCTTTCCTGGAATGCTTGCTCTTAGAGTACCAAGTCCAACTACCCTGAGACCATCATACTGGGTTGACCATGTGCAGGTACTCCAGTCAACAGCCCCAGCTGAGCCCAACCTCCAGCCAGCCCTACCAAGGTCCAGACATAGAGGTGAAGCTGTCTTGGATTCTCCAGATTAGTCCATCCGCTGGTTGCATACTACTGAGAAATCTTCATCAATACCATGTGAGAGAAAAGTATCACCTAGCCAAGTGTGGACTAAATTCATGCCTCACAAAATCAGGAGATATAAAGCTTTTTTTTTTAATCACTAAGTTTTGGGATAGTTTGTTACAAAGCAACAGATCACCAGAACACAGAATTTCCTAATTTAAAGCCCATGATGTATACATGCAGATTTATATATATATATATATATATATATATATATATATATATGTGTGTGTGTGTGTGTGTGTGTGTCTGCGTGTGTGTATTCTCTTATATTCATATTTGAAAATGAATTTTTGCATCCTGTTAATATATTTCTAAAATACTTCCTTCTTAAAATGTTTAACAGCATTTCGAATCACTTAAGAAATAATAACTTGTTAGTATTAAGAACATTATATTTTGAATGTATAGTTTATAAGTGTATCAAATAGATTAGAATAGAAACTAAGACATGGAAATTTGAGCAGAATTTTCTTGATCTTTCTTAGATAATCATTTGAGTCATTATAACCTCCATTCAGGAAGAGAGAAATAACTTTTTTTATTTTAGAACTGCTTTTGTATGATTTCTGCCTTATGAAAACAGTAGTCAAGTACAGGAATATCTCTATTAGATATTCTCTATTCTCTATTAGAATATAAAATACACAGCTCTCCCATACAACCTAAAAGAGGACATGCACTCCAAAACTCATAATGAAAGCAAATAAGACCATTCCAAAGGGTGACAGAAACCCAAACATAAAACAGTATAAAATGGCTCTCTATGTCTCTGTACTTTTCAGGGGAAATCTTGGACCCTACACTTTCATTCTTTTTCCTTTGTGATTTATTGCCTGCACAGTGGATATAAGGCAGTCAATTCCTGCCTGGATTTAAATCCTCCATGGCTGGAAGAATAACATAGTATTGTATTCACTTACAAAGATGATATTGACATACCTTCAGCATGATGGCACTTCAGAAGAGCTGTTCACTCTTTCTCCCTGGCCCTTTCTCATGACCAAAAAAAATGGCCAGGATTAGGTAGGCAGTTACAAAAAGGTAACTGGCCACTTGGAAAGGAAACACATGGACTTTATCAGAGCATAACACTGAGGGCGAGAACCATATTTTGCACACTGGCATTAGTGTCATGCTCTAATCAACAAACAAAAGCATCTTTAGAAGCTGCATGTGCTGTTTTTGGACACCACTGAACCACTGACTTGATGATGCAATAACCTCTGTCCTGTTGGGAAAATTTGTTGAGCCATTATCAATTTTGCTAATCTGATTGGGGGATGCTGCATCTAAGACACAGTTACCTAAATGCAGAAACAAAAGGGAATGTGCATTTACACACTGGACACTCTACTGGGGAGAGGAGGATGGAGCCCTCCTGCAGACCAGCACAGATTCCTCAAGGGTCCCATCAGTGCCCACCAGCCACAGCGTATTCAAGAGGGTTCCTTTCCTTGAGTGCACAGTATCACAAGTGACATTTTTAAAAAGTGAAGTATAGTTGATTTACAATGTTGTGTTAATTTCTGCTGTACAGCAAAGTGATTCAGTTATACACATTCTTTTTTTAATTCTTTTCCATTATGGTTTGTCACAGGATATTGAATATAGTTCTCTGTGCTATACAGTAGGACCTTGTTGTTTTTCCATGCTATATATAATAGCTTGCA
The DNA here is from genome assembly GCF_008692025.1 of Phocoena sinus. NCBI lineage: Eukaryota > Metazoa > Chordata > Mammalia > Artiodactyla > Phocoenidae > Phocoena > Phocoena sinus. The sequence goes on from NC_045777.1 coordinate 36,472,757, forward strand.
TCTGCTAATCCCTAACTCCCAATCCATCCCTCCCCCACACCCCTCCCCCTTGGCAACCACAAGTCTGTTCTCTATGTCTCTGTGTGAGTCTGTTTCTGTTTCTTAGATAAGTTCATTTGTGTCATATTTTAGATTCACATATAAGTGATATCATATGGTATTTGCCTTTCTATAAGAGATACTTTTTAATGTAACACGGACTACAAAATCCAACCTTGCGTTAATTGCAGAAGCCAGTGAAAAATTTTATAACAAAAGGCATTTGACATAAATATGGTTGTAATTACACATGTTGTAACATGCCTTTTAAAACAACAGAATTCAAATGGCAGGTCATATTCACTCTTTGGAGGTAAAAAGTGATTTGGTTATTATTTTACATTTAGTAAAGTGTATCTAGGATAGTTTCTCTGGAACTCAGATTACTATTATATTTACACGCTATTTTAAATTTCTTATATATTTATCTATATACCTGGTATTGTTAAATATTTGACTAGTGTCCTTTCAGAAGTACCTCAGAGAAACTGTTTTCTTTTGCTTACTACCATTTTTAAGTGATTATCTTATTTTTAATAAGCTTTGTAAGAAGGTATGTCAAAACAGGATTTTGTTTTTTCTCAAAGAAAAGGACTGTATGTATCACCATCCAAAGAACATCCAAATTGGGGCATCTCTGCCATGGTTTGGGACAAGAATTGGCCACACAGCTGTTTCCAATTGGCTTTTTGATTTACCCTTTCGAGGAGAAAGCCAGGCAAGCATTAGTGCTTGTAAAGGTAGCCTTGAGTTTAAAACAGACCCTGCTCCTGTCATAGAACCCTTAATCCTTCCATGAAGATCAGCCACATCCTGCAGAAAGCTAGATTAGAGAGAGCTCTGTCCTTAGTCTTTGAATGTAGAATTTGTTGAAGGAAAGACAAAAAGGAAAGTATCAGAGAAGGAGGAAGAAAAGCTGTCTTATAGAAGTAGTGCTAGTAATGGTGGTACACTGTGAGTTACTTTGGCTTGTGAAGGCAGCCTAAGAACTAATGCATCACTTTAAACAATGGTTTCCATGGACATATTTTACTCCAAATCATACTTACCAAATGTCCTTGGAAATGCAACCCATTTATACACATAACATTTATCAAATGCCTACATCAGTGCTTATGGTTACTGGATTTAATATATGTGAAATCCTGGCACAGACCAGACACTCAATAAATTCTAAAAAGCAAAAATTACAAATGAGTATCTTCTCAATCCCCAAATTAGAACAGTGAGTTTTCATTCCTTTTTAAAAATTCTGTCCACATACACAGGTAGGAGGTATCAATACAAACTTATGGCTCTTAAAACACAGTCTACATTTGGTAACTCTTGAGTAGAAATAACTTCACCCTGTAAAGGATGCAACAAACACAGTCACCACATTAGATGGGGATGGTATATACAAGACATGTGAGGTTCCTTCTGATGCTAAGGTGTAGAGACTCAAAAGAATAATGTTCACCTCTTCTTCTTTCTACCCGTTCGTCTCTGTGCAAAACCATTCCCCATACAAAAGAAAGAACTGCATGGGCAAGAAAGAAATCTTAACAGGAACGGACAGGCACAGAATGTGTTTAGTGTGTTTGACATCTTATTGCATTTAAAATAACTACAAAATACCAGTTGTCCTTCCTGTTATAACAGATGGAAGGAATCTGGCACCTTGTCCTTAGTGTGTTTCCAGGAAAGAGACTCAAAATGTGTTTATTACCGTGTTTATTGGAAAAGAGAAAAAAGAAAAAGAAATGAACCTCTCAAATCTCCTTTAAAAATAACAAGCTTTTAAAAGGCTGTTCAGCAGAACTTTCTACAATGCTCTGTATGTTGGGCATGTGAGCTGTATGTGAAGTGGCCAGGAGCCACATGTGGGCTTTGAGAACCTGAGATGTGTTGGTGCAAGTAAGGAACTGAATTTTTTATTGTATTTAATATTAATTTTTTTAAACTTCAATAGCCACATGTGGCTTGTGGCTACCATACTGGACATCTCTAAAGGCTAAGACTTCATAGGTTATCTGAAGGGAAATCAATAGTACAAATGATTCCCCTACAATTTATCTGATTGAGTTAATGATACTTCATCTGCCTCCCAAATGGCTGAATATCTATTCTTAAAATAATCAAGTCAAAAACTCCTTTCTAGCTCCTAGTTGTCTACCGGTATACCGTGACAGATTTTATGAGACATTTCTGCCCATAGACACCCTCTGGGCAATTCACTATCACTCACAGTCCTACCGAATGGGAACCTAATTGCTGTGAGCTGTACGACCACCCCCCACCTACGCCCAGCATTCCTGGAAGGGCTACTGACCCCAGTGCAGTCTATTCATAGGCTGGCCAATTAGCATCTTAAAACCCGGTGATTAAAGTTAAACTGGGATGGGCTTCCCTGGTGGCGCAGTGGTTGAGAGTCCGCCTGCTGATGCAGGGGACACAGGTTCGTGCCCCGGTCCGGGGAGATCCCACATGCCGCGGAGCGGCTGGGCCCGTGAGCCATGGCCGCTGAGCCTGCGAGTCCGGAGCCTGTGCTCCGCAACGGGAGAGGCCACAACAATGAGAGGCCCGCGTACCGCAAAAAAAAAAAAAAAAAAAAAAAAAAAAAGTTAAACTGGGCTAATGGGAGACATGGATTTAGAATCAGAAATCTGGGAGATTCTGCTAGTTAGCATGCAAATGGGACCAAAGTAATACAGAATGACTTACTGTGCTACAGAGGGATGTGCACAGCATAATGGCCTTGAGTAAATTGGAAAAGGGAAGAAAAGCCCCAAGGAAGCCAGGAAGTCCTACAGCAGAAATAGGAGGAGAATGGCACAGCCTTGCTGAAGGAAATACATAATTGCCTCAACTCCTGACAAGCAAGACTAGCTCCAAAATGTATTTTCACTATGATCACTATGTTTTAGATATTCCTCAGATCCACAGTTCTAACTGTGACTCCTCACCCTTTTTTTCTGAGCTAATCTGAACCTAAGAAAGTCTCTGTTCACTAAGATACGTAGATTTAACATACATATGTAGAACTAAACCATCCCTTACCACCAAAGGAAAAAGAAAAAAACTTGAGACCCCATGGGTCCTAAATTTGATGAACCTGGGGATCAATCCTAAAGGAAGAAGATAACGTGCTTTATAGGGTGGATTGCTTTTTCTTACATGTCTCTCTTTGAGGGTCTTCACTTGCTAGGTATTGCTGCTGAGTAATCCTTGCCACTGGAATGTGTTTTTTTAATGTTGGAAAGAATCTTCATAGTTTTTGTTTGTACTTTAATTTTTTTTAGGTTTTTATAGGAGTTAATTCTTATAAAGTACATCTTAGACTATACTGTCTGCAGGCAGATGCTCCATTTACTTCAAGAGATACAAAACAACTGGGGCCAGTAAGACAGTTAAGTGATTAGAAACAATGCTAGATACACAGACCCAGAAAATCATAGAGGATCTAATAAATTGTTTTAAAACCCATTTGCGATTGGCATCTTAACTGACTCTGTTATTTGAATATGAGGAAGGTCACGTGGAAAAGGTTAGGATTTTCTAGTCTGGCAGACAGAGGGTAGAAAAACCTGGCATGATTCTTGCTGTCTTTGGTTGGGTTCCAGCAGAGCCTGAAGCAGGGACTTGGATACATATGACTTACTGAGGAAGTGCTCTCAGGAGACCAAGGTAGGCAGGGTGAAGAGCTGAGCAACGATGAGTCTGCTCTCAGCCTGATCTCAGAGGGAGCTCTGGAGCGTTAGCTGCCTCACAGGCAAGGGGATTAACATTCTGTACTCCTGGGTCAGTCACTGCCTGTGAATGTAGCATCTTGGATGGAGAGTCTTCCATTGGCTGAAGGCAACTCCCCAGAGAAGAGGCCGGCTGTGGCAGCCAGCACTTCCCACAGCTCAGGGATGGTACACAGGCCCAGTAACAGGATCTGGGGAACTGGGTGGGGTATTTACAAAATCTACCACACACCTCTTCCTAAACAGGAACTCCAGTCCCCAGGAGAAAATGTACATTTAAAAATTGTAAGTATTGAATTGAGCAAAGGGGATTCTTCAGACTAAGAATGGTCAAAAACATGGCGATCTTGTGAACTTTTTAAGGAGATAGAACTGAATACAGGTGATGAACAATGAAATACAGAGAGGGCAGGAATCAAAACAGTCCAGCTGAACACCCACAGAAGCACAGAGAAAACCTTTCTCTAATGCAAGGATGACAAAATGAGGGGTTCTAATACTTGGCAGTGACAAAAGATTCAATTTGGATTGAAAGAGCAGATAGGACCAATGGTGCTTAGCACAAGGCATGGCACATACTAGAGGCTTTAAATATTTTCTTGACATTTGAATGTAATAATGAATAAATGAATGGATAAAACGCTAAACAGGTCAATAATTAATTCATCATTCCCAACATGCACTTCTTCCTCATTCTGTTTACATTATTCAGTTCACATTTTTTTTTTCAGTTCACATTTTTTAAGTTAAAATTTACCAGAGTAAAGAATGTTTTTAAAGAAGAAAAACTATACAGCCATCCAAAATATTTATGGAAAATAAACAAATTAGTCAACTAATACCATGTGTCTTACTGCTTATTTCAGTAGTCACCAGGCTATTTGGTGACAACTTGCTATGAGGAATGTTTAATTTCCAACTCTATAGCACTTCTTTGCAACATCACTGTAAATTAGTAAAACAAGACAATGAAACAAATAACTACTCTAAGCAATGTATGAATTATTGCAATTGGGTCAATCCAAATCTTTTATATGAATATATAAAATATCACACACAATAATTTTTAAATTTCATAATTTATTATTTTTGAAGGACCTAATAAACTGATTACTGTCTCCCTAGAAAGGGAAATAGAAGAGTATTCAGTGAACATTATTGATGCCATTTTTAAACAAACAAGAAAGAAGAGGGGGTGGTTTCCACTTCAGTTTTGCTGAAAAACATGGTGGAGAAGGAGAGGTAAAGGGAGAAAAGGACTTTTTCAGAATTCTCACCTTTTGTTTCAATATGAAAAATCTTTCAAAAGCAACAAATAAAAGAAAATTTAGGAGAATAGTGAAAGGGTATATCAGTATAACCACAGACATATAAATACATATGTATGTATGAAACACAATCTTTTCTTTGACATAAAATCATCCTGTGACAATCCATTTCCCAGGGGGCAAAAGAAACTATGTCCATCAACCCTCATAATTCTACACAGTTTTGTATATTTGGTGATTTTCAAAATGTTTACAATCATCCCTCAGTATTTGCATGGGATTAGTTCCAGGACCCCCTGCAAATACCAAAATCCATGGATGTTCAAGTCCTTTATGACACTGTATTTGTACATAACCTATGTACATCTTCCCATATACTTTATATCATCTTTAGATTACTTATAATACTGATACAATGTAAATGCTATGTAAATAGTTTCTGGTAAGCAACAAATTCAAGTTTTGTGTTTTGGAACTTTCTGGAATTATTTTTTGCATTTAAAAATATTTTTAAATTTTACATTAGAGTACGATTGATTTAATTTTTCACATATTTTTGATCTGTGGTTGGCTGAATGCACAGATGCAGAACCCATGGAAATGGAGGGCCAACTGTACATATTATATATATAATTTTTATAATTTATTTGCTGCATCTGTATTTACTTCAGGTGTTGCATTTTATGTATTAAGTGCATATCTGATATTCTAACAATAAAATAGTGGTTTTATTATAACCACTTATAAAAAAAGACTATATTTATTTATCTATTTACAATAAAATATAGTGGGTCCAAATGGTTGTCTAGTATTTCAGGGACTCTTGACACTTTACCACTGATGAATATCTAAAGACAGAGGAAAACAGATAGATGTTCCTCAAGGAACCAAGAGCCATATTGTTAGGGGCACAAAATGGTATTCTGTGTATGTGTGTGAGGAGAGGAAGGGCACCTTCTCTTTTATCTCAAAGGAAGAATATTACCTTTCACTTTGTAATATTTTCTGCCTTAATATGAAGCTCAGGTTTTCCTCCGCACAACTCTAACATCCTTTGGCATTCTAATAAGATGCATCACATTCATACCCTGGTTTCTGCACTCCAGCCCCAGCCCAGCGCTCCGCACTTACTGGGAGGAGTAGAAAAGTGCCAGGGCTGAGAGGCTCAGGCTGGTAGAGCCCAGAGGCATTTACCTCCTCCTTCCTAGTTTCAACCTGAATGTTTGGGAGGTTGGGCTGGCACCCAGGCTGTGGTGGGCAGCCTTAGACACGAGTGTATCTGGCCACACTTATGCTTCTAAAATGATGCTGGTTGCTGCAATCCCTCCCTTGACAACATTCACTGGCTCCCACATGCTTGCAGATAAAATGTCTAAACTCTTTTCAACACTAGCCAATTTCTCACCCATGGCTTCTTTACCTAATCCTGAAGGGCTGGAGCTTGGATGGGCAAAATTAAACATCTATCTTTATTAACCATTAATAGAAACCGATTATTTCCTTCAATGATGCATGGAGCAACAGACCATAAAAGGAACAGAGTCACTTGTGACACTTTCACTTATGGGAATCACAGATATTTTCATATCACAAGTTTTTTTCAATGTTCTGGTAACTGCAGTTCAAAAAAATTGAAATGATTCTGAGACGGGCCTACAGCGTTCACCAGATCGCCACCCTTGGCACAAACCATGGTTAAAACCCTATTCCAGCCTGTTTTTACTACTGATTCCCTCTACCTACTCCATGATTCTCCTATAACTAGGTGCTGTTCTTCCAAAAACATTCCTTCGCCTTTCGTGACCTCATGTCTTGATCTCATAGCTCTTTTCTTGGGATCTTCATCCCTGTTGGAAAATGTGCCCTTTAAGAATGTTCTGGGAAGAACAAGCTTGATGAGGTTTCCCCTGGTGTTTAAATATATCTCCTCTGTGCTTTTAAAACTGTTGGTGCATTCCCCATCTTCAGTCTTTAGCAGATTCTAGTTTGAGTCTGTGTGTCTGTCTGTACCATCACGCCTATGTCTCTAGATGATAAAGGTCGCTTTTTTTCATCTCCCAATTCCTGGTATAGTAATTTGTTACATTGCAGACACTCAAAAAATGTTTAAGGAATAAAGGAAAGGCTATTTTCCCAGGAGTAATAGATTAATAAAGCATTCTCAATACTCAGGGCACAACAGCAGAGCGGCACAGTGATGTGGCAGGACCTACTTGCTTTCAATGACAATTTCTGAGTATAGGATGGTGCTTCCATTTCCAAACAGAATTTCCCTTAAAATCAAATTACTGATTGATTGCAAATAAAATTCCAAGTCAACACAGCATCTCTTCATGTTATAAGCAAGGCTGACTCCAGGCAAAATGTGATAAGCAAAACCTGTCTCAGGAACCCTGACATTCTGTCTCATCAGCCTTGTCCTTCTTCCACAAAAGCTCTGAGTGCATCTCCCAGGCAGGCCCTGAGGGCTCTTTTGACATCTTGGCATGTCTAGGGATACTTCCTGCAGCACGTAATCCAGGCCTGTCCTTCTAGGAGTTCACACTTGTCTCCACTCCCTCCTTTTTAAAACCTTGCCTGTGTGATCTGTTCAGGCAGCCTTGTCCTGAGAGAGCTAATGATGGCTTTCAAAACAAGCCTCATTCATCGATTTGACAACTGCTATTGGGTATTCACTGAGCACTTCTTATGTGCCAGGTGCCATGATCTAGGATGCAGAGATAAAAGTAGAGTCGCTGCCCTCAAAGAGTTCCCTATTAAGAGGCAATGGGCAGTTGTAACTTACCTGGTTAAAGCTATGTTAGGGAGCACAGATAGAGGCACTGTCTTAGTTTGGGTTCTCAGAAGCAGACCTGTGCACAAGAGTTTCAGTGTGAGCCTTTTATTTGGGAGGTGATCTTAGGATGCATGGAGAGAATATGAGGTAGTTAGACTGAAAGGATAAAAGCAGTCAATACAGGGTATGTTTTCAAGCAGGTTATGCCATGAGCAATTGGGGTTTAGTCCTGATAAGCACCTCTGGGTGATGTAGAATGTACCCCAGCATTGTCCTACCTGAGAGATCACAATTTATTCAGCAATTCCCATTGTTCACTGGTTGGAAACTCTACCTGGCATGTTAACTCTGGAGTTTCCAGCTTGAAATTTGTGTGACCTAAGCAAGGTCCTATGAGGAGGCAAAGTCCTCAGGAGAGCATCCCAGGTGCTTGCAGAAAGAAGCTAAAGGCATGTGGGAAAATGATGAGTGCTAAGGAACACTGACAGGGTCTGCTCAGACCAGAGTGGGGGCACTGCCAAGGAAGGTTTCCCAGAGGACAGGATGCCTGAGAAGTGCTTTCAGAGATGAAGACCCCTAACCTAGCACATGATCACACTAGCAAGCATTTAACGTCTACTTAGCAATTGAAGGATGTATACTCTTCAATTGCTAAGTGCAGTGTCTTATATGTCGATTAGTTCAAGTTTACAAATTATTTTGTCCGAATCTATAACTTACTCTTTTTGTTCAAGAGTTACCAAGACTTGTGGATTTCTCTCTCTTTTTAGTTTTATCAAATTTTGCTTACTGAATTGACCCTTGAACAACACAGGTTTGAACTGTGTGGGTCCACTTCTACACAGATAATTTTCAGTAGTAAATACTACAGTACTACATGGTCTGTGGTTGGTTGAATCTATGGATGTGGAGGAACCATGATACGAAGGGCTGAGTATAAGTTACAGGCAAATTAATCCCCAAGTTGCTCAAGGGTCAGCTGTGTGTGTGTGTGTGTGTGTGTGTGTGTGTGTAAGCGAGAGTGCAAGACTTTATTGTTTGGCACACAGACATTAAAAATTGTATCCTTCTGGTGGAATCACCCTTTAATTTTATAAAGTATGATATATTTTTCCTTCTAAAAATGCTTCTCATCTTAAAATCCACTATAGTTTTATAAACATATCTATACTTGCTTTTTGTTTTAAATTTTGCACCATCTATTTTATTAGCATTATTCCTTCAACATTTGTATACCATTATATTTAAGATTGTCTCCTATAAGCAGCATATAACAGTTATTTCTTTTTTATTTAATCCAATCTTAAAGTTTTAGATTTTTTTAACATCTTTATTGTAGTATAATTGCTTTACAATGGTGTGTTAGTTTCTGCTTTATAACAAAATTTATCAGTTATACATATACATATGTCCCCATATATCTTCCCATTTGCATGTCCCTCCCTTCCACCCTCCCCATCCCAACCCTCTAAGTGGTCACAAAGCACCGAGCAGATCTCCTGGTGCTATGCAGCTGCTTCCCACTAGCTATCTACTTAAAGTTTGGTAGTGAATATATGTCCATGCTACTTTCTTGCTTTGTCCCAACTTACCCTTCCCTCTCCCCTTATCCTCAAGTCCATTCTCTAGTAGGTCTGGGTCTTTATTCCTGTCTTGCCCCTAGGTACTTCATGACCATTTTTTTTTTTTGGATTCTATATATATGTTAGCATATGGTATTTGTTTTTCTCTTTCTGACTTACTTCACTCCGTATGACAGACTCTAGGCCCATTCACCTCACTACAAATAACTCAATTTTGTTTCTTTTTATGGCTGATTAATATTTCATTGTATATATGTGCCACATCTTCTTTATCCATTCGTCTGATGATGGACACTTAGGTTGCTTCCATGTCCTGGCTACTGTAAATAGAGCAGCAATGAACATTCTGGTACATGACTCTTTTTGAATTATGGTTTTCTCAGGGTATATGTCCAGTACTGGGATTGCTGGGTCGTATGGTAGATCTATTTTTAGTTTTTTAAGGAACCTCCATATTGCTCTCCACAGTGGCTGTATCGATTTACATTGCCACCTACAGTGCAAGAGGGTTCCCTTTTCTCCACACCCTCTCCAGCATTTACTGTTTGTAGAATTTTTTGATGATGGCCATTCTGACCGGTGTGAGATAATATCTCATTGTAGCTTTGATTTGCATTTCACTAATGATTAATGATGTTGAGCACTCGTTCATGTGTTTGTTGGCAATCTGCATATCTTCTTTGGAGAAATGTCTATTTAGGTCTTCTGCCAATTTTTGGATTGGGTTGTTTGTTTTTTGATATTGCACTGCATGAGCTGCTTGTAAATTTTGGAGATTAATCCTTTGTCAGTTGCTTCATTTGCAAATATTTTCTCCCATTCTGAGGGTTGTCTTTTCATCTTGTTTATGGTTTCTTTGCTGTGCAAAAGTTTCATTCGGTACCATTTGTTTATTTTTATTTCCATTTCTCTAGGAGGTGGGTCAAAAAGGATATTGCTGTGATTTACGTCATAGAGTGTTCTGCCTATGTTTTCCTCTAAGAGTTTGTTAATGTCTGGCCTTACATTTAGGTCTTTAATCCATTCTGAATTTATTTTTGTGTATGCTGTCAGAGAGTGTTCTAATTTCATTCTTTTACATGTAGCTGTCGAGCTTTCCCAGCACCACTTATTGAAGATGCTGTCTTTTCTCCACTGTATATTCTTGCCTCCTTTATCAAAGATAAGGTGACCATATATGCATGGGTATATCTCTGGGCTTTCTATCTTGTTCCATTGATCTATCCTTCTGTTTTTGTGTCAGTACCATACTGTCTTGATTACTGTAGCTTTGTAGTATAGTCTGAAGTCAGGGAGCCTGATTCCTCCAGCTCCGTTTTTTGTCCTCAAGATTGCTTGGGCTATTCAGGGTCTTTTGTTTCCATACAAATTGTGAAATTTTTTGTTCCAGTTCTGTGAAAAACGCCAATGGTAGTTTGATAGGGATTGCATTGAATCTGTAGATTGCTTTGGGCAGTAGAGTCATTTTCACAATGTTGATTCTTCCAATAAAAGAACATGGTATAGCTCTCCATCTATCTGTATCATCTTTAATTTCTTTCATCAGTGTCTTATAATTTTCTGCATACACGTCTTTTGTCTCCTTAGGTAGGTTTATTCCTAGATATTTTATTCTTTTTGTTGCAATGGTAAATGGGAGTGTTTTCTTAATTTCACTTTCAGATTTTTCATCATTAGTGTATAGGAATGCAAGAGATTTCTGTGCATTAATTTTTTATCCTGCTACTTTACCAAATTCATTGATTAGGTCTAGTAGTTTTCTGGTAGCATCTTTAGGATTCTCTATGTATAGTATTATGTCATCTGCGAACAGTGACAGCTTTACTTCTTCTCTTCTGATTTGGATTCCTTTTATTTGTTTTTCTTCTCTGATTGCTGTGGCTAAAACTTCCAAAACTATGTTGAATAAGAGTGGTGAGAATGGGCAGCCTTGTCGTGTTCCTGATTGTAGTGGAAATGGTTTCAGTTTTTCACCATTGAGGACAATGTTGGCTCTGTGTTTGTAATATATGGCCTTCATTATGTTGAGAAAAGTTCCCTCTATGCCTACTTTCTGCAGGGATTTTATTATAAATGGGTGTTGAATTTTGTTGAAAGCTTTCTCTGCATCTATTGAGACAATCATATGATTTTTCTCCTTCAATCTGTTAATATGGTGTATCACATTGATTGATTTGTGTATATTGAATCCTTGCATTCGTGGGATAAACCCCACTTGATCATGGTGTATGATCCTTTTCATGTGCTGTTGGATGCTGTTTGCTAGTATTTTGTTGAGGATTTTTGCATCTATATTCATCAGTGATATTGGCCTGTAGTTTTCTTTCTTTGTGACATCTTTGTCTGGTTTTGGTATCTGGGTGATGTTGCCCTCATTGAATGAGTTTGGGAGTGTTCCTCCCTCTGCTATATTTTGGAAGAGTTTGAGATGGAAAGATGTGAGCTCTTCTCTAAATGTTTGATAGATTTCGCCTGTGAAGCCATCTGGTCCTGGGCTTTTGTTTGTTGCAATATTTTTAATCACAGTTTCAATTTCAGTGCTTGTGATTGGTTTGTTCATATTTTCTATTTCTTCCTGTTTCAGTCTCAGAAGTTTGTGCATTTCTACGAATTTGTCCATTTCTTCCAGGTTGTCTATTTTATTGCCATAGAGTTGTTTGTAGTAATCTCTCATGATTCTTTGTATTTTTGCAGTGTCAGTTGTTACTTCTCCTTTTTCATTTCTAATTCTATTGATTTGAGTTTTCTCCCTTTTTTTGTTTTTTTTTGATGAGTCTGGCTAATGGTTTATCAATTTTGTCCATCTCCTCAAGGAACCAGCTTTTAGTTTTATTGATCCTCACTATCATTTCCTTCATTTCTTTTTCATTTATTTCTGATCTGATCTTTATGATTTCTTTCCTTCTGCTAACTTTGGGGGATTTTTGTTCTTCTTTTCTCTAATTGCTTTAGGTTTAAGATTAGGGTGTTTGAAATATTTCTTGTTTCTTGAGGTAGGATTGTATTGCTAAAAACTTCCCTCTTAGAACTGTTTTTCCTGCATCCCATAGGTTTTGGGTCATCCTGTTTTTATTGTCATTTTTTCTAGGTATTTCTTGATTTCCTGTTTGATTTCTTCAGTGATCTCTTGGTTATTAAGTAGTGTATTGTTTAGCCTCCATGTGTTTGTATATTTTACAGATTTTTTCCTGTAATTGATATCTAGTCTCATAGCATTGTGGTAGGAAAGATACTTGATACTATTTCAATTTTCTTACATTTGCCAAGGCTTGATTTATGACCCAACATATGATCTACCTTAGAGAATGTTCCATGAGCACTTGAGAATAATGTGTATTCTGTTGTTTTGTGATGGACTGCCCTATAAATATCAATTAAGTCCATCTTGTTTAATGTATCATTGAAAGATTGTGTTTCCTGATTTATTTTCACTTTGGATGATCTGTCCATTGGTGAAAGTGGGGTGTTAAACTCCCCTACTATGATTGTGTTACTGTCGATTTCCCCTTTTATGGCTGTTAGCATTGCCTTATATATTGAGGTGTTCCCATGTTGGGTGCATAAATATTTACAATTGTTATATCTTCTTCTTGGATTGATCACTTGATCATTATGTAGTGTCCTTCTTTGTCTCTTGTAATAGTCTTTGTTTTGAAGCCTATTTTGTCTGACATGAAAATTGTTACTCCAGCTTTCTTTTGATTTCCATTTGCATGGAATACCTTCTTCCATCCCCTCACTTTCAGTCTATATGTGTCCCTACGTCTGAAGTGGGTCTCTTGGAGACAGCATGTATATGGCTCTTGTTTTTCTATCCATTCAACCAGTCTATGTCTTTTTGTTGGAGCATTTAATCCATTTACATTTAAGGTAATTATCAATATGTCTGTTCCTATTCCCATTTTCGTAATGGTTTTGGGTTTGTTATTGTAGGTCCTTCTCTTGTGTTTCCTGCCTAGAGAAGTTCCTTTAGCATTTGTTATAAAGCTGGTTTAGTGGTGCTGAATTCTCTTAGCTTTTGCTTGACTGTAAAGGTTTTCATTTCTCTGTCAAATCTAAACGAGATCCTTGCTGGGTAGAGTAATCTTGGTTGTAGGTTTTTCTCCTTCATCACTTTAAATATATCCTGCCACTCCCTTCTGTTTTGCAGAGTTTCTGCTGAAAGAGCAGCAGTTAACCTTATGGGGATTCCCTTGTATGTTATTTTTCCCTTGCTGCTTTTAGTGTTTTTTCTTTGTATTTAATTTTTTGATAGTTTAATTAAGATGTGTCTTGGCATGTTTTTCCTTGGATTTATCCTGTATGACTCTCTGTGCTTTCTGGACTTGATTAACCCTCTCCTTTCCCATATTAGGGAAGTTTTCATCTATAATCTTTACAATATTTTCTCAGTACCTTTCTTTTTCTCTTCTTCTTCTGGGACCCCTGTAATTTGTATGATGGTGCATTTAATGTTGTCCCAGAGGTTTCTGAGACTGTCCTCAATTCTTTTATTTCCTTTTTCTTTATTCTGCTCTGCAGTAGTTATTTCCACTATTTTATCTTCCAGGTCACTTATCCGCTCTTCTGCCTCAGGTTTTCTGCTATTGATCCCTTCTAGAGAATTTTAAATTTAATTTATTGTTTTTCATCATTGTTTGTTTGCTCTTTAGTTCTTCTAGGTAATTGTTAAACGTTTCCTGTATTTCTCCATTCTATTTCCAAGATTTTGGATCATCTTTACTATCATTATTCTGAATTCTTTTTCAGGTAGACTGCCTATTTCCTCTTCATTTGTTAGGTCCGGTGGGTTTTTGCCTTGCTGCTTCATCTGTTGTGTGTTTCTCTGTCTTCTCATTTTGCTTCACTTTCTTTGTTTGGGGTATCATTTCCACAGGATGCAGGTTCGTAGTTCCTGTTGTTTTTGGTGTATGCCCCCAGTGGCTAAGGTTGGTTCAGTGGGTTGTGTAGGCTTCCTGGTGGAGCAGACTGGTGACTGTGTTCTGGTGGATGAGGCTGGATGTTGTCTTTTTGGTGGGAAGGTCCACATCTGGTGGTGTGTTTTGGGGTGTCTGTGACCTTATTATGATTTTAGGCAGCCTCTCTGCTAATGGATGTGGTTGTGTTCCTGTCTTGCTAGTTGTTTGGCATAGTGTGTCCAGCACTGTATTTTGCTGGTTGTTGAGTTGACCTGGGTCTTGTCATTGAGATGGAGATCTCTGTGAGATTTTTGCCATTTGATATTACATGGAGCTGGGAGGTCTCTTGTGGACCAGTGCCCTGAACTTGGCTCTCCTACCTCAGAGGCACAGCCCTGATGCCTGGCTGGAGCACCAAGAGCCTGTCATGCACACAGCTCAGAATAAAAGGGAACAAAAAAAGAAAGAAAGAAAGAAGAAAGATAAAATAAAATAAAGTTATTAAAAATAATTTTTAAAAATTTAAGTAATAAAAAATAAAAGAAAGAAGAGAGCAACCAAACCAAAAAACAAATCCACCATTGATAACAAGTGCTAAAAACTATACTAAAAGAAAAAAAACAACAAAAAAACGGACTGACAGAACCCTAGGACAAATGGTAAAAGCCAAGTTATACAGACAAAATCACACACAGGAGCATTCATATACACATTCACAAAAAGAGAAAAAGGGAAAAAAAATATATATATATATATCCTTGCTCCAAAGACTACCTCCTCAATTTGGGATGATTTGTTGTCTATTCAGGTATTCCATAGATGCAGGGAATATCATGTTGATTGTGGAGATTTAATCTGCTGCTCCTGAGGCTGCTGAGAGAAGTTTCTTTCTCTTCTTTGTTCGCACAGCTCCTGGGGTTCAGCTTTGGATTTGGACCCACCTCTGCATGTAGGTCACCTGAGGGCGTCTGTTTTTCGCTCAGACAGGACGGGGTTAAAGGAGCAGCTGATTCGGGGGCTCTGGCTCACTCTGGCCGGGGGGAGGGAGGGGTACCAAATGCGGGGCAAGCCTACGGTGGCAGAGGCAGACGTGACGTTGCACCAGCCTGAGGCATGCCCTGTGTTCTTTTGGGGAAGTTGTCCCCGGATCACAGGACCCTGGCAGTGGCGAGCTGCACAGGCTCCCGGGAGGGGAGATGTGGATAGTGACCTTTGCTTGCTCACAGGCTTCTTGGTGGCAGCAGCAGCAGCCGTAGTGTCTCATGCCCATCTCTGGGGTCCGTGCTGATAGCTGCAGCTCACATCTGTCTCTGGAGCTCCTTTAAGCGGTGCTCTTAATCCCCTCTCCTCACGCACCAGGAAACAAAGAGGCAAGAAAAAGTCTCTTGCCTCTTCTGCAGTTCCAGACTTTTTCCCGGACTCCCTCCTGTCTAGCTGTGGTGCACTAGCCTCCTTCAGGCTGTGTTTAAGCAGCCAACCCCATTCCTCTCCCTGGGATCTGACCTCCAAAACCCAAGCCTCAGCTCCCAGCCCCCAGCTGTCCTGGCGGGTGAGCAGAAAAGCCTCTCTGGCTGGTGAGTTCTGGTTAATATTTATTTATTTGGTTGCACTGGGCCTTAGTTGCAGCAGGCGGGCTCCTTAGTTGTGGCACGTGGGCTCCTTAGTTGTGGCAGGCGGGCTCCTTAGTTGCAGCTTGTGGGCTCCTTAGTTGCAGCATGCATGTGGGATTTAGTTCCCTGATGAGGGATCGAACCCCGGCCCCATGAATTGGGAGCGCAGAGTCTTACCCACTGCGCCACCAGGGAAGTCCCGGCTATTATTTCTTAAACTATTACTTCTGTATTATTTCTTCTCCCTTTCAGACTTCAATTATGTTAAACTTTCCATGGGGTTATGTATGTCTTTTGCATTCTTTTCTATGTGTTTCAACTGTTTTCCTCTCTGTATTTCAGTCTGGACATTTCCTTTTGACCTGTGTTCCAGTTCACTATCCTATCTTCTCTTGTATTTAATCTGTTTTAAACCCACTTATTGAGTCATTCATTTCTGTCATTATATTTTCAGCTATACAATTTCCAGTTGAATCTTGTAATAGACTTCAGTTCTCTAAAGAATTCTCCAGTTTATTATCTGTATTCTTAAACATACTAAGCAAATTATGCAAAAGTTCCTACAAGACAGCACTAATAACTGTGGGTATGTTTCTATTACCTGTTTTGTTTCTCTTGTTTTTTAATCATTTGATCTTACTTTCAGCATTTCTGGTAAATTCTTATTAAATGCTTGACATTGCATAAGAAAAACTGTGATAATAACTGAAGCTATGGCTGACGTTATCTTCTTAGACTGGAGTACAGCTGACTCTTGAACAACATGAGGGTTAGGGTTGCCAACCCCTGTGTAGTTGAAAAACCATGTACAACTTTACCGTTGGTCCTCCATGTCCATGGTTCTGCACCTGCAGATTCAACTAACATGGACTGTGTAGTACTGTAGTTTGTATTTATTTTTAAAAATCCATGTATAAGGGGACCTGCACAGTTCAAACCCATATTGTTAAAGAGTCAACCATATTACATTTTTAATGGCAGCAGTTATAAATAGGGGTAGATAAACTTAATTCTGTCTGGCATTGAGCTTGGTCTCAACTGGTTTCAATGTGTGTGTGTGTGTGTGTGTGTGTGTGTGTGTGTGTGTGTGTGTGTGTGTTTAATGGCTAGTCTATAGCTAGTTTACCTTATTCCTAGGCTGGTGTCCTTCTGTTTACAGAACCCCTTTTTCATGGTGTACCCTGAACTCCTATTTGCATCTGTCAGGCCCCAAGAAACTGAGCCTGATGAAAGCTCCTGTTGGCTTTCTAGCCTCTTAGATGAAGCTTTCTCTTTGGTTTCTTAGCTTCTCAGTATTAAGCCACTATTTTAACTGTTTTGAGAGAGAAAAGTTGGTAAGGGAAAATGAACCTAACATTTGTTGCACAACTACAATGATCCAGGTACATTTTAAAAGTAGATGATTTGAGCCTCATTCATATCCTATGACACACATAGCATTATCCCTATGTTCCAGATGAAAAGTCTGAAGCACAGAGAAATGAACAGGACAAGTTACACAGCTGGTAAATTAGTAGAGTGGAGACTCCATTCCACTCTTTGTTACCAAAGCCTTATGGTTAGAAATGACAGATTTAAAAATTAACAAGATTTCTGAGATCAAAGAAAGATGGTGGTGTTTAATTTTAACAACCAATATGCATATTGTATTTTGCCAGGCGTACTAATGGCATTTAATAAATATTTTTAAATAAATCATACAGCACCTGTCTATACCATGGCTTTTTTTTTTTTTGGTTTATAGAGTTTATTACATGCCATTATTTTAAGGTTACACAAGCAAATTTGTGTCAGGGTGGCTGGGTAGATAAATAGAATTATTGCACACTGATACAGTGTGATTTGAAAATTTCAAGTAAGTTTCTTTTATCATAAGCATTTTACCACTGACCTTTTCCTTTGGCTAGAATGCTGAAACCATGCACCTCTGGTGGGACTTGAACACACGTACCAGGACTCGAACCCAGCCTAAACCCAGATTGGGACTAGAACCCACATGCCAGGACTCAAGCCAGCCAGAAGCCACTGTCTTTCAATTGAGATCACACACCTTGTCTCAGGACTTAATGAAGTTCAGGTTCTTTACATTTCATTGCAGAAAGAACTCAGTGAGAGACAAAAAGTGATAGGTAAGAAGTGGATTTACACCAGTCAGAATGGCCATCTTAAAACATATCTACAAACAATACATGCTGGAGAGGGTGTGGAGAAAAGGGAACCCTCTTGCACTGTTGGTGGGAATGTAAATTGATACAGCCACTATGGAGAACAGTATGGAGGTTCCTTAAAAAACTGAAAATAGAACTACCATATGACCCAGCTATCCCACTACTCAGCATATACCCTGAGAAAACCATAATTTAAAAAGAGTCATGTACCACAATGTTCATTGCAGCACTATTTACAACAGCCAGCACATGGAAGCAACCTAAATGTCTGTCTACAGATGAATGGATAAAGAATATGTGGCACATATATAAAATGGAATATTACTCAGCCATAAAAATAAACAAAAATGAGTTATTTGTAGTGAGGTGGATGGACCTAGAGTCTGTCATACAGAGTGAAGTCAGTCAGAAAAACAAATACCATATGCTAACACATACATATGGGGTATGAAAAAAAACGTGGTTCTCACGAACAGGGGCAGGACAGGAATAAAGATGCAGACTTAGAGAATGGACTTGAGGACACGGGGAGGGGGAAGCGTGAGCTGGGATGAAGTGAGAGAGTAACACTGACATATATACAGTACCAAATGTAAAATAGATAGTTAGTGGGAAGCAGCTGCATAGCACAGGGAGATCAGCTCAGTGCTTTGTGACCACCTAGAGGGGTGGGATATAGAGGATGGGAGGGAGATGCAAGAGGGAGGGGATATGGGGATATACATATGCATAGAGCTGATTCACTTTGTTATACATCAGAAACTAACACAACATTGTAAAGCAATTATACTCCAATAAAGATGTTTAAAAAAAAAAAGAAGTGGATTTATTTAGAGAGAAACACATTCTACAGAGTGTATGTCATCTCAGAAGGCAAGAGGCCCCAAAATATGGGATGGTTAGTTTTTATGGGCTGGGTAATTTCATAGGCTAACAAGTGGGAGGATTATTCCAACTACTGGGTTGGCCAAAATGTTCATTCGAGTTTTTCCATAAGATATTACAGAAAAACTCAAACAAACATTTTGCCCAATCCAATATTTTGGAGAAGGGGTGGAGATTTCTATGAATTCGGTTACTGCTCACTTTTTGACCTTTTATGGTTGGCCTCAGAATTGTCATGGCACTGGTGGGTATGTCATTTAGCATGCTAATGCATTGCAATGATCGTACAATGAGGCTCAAAGTCTACCAGAAGTCGAATCTTCCACCATCTTGGATCTAGTTAGTTCTAACCAGTTATTGTCATGTCCTATGGTTACTATTATTCTTTTAAAGGTTGTGGCCTGCCCCGTTCCCTCCTGTTTCAATTCCACTATTCAAATATACCTTTTTAAAAATTGCTTTCGGGCTTCCTTGGTGGCGCAGTGGTTGAAAGTCCGCCTGCCGATGCAGTGGGCACGGGTTCGTGCCCTGGTCTGGGAGGATCCCACGTGCCGTGGAGCGGCTGGGCCCGTGAGCCATGACCACTGAGCCTGCGCGTCCGGAGCCTGTGCTCCGCAATGGGAAAGGCCACAACAGTGAGAGGCCTGCATACCGCAAAAAAAAAAAAAAAAAAAAAAAAAAATTGTTTTCATTTCTGAAAAGGGTAGAGTACAAACCCTTCCACCTAAAACAACTAGAAAAGCTTGATAGTTTATTTTGAAATCATGTTCACAGGCACTAGAAAGCCACTAAGGTAGCCAGACTTGACAGATCAGGATGTTGGAGAAAAGGGAAGCACATGCGGCGAGAGTCTAAGCTTCATTTCCTTTCAAGGCATTTACTGACTCAAGGACTTCAGATCTCGAAACTCAAAAGCCATGTACAAAGCAGTGGCCAAGAGGGAGAGATTTCAGCAGTCTAATTAGTCTGGTGAATTAAAACGTTAATATTAGGGCTACAGAAAAAAAAGTTGAGTTCCCAAGGTCCTGAAGAAATGGGAAACACTTTGAGGTGAGCCCAACAATTTCTGCCACTGTATGTTCTTGAGGTTCTTTATGTTCTTAGACAAATCTAAGGAGGGATGCCTATCCCTACGTCTTCCCTTTGTTGGTCAAAGGAAGCAAGAAGTGGTTGCCATCTTGCACACTGGAATGCTAACATTCTATGTATGGAAGGATCCATGGGTCAAGTAAAAATTCCTAATTGTGTTCAAGCTCCAGGAAGTAAGTTTATGGATTCTGTGAAAGCAGCCACAGGGTTGGCATTTACTATAACTCCATTCCAGAAATTATGGTGCTAAGATTTAAAACTTCATACTTAAGTAAACTACAATCTCAGAACACTTGATACTAAGAGGTAAGCTGACAGTCTTCCCTTTTGGGACTGATGCAATCCTACTGTAACTGAGCAGGTGCCTACAGGGCCTTCCTGGGACAAACCCCTCCCCCATATCCTCTGCTTTAGTTCCTCTCTGAGGTACATAGATAAGTAACTATTGCACATTTCCCGGGTTGTTTTACGGATGCTAAAACCCCCACCAAATGGAAGAAATTAACTACTTCATGACCATGAACATGTATCCCCCAGACCTACTGATGCCTAAGGATTGATAATGTTAACCCCTGTGAAACTGCTCTGCTACTTCACCACCAACCCAAGAATTGTGCATGAGCTGATCACATACCCTGTGACTCCTCTCCTTCACTTTACCTTTAAAAATGCTTTCTTGAAACCCATCAAGGAGTTCCAGTGTTTTGAGCACTAGCTGCCTGGACTCCTTGCTTGGTTCCCTGCAATAAATGCCACACTTTCTTTTACCACAACCTGGTGTCAGTAGACTGGTTTTACTATGTGCAGGTGAGCAGACCCAAGTTTGGTTCTGTAACACTACATTGTTCATTAGAAACCTCCAGAGGAGGTTTTACAAACCTACTGAGGAATTCTGTTCAAATATTCACATACTCTCTCTCAAACTTCTAGTTAACCAAAAATATCTCATGCTACAATTTAGGCTCCTGCCTCTGGTTCTGTTCTCAGAAGGAATGGAAATATACATGTCCCACACTCTGTGAATAATTATATTCTTACATAGAGTGGTACCTCAATTAGCCATTCTCTTGGGAATGAAGTTCCTATAAATGAACTCATTCATGTTGAAGATAATTGGTATTTCTCAGAAATTTCAGAAAGCAAAGCTATGTTTGCAGAGCTGCCATATACTTTCTATTAATGCAGGAACAAATGAAGGTAAGAAAGATTCCTTAGGAGATATTGTGAAATCTGGAGGAATCTAATTCTTCCTCTCTTTCTTTCTTCTTTTTTTCCCACATGGATTGGTCTGAGATGTGAAGTTGTACCAGAAACCATTTCTCTTTTTCTCCATTAGATTATACTTCCCAGCCACCCTTGCAGTTAGGTATGGTCATGTGATTAAGTTTAGACCCATGAAATGCAGATGATAGTTGATTTACCCCTTCTAAGCATGGCCCATAAAATTCCCAAAGTGATCCCCAGCTTTTTTTTTTCTCATATGCCAGGTAACAGGGAGGAGAGGCAGAAACAGCATGGGTTTCTGACAGAGCACATGAAGGGCTGCCAACCAGAACCACTCATACTGGATAGTGAAGTGAATGAGAGATACACCTTTATTTGTGTATCCTGGAACCAGGATCCACAGATTGTTAAGCACATATTTAACTCTCTGGAAATAGACTGCTCATGTTCAGATCATGGTTCTGTCACTTGTACTAGTTATGTGACTCTAGGAAACTCCCTGAGGATTCTGCTTCCTGAAGGAAGGCTGCTGGACCAGAACTCCTGCACTGGACTGGGAAATGAAGGAGAAATAAAAACCTATTGTGTTAAGCCACTGAGAGTTTTGAAGTTGTTTGCTACACTGATTTGCATACTCTGATGAAATCAAGAGGCACTGAAGATTGGAAAGTCATCAAGGCATGGAAAGCTTCAAGAAAGGGCAGCATTAAAGGCTTGGGAATGTGCAGAGAGGAAGCTGTTGATAATTTGCCAGTTTCCTTTATCATGAATAATTTGGGCACATTGGTTTGCTAAGGCAATTGGTTTGCTAAGGCGACACTCTGACAATCTTTTCCCTGCCCTTTCTCCTCCTGGGGATGTTCACACTGCATCTGAATGGCCTCTGTTGCTCTTCTAAAAATAATCTCTGTTCTCTACCCCCAGCTAAAAACTAATGACCTAATTGATTAAACTCATTCATGCAGATGTTTCTTCAATCAGGCATTAGTATTCTTAAGCCTTTTAGGTTAACGTATGGAGTTCCCCCCTCCCTTTTCCAGTAAATGGGAAAAAGGACCCTAGGCCCCCGAGCTGCACAAATTGGCAGCTGGGAGAAAAGGGAAAAGCTCAGTGTATATGGGTGGCACTCGGAGACCAGCTCCCGCACACATCAAGTCTACGCATCTCTCATTTTAGGCATGCTGCCGAGATTCTCCTTTTAGGGAGGCTTTAGTCACATCATCCCTCCTGGATATAATGCAATGACATTTTTGCCTGCAGTATATCATTTTCCATCTCACTTGCAAACTGTTTCTCCTCCCTAATCAGGGTTCCTTGGTCTTTTCTTTACTGGATTTTATCCTGACACTTTCAATTTTACTGTATCATTCTGAGTCCTGATTTCCTCTGTTGCACACTGAAAAGATGACTTGACACCATTCTCATCATCCAGGGGCTACTCTGGATAAGAATCAGAACAAGGATTCTTCAGGTTTCATGTTTTGCAAAGACACGGGGCTGGACATATAAATATATGGTGATTAATTTCAAATGTTTCAAACAGTGGTTCCAAATGTGGTCAAACACATTTTTTGGGTCATTAAGGTAGGTCACTTTTTCACTCAATTAGCATTTATGCTGTGTCTGCCATGAATGGGACACTGAGAATATACTGACACATATAAAAAGGTCTTTGTCCTCATAAGCAGTCAGACAAATAGATAACTGAAATAGAGTATGATGAGTGTTTGCATGAAGAAAAGCCTGGGGAGGTGTATGTGTGTGTGTGTGTGTGTGTGTGTGTGTGTTTCTGTGTGTGAGAGAGAGAGAGAGAGAGAGAGAGAGAGAGAGAGAGGGAGATTATCTAATTGAGGGTGGGATCAATGACATCTCTGAGATGGCGAGAGGCAGAGGCCAGGATAAGGATGTTCCAAATATTTAAGCAGACACCCAGGTGAGAGAGAAACTGGTACCTTCTGGTTACCAGTGGTAACCAGTGGTTACTCAAAAAAGAAAAAATAGGGCTTCCCTGGTGGCGCAGTGGTTGAGAGTCCACCTGCCGATGCAGGGGACACGGGTTCCTGCCCTGGTCCAGGAAGATCCCACATGCTGTGGAGCGGCTGGGCCCAGGAGCCATGGCTGCTGAGCCTGTGCATCTGGAGCCTGTGCTCCACAATGGGAGAGGCCAAAACAGTGAGAGGCCCACGTACCGCAAAAAAAAAAACAAAAAACAAAAAAAAAACACCGAAAATATAGAACTACAATATGACCCAGCAATTCTACTCCTGGGTATATATTTTAAAAAAACACACAAAACCACTAATGCAAAAAGATACATGTACCCCAATATTCAGTGCTTCATTGTTTACAATTGCCAAGATATGGAAGCAACCTAAGTGTCCATCAACAGATGAATGGATAAAGAAGATGTGGTGTGTGTGTGTGTGTATGTATATATATATATATATATACACACAATGGAATACTATTCAGCCATAATAAAGGACATTTTGCCATTTGCAGCAACGTGGGTGGACTTGGAGGGCGTTATCTAAAACTGGCTGGAGCATAGCCTTAGCAGAAACCGAGGGCAAGGGATGGGTTGAGATGCAAAGCAGCAGAGGGCAAACTTTGCTGCCTTCCTTCTTCCAAACATGACTTCCTCTGTGAGCCCCATGAAGAGCCAGCGTGCAATGTTTTGCTTCACACAAATTCTACTTTTCTCCCATGTGCACCTTGTATCATTTAAGAGATGACAGAGCATTGCCCTTGAACTTGAACATCTTCCTCAAAGGGGAGATGAATCTATTTCAAGGAAGAGAGAGAAGACGCCTGTGTGTTCACTCGATTGGTAACGAATCCTGACTCAGGGCATCCCTGCTTCTCCCCATCTGTTCTGCACGGGCATGGAGCTCTCCTGGTTGGGGCCTCTTCCCTGGCTGACAGCACCCTCATCTGCCCAGTGATGGCCCCTTCATCATTCTCCCAGCATAGCCAGGTACAGGCAGATTCTGGGAAACCTTGGTAATTCCTCCCAGCACACTGAGAGGTAGGAGCTCACAGAGCTTGTGCACAGGATAGGAACAAGCAGTGACTCAGGGGCACTTAAAACATTTCCACCTTGGTGGCAAGGCTGTGGAGAAAAGGGAATCCTTATACACTGTTGGTAGGAATGTAAACTGGTGCTGTCACTGTGCAAAAGAGTACAGAGGTTACTCAAAAAAGAAAAAATAGAGCTACAATATGACCCAGTAATTCCACTCCTGGGTATATATTCAGAAAAAACACAAAAACACTAATGCAAAAAGATGCATGTACCCCAATATTCAGTGCTGCATTGTTTACAATTGCCAAGATATGGAAGCCACCTAAGTGTCCATCAACAGATGAATGGATAAAGAATATGTGGTGTGTGTGTGTGTGTGTGTGTGTGTGTGTATATACACACACACAATGGAATACTATTAAGCCATAATAAAGCACATTTTGCCATTTGCAGCAATGTGGGTGGACTTGGAGGGTATTATGCTAAGTGAGATAAGTCAGACAGAGAAAGACAAATACCATATATCATATATATGTGGAATATAAAAAATATAACAAACTAGTGAATATAATAAAAAAGAAGCAGACTCACAGATATAGAGAACAAACTAGTGGTTACCAGAGGGGAGAGAGGGTGGAGGGGCAACATAGATGTAGGGGAATAAGAGGTACAAACTGTTAGGTATAAAATAAGCTGTAAGGATATATTGTACAAAACGGGGGATACAGCCAGTATTATATAATATCTATAAATAGAGTATAGCCTTTAAAAATTGTGAATCACTACACTGTATACCTGTAACTTACATTATATTGTACATCAACTATACTTCAATAAAAAAAAATCAACCTTGGATCTCCTTGTCTCAGTGTCCGCATCAACAGAAAACCATCCAGGGTTGTCATTAAATGTGGTATCACTGAAAATAATTTGCCTGGCAAAAATGACTGCTATCATAATTTTGACTAGTCATTTTTCTAGCCAGCCCTACAAAGTGACGACAACCAAGTGATGAGAGCCTCGGTTGGCTATAAAGTACAGTTGCATCCATGCAGACACAGTTCCATCACTGGAGGTGCAGGGACAATGTGGACTCAGTCCCATCTTTGTAGATGTACGTTTGGAATCCTTAGAAAATAGTTCCCTCAGACCAACAGCTTCATTTACATCAAAGTAATATTCCAAACTGTTCTCAAAGAACCGTGAGACTTCACTATCTTTGTTTCATATCATTAAGGTCTCAGGTCGAATATTTCTCTCTTCAGGTACTGCCTCATTTGTTTTCTGAGTCAGGAGTCATCACTGCTCTGTAAACACCCTCCCTCTGCAGAAGCCAGTGGGAGGGTCTGTCTGCCACATCCCAGTCCTCCAACTCAGCTTCAGAAAGGAGGAAATCAGGATGCAGGATAAATTCACCCATAATTTGCCTCCTTTCATTCTGTGGCCAGCCTAATTATCTACTCAGCCAAATACCAATTACCTGTAATCAGTGTTACAATGAAGTTCAATAGCAGATGGACACTCAATTGATTTCAAACAGACTCTTAATTGTTTCTCCTCCTTTAACCCTCTTCTTTATTTGTGTCTATATCCAGCAGTTCTATCTCTCTCTTGAGTTCCCTAACCTCCCTAGCAACTCCACCAAACGAACAATTACTCCTTCCCCCAGCCTTCCCACTTCAAGCATTTAGTGATTTGGAACCTAGCTATGAAACTTCCAATAAACAAGAGACATCCTGCAAATTGGTCTGGAGAAAGCTATCTTTGGTAAGTTGAACCAGATAAATGGATTATTCAGACTCTAAGTCTTTATCTAAAATGACTTTTTGATCCCATGTATCCCATAATTGTTACTTTGAGGTTGGAAATACATTGGAATTTAGAGTGAGAATAGTTTAACAGCCAAAGCTCTCTTGGGTGCCTCTGTGGATTCATCTGTAGACATATTATGTGCATATTTATAGTCATGTGTAACCAGAACACATCTGACCTTCTTGGGCATTTCTATGGTTATATGATGGCCACACTGACCAGCAGGCAGTAGGAATTTACAGGAACCTTACAGGGCACCTTCATATGCAGATGCCCACAGATAAAATTCTTATTAGATGGCAAGATGCTTTACTCTAGATCTTTGAAAAAGCATACCCAATTCTACCATCAAAATACAGTCCCTTTTGCCCAATGAGTCAACCAAAAGTACCATAAAAATAAGTGGCTGGGCTTCCCTGGTGGCGCAGTGGTTAAGAATCCGCCTGCCAATGCAGGGGACGCGGGTTCCAGCCCTGGTCCGGGAGGATCCCACATGCCGCGGAGCAACCGAGCCCATGAGCCACAACTGCTGAGCCTGCACGCCTACAGCCCATGCTCCACAACAAGAGGAGTCACTGTAGTGGGAGGCTTGTGCACTGCAACGAAGAGCAGCCCCCACTCCCTGCATCTAGAGAGAGCCCACGTGCAGCAATGAAGACCCAACATGGCCAAAAATAAAAAAAAATAATAATAATAAAAAAAAAAATAAGTGGCTATTTATAAGTAACTCACTTAGGTCAGTTGATAGAACAACTGTCAGTAGCTCTGCCCCTGGTCAGAAAACCAAAGGAGAGCTGTGGTCATGGGATGAGAAATCAAGATGGCAGCCAGAGCCCTGCAGAGGGCAGGCTAACAATGACACAACATCTAACACCCCTGCCGGGAGTCTGCAGTGGCTACTCAATAGTGTGGATGGCTAATTCCCAAAGAGAACTGCCTTCTGATCAAACACCATGTAGGTATGGCATATCACGTCATTTTTGAAAGAAGTATGTTGTCTCAGGTGGGGTTGTCCCAGGACACAGACTCTGGGACAAGGATCTGAGTGCAAGTAGTTTATCTGAAAAGTGGTCCTGGGAAGCAATGGTGGGAAGGAAGGCAATGATTCAGGGAAAGAAAGGCTGCCAATGGAAGCTGAGTTAATGAACAAGTTACTGCTGTGAGCAAATGGGTCTCAGTCCTGCTGGAGAACCTCTGGAAGACAGTGTAAAGGTGCCTCAGAGCTGTCACTTCCTTGGTACCCTACATCCCACCAGGGAGTTAGGAAGTTTCAGTATTTATACATGGGCTACTAATCATCATATGCTGAGAGATGCTCCCAGAGTATGAGTTCTTCACCACTTCTGTCTGCCCCCCCACAGAGAGGCTGGGAAGCCAGAGAAAGCCAAGGGGAGACAGGCAGGGCAATAATAGCATCTGTGTGTATTACAGCTGCCTCACAGAAACGTATGCTCAGACATGCCTGGGAGGAGATGCCCTTGGACGTGTTTCAAATGCAGGGGTCCCTGGGTACCAAGAGAAAACCTAGACTTGCAGTAAACTGGATAACATCTGTGCCAAAAGATGAATGCACTTGGTTACTGAGGACACAGTGGGAGATGGTGGTGGGGGAGGGTGAGAGGGTTAGAGAGGTTGGCGGGGGGCAGTGTGATGAAGAAAAAACACTGTTCCTGGAGTTAAAAGCACTCTAAAGGCCTTAGGCAACTCTGCCACCCAAATCACAGACTCTGTGGAAAGAAGAGGATCTACAACCATCTTCTCAAACACCCATCCCATCGCTAATATGTTCACTGAATGGCCCAAGTTTTGTAGGGTTTAAATGGGAAACCACCTCATTTTTTTTCTATCCTTTTCTTGGAGCTCCTTTCCTGGATATGAACAAAAAATGGGGGAAGACACTGTAGATTACTGGTCACTCTCAGTTATAAGAATCATCTAATTTTAATAATTAAGATTCATAAGTTAAGTCACAAATCTTATTCTATTATTTATAAGGAAAAGAAAATGAAATCACAAGTACATGACTGTAAGGAACCTTCTTATGTTCTTCATATCCAAGGAATGTGACCCATTACCTCATTACAGAACAGCACTTATTTCCTCTCAAGAATACCCCATACTCAGTGTGAAATTTAAGATACTTTATTTTGATAAACACTTTTATTTGGGGTCATTTATTTTGACCTTTGATTTAAAAAGAATGACTTGTTCTCCAAACATCTGACAGCTGATCACAAATCTCAATTGTGCCTTACCTTGAAATGGGGCTGCTAGGCCCTCACTGTAAAGGCCTCTAGGATTGTTAAGCCTACCTTGCGATGCAGAATCAAGTTTAAATCCGCGTGCAAAGAGATCACGGAACCTGCCCAGGTCCACACAACACTCGTTCAAACTTTGCTTACCATACATTCTCCCTTCCAGAGAATGAACACTTAGTGATCACTCATTCTAATAGAGTTCCTGAGATTTAAAAGAAATTTCATGTAAAATAAAACAGACATCAGGACCTGTTTCACCAGCACTGCTTCTAACTTGACATTACTGTCAAGAAATTCTAAAGCCACATTCATTGTGCGAAAGCAACGAGAAGGTTAAAGATCATTGTTGCATTCCTCCTTTTAAATTACTAGCTTGTATTATATCTTGTATTATATCTTTTATATATACTAAAATGCAGATAAACTCCTGGAACAGGCAGGAATCAGGCCTGTAAGTACCCATCTTTGCCACTGTATGTATAGGGCTTTATATCTGTGGACCCTAGTAAGGGTCAATCATAATTTTACTTCATTTGGCAGTTAGGCTATCTTTTATTCCATGGATAAACTTCCATGTAACATGATTTAAATTGAGGTATTTGATAATGAAGGAATTCCAACCCTCAGAGATTTTTTTTTTTTCTTTTTTTTTTGCGGTACGCGGCCTCTCACCATTGTGGCCTCTCCCGCAGGCCCAGCGGCCATGGCTCATGGGCCCAGCTGCTCCGTGGCATGTGGGATCTTCCCGGACCGGGGCATGAACCCATGTCCCCTGCATCGGCAGGCGGACTCTCAACCACTGCGCCACCAGGGAAGCCCAGCGATTTTTTATAGCAGGTGATTCAACTTCATTCAGTTACTTTAGAAGGAAAAGAAAAAGCACTGGGAAGTAATCATAACTTAAGCACTCATGATGCCTTTTTACATAGTTGTAAAATATACATTAATACTTTGGAAATGTGCAATTACAGCATTAAAAAAAAATTAGGTGGGGTAATCTGGGTGTTATCCTGGAAAGAGTGTGAATTTTACATGGGTCAATACCAGCTTAGCAGCTGTGTGAACCTGGCAGACATGTACTGTGTTAGTTATTTATTCAAAAAACCCACAAAGAAACACACAAACAAAACCCTCTGCCCCCTCTCTCTCAACACGCAAACTTACAAAACAAAAAGTTCACCTCATAGGTTTTAGTAAGAGAAGCAATGGTAGTTCCTCCCTTACCAGCAAATCACGGATCAATATTATAATGTATTTCCACTTTATTCTATGTACCATGCAATTTGAATGAATTAACATCTGGTCCCATGAATGACAAGTCCTCTATGATGAGAGAATGTAACTGAACACTTGGGAAGGTAACTGATATTCCTTTATCAGAAAAGGGATAAAAAGCCTCTTTCTTTGTAAATTTGACATTATCCTTGATAACCTAACTGTGGGATAAGATCTTCATTTAAAGTGATGCTCTGAAACACTATGGCAAAGAGAAATTGATTTGACTTTTTAATTCCACCAAATGAAGGAATCAACGAAGAAATGAGTCTGATTAATTATAGCATGTGTTTCTCTCCCTCTTCCTCTTTACCTCCATTCTTTCTCTATCTTTCCTTTATCCCTCCATTTCTATCTTTCCCTCCCTCCCTCCCTCCCTCCCTCCCTCCCTATGTCTCTCTCTCTCTCTCTCACGCATAGCCCCCCAAATATGCAATCTTAATAAAGCTAAAGAACAGTAATTATGTTATTTCTAACTCAGAGGCATATAAGACATTAGATTAGCTGGTAATGTGTCAGTAATATAACATTTCAAAGCAGTTATGCATAGATATTACATGCTACTATACTGCAATCATACACTTCTATACCTAAACCAAAAGTTTGAGCAAATCAGTTTTGAGTCATATAATTTTTAGTTCATTAGTGCTTTAGAAAAATATACATTAAGACCAACTTCCTACTGGCAAAGAATACATCAGTATACTCATGAAGGCTTTTGAATAAGCTGTGTTGAACAAATTGTTTTCTAAAAGAATTCCTCTATATAATTTATCACCTCCACTTAATGTAAATAACTGGATGACAGTTGTATAAATTTATGACTGTCAAAAATCTTTTAAATCATATAAGACTTTTCAAATCCTGTGACCTATAGAACATGCCTCCTATCAAGGTTCTTTATTTTCTTACATTTTTGGGGACAGTTTGAATAATATAAGATCTCTATTAGCTACATGATATCTAATTGAATACAGAACCCACTAAAGTTCTATAATTTAATGGTTATTATATTTTTTATTTTCAATGTTATGTGTTTAGTAAGGAATTTAACTAATTAAATAAACTGATAGTTCCAATATCCTCATGATGTTAAACAATTTCAATAAGTCAATTGCAACCTATACTTTTATTTATTTTTTGTTTATTTTTGCAATGTAGAGTTATAAGTTGTGGGATACAGCTACGGTTAGTGTGTGTGTGTGTGTGTGTGTGTGTGTGTGTGTGTGTATTTTAAGGAGGTAAGTTACTTTGGGGGGCAGTCATGAAGGTTTGACTTTGTGTTTTCTGTTCTTTTTGTCAAGTAAACATTTTATTGAAGTGCAGTACACATACAGAAAAACACACAAATCATAATCATACAGCTTAATGAATTTTCACGAAGGGAACATATTCCTGAAGCCACAGTAAAAACCAAAGAGAAAAGTGCCAGAAGCCTCCCTCAAGCTACACTAGAATCATCATCTTCCACCAAAGATAAGTCATCATTCTGACTTCACCGACCAGAGATTCGTTCTGCTTGATTTTGAACTTTATATACATAGAATCACACAGCAAGTATTTTTTTAGGTCAAGTGTCTATGATTCAACAGCTGTGAGATTTATCCATGTTGCTGAATGCCACACTCCTTCTCCTTGCTCTCTAGTGTTTCACTGTGTGGTGATACCACAATTTATAAGTTCACTTTCACGTTGATGGAAATGTGGGTGGTGTCCAGTCTGGGGCTATCAGAAATAATGCTGCTACGAATGTTCTAGTACTTGTCTTTAGGTGAATACAATGCATGATGAATCACTGGTGGGTGTATACATATACCCACCATTATATGTATAGGATTGGAATTGTTGGGTCAAGGTTATGTGTATATTTGGCTTCAGTATATATTTCCAATCAGCCTTCCAAGGTAGCTACAAACTTTACACTCCTACCAGCAGTTCATGAGTTGCTTACATCCTCATCCACACTTTCTACTGTCAATCGTTTTCATTATAGCCAGTCTAGTGAGTGAGTAGTGGCACTTTTTTGTGGTTTTATTTTGCATTTTTCTAGTGACTAATGAGTCTGAACACTGTTCACATGCATTGGCCATTTGGATATTCTAGTCTGTAAAATATCTGTTCAAGTCTTTTGCCCATATTCCCATTGGATTCTCTCCCTTTTTCTTATTCATTTGATGGAGTTCTTTATAAATTCTTGATGAAAGTCCATTGTTGAACACATGTATTTAAATGTTTTCTTATACTCTATGATCTTTTTACTCTTAATAATGCTTTTTTTTTAACTTGAAGTATAGTTGCTGTGCAGTATTATATGAGTTACAGGTTACTATATAGTGATTCTGCTGAAAGCACTTCCTCTAAGATGAGGAACAAGACAAAGATGCCCACTCTCGCCACTTTTATTCAACATAGTTTTGAAGTCCTAGCCACAGCAATAAGAGAAGAAAAATAAATATTATAAAAGGAATACAAAATGGAAAGGAAGAAGTAAAACTGTCTCTGTTTGCAGATGACATGATACTATACATAGAAAATCCTAAAGATGCCACCAGAAAACCACTAGAGCTCATCAATAAATTTGGCAAAGTTGCAGGATACAAAATTAATATACAGAAATCTGCTGCATTTATATACACTAACAACAAACTATCAGAAAGGGAAATAATCTCATTTACCATCACATCAAAAAGAATAAAATACCTAGGAATAAACCTACCTAAGGAGATAAAAGACCACCACTTGGAAAACTATAAGACACTGATGAAAGAAACTGAAAATGACACAAACAGATGGAAAGATATACTATTTTCTTGGACTTGGAAGAATTACTACTGTTAAAATGACCATACTATCCAAGGCAATCTACTGTCTTAATAATGCTTTGGGGGCTTGTCTGGTGGTTCAGTGGTTAAGACTTCATGTTTCCACTGCAGAGGGAGCAGGTTTGATCCCTGGTTGGGGAAATAAGATTCTGCATACCGTGCGGCACTACCAAAAAATAAAATAAAATAATGCTTTTAATAAACACATGTAATTTAATTAGTCCAATTTAGATATCTTTTTATTGTTTCTATTATATTTTGTGTCCTGTTTTAAAAGTCTTTGCTTCCACCAAGATCGTGAATATATTTCTCCTAAGTTTAGGTTTACAATCCATCTGTAACTGATTTATGTGTATTGAAAAAGGGGTTCAAATGGATTCAAAGGGAAGTTCAGTGGTCTTAATAGCCTTTGCTTCTGAAGAGCATTTCTTGGCAACTCCAAGGAACAAAGAAAACTCAGGAGAAACTGATCCAACAGCTACATTAAGGCATGGAGATGGTCAAGCACCTACTGAAAAAATCTCCTGGTGAACATTATCTTGTGAATTGTTATTCAAAACAAAATGAATAAAAAGGGTATTCCTGAAAAGTACACCACTTATCTACAAAAAAAGTATAATACCATCTTTTCCTCTGCTAGTAACACTTTAAATTCTGAAAAAATTCCAAATTCTAAAAATCTGCAGCATTCACATTTAGAAAAGCTTTACAGACCAGTTTTGCCCATTAGAAATATAATGCAAGCCACATGTCTTAATTTAAAATTTCCTAGCAGCCAAATTAAAAATTTAAAAATCAGGGGACTTCCCTGGTGGCACACTGGTTAAGAATCCACTTGCCAATGCAGGTAGATGGGTTCCAGCCCTGGTCCAGGAAGATCCCACATGCCATGGAGCAACTGGGCCCATGCACCACAACTACTGAGCCTGCACTCTAGAGCCCGTGAGCCACAACTACAGAGCCTGCATGCCACAACTACTGAAGCCCAAGCGCCCTAGAGCCCATGTTCTGCAACAAGAGGAGCCACCACAATGAGAAGCCTGCACACTGCAACAAAGAGTAGCCCCCACTCTCCACAACTAGAGAAAAGAAAGCCCACGCACAGCAAGGAAGACCCAACACAGCCAAAAATAAATAAATAAATTTATTAAAAACATTTTTTAAATCAGGTCAAATTATTTTTAATAATATATTTTACTTAAGAGATCCAACACATCTTCATTTCCACGTGTGGCAATAGCCACACTTCAAAAGCTCAATAGCCACACTTGCCTACGATACTGGGCAACCCAGCCATAGATAGTTACAAGAATACAATGGCCTCCTTCATAAACATTACAGTTTATATATTTACAGATCAACTAATTTTATATTCATATTATAGCCACATATTTAAAGTAGAACAAGGTGGTTCTCAACATGTAGTCTCTGAATGATCAGCACAGGTATCCTCTGGGATTGTTAGAAATGCAAATTCTCAGCCCCAATCCAGACTTTCTGAATCAGAATCTCTAAGGGTAGGCCAACCAATCTATGTTTCTTTGATTTTGATGTGTGCTCCTGAGCTGTGGGAATAACAGGGTTATTTCTGTTTTATATAATGATATTAACTTTGTATTACAACATTATAAATATACTGCCTTATCTGCAGTAGAAGCCTTTTGGGGTGTGGGGAGCCTCACAGTCAGGTTACCATCTCACATATTCCAAATGAGACCTCTTGTAGCATGACAAATGGTCCACTGCTCTCTGCAACAGACATGTGGGAGAAAGTTTCTTTTTTGTTGGCAAATGATTCCCAATTGCCACAGGCATCTATTAAACTCGCAGAAGCAAAGACTTGGGGTCACACAGTAGTAATCAGAGCAAGGAAACTGTATTATAGAGAAAACCAAATAACTATGTTCCCCTTATTAGCTCTGTATGAATAAAGTGAATACATAAAGAGATGCTTGAAGCACTTTTATTTTATTTTTTTTTAATATTCATCTCTTTGGCTTGGGATATATGATCTTGAAAGGACAAATCTTATTAATGTCTCCTCAAAGGTAGGGCGCTTTCCCCAGGTTTCACATTACTGTATCCCCAGCCCAGTCCCAGGCACCTAGGAGTGTTGTTGAGTGAAGGGATGGATGCTTGATAAAACCCCCTGCATGTCTCAAATTCTGGTTTAGAAAGATCAGTTAGCTCAGTTGCTGGGGTTCCCTTATTATTTTAACACAAAATGAGCTGAATCATTGTTTCTTCTTTTCCAGTAGCAGTCCCCTTCTTTCCAAAATACTTCTTGCCACCTAAAAATTGGAGGAGGAGTATAATGGAGATACAGATCTTAAGGAAAGATATCCCTACTGATAATGTTTTTGTTGTTCACTGCTATATCCCTGGCCTTTAGAAATCAACGTTCAGGGACTTCCCTGGTGGTGCGATGGTTAAGACTCCAAGCTCCCAATGCAGGGGGCCTCGGTTCGATCTTTAGTCAGGGAACTAGATCCGACATGCATGCCACAAGAGTTCACATGTCAAAACTAAGGAGCCCACGTGCCGCAACTAAGGAGCCTGCCTGCCACAATTAGACTCAGCGCAACCAAATAAATAAATAAATATTTTAAAAATTAATAAATGCTCAATAAATATTTGTTGAAAGACTAAATTTTATCCTTTTAAAATTCTTTTACAGGCTTCTTTTTATATGCAGCCAGGGAAACCCATCCATTTTTATGTTGATCCAGGTGCTCTACTTCCCTAGAAGGCCTCCCACTATGCTTTCTCCACATCTACTGAGATCCCAACCAGTCTTTTCCACCCAGTTAAAGCTTCCCCTCCTAGAAAGGCACTCCAGAAACTCAAAGTTGTCTAAGTGTCCAAACTTCCACCATATTCAATCCAACATTTGCAAACATGATACCTTTCAGTTATTCTTTTTGCATCATTGTCTTTCATAAGCTGTCTCTTGCCATATAGGCTCTGGCTTCCTGAATGCTAGAACCACAGCATTTACTTAGTTTTGTTTTTTAAAACATCTTTCCCACATCTAGATTAATGCATAGAGCATACTGAACAAAATTATGACTTGATTTAAAAGGGAAGCTTTTAAATAATATTCTTTTGGGGCCAGAACAGTCCTTGTTTACTACTGTTGTCCTAGCATCATTAACAGCTCTCCTTTTTACTCTCAAACCAGCCCTTGTTTGGACAATAAATTATTACATGTCTTCCCAACTTATGGTTGACACTAAGACAGTAAAAAATTGGCCACAAAGTGCCTCCAAGTTCTTGCCAACAGCCCATGATGTGAGAACCGTTTGACCATCACAATGAATCTGACACATGCAATGCCTTTGCTAGTTGCTGTATCTATTGGGATTTGTAAGAGAAGAAAACATTCAGATGGTGTGGTAAGTGGGATAGATGGCTTGATTAATCTTCTCAGAACCCTCAACATATTGCTTAGAAACCTTTCTGGGAAGAGAACAGAAAAGTGGTATAAACCCTCTGCTGTACACTCTCTTATTTTGTACTTTTGAATCCTTTTTACATGTATGATTTCCTTTAATATTTACAACACTCTTCTTAAGTAGATCAGGGTAGCAGATACTGGTATTCCTATTTTAGAAATTAGAAAAACAATTCCATGGAGTTAATATCATTTGGCCAGTCAGAATGAGACAGGAGCTAGAATAATACCCAATATTTTCTGTTATAATTGTACATCTCCTTTTTCCCTATTAAAATACATGCTCTTTACTTACCCTTCCATACCAAAAGACACTCACTTCGCCTTCCAATAAAAATGAAACATTAGTTCATCCACGGAATGTTTACAGACATGACATTTGGTATACTTTCTAAGCCATAGGGGTAATAATGATCATACCTTCCATACACCTTACGTTTTACACTTTCCTAGGTGCCTTTCATCTTCTTTCACACTGAACTTCGGGAACAGACACTCTTAAGTGTTCTAACTTTGCCTCCCTCCGTGCTCAGAGAGGTTAAGAAGTCAGCTCAAGGCTGCATTGCAGCCTGTAAGGGATGCAGCTAAAAATGACTGAGGGCACCTGACTCCCAAGTCAGGTATATTTGGTTTTGCCAAATGAAAATTCCAAGGAATAGATGCCAAATTTCTCATGAAGTTTACTGTAATGAGATTTAGCTTGCCTTTAAAAAAATAATAATAGTGATAATTGGAAGTTAAGACTAAGACCATTTTCCAATTTTTCCTATCTTTCTTACATTACAGAGAAGCAGGTTAAGTGCTTTAAAGAGCTTCTGAGTTGTTTGATGCTTTTGAGTATCGTGTGTGGATAACTGAAACTTTCAATTAGGAACAAAGCCCTTAGGGATGCAGGTGAGAACACCAGCTGTAGGCTGTGAATGACACAGCATCCTTCTCTGTATCCCCTACACTTTTGACCAGATCTCAAGCTCCTTCCTGAATTTCATGTCATATAAGCAATGAGCTGCAATAAACAACTACTACCTACACATGCGTTTGGAATCCAGTCTTAATTATGTCATCAGAAGCCCTTCCTGGTTAAGGGCTCAGTGTATGTTCCCTCTTCTTCAGTTATTCCTTTGGTTTTTATTGAAGACTCTTTCTCCTTGGCCCACTTTCTGCCTTAAAGAGGAGATGCCAAAGAAAATACGCTGGGCTCTTTTAGGTCCCTTCCAATAGCTTCCTGTTGGGACCTCACTTACCAGTCCCTGAGGCAGGAGAGACAATCTGTATGGTGACTCAGATGTCCAGTAGCAGAGAAATAGGGGTGCATATTTTCCTCCCCTGAGTGTATTCCTTAGGAAACTTTAAATAAATATTAAGCTTGTGAGTGAGGGGAGAAGGTTACTCTGCTATGTATTTTTTTTTTTTTTATGTGCAGAGACTAGGGTGCTGCAGGGTAAGATAGGGGCTCACTGTTCACAAGGAATGCCCCTCAAAGTGTTACTTCCTCAAGCTTGGTAGGTTTTATAGAAAACTCTAAATGTCTATGATGGCTAAAGGAAGTCGTATCTCATAGGTGGGGAACCTGGAGGACTTGGAAAAACTGGACTGTCATCAACATGGGGATGCAGATGGCCTTCACCTCTACACACATGTATTTGCCATGCCGACATCTCATGTGGGAAAGCAATGGGAAGAATCGGCCTTCAAGCTCCAGCCCTCTCATGCCTGTGAAAACAGGGATCCATGGAAACCTCCTTCAAATTACTCAGAGGTTATCCTTGAGCTGCAAAACCATAAAGTTAACTCAATTACCAACCATTGCTGCCCATTTAGTTACTTATTTACTTTTTATTGCACACAGAATGCAGAAATCTTAACTGTTTACAGCTATACAACCACTCCCTGGGTCATGAGATAGACTGTTACTAATGCCCTAGAAGGCTCCTGTGTGCCATCCAAAGTTCTATCACCATAAACTAATTGTTGAGTTCTATCGCTGTTGATTCGTTGTGCCTGTTCTTGAACTCCATGTAAATGGAATCACACATCACCCTTTGTTGTGTCTGGCTCCTTTTGTTCAACATATTGTCTGTAAGATTCATCCATGTTATTGTGTGGATCAATAGTGTGATCTTTGCATGGTTGCACAGTATTCCATTGCATGAACAAACCAAGTTGCTTTTTTTTAAATCATTTTCTTGTTGAACATTTGGCTTATTTCCAGTTAGTGTAGCTTTGTTGAGATTCTGAGTTGTTTCCACGTTTCTCTCTCTCCCTCTCCCTGTCTCTCTCCCTCACACTCATTCCCTCTCTCTCTCTCATACACAAGATCTTTGCATGTGTGCAGCTTTAGTTGATAGAGCATCCACTAGGCTTTTAAATTTTACTAGGGGGAAAAATCCCAAGCAGAAAATCAAGCAAAGCAAAAATAAATTAGACAAAAAGTAGTTATTTTCCTTGATACAAAATAATCAAATTGCCACGCAGATAGGATTTACATTTTGAAAGTTTTTGAAAGTTATCTCAATCTACATGCTGTCAATTTGAACTTGTCTGCAGAAGAAATTCAGTTTGTCAGTTGCTACAAATGTGTTTTGTTTCCCTGCACAATCGGGTTCATTGTGGTTTGCATATTTGCATTTGTTTTTAAGAAACCAATGTTTAAAAACTGGGAGAGCTCGTATCAGAAAACTCCAGTTTTCAAACTTCTCTTAAAAAATTGGAACATCTGGGGAGTTCTCTGGTGGTCCAGTGGTTAAGACTCGCACTTCCAATGCAGGGGGTGCAGGTTTGATCCCTGGACCGGGAACTAAGATCCCACGTGCTGCATAGCGCAGCCAAAAAAAAAAAAAAAAAGAAAGAAAGAAAAATTGGAACATCTGGCAGACTTGGCCCCATTCCCAAAGAGCAGCAACAACAGACAGGAGTTAAGTGTGGGTCCCTGCAATCAGACAGGCACACATCCCCCTGTTTACAAAGGGCCAACACCACCTACTGCTTGTTAACTGCCTGGTCTGTGTAAGCATAAGAACCCTGTTCCACCCTATGACCTGTCAGTCAAATTCATCCACGCTTCTCTCCCTTAGAGTACATGGATTTGGCAGTTGCCTGTTGATGAGAGTCTTTTGGACAATTAAAAATTTGTTTTTACATGTGTCCAAAGATCTTTCTAAAAGTATTATATACTAACCTAGTTCCAAAAATAATGGCTGAAATAAGAGGAATAGCTCAGAATACATTGAATCTGTGTGTTAAATGTAGAAGATGAAATGGGTAGAGAGGAGAGACAGCTGTCCTTGTTTCTTCTGCGCAGAGAAACTTCACTCAGGATGTCCACCCACAGGCCAGTCTTCTGTCAACATCTGTTAGCCATGTGGGAGGATATCTGACAACCAATGAGAAAAACAGCCCCTCTGATCCATTCAATTAAATACTCCCTGGACCAGGGCTTCCCTGGTGGTGCAGTGGTTAAGAATCCGCCTGCCAGTGCAGGGGACATGGGTTCGAGCCCTGGTTCGGGAAGATCCCACATGCTGTGGAGCAACTAAACCTCTGCGCCATAGCTACTGAGCCTGCACTCTAGAGCCCGTGAGCCACAACTACTGAAGTCCATGTGCCTAGAGCCTGTGCTCCACAACAAGAGAAGCCACCTCAATGAGAAGCCTGCGCACGGTAACAAAGAGTAGCCGCTGCTCACCAAAACTAGAGAAAGTCGAGCGCAGCAACAAAGACCCAATGCAACCAAAAATAAATAAATAAATAAAATACAATAAAAAATAAATACTTCGTGGACCAAACCCAATTCCATCATGATTGGTGCACGGGGCAGTTGCTAACTGCATTTAGTCATTTTCATGATGTCAATGATGTTAGTGGGAGCCAGAGTGATTTCCTTTTGCAAACTAGATAAATCTGAAGGCTCCTTGTGCTAAAATACAGATGTCTCCTGGATACATTTTAAAAATGACAAAATGTTGCTAGGCTCACTAGATAGTAAAGGAAATATCTGAGCACCCCCTGCCCACCCCCCCCCAAAGAAGTGACAGAAATGAAATCTGAGAATCTATATAGAGAATAAACTAATGCAAAAGACAGGATAGCACTAAGCAATCATGATAACACAGATCTGGAGACCAAGCCTTAGGCCCTTTGAACAGGAAAGGCAGGGCAGTTAAGCCTGCAAGACAGAAATCTAGAACGGCATTTTGGAAGAAGCTAAGGTTGTTCCTGCCTTAGTAGAAGAAAGCAACACTCCCCCTAGGAAAACATCCTGATTTAGGCCCAGAGGATTCCTATATACGAACATTGATAATCAACTATTACTTAACCACACAAGGAGAAATATCACCAAAAATAACAGTTGACAAAAGAACAAGCTGGCTTCCAGCACCCTTGTACTTCATGTTTTAGAATCAGCGGATAAATAGCTATGTATAAAATGTGAAAACAATTAAAAATGGAACAAAGATGAGCTTGAGTTAGTTGACTGTCATAATTTCTTTGCCATCTGAGAACTGAATTAGAGGTGGAAACTTGGTAAGGGACCATGATATTCCATGGGTCATATTTTCTTGAACTTTTTTCTGATTTTCCAAATTGTGCAGCATCCCAGTCAGCTGTCCAATGATTTTGTCCCAAAGATTTCCAGGCTCTCTTAGCCACTGTCATATACCTGTAGTTCAAGGTACCCTAGAACTTTAATTTGCTGCCCAGAATGGTAGTTAAGTCCACCTTGCCACTTACAGTAAGTGCT
The DNA here is from genome assembly GCF_008692025.1 of Phocoena sinus. Lineage (NCBI taxonomy): Eukaryota > Metazoa > Chordata > Mammalia > Artiodactyla > Phocoenidae > Phocoena > Phocoena sinus. The sequence goes on from NC_045777.1 coordinate 36,513,412, forward strand.
GCTACAAACACTCTGTTATTCTGGGTCCCATCATCCATCATCCCAGTGATATTAGGAAGCTCAACTCCTAGACAGCTTCCCAGCACATCAACCTAGAAGCCAGGCTTAGATGACAGCCTCCACAGAGCTTCTGGAAGATGCCAGCACCCTTCTGCAGAGAATGCTTATTGTCTTTGTAAAGGGAGTATCCTCTGGGCTCTCTCAGTCGGTAAGAAAAATAGTCAAGTGATAGGTTCTCAGATGGTACCTAAAACCATCTTTGCATCCATTCTAACTTCCTTCTTCCCTAAGCTATCTGACTCTTTATGAAGACAGGGTCAAACTACCATATGATCCTACAATCCCACTCCTGGGCATATACCCGAAGAAAACCATAATTCAAAAAGGTACGTGCACCCCAATGTTCACTGCAGCACTATTTACAATAGCCAGGACATGGAAGCAACCTAAATGTCCATCGACAGAGGAATGGATAAAGAAGATGTGGTACATATATATTAATACAATGGTTACTCAGCCATAAAAGAAATAATGCCATTTGCAGCAACACGGATGGACCTAGAGATTATCATACTAAGTGAAGTAAGAAAGAAAGACAAATATCATATGATATCACTTATGTGTGGAATCTAAAAAAATTACACAAATGAACTTATTTACAAACAGAAACAGACTCACAGACTTAGAAATCAAACTTACGGTTACCAAAGGGGAAAGGGTGGGGGGAGGGAGGGAAAAATTAGGAGTTAGGGATTAACATATACACACTACTATATATAAAATAAATAATCAACAAGGACCTACTGTAGAGCACAGGGAACTCTACTCAATATTCTGTAATAGCCTATATGGAAAATGAATGAATATATGTATATGTATAACTAAATCACTTTGCTGTATACCTGAAACTAACACAACATTGTAAATCAACTATACTACAATATAAAATAAAAATTAAATTAAAATTTTAAAATATAATAAAATGTGAGGGGAAAAAAAAGACAGGGTCAAAGAAGTTGTGGACTTTTCTCCTCATTTGCTATAGGCCCTCAGAGCAAACAGCCTTCAAAGAACCATTGTAGAAAGCCATTAGGACCAGCTTCAAGAATCCTTGACATTCGGGGGGTGCTGGGAAGATGGAGGAAGAGTAAGACGTGGACATCACCTTCCTCCCCACAGATACACGAGAAATACATCTACACGTGGAACAACTCCTACAGAACACCTACTGAATGCTGGCAGAAGACCTCAGACCTCCCAAAAGGCAAGACACTCCCCACGTACCTAGGTAGGGCAAAAGAAAAAAAAGAAAAAACAGAGACAAAAGAATAGGGACGGCACCTGCACCAGTGGGAGGGAGCTGTGAAGGAGGAAAGGTTTCCACACACTAGGAAGCCCCTTGACGGGCGGAGACTGCGGGAGGCAGAGGGGGGAGCTTCGGGGCCGCGGAGGAGAGCACAGCAACAGGGGTGCGGAGGGCAAAGCAGGGAGATTCCCGCACAGAGGATCGGTGCCGACCGGCACTCACCAGCCCAAGAGGCTTGTCTGCTCACCCGCCGGGGCGGGCGGGTCTGCGAGCTGAGGCTCGGGCTTCGGTCGGAGCTCAGGGAGAGGACTGGGGTTGGTGGCTTGAACACAGCCTGAAGGGGTCAGTACACCACAGCTAGCCGGGAGGGAGTCCAGGGAAAAGTCTGCATCTGCCAAAGAGGCAAGATACTTTTTCTTCCCTCTTTGTTTCCTGGTGCGTGAGGAGAGGGGTTTCAGAGCGCTGCTTAAAGGAACTCCAGAGAAGGGCGCGAGCCACGGCTAAAAGCATGGACCCCAGAGACAGGCGGGAGACGCTAAGGCTGCTGCTGCCGCCACCAAGGGGCCTGTGTGTCAGCACAGGTCACCATCCACACCCCTCTTCCGCGGAGCCTGTGCAGCCCACCACTGCCAGGTTCCCGGGACCCATGGACAACTTCCCTGGGAGAATGCACGGCGGGCCTCAGGCTGTTGCAACGTCACGCCGGCCTCTGCTGCTGCAGGCCCACCCCGCACGCAGTGCCCCTCCCTCCACCCCCCCCCCACCGCCCCCGGTCTGAGTGCGCCAGAGCCCCCGAATCAGCGGCTCCTTTAACCCCGTCCTGTCTGAGCAAAAAACAGACGCCCTCCAGCGACCTACACGCAGAGGCAGGGCCAAATCCAAAGCTGAGCCCCTGTGAGCTGTGAGAACAAAGAAGAGAAAGGGAAATCTCTCCCAGCAGCCTCAGAAGCAGTGGATTAAAGCTCCACAATCAACTTGATGTACCCTGCATCTGTGGAATACATGAATAGACAACGAATCATCCCAAATTGAGGAGGTGGACTTCAAGAGCAAGATCTATGATTTTTTCCCCTTTTCCTCTTTTTGTGAACGTGTATGTGTATACTTCTGTGTGAGATCTTGTCCGTATAGCTTTGCTTCCACCATTTGTCCTAGGATTCTATCCGTTCATTTTCTTTTTAAATATTTTTTCTTAATAATTAATTTTAATTTTATTAACTTTATTATACTTTACTTTCTTTCTTTCTTTCTTTCTTTCTTTCTTTCTTTCTTTCTTTCTTTCTTTCTTTCTTTCTTTCTTTCCTGCCTTCCTTCCTTCCTTTCTTTCTGTCTTTCTTTCTTTCCCTCCTTTAGACAATGAATCATCCCAAATTGAGGAGGTGGACTTTGAGAGCAAGATTTATGATTTTTTCTCCTTTACCTCTTTTTGTGAGGGTGTATGAGTATGCTTCTGTGTAAGATTTTGTCTGTATAGCTTTGCTTCCATCATTTGTCCTAAGGTTCTATCCGTGCTTTTTTTTTCTAAATAATTATTTTTTAATTCAATAACTTTATTATACTTTATTTTATTTTACTGTATCTTCTTTCTGTCTTTCTTCCTTCCTTCCCTCCTTCCTTCCTTCTTTCCTTCCTCCCTCCCTCCCTCACTCCTTTCTTTCCTTCTTTTCTTCTTTCTTTCTTTCTTTCTTCCTACTTCTACTAATTCTCTCTACTTTTTCTCACTTTTATTCTGAGCCATGTGGATGAAAGGCTCTTGGTGCTCCAGCCAGGAGTCAGGGCTCTGCCTCTGAGGTGGGAGAGCCAACTTCAGGACACTGGTCAACAAGAGACCTCCCAGATCCACATAATATTAAATGGTGGAAATCTCACGGAGACCTCCATCTTAACACCAGCACCCAGCTTCACTCAACGACCAACAAGCCACAGTGCTGGACAGCCTATTCCAAACAACTAGCAAAACAGGAACACAACCCCACCCATTAGCAGAGAGGCTGCCTAAAATCATAATAAGTCCACAAACACCCCAAAACACACCACCAGACGTGGACCTGCCCACTAGAGAGACAAGATCCAGCCTCATCCACCACAACACAGGCACTAGTCCCCTCCACTACGAAGCCTACATAACCCACTGAACCTACGTTAGCCACTGGGGACAGACATCAAAAACAATGGGAACTACAAACTTGCAGCCTGCAAAAAGGAGACCCTAAACATAGTAAGATAAGTAAAATGAGAAGACAGAAAAACAGCAGATGAAGGAGCAAGATAAAAACACACCAGACCTAACAAATGAAGAGGAAATAGGCAGTCTACCTGAAAAAGAATTGAGAATAATGATAGTAAAGATGATCCAAAACCTTGGAAATAGAATGGACAAAATGCAAGAAACATTTAACAAGGCCCTAGAAGAACTAAAGATGAAACAAACAATGATGAACAACACAATAAATGAAATGAAAAAGACTCTAGATGGGACCAATAGCAGAATAACTGAGGCAGAAGAACGGATAAGTGACCTGGAAGATAAAATAGTGGAAATAACCACTGCAGAGCAGAATAAAGAAAAAAGAATGAAAAGAACTGAGGACAGTCTCAGAGACCTCTGGGACAACATTAAACACACCAACATTCGAATTATAGGGGTTCCAGAAGAAGAAGAGAAAAAGAAAGGGACAGAGAAAATATTTGAAGAGATTATAGTTGAAAACTTCCCTAATATGGGAAAGAAAAGTCCAGGAAGCACAGAGAGTCCCATACAGGATAAATCCAAGGAGAAATATGTCAAGACACATATTAATCAAACTGTCAAAAATTAAATACAAAGAAAGCATATTAAAAGCAGCAAGGGTAAAACAAAAAATAACGCACAAGGGAATCCCCATAAGGTTAACAGCTGATCTTTCAGCAGAAACTCTGCAAGCCAGAAGGGAATGGCAGGACATACTGAAAGTGATGAAGGAGAAAAACCTGCAACCAAGATTACTCTACCCAGCAAGGATCTCATTCAGATTTGATGGAGAAATTAAAAGTTTTACAGACAAGCAAAAGCTGAGAGAGTTCAGCACCACCAAACCAGCTTTACAACAAACGCTAAAGGAACTTCTCTAGACAAGAAACACAAGAGAAGGAAAAGACCTATAATAACGAACCCAAAACAATTTAGAAAATGGGAATAGGAACATACATATCGATAATTACCTTAAATGTAAATGGATTAAATGCTCCCACCAAAAGACACAGATTGGCTGAATGGATACAAAAATAAGACCCATATATATGCTGTCAAAAAGAGACCCACTTCAGACCTGGGGACACATACAGACTGAAAGAAAGGGGATGGAAAAGGATATTCCATGCAAATGGAAACCAAAAGAAAGCTGGAGTAGCAATTCTCATATCAGACAAAATAGACTTTAAAACAAAGACTATTACAAGAGACAAAGAAGGACACTACATAATGATCAAGGGATCGATCCAAGAAGAAGATATAACAATTGTAAATATTTATTCACCCAACATAGGAGCACCTCAATACGTAAGGCAAATACTAACACCCATAAAAGGGGAAATCGACAGTAACACATTCATAGTAGGGAACTTTAACACCCCACTTTCACCCATGGACAGATCATCCAAAACGGAAGTAAATAAGGAAACACAAGCTTTAAATGATACATTAAACAAGATGGACTTAATTGATATTTATAGGACACTCCATCCAAAAACAACAGAATACACATTTTTCTCTAGTGCTCATGGAACATTCTCCAGGATAGATCACAACTTGGGTCACAAATCAAGCCTTGGTAAATTTACCAATATTGAAATTGTATCAAGTATCTTTTCCGACCACAACGCCATGAGACTAGATATCAATTACAGGAAAAGATCTGTAAAAAATACAAACACATGGAGGCTAAACAATACACTACTTAATAACGAAGTGATCACTGAAGAAATCAAAGAGGAAAGTTAAAAAATACCTAGAGACAAATGACAATGGAGACACAACCACCCAAAACCTATGGGATGCAGCAAAACCAGTTCTAAGAGGGAAGTTTATAGCAATACAAGCCCACCGTAAGAAGCAGGAAACATCTCGAATAAACAATATAACCTTGCACCTCAAGCAATTAGAGAAAGAAGAACAAAAAACCCCAAAGTTAGCAGAAGGAAAGAAATCATAAAAAATCAGATCAGAAATAAATGAAAAAGAAATGAAGGAAACAATAGCAAAGATCAATAAAACTAAAAGCTGGTTCTTTGAGAAGATATATAAAATAGATAAACCATTAGTCAGACTCATCAAGAAAAAGAGGGAGAAGACTCAAATCAGTAGAATTAGAAATGAAAAAAGAGAAGTAACAACTGACACTGCAGAAATAAAAAAGATCATGAGAGATTACTACAAGCAACTCTATGCCAATAAAATGGACAATCTGGAAGAAATGGACAAATTCTTAGAAATGCACAACCTGCCAAGACTGAATCAGGAAGAAATAGAAAATATGAACAGACCAATCACAAGCACTGAAATTGAAACTGTGATTAAAAATCTTCCAACAAACAAAAACCCAGTACCAGATGGCTTCACAGGAGAATTCTATCAAACATTTAAAGAAGAGCTAACACCTATCCTTCTCAAACTCTTCCAAAATATAGCAGAGGGAGGAACACTCCCAAATTCCTTCTACAAGACCACCATCACCTTGATACCAAAACCAGACAAGGATGTCACAAAGAAAGAAAACTACAGGCCTATATTACTGATGAACATAGATGCAAAAATCCTCAACAAAATACTAGCAAACAGAATCCAACAGCACATTAAAAGGATCTACACCATGATCAAGTGGGGTTTATTCCAGGAATGCAAGGATTCTTCAATATACGCAAATCTATCAATGTGACAAACCATATTAACAAATTGAAGGAGAAAAATCATATGATCATCTCAATAGATGCAGAGAAAGCTTTTGACAAAATTCAACACCCATTTATGATAAAAACCCTGCAGAAAGTAGGCATGGAGGGAACCTTCCTCAACATAATAAAGGCCATATATGACAAGCTCACAGCCAACATCATCCTCAATGGTGAAAAACTGAAAGCATTCCCACTAAGATCAGGAACAAGACAAAGTTGCCCACTCTCACCACTCTTATTCAACATAGTTTTGGAAGTTTTAGCCACAGCAATCAGAGAAGAAAAGGAAATAAAAGGAATCCAAATTGGAAAAGAAGAAGTAAAGCTGTCACTGTTTGCAGATGACATGATACTATACATAGAGAATCCTAAAGATGCTACCAGAAAACTACTAGAGCTAATCAATGAATTTGGTAAAGTAGCAGGATACAAAATTAATACACAGAAATCTCTGGCATTCCTATATACTAATGATGAAAAATCTGAAAGTGAAATAAAGAAAACACTCCCATTTACCATTGTAACAAAAAGAATCAAATATCTAGGAAAAAACCTACCTAAGGAGACAAAAGACCTGTATGCAGAAAATTATAAGACACTGATGAAAGAAATTAAAGATGATACAAATAGATGGAGAGATATACCATGTTCTTGGATTGGAAGAATCAACATTGTGAAAATGACTCTACTACCCAACACAATCTATAGATTCAATGCAATCCCTATCAAACTACCACTGGCAGTTTTTACAGAACTAGACCAAAAAATTTCACAATTGGTATGGAAACACAAAAGACCCAGAATAGCCAAAGCAATCTTGAGAACGAATAACGGAGCTGGAGGAATCAGGCTCCCTGACTTCAGACTATACTACAAAGCTACAGTAATCAAGACAGTATGGTACTGGCACAAGGACAGAAAGATAGATCAATGGAATAGGATAGAAAGCCCAGAGATAAACCCACACACATATGGACACCTTATCTTTGATAAAGGTGGCAGGAATGTACAGTGGAGAAAGGACAGCCTCTTCAATAAGTGGTGCTGGGAAAACTGGACAGGTACATGTAAAAGTATGAGATTAGATCACTCCCTAACACCATACACAAAAATAAGCTCAAAATGGATTAAAGACCTAAATGTAAGGCCAGAAACTATCAAACTCTTAGAGGAAAACATAGGCAGAACACTCTATGACATAAATCACAGCAAGATCCTTTTTGACCCACCTCCTAGAGAAATGGAAATAAAAACAAAAATAAAGAAATGGGACCTAATGAAACTTCAAAGCTTTTGCACAGCAAAGGAAACCATAAACAAGACCAAAAGACAACCCTCAGAATGGGAGAAAATATCTGTAAATGAAGCAACTGACAAAGGATTAATCTCCAAAATTTACAAGCAGCTCATGCAGCTCAATAACCAAAAACAAACAACCCAATCCAATAATGGGCAGAAGACCTAAATAGACATTTCTCCAAAGAAGATATACAGACTGCCAACAAACACATGAAAGAATGCTCAACATCATCAATCATTAGAGAAATGCAAATCAAAACTACAATGAGATATCATCTCACACCAGTCAGAATGGCCATCATCAAAAAATCTAGAAACAATAAATGCTGGAGAAGGTGTGGAGAAAAGGGAACACTCTTGCACTGCTGGTGGGAATGTGAATTGGTTCAGCCACTTTGGAGAACAGTATGGAGGTTCCTTAAAAAACTACAAATAGAACTACCATATGACCCAGCAATCCCACTACTGGGCATATACCTGAGAAAACCATAATTCAAAAAGAGTCATGTACCAAAATGTTCATTGCAGCTCTATTTACAATAGCCAGGAGATGGAAACATCCTAACTGTCCATCATTGGATGAATGGATAAAGAAGATGTGGCACATATATACAATGGAATATTACTCGGCCATAAAAAGAAACGAAATTGAGCTCTTTGTAATGAGGTGGATGGACCTAGAGTCTGTCATACAGAGTGAAGTAAGTCAGAAAGAGAAAGAAAAATACCATATGCTAACAAATATGTATGGAATTTAAGGAAAAATAATGTCATGAAGAACCTAGGGGTAAGACGGGAATAAAGACATAGACCTACTAGAGAATGGACTTGAAGATATGGGAAGGGGGAAGGGTAAGCTCTGACAAAGCGAGAGAGTGGCATGGACATATATACACTAACAAACGTAAGGTAGATAGCTAGTGGGAAGCAGCCGCATGGCACAGGGATATCGGCTCGGTGCTTTGTGACCGCCTGGAGTGGTGGGATAGGGAGGGTGGGAGGGAGGGAGACGCAAGAGGGAAGAGATATGGGAACATATGTATATGTATAACTGATTCACTTTGTTATAAAGCAGAAACTAACACACCATTGTAAAACAATTATACCCCAATAAAGATGTTAAAAAAAAAAGAATCCTTGACAAAAGATTGAATCTTGAGTTAGTGAGTGCCCCTATATCAATAAATCCTCCCTGTTCCAGCTCCATGTGGGTTTCACCCTCCCCACCATACACTTAGTTTGCTTTCATGTGGGTTTCCTTGGTTCTGAGAGTGCATATCAGTTAGGTACTTCAATTTTTCAGTGAGTATGCTACTTCTTCCTGCAGAATGGCTGGTACTTCTCTGATGAGACTATACTCTAGTTATCAGCTTGGCGGCAATAAGGAGTGGCAGAGAAAGATCTTAAGAAGAATGAGAATCATCTTAGGAGGCTTCAGGGGATGTCCCTGTACAGCCATTTGGTGGGAAAGGTTGTTCTCCGTCAAGGGAGAATGGACTGCTCCTGTCTTACAAAATGGTTTAGGGAAATTCAGGAGTTCAAGGTTCTCAAGCTCATCCACCCAAATGAACTCATCCCAGGTCTCAGAATCCTTGTCAGGGCCCTGAGTGTGAAATAAGAGACTTTACAAAGCTGTCTATTTAGTCTCCTTTACAGCTCTGCTGACTTAATACTTAGATCCTGGGTCTGAATTTCATCACAATGGCCAAAGATAAGCCTCCTTGAAAGCTGTCATAGATGTCCTCTGGCTTCAGTATGTTCCGTAAGTTGGCAAGTTGGCAATTAACTACCCTCAGCCTAACACTTTTCTGGCAGGTAAAAAGTAGTCACCTTATTCCACAATCTGTATAATTATCATTGCATGTTGTAGCTATTAGATATCTCAACACTTGACCACTACCTAAGTCTTGTCTCAATTTACTACAGGTGAAAGCTTAAATAATCATGATGCTGCTGTATACCAGGGTTAATTTTCACTCCAATTACTACACAAAAATGTGGTCCCTATTGCTTTCAGACAGGTTAGTGATCCAATTCCAAAATCCTATCCGCAGGGTATCCTTTCTACAACCACTTGTTTTAATTCAGTTTCCTAGGGACAAGCACTAATACCTTGATGAGAAGATGCAATCCCAAGCTAGGAGAGAAAGGAGAAAAGAAATGAGGCAGGGAAGGATAAGAAGTAAGACAAAGTCCTATGGTACTGTCCTGGCCACCACACAAACCATGAAGAAACACAGTCAGGAGCTCAGCAAATGCATCTGCTAAGGACATGGGAAACCTCTAAACATGCTGTACAGGGACATATGCCATGGAATAGGCCACCAGAGAGACACATGGAGAGGGAATTTATCTGCCTTGCTACTTCTCTCTCCCCCAGGAACAAGCTACTAAGGATATAGGTCAGTGCTTTTCAGCCAGGTACAATTTTGTCCCCCAGGGTTACATTTGACTAGAGATATTTTATGTCTAGAGACATTTTTGTTGTCGTCACAAATGGGAGAACGTATTGGCATCTTGTGAGTAGAGGCCAAGGATAACTTTAAACATATTACAATGCACAGGACAGTCCCCTACCAACAAGAATTATTCAGCCCAAAACATCATTAATGCTACTGTGACAAACCCTGTTCCAGGTGGTGGTAAACCCAAGAGAATATGCAGAGGTGCCTAAGGTGTGGCTGACAAAACAACCAACAGGAAAAAGATGTGGAAGACATTTCATAGAAGAGAAAACACAAACGGAGAGCAAAACATGAAAAGATCTGAAACTCATTAGTAAACAGGGACCTCAAATCGTGGTAGACACCATTTGCCATTCAACTGAGTGGCAAAAATTAAGATCTTGAGAACACCAAGCATGGGGAGATTGGGTCTCCAGGGGAATTCTCATTTACTGCTGTGCTGGTCAGGAGTGTAAATTGCTACCATCTCTTTGGGAAAGCGTTTAGTATCATGTCGTAAATTTGAACACATACATATTTAAGGTGGCCACTCATGCCAATCCTGGTTTTAACGCTGTAAATCCTGCATCTTAGGAAACTCCGCAGTTCCAGGCAAACTGGGATGACTGGTCACCAGTATATCTTACATCCTAGCAACCTATTCCTGTGTATGTAACCCTAAACAGCTCTTGCACAAGCACCAGGAGATATATAAAAATGATCACAATATCATTTTCATAATAGCAGAAAATGGAAATAATAGCAGTGTCAATCTACAAGAGAATAAATTGTAACATTCGCACAATGTAATTTTTAGCTGTGAAAATGAACTACAGCTACATGTAACAATATGAATGAATCTTAGAAACAACCATTAGATAAACTGAGCAAATCTGTAGACTATAAGACTATTATAAAGCTCAAAAGGAAGCAAAAATACAACATTTCATAGAGATATATTCATGTTTGGTCCAGTTTCTTCTTAAGCAAGAAAATGGTGAATGGTAGACAAATTTAGGATAGTGGTTACCTCTGGAGGGGAGATGAGGAAATGGAATGGGAGGCTCCCTTCTCCCCAAAGAAAAATAATCAGTTATTACATCCCCAGAGAGTGTTCACTGGATTATGTATCTTTGTTGTCAGCTTTAATGGTGTTATTTATTTCCTTTTTGGCTATGTTATTTTCTGTTTATTTTACCTCTTTTTAAAAAAATCCATCTTTATCTCACTTTTTTAGAAATAGAGAACAAAGGATTAACAATAGTATCTGGGAGAGAAGAATGAATGTAATACATTTCCCAAGCCAATGAGGGTGGGTGGGCATTTTGGCCCCGGGCTCTCAATTCATGGGTCTTGCCAGCATGTATTTCTGCAGTCAAATTCCCATTCTGCCTCCAAGGAGCTGGGGATGCTAATGTCAGCCTGTTAAGCCTCACCTACTATTGGCTGCACCTGGTCACTTGGGCGAGCACTACACTTAAAACTACACTTAAAATACAGGTCCAGGAGAACAATAAAAGCTTAGGGAAAACTGCAGAATCGGGCTGCTGTTTAATTTACACCATTTAGTCTCAGAGTGAAGAAATCCATGAACTGAAAATTACCATTTCACACACACATCCCAGTGGAAACACACATGCACAGATCTCTCTATAAAAACATTCCTAACCTGCCCCAGAAACTTGACCCTGGGAGAGTCTAGAGCATTGGAATTTCAGTTTGGGACCATAATCTAAAAATCCTTTATTAGTTTCCACTAAAACCCACTCACTTTGCTTAGGAAGAAGATGCTTACAGAAGGTGCATCACAGGAAGAGATTCTATCACGTAATCTGCATCATTGCATTACCTCCCTGAAGCTACAAACACAGTTATACACTGAAATTTTCTCACATTCAGGCCCACTCTGAATCTCACCTTTTTCTCCAATCACCAAAGTACTTCCTTCCTTTTTCCTTTCTCCCTCCCTCTCTCTCTTTGAAATAAATACAAATCCTATTATTCTGCCTGCAAGTTAACTTTCATCTTCCTGAATTCTGGTACATTTTACGTATTTCTAGGCTTTAATCTTGCTCCCTTCTCTGTGCAATTCTTGGCCCTTCTCTTGTCCACACCCTTGTATGCCTTCACTTCCAAATTACCTGACAGCATCATGGGATATCTCTTTGTGTGCCTTTAAGCACATACTACAATCCTTGTCTTAAATTTGCTTCCTTCTTTATTTTGGCTGAGGAACACCTACTCACCTTGTATGTTTCAATCTAGATGCTTCTGCTCTTGGTAAATTGCAATCTCCCTTCCTGTATGTGACTTTGAAGATCTTCTCACCAAGAGGTGGGATCTATTTCCACACCCCTTAAATGTGGGCTGGCTTTGTGATTTGCTTTGGTCTATATAATGAAGCAGAAGTGACTGTTCTGAGCCTAGACCTCAAGAAACCTTGTACACTTTCATTCATTCTCTTAAACCTTCCTCAGCCCACATGCCTGAGCCTGGGCTAGCCTGCTGGAGAGCTGAGTTGCCTCAGCTACTTCCGATCAATTATCAGAAATGCGAGTGAAGCCATCTCAGACTATCCAACCCCTAGCCAACCAGTCAGCTAATTGCAGACAAGTGAGAAAATCTAGCTGAGATCAGTCAAACCTAGCCCAGGTCAGAACTCCTCAAGTCAACCATAGACTCGTGAGCAATAATACTGCTTATTGTCTTAAGCTACTAAGTTATGGAGTTATTTGTTATGTGGCAACATTGTATATTCTTTCTTGATCCTATTTAATAGCTGCAACATACTTACATCAAAGCCCCTTATATCACTACATAGTTTCTTGTGTTTCTCTTCCACAAATGTTCCAGCTCTTTGAAAACAGGAGCAATTTTTATTTTGTATCCCCAAACCTAATAGCACCTGCCAACTTTTCAATAAACGGGTGTCAGAAAAACATCAATGATTAATTAATTAATTAAGGATTATAATGATGGTCAAGGGATTGTTTTGGAGGCAGACAAACCAGAATTTGAATCCCAACTCTGTTTCCTATATGTGTTACTCCAGAGATTTTGGTTAACCTCACTCAACTTTATCTGCCCATGTATAAACTGAAGGCTAGAATAATGTATATGCTGCAGGATTGTGGTGATAAGATATATATTCCCTCTGCCCCCAACCTGGCACAGAGTGAGTGTTCAACAAATAAGAATTAAATGATAAAATGTTCATAAAGCATTGAGTATATAGTACATGGCTTAGAGTTACTCAGCAAATATGATTAATTAATATGATCTATGATCTGTTAATAGGATTATGATCGTCATCACTGTTGTCACGTCTTGCAGGAGAAACTGTAGATGCTCCATCCATAACCCCTTGGTATCATCATTTCTATGCATGCTGATCTGATAGTGGCTTCCAATGGAAACACCTGGAACTCTTTGCCTGAGGGCTTCCTTGGCCCACATACATTGCAGGCCACAAATGCCAGGGAGTTAACACCCCTCACTCCCACCCAGAGGAGCAGCCCTCAACCATGGAAGATGGAAGAAGGTGGCTATGTATCCCAATTTTCTTGCCCTTGGTTAGGATAAATCCAAGGTAGGTTCTATACTATATCCCAGAATTACCTAGTGAGATTGTGTGCCTTGGTCACAGCAGTGATAAAGCACCTTTTCTTTCTTCTCTTCCCCATCTCACATCCCTACTCCCCTACAAAGGTATACTAGCATCACCCCCGAACACACACCAGTATCCAAATTTAGAATCACCGTCTGATTCTAGGGAAATCAACTTAAAACAACATTACTCTTAGTTTTATTTTACCCTTATTGCTTCAGAATCTAACCACTTCTTCCAGGAATTCTGAATTCCACTTGAAAGCCTAGCCTTTTAATGATCTCTCCAGCTAATCAAAGAGTTGTATCCAGCCCAGTGATGACAAAAACAAGCACAGAATTTGGTGTGCCATCTTTAGTCTTCTTGGATGTTTTCATCATGGCTCAATTCTCTGAGTATATGAGGACAGGGTTAACTTGTAGTTAATCTTGGGTAACTCTGTGCTCATCTTGAAGGGCACCTGAAACTATGATATTGATGCTTGGCCAAGACAGAGGTGAAATGCATTAGCTAGTGATTTATAATGTGCTGTTAAAAGTCGAAACCCGCCCCAGGCATCCTGTACCAGCTTGTCTATACTGTTTCTTGAAACTACGGATTGATGGTTTGTACCTGTTTACCTGTTTGCAAAGTCTGCTTTTGGCTACCTGAGCTGTGGAATATAAAATACCCCTCAGTGAGTTTGAGCCTTGGCTCTTCTGAGACACATGTATCTTGGTGGTTCATGATCAGAAGACAAAGTACACCCTGTGTGATGGAGTGGGCGCTGTACCTGGAAGTCTCAGTCCTCTCAGATGTTTGCTGAGCTTGCTTTCTCCTGCTGGACCCTATTCTTTGCTTTTATGTGTATACTTTGTGGCATCTCAAGAGTCTTTACAATTATCTGACACTATATAACTGCTGCACTGAGGCTCTTTTCTGACAACTAAAGCTTTTTGATAGGGGTTTGGAGTGAAGGAAGGAAGGGTCTACAGCACACAAATTTAGAACTGTTTCCAAAAGTTATGATTCTTGGAAAGCTGGGCTCAGTACTTTGCTGAGCTCTTAAAGCACCGTTCGGCTGGGTTTCCATTTCATGAAAACCCTTCCAAACACAGACTTGAAGTCGGTCCATGCTCCAACAGTGGCTGTGGGCTTGAAATCTTGGACCCACCTGCCAAGGTCACTGCATAATTCCTTTTCCTCCCACCAAGCCCCTGTGAGCTTTGCTCAACGGTCACACACTCCAACACATGAAGCCCCGTCTGTGGGGAGCATTAGTTTCTCTGGCAAACATTGCTTGAATCCACATATTCCTATCTCTTTTTTTTTTAAACTGAAGTATAGTTGATTTACAATGTTTCAGGTGTGCAGCAAAATGATTCAGTTATACATACATGCATATATGTGTGTATATTATATATATTATATTCTTTTTCAGATTCTTTTCCATTATAGGTTATTACAAGATATTGAATATAGTTGCCTGTGTTATATAGTAGGTCCTTGCTGTTTATCTATTTTATATAAAGTAGTATGTATCTGTTAATCCCAAACTCCTAATTTATCCCTCTCCCCCTCTTTCCCCCTTTGGTAAACCATAAGTTTGTTTTCTGTTGGTGAGTCTGTTTCTATTTTGTAAATAAGTTCACTTCTATTATTTTTTTAGATTCCATATATAAGTGATATCATATGATATTTGCCTTTCTCTGTCTGACTTACTTCACTTAGTATGATAATCTTTAGGTCCATCCATGTTGCTGCCAATGGAATTATTTCTTTCTTTTATGGCTGAGTAATATGCATTGTATATATATATATCACATCTTCTTTACCCATTAATCTGTCGATGGACATTTAGCCATGTCTTGGCTATTGTAAATAGTGCTGCAATGAATATTGGGTTGCACGTATCTTTTTGAATTATGGTTTTCTCTGGATACATGCCCAGGAGTGGAATTTCAGGATCATATGGTAGTTCTATTTTTAGTTTTTTAAGGAACGTCCATACTGTTTTCCATAGTGGCTGTATCAATTTACATTCCTGCCAGCAGTGTAGGAGGGTTCCCTTTTCTCCACACCCTCTCCAACATTTACTATTTATAGACTTTTTGATGATGGCCATTCTGACTGGTATGAGGTGGTACCTCATTGTAGTTTTGATTTGCATTTCTCTAATAATTAACGATGTTGAGCATCTTTTCATGTGCCTGTTGGCCATCTGTATGTCTTCTACAGAGAAATGTCTGTTTAGGTCTTCTGCCTGTTTTTTAATTGGGTTGTTTGTTATTTTGATATTGAACTGTAGGAGCGTTTGTATATTTTGGAAATTAACCACTTACATATTTTTGTCTTCTTAAAACACCAATTTTAAGTAGTATTTTCATTTTTCCTTTAATGTTCCACCTAGGAATAATCCAGTAAGAAAGTTTTAGTCTTCGAGTTATGCTTGACTAACCTAAGCTACTAGTCCTTTAAAAACTCATTATCCAGAAGGGTACTCTTCACATGAGCTACCTCTCTGTGGCTCATGTAACACTGTTCTCAGAAGTCAGGAACCATGCAGCAAGGGAGAGAGTTGTTGCAAAAACGTCTGGAAGGCTCAAGTCTCAAAGTGTTGCAAGATAACCTGCCTTGATCATGAGATTTCAGGGCAGAATTTTATGTCTTTTCACAGTGTGACATCAACCCCCTCTCAGTTTCAGAAGCTGCAAATATATACATCATAAGCTGTTCTTTGAAACAGCAAAAAAATTACCAGTTGACTACTGTACATTAAAACACAAATGACAGCATACCTTACATATGACAATTAGAATTCTGTTTGGGGATTCATAAAGAGCATTGGTGATTATCTAGTTTCATCTGGTTGAAGGAGATCCAAAATCTATTTTAAATCCATCTATCCCCCATGCCAGGTCCCTAAGCCAACTCATCATCATCTCTCGCCTAGGTGACGGCACCCTGTTTTCCACTATTACTGAGCCCCCTACCCCTTAGCTAAATAAAGCAGGATGGCCTTTTAAAAATATAATATAAATTCACTTCTCTAATAACTCTCCAATGGCTTCTGCCTTCGTTGGAGTACAATCAAGATACTTTTCCATGTCTAAAGCCTCTCCGACTTCTTCTCTACATCATGCTTCTCCAAATACCCTCTCAAAGCAATAAAGGCCTCCTTTCCGATCGAGCCTTGAACGTTATCTGTTTGGATCCTGGTTCACAGCACATGCAAGGTCCTATCTTCAAACTTTTACCATGCTGGCCCTTTTCCATCATTCAACTAAAAATTCTCTGAGTGTTCTGCTCTGACACTCAAACGGAAGTAGCCCTTTATTCATTCTCTACCTCATTAACCTGTTTATCATGTTTATAAACATTATAAATGGCTGCCAGTTTCCTTTGCATTGATTTACAATCATCCCTTGGTATCCAGCGGTGATTAGTTCCAGGACCCCTGTGGATAACAAAATCCACGGATGCTCAAGTCCCTTATATAAAATGGCACAGTAAAGTTGGCCCTCTGTATCCTGGGTTCCCCATCCAAGGATTCAATGAGGATGCAGAACCCGAGAATACAGAGGGCCTATTCTACTTACTTTCCTCCTCCCACTAGAATGTCAGCTCTTTCAAAGCCATACCACTGTCTTTTTTGTTCACTATTGTATCCCTAATTGCTTAGAACAATATGCAAGCATGTAGAAGTCACCCAATAAGTATATGTTGAAAAAAGGTACTTTTTTGTCTTCTCACCATTGTATCAGTTAAAATAAAAATTTAAAGGGAAAAAAACATAATGTAATTTATTCCCCAACCTTTTATGATGGCTGTGGATGAATCAGACTCCAGAGGAGTGGGGCTATTTCTGGTCTGCAGCTTTTCGTTGGCGTTCTTCACTGTTCTTCATTTTTCTTCAGTGTTCATTTTGGCAAGAGGTCGAAGCATTTTGCCACAGTGTATTTCTGCAACAACATGGTACCAACATGAGTCAGAATCCCACCAACTTATGCTCTGTTTAAAAATAAACATAAAACCTCATTTACTTCACGTCTTTCCATGCTGTACGTCTTTTCTTTTCTGTTTCAACCCTTTTCTCAGACATGCAGCTACTGATCTGCGTGCTATTACCTGGACAGCTCCAGGCAAAGTCAAGTTCCCCTTAGCACTGCCTGCGTCTGTCACAGCACTTTCTCTAATCATTCCACCGTGAGTCCATCTCTCCCATCGATGGTGAGCCCTCTGGGGACAGGAACTGTGCCTATGGCCTGTGAATCTCTAGGGCCTCATCCACTAACTAGTTATTAAACAGGTTTACTACAGTTGATTCTCATTATTTGTAGTAGTTATGTTCTATATAGTTGCCACCAACACTAAATTAGTGACGCTGAACCATTGTTCTAAGAGGAAATACAGGATTAGGTTTCTGCTAGTTTCTGGCCCCAACACTTGCACCAATCAATCAATACACAACCTTATTGTATGGTTCTATGTGTGTTTCCATTTAAAGACACCTCATTTAGTATATATTGTTCATTTGTTAACATTCAACCCACAGCCAAGAGCACTGTAACTCATGCCTGAATGTAGCTTCCCCAAGACATGCATTTTCTCTATAAGGTACATCACAGCCGTCTTACACTTAGGAACACTAGGCAGTACTTCAGTACTACACTGGGGAGCCATTTCCAACAGCAAAATCACCAACAAAAAGCACAGAAATGCAAAAGGCATAAGAAGGTGACCTTGCAAATACAAAATCCATGAATAAGGAGGACGGACTCAATACACATTGCTGAATTATATGCACTGCCATTTAAATGAGTAAAAAATAAATACTACTGACAGGATAGAAAGGGACTAATACAGATTTCATATGCTTCATGAAATATCCAGAAACTGAAAACAGTTATTTTCTCCTATCCTTTGAAAAGGACAAATTCCAGAGCCTAGTTCTTTTCGTCTGCCCAACATTACTCACTGTTCATCCCATGTTCAGACAAGTCCAAAGAAAATTTCCTTGAAGATAATTATAGGTTAATAGTCTACCTTATCCATGATGGCACAACCCAAACTTCTCCCAGAAGATGGTTCCCTTTTTCTCCTGGGATTATAAGAAGAAATACCTGCTTTTATTTCATTATACTCATCAGTTAACTGTAAGTACACAGTGTACACACTGTAGAGACTTATATTTTCTGTAAAAATGCCAGTACTCTGTGACATAAACAATGCAGGTATCATATGTTAAGTATCTACTTTCTAATGCACTTGAAGGACATTTAAGACTTCCTTAGGAGGAGAGGAACAAAGATGGCGGAGTAAAAGGACATGCTCTCACTCCCTCTTGCGAGAACACCAGAATCATAACTAGCTGCTGGACAATCAACAACAGGAAGAAACTGGAACTCACCAAAAAAGATACCCCACAACAAAAGACAAAGGAGAAGAAGCCACAATGAGACGGTAGGAGGGGTGCAATCACAGTAAAATCAAATCCTATAACTGGTGGGTGGGTAACTCACAGACTGGAGAACACTTATACCACAGAAGTCCACCCACCAGAGTGAAGGTTCTGAGCCCCACATCAGGCTTCCCAACCTGGGGGTCTGGCAATGGGAGGAGGAATTCCTAGAGAATCAGACCTTGAAGCTTAGTGAGAATTGATTGCAAGACTTTGACAGGACCTGGAAAAACAGAGACTCCAATCTTGGAGGGCAAACACAAAGTAGTATGTGCATCGGGACCCAGGGGAAGGAGCAGTGACCCCAGGGGAGACTGAACCAGACCTACCTGCTAGTGTTGGAGGGTTTCCTGCAGAGGCCGGGGGGGGGGGGGGGGGCTGGGTTGTGGCTCACCATGGTGACAAGGACACTGGAAGCAGAAGTTCTGGGAAGTACTCCTTGGCATGAGGCCTCCCAGAGTCCCTCATTAGCCCCACCAAAGAGCCCAGCTAGGCTCTAGTGCTGGGTTGCCACAGGCCAAACAACCAACAGGGAGCGAACCTAGCCCCACCCATCAACAGTCAAGTGGATTAAAGTTTTACTGAGCTCTGCCCACCAGAGCAACACTCAGCTCTACCCACCACCACTCCCTCCCATCAAGCCTCTTAGATAGCCTCATCCACCAGACAGCAGACAGCAGAAGCAAGAAGAACTACAATCCTGTAGCCTGTGGAACAAAAACCACATTCACAGAAAGATAGACAAGATGAAAAGGCAGAGGGCTATGTACCAGATGAAGGAACAAGATAAAACTCCAGAAAAACAACTAAATGAAGTGGAGATAGGCAACCCTCCAGAAAAAGAATTCAGAATAATGATAGTGAAGATGATCCAGGACCTTGGAAAAACGATGGAGGTAAAGATCAAGAAGATGCAAGAAATGTTTTAAAAATACTAGAAAAATTAAGGAACAAACAAACAGAGATGAAAAATACAATACAATAACTGAAATGAAAACTACACTAAAATAGCAGAATAACTGAGGCAGAAGAACGGATAAGTGACCTGGAAAACAGAATGGTGGAACTCACTGCTGTGGAACAGAATAAAGAAAAAAGAATGAAAAGAAATGAAGACAGCCTAAGAGACCTCTGGGACAACATTACATGCAACAACATTCACATTTTAGGGGTCCCAGAAGGAGATGAGAGAGAGAAAGGACCAGAGAAAATATTTGAAGGGATTATAGTCAAAAACTTCCCTAACACGGGAAAGAAAATAGCCACCCAAGTCCAGGAAGCACAGCGAGTCCCATACAGGATAAACCCAAGGAGAAACATGCTGTGTAACACATAGTAATCAAACAGGCAAAAAATAAAGACAAAGAAAAATTATTGAAAGCAGCAAGGGGAAAACAACAAATAACACACAATGGAACTCCCATAAGGTTAACAGCTGATTTCTCAACAGAAAATCTACAAGCCAGAAGGGAGTGGCATGATATACTTAAAGTGATGAAAGGGAAGAAACTACAACCAAGATTACTCTACCCGGCAAGGTTCAATGGAGAAATCAAAAGCTTTACAGACAAGCAAAAGCTAAGAGAATTCAGCACCAGCAAACCAGCTCTACAACAAATGCTAAAGGAATATCACTAAGTGGGAAACACAAGAGAAGAAAAGAACCTACAAATACAAACCCAAAACAATTAAGAAAATGGTAATAGGAACATACATATCTATAATTATGTTAAACGTGAGTGGATTAAATGCTCCAACCAAAAGACACAGACTAGCTGAATGGATACAAAAACAAGACCCATCTATATGCTGTCTACAAGAGACCCACTTCAGACCTAGGGACACATACAGACTGAAAGTGAGGGGATGGAAAAAGATATTCCATGCAAATGGAAATCAAAAGAAAGCTGGAGTAGCAATACTCATATCAGATAACATAGACTTTAAAATAAACAATGTTACAAGAGACAAGGAAGGACACTACATAATGATCAAGGGATCAATCCAAGAAGAAGATATAACAATTATAAATATATATGCACCTAACATAGGAGCACCACAATACATAAGGCAACTGCTAACAGCTATAAAAGAGGAAATAGACAGTAACACAATAATAGTGGGGAACTTTAACACCTCACTTACACCAATGGACAGATCATCCAAAATGAAAATAAATAAGTAAACAGAAGCTTTAAATGACACAATAGGCCAGATAGATTTAATTGATATTTATAGGACGTTCCATCCGAAAACAGCAGATTACACTTTCTTCTCAAATGCACAAGGAACACTCTTCAGGATAGATCATATCGTGGGTCACAAATCAAGCATCAGTAAATTTAAGAAAATTGAAATCATATCAAGCATCTTTTCTGACCACAATGTTATGAGATTAGAAATGAATTACAGGGAAAAAAACGTAAAAAAAAACCAAACACATGGAGGCTAAACAATACATTACTAAATAACCAAGAGATCACTGAAGAAATCAAAGAGGAAATCAAAAAATACCTAGAGACAAATGACAATGAAAACACGATGATCCAAAACCTATGGGATGCAGCAAAAACAGTTCTAAGAGGGAAGTTTATAGCTATGCAAGCCTATCTCAAGAAACAAGAAAAATAAACAATTTAACCTTACACTAAAGGAACTAGAGAAAGAAGAACAAACAAAACCCAAAGTTAGCAGAAGGAAAGAAATCATAAAGATCAGAGCAGAAATAAATGAAATAGAAATAAGAAAACAATAGCAAAGATCAATAAAACTAAAAGCTGGTTCTTTGAGAAGATAAACAAAATTGATAAACCACTAGCCAGACTCATCAAGAAAAAGAGGGAGAGGACTCAAATCAATAAAGTTAGAAATGAAAAAGGAGAAGTTACAACACACACCACAGAAATACAAAGCATCCTAAGAGACTACTACAAGCAACTCCATGCCAATAAAATGGACAACCTGGAAGAAATGGACAAATTCTTAGAAAGGTATAACCTTCCAAGACTAAACCAGGAAGAAACAGAAAATATGAACAGACCAATCACAAGTAATTAAATTGAAACTGTGATTAAAAATCTTCCAACAAACAAAAGTCCAGGACCAGATGGCTTCACAGGCGAATTCTATCAAACATTTAGAGAAGAGCTAACACCCATCCTTCTCAAACTCTTCCAAAACACTGCAGAGGAAGGAAAACTCCCAAACTCATTCTATGAGGCCACCATCCCCCTGATACCAAAACCAGAAAAAGATACTACAAAAAAAGAAAATTACAGACCAATATCACTGATGAATATAGATGCAAAAATCCTCAACAAAATACTTGCAAACAGAATCCAACACATTAAAAGGATCGTACACCATGATCAAGTGGGATTTATCCCAGGGATTCAAGGATTCTTCAATATATGCAAATCAATCAATGTGATACACCATATTAATAAATTGAAACATAAAAGCCATATGATCATCTCAATAGAGCAGAAAAAGCTTTTGACAAAATTTAACACCCATTTATGATAAAAACTCTCCAGAAAGTGGCATAGAGGGAACCTGCCTCAACATAATAAAGGCAATATACAACAAACCCACAGCAAACATCATTCTCAATGGTGAAAAACTGAAAGCATTTCCTCTAAGATCAGGAATGAGACAAGGATGTCCACTCTCACCACTATTATTCAACATAGTTTTGGAAGTGCTAGCCATGGCAATCAGAGAAGAAAAAAAAATAAAAGAAATACAAATTAGGAAAGAAGAAGTAAAACTGTCACTGTTTGCTGATGCTATACATACAGCATCCTAAAAATGCCACCAGAAAACTACTAGAGCTAATCTATAAGTTTGGTAAAGTTGCAGGATACAAAATTAATGCACAGAAATCTCTTGCATTCCTATACACTAATGATGAAAAATCTGAAAGAGAATTTATGGAAACACTCCCATTTACCATTGAAACAAAAGAAATACAATACCTAAGAATAAACCTACCTAGGGAGACAAAAGACCTATGTAGAAAACTATAAGACATTGATGAAAGAAATTAAAGATGATACCAACAGATGGAGAGATATACCATGTTGTTGGATTGGAAGAATCAATACTGTGAAAATGACTATACTGCCCAAAGCAATCTACAGATTCAATGCAATCCCTATCAAATTACCAATGACATTTTTTACAGAACTAGAACAAATCATCTTAAAATTTGTATGGAGACCCAAAAGACGCCAAATAGCCAAAGCAGTCTTGAGAGAAAACAATGGAGCTGGATGAATCAGACTCCCTGACTTCAGTCTATACTACAAAGCTACATTAATCAAGACAATAGGGCTTCCCTTGTGGCGCAGTGTTTGAGAGTCCACCTGCCAGTGCAGGGGACGTGGGTTCATGCTCAGGTCTGGGAAGATCCCACATGCTGCAGAGTGGCTGGGCTCGTGAGCCATGGCCACTGAGCCTGCAAGTCTGGAGCCTGTGCTCCACAAAGGGAGAGGCCACAACATTGAGAGGCCCGCACCACAAAATAAAATAAAATAAAATACGGCATTGTTTCTCATCATCAAAAAAAAAAAAAGACAATATGGTACTGGCATAAAAAACAGAAACATAGATCAATGGAACAAGATAGAAAGCCCAGAGACAAACCCACGCACCTATGGTCAACTAATCTATGACAAATGAGGCAAAGATATACAATGGAAAAAGACAGTCTCTTCAATAAGTGGTGCTGGGAAAACTGGACAGCTACAGGTAAAAGAATGAAATTAGATCACTCCCTAACACCATACACAAAAATAAGCTCAAAATGGATTAGAGAACTAAATGTAAGACCGGACACTATAAAACTCTTAGAGGAAAACATACGAAAAACACTCTTTGACATAAATCACAGCAAGATCTTTTTGGATCCACCTCCTAGAGTAATGGAAATAAAACAAAAATAAACAAATGGGACCTAATGAAACTGCAAAGCTTTTGCACAGCAAAGGAAACCATAAACAAGACAAGAAGACAACCCTCAGAATTCGAGAAAATATTTGCAAATGAATCAACGGACAAAGGATTAATCTCCAAAATATAAACAGCTCAGGCAGCTCAATATTAAAGAAACAAACAACCCAATCCAAAAATGGGCAGAAGACCTAAATAGACATTTCTCCAAAGCAGACATACAGATGGCCAAGAAGCACATGAAAAGCTGCTCAACATCACTAATTATTAGAGAAATGCAAATCAAAACTACAATGAGGTATCACCTCACACCAGTTAGAATGGGCATCATCAGAAAATCTACAAACAACAAATGCTGGAGAGGGTGTGGAGAGAAGGGAACCTTCTTGCACTGTTGGTGGGAATGTAAATTGATACAGCCACTATGGAGAACAGTATGGAGGTTTCTTAAAAAATTAAAAATTGAATTACCATATGATCCAGCAATCCCATTACTGGGCATATACCCAGAGAAAACCATAATTCAAAAAGACACATGCACCCCAATGTTCATTGCAGCACTATTTACAATAGCCAGGTCATGGAAGCAACCTAAATGCCCATTGACAGACAAATGGATAAAGACGTTGTGGTACATATATACGATGGAATATTACTCAGCCATAAAAAGGAACAAAATTGAGTCATTTGTTGAGACGTCGATGGACCTAGGGACTGTTATACAAAGTAAGTCAGAAAGAGAAAAACAAATATCGTATATTAATGCATGTATGTGGATCCTAGAAAAATGGTACAGATGAACTGGTTTGCAGGGCAGTAGTTGAGACACAGATGTAGAGAACAAACGTATGCACAGCAAGGGGGAAAACTGCGGTGGGGTGGGGATGGTGCTGTGCTGAATTGGGCGATTGGGATTGACATGTATACACTGATGTGTATAAAACTGATGACTAATAAGAACCTGCAGTATAAAAAAATAAACAAAAAACAATATTAAACTTTCTTTGGGTTATTTGTATGGAAATATGTTAATATAAATGTTTCAGACACTACATGAAATTTCTGAAAATCGTATATGTTCTGGTATAATGTTATAAGTCATAATTCCAGTTATTACTTTAAAATGTATATCTCAGAAATAACTAAATTTCCTTGTCAATTGCATTATTATGAACTTTCATCAAATCTTTAACCTGGTCATTTTTAAGTCTTTTGTCATTTACAGACAGTTCTGGGTGTACTCTGATGCTTTTGCAAAAATGTTCCTATAAAAGGGTTTCATCTTCAAGGAATTCATGGAAAAGACTCTGACAAGTACAGGTTTCTGGTAACTGACTATACTGCTGAACTGAATGAATAAGCATTTTCAGAACTCTAATGGAAAACTGATGAATTCATAAAAGTGCTAACAAAAGATCAAGATAAAAATTAATTACATGAGACTGAGTGAACTGATGAGGATGATTATAATTTTTGTGACTTTCTGTTTGAATAAAAAAAGAAAAATCCCACAAGGACTCAGAGGCAAAAAATATACAAATCAACTTTCAGTGCAAAGTAAAAGAGCTGTTACAGTGGAGGATTACTGGACTGAATGTCAACATTATGACATAGTATGAGTGTGTTTCGTGTTTGGTAATTGCAATCATTGTTGCTTTTGTTGTGGTCATCCATTTACAATGCTTGGTGTCAGTTTATTTCTCTCTTGTAAAAAATAAAATACAGTGTGTGTGTGTGTGTGTGTGAAAAAAGAGTTCCTTAGGAATACAGATTTATGTTTTAAAGCTGCTACAAAATTTTTCCAATTAAGTTTACTTCTCAGAATTTTAAACTGTTTAAATTTAACCTTGATTTAGTTGTAGTTCATGGAAAGTAATTTGTTGGTAAAATCATCTCTGCAAAAGCACGACCTATGTTTTAAACTACCATTGCTGGGATCAGTAGGATTTGCCGAAGGCAATGTTTTGTGTACGTGACACGAAATAGAAGGATGATTCTGAAAGCTCACTTCTTATGTGTTCAGAATCATCTAAAATGGACTTCCCTGGTGGCACAACGGTTAAGAATCCACCTGCCAACGCAAGGTACACGGGTTCGATCCCTGGTCCAGGAAGATCCCACATGCCGCAGAGCAAGCCCATGCGCCACAACTACTGAAGCCCACGCGCCCTAGAGCCTGCCCACCACAACTACTGAGCTCATGAACTGGAACTACTGAAACTCCGTGCTCTCTAGGGCCCACGTGTTGCAACTACTGAGCCTGCATTATGCAACTACTGAAGCCCGCACGCCTAGAGCCCGTGCTCCACCAACAAGAGAAGCCACCACAATGAGAAGCCTGTGCACCGCAACGAAGAGTAGTGCCCACTCACCACAACTAGAGAAAGCCCACACTCTAGCAATGAAGACCCAACACAGCCAAAAAATAAAAATTTTTAATAAGTCAGCTAAAATATAAGTAGACACAATTTCCTTTTAAAGTTTTGTGAGATTCTCTTCATATATTTCAGAGTATCAGAAGATAAGTCACCTTGTCAGGAAATACGATTTCAGGACTGATAAAACCATATGGGTCTATTGCATAACAATAAGATAAATCAACATATTTTACAAAAGTAATACCTTGATGCAGAAAAATAAAATGAATGAAATGCATCTTACTTTATACTTTATTAGTACCATTATATTACATTTTCCATATAATTAACCAATATTTGCTTTGAGTTTATTTTGTAAAATTTAGCATTTCTTTTCATTTTCTATTTATTGTGCAAAACACTAAGAAAAACAGATGCCATTAACTTACTTTAATATGTGCCTAGATCATCACTAAAACTCTCAAATTTCTTTCTCTTTAAACAACCCACTAAGAAACCTTTATTTATATGTCTCTGATAAAGCCATATCGCCACTACTGACCTAAAAAAAGCAATGTGAATGTTCAGGTAACAGCTATCCCATTCTGAACCTGATGATAATGGGCATCTTATTATGAGGTACAGGTGCAAATTAAATTTCATATTTTCATTTCTAACCTTCAAGAGGAAGGGGTTGGCTTTGAAATTGACAGCCATGGTTCCACCTTGTACTAACTGCATGATTTGGGCCAATTCACTATTCCCCAAATTTATTTATTCATCTGAAAAGTGAAGATGGACACTATTTTCTGTAACCTAGAGTGGTCCTCATGATAAAGTGGAAATGGCCTGTGTAAAGTACCTGGCCAACAGTGAATGGTAAAAAAACTTAGTTCTTATTTTTATTAAGTACAATACCAACACAAGCAGCACTGTAGACAACTGAATTTAGCTCTTAAAGCCAAAATATAGTGACCTGTTACCTGTGGGTAATTTGAAAAAAAAAGTTATAGTTCACCCACATTTTGACTTACCATCAAAACAAGAATGTCTATGGCTGTGATATGTATGTGTTATAATATATAACTCAAAATCTCTAAGAGTCTATTTTATGTAAAACAGAACAAAGAGTGACCATCAGCTATATTAGAACAAACAGTTCTGTTCCTGCACATTTTTTTCTCCTCTCATTCAAAGATGAAAGTACTTATGCCGATGAATTTTAAGGTCGTTTAGACCAGGATGAAATGGGTCCCAGCAGCCCTGTAACCTTAGAATGTTTGTTGCATCATTCACGCTTTCATCCACTTCTCCTAGTAACAAGAAACGCAAATTCGTGAGTGGTAGGTTTAATATGTGGTCTGGGGCTTCCCTGGTGGCGCAGTGTTTGAGAGTCCGCCTGCTGACGCAGGGGACACGGGTTTGTGCCCCGGTCCGGGAAGATCCCACATGCCGCAGAGCGGCTGGGCCCGTGAGCCATGGCAGCTGAGCCTGCGCGTCCGGAGCCTGTGCTCCGCAACAGGAGAAGCCACAACAGTGAGAGGCCCGCGTACTGCAAAAAAAAGAAAAAATGTGGTCTGTGTTATTATGTTAGCAAAACAGGACTTTTTTTTCCTCTATGAGAATAGGCTATGACTTTGGCCTCATCAATATTGAGTTCTGGCCAAAGGAACTCCAATAGGTTATGAAATCATGAAAGCTGCTAAATCCCATCAGGCTAAATCTTCCAACAATTCCAAGGCATTGAGGTAAGAGTAGGAAAAAATGGACTGTATGGAGAAAACCTAAGGCACAATTTTTTAACCTGTTTTTTTAAAACTAGAATAGAACCTTTCCACAAGGAACTAATATGGATCATACTTCTTGAAAAATATTGTCTTTACCACTGTGATATTTTAAAATAGTTTTTGTGTATACTTTTAAAATTTCAATTTTATTTTATTTTTTAATTGAAGTATAGCTGATTTGCAATGTTGTGTTAGTTTCAGGTGTGGAGCAAAGTGATTCAGTTACATATATATTGTTTTTCAAATTTGTTTCCCTTATAGGTTATTACAAAATAATGAATATCGTTCTCTGTGCTATACAGTAGGTCCTTGTTGGTTGTCTATTTTATATATAGGACTGTGTACATGTTAATCCCAAACTCCTAATTGATCCCTGCCCTCTTTGTATATACTTTAGAATGGAGATAATTCTATACTTTCAGCTAGATGCTGTGCTCCTCATCTAATAGGTAAACTCTAGGTGCACAAAGGGTTTTATTACCAGGCTTGACAGTGTAAAAGCCAAGCAGAAAACAAGCTGGCAGAGATGGCTTAATATAAGCTTCCTCTGAGGAGTTGAAAACATCATCACATTTTGTTTCCTGCTATTCATCTGCCCCTCTGTGATCTTTGTCTCTCTATATAATAAAATATTTATAGCCAGAACCCCGCATCCCTTCCTCCTTCTTAACTGTTGGAATAAGGTGTGTTCTGCTTCCACAGGAGAAAGCAGCAATATAATAGAAACACTAAAATTTGAATAAATGACTTTGGGGAGGAGTAGAAAACCTAATCCACTCAAAAAGGGATTTTCTTTCCTTCGAAGCAAGATAACCGTGATGTATGGGACTGCATGTTCGCAGTAATTATTTCCGCCTTTGTTCAACTGCACTGAACTCTCTCGAGGGAAACTTCTTGGGAACCTACAGAACTATTTCCTTTCTTTGGATGTCCTCAGATACAGATTGAGCGCTATTTTGTTTTTCTTTTCAGGTATTAATAAAATGATTTTTTAAAACAATCTCACCTTTTCCTATAGGAAAATATCCTGTTTGAATGTCTGGCCTCTATCTATGAGACATTTCCCCTGAGCCAGTGGAAGGACTGAGTTTTTCAGAACTATGAACTATAGGTAATATTCTCATGTTAATGCTCTTTTCATCTGGACGAGCGGCTTGTAATGTGTTGGCTTTTATTTTAGGAGTAACTGTACCTTGTGCTGAAAAACCAAGTGAACAATTAAATTTGGATATGTTGCTTTTCTGGTCCAACCAGAAAAAGCACTTAAAGTTTTTATTTGCTAGATACCCCAAGTTCTAGACACACTGGTGCATACTTGCTTTTTGAACTTGATTGACTAAATCATTCTGTGTCTGGGCCTCTTTGTCTTGAACCCATGGAAATGACAGCTTGGACTCAGACAAGAGCAGGTACTCACAATTTTCAGAGGATTAAATGAGGTGATGCATGTGTAAGAACTTCAGATAGTCTGAAGCACTATGCAACATTAGATTTAGAAAAGTTATTTTAATTCCTAACTGAGTTATACAAAATTTTACTTAATCTAATGCAGAAAACAAAGATAACAGCTCAAAACCTAGTGACAATGTCTCTGCAATATGAGGACTGTCTAATCTCCACTTTGATGTAGTGCGTGGCCTTCTCATTGTGGTGGCTTCTCTTGTTGCAGAGCATGGGCTCTAGGTGCAAGGGATTCAGTAGTTGTGGCACGCAGGCTCAGCAGTTGTGGTTCATGGGCTCTAGACCGCAGGCTCAGTAGATGTGGTGCACAGGCTTAGTTGCTCCGTTCCATGTGGGATCTTCCCAGACCAGGGCTCGAACCCACATCCCCTGCATTGGCAGGTGGTTTCTTAACCACTGGGCCACCAGGGAAGCCCTATTTAATGTTTTGATAACTCAATGTCAGCATACTTGGCTTCCTTTATAACCCTAGGTATTTTACTTTATGCATTTTAAAGCATTATTTTGCCACTGTGGTTACCCAGCAATTCCACTCCTAAGTATATACCCAAAAGAACTGAAAATAGGTACTCAAACAAATATTGGTACAGGATTGTTTGTAGTAGTGTTATTCACCATAGCAAAAAAAAAAAAAAGAAGAAGGAAACAACCTAAACGTCCATCAACGGATGGATAAATGTGGTGTATCCATACAATGGAATATTATTCAGGCATGAAAGAGAATGAATACTAATACATGCTACAATGTGAATGAACCTCAAAAACATTATACTAAATGAAAGAAGCCAGACACCAAAGGTCACATATTATATGATTCCATTTATACGAAATATCTAGAATAGGAAAACCTATGGAAAGGGAAAGCAGATTGGTGGTTACCAAGGGGCGTGGAAGACAAGGGAATAAACAGAACTGCTTAATGGCTACAGTATTTTATTTTGGATTGATGGAAACGTTTTGAAACTAGATAGACGTGGCAGTTGCACAACTTTATGAATGTACTAAATACCAGTGAGTTGCTCACTTTAAAATGATTCATTTTATGTCTTGTGAATTTCATCTCACTAAATAAACAAAACACCATGTTAAAAATTGGGTCCTGGTCTTCCTGAGATGGCCAAAGAAGTCCATGGCACAGCAAAAGGATAAAAATCCTGATTTAAAGCTTCCCACAATGACATGAGCTCTTCTGCTTTGGTCCAGTTGAAGAAGCTGGGCTCAATCAAGTTTTCCAAATCTTCCCAGCATGCCAGAGCACCCTGTGTGGCCTGAGTTTAAAGTTAGGAGGAAGCAAGAGTGTAGCTGATGAGCACTTAGCTTGCTGTTAAACAACTCATATTTGTCTATATATTTCTAATATAAACTTGGAGATATATTCCAGAAAATGGAGGATGACTAGAAACACAACAAACTTTACATTCTAAATGACCAGAAATGGTAGACACTACTTTTTCAATAGTAAGAGTTTTCTGTGCTGTCAGTTTTCCCAGATACCATGACTTACTTTGGGAATATCTTCATACTAGTTGTAATGCTCCTAGAACCTTATTCCACTTCCTTTAGGTTACTTTTTTTCATTCAACAAGTGCACATTATACAGGCAAACCTCTTTCTACTGTACTTTTACTTTGTTATGCTTCACAGATACTGCATTTTTTACATGTTGAAAGTTTCTGGCAACCCTGGATTGCCAGATAATGGATAGTATTTTTTTAGCAACAAAGTATTAAGGTATGTACATTGTTTTTTTTAAACATAATGCTATTGCACACTTAAGAGACTACAGTATAGAATAAACATAACTTTTATATGTACTAGGAAACCAAAAACTTCCTGTGACTTGCTTTATTGTGGTATTTGCTTTACTGCAGCAGTCTGGAACTGAACCCACAATATCCCTGAGGTATGCCTGTAATATCCAGGAGAAACATGTGCTATGAAGAAAAAAAAGTTGGGCAGCAATAAGAATGACAGAAAGTTACTAGAAAAAGAGATCAAATAAGAGTCTCCTAAGAGGTAGCATTTGAGGAGGAACCTGAATGAGGTAAATAAATGAGCATTATAGACAGTGGGGTCAACAGTACTTCAGGCTACGGAGATAGCATGTGCAAATGTCCTGAGGTCATGAATGTTCAGAGAACAACACTGAAGGCCCATGTGGCTATAATAGAGTCCATAAGAAAAGAACAGTATAAATATAAGATAGAACAAGCAGCCAGTGACCAGAACGTGGATGGTCTAACAGGCTATGGTGAACATTTTGGATTTTATTGTAAATCTGATGGGAGAACCATTGGAGAGCTTTGAATAGAAGGTGACATTTTGCTTTATACTTTAAAACTGTCCCTAGGTGGGGTGGAAACATTGCAGGAGGTTAAGAGTGAAAGCAAGAATATTAGATAAGAGGCTAGTTAGGGAGCACAGGTGAAGGATGATAGCAGCTCGCACTTAGGGTGGCAGTGGTCAGGACAGTGAAAAGTGGTCTGACTCTAGATATACTTTCAAAGTATAGATGACTCTTTGATGGGTTGGCTATGGTGCAAGAGAAGGTATTTCCACCTGAGCAGTAGGGTGGACAGCGATGCCACCTATTGAGCTGGGAGACAGCTGGAGAGGAACAGAGTTAAATGTTGCCTTTGTCCCTTTGGGCTGCTATAACAAAATATCACAGACTGGGTAGCTTGTAAGCCACAGAAATGTATTTCTCACAGTTCTGGAGGCTGGAAGTCTGAGATCAGGATGGCAACAGCGTAACTGGGTGAAGGCTCTCCTCCAGGCTGCATCCTCATATGGTGGGAGGAGCTAGGGAGCTCAGCGAGATCTCTCCCATAAGTACACTAACTCCATTCATGAGGCCTCCACCTTCATGACCTAGTCACCACCTCAAAGCCCCACCTACTAACACCATCATCTTTGGAGGTTATAATGTCAACACATGCTTTTCGTAGAAGACCAACATTCAGACCATAGCAAGTATTGGGTTGGCCGAAAAGTTCGTTTGGGTTTTTCCGATATGTTGGTTCAAGAAAATCAAGGGTTCAGTTTTAGATACCGGGATAGACTGGTTGAAAAAATTTGCCCAAATTCCTCATCTTTCACTGTATTCATGCTTTTCATCAAATAACATTTTAGGCCACTTCCTCTCTAACTCTAGTTTTGGTTACATGGCTTGATTTAGCCAACGGGACACAGAAGCTTCCCTATATTTTCAAGTGCTTGTGCTCTTTTGATTTTTCTTGCATTTCTGCCATTATCATGAAAACATGTCCAGGCTAGCTGATGCAGAAGAGAGACACAAGGAGACAAACAGCATGGTCCTGGTAGTAAGAAATTCATAACAGAAACTGAATCATAAATAAATGAATGAACCACAAAATCCAGGCTCCCTCTTGGATCATTTCAAGAAAAGCTCAGCCTGGTTGACTGTGGAAAAATAATTTTTTTTTAATTTATACTTTAAGAAAGTTTATTAATGTTTTTGGTACTAGAGAATTATATTTTTAAAGATTATTGTCATATTTGAGAAACTTCTCTCAAGTGCAAGATTTAAGGGAATTTCAGGATTTCTTTGAATTGACAACATTCACTCAACACCACTAGTTCATCATCAATGTCTTCACTGCCTTTGCTTTCTGATACTTCCTTGCAAGGTAAGGAACAGAGATAAATGTATCATGAAGCCAATAAAACTAAAGGCTCAAGGCCACTCACTTGTTCATGGACATCAAGGCCCTGGGAAGGAGCCTAGCAATATGTTCACATGATCATATATTTTTGCAAATTATGCAAAAGTAAGATATTTTAACAGCAACTGGTTATGAGAGCTGTCTCTTTGCATTCCAACTTCCTATGTTGCACTTCTCTATATGCTGCATGGAGTTGCGGTGGCTATAGCTATTTGGGGGCTCTAGCTAAGGGGGAACTTGAGTTGGAAATGCTTTTAGTTTGTAATAGTGGGATATATTTATGTGTTTTGCAATCAATTTCCATTACAGTTCAGTTTTTTCTAGTCGTCCCAAGTACAGCAAGGGCATCCAGGAAATCTCCAACACCTCCACGTCCTGAGTGACCCAGCATCATAGTACAAAGATACAGGACCTGAAAGCATATTACAATGTAAGTGTGCCTGCAGCTCTTGGTATACATGCATGGCGGAAGTCTGCCTATTATAAAGCTTCTTAAGCCTTAACACATGGGCACAACAACGCATTAAGTATGCAGAAATGTACTTTCAAAGATTCATAAAACTTTCGTATAGAAAGTTGATATAGTTTGAACATACCATTTAAACAGCATATGGAAAGTTGTTTTGAAGGTACCATTAAAACAAGTGAGAAATTAAACCTCTTTGCTTCAATCATATAAGAAATATACCTTTTATATCATCTCTATTTAAGAATGGCAGAAAAACTTTAAAAAAATTGAATAGGAAACAAACATTTGATTAAATCAACAGAAATTATTCTGACATTGAAGAAGCCTTTTGTACCAAAATAATTTTCAGACCACATCCAAAACATGCATTAGGAGGAAAATGGTGAATAGCGGTAAAGGATTGGTTCTTGTTTGATAATTCAATTGATAAAAATGAGTGGATCACATGAACACAAGGAAATATTTCCATTCTTTGACACAAAAGAAGATTATGAAGATAATATACAATTCTTCACAGTCAAACAAGGAAGACAATGACAAGTCACTGATAATGTGGTTCATCAATTTAAAGAGTATTAAGATTAGTCATTGTACAAGCAGACTTCAAATGCACTGAAATCTTAGGACCCACACATTTAAGAAATGTGGTAGAGGTGTTCCAAAATTTGATAATTCTAAAAAAGTTTACATGCCACTACTGATAACAACATGTGATGCCCAAATAGACTTTTCTAGATGTCAGTAAAAATAAATTTCAATCAGACATCTTAAAGGGAAAGCTGTATTATGTTTCTATTTTCTCTACAGAAGGATGTTTCAAAATAATTTTTATATTTAACGGTAAAGAGATAATGAAAGCATTTTGCACCAAAATGTATAGGGGTCAAGATATTAGAAAGGTGGGGTGGCAATCTACTAGTAAAAATACACTGCTTTTCTGATTTTGTGATGGTTGCATTGTTAGCTTGTTAACTTCATACTGAATACTTTGCTATGATTTATTACCTCATTCTAAATATTCACATTCCTACCTAATTTTGTATCCACAGGCACACCTTCTAAAATCATGGATCTTTAGGTTTATGGATCTTGTTTACTGGGCCATTGGTTACTTTTCCCCAGTATGATTGCTCAGAAGTTTACATTTAAGAAGTCAATTAAAATGTATATATGAAGCACAACTACAGTTCAATCGAAGTAGAAATGTCAGAGTGAAAACGCAGCAGCCTCAGCAACCCTGTCTCCCTTTGTGATGGCTACACAGCAATTTCACTTTTGGAATTCATCTTCAACTGGGTGGTTTGTTTCAATAAATTGAAATCCTGATAAGGGTAAGTGAGTCTAAGTGAAACCGATGTTAACCAAATGCATGACAAAATGGAGCACAGGAATTATTCTAAGCAAAGAAATATAAATAAAACTTTGATTATATGGCTGAAAAGGAAAGCATATGGATTTTTATCAAGTACTTAAAGTGTTAGTGCCCATAGCAGAACAATCCGCTATATACATTAGAAACTAAAGAGATATGCCCCAGAACATGTTCAATTAATTCAACAGAATAGTAAAAGTATGTTATGAGTTTTAAATGACAGACCCAAAGATGTAACCATTTAGAGTCTTCTTGAATTTTTTTTAATCTACTATAGTTATTAAAGATGTATGGCCTTTGTTTTCTTTCTAGAAATTCTACCAACCCTAGGTTTTGAATTCAGTGAATACCAAACATATGTAGACTTCATTTAGCCTACTGTGACTGAGTCGTACTTTAACTTTTTTCTAATTAAGAAGAAAATACAGTGTTTGCTCTTCTTTTCTTTTCTCTTTTTTATTTTTGTGGCCACACTGAGTGGCATGTAGGATCTTAGTTCCCCAACTAGGAATTGAACCCACGTCCCCTGCAGTGGAAGTGTGGAGTCCTAACCACTGGACTACCAGGGAATTCCCCAGAAAATACAGTGTTTTCTAAGAGGAAAGAAAACATAATTTATTTTTTTTTTTTTAAAGCAATGATAAAGCAGTGGCCAATCAAGTATTGTCAGTGGTACACTCTATGGCAGAGGCTGCAAACTGAGGACATAAAGGCAAAATCTTACTGCTTAACCAAATTGATATTTAAAATGTTTGAAAGAGGGGGTACAGAATGTTGATATATCTTACTACTGGTGATGTTAAGCTTGATCATTCAGTTAAGGTGTATCTGCCACATAGTAAAATGTAACTATCATCTCCCTTTTGTAATTAGTAAATATCTTGGGGGTGATACTTTGAGATTATGAAAATATCCTGTTCTCCACAAACTTTAGCCTATTAGTTTTAGCATCCATCAGTGGATTGTGTCTGCAACAACTATCACAGTGGTATTTGCCTAATGGTAATTTTCTACCTCTTTTATCCTTTCACTGGAATGTATTTAATTCCATTTACTAATTGGAATTCTTCCATAAAAGAGACTATCCCTTCACCCCATTTATTTATGCATTTATTTATATATGTATACATGTATGTATGTATGTACTTATTTATATGAGCAAGGACTCAGGGGTACTTACTTTATTCCAGGAGTTATAATCAAAAACTCTCATTATATATCTGGCTGCTCACAATGTCCCAGTTTTGGCCATTTGCAACTCCTCCTGGTTCATGTGTCCTTTTGACATGCTCTTGTTCTTTATTGAGTGCTACCTTACTTTCTGACAACACAAATATTTCAGGCAATTCTCATACGTTCCCTGCCCCAGCCATGGGATCAACTACTTCTCCAAAGAGCTGTAGATCCTTTTGTTGGTAAATGGTGTTTAAAAATCAAGGATCTGGATGCTAGGTATGCTCTTTGATACCGGGGCGTCACTGAGCTTAGGCTTTCTCAGTGGACAGAGTTAGGAAACATATGTATGTATAACAACCCATGCATATACTCACATAACCTCAGTCTAATCACAGGAGGCCATCAGACAATTCCAAGACATTCTACAAAATGACTGACTAGCATACTTCAAAAGTGTCAAGTTCAGGAAAGATAAGGAAAGAATGACTAACTGTTAAACTGGGGGAGATTAAGTAGACAACTAAATGTGATTTGGGGGCTTGGATTGAATAGAAAAAACATTAATGGGGCAACAAAAACGACATTCACAGAAAGATAGGCAAAATGAAAAGGCAGAGGACTATGTACCAGATGAAGGAACAAAATAAAACCCCAGAAAAACAACTAAATGAAGTGGAGATAGGCAACTTTCCAGAAAAAGAAAAAGAATTCAGAATAATGATAGTGAAGATGATCCAGGACCTCAGAAAAAGAATGGAGGCAAAGATCAGGAAGATGCAAGAAATGTTTAACAAAGGCCTAGAAGAACAAACAAATAGAAAAATTAAAGAAAAAACAAACAAATGAGCAATATAAAAACTGAAATGAAAACCTCAAGAAACAAGAAAAATCTCAAATAAACAATCTAACCTTACACCTAAAGGAACTAGAGAAAGAAGAACAACAACAAAAAAAAAAACAAAGTTAGTAGAAGGAAAGAAATCATAAAGATCAGAGCAGAAATAAATGAAATAGAAACAAAGAAAACAATAGCAAAGATCAATTAAACTAAAAGCTGGGTCTTTCAGAGCAACAAAATTGATAAACCTTTAGCCAGACTCATCAAGAAAAAGAGGGAGAGGACTCAAATCAATAAAGTTAGAAATGAAAAAGGAGAAGTTACAATGGACACTGCAGAAATACAAAGCATTATAAGAGACTACTACAAGCAACTCCATGCCAATAAAATGGACAACCATGAAGAAATGGACAAATTCCTAGAAAGGTATACCTTCCAAGACTCAACCAGGAAGAAATAGAAAGTATGAACAGACCAATCACAAGTAACGAAATTGAAACTGTGATGAAAATTCTTCCAACAAACAAAACTCCAGGACCAGATGTCTTCACAGGCGAATTCTATCAAACATTTAGTGAAGAGCTAACAGCCATCTTTCTCAAACTCTTCAAAAAATTTGCAGAGGAAGGAACACTCCCAAACTCATTCTACGAGGCCAACATCACCCTGACACCAAAACCAGACAAAGATATTACAAAAAAAGAAAATTACAGACCACTATCATTGATGAATATAGATGCAAAAAACCTCAACAAAATACTAGCAAACAGAAGCCAACAACACATTAAAAGGATCATGAACCATGATCAAGTGGGATTTATCCCAGGGATGCACGGATTCTTCAAAATACTCAAATTAATCCATGTGATACACCATATTAACAAATTGAAACATAAAAACCATATGATCATCTCAATAGATGCAAAAAAAGCTTTTGACAAAATTCAACACCCATTTATGATAAAAACTCTCCAGAAAGTGGGCCTAGAGGGAAACTACCTCAACATAAGAAAGGCCATATACAACAAACCCACAGCAAACATCATTCTCAATGGTGAAAAACTGAAAGCATTTCCTCTAAGATCAGGAACAAAACAAGGATGACCACTCTCGCCACTATTATTTAACAAAGTTTTGGAAGTCCTAGCTACGGCAATCAGAGAAGGAAAAGAAACAACAGGAATCCAAATTGGAAAAGAAGAAGTAAAACTGTCACTGTGTGCAGATAACATGATACTGTACATAGAGAATCCTAAAGATGCCACCAGAAAACTACCAGAACTAATCAATGAATTTGGTGAAGTTGCAGGATACAAAATTAATGCACAGAAATCTCTTGCATTTCTATACACTAAGAATGAAAGATAGAAAGAGAAATTAAGCAAACAATCCCATTCACCACTGCAACAAAAAGAATAAAATACATAGGAATAAACCTGCCTAAGAAGGTAAAAGACCTATACTCAGAAAACTATAAGATACTGCTAAAAGAAATCAAAGATGACACAAACAGATGGAGAGATATAGCATGTTCTTGGATTGGAAGAATCAATATTGTGAAAATGGCTATACTACCCAAAGCAATCTACAGATTCAATGCAATCCCTATCAAATTACCAATGGCATTTTTTTACAGAACTAGAACAAAAAATCTTAAAATTTGTATGGAAACACGAAAGATCCCGAATAGCCAAAACAATCTTGAGAAAGAAAAATGGAGCTGGAGGAATCAGGCTCCCTGGGTTCAGACTATACTACAAAGTGACAGTAATCAGCACAATATGGTACTGGCACAAAAATGGAAATATAGATCAATGGAACAGGATAGAAAGTCCAGAGATAAACCCACCCACCTATGGTCACCTTATCTTTGATAAAGGAGGCAAGAATATAAAATGGAGAAAAGACAGTCTCTTCAATAAGTGTTGCTGGGAAAACTAGACAGCTACATGTAAAAGAATGAAATCGGAACACTTCCTAACACCATATACAAAAGTAAACTCAAAGTGGATTAAAGACCTAATGTAAGACCAGACACTATAAGTCTCTTAGAGGAAAACATAGGCAGAACACTCTTTGACATAAATTACAACAATATCTTTTTTGACCCATCTCCTAGAGTAATGGAAATAAAACCAAACTAAAACAAAAAACATTAGTGGGAAAACTGATGAAATCAAATATGGTCTGTACCTTAGTTTATAGCAAGTGTTGGCAAACTACACAGCCCATGGGCTAAATCTGGTCTGCCACTTGTTTTTGAAATAAAGTTTGATGGGATACACTCTCAATTTCTACACATTGTCTATGATTATTTTTGTGATACAATAGCAGAGTTACAGAGTAGTGGCAGATACCTAAAATAGTTACTATCTGGCTTTTTACAGAAAAAGGTTGTCAACTCCCAGTTTATAGTCTTGTACCAATTTTAAGCCCTATTTTTGGTAATTGTACTGTGGTTATGTAAAATTAGGTGCCAACATATAAAATACAGGAAATTTTACAGAAATTTTCTGTATTTGTGGGGTTTTTTCTTAAAGTCAGGATGTTTGATCACACTGCCCATCAATCAAAACAAAATGAAAATTGGTACTTATGGATAGTACGTCTGATAATTCTGGTTATTGACTCGATATTGGCTTTGATAGTATCATGACCCTGATTTTGTTTGGCATGAAATATCGGTTAAAAAAACACATTTCTTAGTCTTTCTTTTAGCCAGGGATACTTAATGATGTATAAACACACTGTTTTGGTGAGATTTTAAGGAAAGCTCATTAGAAAGGGTCAGAAGTCTGGCATGCGTCCTATTTACCCTTCCCTCTTTCTACTGCTTCCTGCCCAGACAATCAATATCATGGTTAGAGTTTCAGCAGTTCTCTTAGACCACGAGGTGAAGACAGGAGTCATGCATGCATCCTCACTTCAAGTAGGTTTCAAAGATAGAAGAAGTTTATGATAGACTTATTGTGACCTAATTTTTCATGCATCCTCATATTCATGCTCTTTGTAACATCTCTCATCAAAAGGTGGAACCTGTTTCCCAAGCTGTCTAATCTTGGCTGGCCTTATGACTTGATTTGGCCAAGAGAATGTGGTAGAAGTTCATGAGTATCAGTTCTGAACCTAGACCTCAACAGGCCCTGAGTAGTTCTACTTTCTCTCTTGGAAACCTTCCACAGATATGTGAAATATCCCATGCTAGAGAATGATGAGAAGTCATATGAACTGGGACCCATTAGTCCTAGTTGAGGACATCCTAAAGCTAGGCCTCCAAATAAAATAGAGAACCCAATCAAAATGAAAAGAGCTACTTACTCAATACAATGCTAACTGCAGGTGCAGGTGAAACACCAATCAAGACCAGAAAACTCACCCAGCTGATCTGTAGACTTACAAGTAATGGTTGTTCTTCTTGTTTTATGATACAGAGAGTTGGGGTGGTCTGCTATTCAGTGGTAGTGGCCTGATCTAGGACCTGCATCTCTGATGACCGTGGAGTCACTGCTGTGGCCTGAGACCTCTTTCCTGAGGTCCTCTTTTATAAGAAAGAAAGAAAAGTCATCTTGCCTAAACCACTCTGATTTTCAGTCTGTCTTACTTGCCACCAAGTAGAATTCCTAAGTGATACATAAAGGGCATGAGCTGTCTACTTTTCTACAATCCCCACTCATCATGTGTCACCCATTTATGTCACATTTATGTCATCTGTCTTGCCCTTGTAGCACTTGAATGTGTGACCTGCTCTACAAGCCACGTTTTTGAAAGAGGAAGAAAGATGATCTTTCAATCTCACTTTGTATTTTGAGATTCATTTAACTTAGTGGATTTTGTGTAAAGGGAGCACATTAGAGGACAATTGTATATTTTGCTTTGTAAATTCATACCATATCCAAACCACCTGAGCTGGAGGCCTGTGACTCAGGACAGCAGTGGAAATATCCATGGGAAACCAAGGAAATACCTGAAATAATGGATTATTTTAGAGCATTTTGAAGATAATTAAGTTTATGCCAGCCTCCCTTATTGTCAAGTGCTGCTGAAAGTTCAATGAAATCCCTTTAGAGATGAAACATTTCCCTTAAAAATGAGCAGTATAAATGTAGCTTCAAACTTTATTAGAAAAAAGAGCAAAAATCCATGTTACCGTTTCTTTTAATATACATGCATATGGCTGTATATCTAGAGAATTTGAAGTTTCAGACTACTGCTAATCACATTATTCTAAAAATAGTTATAATAATGTACATATAAAATAGTTACAGATATATCATAATAGCAGACTAAAATTATTAATAAATATGGTAAATATCAATATATAAATAACAACCTATCAATTAAAACACACAAGAGCAATTAATAGTTTATATCACCAATAAAAAAGTAGTATGTCAATTTGATCTTTTTATATTTACTACTTTAAAGCTAAATGGAAGCTTTTATCAATAAAATTACCATAAAGGAAGATACTTCAATTTATAACTGGTACTCTATTGTTATGTTTTCAGAAAAAAATTTTAAAAAGAGACACTTCTTTTATGGAGACTTCTACTTTTAAACAATACCTCCATTACATAAGAAACTCAAGAATTTCAAGTCCATGCTTTAAATTTTGGTATTTATCATTTCATTCTGCATCACAAACCTTTAACAAAAAGTAAAA
This sequence comes from Phocoena sinus, assembly GCF_008692025.1. Classification (NCBI taxonomy): domain Eukaryota; kingdom Metazoa; phylum Chordata; class Mammalia; order Artiodactyla; family Phocoenidae; genus Phocoena; species Phocoena sinus. The sequence continues at coordinate 36,555,199 of NC_045777.1, forward strand.
ATATGTGCGTGCTTACGAGTGTCATAGGCTCTGAAGATTCTTTGTTAAAGGTAAAAGCTCTTAACAAAAATCTAGAGAAAATATAATGAGGATGTATTCTGACCCAGGATGCTGACTCCCATGGAATGAATACACATGCACATGCATACCCAGCAGGCACTGTTAGCCCAAGAAAGTGATTGTCTATTTCATTAAACTCTTCATTGCTGAGTTCAAATTCTTGCCAGCTGATTTTCTGTGCTAACCCTTGATCTATTAGATCGGGACTCAGCCTCATCCAATGAAAAATGCTGGGATTCATGTGTGTCAATGGATGATAGGAAATGTTTCTCAGAAACAAAACTCGAAGGCCAGAGCAAGGGAAATCCCTGCACAATATATAGCAAGAAGCAACTCAGTGAGGTCCAGTGGACACTGATATAATAGTAGAAAGCTTGGGTGGATACTACTTTGTAAAATCTCAATGTTGTTTACAAAAACTGGGGGCTTCATTCACCAAAACATTTTTGGTAGAACATGTCTCCTTGGTGAAGAAGCAAGTACTGAAGTAGCACTGCCCAAGAGAAATATAATATGAACCACAAATGTGAGTCACAAATGTAAGTTTAAATGTTCTAATAGTTGCATTAAAAAGGTAAAATAAACATAAAATTTTAATAATGCACTTTTAAACCAACATAGTCAAAATATTATTTCAACAGTTATCAACAAGATATCTTCATTTATGTTTTCATAATAGATCTTTGAAATCCATTGTACACTTTATGCTTACAGCACATCTCAATTGGGGTTAGCCACATTTCGAGTTCTCAACAGCCAGAGGTTGTTAGTGGCTCCCACATTGGGCTTTACAAATCTAGAGTACTCAATGACTTATGGTGATAACTTAAAGATATTAAGAGTAACAGTAACAAGAGAAGAAAAGGATGAGATTTTAACTATAATGGATTAATGAATTTTCCAAGAAGAATCTGAGAAATTATATTAGCAATACAAAAATTCATACCAACTAGTTGGGTTTTGTTTTAGTTTTTAAATATGTTAGTTTTAAAGCAGATACTTGGCTGTGTACAGCAGGGGTCCCCAACCCCTGGGCCACAGACTGGTACTGATCTGTGGCCTGTTAGGAATCGGGCCTCACAGCAGGAGGTGAGCGGTGGGCAAGTGAGTGAAGCTTCATCTGCCACTCCCCATTGCTCCTATTACCGCCTGAACCATCCCCACCCCCACCATCCCTCCGTGGAAAAACTGAAAAACTGCCTTCCACAAAACCGGTCCCTGGTGCCAAAAAGGTTGGGGACCACTGGTGTAGAGGAAGTATATCCTTGGAAATTGTCTCACTTATAACTCAAATATTTTGGAGATAGAGAAATTATTGGGACATAAAAGTATGCCAAAATAAAACCTAGTAAGCTTTAGTTAAACATCCCAAGCATATAATGAAACATTTATTGACATCCTGCAACATTGGATAATAAAACATAATATAGGAAGTCTGCAGTGAATATAAATTGTCAAAATTAATAGCACAATTTTATAATCAGCTTCGAAAGCAATTATTAGTCTTTAGGGCAGGATTCATTTACATTAAGAATTGACATGTGAGGATTTTCTCCAGGGTCAAATGAGTTCATTAAAAAAAAATAAATCTATAAATTAGGTCAAATAGAAGGTATAGAGATCGGGTTGCATGTTAATAAGCCATAAAACATTGATGCAAAAATTAAAGCTGTACAGAAAATTAAATATTTTTCTGAAAGCATTTTAAGAAAAATATTTTTAAACAGCTTATATACTTTAACATCAATAAAACGTTTGAAGCCTTAAGGCTGTCAAATACCTGATAAGTCAGTAATACTTAGAGTGTGTGCTTCTTATGGGAGATTTTAATTTGTATTCCATGAGATTGTAAAACATATAATTTGCACCAAATGTAAATGGCAAAAGTTACACATTTAAAAAACTGATTATATATTGTTCTGGTGTTCATTGTAGAGAAACTGGAAAAAACATAAAAGCATCAATACAAAGCAGGAAAAAAAGTCAATCAGAATCCCAGGACCGAAGACATTGTTGACATTTTAGTCTACCTCCTTCCATGCTAATGCTAGCATAATTACTACTGCCAGATATTGGTGATATAATAAACTCATGTGGGCCCACTGTAGATCAGATTCTTGCAATAGATCTGCTAATCCCACTTGATACATATATACCCACACGTTTCCCCTCTCCTACACAGCCAGCTTCCCAAAGGTTGTAGAGAGTTCAGGGGCACTTTACCCTGGAGCTGATCTGTTAGCAACTTCTATCATGTGCTCCTCCCACCACACCATCCCCCTCAATCAAACCGCCAACACCCACATAATAACACCTCTGTCTAAACACTCTTCCAGTTAGCTCAAAGCTTTGTAATGCTCTTATTTAAGAAAAAAAAAAGTCGCTTGCATAGGGACACAAATTACCAGCTTTGCTTATTTACGACCTTAGAACAGTAGAAAAATCTGGAAGAAATATCATCTTTTACCTCGTACTCACTAATAACGTTGGTACTGGCTGCAAACATAACCCTTTGGTTCTATTTTACTGAGCTTTACTTTGTGCCTGGAAGAACCTACTTTCTCAGAACTAGATTCAACGATACATATTTATCAAGGGCTTAACAGGGCAGACTTTGGGTTCAGGACAGGATAGTGAATTGCACATGAATCAGATATGGTCCTTTGGCCTCACAAAAGTAATAGTTTAATAGGGAAGATAGTCTGCAATTTAAATTATACAAATGAATACATATTTACACACTAGGATCAATGTGATGAAGGCAACAGACATTGATGCTGAGATGGAGAACACAACATTGTCAATCTTAGTTACTGACCTGATGACCTGTTTCAAAGGCTGACAAGAATTCAGGAAGCTTCCCACCCACTACATCAAAACTGAGCCTTCTGCTCAGAAGTATAGCACTGTGGTAAAGGAGGCCAGGACAGAAAGACCTGCACCAAGAGTTCCTACACAGGTTTTATTTTTTTATTATTTTTTTATTGAAGTATAGCTGATTTACAATGTTGTGTTAGTTTCTGGTATACAGCAAAGTATACCAGATTTTTCATATTCTTTTCTATTATAGTTTATTACAAAATACTGAACATAGTTCCCTGTGCTATACAGTAGAACCTTCTTGTTTATCTATTTTATATATAGTAGTTTGTACTTGCTGATCCCAAACTCCTAATTTATCCCTCCCTCACTCTCTTTCCCCTTTGGTAACCATATGTTTGTTTTCTATGTCTGTGAGTCTGTTTCTGTTTTTTAAATAAGTTCATTTGTATCATTACCTACACTGGTTTAAACAAACCAACTCTGAACGCTTTACTAAGGTAGAGTCATTTATGTGGGGATGGTTCTCTTTTTAACAAATACGGAAATGCGTCCAAACACCACCATGGAGGAAAAAAAAAGTGTCCTAAGGAATCTTCTATTGGATTTCCTATTGAAATAAGGGAATGTCACCCGCTAAGGCTACTGTAGGCACCCTACCTATGAAGTTGATCTCAGATATGCTAAAAGAAATGCTGACCGCAAAGCTTTTGACAGTGCTTTGTGTTAGGAAGGATGGAAACCTAGAGAAATTTTTGGATCTTAGTTGAACAGAAGCACCATACTGAATGTCTTTTGTGCAAACTTTAGGCCAAAGGTGTAAAGTTTGGGATAAGACAGAGAGCTGGTCTGGCCTCCATGGAAGAGTAAAAGGAATTTGGAAACAGCAAGTAGGCAATTGAAGAAATTAGAGAGAGAACAATGAGAGAAGGGAGACAGAGAGAGACACAGACTAACAGAGTGAGAGTGGGAGATAGGAGAGACAAAAGAGAAAGATATAAACAGATACAAAGAGAAAGCAAGGGGACAGACCTATAGACATATGGGCAGTGGGGGTGAGGGGTAGTGGGAGAGAAATGCCAGGACACAGCAAAATCGATGTTAACGTAGGCACACAGCCAGTGAGAATTTCGCTGTGGCTAAACCGTCTGTTGCACCTAGAGATATTAATAACTAACAGTGAATTCAAAGTTCTCTCTCATTGTCTGCTATAATTTCTCTCTGTGAATCTTTAGGAAAGTCTGCTAGCAAATACTTCCCTTAGCATTCAAAGTATTTCGTAGAAATGAAGGAAGAGTAGAGGTAACCAGCCTCTACTCACATGCAAGCTGGCGAGAGAGGATGATATAGGACCCAAGAGTCATGGGACGATGAACGGAAGAAATGGGCTTCCCCACGGGGAGACTCAGGAGTGGTAAGTGAACTGCCATTTCGCAAAACTTTAGTCTTTTCTCAGTATCACAGGGGACTGGTTCCAGGATCTTGCAGATACCAAAATCCATGGATGCTCAAGTCCCAACTATAAAATGGGACAGTATTTGCATATAACTTAGGCCCATCCTCCTGTACACAGTCATACCTTGGAGATCCTGAGGGTTCAGTCCTGGACTATGGCAACAAAGAAAATTATCACAATAAAGTTAGTCACATGAAATTTTTGGTTTCCCAAAAACTGTTTTTGCGAGGGAGGGAAGGAGAGAGGGGAGAGAGAGAGGGAGGGGAGGGGGAGTACACAGAGTAAGAAGAGAGGGGGGAAGGGAGGGGAAGAAGGATTGGGAGAAAGAGAAAGAGGGAGAACTCAGAGATCTGTAGAACATCCCTCTCATGTATTCAGCTGAGTACTGTTCAGTGTAAGCATGTGAAGAAACTACTTGAGGCTAGGGAAAGATTCACCCAAAATATTTAGATTTTGGCCAGCCTTCACAAAGGACTAGCACTAGTTCCTGTTTCTATCAGCCAGATGAGAAAGCCTGAAGATTCATGAGACATTGACTGGATAAACTACTCCAGAAGTACTTGCCCCAGTAGTCAGTAATAATTAGCCAAAGATTGAGCACTGCTGAAGTTGCCCCTAATAAATATTAAAGACACCCCAAAAATTAAACTGTTTCCAAGTAATTGTATGCCACAGGATATTTATAGGAATACTAAAATATCAAGCACCCCCAAAAAGATAAAGTATAATATCGGTATTCAATCCACAATTACCAGGAATGCAAAGAAACAGAAAAATATGACCAATAAGAAGAAAATAAATCCTTTCATCAAAACCAATGCACAACTGACACATATTAGGATTAGCAGACAAGAACTTTAAAACAGTGATTAGACTACACTCCAAATGTATGAAAAAGACCCAAATCAGTCATCTACAGATAAAGAATACAATGTGTTGGGGGCGGAGGGGAAGATGGCGGAAGAGTAAGACGAGGAGATCACCTTCCTCCCCACAGATACACCAGAAATACATCTACACGTGAAGCAACTCCTACAGAACACCTACTGAATGCTGGAAGAAGATCTCAGACCTCCCAAAAGCCTCAGAAGCAGCGGATTAAAGCTCCACAATCAACTTGATGTACCCTGCATCTGTGGAATATATGAATAGACAACGAATCATCCCAAATTGAGGAGGTGGACTTTGAGAGCAAGATTTATGATTTTTTCCCCTTTTCCTCTTTTTGTGAGTGTGTATGTGTATGCTTCTGTGTGAGATTTTGTCTGTATAGCTTTGCTTCCGCCACCTGTCCTAGGGTTCTATCCGTCCGTTTTTTGGGTTTTTAAAAATTTTTTTCTTAATTATTAATTTTAATAACTTTGTTATACTTTACCTTCTTTCTTTCTTTTTCTTTCTTTGTCTCCCTTCCTTCCTTCCTTCCTTCCTTCCTTCCTTCCTTCCTTCCTTCCTTCCTTCCTTCCTTCCTTTCTGTCTTTCTGTCTTTCTCTCCCTCCTTTAGACAACAAATCATCCCAAATTGAGGAGGTGGACTTTGAGAGCAAGATATATGATTTTTTCCCCTTTACCTCTTTTTGTGAGGGTGTATGTGTATGCTTCTGTGTAAGATTTTGTCTGTACAGCTTTGCTTCCACCATTTGTCCTAAGGTTCTATTTGTCCCTTTTTTTTCTAAATAATTATATTTTAATTTAATAAATTTATTATATTTTACTTTATTTTATTCTACTGTATCTTCTTTCTTTCTTTCTTTCTTCCTTCCTTCCCTCCTTCCTTCCTCCCTCTCTCCCTCCTTTCTTTCCCTCTTTCCTTCTTTCCTTCTTTCTTTCTTTCTTTCTTTCTTTCTTTCTTTCTTCCTTCCTTCCCTCCTTCATTCCTTCCTTCCTCCCTCCCTCCCTCCTTTCTTACCTTCTTTCCTTCTTTTCTTCTTTTTTCTTCCTTCCTTCCCTCCCTTCCTCCTTTCCTTCTTCCTTCCTTCCTTCCTTCCTTTCTTTCTTTATTTTCTCTCTCTCTCTCTCTCTCTCTCTTTCTTTCTTTCTTTCTTTCTTCCTACTTCTACTAATTATTTCTCTCTACTTTTTCTCCCTTTTATTCTGAGCCATGTGGATGAAAGGCTCTTGGTGCTGCAGCCAGGAGTCAGTGCTGTGCCTCTGAGGTGGGAGAGCCAACTTCAGGACACTGGTCAACAAGAGACCTCCAGGCTCCACATGATATCAAACAGTGAAAATCTCCCAGAGATTTCCATCTCAACATCAGCACCCAGCTTCACTCAACGACCAGCAAGCTACAGTGCTGGACAACCTATGCCAAACAACTAGCAAAACAGGAACACAACCACACCCATTAGCAGAGAGGCTGCCTAAAATCATAATAAGTCCACAGACACCCCAAAACACACCAGGTCTAGTGGACCTGCCCACTAGAGAGACAAGACCCAGCCTCATCCACCACAACACAGGCACTAGTCCCCTCCACCAGGAAGCCTACATAACCCACTGAACCAACCTTAGCCACTGGGGACAGACATCAAAAACAATGGGAACTACAAACTTGCAGCCTGCAAAAAGGAGACCCCAAACACAGTAAGATAAGTAAAATGAGAAGACAGAAGAACACACAGCAGATGAAGGAGCAAGATAAAAACACACCAGACCTAACAAATGAAGAGGAAATAGGCAGTCTACCTGAAAAAGAATTGAGAATAATGATAGTAAAGATGATCCAAAACCTTGGAAATAGAATGGACAAAATGCAAGAAACATTTAACAAGGCCCTAGAAGAACTAAAGATGAAACAAACAATGATGAACAACACAATAAATGAAATGAAAAAGACTCTAGATGGGACCAATAGCAGAATAACTGAGGCAGAAGAACGGATAAGTGACCTGGAAGATAAAATAGTGGAAATAACCACTGCAGAGCAGAATAAAGAAAAAAGAATGAAAAGAACTGAGGACAGTCTCAGAGACCTCTGGGACAACATTAAACGCACCAACATTCGAATTATAGGGGTTCCAGAAGAAGAAGAAAAAAAGAAAGGGATGGAGAAAATATTTGAAGAGAATATAGTTGAAAACTTCCCTAATATGGGAAAGGAAATAGTTAATCAAGTCGAGGAAGCACAGAGAGTCCGATACAGGATAAATCCAAGGAGAAATATGCCAAGACACATATTAATCAAACTGTCAAAAATTAAATACAAAGAAAGCATATTAAAAGCAGCAAGGGAAAAACAACAAATAACACACAAGGGAATCCCCATAAGGTTAACAGCTGATCTCTCAGCAAAAATTCTGCAAGCCAGAAGGGAGTAGCAGGACATACTGAAAGTGATGAAGGAGAAAAACCTGCAACCAAGATTACTCTACCCAGCAAGGATCTCATTCAGATTTGATGGAGAAATTAAAACATTTACAGACAAGCAAAAGCTGAGAGAGTTCAATACCACCAAACCAGCTTTACAACAAATGCTAAAGGAACTTCTCTAGACAAGAAACACAAGAGAAGGAAAAGACCTATAATAACGAACCCAAAACAATTTAGAAAATGGGAATAGGAACATACATATCGATAATTACCTTAAATATAAATGGACTAAATGCTCCCACCAAAAGACACAGATTGGCTGAATGGATACAAAAACAAGACCCTTATATATGCTGTCTACAAGAGACCCACTTCAGACCTAGAGACACATACAGACTGAAAGTAAGGGGATGGAAAAGGATATTCCATGCAAATGGAAACCAAAAGAAAGCTGGAGTAGCAATTCTCATATCAGACAAAATAGACTTTAAAATAAAGACTATTAGAAGAGACAAAGAAGGACACTACATAATGATCAAGGGATCGATCCAAGAAGAAGATATAACAATTGCAACTATTTATGCACCCAAAAAAGGAGCACCTCAATACATAAGGCAAATGCTAACACCCATAAAAGGGGAAACTGACAGTAACACATTCATAGTAGGGGACTTTAACATCCCACTTTCACCAATGGACAGATCATCCAAAACGGAAGTAAATAAGGAAACACAAGCTTTAAATGATACATTAAACAAGATGGACTTAATTGATATTTATAGGACATTCCACCCAAAAACAACAGAATACACATTTTACTCTAGTGCTCATGGAACATTCTCCAGGATAGATCACAACTTGGGTCACAAATCAAGCCTTGGTAAATTTACCAATATTGAAATTGTATCAAGTATCTTTTCCGACCACAACACCATGAGACTAGATATCAATTACAGGAAAAGATCGGTAAAAAATACAAACACATGGAGGCTAAACAATACACTACTTAATAATGAAGTGATCACTGAAGAAATCAAAGAGGAAATTAAAAAAATACCTAGAAACAAATGACAATGGAGACACAACCACCCAAAACCTATGGGATGCAGCAAAACCAGTTCTAAGAGGGAAGTTTATAGCAATACAAGCCCACCGTAAGAAGCAGGAAACATCTCGAATAAACAACCTAACCTTGCACCTCAAGCAATTAGAGAAAGAAGAACAAAAAACCCCAAAGTTAGCAGAAGGAAAGAAATCATAAAAAATCAGATCAGAAATAAATGAAAAAGAAATGAAGGAAACAATAGCAAAGATCAATAAAACTAAAAGCTGGTTCTTTGAGAAGATAAACAAAATAGATAAACAATTAGCCAGACTCATCAAGAAAAAAAGGGAGAAGACTCAAATCAATAGAAATAGAAATAAAAAAGGAGAAGTAACAACTGACACTGCAGAAATACAAAAGATAATTAGAGATTACTACAAGCAACTCTATGCCAATAAAATGGACAATCTGGAAGAAATGGACAAATTCTTAGAAATGCACAACCTTCCAAGACTGAATCAGGAAGAAATAGAAAATATGAACAGACCAATCACAAGCACTGAAAGTGAAACTGTGATTAAAAACCTTCCAACAAACAAAAGCCCAGGGCCAGATGGCCTCACAGGCGAATTCTATCAAACATTTAGAAAAGAGCTAACAACCATCTTTCTCAAACTCTTCCAAAATATAGCAGAGGGAGGAACACTCTCAAATTCCTTCTATGAGGCTACCATCACCTTGATACCAAAACCAGACAAGGCTGTCACAAAGAAAGAAAACTACAGGCCAATATCACTGATGAACATAGATGCAAAAATCCTCAACAAAATACTAGCAAACAGAATACAACAGCACATTAAAAAGATCATACAACATGATCAAGTGGGGTTTATTCCAGGATTACAAGGATTCTTCAATATACACAAATCTATCAATGTGATAAACCATATTAACAAATTGAAGGAGAAAAATCATATGATCATCTCAATAGATGCAGAGAAAGCTTCTGACAAAATTCAACACCCATTTATGATAAAAACCCTGCAGAAAGTAGGCATAGAGGGAAATTTCCTCAACATAATAAAGGTCATATATGACAAGCCCATAGCCAACATCATCCTCAATGGTGAAAAACTGAAACCATTTCCACTAAGATCAGGAACAAGCCAAGGTTGCCCACTCTCACTACTCTTATTCAACATAGTTTTGGAAGTTTTAGCCACAGCAATCAGAGAAGAAAAGGAAATAAAAGGAATCCAAATCGGAAAAGAAGTAAAGCTGTCACTGTTTGCAGATGACATGATACTATACATAGAGAATCCTAACGATGCTACCAGAAAACTACTAGAGATAATCAATGAATTTGGCAAACTTGCAGGATACAAAATTAATGCACAGAAATCTCTTGCATTCCTATACACAAATGATGAAAAATCTGAAAGTGAAATAAAGAAAACACTCCCATTTACCATTGCAACAAAAAGAATAAAATATCTAGGAATAAACCTACCTAAGGAGACAAAAGACGTGTATGCAGAAAATTATAAGACACTGATGAAAGAAATTAAAGATGATACAAATAGATGGAGAGCTATACCATGTTCTTTTATTGGAAGAATCAACATTGTGAAAATGACTCTACTACCCAAAGCAATCTACAGATTCAGTGCAATTCTTTTCAAACTACCACTGGCATTTTTCACAGAACTGGAACAAAAAATTTCACAATTTGTATGGAAGCACAAAAGACCCAGAATAGCCAAAGCAATCTTGAGAATGAAAAACGGAGCTGGAGGAATCAGGCTCCCTGACTTCAGACTATATTACAAAGCTACAGTAATCAAGACAGTATGGTACTGGCACAAAAACAGAAAGATAGATCAATGGAACAGGATAGAAAGCCCAGAGATAAACCCACGCACATATGGTCACCTTATCTTTGATAAAGGAGACAGGAATGTACAGTGGAGAAAGGACAGGCTCTTCAATAAGTGGTGCTGGGAAAACTGGACAGGTATATATAAAAGTATGAGATTAGATCACTCCCTAACACCATACACAAAAATAAGTTCAAAATGGATTAAAGACCTAAATGTAAGGCCAGAAACTATCAAACTCTTAGAGGAAAACATAGGCAGAACACTCTATGACATAAATCACAGCAAGATCCTTTTTGACCCACCTCTTAGAGAAATGGAAATAAAAACAAATGGGACCTAATGAAACTTCAAAGCTTTTGCACAGCAAAGGAAACCATAAACAAGACCGAAAGACAGCCCTCAGAATGGGAGAAAATATTTGCAAATTAAGCAACTGACAAAGGATTGATTTCCAAAATTTACAAGCTACTCATGCAGCTCAATAACAAAACAATAAACAACCCCATCCAAAAATGGGCAGAAGACCTAAATAGACATTTCTCCAAAGAATAAATACAGACTGCCAACAAACACATGAAAGAATGCTCAACATCATTAATCAATAGAGAAATGCAAATCAAAACTACAATGAGATATCATCTCACACCAATCAGAATGGCCATCATCAAAAAATCTAGAAACAATAAATGCTAGAGAGGGTGTGGAGAAAAGGGAACACTCTTGCACTGCTGGTGGGAATGTGAATTGGTTCAGCCACTATGGAGAACAGTATGGAGGTTCCGTAAAAAACTACAAATAGAACTACCATATGACCGAGCAATCCCACTACTGGGCATATACCCTGAGAAAACCATAATTCAAAAAGAGTCATGTACCAAAATGTCCACTGCAGCTCTATTTACAATAGCCTGGAGATGGAAACAACCTATATGCCCATTATCGGATGAACGGATAAAGAAGATGTGGCACATATATACAATGGAATATTACTCAGCCATAAAAAGAAACAAAATTGAGCTATTTGTAGTGAGGTGGATAGACCTAGAGTCTGTCATACAGAGTGAAGTATGTCAGAAAGAGAAAGACAAATACCATATGTTAACACATATATATGGAATTTAAGAAAAAAAAATGTCATGAAGAACCTAGCAGTAAGACAGGAATAAAGACACAGACCTACTGGAGAATGGACTTGAGGATATGGGGTGGGGGAAGGGTGAGCTATGACAAAGCAAGGGAGAGGCATGGACATATATACACTAACAAACGTAAGGTAGATAGCTAGTGGGAAGCAGCTGCTTAGCACATGGATATCAGCTCGGTGCTTTGTGACCCCCTGGAGGGGTGGGATAGGGAGGGTGGGAGGGAGGGAGACACAAGAGGGGAGAGATATGGGAACATATGTATATGTATAACTGATTCACTTTGTTATAGAGCAGAAACTAGCATACCATTGTAAAGCAATTATACCCCAATAAAGATTTAAAAAAAAAAAGAATACAATGTGTGTGATGAAAAACACAATTGAAGGGATTATCATCATATTAAATATTACAGAATGAAAGATTAATGAACTTGGGGACATAGCAGTAGAAACTATTAAAAATGAAACACATGGGCTTCCTTGGTGGCATAGTGGTTAAGAATCATGGGTCCAAATCCACAGACATGGGTTCAAGCCCTCGTCTGGGAAGATCCCACATACTGCGGAGCAACTAAGCCCATGTGCCACAACTACTGAGCCTGTGCTCTAGAGCCTGAGGGCTACAACTACTGAACCCCGCATGTCAAGAGCTTGTGCTCCACAACAGGAGAAGCCACTGCAGTGAGAAGCCTGAGCACCACAATGAAGAGTAGCCCCCATTTGCTGCAACTAGAGAAAGCCCGTGTGCAGCAATGAAGACCCAACAAGGAAGGAAAGAAGGAAAGGAAGGAAGGAAGGAAGGAAGATATTTATTTTAAAAATATGAAACACATAGAGAAAGGATACCAAATAAATTAACAACAACATACCAGCGACTTGTGGAAGAACTTCCTAAATTAAGTGTATGTGGATTCACCAATGGAAAGGATGTAGAAAAAAGGACAGAAAAAATATCTGAATGTATAATGACTGAACATTTTCCAAGCTCAATGAAAACTATATCCACTGATTTGGCAAGCTCAATGAAGCCCAAACACAAAAAATTTAAAATTACACCAAGATATATCATAATGATATTGCTGAAAAATAGTGATAAAGAGAAATTTTAGCAAAAGCCTGTGGGGAAAAAAGACACAGTATTATGGAGAGGCAAAGACGGGGATGACATTATATCTATTATCAGAAAGAATGCAAACAAGAACACAGTGGAGTAAAATCTTTAAAGCAGTGAAAGAAAAAAAGAACTACCAATTTAGAATTCTCCATCCAAAAGAATATATTACAAAATTGAAGGTGAAATAAAGGTATTTTGAGACAGCCCCCTCCAAAAAGAAAAAAGAACACTCTGCAGCAGGAAATATATAAAAAATAGCAAGAGATGACAGGCTTAAACCTAACCACATTAAATGTAAATGGCCTAAATACCCATTAAAAGACAGAGATGTCATACTGGATAAAAAAGCAACACCCAACTATATGCTACCTATAAAAAATACATTTTATAGGTAAATACACAAATAAATTGAAAGTAAAGAATGGAAGATATGCTGAACCTAACTGAAAGAAAGCTAAAGTGTTATATTAATAACAAACAAAGTAGACTTCAGAGCAAATAATATTACCAAGAATGAAACTGTAGTTTCATAACAATAAAAGGGAACACTCAACAAGACTTAACAGTACTAAATGTTTATACATCTAAAAAGAGTTTCAAACTATATCAAGCAAACACTAATAGAATTGAAAAAAATATACAAATCTTTTATTAATACACAACCTATAATTATTGTAGAAAGACAATGCTATCTCAATAAGTGATAGAATAAGTAGACAGAAAATCAGTAAAGATATAGAAGACTTGAACAACACTAATAACCAGTTTGGCTTAATTAACGTTTATAGAATAACCAGAAACAGCAGAATAAATATTCTTGTCAAGAACACATAGAATGCTTACCAAATAAGACTATATTCTGAGTCATAAAACAAGTCTCAATTATTTTAAAAGGATTCAGTCATGCAAAGTATGTTATCTAACTGTAATGAAATTAAGTTAGAAAATGATAACAAAAATCTCTGGAAAGTTCCTAAGTATTTGGAGACTAAATAACATACTTCTAAATAAAACATGAGTTAAAGAAGAAATCAAAAGGGAAATTAGAGAATACTCAGAAGTAAATAAAAATGTTTTAAAAATTTGTGGGATGCCACTACAATAGTACCTAGGGGGCTTCTTTATAGGTAAATTATTAATAAAATAACATAATAAAGGTATCAAATCAATGACCTCACCTTCTACCTTAACAAAACTAGGGAAAGAAGAGCAATAAAACTCAAAGTGGAAGACAGTAAATAATAAAATCACTGTGGAAGTCAATACATAGAAAGCATAAAAACAATGAAGAAAAATGAATAAAATAAAAATCTGGTTCTTTGAAATTGAGTTATTTGCATTGAGGTGGATGGACATAGAGTTTGTCATACAGAGTGAAGTACATTAGAAAGATAAAAACAAATACCGTACGCTAACTCACATATATGTAATCTAAAAAAAACGGTACTGATGAACCTAGTGTCAGGGCAGGAATAAAGACACAGACATAGAGAATGGACTTGAGGACACGGCGGGGAAGGAGAAGCTGGGACGAAGTGAGGGAGTAGCACTGACACATATACACTACCAAATGTAAAATGGATGGCTAGTGGGAAGCTGCTGCATAGCACAGGGAGATCAGCTCTATGCTTTGTGATGATCTAGAGGGGTGGGATAGGGAGGGAGACTCAAGAACGGGGGGATATGGGGATATATGTATAATATAGCTGATTCACTTTGTTGTACAGCAGAAACTAACACAACATTGTAAAGCAATTATACTCCAATAAAGATATATATAAAAAATCTTATTCTTGATAAGACTGACACAATTGATAACAGACAGCAAGAGTGATCAGGACAAAAAGATATGACACAATTTACCAATCATGATTTTTGATTTACCAATATTAAAAATGATAGAGGAGGTATCACTACAAATTTTAAAATTGTAAAAGGATAATAAAAAATGTTATGAACAATTTTCTGACAATGAATTTGTGAACTTGGATGAAATGGTAAATTCTTTGAAAGACACAAACTACCAAAGCCCACTCAATAACAGCACCATAAGAGAAATCAAAATTTGTAATTTAAAACTTTCCAACAAAGAAAACTCTAGGTGTAGATAACTTTACTGGTGAACTTTTTCAGTCACTTAAAAGAAGAAACAATATCAATTCTATACAAACTCTTTCAGAAAAATGGAAATAAAGGAATCCTTTCCAACTCGTATTAAGCAAACATCACTGTTACCAAAACTCAGTAGAGATACTACACAGCAACAACCATCATTAACACAGGTATACAAATTTTAATGAAAATTTTACCAAATGAATCCAACAGTATACAGGAAGGATGATACATCATGGTCAAATAGGATTTATTTCAGAAAAGCAAGGTTGGTTTACATTTGAAAAAAATCAATGTAATTCATCTTATTAATAAGCCAAAAACTTATATTCTCAATAGATGCATAAAGAGCATTAACAAAATCTAAGATCTATTCCTGATGAAAAATCTCAGCAAACTTGGAATAAAAGAGAACTACCTAACTTGATGATGGACATTTATGAAAAATATAGAGCTAACACCATATTTAAAAATAAAGGAATTGATTGTTTTTTCCTCTAAGATGAAGAACAAGACAAGGATGTATTCTCTTACCACATCTATTCAACATCATTCTAGAGAGTCCAGTTAGAGCAATGAGGCGAGAAAACAAAATAAGATTAATCATATCAGGTCTTGTTAAGGATGTGGAAGGACTGGGACTCTCATATATTCCTGGGGGAATGTAAAATGGTATAAGTGCTTTAGAAGACAGTCTGGCAGTTTCTTAAAATGTTAAACATATGCTTGCTATACGATCCAGTCATTTCCTCTGAGTATTCACTCACGAGAGAAGTCAAAGCATATGTCCACACAAAGGCTTATGCATGAATATTCACAGCAGCTTCATTGGTAATAGCCAAAAAACTGGAAACAATACAAATGTCCATCAACATCTAAATGTATAAACCACCTGTTGTTGTATCCATACTACAGATTACTGCTTAACAATAAAATGGAATGAACTCTTGATACATGCTGCAACTTGGATGAGCCTGAATAATGATGCTGAGTGAAAGAAACCAGACCAACAAAGTATACATACTGTTATGATTTCACGTATATAAAACTGTAGGTAACGCAACCTAATATATGGTGACAGAAATAAGATCAGAGGTTTCCTGGAGACAGAGGTAGGGGTGGAAAGGGAGGGGAATGAGTGAGAGAGTGAGATTAAAAAAGGCCACAAGAAAACTTTTGAGGGTGGAAATGTTCACTGTCTTGATTGATGTTGATGGTTTCATAGTTGTATACGTATGTCAACATGTATCAAATTATAAACTTTAAATATGGGGAGTATTTATATGTCAGTTATACCTCAATAAACCTTTTTTTTTTTAAGAGTATTCATTTCTTCATCTGTACTAGCTACATAGAGAAGCTCATTAACCTTATAGGGCTAATGCTATTGTATTGTCAGCACAGATATAAAACATCCTCATCAAAGCAGGAAGCTCTATTAGACAGCACTGCTCTAACTCCTATAATTGGAATTAAGAAGTGAATGATAACTTTTAAAAGTTATCATTAGGGATTAATCTTCCTCTCACAAACACTCAAGTACTTTTATCCATTATTTGCAATACTCTTGTAATATATGCAAAGTCCCTCAAATACCACGATGCTACATCTTGCCAAAAATTTCTTCTTTCTGCAGTTGGATTAACCCAAGCCTTTTTTGTTTTGGTTTTTTTTAATCACAGCTTGCAACCATTTTCTAAGTGCTCACTGCCTTCCCTACTTAGCTAGAATCATACAAAGAACCAAATATTCCAGCTGGGTAAAATAAGCCTTATGTTCTTACCACCAAAGAACATTAATAATTTCCCTCTAGACTCAATATTTGGAAATTGACCAAATATTGACCATATTTGACCTTTTTGAAACACAGTGATAAAAGGAAACATGTACACATTTGGGGCACAATTTATGCTTGTGAAATACAGTATTAAGCTGCAATTGATAAAACTTCTAACACCACCCTTGGCATATTTTATGGAAATTGAATTTAGAATCCCCAGAAATTCAGAAACAGTTGAACTAAATTATCTGCCCAAGAGAGTGATATTTTAATTTATCCTACCCTTTCTCTTGATTTTTAAACAGTCTTTTTCCAAAAGCTACCTGACAGTGTTTAATATGAACCTGTACCTCTGCCTCAACTTGTTAGCAGGGTTCAGATAATGACCTTTGTGATTGAGACTGAATAATCAATATTTTATGAATACAGGCATACCTCATTTTCTTGTGTTTCGCTTTATTACACTTCACAGATAAATTGCATTTTTTACAAATTGAAGGTTCATGGCACCCTTGCATTAAGTCTATCAGAGCCATTTTTCCAACAGCATTATTTTCTAAAGGTATATACGTTGTTTTTATAGACATAGTGCTATTATACACTTAATCGACTATAGTAAAGCATAAACATATCTTTTATATGCACTGGGAAACTGAGGAATTCATATGATTTGCTTTATTGCAATAGCTTAGAACCACACCCACAATACTTCCGAGGTACAACTGTAATCAGTAATTTTCCAAGCCTAATTTGAGGGAATCCCAGATTGAGTGACTGATGGCAGGGAAGGATGTTTTGTCTTCAAAGGGGTCTGGTTATAAGAAAATGCTCAAGATAGAAGCATATATTGTCACCATGACTCTCAACCTGGAATCAGTGAAGAAACGAGAATCACTAAGGCCTGTCCACGATTGGGCATTTACGCCTGAAAACACAGGTCCAAGCTAAGTGAAGCAGTGATGGATGGTCTTTACTGTTGTTAGCTTTTGCTAAGTTCAGTATCTCATACCAACCAGAAGTTCTATTTGGCAGTTGTACATGTTTCATATTTTTAAAGAGACAAGTAATGAAGAACTCTTACAAATTACAAAACAATTTCCAAATATTGAGTCTAGAGGGAAATTATTAATGTTCTTTGGTGGTAAGAACATAAGGCTCTAAATACCTGGGGCTTATTTGTGGGGAGGGGCATGTCTAAGACAAATTGAGATTCTCTGGAAATTATATGAAAGCCATTAATTTGGGAGTGGGGCAAGAGACCTGGTTCTATCTTATTTCTATTCCTAACCTGTTAGACAACTGTGATTGATAAATTTAGTAATACTGCCATTAGCTAGTAATTACCCTCCTCTTACCCATACCTTTTGCCATGTGACTTTGGAGTTGCTCCCTAAGGTGAGGTATATTTCTTCACCCCAGGTGCCTTGCTTTGTCCAACAGAGTAACAGCTTACGATTCCAAGGCTAGGTCTTGAGAGATCTTGTCTGTTTCCCCTTGGACTCTTGCACTTGACCCTCACATTGGGAACATGCCTCAGCTAGCCTGCTGGGAAATGAGACAAGTGGAGCAGCACTGAGCTGCCAACACTCCCATCTGAGGCCAGCCAAGATCAGCCAACAGCCAGCCAAGATCATCAGAGCTGCTGAGCAGACCCCTGGATGATCCAAGACCCATAAGCAATAAACATTTACTGCAGCCTGACACTGAGGTTTTGTGTTTGTTATGCAGTATTGTGGCAGTAGATAACTGCTAGAACCCACACCCTCTGAAATGCTTGAAAATGAGAATTTAAGTATCAACAGATGGTCTCTCAGGTTTCATACAGCTCAGCCTCTGCAACTGAACCAACATAAGGTCTTGGGCAGACCCATCAAAATCTTTTCCCTGTCACTTCGGACATATCTATCACAGACTATACTGCCGAAGAGTACCACCAATCAGCCTCTAGTTAACCTTATTCATGCAAGATCCCCTGCCGGATAACCATCGTTTCACAAATTTATGTACTTCAAACTGTCTACAAAGTTCAAAGACAGGAGTGACAAATGTATGATTCCATGAGACCCAGAAGGCTCCAGTATTTCTGACAGAGAACAGAGGGAGGGAGGGAGGAAGGAAAAGGGAAAGAAGGGAGAGACAGACAAGAAAACACCCTGTAGAACTGCGCACCCTCATTTAGATCACCCTTGAGACCACCATTCTTTTTCATACCCCACCAAACTTCACTTGCTTATGTTATCCACAAGGTCCCTGAGGGAATTTCAATATGCTTGTAATGGTTAACACAGGTACCCCCGCTTTTTAAATTTTTTTTGAAAGTTTGTCCTATGCCAGTTTGCTTTAAGAAAGACCTCTGTTAATAACTGTTATCTCTAGCCAAAAGAAATCTGAAGAGGATTTTCACTTTTACAAAAAAAGCCAAAAATGAAAATAGCATTCAGCATCTGTTTCACAGGGGAATTGTTATAGAAGCAGCTGTGCACCCCACAAGCGGGGCACCCAAGCTCCTTCCCCAGGAACTGTACTCAGCATCTCAGCATCCAGCTACCAGAGCTCTGAACTGTGTCTGTGAGCATGTGTGCTTTATCTTGATTTATTTTGTGCATTTGTTAGCCAGATGTGTCCTGAGGTAGCTGCTTCTTTGCTTTATGCCATTTTGGTTTGTGAAAGGTTTCACAGGAATGCTCTACTTTCTCATAGTGGGGGAAACTCGTAAGACTTTTGGATTAAGCTCTTAAAGTAATAAGCAACCTCCACTCTGTTGATTAAGAATGGATAAGGAAGATGTGGTATACATATATACAATAGAATACTACTCAGCCATAAAAAAATGGAATTTTGCCATTTGCAACAACATGGATGGACTTGGAGGGTATTATGCTAAGTGAAATAAGTCAGACAGAAAGACAAACACTGTATGATATCACTTATATGTGAAATCTAAACAATACAACAAACTAGTGAACATAACAAAAAAGAAACAGACTCACAGAAATGGAGAATAAACTAGTGGTTACCACTGGGGAGAGGGAAGGAGGAAGGGGCCAGATGGGGTAGGGGATTAAGAAGTACAAACCATCATGTAGAAAATAAGCCACAGGACATATTGTACAACATGGGGAATATAGCCAATATTGCAAAATACCTATAATGGAGTATAACCTTTAAAAATTGTGGATCACTGTATTGTATACCTGTAACTTGTATAATATTGTACATCAGCCATACTTCAATTAAAAAAAAACTTCTAAAAAATATCTGTTACCAATGGGAAAAAAGAAGAATGACATGACTCTGGGCAAGTTGCCTGACCTGTCTTAGCTTCAATTTTCTCATCTATAAATTGAAGATTCATACCCGTCCAAATGACTTCAAAGGATTATTCCAAGAGCAAATGTGATAACGTCTATACAATTGCTTTTAAAACCCTAAGGTGCTCTACAAAATGCCAGGCTCTATCATGAGCACAGCTGCTAAGGGCAAAGGTCTTTGTTGAGGGGGATGATAAGGCAACCAGTTAAGACCTGGAGGTCTCTGGAAATCTTGCACGGCATCTTCGACATGTCTACCTCTTCAAGCAGCACTAAGTAGGATCCCAATGATCCAGCAGAGAAAAAAATCCTCCCTCTTTCTTTTCCTGAAAGCAATACTTAGAAAAATGTTAGGTCAACATTGGAAGTAGCTACTCAGATCCTGCCCTTTTGTCCTCACTTTAAATCCTACCTTAAAAGATATGAAGCCAAGTTGGAGGCCAGCAGGGGTCTTATGATGAGCAGGTGTCCTTAAGGCACAGAGCAAGGAGAGCTGAATAAAGCAATGTGTTAGCCAACCCTTACCACCCAAGGGCATTCAGATGCCACACAGAATTGACCTTCTTAGAAAGGATTCTAATAACGATTTCCTCTCCACACACCCACACGTTACTGTGAATCTGTTCACAGCAAGGAAACCAGCAGACAGATGGTAAATACTAGGTGCCAAGTATACACTCTTTCTTCTGTGCAAAAGCCAAATAAACAGTGAAAGAGAATCATCTTACTTGTATTATTGTCTCCATAACAAAGGGAACTGTGAAACTAAAGCAGACCTGCCCAGAAATAAAAATAGGAGTCCCATTATTTGATCCAAGTCAATTCTCTCATTCATCAGATAGAAGTAGGTTTTTAATTGTTTTTAATCTCATGCAATAAAGGCATCTAAATATCTCATAAATAAATCACACACACTGATGATCATTCTCTTAGCTGAAGTCTCTGAGGCATCTTTAGTATAAGCAAATATACCAGGTTCTGTTCAAACAGCAGACATTATGCCCACAACCCTTGCTCTTACATGGTTGCCTTTCATTTTTGCTGTTTGCTCTACACTCCTGTTATAGAGAACAAACATACACCAGCAATCATTTCAGGATGGACCTAAGAAAATAATTTGATTCTCTGATTTATTTACATACTTGACCTCCAGATGATAAAGTTTCAAAAGTGAATATTCTATAAATCTAAAACATAACACATGTGTGGGGAAAAGAGAATTAACTGTAGGTCTATCACTTCTAGCTCCCTCTCTCCTTAGGACTTCGCCAAGGAGGTGCTGGCCTTCGCAAAACCAGACCTTCTTGTAAATACTGTGAAGGGATTTACTAGCAGGAAGATAACCCAGGATCTAAGGTTTTAGCAGGTTATTCCTGGTCTGCCTTGAGTGCTTCATACAAGTAACCTGGAATTCATATGTTGATGGGATACAGGCTGCTGGAGTAGATATTAGTCATGCAGGCTCTCTACCTCTGTGAATAATCAAGTATAAAAAACTGAGACACCTTAAATCTAAACGGCTTCACCTGAACTAACTTGTATCACACTTTCAGGTAGCATTTGTCAGTTACTCCAAAACCAAAATGCGGAGTTTTAGGAAGCTGCATCTGAGGTTCAAGACCCTTTCAGAAACAGATGCACGGATGCCGAGAAGGTACTTTTGTTTTGCTCATATTCTTCACTAATTATAAGTAATACTTGATGTTGGGTGAGGTCCATGAGCCTTTGTGGAACAACAATATGCTAGACACAATATCTGTTCTCTAAGAATAAACAACATTTTAAAGGGAAATGCTCTAATTCCTTGGAGTCTTCAGGAGGCTGAGAAATGACCCCCCAGAAAGATAACCACATTCTAAATCCTGTTACCTGTGAATGTTAACTGACATGGCAAAGACTTTGCAGATGTGATTAAGTTAAGGATATTGAGATGTGGAGATTATCCTGATTTAGCCAGATGGGCTTTAAATACCATCATGTGTGTCCTTCTAAGAGGGAGGAAGAGGGAGATTAGACCTACAGAGGAGAAGGCCATGTGGAGAGATTTGAAGATGCTGGCCTTGAAGACTGGAGTGACGCAGACACAAGTCAAGGAGTGCTGGCAGCAACCAGAAGCTGGGAAAGGCAGGGAACAAATTCTCCCCTAGGAGCTCAGGAGGGAGTGTGCCACTGGTGAGACCTTAATTTCAGCCCATGGACACTGATTTTCAGACTTCTGGCCTTCAGAATGGGGAGAGAACAGATTTCTACTGCTGTTAGCACACAAGTTTGTGGTGACTGGTTATAGTGGTCACAGGAAATTAGTACATACTCTAAAGACTCCCTGAAACATTAGTTCATTACCTAGAAGCAAGAAAGCAATATGGCTTCTTTTAGAATAATTTACACTATTAGCTCACTCAACTGGAAAAACCGAGCTATGCTCTTAAAGTAAGAACTAGACAGTGTAAGCTTATGAAAAGCAAGAACTTCTCTGATTACATTAGCAACTCCAGTACACAGTCTTTCATGGACATTTAACCTATGCCCAAAGAATGGATAGTAGAACTAAAATATTAACAAATTAAAGTGTTTGGGAAAAAAACATCAAGTTCATGCTGGGTGATTAAATGGATAGATGGGTGGATTATGGATTGAATAGATTATTGGCAGACCATTCTGACTATCTCCCTGATGACAGGCAACATCACAACAGAACTCTTTCACACTGTGAGATGTGCATGATGGAGTGGCCATCTTGAATCATATTCCATATAAGCTCAATGTTATCTCCATTGTGACTTGACCGGTCTACTCTTGCCATTGGGTTAATGGTTGGCATGCCCCAGGCATTCAGCATTGGTTCTTTTTTTGTTTCTAAGTTGCTCTCAATATCAAGTTTCTTTCCATGCTTCTGTGATTTGAGCAAAATCAGCTCCTTCTGGCCATACTGAGAAGCCTCTTGGGGAATGTGCAATCTATTTGCCTATGATGTGAGCTAAAGCAGTTCCAACAGTAGGTGAATGGCGATAGAGAGAAAACTAGACAGACCCTTTGTTCCTCCCAAGTCAGGTTTCCCAAGTACGTCCTCAGTATCTGATTTGAAATAAAGTCATTCCAAGTCAAAAGTAAGCAGAGCATACGTTATAAAGCTAACTATAAGTAATATTGATTATCTAACATTTGGGGTTATTCATTCTTTTTCTTCTTTCAATTTCAGAGATTAATTGAAAGCTGTCAGTGCCAAGTCATTTCTTATTAAATTATCATCATTTAGTCAAAGGCTTAAAATGGTGCACTTATCCTTTTATAGGTCATATTTCACTCTGAGTGGCGTTACATCAAAAAGCAATTTTCACTTTTAGCATATAAAATACATTTGTCCTCTCACATGCCTGTTATAAGAAGATGGACTGCAACATTGGTGACTCAGTTTCTCTGTGAAATGAGAAATCCCACAAGAAGGAAACAACCCTTTACAGCTGTTACATTTAGCTGACAGTAGATGGTCAATTTAATATCTAAAATGCAGTTTGACTAATGGGCTACAAAATGATCAACCTAATTCATGAATGCAGTTATGAAATATTCTGGATTATATATATAAAGATTTGTCCAGATATATGCCCAGGAGTGAGACTGCTGGATCATATGGTAATTCTACTTTTAGTTTTCTGAGGAACCTCCATACTGTTTTCCATAGTGGCTGCACCAACTTAAATTCCCACCAACGTAGGAGGGTTCCTTTTTCTCCACACGCTCTCCAGTATTTGTTATTTGTAGACTTTTTAATGATGGCCATTCTGACTTGTGTGAGATGGTACCTCATTGTAGTTTTGATTTGCATTTCTCTAATAATTAGCGATGCTGAGCATCTTTTCATGTAAAGTGCACAAATCTTAAGTGTACAACTCAATGACTACTGACAAATTTGTACACCCAAGTAACAAGCCAGACCAAGACTGAACACAGCACTATCCAACAGGACTTTCTACAAGGACGGAAAATTTCCATGATAAAATAATTATACACTGTCCAATTCATTAGCCACAGAGCCACTGAGCACATCAAATGTAGCTAGTGCAACCAAGTTAAATTTTAATTGTAGTTATTTTAATTAATTTACTTATTTTTTTAAAATTGGGATGGAGGATGTTCCCTGTGGATGGAAATATTCATGGGCAATCTACCTGCCAAGGGTATTACATATGTAATTTCTGCTCTATTTATTTATTTTTGTTTAATTTTTGAATTTTATTTTATTTTATTTTTATACAGCAGGTTCTTATTAGTCATCAATTTTATACACATCATTGTACACATGTCAATCCCAATTGCCCAATTCATCACAACACCTCCAACCCCTCGTCACTTTACCCCCTTGGTGTCCATACGTTTGTTCTCTACATTTGTGTCTCAATTTCTGCCCTGCAAACCAGTTCATCTGTACCATTTTTCTAGGTTCCACATATATGCATTAATATACAATATCCGTTTTTCTCCTTCTGACTTACTTCACTCTGTATGACAGTCTCTAGATCCACCCACGTCTCAAAAAATGACCCAATTTCATTCCTTTTTATGGCTGAGTAATATTCCATTGTATATATGTACCACATCTTCTTTATCCATTCATGTGTCGATGGGCATTTAGGTTGCTTCCATGACCTGGCTATTGTAAATAGAACTGAAATGAACATTGGAGTGCATGTGTCTTTTTGAATTATGGTTCTCTCTGGGTATATGCCCAGTAGTGGTATTGCTGAATCATATGGTAATTCAATCTTTAGTTTTTTAAGGAACCTCCATACTGTTCTCCAAAGTGGCTGTATCAATTTACATTCCCACCAACAGTGCAAGAGGGTTCCCTTTCCTCCACACCCTCTCTAGCATGTTGTTTGTAGATTTTCTGATGATGTCCATTCTAACTGGTGTGAGGTGATACCTCATTGTAGTTTTGATTTGCATTTCTCTAATAATTAGTGATGTTGAGCAGCTTTTCATGTGCTTCTTGGCCATCTGTATGTCTGCTTTGGAGAAATGTCTATTTAGGTCTTCTGCCCATTTTTGGATTGGGTTGCTTGTTTCTTTAATATTGAGCTCAATGAGCAGTTTATATATTTTGGAGATTAATCCTTTGTCCTTTGATTCATTTGTAAATATTTTCTCCCATTCTGAGGGTTGTCTTTTCGTCTTATTTATGGCTTCCTTTGCTGTGCAAAAGCTTTGAAGTTTCATTAGGTCCCATTTGTTTATTTTTGTTTTATTTCCATTACTCTGGGAGGTGGATCAAAAAAGACCTTGCTGTGATTTATGTCAAAGAGTGTTCTTCCTATGTTTTCCTCTAAGAGTTTTATAGTGTCCAGTCTTACATTTACGTCTCGAATCCATTTTGAGTTTATTTTTGTGTATAGTGTTAGGGAGTGTTTTAATTTCATTCTTTTACACGTATCTGTCCAGTTTTCCCAGCACCACTTATTGCAGAGACTGCCTTTTCTCCACTGTATATACTTGTCTCCTTTGTCATAGATTAGTTGACCACAGGTGCATGCGTTTATCTCTGGGCTTTCTATCTTGTTCCACTGATCTACGTTTCTGTTTGTGTGCCAGTACCATATTGTCTTGATTACTGTAGCTTTATACTATAGTCTGAAGTCAGGGAGTCTGATTCCTCCAGCTCCATTTTTTTCACTCAAGACTGCTGGCTATTCAGGGTGTTTTGTGTGCCAAACAAATTTTAAGATTTTTTGCTCTAGTTCTGTAAAAAATGCCATTGGTAATTTGATAGGGATTGCATTGAATCTGTAGATGGCTTTGGGTAGTATAGTCATTTTCACAATATTGATTCTTCCAATCCAAGAACATGCTATATCTCTCCATCTGTTGGTATCATCTTTAATTCTTTCACAGTGCCTTATACTTTTCTGCATACAGGTCTTATGTCTCCCTAGGTAGGTTTATTCCTAAGTATTTTATTCTTTTTGTTGCAAAGGTAAATGGGAGTGTTTCCTTAATTTCACTTTCATATTTTTCATCATTAGTGTATAGGAATGCAAGAGATTTCTGTGCATTAATTTTGTATCCTGCTACTTTACCAAATTCATTGATTAGCTCTCGTAGTTTTCTGGTGGCATCTTTAGGATTCTCTATGTATAGTATTATGTCATCTGCAAACAGTGACAGTTTTACTTCTTCTTTTCCAATTTGTATTCCTTTTATTTCTTTTTCTTCTCTGATTGCCGTAGCTAGGACTTCCAAAACTATGTTGAATAATAGTGGCGAGAGTGGACATCCTTGTCTTGTTCCTGACCTTAGAGGAAATGCTTTCAGTTTTTCACCATTGAGAATGATGTTTGCTGTGGGTTTGTCGTATATTGCCTTTATTATGTTGAGGTAGGTTCCCTCAATGCCCACTTTCTGAAGAGTTTTTATCATAAATGGGTATTGAATTTTGTTGAAAGCTTTTTCTGCATCTATTGAGATGATCATATGGTTTTGATTCTTCAGTTGTTAATATGCTGTATCACATTGATTGATCTGCATATATTGAAGAATCCTTGCATCCCTGGGATGAATCCCACTTGACCATGGTGTATGATCTTTTTAATGTGTTGTTGGATTCTGTTTGCAAGTATTTTGTTGAGGATTTTTGCACCTATATTCATAAGTGATATTGGTCTGTAATTTTCTTTTTTGTAGTATCTTGGTCTGCTTTTGGTATCAGGGTGCTGGTGGCCTCATAGAATGAGAATGGGAGTGTTCCTTCCTTTGCAATTTTTTTTTTTTTTTTTTTTTGCGGTACGCAGGCCTCCCACTGCTGTGGCCTCTCCCGCTGCAGGGCACAGGCTCCAGATGTACAGGCTCAGCGGCCATGGCCCACGGGCCCAGCCGCTCCACGGCACGTGGGATCCCCCTGGACCGGGCACGAACCCACATCCCCTGCATGGCAGGCAGACCCTCAACCACTGTGCCACCAGGGAAGTCCCCTTTGCAATCTTTTGGAAGAGTTTGAGAAGGATGGGTGTTAGCTCTTCTCTAAATGTTTGACAGAATTTGCCTGTGAAGCCATCTGGTCCTGGACTTTTGTTTGTTGGAAGATTTTTAATCACAGTTTCAATTTCATTGCTTGTGATTGGTCTGTTCATACTTTCTATTTCTTCCTGGTTCAGTCTTGGAAAGTTACACCTTTCTAGGAGTTCGTCCGTTTCTTCCAGGTTGTCCATTTTATTGGCATGGAGTTGCTTGTAGTAGTCTCTTAGCATGCTGTGTATTTCTGCGGTGTCTGTTGTAACTTCTCCTTTTACATTTCTAATTTTATTGATTTGAGTCCTCTCCCTCTTTTTCTTGATGAGTCTAGCTAATGGTTTATCAGTTTTGTTTATCTTCTCAAAGAACCAGCTTTTAGTTTTATTGATCTTTGCTATTGTTTTCTTTATTTCTATTTCATTTATTTCTGCTCTGATCTTTATGATTCCTTTCCTTCTGCTAACTTTGGTTTTTGCTTGTTCTTCTTTCTCTAGTTCCTGTAGTTGTAAGGTTAGATATTTTATTTGAGATTTTTCTTGCTTCTTGAGGTAGGCTGTTATAGCTATAAACTTCCCTCATAGAACTGCTTTTGCTGCATCCCATAGGTTTTGGATCGTCATGTTTTCATTGTCATTTGTTTCTAGGTAATTTTTGGATTTCCTCTTTTATTTCTTCAGTGATCTGTTGGTTATTTAGCAACATATTGTTTAGCCTCCATGTGTTTGTGATTTTTACTTTTTTTTTCCTGTAATTCATTTCTAACCTCATAGCATTTTGGTCAGAAAAGATGCTTGATATGATTTCAATTATCTTAAATTATTGAGTGTTGCTTTGGGACCCAAGATGTAATCTATCCTGGAGAATGTTCTGTGCACACTTGAGAAGAAAGTGTAATCTGCTGCTTTTGGATGGAATGTGCTATAAATAGCAATTAAATCTATCTGGTTTATTGTGTCATTTAAAGCTTCTGTTTCCTTATTTATTTTCATTTTGGATGATCTGTCCATTGGTGTAAGTGAGGTATTTAAGTCTCCCACTATTATTTGGTTACTGTCAATTCCCTCTTTTATAGCTGTTAGCAGCTGCCCTATGTATTGATGTGCTCCTATGTTGGGTCCATATGTATTTATAATTGTTATATCTTCTTCTTGGATTGATCCCTTGATCATTATGTAGTGGCCTTCCAGGTCTCTTGTAACATTCTTTATTTTAAAGTCTACTTTATCTGATATGAGTATTGCTACTCCTGCTTTCTTTTGATTTCCATTTGCATGGAATACCTTTTACCATCCCTTCACTTTCAGTCTGAATGTGTCCCTAGGTCTGAAGTGGGTCTCTTTTAGACAGCATATATATAGGTCTTGTTTCTGTATCCATTCAGCAAGCCTGTGTCTTTTGGTTGGAGCATTTAATCCATTCACGTTTAGGGCAATTATTGATATGTATGTTCCTGTGACCATTTTCTTAATGATTTTGGGTTTGTTTTTGTAGGTTCTTTTCTTCTCTTGTGTTTCCCACGTAGAGAAGTTCCTTTAGCATTTGTTGTAGAGCTGGTTTGGTGGTGCTGAATTCTCTTAGCTTTTGCTTATCTGTAAAGCTTTTGATTTCTCCATCAAATCTGAATGAGATCCTTGCTGGGTAGAGTAATCTTGGTTGTAGGTTCTGCCCTTTCATCACCTTAAGTATATCATGACACTGCCTTCTGGCTTGTAGAGTTTCTGTTGAGAAATCAGCTGTTAACCTTGTGGGAGTTCCCCTGTATGTTATTTGTTGTTTCTCCCTTTCTGCTTTCAATAATTTTCCTTTGTCTTTAAATTTTGCCAATTTGATTATTATGTGTCTTGGTGTGTTTCTCCTTGGGTTTATCCTGTATGGGCCTCTTTGCACTTCCTGGACTTGGGTGGCTTTTTCCTTTCCCATGTTAGGGAAGTTTTTGACTATAATCTCTTCAAATATTTTCTCAGGTCCTTTCTGTCTCTCTTCTCCTTCTCGGACCCCTATAATGTGAATGTTGTTGCATTTAATGTTGTCCCAGAGCTTTCTTAGGCTGTATTCATTTCTTTTCATTCTTTTTTCTTTATTCTATTCTGCAGCAGTGAGTTACCCCATTCTGTCTTCCAGGTCACTTATCCATTCTTCTGCCTCCGTTATTCTCTACTGATTCCTTCTAGTGTATTTTTCATTTCAGTTATTGTATTGTTTATCTCTGTTTGTTTGTTCTTTAATGGTTCTAGATCTTTTTTAAACATTTCTTGCATCTTCTCGATCTTTGCCTCCATTCTTTTTCTGAGGTCCTGGATCATCTTCACTATCACTATTCTGAATTCTTTTTCTGGAAGGTTGCCTATCTCCACTTCATTCAGTTGTTTTTCTGGGGCTTTATCCTGTTCCTTCATCTGGTACATAGCCCTCTGCCTTTTCATCTTGTCTTTCTTTCTATGAATGTGGTTTTTGTCCCACAGGCTGCAGGATTGTAGTTCTTCTTGTTTCTGCTCTCGGCCCTCTAATTAATTTACATTTAAATAGCCACAGAGGCTAGTGGCTGCCATTTTGGATAGCACAGGCCTAGAACTTTTCCAGCACCTCAGAAGTTTCTCTCGTGCTTTCTCCATGCCAATATCCTCTAAACATAAGCCCTCTTCTGGCCTCTAATACCACAGGTTAGTTTTGGCTATCTCTACTTTAACTGTGATCCAAAACATATTTTTAGTTTTTAGATCTGTTGCTTTATTTGAATGAATGATGGGAAAAGATTAGGAAATAACCCCTTAGCTCTGCACAAAAAAGCTAATGTCAACTTTATTATTTACCTTTATTATTATAATTATTTTTATAATATAATAAAATTCTCTTAATTATCTCTTGATCAGGGGAAAATAGTTTAAAAATATACTGAGAGCTACTAACTCCCATATATAAAACTAAGAAAAATTAAAAGTCACCTTATCCAATATTCATTTAAAATACTGTATGGACAGAGCTTTCTAAAGTGCTATAATTCTTATTAAAAACATGACAGATCATTCACCATATCTGGTGTTCGAATAAAATTGTTTTTATGTCTTTTCCCACTTGGGAGGTTTAAAAACCTTGATGTCCAAGGTTATCTCAGATATTTTTGTAAATCTGACAAAATCCAGCAAATTATTTTGTACATGGCACCTGTGCAAGGTTCACTTATGGAAAGAAGATAATGAGGGTCCTATAATAAGTACTAATTTAAATGTTTGTTTTGAAACGAATGTTAATATGAGGTCATACTTTGCTGTTCCATGGATTGATAAAATCACCTGTCATTTCCTGTCCTTTATAATATTTATGATCCACTGAATTACTGCTACTCAATATAACCAATCCACAAAACTGTTATGATCCATGACAAGATAATTTATATCTTTGGGCAAGTTCTTAAGTCACTAACTTTCAAAACCTTTTATCTAGAGAAACATGAGCTAGACTAAACAGTGTGCGGAATGATTTACATTCTGATACAACGTTCTTTAATCCATTGTTTTCCAGTAACAGTTGTGGCTGGCACAGGTCTGTTGGACCATACTTCAAGTACCATTGCCCTAGACTATTAGCTCCTGAGAGCTGTTTCCTAAAGAAGAATTACCCAAACATTATTCAGTTCTAACTCTCCAGTGCCCTATAATTCCTGGCTTTAGCTAGTATCCAATAAAATATTTTAAATAAACCAACAGTTGTTGAGCCACCTAGACTTTTAACTATGTAATACATTAACCTTTATCAGGTTCTGCCCAAACTTTCTTCTAGAGGGAATTACTCTCTTGATGGAGGCAGCAAATGTTTGGCTTCCTGATACTTCCTAAAACATACACTGAGAATGATCAGACTCAACAGAAAATTGTTAAATAGACTAAATCTATTTAATGAAACTCTAAGAAAAAAGCTACATCTTTATAAACAGAGTGAAGCATAGCACTGACTAAAGAGGTTCTAATTTTTAAATTACATTTATAATTTTTTTATTAGTAAAAAAAGAATTGGGAAACCAATATAAACAAACATATAAGTTCTCCTAAATACAATTCTCATTATTTGCGTGGTACTGGGTAACATTAACACATGACTGTGTTAATCATATAAGGGACTATATATTTGATGAAATATCATTACTAACTACTGCATGGTTAGCATCTTTTATTGAAGTGAGCTAGTTGTCGTGCTTATGTGTAAGCAACAAAAAGTTACCTGCTTTATTAAAAAGTAAAAGAATCTTTTGGTAACTCACAGCACTGCTGGGAAGCCTGAGGAAAGAATCAGGAAGAGCCAAAGGAGGCTATGATGGACCATGACTAGAATTCCACCCAAGCTACCCAGTGAGGACATACATGTGTTGTCACACATACTGCAATGCCACCTCCATCTGCACTAGTTCCTACCAGCCCTGTGGCCCCAACTGCCACTAACTACCTGTGCCCTGGCTGCAAAGAAGGCTGGGAGACTGAGTGTCTAGCTTCTCTGGCTTCTGAAGACTCAGGAAGGAAGGAATTCTCCCAGGTAGAAATAGGAGGCAGCTATTTGGCAGCCCACCCAAATTACAAATGTACATTGTAAGGTCTTTCCAAACTATTGATTTTAAGAGATGACAAACAATTACTAATGTATACATGCAAATCATTACTAATATCTAGAGGATCTCTATGTATAAAGGTCCTCTAGCATCTTCAAAATGCCAGATGTCTCTTGTTCAAAATGCAGTTCTTATGACTCAAAACATTTTAGCATAAACACTTTTAGATGTTCTGGACCCAAGGAGAGGCTTTGCAAGACATGACTGTCTCCTCCATTTCTCCCTCTCACAGTGTATTTCCCAAGGCCACCATCTAATTAACAATCACAAAACTTCCTACAATACTGCCTATGAAACGGTGAGCTTCTTTATTAGCTTGCTTCTCTCTCCTCATCTCTTCCGATTAGCAGCTGATAAAAGGAAATCAAAAGCACCTGATACCCATTTTCCGTGATGGAGAGATTTCATTTCTCTCTGAAGCATGAATATAATTCAATTTCAGAGAGCTCTCTTCTCCATTTGGAAAATGAGACTCTGAATACTGAGGCCGTTATCCGGTAAAGACCCCTTTCTGAAAATGTTTACTTGCATTGTATTAAGCAAGGCACTAATACATTGCTTTTGAAAATGTCATCACTATACATGCAGCACCAGATGCACCCACTTTTAATTCTTTGGACCATCCCAGTTCCATTTCCATAATAAAAGGTCATTCATCATGATCAATATTTCCGATGTGCAACTGAGTATATTGCCATGAAAATATAGAAAAAAATTTTAAATATTTTAAAAGGAAGGTTACAAATATTCCTCAGTTTTGTTATTTAGTAAAAATTGTAAGAGTCTGCTCTGTAGGAGATCAACATTTATTAAGCAACTAGTATACGCAATGATGTGAATAATCAGATACTGTCTTTGACTTTATACGGCACACATTTTGGTGGAAGAAATAGGAAATAAACATGTAAATTGACAAACCAAACAGTATTAAGGAAATGCACAAAGCAATACAATGGAAGGTAATCAGGGGAGTCTTACTTGCCCTGGTTGGTTAAGGAAGTACCCAGGAGATGTGGTTGTATGAGAAGAAATGTCGTATAAAAACTTGGAGAAGGAACATACCAGGAAGAGGGTCCAGCAATTTTAAAGTCCCTGAGACAGACTGGGCTTGATATGCTCCAGGGCTTCTTAGGAGGCAGGTCAGGCAGGAGCTGGGCAGAAGTCAGATCACTGTGGGATATTCTTATCTGCTTCTTCTAATGCTATCACTTCATGAAAGGTGATATTTTAAAAAGAAAAAGGAGTTTTTCATTGGGATTTCTCTTTTCAAAGTATCACCTTTCATGAAGTGATAGCGTTAGAAGAAGCAGGTAATGAGTGTGTGTGCAGGTAAAATAAGAAGTCTGTTAATTGATAGAATTTTTTTAAAAGCCACTTTTCTGTAAAACTTGATAACATGTAAAGTCTTGCATTCTTGGCATTCTTAGTTAAGGTGAAGTGTAAAGAACAGGAATTTATCATCTATTTCCTGGTCTGTCATATATCTTAATATAGACCCACCCTCCAGTGACACATGATAGTATATGCTTGAGTTGTGTGAGTTTTCTCTGATTATAATAAATATTACCTTAGGGCTATCCATAGAATAAGAAAAAAAGTAAACTCCTGAAGAGCATAGCACATTGTTTATTTTCCAAGGCCTCTTGAAAACATGGTCTCAAATTGATGCTGACTCACAGACTGTTGTAGAAGTGGGAACATGGGAGGAGGACCACAGAGATGAACACTGGGGCCATAATGTGCCCTGGGACAAATCACTTCATCTGTCTGTACCACAATTTACTCATCTACAGAAAGGGAATATGGGGTTGATGAGAATCCCAACTCTGACCCTGTATAAATAAGAAAGGAGGACTCAGTTTCCTAGGTTCCCCCATTACAGCCCACCTAGCATCATGCCTAGAAAACAGATACATTCACGGTCCTGGATCTTTTCTATCCATCATCAATTCATGTAGGATGCTACATAAAGCCACTCAGGAAAATTCCAAAGTTAAATCTCAGAATCTCAGAATATTTTCTCAGTTTAATCCCACCAGAGATTCAAGTAACATGAAAAGAAAGGCCCTGAGGAACAGTTAGGTTCTTACGAACTTTCCTGAAAGCAGAAAAAGTGGATGTGGTGGAAAAGGAGCCATGTCCTAATACTAAGGTGTGCAGGATGGGAGGGGGCACTGAACTGTCACCTGGTGGGGAAGTAAGCACATAAAAATCACACCATCCTTCGAATACTTTTCTCTGCAGGACTCAAGTTGTAGCCTAAGATGTTTCAGTTACGTGTTTGACAATGCTTTCTCTAACATCTTCATTTTTGTGTTAACAACTTTCATATCACCAATATGTTATCTTAAGTTCTTGGTTTTTTTTTAAATACCACATTTCGGTATGTGCTCAGAGGGAGTAACTGTTGCCCTGCTCTCCACCTACATAATCTGAACCACCATAGAAAAGGAAAGGGAAAATTTTAAGTCTGTAATGAAGACATAACTAAGAGCAAAAATCAAAGAAGGGAAGACAGCAATTATGGAACTAGTGTGGAGGTTCAGGAAAGTTTCAGATGGCTGACATCATTGAGTAGTGTGCCCTTTTGGAGTACTGAGTTTTCTGTAAACATGAGAGTTTTCCCATCAAATACCACTACTTCCTCACTTAAACCACGAGTTCTGAGAAGTACTGAGCAGGGAAAGCCTCCTCCCACTAAAACCTGAAACTCTCTTCCATGAATTACCTGTCTCCTGCCTGGATCAGAGCTGATCTGAGCCAAGGTGGAAGCAGCTGCCCACCCTCTTGTTCAGGGCTCTTCTAGTGGAATTTCATATTCTTGGGTTGTTGCTCTATTGTCAGAGCTGGTTTTCTTCCTAAGGAGATGTGATCCTCACCTTCAGCCTGATAGTTCTACAAGACTGATTTCTGGATAACTCAGGTTTCACTGTAGGGAATAAAGGGACAAAGCAGGGAAAAGAACTGACCGAGGTCTGTATCACACACAACGCAGTTGATGGGGAATGTTATTACTATATAAGAACGTAGTCTGGTATAAAGATCTCAGCCCCTGATGTCAAACAGAAAAGTCTCAACTTATGTCATTCCTCAGTCAAGGTGTTTGCTGATTTTTGCCTCAATTTCCCTAAATGTGAAATGAAAATAAGAATATATCTCCCCTAGGATATTCTGAAATTAAACAACATAAAATAATTATATCAAATAACTGAACTCCCAAATACAAGTAGAATAGTAGAAATAAGAGTATTTAAAGTCTAATGTAATAATGACACCAAAAATAGGTGGTTTCAGTACAATGTTAGAGTTACAGTCAGCTTTTCTGTGATTTTCTTGGCTTTCCTCTCATTACCATAAAATGGCAACCACAGCTCCAAGCATCAAGTTCTGCCTAACTTCATTCAAAGCAGGAAGAGGAAAAGGTGTTAGAGTTTCCCTTTATGAATGTCTCTCTCTTTATAAGGGAGGTAAATCTTTCCCCGAAGGTTTACTTCCCAAAAGACCTCCCCTCAGAACCCACTGGTCAGAATTGGGTCATGTGCCCATGTCCTATGTGCAAATGATGCTGGGAAAGTCAAAATCCAGCATTTTTTAGCTTCTTTAGTGAGTCGGACTCTGCCATCAAGGAGGAAGTTTGGGAGAAAGGCTAGTGAGGAGGCCACAATTTCTGCCACAGTATTTTGAGTAACAAAAATAGTTGTTGGCAAATAGGTATTGGCTTTAAATTAAAAAATAATAAATGTTTGTTTTCTTTTGTTATAATTCTGCCAACTTCTACTCCACATGTGGTAAATTTTCATCACTGATGCTATGCAGCCTCCACTTACCATCAGTAAGAGTTTTCAGCCTCCTTTTTGGGGGGAACCACCCCCCCCCCGAAAATTTTGAATGGTCTTGGAGGGAATTAGTGCTTCCCTTCTACTATTGAAGCACAGTGGACTAAATCTTTCCTCATACTTTCCTGGTACAACCAGAGGGAGCATGTGCCTTAGGCAGGACCAGTTTATACTTTCTTCAAGGACTTTGCATTTTTGAGCACATGCAATGGCAGTTAGGGGGCAACTAAAGAGGCTGCAGCAGCAGTAGGAGCCTGCCCACTGAGTAGACTTTCCTCTTCCTGCTGTGTGATGCTCACCAAGTTCCCTATACCATGTCAGCCTCTGGTAAAGGTTCCCAGATCTTTCATGGGTGGATACACTTCTCCCCAGCTGTGGTGAATGTTGGCTGTTAACAGTTTACAGTTGTCCCTTCCTCCCAAGAACCAAGCTCAGAGGACAGGAACTCCTGGCCCCCGTTCAGGAGATGCCTAAGATCAGCGATTTCCTAGAACCAGCTCATACTAGCTCACAAGAGTTTAATGTACACATTTTTTTTCCAGCTCCACACTCAGTAATTTCACCTTGGTAGCTTGAAAAAGGCCATCGGAGGAGTATTTACACCATGGAAATTGGCAAATGCTATAAATCTGGTTCCCCACTGCTCCAGAGAGCCACTTTACCAGGACATCACTACCTGGGAGGCTATGCTCCAACCAGAGGTGAAAGGAGCTCTTTTGTCCCTTTTCTGTTTGCTCATTTCTGTTCCCTGCTAACCTTAAAAGAACCTAATTACAGGAATGAGATCACCAGGCAATTTAACCTAACTCCTGACTTATGCTCTCCTGAATGTACACCATGCCTTGTCTAACCTGTTTATTCTTTACCTAGATAAAAAGAACTAAGGATGAAGAATTAGGTAATAAAGAATGATTATTTCCCTACCCCCAACAGCCCCCTAAGGAATCCTGCAGGCAGATCACACGGGCAAGAGAACATCTGAAGAGACAGCCAGCCAGTCCACACGCATGGAGAATGATGCAGAATCCAAACTCCTGCCTCGATGATTCACTGTGATTCTTCCCCTATTTTTTCCTTTATAAACTGTCTTAGCTGAGCAGAATCTTTGGAGTTGGTCTCTGGACACGAGTGCACCATCTCCCCAGATTGCCGGCTTTTCTGATTAAAGCACCTTTCCTTTTGACTGACACTTGCCTCTCGAATTATTGGCTTTTGAGTGGAAATCAGCCACACCTGAGTTTGGTAACAGATGCAGTCCACAGCCCCTGACTGACTGATACAGGCCTTGCCCTTTGTCTCAAAGTGGAACAATTCTCTGATGATATTTGAGCATCAGAGCCCTGTGAAACCAAGCTGAGGCTAGACCTTCACCTGAGACCTCATTTTTTGCTTAAATCCTTCTCCTGCCCTATCCCATTTCCCTCACTCCCTTACAGCCTTCTCCAGTGAACATTCCCTCAGTAAGTCATTTGCACAAGACTCTCCCTCTTGTGCTCTGCTTCTAGGGACCCCAACCTAAGCCACCCCTAGTATGCCCTTGGCTCCTGTTTGCAAAGCTCAAGGCTAAAGACTTCTGTCAATTCTTAGTCCCACGGTCTTTCCAAGAAGTTTCTTTTTGCTTAAGATAGCCAGTGTCAGCCTCTATTTTGCTTGCAACCATCAAGAAATTAGGAAGTAAGACATACAGGAAGGAACACAATAGCCACCTTTGTCTACTGAGAAATGGCTTAAGTTTCAGGAAACAATCTAGCCCAGAAAATTAACTCGGTGAAAACAAAACATATGATATTAAGTACTGAATCAACTGACACAATTTGATGTGTTAAAGATGTTTAAAAAGTAAATGTAATCTTTTCAATTACAGTTACATTAAAATGATTCCAATAGCCACATGAAATACCCACACCCATTAGAGGCAATTATTATGTAATAAAACACTCTATTTTACTCAGCCAGTTAAATCTTACTGAAAGAACTTTCCTAGCCTTAATATATTATAAATCCAGAAATATCCTGCATATGCAGTTACTGCAGTACGATCTTTGCAAGTGCCACTGCTTCAAGTTAACATCTTTTTCTTTTGCATCTCAACCCTCAAAAGTCAATTATGCTTTGAAAACACCAAGTCTTTAAATAATTAAATGCTTTCACATTTCACCCAATGAATAAAACAACCTTAATTCATAGAGAACTCATAGCCTTACTCACATTAGCAGCTCAAATAAATACCTCCTAGGGTTCAACTGGAAATATGGAAATGTAAAGTCTTTGACCTGACCTGCTGGCTACTACTCTTCAAAGATCTATAAAGTTCATGCCAGAAAGATGGCAAAAGCAGTGACTCAGCCATGCATCTGACAGCCCATGCAGAAGTAGGATGTTTGAACTGCCCATAAATTAGACATCCAAGGATGCAAAATACAGCAGTGTAAATATATCCTCCTAAGCAGACTTTGTGCAACTTCTTTTAGAGTACAGGTAAATCCCTAGAAGTCCCCTGTAAATTAATTCAAAGAAAGAATCTATCAAACCTCCCTCTAATTAAAGGAACCCTGAGGTAAAAAGTTCTGAAAAATGCAAAATCCTCTTTTAAGAGGATTTTAAATAACCACTAACCAACTTATTTACTTTTACCTATGATATCTGACTTTTATATATGGCATCTGATTAAAGTAAGATAAAGCCTAGTAACAAGCTGCAAAAACCACTTGCTAAGAACCTGTTCTTCCAAATGTAAACTATGAACTTTGGGTGATTGTGATGTGTCAGTGTAGGCTCATCAGTTGTAACAGAGGTACCACTCTGGTGGGGATGTTGATAATGGGGAGACTGTACATGTGTGGGGGTAGGGGACGTGGGAAATCTCTGTACCTTCCTCTTAAGTGTGAACCTAAAACTGCTCTAAAAAATAAAGTTTTATTTTTTTAAAGAACCTGTTCTTCATTGTTAATCAGCTATACTCCAATATAAAATAAAAAGTTAAAAAAAAGAATATTGTTGCAATCGCAAGTTCTTCAAGAAATGCATATCTTTTAAAGAATGAATTCCAAGATTATTTTACTGAAACGTCTTTGTAGACATATTGAATAAATTTAGAATAATTACAATTCTTAAGATGTCTATTTACTTATGAACCCAGAAACATTTGTTTTATGCCATAATTAAGCAATAAAAGCTAAACTTTAACTATTTAAGTTCAAAAAAAAAAAGAACCTGTTCTTCGTGGCACTTATTATTTATACGGTATTCTGTTTACCATTGCTTTCCTCAGCAAAATATTAAGCTGAGTTTCTGTCTCTTCACTGAAGGGTCCCAGGGCCTATAACTGTGCCTGATACAAGAAAGGTGTTCAATAAAGATTTGGTGGGTAGAGGGAGAAAACAGGATAAATGAGGACCTAATTTTTACTAGTAAAACCCTATACTGATCTATTAACAAAAATAACAGCAATGCATTTGCAAAGACACTAAAAATGTTCAAGTTTTCAAAATCTCACTAATCAACATAATTCTGTAGAATAAGCAGAAGACAGTATTTCTCAGCTTTTCTATCTTGAGAAATCAAAGGAACATAATCTAGTTGAGAAAGTAAAGTACCAGTTGGGCCCAAAAATGAAAGTACGTGTTTATTCCTTTTTTTTTTTTTTTTTTGCAGTACGCAGGCCTCTCACTGCCGCGGCCTCTCCTGTTGCAGAGCACAGGCTCCGGACACGAAGGTTCAGCAGCCATGGCTCACGGGCCTAGCCGCTCCGCGGCATGTGGGATCTTCCCGGACCGGGGCACGAACACGTGCTCCCCACATCGGCAGGCGGACTCTCAACCACTGCGCCACCAGGGAAGCCCTGGTTCCTCGACTTACTGGGTGGAATTGACTTGGGGAGTTACAGTAATTGACACATTTTCCCAGCACCGCCAGGTACAGTAGACACTAGCCCCATGTGACTACTGAGCACTTGAAAAGTGGCTAATTTGAATTGAGATGCGAGAAATGCTGTTAAATGTAAAATGCACACCAAATTTCAAAGATTTGGGCAAAAAAGATTCAATCATTTTTATATTTTCTACATGTTGACATGATAATATCTTGCATGTACTATCTTAAAAACAGGTATTATGATTAATTTCACCTGTGTCTTTTTACTTCTGAAAGTGGCTCCTGGAAAATTTTAAGTGACACAGGTACCTCACAATAGTGGCTCAGAATAAACGTTTTGGACAGTGCTGCACTAAGGAATGTCCCCACTCTACAGAGTGAAGGCTCCTTACTGCAAACACCTGTACTTTCTACCCAGGGGGCTCCTATCAGGCTGTGGGAACTCACTGAGCCTGTTTTGCAGGACAAGGTGGTCCT
Source organism: Phocoena sinus (assembly GCF_008692025.1). Taxonomy (NCBI): domain Eukaryota; kingdom Metazoa; phylum Chordata; class Mammalia; order Artiodactyla; family Phocoenidae; genus Phocoena; species Phocoena sinus. The sequence goes on from NC_045777.1 coordinate 36,595,015, forward strand.
GTCAAATCCTTAAGGACCCTGGAAGCAGCACGGAGCCAGTGGCAGAAAGTGAGCTGAATAAATTCACCAGCTTTCTTGACTTTCCTTTGGGACAGTTCAGAGGCGCATTCTATAATGTTTCACGGAGTTCCCCAGCAGGACTGAGCCACCATTACCCACAAGGCCAACTCCCTCAGTAACATTGCTCATTGAATTCTTTCCCTTCTCTGTCTCACCTCCCCTCACCCAGTTGTTTCCTGAAATTATTTCCCCAAGAAATTATACTCGCATTAGAATCTTTTCTCAAGGTCTGCATCAGGGAGAACTCAAATGAAGACAACAGAGAAGACAAAATAAAACAGAGAAAATCCTACCAGACACATTCCATACCTGTAAAGGCAGTTTATGAAGAGTTGACATAAAACTAACAACCCCTTAAAGCTAAAGTAAAGTAACAGCTTTTGTGACCATCACACCTATTGTTCTTGCTTTATCAAAGACAGAATAAAAATAAAACATGTGAATATAGAAAGAAAACATATGTTCAATCCCACCAAATCTAAATGTAGGGTTTTTTTTTCCTCCTAGATCTTTTATTGGATTGCACTCAACTTAGTCTTTAGGAAAATTTTTATAGCTCTGTTCTCTTCTCCAGTTCTGTCTGGCAAATTTGACTTTTTAAAGGAAACACTGGAGTTCAGAGATTCTGATATTGAATGGAGGGTTTTGTCATCCTTCAACATGGATTTGAATCCTTAGGCCAGATGCCCCATCATTTTCTCCTGTGTAAAATGGCCTGATTTCAAGAACAGTGCAAATTTACTAAAAATAAACCTTCAACATTCTATGTCTTCCAAGAGCATCTTCATGCTGGTCTGTTTTTAAACTTTTATTTGAATTCCTTTCCTCTTCTCTCCAAATACCTTGGTAGTAATAAATAAGTTAATTCCCCAGATAAAATACACCCCCTCTTTATTACCTTAGAGTACATAACCCATCATCACAGCATTTTAGGCTCTAAGCCCTATGGCAATAAGAATAATCAAACATTGAACTCAGGTACCAACAAAAGTAAATATGGACATTGGCTGTACTTGGTCTATAAATAACAGGATTCTTTGAGGAGGAGGAGTTTGCTTCAGAAGCTCTGTCCCGGGAGCTTCTTCATAGTCTTACTTGGATGCAGCCTCTTTTATACTTTTCTATGAGAGCAAATGCATGCCAACAGCTTTCTGGGACAAGGAAGTGTGTCCATGCATGCCTTTTCCTCTGGGGGCAGCCTTAGGTGGGAAAAAGGGTGTTGTTGAGTCATTTATCCAACAGCCTGAGATGTGATGTCCTTCCTAGCCTCTTGCTTTGTAGTGAACTCATCATGCTATTAACAGAAACATAGAATCCAGCATCTTATAGCTTCCTAACACTGGGGCCAACTTAGCATGGAAAGGCAGAGGCTCGAACACATGAATATTTTCTCATCTACTGAAGATCACTAGATCTGTCTTGCTCCCCACACACCAAGCCTGGGCATCCGTGATTCCTCCTTGCTATCCAGGTCCACCAAGGGCAAGCTCAATTCCCATCCTCTGCAGTCTCATGAGAGTGCTGGGAAGGGAGCCTTTGAGCGGGGGTGTGCTGAGGCCAGCTGGTACAGGACAGTGACAGCCTGTGGTCCCAGCTCCACTCCAGTGACATCACCCTGACAGTTGGAAATTGGCCCCGTGGTGGGAGTATTTACAACACAAACATCAACCTAAGTTATAATTCAGGGCCTCCTGGCCTGGAGAGTACCTTGCTAAACATTTACCAGCACACCCCTGAATTGGGGGGAACTAAAATGAACAAAGCTTATCAAAATCAAATGTGTCCTATCCACGCAGGATAAAATCACGCCCTAATAAGGACAAGACATGCCCCGGTCAGGTCCACAGGCTCCCTTCTCTATGAAGTGTTTTGTCTTTTGCCTGGAGGCCACGTCTAAGGAAAAGAAAGGCAGCAAAGCTTTTCCCAACCAAGAAATAGGTCCCAGCACTCACTGAGTTTGGGTCTAGGTCTGCTTTCCAAAAGGGACCAAACCCTTTGTGACTCCCTCCAGTCACAATACAGTCCCTTGAGGACCTACACACTAATGTCATCTTTGCTTAGAGCCTAAGAACTTTTAATGAGAAAGCAGGCGAGCATCCATTATAGGAAAAAATTCAAATGAGGAAGATTTCACTTAATACTGTGTCTTATAACAGGGAAACCTAGGGGGTGGAGGGGAGAATCTAAAGAGTATGCGAGTTACAAAAGCAGACTCTAGCTTTGCCTCTTTATTTTACTGTCTTTTCACTGCTAAACATCTGATAACACTGTGCTTTAAGGAAATTACTCTGTAGCACATTTAGGTTTGTAAGAATCTATTTCTAATCACAGTTTATAGATAAGTATTCATCCATTTGCATTTCAGGAAACAACTTCTATTCGGCAGGGTAAACAGATTATCATGATTACCTTGGAGAAGCAGTCAGCTGTAAGGCTGATTGTGGCCTCACACCTATTGGAAATCTAAGGTTGTTAGACTTCACAGAATTACCTGGAGAGCTTGTTAAAACACACATTTCTGAGCCCCACCCCCAGGGATTCTGAGTCAGTAAGTGGGACCCATGAATTAGCATCTCTAACAAGCTCCCAGGTGAAAGCGATGCTACTGGTCACAGATGTCACTCTGAGTAGCCCGGCTCTACACAACGCTACACCTTGAATAAGGATAGATGATGTCCGTGGTACAAGGTCCAGAAAAGAGGCACTCCTGGTCCCATACAGGGGTCTTCTGTTAAACCTATAAGTAGTGCTGTTACAATGTTTACCCAAACACAGCTGGGAGTGACTCCCTGGAGACAAGAAGATTAGTTCCCTGGTGACGGAATGTTGGGTCACAGGAGATCATCTTATAGGACACCAGGAGACTCTTTTAAGTTCTACACCCAAGGTTACATTCAGGTCATAATATATACCAACCATTTCATTCTCTATTCAATATCCACCTATGAACCATTTAGTCAAATAAAACTTTTAGGTAAGTACACAGCTTCATATTGTAATAAGTTGCTCCCCTACTGGGAAGTGTCCCTCTGCCCCCATTTTTTTCCCAGGGCTTGTATTGAAAGGTATTTAAATATTTGTAATTAAATCAAACAGTGTAGTTGCCCTTTCCATGTGGTTTTATGGGCTATCTGTGGCAGCCAGAGTGTTCCAGCCATGTGAGGCATATTCACTGCAAATAATGATGGCTTTTCTTGTGTTTCAAAATGTAGAACACCCTCCAATTCAAAAAAAAAAAAAAAGAAAGAAAGAAAAGAAACAGGAAAAAAAAAGAGAGAGAGAAGCTTCAATAGCTCATTCCAGACATTTAGGGCAATGACAAAATAATAAAAATGTCTTAAAACATTATCATTTATTTATCCATGCTATACACCAGAAGTCCCGTATTGAGGGTTGAATGATAAGTTTGATCAACAGTCCATTCTGGGAACAACCAAAAAAATGGCTTTTGTTTTCAATTCTGAGCAAAACTATCCCACACAGATCTGCTGTTCTCCCATTCGAACTTGGACTCATAAAAGCCATGTGAATAGTCAATACTGCTTCAACAATCCATCAACTGACTCTGACAGAATGGCCAGAAAGTGTCCCAGAATTTCAATTTTTTGATGGTTTAGAGAAAATGCATATTTATCAGAGGTCAGCTTCCTTTTGAAGTTCATCATCCGTATCAGCTCATTTGACATTGATACTCTTCCCTCGAAATTACAGGGCCTGTTCTAAAAAGACAGCTCATTCCTTTAGCACTGCAGATTATGTTAAGTAGTTTTCCTTACAGCATGAGCATATGAAGTATCACTAGTGTCACCAAAGAATTAGACAAAGATTTCTCCCCCCAATTGTGGGTAATAATATAGGCTGATATGAACTGACAGAAATGATAAAGGGGGAAGTTATCTTCAGCTTTACTCTTCCTAATGTCACTGTTTATCGTAGGAAAACCAACATCATCTTCCAGGCATGATGCCTTATTAATCCAAACACACACAAGGTCTTCTCCGCTTCTGTGCGGCTCTTTCCCTTGATCCAGGCATCTCTTCAAGGCAGGGTGGTGATTGCTAAGAATCCCTCTTCTTAAAGTTAAATTCCTACCTGATTACTAGGCAAATATAGATTAAACAATACAGTGAAGTTGATCCCAAGAAGACTGACATTTTGCCAAAATTTTACAGAATAGAGGCATGAAACTACAGAAGAAATGGAATGCATGGTATTTTCTCACCTTTTTAATTTCAAAACATTTCAGAACCATAGAAAACTTGCCAGAGTAGAAGATTCATACCCATATAACCTTCACCTGCCTTCAGAGGTTAACATTTTGCCACATTTGCTTTCTCTGCCTCTTTCTGTATGTGTACTCTATATGTATACATAATTACACACATACTTACATGCATGCACACATACAAACATATGCATATACGTTTGGGGGAATAATTTGAAAGTTACTTGCCAAAATGACACTTCACTCACAAGTATTTAGCAGATCTCTCATAAGGCTAAAGCCGGTCTCCCACATGACCACAGTATACTGACTGCATCTGAGAAATTTAACATTGATACAATATTATCTAATATACAGTCTATAGTCAAAGTCTCCAAATTCTCCCAATAATGTTCTTTATAGCTTCATTTTCCCAGTATCCAATCCACTACCACACACTACATTTAGACATAAGGAGTCGAAACTCCTTTAATCTGGGATAGTGTGTTGGCATTCGTGACAGTGACATTTTAAGCATACTCTAAATAGACATTTCTCCAAAGAAGATATAAATATGACCAAAAAGCACATGAAAAGCAGCTCAACATCACTAATTATCGGAGAAATGCAAATCATAACTACAGTGAGGTATCACCTCACACCAGTCAAAATGGCCACCATCAAAAAGTCTATAAACAATAAATGCTGGAGAGGGTGTGGAGAAAAGGGAACCCTCCTACACTGTTGTTGGGAATGTAAATTGGTGCGGCCATTATGGAGAACAGTATGGAGGTTCCTTAAGAAACTAAATATAGAGCTATCATATGATCCAGCAATCCCACTCCTGGCCATATAGCTGGAGAAAACCATAGTTTGAAAAGATACACGCACCCCATGTTCACTGCAGCACTATTTACAATAGCCAAGACATGAAGCAACCTAAATGTCCATCGACAGAGGAATGGATAAAGAAGTTGTGGTACACATATATAATGGAATATTACTCAGCCATAAAAAAGAATGAAACAATGTCATTTGCAGCAACATAGACAGACCTAGAGATTATCATACTAAGTGAAATAAGGTCAGAGAAAGACAAATATCATATGATATCATTTATATGTGGAATCTAAAAAGATGATACAAATGAACTTATTTACAAAACAAACAGAGGCTCACAGACTTTGAAGACTTCTGGTTACCAAAGGGGAAAGGTGGAAAGGAGGGATAAATTAGGAGTTTGTATTAACATATACACACTACTATATATAAAATAGATAATCAACAAGGACCTACTGTATAGCACAGGGAGCTCTACTCAATATTCTCTAATAACCTATATGGGAAAAGAATCTGAAAAAGAATGGATATATGTATATGTACAACTGAATCACTTTGCTGTACACCTGAAACTAACACAACACTGTAAATCAACTATACCCCAATATAAAACAAAAATTAAATTAAAAAATAGTACTGTACAGCCAAGATTTTTCAAGAATGGTCCTCAGTTTAGTTTTCCTGATTTTTTTTCTCATGATTGCATTCAGATTTAACAGTTTTGGCAAAACTACTGCCTAGCTGACATTACATCTTTTCCTAATGCATCTTAAGGAGCACGTGGTTTCAGGTTGCCCCGTTACTGGCAATTTTAAATTTGATCAGTTGGAAAAGGCAGTGTCTGCTAAATCTCTCCATTTTAATGGTATCTTTTCCCCTTTTTAAGTAATAGACAATCTGTGGGTGACACTTTGAAGACTATGTGAATATTCTCTTGCTCAACAACCTTTAAGCTGGTGGTTAGCATCCATTGCTGACTCTTGCCTAGATCAATTATTGCTATGGTGTGTGCAAAATAAGCATTATATATTATGGAGATAGAGTCCAATGCAAAAGCCCATTAACTCATATATAGAAAACAGTTTTCATCAGGATTGATCCTGTTACGGTTTAATAGTTTCCTCTTCAGTTTCTGAGAAAATGCAACACTATTGGATAATTCTTTGAGTACAGCTGTCAGTTATTTTTCTAGGATAATTCAGATCTATGCAAGGATGGAAATGCACAGATATGAATTGAAATAAGTCCTTTAAAAATAACAAATGGACTTCCCTGGTGATGCAGTGGTTAAGAATCCGCCTGCCAATGCAGGGGACATGGGTTCAAGCCCTGGCCCGGAAAGATCCCACATGCTGCGGAGCAACTAAGCCTGTGCGCCACAACTACTGAGCCTGCACTCTAGAGCTCATGAGCCACAACTGCTGAAGCCCGTGCACCTAGAGCCCGTGCTCCTCAACAAGAGAAGCCGCCGTAATGAGAAGCCCACGCTCCACAACAAAGAGTAGCCTCCACTCACTGCAACTAAAGAAAGCCCGAGCTCAGCAACAAAGACCCAATGCAGCCAAAATTAAAGTATATAAATAAATTAATTAATTAAAAAATATAAAAATAACAAATGGCATGAATGGTCTCTGGCAGTGACATTTACAGTGCATCAAATATCCACATGCTTTCTCACATTTACCAGTTGCCCTTGCAGTGGGGAGGGACCAAGTAACTAGTTCTGACCAATGAGCCGTGAGTAGAAGTGACAAGTCACTTCTGAGCTGAAGTTCCTACAAATTCATAACCCTCATCTCTTTCCTTTGCTTCAGCAGTGACCATGGAGATTGAATGTCGAAATGAGGAGTCAGAACAATAGAAGCAGCCCAGGTTGCTAAATCATTGCATTGGAAACAGTTGCCCTGAAGAGTTGCCTGACCTACAGCAGACTTGGCATGAGTGGGAAATAAACCCCTATGTGCTGAGTTGCTGTGATCTGGGGTTGTTTATTACCACAGCATAGTCTAGTCTATCCTAATATCTCTAAAAGCCAATTTTTGTCAATAGTCAGAATTTTACAGAACCACCTTAGTATTAGAATGGTGGTTTATTAATTTATCCACGGTAATAACGCAATTGATGCAAAAACACTGGTTTTCTACAGAACAACCTTCCCTACCCTTCCCCCTCTCCCTTTTTCCTCTGACAGACAAACTTCAGTATAACAGATGACAATGAGAGCTAGTCGTATCCTGGAGCTGTTTTAGGAGAGCTGCTTTGCAAGCTGGTTGATGTAACATTGTTACCTTGAAATTGGCCATGAAGAGAGTATTACACCCAAAAAAAATGGCAAAATGGTACACATTGGCCCCATTTCCCTCACCCTCATGCAGAGAGCTGGTTGTTGAACATTTAAACAGCACATAACTGACTATTTTCTTTTCCAGGTTCTACAAATAGGAGATGGGCCTATGACCCAATATTCAACAATAAGACTTGAGGGAAAATTGGATATGGAACTTCAAGAAAGACTTCTCTCCCTATTAAAAATGAAACTGTATATATATCCAAAAGAAATGCATGTACATGATCACTAAAAGATATGTAATAGCATGTTCATTATAACACTCTTCACTGTAACCCAAAACTAGTTACCATTCAAATGCTCATCAACAGAACAGACAATGAAATACTATAAGGCAATGATAATAACTTGCAACTACACACAAAAAATGGCTGGGAATGTCACAAACATAATTAGTAAAAGAAGCCAACACAAGACATATTAGATGAGATTCCATTTAGATGAAAGTTCAAAACAGGAAAAATTAATCTGTGGTGTTAGAAATTTTAAATTATACAACTAGTTACACTTGGAGAAGGTAGTTATGGAAAAGAAACCTATGAGAGACTTCTTGGGTCTATTTATATTGTGTTCCTTGATCTGGGTGATGGTTCCCAGATGCATTCAGTTTGTGAGAATATATCAAATGTATGTATACTTAAAATATGTACACTTTTCTGTATGTATAATATACTTCTATAAAATGTTTTTTTTTTTAATAAAGAAAGATAAGAGAAAGAAGAGACGAAAGAAAAGAGAAGAGGCTGACTTTGCTTCTCCTTCCTACATTAAGACATGTCTATGTGAGACCTGGATGCCTAGACCCACGGCAGCCATCTCAGCCAACACAGAGGGGAGCAGAGCTGGATCCCTGAGGACAAAGTTGAACCACTGCACCAATCTTGTAAGTCCTCTGGATCTCTTGTTTTGGAAATAATAAATATCATTTTTGTTTGGCCTACAGTAGTCATGTCATCAAAATTATTCATTCTGATTTTGGATGGAGGCAGCCTTTGGTATTAAATGAAGAAAAAAATCTGAATGTAAGGCTTGCAAAGCAGAATGATTAACCTATTCAATAGTTTTCAATACTGCATCAGATAATCAACAAGGTTGTGTTACTCCATCGGAACTGCTATAACAGAATACCACAGACTGGGTGGCTTATCAACAACAGGGATTTGTTGCTCACAGTTCTGGAGGCTGGGAAGCCCAAGAATAAGGTGCCGTCACGGGTGCCTTTTTTGTGAGAACCCTCTTCCCGTTCATAAGCCAGCACCTTCTTGCAGTGTCCTCACATGGAGAAGGGGCTAGGGATCTCTATGGAGGCTCTCTTATAAAGGCAGTAATTCCGTTCAGGAGGGCTCCACCCTCATGATTAAAACACCTTCCAAAGGCCCCACCTAGGATTTCAACATATGAAGTTTGGGGGGATACAAACATTCAGACTGTAGCAAAGGTTACCTTGGTCATTCTATTTATCAAATCAGGGCCCCCAAGGACTCACCTATCTGCTCAAATGTCACCTCCTCAATAACAAAACTATTTACCTTTACTACTTATATATAAATATTATTTATATTTATTCTGTAATAACAGCATTTCTTCACTCCTGTCGCCTAGTTCTTCCTCTTGCCCTACTTTATTGTCATGAGCACACCTATATCTCTGGAATTATATTCTCTGACTATGTTTCTCTTCTAGGACATGAGCTGTACATCAAAACGAACAGTAGAGAGACATTTTCCACCTCATTCAACGTGGACTCTGTAGTGTCTAAAATTGCGTCTGGCAGAGTGTGGACAATCAATAAATGCTTTTTAAATAAATTAATAAAGAAGGAACGCAGATCTCCAGGCAATATTTAAGCTTTCCACCAAGTACCTATCGGCTCGGTTTGGGTTTCCTTGTTCTCCTTTGTGTCCTACAGTCATGCCATGGTTTCCCTCTTTCTTCCTGCTGGATATGGGTGCCAGGCAGGTCTGGTGGCACTGGGGGAGTTTCCTGTCCTACTGGCACTGGGATTCACCTATGTCACCTAGTTTTATTCTAAACATAGTCCGTGGGTTTTCAGTCTTGCTACCTCATTGTCCTCTTTTTGTAAGAGAATTTTAAAAAGATGATAAACGATGCCTCCCTAAACTGCTGACACCTTCCCAGAAATCCCTCTGTAATTTATCAACATTTTCAAAAATAACCCAATGACAAGCCTCCCTTTTAACACAGTAAGAAAACAGAGCTACAACTTATTAGGACTGAACTTCTGACTAAGCAGAAGCACAGCAGAGCCAATCTAGCATGATTAACATTTCTTAGAGAAGTGACAATACAGGCACCCAGCAGAAACGAACAGGCGTTGAAGCAGGACACACTTCCAAGGATGTGGGGATGAGGCTTTCCTCTCTCATAATCGGAAGAGTGAATATTATCTGCAAAGTCTGTCCATGGAATAAAACATGCCATCAAAATACAAGGCAGAGTTTATGCTAGTCCCGCGACATCCCTGCCAGGCTGCATAAGCCTACAGGTGTCCCTGTGACAGGCGCTACCCCTCAGCCATCAGTACTAAAAATATTTCTTTGCTGCCACTGCGGCAGGGTAAAGACTTTGACATAGTTTACCAGATTTGGCTAAAGCTTTTCCCCTTCTTTTTTTTACTTTCAATGAGGCTCTGAACTCTTCCCCTCAAAACTGAACCTGACAATTGCAAACCAAAGAGATTTAAAAGAACAAATGGGCTCCAAGCTTTCCTTCAAGGCTGTTAAACAGACTTCATGTGCCTTGAGTTCAGCTGTGGGCCAGAGAGAGCACATCCAAGGTTCAGAGCAAATGGAAACATTTCCACAAAGGTAATGGAATGGAACAGCTTCACCTTTTCTCTAAATATTTGGCTGTGTTTCCTCTTCTTTTCATCTGTTTTAAACTCCCAAGCAGCCACTCCCCATGTGATGTGACCTCTGGTATTGAGATGAAATATTTCGAGAGGAAACAGCTTTTTTAAAAACTAAATATGGTATAAAGAAACCAGAAGTAGATGTGATCTGCAGAAATGTGTGAATCATTCTATTGAGATTTGCTCTAAAGGGGAGGAGAAAATGGGGTGATAGGTGGAGGGGCCGAAAAGTCAAGAGAATTTATTTTTTAGATGGAGAAAAATTAAGAGCACATGGATGTGATGCAGAAAGGCAACACTGATTCAGGGCAGAGGGAGGATTTGCCAGAGCAGGCAAGAAAGGATGGCGCTCCACTTCGGAAGAGGAGGGCTTGAAAGTTCCTTCTGAGCAAAAGGAATGAAGGCAGAGACCATGGGTGAAGACGCCAGGTTGGTAATGTGATGGGGAAGGCGTGAGGGTGTTCTATTCCGATGGCTTCTTTTTTCTTCATGAAACAAGAAGCAAGAATAACAACTACAAGTGGGAACGAGGGATAAGAGAGGAGAAGGTTTGAAATGGTTGCCTAAGAGAACAGGAGAGCGAATGGTCTTGGGAAAATCATCAGACTCGCCAGCAGCTCAAAGGACTCATGAGTACTTCCTGGTCTAGAATGTCAAGGGAAACCAGCTACCATGATGGGTTTTCTCCAGCTGTGTTTAGCTGGGTGAGTGCAGGCAATGAGTAAGCAAAGAGTTGAATATAATCAGGGTTAGATTTTTGACAAGTGAATACAAAGAAAAGAGAAAGGGGCAATGTGCGCAAAGTATAGGCAAGAGAGGAATTATAATTATGGCAACTAGAATCCAAGCTGGCACGGGGCAGGGGAGGGTGGAAAATGAGGACAGGAAGGGGACAAGGGCTGGTGAAGAGGTGAGAGGAGTGATGGATTTCAGGTCACAGTGGGGCTGAAGGATTGTTGAGTTGAGGTACTACTGGGCACAAGGGCCCTCGAGAAGTTATCCTCACTGCCACAGGGGGCTCCAGTAGTAGGATAAATGGAGGAGCAAGTTGTCAAGGATAGATAAAGAGCAGAGACAGTCCCCCTATTGTTTAAGGCTGCTATGGGAACAGACAACTCAGACTAGAGCTGTCTTACGGAAAGATAAAACTGTCTAGTAAGGAAGAGATTAAAAAGGATTAGGAGAGGATGGAGGAGAGCTCCTAGGTATAAACATAGACCTGGGAACATCCCTTTCCTTTATGAGATTTTAGATGTAAGAAAGCAAGATATCCGCGAGAAGGGAAAACATCCTTGAACAAATTTCTGGTGGCAGCCCCAGCAATGACCCACATCCAGGAGCCTTCCTGCCTCCTTTAAGATTCATAAAATCAAAGACTGTTATTGTTGGATTTCTAGCCGAACCCATTTTACAGATGAGTAACTAAGAATCAAAGAGGTGGGAGGATTTCCCAAAAGCCACACAGCTACAATGCTGACATTCTGACTCACTTTTTAAAAGGGAAGATTACTGTCTTCATGTCAGCTGAACCATATGAAATTGACATTTTATAGGTCAAAAGTGGTTGCAGGGCTTCCCTGGTGGCGCAGTGGTTGAGAGTCCGCTTGCCGATGCAGGCGACACGGGTTCGTGCCCTGGTCTGGGAAGATCCCATGTGCCGCGGAGCGGCTGGGCCCGTGAGCCATGGCCGCTGAGCCTGCGCGTCCGGAGCCTGTACTCCGCAATGGGAGAGGCCACAGCAGTGAGAGGCCCGCTTACTGCAAAAAAAAAAAAAAAAAAAAAAAAAGTGGTTGCATATTGCCACTTTCATGTTGTCAGCTTAATGCACGCTGGCATTCTTTCCATTATAGCAGAGTGTCAAGAATGGTTTTCCTTTTTTAAAATAAAGTAGTGCTCACTTGGTTCCTTACTAACTCTCCAAATTTTATCAAGAAAATGTTTGCACAAAGCTCTGTGGAATTAACAGTAAAGAATCTCCTAAAACTGAAGTTAAATTTAACCTCTAGTAAGAAAATGATAAAGAATCCAAAAGTAATGGGTAAGAGCAGCCATCCGGAGCTGTGACTAAGAGATTACTGTTGACCCTCAAATCTAAAGGTGACCTGGGAAAGGTATAATTGGATTATGTTTATAAATATAATGCTTATGGCTAAGGAATTACATTGTGTATTAGGAAAAGGAGAATGGTCAGCAAGGTGTCTATAAAAGGAAAAACAGAGTCAAATCCAAGAAAGAGTGTTTTGCAGGAGTCTCCACCCATCCCCATTAGAGGGATATGCCACCTCGGGGATGGATGCCATTGGTCTACAAAGCTCAATGACACCAGCCAAGAAACTCATGTCATCACCTCTGAAAGCCACAATCTCTTTGTGAAGACAACCTGGTCCCCCGGGATATGACCACAAAGAGAGGCTGCCCGTGTCAGATCACACAGAGGTTGGAATTTCTGGTGGTTATGTTTCTCATCAAATATTCATAAATCAGCTTTGTTACTTTTCACACATCAGTCTCTGTTCTTGCAGAATGTGGTTAATGTACATTGGTGTTTGAGACATAATGAATCAGATGCATATCCCTGGGCCCATCAGCAGACTTTCCTCACCTGCCAAAGTATTCCTGCTCCTCTTGGCCTGAGGGTGGGTCATGGGGAGGTTCTCAGCCTGTGTGCAAGGCAGGCTAGACAGGCCAGGGAGTTAACACCTTCATCCAAGAGCGACTCTCAACCAAGCAAACGTTGGTGGATAAATATCCTAACTTCCTCACCCCTCAGTGGGAAAACTGAGGCATACCCTGTACTGTCTCCCCAAGGGTCTTCAGGGAAAACTAAAACTGAGATAGATAAGTCAGCATGCTAAGAAATCACATTCCTCGCCCTTCAAAACCAAATGAGGGCTATAGTGAATTCAACAAGGTATTTGGAAGGTCACCCATGAGGATCTGTCTGGAAGATGATCTGGCTTTGCCCAAAGAACTACAACCTGCCCCAAAACTCATGCAAGACCACCGAACTGCACTTGAACGATAATAGAGATGCGGCTTTTCCTCACATTTTTCTCTCTAAACTCTACACGATAAGCATTAGACAGTACATGGGAGTCTGGTAAATGATTTCTTACTGTCTTCTCCCATGTGACACGTTTATAACTGGTTTCCTAGGAAAAGAGAAGCCCAAAGCCTGAATTACACATTGACTTGAAGTGGTTAGAAGTATATGAAAAGGAACATAGAAAGACAAGAACAAAGATAAAAGCAGGTAGTAAGCAAGGGCAAAGAGTGGTAAACAGCCAAGTTATCAATAGTAGACACCGGAAGTGACGAGAGACAGTGTTCTAGCAGCCACCATGATAATAACAGACAGCAGAGTTGAGCCCTGAGCTGTCGGTGGCTAAGTGCTTTGCATACTTTAGTCTCACTATAACACTTTTTATTATTTTATTCTCACAATAACACTACTAAGTAGTTATTGTTGTTGTTCCATTTTGCAGGTGATGAAAACGAGGCTTGAGGTTAAGTCCAAGCTAAACCACTGGTAAGCAGTAGCGTTAGGATGTGTGCTGAGGCAGTCAGTCCTCAGCCCACGCTCTGCAGCTACTCTGTTCTGTTGCTCTTTTCTCTGTGCTGGACAAAGCCAGGAAGAGTTATGTCTCAGAAGGTTATATTTTGAAGGAGTGAGCATAAGGAGGGAATAGGAGATCCACAAAGCAATGCAGGACATAGGGTCAGGCCTGCTTATTCTGGAAAATGCTGAGGCCACTGCAGTACAAAGAAAGTATGAGTCTGGAAGTACCGAGCAACTGAAGACCTGCCCTGGGGTGGAACCCATCACTCAGTGCAACACCTCATCCTCCCATGGGAACACTCCCCACTAGAAGAGCTTGGTGGGGAAGAGGCAACAGAGACAGTTCAACATTTCTCTTGAGAAACTAAGGCAAAAGCTGTGACTGGAGAAAATGGGAGCACGCGCATAAATGGGATACCACATCACACCTACTGAAAGTGAAATGACAATCAACATCAACTGTTAGGGAGGATGTGGAGCAACTGGACATCTCCTACATTGCTAGTGGGTGTATAAAATGGTACAACCGCTTTCAAAAATGGCCTGGCCTTTCCTTATAAGATTAAACACCAACCTTACTACCCAGCAATTACACTGCTCAGTGTTTACCCTGAAGAAACAAAAGATGCCTCAAACTGTTCACAGATGTCTTATTCACAATAGCCAAAAATCAGAAATAACCTAAATGTTCAACCGACGAATGGATAAACAAATTGTGGTATGTCCACACACTGGATACAACTCAAAGAAAAAAGGAAGGAATTACTGATAATATACAACAGTGGACCTCAGAGGCATAGTAATAGGCATGACAGTACATACTTTCTAGAACAGACTAAACTAATGATGACAGAAATCACATCAGTGGTGTGACTGGAGGGCTGGTGAATGACTAGAAAGGGACACAAAGAATATTTTCAGGTGATACAAATGTTCTATCTTGACTGGGGTGTGGGTTATATATACCTGTACATTTGTGAAAACTCATAGAACTGTAAAACTTAGATATCTGCTTTTCCTTAATGGAAATTACACCTAAAAAGTTCTTTTTTGAGAGAAAAAAAAATAACTGCATCAGTAGACTCACTCATATGTTATTAAGTTTAAGGACAGCTGGAGGAAGTCTTTGTTGCAGTTTGTGATTCAAGTAACTGTTATTTCCCACAGGAATAAATGTCATAACTACAGAGGAATCCTTCGGTTTTCCTTCAAGTACAAAGTATTATCACATTCATTTCTTTTAGACAAAATACTGGGTCTAAATTGCAGTGGGTCTCCCTACACTAACAAATTGTGTTTCCATCTGACACATTTGTTAATTTTCCCCTCTATGCACATATTATAATTCTCTTGGGAGGACCTAATAGGTAGAGATTATGCATCAATGCCAAAGTTCCTCCAATCTGATATAAACTGATTTCTCTTTAAAAATTGAACAAGTAATTCATCATAAGAAGAGTTAAATTTTTGACATCACAGAGGAAAGAAATGATTATCATTGAAGGTGTTGGGAAAAGTAGAAAGAAGGGGAAAAAATCAGGTACGCTAAAATTCAAATGCTTACTTTGTGATGAACACTGGAGAAAGTGCTTTGCATATGCAATCTCATTAATCCTCAGAGCACCCCTGCCAAGCAGGTGTTACTATAACATAGGTGACATGAGGAAACTGAGCCTCCTAGAAATTAATGTGCCTGAAGTTCAGAGCTAGTATGCTATACTCTAGGTCTACATTACTCCACGGCCTACATTTTTGTTGCCTAAGAGGATATCCATCCACTTATACATTCAACAGATGTTTATCAAAGTGCCCAGTGTTCCAGGTATTAAGAACATAACTGTCAGTAGCAACCCATTCCCTGCACTGTTGGAGCTTGTATTCTCTTTGGGAATGTGGTGGTTTTAAATTATGTCTCCAGATTCTTTGAAGCTCTTTTCAATAACTGGTGCTTAATTTCCCTTCCCCTGCATGTCGACTAGACTTAGTGACTTATTAGTAACAAATAGAATAAGTTAGAAGTGGTGTGTCACTCCTGTAAGTAGGTCTTAACAGACTATGGCTGTCTCTTTTGGATCACTGGCTCTGGGGAAAGTCAGTGGCCTGTGGTGAGAACACTCAATCAGCCGTGTGGAGAGGCCCATGTTGTGAGGAACTGAGGCCTCCTGCCAACAGCCATGGGAGTGAGCTTGAAAGTAGACCCCCTAACCTCAGTCATACCCTCCAGAAGAGACTGTAGCCCTGATCAATACCCTGACTACAACCTGATGAGAGAACCTGAGCTAGAGGCATCCAGTTAAGTTTCTCCTGAATTCCTGATCCATAGTAATTGTGAGTTAAACATTTATTGTTTTTAGCCAGTAAACATAGAGGTAATTGGTCACACAGCAATATAACGTATAAAGATGTGCTGGGAAGAATCAAAGAATTAAAAGAAATAGAAAAGTGCTAGTGTTGTTTTAGGTAGGGTGGACACAGAAGGCATCTCTGTGGGTTTACTGTTTCACGTGAGACACGAAGATGGAGAAAAGAGAAGTGTTCGCTGGATTGGGGAGCATGAAGTTAGCTGGCTCCCTTGACAAGATCAGTTACAGTAAATGGTGGAAACCAAGACCCAGTTAGTATAACCCAGAGAGTAAATGGATAGAAAGAGGTAGAGGCATTATTTTTATGTGTCTTCCTAAAATCCTAGCTAGAGGAACAGAAATGCAAGGGAAGCTAGCATGGGATATGACAGGGTCATTGATGGTGATGGTGTTTTGTCATTGTTGCCCATTTGAGATGGGAGGTATTCGTATGAGCATGTATGAGAAAAATCCAGTGAAAGGAAATGACCAAGCTGAGGATGGGCAATCTGGGCATAAATACAGGGATCAGATAGGAATGATATTTCCTGCATCGGGGTAAGAAAGGCTCGGGTAGGCAGAGATGTTTATGTGAAGCTCTGTGGATATGAAGATGAGCAAGTTTCTGGCTAGATTTATTGAGGTAAAATTCCTTTTAAGATGTACGTTAATTTTTAATTATACCATTATTACCTAAAATACTAACCACAAGAACCCTAAATGTGTTAGTTTTCATTTTTAATATACTGCTTTGGGGTTTTGTATCTTAATACCTCAGGTTCATAATCATGATAAGTTAAACACAAGTTCTCCAATGTTATCTTTTCATACCTTTATATTTTTGTTGTTTTGAATTTTTCACATTTAGTTCTTTAACCTGACCAACTTATTTTAGTATACATAATGAAGCACAGATAGTCTTCTACATGGATATTCAGTTTTCCCACTTACTGGATTGTTCACTGTCTCTACATTAATTGGAAATGATACCTCTACTAAATTCTCATATAAACATGAGTCTACTTTTAGACTGACAATTCCTTCCACTGATATATTGGTCTATTTCTGTGTCTAGACCATACTCTTTTTCTATTATGAAATATAAAATACACACAAAAAGGGCATTCATTACACACATACGGTTTAATGAATAGTTATAAAGTAAATTCTCAGGTAACCATTCAAGTTCAGATAGGCAACATTAGGGGTCCCTGTAAGCCCTCCAAATGTCCCTTCCTATTTAAAACTTTTCTCTCCTCTACATGTAACCATTATCCTGAATACACACACACACGCACAAGTACACACGTATACACACATATATGTGTGTATGTATATATGTATACACACATACACATTCATAGATATATATCCATAAACAATACAGTTTAATTTTCTTATACCTCCCTTTTAAAATTATTATAGTAAATTTTGATATCTGCCTGTGTTAATTCTCTTCACTACTACTTTTTATCCCACATTTTTTCCCATTGTTTGGGGAATGTTCTTTTCCAGATATGTTCTGGAATCAGATTTGATAGTTCACAGAATTACATTAGCATTTCGGTTGGTATTACATTAAATTAATAAATTATAATTCTTACCATCAGTTCTAAGAACTTGACATTAGTGAAGGGAGACATTGGAAAGTCCCTACTTTATATATATTCACACCTTATAATGTTTTCTTTATATATGTGTATATATTTCATTTTTACATATTTTCTTTTAATTATATTTACACCAGATTTAATATTGCAGGTGAAATTAATAGTAGCCCCTTAAAGCCATGTCATTATTACAACTAAAAACACATAAGATTATCTACTAAAGACCTTTGTTTCCAATTAGCAGCAAAGGGCAAATGGATTCATGCATCCTTACCAAAAATAATTATTATAATAATCATATGCTCTTTACTAATAGCCTAAAGCACAGAAAAAGCACGAATTCTGAATACATAAAATAACTTGTACTCGATATCCATTCCAATACGTATATTCTACAGTAAAATGCATGTTTCCACATACTAAACTAGACTTCCAACTCTCAATAGCAACATTTGTAAGAGAATCTCTCATAGGACTACTGACATAACCAGGTACCTTTTCTGCATGGTCTGGAGATCAAGCCACTGAAATACTAACAATGACTTTTCTGGGTTTGTGGGGAAAATGTAGCTCCTAGTGAGTTTCTATTAGCATGGGGCAAAATCAGATGAAAAAATACACATTAAATAACTCTTCTAGAACCCTCTTCACCTCTGGTTCACTTTCTCCAAGCACTAAATCAGATTAGGAAAATTATATCAGAAAGAAATAGAACATATAAAGTGCAATTTAGAAAGGCCAATATTTACTCTAGAAAATAGCTCACTTGATGCTTCTTCAGCTCTGATATTCAAAGTAAAGTTAATTCATTCTGCCTCTAACTTTACTTCCAGTTTGAATCTAAAATAATATTTTCTCAATCAAAAGCAAAATGTTATCTAGGTCCTGAGGGATGCTGAGATGTTTATGCTATACACGTCATGAAATAAAATTGGGCATATGCCATCAACACATCTACATTCATTTAGAAATGCATATTTGTATTAGTGCTAATCTGTATTTTTAATATTAGAAAAACTAATTTCTGTATTTAGGTAAAAATATATGTACAACTACACATCTTGGTTATTTTCTTCCCACACCCATTATATTATTTAGTTTACACATACCTCTTTGGAGACTGATAGTCTAAGCCATACAATCACTGAATATTAGCTTTCTCTGAACAAGCCTTTTCACACGCTATTACCATTTGAACATTAAGCAGATAGAGACTGAACTTCCTTTGAGTGTATCCCATCCATAAATCATGTACTTTAAAGGTTATAATCACACAGTATGTCATAACTTAGTCTTCTCATACATCATCAAAACCCTAACATGCTTGTTCCTTTACTTATCTGGCTATTATGATGATGATGATTTTTCTTTTATTGACAGAGGTCTCAGACTTTGTGTCTTTTTTCATGAGATGACCATGCCTAACAGTGCATCCTCACGAATAAAGGTAAGAATTGAAATGGACAATGTAAAGTCCTCTTTTAAATTGGCAGCCATCACTGATACTTACAAATATAGCTGTATAGCACTGGGCAAATGAAATGCCTTCTGTCCAGATTATTAAATCTTAATGGACTACATTTCTAAACAGAGTACATCACTGTCTCAATTTTGGATTTTAGGGACAGAATTGGGTAAGCCTGGGAGAAAGGTGCACATCATCCTTCATGAATTTACCAGTGATAGAAAGGACAACTGTCTAAAATAAGGTATAAAAAAATGAAGGGAGAAATTTCAGAAAAGCTTGTCTGGGTCAAGTGTAAATAAGACAGCTCCCCCAAAGAAGACTCTCTTGAGAGTGGGAATTAAGAGGATGCTGTCTTTCTTGTTATGAAGACTGGAGGAGCAAGTAATTTAAAACAGGTATCACAGATACCATGTACTACATTTCCTTAAATCAGGATGCTGGAGTTAAGTAGTATCAAGGTTAGACCTCTTTCCCAACACCAAGAATCTCATGCCCGACGGCCTCCTCGGAATCATTTGGATCACTTGCCATCAGCTAACAGACAACGCAAAGTCAACATGTCTGAACCTGGACTCCTGATCTTCTCTCCCAAACTAGTTCTATCCATAGCTGTCCTCACTGAGGTGGGGGCAACTCCTTCCTTTCAGTTTCTTGTGTCAAGAACCTTGGCACTATCCTTGACCCTTTCCTTCTCTCACACCAACATCTAGTCGCTCGAGGAAGATAGAGTCCCTTGGCCCTAGCTTCAGTAGGCATCCAGATTCCAACTACTTCTCACTTCCTCCGTGTGTTCTAAGCCACCATCCTCTGCCCCCCAGATCAATGTAAAATCTCGGAACAGGTCTCTTAGTCTCTCCCTTTGTCCCTATGTAGTCTGTTATCAGTCATCAGTCAGAATAAATTGAAAACAAGAAAAAAATGCCAATCAAGTCATGCAAATTTCTGCTCAGAACCCTGCATGGGCCTCATATGTCACTCAGTGAAAGTCTAAGTCTTTACAATGACCTTCAGAACCTTCCATGACTTACTGCCCACTCCACTCCACCCCTCCCCCAATTCTCTCTCTGAGACCATCTCCTATTACTCTCCCCCCTGCTCAGCCACTGTTCCTTCCTGATGGTCTCCATAGATGTCAGATGCACTCATGCCTTTGTAATGTCTATTCCCTCTTCCTGGAAAATTCTTCCTCCAGATATTCCCTCCCTCACCTCTTTCTAGTTTTTCTCTGACCCCATCTTCTCAATGATGCCCACCCTTACCATCTTATTTAACACTGCATCTCTCCCTTCCCCCACCCTACTCCACCCCAGCTCATCTAACGCCTCTTATCCTGTTCTCATTTGCAAAGCTCTTACCACCTTCTAATACACTTCACTGAATTTCAGACACCATCAGTTGTGAATCATACCATCATCCTGATATGACACATAAAACTATGACATGCCATTGATTATAAGATACATCTTGATTTCAGGGATGTTAAAATGTGATTCTTCCCTGGGAACTCTGTGCCAGGCATTGTGGATTCAGTAATAAAAGAAATAGCATCTGCTCTCAAGTGGAACTTCCAGTCCAGTTGGAAGCGTGACTATAAATCAGAAATTGAATTACAGCGTGCTAACTGCTATGATGACTACAGAGTCTCAAAGGAGGCCCCCGGTCATCAAACACAAAGCTAAAGAGAGGGTACGCATGGTTGTCTACTTTTTTTGGCCAACCTGTGGAAATGAGACAAATAATAAATAGTACTGACATGAGAGGCACCAAGTAATATATCCAACAAAATATCATTTTATATATGTATGTGTGTGTGTATATATATATATATGTCATACATATATGACAACCTAAATCAAGCCTAAATTTATTAACCCTGGGACTCAATTTTTAATTTACAATACAATGTTATAACTCTCTGTAAAAAAGAAAAGCTAGAAGCATTCTGTCAGCTGGGTCTCATTTAATATGATGCTCTCAAAGATCCTGAAGGCTTGGGCTTCCCTGGTGGCGCAGTGATTGAGAGTCTGCCTGCCGATGCAGGGGACGCGGGTTCGTGCCCCGGTCTGGGAAGATCTCACACGCCGCGGAGCGGCTAGGTCATGCCTGGCCGCTAAGCCTGCACGTCCAAAGCCTGTGCTCCGCGGCGGGGGAGGCCACAGCAGTGAGAGGCCCGTGTACAGCCAAAAAAAAAAAAAAAAGATCCTGAAGGCCAAAACAGCTTTCATCTCCTTGTTTAATAGGTTTAATCATGCTAAGAATCTTCCATCTGTAAAATTCTTCTAACTATGCCAACTGCCGTTCAATGCATGAATCAAACTATGATGTAAGACTTTAGCAAGTATAGGGTATATCAATCAACAACAATTCTACAATGAAATCATAATTTAAGTCCCACTAAAAGGTAAAAAATAAAATTAAATAGCAGAAGCCAGTGTCCTCTATAATGACACAACCAACCACAGGAATCACAGACAAGGCCAAAAATATAGATAGTGCAGGTTTTTACTGGTTTAAACTTTAATGAAAAGGACTATTCCTGATATTCCTGTTGTATTTCTACATTATGACACAGAAGCTTGTTTAATTTTTTGCTTTGGGGCTGCCACTGCTGAGATACAGGATTGGGGATTGAAGAGTAGCTTCCAAGATGAGAGGTGGGTGGAAAATAAATCCAGTTTGGGATATATTTTTAAGCTATCACCTAGATGGAGACATCTAGCACAAGTTGGAAATATGGCTTTGATGCTCAGGGGAGAGGTTGGAGCTGGAGACACAGATTTGGTGATCAACACTGTAGAGAGCACTGTGAGAGCCATCAGGCTGTATACAATTATAGAGGGAGAGAGTAACCTATCTCAAAAAGAGTGAAGAAAACCACAAAGTGATGGTGAGGGGAAAGAGAGTTAAGAAGGAAGGCAGTGATGGAGAACCTTGAGTGGTCAGGTGGATTGAGGATTAAAATGATTTTGTTGGATTTTTAGGTTATTTTTTCACATTTGCTAAGAACTCTGACATTGGGCTTGCAGATGGAGTTCTGGAAGGAAGAATGAGAAAAAAAGCCTAGTCCTAGGCTGGAGAGAGAATGTGAGAAAACAGGATCATATTAAGATATTTGGAAGAAAAGGGGTAGAGAGGGCAGTTGCTGGAGGAGAAAGGCAAGTAGTACTTGATAAGAGTTTGTGGGTTGAGGACAAGAAGGTAAGAAAGAGAAACACTGAATACACCAGCAAAATATAGGGCTCATCTGGAGCTGCCAAATCCTAGATCAGGTGAAGTATATCACATCAAAGGCTCATGGTTTGCAGGAGGTTGATGTTATTAATAGATGAGCCTCAGGGAGCAGAGAAGTCAATCACAGATGGGCTGCCTTCTCTGTGAAGTAGAAGGCAGGACCACATGGAAGAAGCAAGAAGGAACCTAACAGACATGCAGTCACCACTGATTAGAGTTTCCCAGTCCTCCTTACCTAAACTCTCTTACACTTACAAATGAATAAAGGAATAGATTGATCAAATGCATGTTAAATTGAACTAAATGTAGTTCAGCTTCAAATGAACATTTTCTTTAATTTCAGTAAGTCTTCATATTATGCTAGATTCACTTTAACTTTCATTGTATCTTCTGGCTTTCACATAAACTTATACCTTTAACTAAATATAATAATCCCTAGATATTTCTGCAGTCTGTTTCCTATGATCATTATGAGCATTCCTGACATTAATAAAGTGTTCTAGGAAAGGATGTAAAAAATTCTTCCATAATTAAACAGATTGAATCCATTTTTCTCCTCCAAGTTGGCAAATTAACATATAACCATATTTATATTATTTAAATTATCACTGTGCCTTAGGATACTCACATACCATTTCTATGAATACAACAATAAATGCAAACCAACAAAAGTTTGGTGATGAGTGACAGTGAGCAAAGAATTTCAATGTTACAGCTTCAAAGTGGCTGTGATAAAATGTGCTTGTTCAGCTGAATCACAGCATCTGTTTTGTCAACTTCTCAAGTTTATCAAATCCTTTTCTAGCCTCTCCATTTCCCTCTGAGTATATCTCCTTGGAAAAGTATCAAGTCTCCGAGTAAAAAAGACTGTTCTCTCCAGATATGGAAATGCTGAAAATGTTTCATTTTATAAAGAATTGCTCCAAGACTAGGATGACATAAAATTAATATCTTAACAGGAAAAAAAAGAAGTCCAAGGAGTAGCAGAGGAAAGTGTTTGAATCAGCAAAAACTTTCTGATAGTAACTTTGAAAAAGCTGGCCATCAAGAAAACTCTGGTTAATACGGTCATGTGTTGCTGCTTGCAAGCGTTATGTCCAGTAGGGCAACACAACACCAAAATAATTACTGGAGAAAGTAGCACAGCTGTAGATCATGTCAAAATGTCCAAAGGGCAACTCATGGGGCAGTCTACAGGTCAGAAAGAATGGTGTCCTGAAATGGACTGACCCACCCAGCCTGCCTCTCAGTCACAGCGGTCCAGAGAACTTCGCCCCGCCCATCTGTCCATCCTCCATTCTTAGCGCACAGGCCTTTGTCATGATGCTTGTCATGTCATGATTGAAAGATTGCTGACCATGGGACCATGGCCCCAGTCCAGCAGGATGAAGAAAAGAGACAGCAAAAGACAGAAAGACTAGGGGGTAAGCCCAGTGAGTCTACCCATTTATAAAAGGCTTTTCCAGAAGTCCATTCAACATACAGATGACTGTGCCTCACTGGATGAGAAGCTGAAAAGTTGGATCTTTCCAACTTTGATGGAAAAGGAAGGCAAGGGAGAAGTATCAATAGATTGTGACTGACTTAGAGTACCTAGCCCACAGTACCTTCCAGATGGGACACAGTAAGTGCTCAATGAATGTTTACTATTGTGCAATAATCCATACCCTCCATATGACACAAACATGCCATGTCCGTCCTAACTCTAGCCTCATCTCATTTTGCGTCTTGCTTCCATGGTCCAGTGGAGCAAACTTTCCCCTCTGTTGAAACCCTACTCCTTTTTTAAGAAAAAATCTTAAAATTGCAATGTCACACACACATAGAGAAGGACACAAAATGTTAAGTGTACAACCTGTTTAATTTTGATAAACTAGGCACAATCCTGTAAGAAGAAACAGAACATTTCCAAAGCCACAGAAGCTCATTACTTTTATATTATACCGTTAACTATACTCCAAGATATGCCTATATAATCAAAATGTGGATAAGAGGACTTAGTAATCTATTCTATGAATAAGAAATGCCTGGTAGAAATCAGACAGACCTGGATTTTCAAAATACAGAATATGTTTCTTTTTTTTTTTTTTTTTTTTTTTTGTCTTATAGGATCCATACTGGCCATTTGGAAAGTGTCACAAAAGAGTGTCCTGTTGGGAGTCCACCATACTGCCAGTAAGACAGCTAAAGACAGGTTCTAGCAATCCCAAATGAATTTAAGCTGCACTGCTCTGTGGATTTTACACAGGTTTAAATATGGGTGTACTTAAGTGCTTCCAAATAACACATGGTACAGCTGCTAAAAATAGCAAGAATAAATTATTCTTCCCTAAATTTATATTTAAGTCAAAAGAAAAGAGCACTGATGGAGCCACAGTGTTGGCTTAGCTTTATTAACAATGACTTACATAACACATCAAATTCACACACATCACCATCCTTTATTCTCACCTTAAGCATGACGTGACCCATTCTACAGATAGGAAAAATAAGGCAGAGAGAAGAAAGGTACTTGCCTGGTTTCATAAACAGCAAGCATGATCCCACCTCCAGGCCCTTGCACTGGCTGTACCCTCTGCCTGGAATGCTGGTCCCCTAGATTTCCACAGGGTGCTCCCTTGCCCTTCAAATCTCTGCTCTTTACTTCTAATCCAAAGTACAGCTTCCATTTTCCCTAATCATTCCCTAGGCTTACTGATTTTCAATTTTGGAGAGGTAGGAGAATTGAAGGATGAGAATGGTCCCTTGGGCAAGTTACTTAATCTCTCTAAGTCTCAATTTCTTATTTATGAAATAGAAGAACTGATACCTACTCTGCATGGTTATGAAAAGGATCTGGATATATATGAAAGAGAAAGATTATGTTTGTGTGTGTACATTTACAGTGGTGTGCTGGTAAATGTTTAACAACTGGCTCTCAAAAAAAAGTTCCTGATATTGCTACACGCAGATTTGGGAATGGATGGGCAGAAAACACACCATTATATAGTATTTCCCCCATACATACAATAGAGGTAACTAACCACAAGAGCATAGATAATAGTAAAATGTAGTAAGTAATGAGTAAGCAGTGGGTTTTGAGCGTTTATTACTTTTTCAAATAAAATGTGTTTAATTGTACATTTACATAATGTAATTTTTAATAATGGCTGAAAGTGAGTTCACTCTAAAACACTGCTCTGCGTGGGGGGTGGGAGTGGAGTGGGAGGAATAATACACAAACCAAAGCCAGTGCTATTTACAGGAAAGAAAAACTAAAATATTTGTTTTCTCTAAGCAGACATAAATTAAAGGAAGCACTGACTTCATCAAATGTGATCATATATCACTGATGCCTCACAGCAGGTTTAATCATGGGGAAGTGGCAGCTACTTCCGTGCTAATGCACAGCAACTCTGAGACATATTAAACTGAGAATTACAGGGAAACTCAACCAAGGAACCGCAGAAAATGTGTCCCCAACCAAAAGGCAGCGATCTATCCCTGATGAGCATTTTGTCACAATAGATGCCGGTTTCTAGACTGAAACAGATTTCCATAAAGTTTGTCAGGGCACATCCTCAAGTCATTACAGACCCAGACAAGCTTTAAATCGGGCTCAGGGTGAATTCCCTCTAGCACCACCACCCAAATTCTAAATGTCAACCAACTTCAGCTGTGGTAAAATCCCCGTTCCGTTGGGGGATGTGATCAAAGCAGGGGAGAGAAACACCGTAGAGTTGGCCTCAACATGAGATTTAAAAGAAGAAGTTTCCATCCACTATTAAAGGTACTGCTGCGCAGGTGCAGCGCGGAGATAAACCTGGTTCCCACTTTGCAAAAAACACAAAAGGCATCACAGGAAGTGCCCTGCCCGTTCCTGTGCTCTGCTCCTATCCAATCCACTGTCATGCTTTCACCCATGCTGAAATTAGATACAGTCAGCCTTCCACATGTGCGGTTCTGTATCTGCAAATTCAACCAACCATGGATCAAAACTATTCAGAAAAAAATTCCAGAAAGTTCCAAAAAGCAAATCTTGTATTTGCCACATGTTGGCAACTATTTACACATTATTTACATTGTGTTAGGTATTCTAACTATCTAGTGATGATTTAAAGTAAGCAGGAAGATGTGTGTAGGTTATAGGAAAATACTACACTGTTCTATATGCGACTTGAGCATCCTCGATTTTGGTATCTGCAGGAGGTCCTGGAACCAATCCCCCATGGATACTGAAGGATGACTATATTGGGGCCAATTTATGCCTAACCCCATCCATCACTGAAAGTCCTTCCTGATATGTTACATATTAAAGAGGTTCCAAGATCCGGCTTAATCCCAGCATTATCCTATCATCACAAGGCAGAGAGAAGACAGTTAAACCCAAGGGGTAAAACTTACCTTGAGCCAGGTAGCAAGGGAACACACACAGCCATGCAGGTAAACCCCAGGTCTTAGAGTTTTCAACAACCAATCACAAAGTAAGGATGCAGAAGGATATACAGGTGAACAAAGATCCAGGCCCCGTCTTCAGATCTCTCGGTCTACTCACTGAGATGCCCCTAATACAATGTGGCCTCTGGAATTGAACCTACTACAATAAGGCCCCTGGAAGGCCTTGAGAGCATTAGTAGTTGAGCTGCAGTAGAGTTCACAGTATGCAGTTTGGGCTGAATGAATCAATTATTTGTAGAAGTATGTTCCAGTTCGCCTGCAGTCGCACCCTGGGTACTTCTGAACATCTCTATACGATGTCTTCTGCTGTCTTTCTTCTTTATGGAACACTCTATGTGACGGCAGTTCTGCCTTATGCACAACCCTTAGTCCAAGCAGGTGTCATTTTTGCTTCATCTTGCTGCCAGGCTTCATTTCTCGGGGAACAGATGGCTATCAAACTGCTCTTGCCTTCAGAATACACACCAGATGCCCTCACAGATCAAAAAGAAAAACTAGGCTCTTCAAGGTGTGAGCACTTAAACTCTAAGCTTAAAACTCACTTAACTTTCAAGTCTTCCAATAGGAAGAAAAAAGTTTCCATTAAGCCATTCCATTGTTTTTCCTAAAGCCTGGCTCATATAAAGATTTTACTTTTGCCATCATTAGGAAGTAGTATTAAAGGTGACTTCAAAAACACCACAAGCTAGACCCTGCACAGACTATGAAGGGTTCACTGCATTCAGTAGATGCTGCTGGCACTGTGCCTGAATCCTCTTTTCCTGGTGCCATATACAGTGGTACGGCAAATACAGGGAAGGCCAGGATTTCTTGGGGAGAGCCAAGCAACTGTCTTCTGAATTTCTTACTGAGGCTCCAGGAGAGGCTGAAATAAAGCAACTCCTCTCCCTTAATCTCCAGAGACTGTTACAAAGTCACTCTGGAGGACTTTAGGGGCTAGCATCAGCCCAAAATTGTCCCAGGAAAAATACCAGCAAGACTGAATGGCTCGTTTCCCCATAACCCTAACCACATGAATTCGCAAAAAGATACTGGTGCAAATGGGTGGGGGGAGGTCTCTCCATACCTAAGATACAAGCAAATGAATACACATCAGCTTGAATAAGTTTAGGAAGGAGCTGTCAGAGAATTTAAATTAAGGAACTTCTTCCTTAGCATAGCTCTCTACTGGAGCTTCCAGATGGCTTGCCCATGGCAGCTAAAAGAGCCTGCCTCATGCTAAAGCAAAGTAAACTGTACCCCGAAACTTCCTCTACCGCTTATGTTGTGGGGTTTGAAATTCCTGCAACCAACTGCTTTGGCTCAAGGCTTTGGGGACCAAGGTGAAGATACAAACCATGCCACACCATTAAGCTGTGGCATCTTATACAGAACCAATGTGTTTGCCTATCACAGAGCAAATAGTGCAAAAGGGGCCCCAGGAAACAGAGGCTTTTATTATTTATTTTATTTATTTATTTATTTATTTTGTGGTACGTGGGCGTCTCACTGCTGTGGTCTCTCCCGTTGCAGAGCACAGGCTCCGGACGCGTAGGCTCAGCGGCCATGGCTCACGGGCCCAGCCACTCCGTGGCATGTGGGATCCTCCCGGGCCAGGGCATGAACCTGTGTCCCCTGCATCGGCAGGTGGACTCTCAACCACTGCACCACCAGGAAAGCCCCGAGGCTTTTATTTTGAGATGAAGCATGGGCAGAGGAAGAAAGGGGAGAGACAAACCATTTCCAAGACACGAGGGAGTAGGAGGCAGAAGGCTCGGGTTGGAGTGTTACCTAAGGGAGAATAGTCACTACAATAAGCCACTGATGAAGACTTCTAGTATCGTATAGTCTGATCTTGGAACAAGGATGAGGAAAGGGGGAGAGAGTACCTCTCCGAATTTAGAGCTGGTCTCAAGTCCAATCAAGGCTAAGAGAAAAGTGGAAAACATTAATGTGTGAATGCTTAACAGAATAGAGTTAAGAATAGAGTCACTATCTATGACTACCGCTGAGCGGCAGCTTCTGATTGGACGCACGTTGCTGCAGAGGTAAAGTGATGAGCCAGAGGCACTAACATGGTCCATTTCTTTTTTGTTTGTTTTGTTTTGTTTGTTTTTGCGATACGCGGGCCTCTCACTGCTGTGGCCTCTCCCGCTGCGGAGCACAGGCTCCGGACGCGGGGGCCCAGCCGCTCTGCAGCACGTAGGATCCTCCCGGACGGGGGCACAAACCCACACCCCCCGCATCGGCAGGCGGACTCCCAACCACTGTGCCACCAGGGAAGCCTGGTCCATTTCTTTTTATCAACTGAGTTCTTGGTTCTCTCCAAAATCCCATCTGGTCATCACTCCACTTATCCTCCCCCTTATCATCAAGCTCCATGGGAGCACAGCTTTCTCTGGGGATAACTCATTCTATATCATCCACTCCCACTGCCCTTTGATACTTCTCGTCCAGTAGGGGCGATTTTGATTCCCTATTTACCACAAGCAGTGGGATCTGGTCTTCATCTTTCCTGGCCTCTCAGCAGCACTGGGAACCGCGGGATGCATTTGCTGTCTCCCACACCCTACCTTCTCCAGAGTTTTTCTCCTCCCTCATAGACATCAATTTTCAGGCATGTTACAAGACGGTGGAGTCCAATATTCAGCATCATTCTCTCTACTTTTTCTCACTGTATTGTGTCTACCCGCCGCTGTTAGCCACAACTCCTTTGAAGATGACTTTAAAACCTTAACTGTTAGGCCAGACCTCACCAAGCCCTAGACAGATACCACAAATTCCCTGCTTGCATGTCGACCTGAACCACTGAGAGCAGCAAGGCATTTGGGGGGTGGGCTGAACAGGTGCACACAACCCACCGATCCGTTTTTAAAAAGTATTTTAAGGGCTTCCCTGGTGGCGCAGTGGTTGAGGGTCCACCTGCCGATGCAGGGGACACGGGTTTGTGCCCCGGTCCGGGAAGATCCCACATGCCATGGAGCATCTGGGCCCGTGAGCCATGGCCGCTGAGCCTGTGCGTCCGGAGCCTGTGCGCCACAACGGGAGAGGCCACGACAGTGAGAGGCCCATGTACAGCAAAAAAAAAAGTATTTTAAAAAGTACAATGTCAAATAAGACACTGGGGCCTAAACCAAAAAGACTTACAATCACTTTGCAGAAACTGGCTTTCTATCTAAAGCCTGTGGGCTGCTGATAAAGCAAACTCCTTTAAAAAGGCATTTGGGGGGTGAGCCACGGGCCTCATAAAAGCCATTTTCCTGGGGACCCCTCCCTCTTGACTCCATGACTTTGCTTAAGCTGCTGGCTCCCCTGGGTCTGGCCCCCTCCCAGGTCGGTCTTTGGAAGGCTTTGTCTTGAAGGACTTGATCCAAGTGAAACCCTCTTTATGAAGCTTCTTCGGCCTGCATACCCCTCACAGTGAAGAGTGTCAGAAACATTCTGGAGGGAGGAGTCTTTTCTACCTCAGAACCTCTATCATACTATTGCCTTTATTTATTCATTGGCCCATCTCCCTTGCTAGACTAGAAGCACCTTGAGGGACAGGACTGGGCTTGATGACCATTTTGGATCCCCCCCCATTGTATACTGTACATATTTTACTTATTTATTAGATGGATAAATAAATGAGTAAATGATTTATGAAAAGAAAATATTTCTGACAGCTTTACATTAGCAGGGAAAATAAATGAGGATGTGTTGAGTATTTAAAGGATCCATTCCAAGTAACAAGAAAGTCACAGAATCCAAGACACCATGTCTAAGGGGGAGAAGTAGCTTGGTAATCATGGCGAACAAAATCCCTGGTCCTGGCCCCCGGATTGCGACAACATATTGTGTCAAGAAGTCACAACTGTTCTACAGCAGAGCCATGGATCAAGTGCTTTTCAGCAGTGCTGTTTGTAGGAATTATACTCCTGAGCCCATGAACAGTTCAGGGAGTCATTTTCACCTGAAGATGTTTCCAAAAATTGCCAGGCATCTTTTAAGTGGGCTGGTAATTTATGGCAGACACGTCTTTGAAAACGTCTCAAATTTAATTTTCAAGATACATAAGTGGAGGCAATTCTTTTGAGAATACCTAATAACAGATCTCAAAGAAACAAGCCCAAAGAAACATATTTGAATAGAAGGATGGAGAACATATTACCATTTCAGAGATGACTGACAACTCATTTATATTTTACTACATGTTCTATTAGTAATCCCAGCAATGCAGTGTTTTCAGAAAGCAAGACTACGTGAGAGATTCTAGGTTACAGAAGACATCATTAACCTCGGATCAAGTGGAAGTTGGCACCTGAAATCCTTCTAGGAATCAAGCAGGGTATGACTCAATCAATCAAGTATGCTGGCAGAAAGCTAACAGGCAGGTAACTGAGATGATGCTTGCTTAGAGAAAAAGGACTAAATCAAGCTTGCTCTACTGCATCACCAGAGTGCTTTGAAAACTCAGGGGGGAACACTTTTTAAATAACTGTGATAGTGCCTCATCAATTTCTCAGCACAATAAGGATGTCGTTTTGTCCTACCCAGACAGAAGAGTTTAAGAAATCATATCACAGTAGCTAGAGTTACTCCCTCTAGTTCTCCATGCTTTCATTGGGGCTAATTTCATTCATTTACTCAATGATTCAGTATTAATTCTGCAGTACATGGGGCTACCTTCCTGGGGATATGGAATATATTCTTAACCTTGTGAATATCACTCCTTGGTAGCAAAAGCACAAAACAAATGAGTAAACACATAAATGTTTTTAAAAGGTATGATTTTAACAGAACATCCACGTGTGCTCGTACAAAATAACATGTGGATCAGGCTATCTACACCAATAGGTTACCTAGAATTACCTACAGGTTAGTCCGTGAAGGTGGTAAGAGAGCTGACTCAGAGTGTTCTAGAATTCTGAGACTAGTTTCAGAGGGAGAAAGAGGCACAAGATTTGATGGAGGTAGCAAGGATGTGGATGTAAATCACTGAATCTCTGCATAAGTAATGAAGACAAATAGGACATGGCTACATAATAAGAAAAATGTGGATGCACAGACTGGTGGCCCTGATGAAGGAGACATAGCAGGTGAATGAGGATAGAAGGTTCGGTCAGAGCGCAGGATGTAGACAACCGGGATGCTGAAGGTGGTGGTGTTTCTCATCAGGGCAGGATCCAAACTGTGACCTTGGGAGAGTGTGGTTAAGGTCAAGTGCACAAAATATTCACTGGCAAAGAGAAGAGCAAGGAACTGGAGAAGAAACGTGGACACAATGTGCTTCCCCATCTTTGGAAAGTTGGTCATAAAGATATTTGCTGAAAGTCAGCACTTCATCTTTCCTTAAAGCAACAGCTCCCAAATCTCTATGGTCCTTTGTATTTCTGTGGTGTCCATTGTAACTTCTTTTTCATTTCTAATTTTATTGATTTGGGCCCTCTCCCTTTTTTTCTGGATGAGTCTTGCTTGCTAAAGCTTTATTAATTTTGTCTATCTTTTCAAAGAACCGGCTTTTAGTTTCATTGATCTTTTCTACTGTTTTCTTAGTCTCTATTTCATTTATTTCTGCTCTGATCTTTATGATTTCTTTCCTTCTACTAACTTTGGGTTTTGTTTGCTCTTCTTTCTCCAGTTGAACAACTCCCAAATCTGACAGATGTCTTTCTTTTCTCTTCCAAGTTTCACACTCTCAATAAAAGAAGAATCACGACTTCAGTAAATGAGATTCCCTGATGGCTCTTCCTCTCACTCCCACTCTTCCAGGTCTTCCCTTTCCTACTGCATATTTTTACCTTCTTTCCCCGTGAGACTATGACATTCCCTCCATTCCCCAGACGCTCAATGGACACACTCCACTAAAAATTCAGCTTCTATCACCTCGAGAGCTTTGCTCTTCTGGATTCAAAATGGTTTCCATAAGTACCCTCAGAGGTGTGTTACAAATATTAACTAATTATCAGGAGACCCTGAATCTCCTCGGGCACTCATTTTCCAGGATGAACGTGTCATTAAGGCCATGTTAAATAAATCAGTCTCTAAGCAAAGAAAAGCAAGATTGAGTTTCGTGTTTCCTACAGAGAATTGTCGCATATTTATAAACTTTCTGAGTTATAAGTACTACACATTTGTATAACCGCCTCTATACCAAAGGTATTTACACAATTAATGATTTTTCCATCAAAGTGAAAAGTGTGCACCTGGCCAAGTAAACCGTTCTACAATGATTAATGAGTATTTTTGCCATAGAAGTATTTAAGTGTCTTTTAAAATAATTACAACATTGATCATGTTTACCATCAAAAGTTTAGAAATAAGAAGGCACAATGAAATCCAACCATAATTCCACCACCCTAGGAGAAAAACTCTCATAATATTTACTTTTTTTTTTTTTTTTTTAGTTACCCAATTATGAGGAAAAGATGGATCCTTCTGTATATGAAGCCTCTAGCAGTGCCTGGTACATAGATGATGAATAAATATTTGTAGGCAATGAATATAGTGTATACACTATTTTGTAATCCACTTCTAAATGTCTTTGTTTTCAAATAGGATGTTATAGAAGGAATATTTGCAAATTATAAAAACTTAAAAATCCAATAGTTCAGAAAGGGATGGGATAAGAAAGGGATGAGATATTGCCATTCCCCGGAAGAAATCCCTGTAGAAATCCTGGAAATTGACATAGGAAGACAGAAAGACAGAGAGACACAGATATAAATATGAAGATGCATTTAAGAAAATTTGGTATTAGTCTATATCATATTTAGCAATGGGATTTTTCCACTTACTATTTCTTAAATATGTTGCCCATATCAGCATATATAAATTTACTTCTCTCTTTACAAAGAGATTGGATTGTCCTATAACTTAATCGTAAACTGATGGAACTTTACCTTGTGGCCAGCTTTTTTGCTGTTAAAAGCAATGCTCCAATAAACATTATTCAGTCTCCCAACAAATACTTATTGAGCACCCGTGTACCATACAATGAGCTAGATTCTGGGGATTTAGATGTTAACAAAACAGCTAAGATCTCTAGCCTCAGCGTTCATGAAGTACTAGAGGAGATTATAAGAAATAAAGCAAAAATGAACATATCCTTCCAAATTTTAATTTGTATTATGAGGGAGAAGGAGGAGAAGGAAAAGAGAAGGAAGTGACTTACATCAGATGGGCAGGAAGGTCTCTCTGAGGACATAAGCAATCAGTTGGGACCTAAAGGATGACAAGGACGCAGGTTGCAAACGTTTAGGGAACATCTAAGTAGAGGGGACAGCTAATGTAAAGGTACCAGTGAGCGATCTTGTTTTTAGGAAACTGAAGAACAATGAATGTACGGAGAACATAGACCAGGACCTGGCTGCAGGGTAAGAGATGAGTGAATCTTGTAGGATGCTAGATGAAAACTTTAAATTTTATTCCAAATGTAGTAGGAAACTACCGAAAGGTGGTAAGTGAGGGAGTGACATAATCTGATTTGCATTTTTAAAAGATCCCTCTAACTGCTATGGGGGAAATGGACTGGAGAGAGGCAAGCAAGGAGACTTGCTGTGGAGTAAAGTCAAAATCTGGTGATGGGTTAACTATGGCTGATAAGATGGGGAATTGTCAAAGGGCTCCTGCTGAACTGTGAGCAACTGGGATTACCTTTTTCTCAAATAGGGGAAAGATGGGAAAGAAACTGGGCTGGGGAAAAAATCCTAGAGTTTTACTTTGAATATGTCAGTTTTGAGCTTCTTATTAGACAATGAAGTGGAGATGCCAATTAGGTAAGTGTGAATGTGACAGTCCAGATTTCAGCATAAAGGTCTATGCTACATATAAAATAAAAGCTTCGTCAACTTATGGATGGTTGGAGATCATCCAAGGAGAGATGTGTAATGTTGCTGAACTCAGGTTCAGCTGCTCGCCACTGGAAAGCCAATACTCCAGAGACAAGTGCTAGCAGGAATGGACCTGGGGAGAAGACCGAAACCAACTCCAAAGATTCTGCTCTACGGTGAAAGATTTTAAAGGGAGAATCATTTGGAGAGGGGGTCAGAGTCTTCGCTATCTTCCACTGTACGCAGACCTTCTTCTGATTGTTTGGTGGTGAGGTAACAGGGTGGCTCCAGAAATTCTTCTCAGGCTGAAGCTACCATCCTCTACCAGGGTGGGAGCCTTAGTTCCTACAGAAGAACTCACAGGTATTTTGTTCTGTATATTCCTTGAGGGGGAACCAGGACCCTGCCCCAGGGCTGCTCAATTATTTCTTTTTTTGTTTTTTTAATTAATTTATATTTATTGAGGTATAGTTAATTTACAATGTTGTGTTAGTTGCAGGTGTACAGCAAAGTGATTCAGTTATACATACACCATATATATAAATTCTTTTTCAGATTATTTTCTTTTATTATACTTTAATACAAGATATTGAGTATAGTTCCCTGTGCTATACAGTAGGTCCTTGTTGTTTATCTATTTTGTATATAGTAATGTATATGTGTTAATCCCAAATTCCTAATTTATCCCCCCCCAAACCTATTTGGTAACTATAAGTTTGTTTCCTATGTCTGTGAGTCTATTTCTGTTTTGTAAATAAGTTCATTTGTATCATTTTTCAGATTCCACATTCTCCTCCTTTTGTTTCTGCATCCCCTCCCTTCCCTGATTAGCAACTGTTTGAATCTGCCCTTTGGAACTCAGGGAAGATCTAGGAGGCTGAATGAAGCCTATTTCCTACAAACAAGAAACGGGACATAGAAAGGATTTGTACCCAGGAGGGCTCCACAGGGTCCTGCTCCGTTTCAGTAAGACTACATAGGAAAAGAAGGTTGAGAGAAGAGAAGAACACAACCTGTAGAGAACACTGAACGAAGGTTGTTCTGGCACAGGGGTCAGTGGGGAGAATAACTGGGTCAAATGTTACAAGAAGAGGATTAAAAACTGAGAGGTCAGGAGAGGACAGGGAAATCCATTTCAGAGGCATTTGGGGGGCAAAACAAGATTGGAATGTTCTAACCAGTTACTGGAAAGTAGGAGGAGATATAGCCATACAATTCTTTAGAGAAGTCTCACTTTAAAAGTCTGCAGAAAAAAGTAGGGTAACTGTAGGAGTTGTAGGGTCAAAACAGTTCATGGTTGTTGCTATGAGTATAATTTTAATGGACAATCCTAGTAGACTTTTGCGTATTAATGGGAATAATCCAATAAAGTGAGAGGAGATAACCAAGCAAATAAATGAATCTGGAGAAGGTTAGAAAGTATGGGATTCAAAGTACAGTTTGTCTTTTACTCCCTTCAGGGAACAGGAAAGATGAAGAAGAAACAGAACTCGACACCAGCTGGTTTGTAGATTTGTGATAAGATGTCAGCAATCTTCCCGATGGTGTTTTCTCTCCCCTCAAGAAAGCATAAGGCAAGTTATCAGCCTACGGGGTTTGCACTCATGTGCCTGTGAGAAGAAGAGATAAGTTTGAAGGGGAAAAGCTAGATGTCAAATTCTTTGTAGACAATGGAAAAGGAAGCTTGCTAGAATTGCCTGGTAGTGTTTTACTTGGCATATATCCAGAGAAAACTCTAAAAGATATATGCACCCCAATGTTCATAGCAGCACTGTTTACAATAGCCAAGACATGGAAGCAACCTAATGTCCACTGACAGATGAATGGATAAAGAAGATGTGGGATAGATACACAATGGAATATTACTCAGCCACAAGAAAGAATGAAATAGTGATATTTGCAGCAACATGGATGGACCTAGAGATTATCATACTAAGAGAAGTCAGTCAGACAGAGAAAGACAAAAATCATGTGATATCACTTATACATGGAATCTAAAAAGGTAGTACAAATAAACTTATTTACAAAACAGGAATAGACTCACAGACATAGAAAACAAACTCATGGTTACCAAAGGGAAAAGGGGGGAGGGAGGGGTAAATTAGGAGTTTGGGATTAACAGATACACACTACTATATACAAAGTAGATAAACACCAAGGACCTACTGTACAGCACAGGTAACTATATTCAATATCTTATAATAACCTATAATGGAAAAGAACCTGAAAAAGAATATATATTACTTTGCTGTTCATCTGAAACTAACACTACATTGTAAATCAACTATAGTTCAATTAAAAAAAAAAAGTTGGGGCTCATGAATTTGTAAGTGACACCAACCTGCCAGCTGTGATTCTCTCAAGTAACACTCATGAAGAGCTAGGTTCATCCAGGGCGGTGGTCCTCAATGTGTGTTACCCAGACCACCACCATCAACCAGATAACTTATTAAAATGCATATTATTGGGTTCCACCCCAGAATTACTTATCTTGCAATGCCTGGGGTAGGGACCACCAATCTGGTCTTACCTGCCCTCCAGATGATTCTGATACACTGGAAAGTCTGAGAACCACTAAACTAGGGAGACCCTGTTTTGCCTTGTAAATACAAAGGAGGGAGGAAAAAAAAAAAGAAAGCATATCTGCGAGGGTGAATATACTGATGATCCACGGAATAAAAACTGGATAAGCAGCAGAAACATCCTTTATATACACCTTGGCCCCTTTTAGAAAAAATATATTTTAAAAAGTATTGTTCTTAAAGGAAAGGTGTGTATGTTTTAAATTGTGATACATATTACACTATGGCCCTCTAAAAACTTCACCTACCCATTCACAGGTCCACAGAGAAAAGAATGCCCACAGCACTGTATGGTTACTCAACAATTTTCTTCATTGTTGTCCATTTGATAGGTGAAAATGGTATCTCATTTGTTTTTATGTTAGTTTTACGTTGTGCTTGCTTATCTTTTATTGCACTTACGTCCCTAAAACGAACTGTGTAAGAACAGTGTGGGGGCACCTCACAACTGTAGGAGACAAGGGAGTTTTAGGGACATTAGAACATGCAATAAATTCATAGTATGCTGTGGCTCTATTAATAGGAATGTGTGTCCCGTGCTACTGCAGTGATATTCCCATTCAATTCTGTCCTGGGAAGATTCACATGGGTCTTCTCTTCAGTCCTGGATATCACACTTTGAGAAAGAGATTTATAATCGAGAGTACAAATGTAATGATAAAGTGCCTTCCTGAGATCAAACATGAAATATAGTTGAACGTTTTGGGAATACCTGGGCTAAAATGGAGACGTCTGTGGAGGGAAGAAGAGATGCTA
Source organism: Phocoena sinus (assembly GCF_008692025.1). Taxonomy (NCBI): domain Eukaryota; kingdom Metazoa; phylum Chordata; class Mammalia; order Artiodactyla; family Phocoenidae; genus Phocoena; species Phocoena sinus. Next base: position 36,633,113 of record NC_045777.1, read on the forward strand.
GGAAAGAGACTAGCATGACACCCATAATGAAATATGTGAATAACTGACAAATGAAAGACAGTGTAGACTTAATCGCTGCAAATCTTTAAAAAAGATTCAAGGGTAGAATTTATAAGGAGATAACATCTCTAAGAATACATCCTAATAAAATAGAACTTTCTTCTCCACTGCTCTAGGATTTCAAAGCCGAGGTTATATGGCATTAGCTAACGGCTAGAACAAGAATCTTTACCTTCTTCTCTAACTTTGAGATTCAGGATGCTCTGAGGGTTCCAAACTCACTTTGTTTCTGTTATTTACATTTCTAACATAGCCTGGTTTCCAACCAAAGGATTAGAACTCATTTAGCGTAGAGTTAAAGGTCGTTTTTGTTCTTTCAACGTTGAGTGTGTTATCCAACCACTATCAAAAAAACTTATATTGAAATTCACAACTGTTTTTCGTGTCACTTAACATTAATTTGAACTTTGTGCCTATGGGATGACAAGAAAAATGTACCCAGAGACCTTTTACTTCCCAATATTCTTGAGGTAGAACTAGTTTTGATAGAATGATAAATATGACCAGTAAGTAAGAAATGAATGTGTAATACCAGACCTAGAGTTTTAATTTATATTGATGCAGGTCACTGTGGCTCTTTTGGTAGATTTACTTCAAACATCTTTGTGGCTGATGAAATGACGGATTATGGCCTAACCACCTTTGCTGTCTCCACAATCTACTTTCTAAGAAGTAAATCTGGTACTGGCACAAAATAGATCAATGGAACAGGATAGAAAGCCCAGAGATAAACCCACCCACCTATGGTCACCTAATCCATGACAAAGGAGGCAAGAATACATAATGGAGAAAAGACAGCTTCTTCAATAAGTGGTGCTGGGAAAACTGGACAGCTACATGTAAAAGAATGAAATTAGAACACTCCCTAACACCATACATGAAAATAAACTCAAAATGGATTAAAGAACTAAATGTAAGGCCAGACACTATAAAACTCTTAGAGGAAAACATAGGCAGAACACTCTGACAAAAATTGCTGCAAGATCTTTTATGACCCACCTCCTAGAGTAACGAAAATAAAAACAAAAATAAACAAATAGGACCTAATTAAACCTAAGAGCTTTTGCACAGCAAAGGAAACCATAAACAAGACGAAAAGACAACCCTTAGAATAGGAGAAAACATTTGCAAATGAAGCAACTGACAAGGGATTAATCTCCAAAATATACAAACAGCTCATGCAGCTCAATATCAAAAAAAACAAACAACCCAATCAAAAAATGGGCAGAAGACCTAAATAGACATTTCTCTGAAGAAGACATACAGATGGTCAACAAACGCATGAAAAATGCTCAACATCACTAATTATTGGAGAAATGCAAATCAAAGCTACAATGAGGTATCACCTCATACCAGTTAGAATGGCCATCGTCAAAATATCTACAAACAACAAATGCTGGAGAGTGTGTGGAGAAAAGGGAACCTTCTTACACTGTTGGTGGGAATGTAAATTGGTTCAGCCACTATGGAGAACAGTATGGAGGTTCTTTAAAAGGAACTAAAAATAGAACTACCATATGATCCAGCAATACCACTCCTGGGCATATACTGGGAGGAAACCATAATTCAAAAAGATACATGTACACCAATGTTCATAGCAGCACTATTTACAATAGCCAGGACACAGAAGCAACCTAAATGTCCATCAACAGAGGAATGGATAGAGAAGATGTGGTACATATATACAATGGAATATTACTCAGTCATAAAAAGGAACAAAATCATGCCATTCGCAGAGACGCTGATGGACCTAGAGACTGTCATACAGAGTGAAGTAAGTCAGAAAGAGAAAACCAAGTATCGTATATTAACACATACATGTGGAATCTAGAAAAATGGTATATATTAACTTATTTGCAAAGCAGAAATAGAGTCATAGAGAACAAACATATGGACATCAAGCAGGGAAGAGAGGGTGGGATGGACTGGGAGACTGGGATTGACATATATACAGTACTATGTATAAAACAGATAACTAATGAGAACCAACTGTATAGCACAGGGGATTCTACTCAATGCTTTGTGGTGACTTAAATGGGAAGGAAATCAAAAAAAGAGGGTGTATATGTATACATATAGCTGATTCACTTTCCTGTACAGTGGAAACTAACACAACATTGTAAAACAACTATACTGCAATTTAAAAAAAAAAAAAAGGAAGAAGAAATCTCTCTACTTCTCTCCACAAGCACATACCAAGGAAAGTTAATACAAGCACACAGTGAGAAGGCAAGAAATCTGCAAGCTTGGAAGAGGGTGCTCATCAGAACCCAACCATGCTTGTACTCTGACCTTGACCTTCTAGCTTCCAGAACTGGAAGAAAATAAATTTCTATTAAGTCAAGAAAAAAAAAAAAAAGAAGTAAATCTAAGTCACAAATGTCAACCTACTGCCAACCTGCTCTTTTCCTAAAAAGATTAAACTAACATCACAAACAGAACTGGGCTCTGTCATCAATACACATCCCTCCACTAAGGAGTTGGAGATTTTATATCATGCTTCCAACTCTGTAAGGACAGAGCCCACTGGGAGAAGCAAAAGGCACTGCAGATACTAAAGAGTGAAAGAAATGACTATAAAGACAAATTCTGAAAATTCAAAGACTGGAGAAGAGTGTGAAGTCTTCTAACATTAGAACATTTAGATAAGAGGGGGATGTCTAATTATGCAGTTTATACTTATAAACTTATTTTTCCAATAAGGTAGTAAATGGAATGGAATTAGTAAAGAAAAAGGATATGGGTAGAGATTTCAACATTACTATTGACTCTATGGGAAAACAAATCATGAAAACCTTATATATAACCTCTGTCAAGAAGGGTCATGGCTGAGAATAATTTAGTAGGTCACTCTTTCCTTCACTGTCACCCACAAGGAGAAAAGGGCCACTAACTAGAAACACTGATACATTGTGGGGGACAACACAGCACACCCAGCTAATTCTTCCTCTTCTTGTCCACAAAAAGTCTCAAATTTTCAAACTCAGCTAAGCGTATATGCTAATGTCAATTTCAGAAACGTTGAATTTTCATTTGACAAAAATAATGAGCTAGTACATCCTACATACCTCACAACAATATCCTGCTATGTTCTAAATGAAGGTTTTCCTATTCTGTACTTAAGTAGTAAAATTTTAGACAAAGAATTTAAAAAAAAATTTATTGGAGTATAGTTGATGTACAATGTTGTGTTAGTTTCAGGTGTACGCAAAGTGAATCAGTTATACATATACATACATCTGCTCTTTTTTAGATTCTTTTCCCATATAGGTCATTACAGAGTACTGAGTAGAGTTCCCTGGGTTATACAGGTCCTTGTTGATTATCTATTTTATATATAGTAGTGTGTATATATCAATCCCAATCTCCCAATTTATCCCTCCCCGCCCTTTTCCCCCTGTAACCATAAGTTTGTTTTCTATATCTGATGACTCTATTTCTGATTTGTAAATAAGTTCGTTTGTACCATATTTTTAGATTCCACATATAGGCAATATCATGTGATATTTGTCTTTCTCTGACAAAGATTTTTAAAGAGTTTCTTAATCACTTTAAAAAAATCTCTCTGCTACTCAGCTCCCTAACAGAAGATAGATTTTTTAAAAAGTGTGTGTGTATGTGTGTGTGTGACACATAACTGGGTAAACCTTGTCTGCCAGATAGAAAAATAAAATTTCTTCCCTTCATCCCCATCATAATTTCGGATTCATTTTAATTAAATGTGATGTGGGCAAGCTTTGTAATTCAACATTTGAGAATACTAAAGCCTTATTAATTCAGGCTAGTTGTAGGAAAGGCCAGTATGAATTAAAGTATTTCAATTTTGAATAGCTTAAGGTAAAATTAATTAATTCCACCTATAAAAGTAACTCCAACCGAAGGCCACCAAAATACCCTGGAGGAGGAGGGCCCGAGGCCAAGGTCTATGTGTTGCTGCTTGATCAGGGAGTGCAATCTCAGGAAGCAAGGGTGAACAACATGGGAACTAAAGCAGAAAAGCAACAAGGGCCAATACAAAAACGCTTTACGGTATGGGCCACCACTAAGGGTAAATGATTTCTCCTGATTGCGTGGGACCATCCTCTGAGAAGCCATAATGCTTCTTAGGACAGTCTGTCTGGGGAAGAATTTAACTGGCTCATGTTTCTTAATGGTCAAAGATTAGTCCTTTGGGGCATTAATTTCCCCTATTTCTGGGTATGCATTTCTGTGCAATAAGTAGGATCTCCTGGAGTCCCAATGTTTTGGACACAAACGAAGGAGGCAAAAGGCATATGGCTCCAGCATAACAGATGAAGCCAGGCTGAATTTGTGAGATGGTGGCTGGAGGCCATAAGGAGCTGGTGGCAATGCAGTGACCAGAAGAAGAGACAGGTGAGGCCAAGAGGATCTGCATATAAACAAAGCTCAATGTGGACATCACCAAATACGGGAGAACATGGCGTGTACATGTACCTGTTTTTACATGCATTAAAGCATCTGGAAGGGAATCCCAAAAATTATTGTTGGAGAAGAATAAATTTTTAAGTCAGGTATGGAGGGAAGGAGTCTCAATGGAAGATATTTTTATGTTTTGATTTTTAAAGTACATGAAGGTTTCCTATTCAAAAATTAGATAATTTTTTAAAAAATTAACTCTGAAAAAGAAATAGGATTTAAGTATTTATTCTAAAATCATCATGAAGAAATATACAAATTTGGGAAGTGGAGAAACTGGGAGTTGGAGCAGGTAGGAAAGTTAGGAGATAATACAATTGCTCGAAATTCCCCATTTTTTCAGATCAGGGATTGAAGAGATTCTGCAACAATCAAGAAACAAAAGTGTCAAAATATCCAAGATATCATTTAAAGCAGTGGTCCCCAACCTTTCTGGCACCAGGGACTGGTTTCGTGGAAGACAATTTTTCCATGGACCGGGGTGGGGGAGGGGATGGTTTGGGAATGATTCAAGTGCATTACATTTATGGTGCACTTTATTTCTATTATTACATTGTAATCGCTAATGAAATAATTATACAACTCACCATAATGCTGACAGGAGGCAGATCTCAGGCAGTAATGCGAGCAATGGAGAGCAGCTGTACATACAGATAAAGCTTCACTCACTCACCCGGTGCTTCCCCCTGCTGTGCGGCCCGGTTCCTAACAGGCCACAGACCTGTAGCGGTCCGTGGCCCGGGGGTTGGGGGCCCCTGATTTAAAGTATAGTGGTGACCAACAGAAGAGATGGGGCTAGAACGTGGGGGTTAATTTTCATTTTATCCCCTCCTGTATCATTTGATATTTTAAACATGTGTGTGCAGCACTTATATTAAAAACATTATTTACCAAAAATGAAAGAAAATAGAAGTTCCAATCCGTGCCTCAACTACAGGCTAAATACAGAGCTGCTAAGATACTGTATCAAAAAGATTTCAAATCAGAAATCTAACCCTAACCACAAACCACTAACCCTAAGTCACTATTATTTGAAGAGCACCAAAGCTTCCTGAAACATTTAGAAAGCAATGAAGGACAAACAAACAAAAAATCGAATGCTCCTAACTCAGAACATTGCCACGGTTATGAAAGCAAACACTGCACACGAAGAGCTCATTTTTAAAATGTGGGTTCACTAGAAAATGACATCCAGAATTAACAGTGGCAATTGCCTGAAACTACAAAACCCCTTTACCAGGAAATCCATGGCCACTTACTACACCAAGCCCAGAGAGCATGAAATGATACGCAAGAGCACAGCTGAGCACACATTTGAGAACTGCAAAGTGCAAGCCTCACCAAAGTACTTGAGAAACAGGTTTCCTGCAAAAGGAAAAAGACAAATGCTCCTTATGTGAAAATGGAGACATTCTACATCCAAACAATTAGGATGACTTGCTAAAGGCAAACATAAAAAAAAAAAAAATTAGGAAGATTCTAAGGATAACAGAACAGCTTCAAAACACATCATCTCTAAAATAAAGGCAGATCAAGTGGATGCTGGAAAAGGTGGTATCATCTAGCACCTGTGATTTATCTAAACCCATTTTTCAGGCAAACGTGATGCAATTATATCTGCATTAAAGTATCAGCTGTAAGACAAAAACAACCTGCCAACAGACACCTTCTGGGGAAAAGTAGGATTAAAATAAATAGGAACATTATAGTCAGTATGTTGTTCAGAAACCAATAAATCCCTTTCTCAATTAAGCATTCCTAACTCCACGTGACTTTTTCTGTAAGCCCAGGAACAAAGTCCTGAAGGCTTTTCAAAAACTACTCCCCGGGTTTCCCTGGTGGCGCAGTGGTTGAGAGTCCACCTGCCAATGCAGGGGACACGGGTTCGTGCCCTGGTCCGGGAAGATCCCACATGCCGCGGAGCGCCTGGGCCCATGAGCCATGGCCGCTTTAAAACATCACATATCAGCTGGAGAAGTACATTATCTCAGTTGCCTTAAAATAAAGGCAAAGACTAATATGGGAAAAAGTCACATATCCAATTAAGCCTAAACATGCTTCCAGAGGCCCACCTGGAAAGCCTGGGTCATGTCTATTGTGTGAGACCTACTAGGCTCCAGCCACTAACAGTGTGGTCTGTGGGCCAGCATCATCCTCACTACCTGGGAACTTGGTAGAAATGCAAATCTCAGACCCCTACTCAGACTTACTGAATCAGAATCTACATTTAATAAGAGCCCTAGGAAGTCATATGTTCATTAAAGTTTGAGAAGCACTATCATGATTTCTTAATCCCCATCCCAATGTCACCTGCTGGTGCTTATATAAAATGCAGATTTCCAAGAACCTTCTCAGACTTTCTGAATGTCCAGGGATCAACCGTGTAGATGTGTGAACAAAGCACTTCCCAGTAATCTTTCAAATCACCAGGGGACAGATATATGCAGTCTGCCCTCCATATCTGCAGATTCCACCAACAGAAGATCACAAATATTTGGGGAAAAAGTTCCAGAAAGTTCTAAAAAGCAAAACTTGAATTTGCCATGTGCTGATAACTATTTACATAGCATTTATGTTGTATTAGGTGTTTTAAGTATTCTAGAGAGGATTTAAAGTACACGGGAAGACATGTATAGGTTATATGCAAATACTATTCCATTTTATATAAGGGACTTGAGTATCCATGGATTTGGGTATCCCTGGGAGGTTCCTGGAACCAATCCCCCACAGACACTGAGGGATAATTGTACATCAGTGGGAAAAAAATGAGTCCAGAAAAATAATACATCTATGGTCAATTCTTTTTTTTTTCTTAAAAATTTTATCTTTTGACATGTCTTTAATTTTTTTTATTGAGGCATGATTGACATACAAAAAGGCAGTACATATTTAATGTATACATCTTGATGATTCTGAAGTTAAGTATACACCCATGAAACCACCATCACATACTATGCCATAACCTTAACCATCACCTCAAGTTTCTTTTTCAAAAATAGCATTTAATATAACATGTAGCCTCTTAAATTCTTAAGTATACAATACAGTGGTGTTAAGTAGATCCCTAGGACTCACCTTGCATAGGTGAAACTATGTACTCTTAGACCAAAACCTCCCTGAGCCCCCAGTTTCCCTAGCCCCTGGTAACTACCTACTCTACTCTCTACCTCTGAGTTTGACAATTTTAGATTCCTGATATAAGTGGGATCATGTAGTATTTGTTCATCTGTGTCTGGATTATTTTACTTAGCATAATGTCTTCCAAGTTCATTTATGTTATAACAAAAGACAGAATTTCCTCTTTTTCAAAGTAAAATAAAGCTTCTTTATCCATTCATCTGTTGATGGACATTTAGGTTGTTTCCATGTCTTTGCTATTGTAAATAATGCTACAATGAACATGGGAATGCAGATATCTCTTTGAGACCCTGATTTCAATTCTTGGATATATACCCAGAAAAGTGCCAAGACAGTTCAATGGGAGAAAGAATAGTATTCTCAACAAATGGTGAAGGGACAACTAGATATCCACACAGAAAAGAATGCATTTGACCATCATCACTTCACAGCATACACAAAATTTAACTAAAAATGTATCAAAGACCTAAATGTAAAAAAAAAAAAGACCTAAAGAGCCACCATAAAACTTTAAAACTCCTCAAAGAAGAAAATACATGGTAAATCTGCACAACCTCAGATTTGGCAACAGTTTCTTAGATATAACACCTAAAACAATCAAAGGAAAAACAGATAAATCTGACCTCATCAAAAACTTTTATGCAAAGGACACTATCAAGAGAGTGAAAAAGAAATCTACAGAATGAAAGAAAATATTTGCAAATCATATATCTGATAATGGTATATTGGTCTAGTATCCAGAGTATAAAAAGAACTCTTACAACTCAAAAAATATTGAGTTGTAAGAGTTCCTAAATAATCCAATTTAAAAATAAATAGACATTTTTCTGAGGACAACATATAAATTGCCAATAAGCATGTGAAAAGATGCTCCATAAATCAATAATCATCGGTGAAATTAAAATCAAAAACACAATGAGATCCCACAGTATACCCACTAGGATGGCTAGAATTAAACAGTAAGATCATAAAAAGTGATGAGGATGTGGAGAAATTGGAACTCTGTTGGGAATGTAAAATGGTGCAGCAAGTTGGAAAACAGTTTGGCAATTCTTCAAAAAGTTAAACATAGAGTAACCTTATGACCTGGCAATTCCACTCCTAGGTATATACCCAAGAGAACTGAAAACATATGTCCACACAAAAATTTGTACTAACATGTTCATAAAAGAAGCATTATTCACTGTAGCCAAAAGTGGAAATAATCCAAATGCCAGTCAAATGATGAATGGATAAACAAAATGTGGTATATCCATACAATGGAATATTTTTCAATCATTTACTAACAGGTAGATGCTATAACATGGATGAACCTTAAAAACATTATGCTAAGTGAAAAAAGCCAATTACAAAGGACCACAGATTGTACATTTCATATAAGTAGGATCAACACAAAACAGGTAAATCCATAGAGAGAGAAAGTAGACTGATGGTTGCCTAGAGCTGAGAGTTTGGTAGGGTGAGAGGAAAAGGAGAATGAATGCTAATGATTTCTAGGTTTCTTTCTGGGGTGATGAGAGTGTTCTAAAACTGATTGTGGTGATGGTTGCACAACTCTGAACATTAAATTGAATAACTCAATTGTATAGAATATTAATTATATCTCAATAAAGCTGCTAATTAAAAAATTAGAGGAGTGATTATCTCTGTGGGGAAAGAAGGAAATGCAATTTGGGGACAACACATAGAAGGACTTCAATTATTTAGTAATATATTATTTCTTATGTTGGGTGGTGGGTATATGGATGTTCATTATATTGTTCTTTCTACCGTGCAAGTGATCCCAGAAGAGAGATCTGTGCCTTGACCAGTGAGAGAAACCTCATCCCCATCACCTCCAAGCTCTTAACCAACATTAGAATGATATGCACCAGATACATCTATGGTGCTTATATAACACTATAGGTGTCAGAGCCTCACACCAGATCTCTCAAATCAGAGACTCTGGGAAGGTAAACTGACCATGAAAAATAGATAATTTTGCTGAACAATTCAGTCAAAGAAAAACTGATGCTATTTTTCTGCTGAGGCAATCCAAAATTGTGTTATGCTTTCTGGCAGCCTCATAATGATGACTCAGATTCAGGGTTTGGGGGATAATTATGTTTAAAAAAATAAAAAAAGAGGAAAGAAGAACATAACATGGGGCCACAAATACCTACTTTTAAAAAGTCAAGTAGGGCTTCCCTGGTGGCGCAGTGGTTGAGAATCTGCCTGCCAATGCAGGGGATACGGGTTCGAGCCCTGGTCTGGGAAGATCCCACATGCCACGGAGCAACTGGGCCCGTGAGCCACAACTACTGAGCCTGCGCGTCTGGAGCCTGTGCTCCACAATAAGAGAGGCTGCGACAGTGAGAGGCCTGCGCACCGCAGTGAAGAGTGGCCCCCGCTTGCCACAACTAGGGAAAGCCCTCGCACAGAAACGAAGACCCAACACAGCCAAAAATAAATAAATAAATAAATTTAAAAAAAAAAAAAAAAAAAAAAAAAGTCAAGTAACAGCCAAGGCAACTGAATGGTAGATAACTTCATTTTTTCCTCCCATCAGGGATTTAACTGAATAATCCAATTATATAGTTGGATCCTACCTTTGTCTAATCTAAGTTGGGCTTTAATTTGGTTCCAGTTCATTCTACTTGATGGAAAAGTCAGACGTGGGAATAGTTTTGATTTGAATGGTTTTGATTTCTCCTATTCTCTACGCTCTACCATTTGCCTCTTCAGAAGTAGGCTCATCTGTTCCCTAGTTTTCTTCTCACTGAGCACAGCATTTCTTCGAGTTTTTTCATTGTCTTCTTCGTATTTTTGAAAACAAGTCTTTAGAAAAGCTGTTCTTGAAGTTCCATGGCATGATCTTGTCATTGTTTCCTGGGCCCTTCACATTGGTGAGCACCATTCCTTCAAAACTCTGAGCTCTGGAACTTTTATGCTGTCATCTTATTCTTTTAAGATGCATTGTCTTTACTGGCTCAACGTTTCTCACATTTTTAAATTGATTCATATCCTATCTTCCTTATATTTCTGTCCTAGAGCACCTGTATATTTATTTATTTATAATGTTAGTTAAACCAATTTAAAATCTACTCACTTTTAAATTGCAACTAGATTCATGAACACAGATTTGATGTGCCTCTTATAGGTTTAGTGCATATTAAATAAATGCATGGTTGTTAACGATTTTGAAAGGTTTGGCTACGGAACTACCTAACATCTTTGTGCATAACTTACACACCAGGTACGAGAACTACCTTTGGAGAATCCTGCTTGAAAGGTCGCAAGGTCAGAATTTTATTCTGAGGAAGCCTCCTCATGCTAAATTGTCAAACTTTAGGAAGCCCCTGGCCACAGAATCCTATTTATCCCCCGACTCTATATTCTGTAAGCAATTTCATGACACTAAACGTCTGTCTTATAATGCTAAAATGACAGCCACTTCCTCCCAAGATTCACTGGTTTCATTTCCCCACCTTACCCTTGCTGGTCAGAGTCTATGGTCACAGATGTCCCTCACTGCTTCCCCTACCTTTTGGTCAGTGATTCTTGACCTCCTCTGCACCTGGTGGGCTTTCACAAATCTTTATGTCCTAACCACAACTCAGCTCAGTTCAACCAGAATCACCTGGAATGGGGCGCAGACATCATTTTTTAAATTTTTTTATTGAGGTATAGTTGATTTATAATTTTGTGTTAGTTTCAGGTGTACAGCAAAATGATTCAGTTATATATATATATATATACACACATTTTTTTCAGATTATTTTCTCTTATAGGTTATTACAAAATATTGAGTATCGTTCCCTGTGCTACACAGTAGGTTCTTGCTGGTTATCTATTTTATATACAGTAGTGTGTATATGTTAATCCCAAACTCCTAATTTATCTCTCCCCCCCACTTTTTCCCTTTGGTAACTGTAAGTTTGTTTCCTGTGTCTGTGACTCTATAAAGCTTCCCTGGTGACTCCAACACGTAGCCAAAGTTGACGGCTACTCCTTTAAAAAGACACAAATATCAGCAAGGCAAACCGAGTCTATGAAAAGACAGTATTTACTAGACTTAATTTTCCAGATATTTTCTTTTTTGACATCTCCAGACACTACAATTTCTCATTCTAAGTCTTGATACCAAATTTGAAATAATACTATTGACTAGTAGCTAGTCAATTTATTTAACTAGTTGCTGTTAAAATTATCTCCTTGTAAAATGTACTCTACCTGCTATTAATATCCCAATGGAGAATCATTTTAACACAGACTAACAAAAATTTGTAAAGTCAGGTTTCTCCATTTCTTGACATAGACAAAAGATCTGCAAAGTTAAGTTACACTGTATATGCACTCACATACATATACACATACACACATATAAAGAGTTGGAGACATTCAGGAAGTAAGTCTTCAAATAACTCTAGTGATATGGAAAACACTACCAAAAGCAGCTCACGAAAGACATCTGGTATCCACATCAGCAATGAAAGCGGTATAACGGTTTATAGAGCTAGCATGATTTGCTGCACATTTTCATACATTCTGTGCTCCCTAACACTACTTGAATATCTTCTTAATGACTGTGGAATATTTAAATTGAGCAAATCAGCACTAGATTGTTTACAAAGTGCTGGCCAATGATCCCCTCCTTACAAATTCATCTGCCCCCAAATCCGATCAAATTTGATTTCTTGAAATGTACTTATTCGGTTTTCTATAAGACTTACCAAAGACCACCCAGTAACTCTTAAAAGCTACTAAAAGTCCTATACACTCCCTCTCTACCATCCCCTCCAAAAGAAATGTGTTCCAAAAATTTAGAGAAAAGAGAAGAGAGAGAGACAGAGACAGACAGAAACTGAGGGACAGAGACTGAGAGACAGAGAAGCTTTTTCTTTGTTTTATTAATAAAGAATGGTATAGTAAAGTGCTGGAACAATGAAAACCATTTGTAATCTTCAGGTCTAACAACATGGAGACAAGAAAGGGGGAGGAGCCACTATGACAAGAGGCTGATTCCGTCCACCCAGGTGTGGGGTACAGACCCTGTGAGGCCGAATGGCCCAGAGAACCAAATGACCATGGCTGCAGTCAACCAAGCTGGCCTCTACAGCTGGAAACTCAGCCATTCCTGTAGCTACATGTCTATCTAGGGCCTTAAATTATGTAGTCAAAACCTAAATACATGTAACTCTTTTAAAATATTACCTTTAAGTACCCTTCGAAAATATAATAGTATCATATGCTTATACAGCCAGTGAAGCAATGTGAAGATGGGTAATGAAAAAAGTTACCATGCTCCCTCTAGCCCTCTGCATCCCCTCTGCACATCCCACCCTCCATGGGCCTGTGGAGTCAGAATGTCTTGTTCAAACACTGGCTGCACCAGTTTCCCTCTTAGTGACTCTGGACAATGTAATTTCATCTCCATCAGCACCAGTTTCCTTATTTTTATAATAGGGATATATTATAGCAATTACAGCACCTATCTCAAATATATGTATATATATTTTTAATGAACAAAAAGTGCTTAAACCAGGGCCTGGCACATAGTAACCACTCAAAACATTTTAGCTGTTATTTCTCTTTTACGTCAAAAATTCCTTCAAGTAAATATATGTTACATAATATACTTCATTATATTATACATGCCTATATATAAGATGCACTGATTAAGATGAAAGGTTCTGGGGTTTGTCAAACCTGGTTCAGAATCTAAGATACTTGCTAGGGGTCCACCTCTCATTAAACCTGCTTTTCAACAAAAATCCTGAGCGTGATATGTGCTAACCATTGCTCTTCCTGGTGACACAGTATTAAAACAAAATATACTGAGAATAAAAAGTAAAACTACAGTCTGGGAGAAAATATTTGTAAGATATACATATCTAAGAAAGGCCTTTTATTTGGAATATATATATATTTTTTTAACATCTTTATTGGAGTATAATTGCTTTACACTGGTGTGTTAGTTTCTGCTTTATAACAAAGTGAATCAGCTATACATATACATATATCCCCATATCTTCTCCCTCTTGCGTCTCCCTCCCTCCCATCCTCCTTATTCCACCCCTCTAGGTGGTCACAAGCACTGAGCTGATCTCCCTGTGCTATGTGGCTGCTTTGAAGAGGAAACATTTAAGCTAAGATCTGTATGAAAAGAAGAGCTTCCCAGGCAAAGATCAGCGTGTAGAGCACATCAAGAAGGTCCATTAGTGTAAGAGGCATAAAAGTGCAAGGAATCCTGAGATTCTGGAGAAACCACAAGAAGCTCTGTGAGGCAGATATACAGGGTATGTAAAAGAGTGTGGGCTGAGTAGTTTGGAGCAGTACGTAGATACCAGGGTATGTAGAACTTTGGAAACCACAGTCGAAATCTGAGTTTCATGCAAAGAACAAAGAGACACATAGTAGCATATTTACAGATAATAATATGTATATATTTATACAGATTATATCTGTATAACAATTATATCTCAATAAAGCTGAAAAATAAACACAAGCAAGACAAAAATATAAACAGGTCTTTACCTACGTAAGACTATATTTTAACGGAAGTAGAGTTAGAAAAAGTTTAAATAAATGCATACCACATAGTTCATGCCATGTAGTTCTAGCAAAATTAAAATCAGTTCCCATGGCGTAATGTTCATCCCAGCATCGTTTTTAATAGCCCCAAACTGAAAACCAGTCAACGCCCATCGACAACAGACTAGATTAAATAAATTTTGGTATATGCACACAGAACACTATACAGTTCTGAGAATAAGTGAACTAGTTCTACATATAAAAACATGAGAGAATCTCACAAATGAAACAGTGAAGGAAAGAAGCCAGGCCCAAATAAGGACTTGCTCTGTGATTCCAATTGCAGTCACTGCTGATAGAGATCAGGCTGGCAGTTACCCTGAGCACATAGTGGCTACAAGGGAACACCAGGAGGGCTTCTGGGTGCTGGTGACATTCTCCGTCTTGATCTGGGGCTAGAACATAGATGTATTCTCTTTGCAAAAATTCAAGTTATATTCTTTAGATTTGTGTACTTATGTATATATGTTAAGCTTCAATCATTTTTTTAATTTTATTGAAGTACAGTTGATTTCCAATGTTGTGTTAATTTCTGCTGTACAGCAAAGTGATTCAGTTATACGTATATATTCTTATTCTTATCCATTATGGTGTATCACAGGATATTGACTATAGTTCCCTAGGCTATACAGTAGGACCTTGCTGTTTACCCATCCTATATATACTAGTTCGCATCTGCTAACCCCAAACTCCCAATCCTTCCCTCCTCCACCCCCACAACCACAGGTCTGTTCTCTATGTCTGTGGGTCTGTTTCTATTTGGTACATATGTTCACTTGTGCTGTACTTTAGATTCCACATATAAGTGACACCATTAGGTATTTGCCTTTCTGACTTACTTAGCTTAGTATGATAATCTCTAGGTCCATCCATGTTGCCGCAAACGGCATTATTTCATTCTTAACAAAAAAAAATTTTAAATAAAATTAAAACAAAGCCACACGATGTGATAGGGATTACCTGGATATTTGAGGCTTGACATCAGAAACACCTTTCTGAGCAGGTAGCACTGACGCTGAGCCCTGAACAATAAGAATGAGCCAGATAAGTCAAGTTCTTGGGTGAGCACGTTCCAGGCGGAGAGAAGAGCAAGTGTAACCATGTGAGCACAGACAGGGGAGCCAGGCAGAGGAAGGCATGGGATGACGGGGAGAAGTAGACAGGGGCCATGTCACAGAAGGGCACCACTGGCTAGGTAGACAGTTTCTATTTTATTCAGATCCATCTCGAAGCCACTGAAAAGTTCTACATAGGAAATGTTATGAAATGATTTGTACATTTGTGAGTTTTCTTACCTGTTTCAGCCATAGTTTCATCATCAGTGAAATGGGAATAAGAAAATAAATGATCTAATGCATATAAAGGATTTAACACAGTGCTTAGCATGTTTTCAAAAATTGCTTGTTGTTAATATCTCATTCCTATTTCATAGAATTTAAGATACCAGGAATTGCAAGGTGCACCATTAGTCTGCAGATCTTTGAGAAAGGAAAAAGTGTTGCCAATTAAACTATCACAACACTATTATTTTATCAATTAGAATTTTTAGTTTACCTTGTCAAAGAATTCCTTTGGGCTTCTTGTTATCTATGTCACTCTTTCAGCTTATATAAAAAGTAAAAATATAGGTTCTTACTAAAATGCCTTCCCAATCAGAACCTCCCTGTTCTGAATCACTTTTGGACTCAATCCCCCAACTCCATGTGTGAGCACCTGTAGACAACAGCAACGACATGATGGTGGTCACCTGGTAGTCCTGTGATACTTTTGCTATCTATACTATTTGCCATATAAATCTGGTTTAACATCTGCATGGAAAACAATATCAATACCTGCCACCATTCCTTGTGAACACAGGGAGTGAAAACTGGAATGCATCTGTGGAGTGTTTGGGGTTTCTTGGGAAGAAAGGCACCGTTAGGGTCCAGGTGATGCTATGGGGCCACCCCATCCTCCCAGAGCAGCTCTCCAAATTCTCACAATCAGGTTTTGACCTTACTCACTGCTCCACCCTCTAAGCCAGACCGCCCCGCCCAAAACTCCTTCAAGGGAAAGGAGTTATTTTCATATGTCAAACCATTGTTCAGGTATAATTTTGTTCAGGTAATGGTCCCACCTCTATTCTAATTCTTTGTGTCCTGAATTATCTGGCCTTCCTGAGGGTCCTAGTGATTCAAAAATAAGTCCTTATGACCATGAAAGGTCTACTGTAGCAATCCTTTTTGTCTCTACTATTTGAAAAGTTTCCTTTCTTCTGTGTACTAAACTGGTAATTAAACTTTTTAAATTTTTATTGATGTATAGTTGATTTACAATGTTGTGTTAGTTTCGGGTATACAGCAAAGTGATTCAGTTATACGTATACATATATATGTATATATAGATATATATATTCTTTTTCAGATTCTTTTCCATTATACGTTATTACAAGATATTGTGTAGAGTTCCCTGTGCTACACAGTAGGTCCTTGTTGGTTATCTATTTTATGTATAGTAGTGTGTATATGTTAATCACAAACTCCTAATTATCCCTCCCCACTCCTTTAGTAACCATAAGTTTGTTTTCTACATCTGTGAGTCTATTTCTGTTTTGTAAATAAGTTCATTTGTATCATTTTTTAGATTCCAAATATAAGTGATATCATATGATATTTGTTTTCCTCTGTTGGCTTACTTCACTTAGTATGATGATATCAAGGTCCATCCATGTTGTTGCAAAATATGGTAATTAAATTTAATCCCACCAACCGACTCCAGGGAAAATAAGATCCAACACACTTCTATTTCACCTGACAGATGACAGCTCCTGCTTGCCTCTCAAACAACCCAAACCAACAAGACGCTTCCTGGGGTTTCCCCTCCGTGATGCCAGACACACAGCCTCTCATGCCAGACATACTCTGTGAAGACTGCTCTTATGAAGCCAAAAGTATGCGCACCATTCAGGGACCTCAAAGTCACACTTCAGTGGAACACCTTGGTTGAGTCATTGCAGTGTGAAGGTCAGTCTGATTTAATGGAAGTTCTGAATTACAGGAGATTGGTACTCTGGGGTCAGTGGTGCTTTGTGGTTAGGAGGGCAGACTCTGGAGAGAGATCTCACTGGGTTCAAAAGTGGCAGCGTGACCTTAGGTAAATAACTTCTCTAGAGCCTCAGTTGCATCATCTGAAATATGGAGATTACAACAGCACTCATCTCGTGGGGTTACTGTGAGCATAATATCTGCCACATTAAGAATGAAATAAAGGTTAGCCACCATTACCATTACTACTATTGGTTTTATTATTTTACTATAACTCACTCCACAGACGTGCAGTATGGGGAGAAGAGCAGGTAGGACAACCTGAACCCTCATCTTGTATCTGCTACTAACTGCTCCTGACTGAACAAATCTCTTGATTTCTCTGGCATTTCTTTTATTGACACAAAGTCATGGTTTAATATGACCTTAAAAATATACAAGTAAGGGCATTCAACATAACAGCTTGTGGTAGAAAGGGAAGCTCAAAACCACTACAACTTCGAACCAAGTTTCCATGACTGTAAATCTGGACAATAAAAAAGTCATATCCAAATGGAAAACTTTCAAGTCTACACATAGAAGAGCCTCAGGTATCAGCAAATGAAAATGTGCATTTATTAAGTGCCTACTAAGTGCACTGTTCTGTGCTAAGCATGACTGATTCATTCATTCCTTCATTTAACACATAGTTACTGATCCCTTCTTCCAGGCCCTGATGGAGACAGAAAATAAAAACAAACAGGTGAAAAATATTTTAAAAAATAAACAGATGAACAAGGTAATCTCAGATGGTGAAAAAAATGTGTAGAAAGTAAACCAGAGTCACATTTAGGGTCAGGGATACTGGTTGCCCACCTATTAGTACTATTACTAATAGTCCCTAATAGTACTATTACTTTTTTTTAATGCTCAGGTAATCAATGCTCAGAGTAACTTATAAATCTGATAAATTTGCACAGCTATTAACAGTCTGGACAGGGACTAGAACCCGTGTCTGCCAATTTCAGAATCCAAAGTCTTACCCACGACACAAATTGTCTTTGTTATATGAGAGTTTGCTTAGTTAACTGTGGTGGCTAGTACAGAGTTATATACTAGGTTGGTCCCTGTGCTTTATATCAGATTCCAAAGCTGTTAATTCTGAGTTAAAGTGGTCGAACCAGGTGAGGCCAGACACAACCAGACTCTAGTAGTAGAATCTTCCCTACAGGGTCACAGAGCAGCTGGGGTCATCAGCTACCTTTGTCACATAAAATTCAGTTGGCACTTCTTTCTTTTTTGTGGGGGGCATGTCCACAGCATGTGGGATCTTTGTTCCCTGACCAGGGATCAAACCCCCGTGCGCCCTACAGTGGAAGCACAGAGTCTAACCACTGGACTGCTAGGGAAGTCCCCAGCTGGCATTTCTAAAACAAATATTCAACTGCTTCTGTTGTGAAAATTAAAACAAGGCTGAGTTTCTTTTGAAAAGAAAAGCAAAGAAAAACATAAATCCAGAATGAACACTCCCTTCAAATATATTTCTACTCACTGTTCTTTATATGCCTTTTGGTCTGGAAGAAAATTATCTCAGAAAATTTTTTTTTCTGGAAAGAGAGGAGAACTTAAGTCTTCTCTTTATTGAAGGAGAAAGTGGTGGAATATATGTCTTTTCAAGAAGGCAACCCAACAGGAGGTAAAAGGAAGAGAAAGAGGGGGATCTGAACTGTCAATCCATCAGCATGGGACCAGCAGCTCACAGGGCCAAGTTTTACAGGCGACTAGGGGTCTACGAGAACCAACAACGCAAACCATGTCAGGGAAAGCAAATACACCTGAACAGATTCACATAGACCCTGATGTCCTTAAGACCACTAATATTTAATCTCTGAATGGACAGATGAAATTATCATAAAGTACATATCTGATAAAATTCCATGAAAAAGACTGAAAACATTATGGTTTCAGAGGGGCTGGAATGAGACAGAATTCCAAGTCTGTCACTTTCTCAAGAATTCATGAACATCCCAAACCAAACAAAATGGTAGGTGTACAATGTTGAAACAGAACCCAGGCTGGCAGATAGGACTGTAGAAATAATACAAAAAAGGGACTGGACATCATTTCAACTAAATAGTAACAGCCAAAATAACAGTAGTTGCCAAAGGTGCTTCACAATTGGTCTTGTTCAAAAGTTGAACCTAATTAAACATGAAGCTATACAGGGCAACACAATAGCAAATCACAGAGAGGAAAATATACTTTGCATGAGAAAGCCAAAGAAAGAATCAGGGGAAGTTGAGGGCTTGGGTATATATACTTCGAGTTATTTCCTATGACAGTCAATATGCCCCCGCTAACCCACATAAGTTCATTTCCCTGAGAAACATTTAGGTTGCAATTGTCACTGATTTTCCTCCCATTAAGTTAGGTTCTGAATATGCAAATGACTTTTTATTATAATTTCATACTAAATCAGTATATCCACACAAATCTATTTCTTACCAAGGTTCCAAAATAGAAGCAGCTGTACAATGGCAAAATTAGGACACCAAGATGAAAAGCAAAGATTACCAGAGGATGAGGGAAAAGGATGTATAGTATCTTTGGAAGCTGCTATTTCCAGGAAAAACAGATATTTTCCAATACAATCAGTCCAATCAATCAGGGCTGCCAAAACTATGTGACCAGAGACATTTCACTGGGCCAGAAAACTTTGAGAGAATATAATTACATTGGGAAATTTTACTTTTATTCACGCTAAGAAACAAAAATTTTTTCATGACCACATCCACTGTTCCTGCTTCTGATAAAGGCATCCTGATAACCCTTATGGGTCTTCTCTATCTCTACTCTTCGTCCAGGTCGTTGGGGAAAAAGAAACTCTACCCCTGACTTCTGACTCCAGGGATGGGTTTGGATTCCCTCTCAAGGGGGTCAATGAAAAACAAACGCATTCCCTCAGGTGACATGAATTAGACTAGGAATGGGCACTCTCATGTGACCTACAAAAGCAACACCGGAACTACTGAAATTCAATCCTGAGATGTGGAATTCTCGGGCTAGTAAGCATTTTCTGGATTTTGAAATTAGTAGGAACTAAACCTAGAGCGGTAGGGGTGTGGGTGGGGGTTAGGAGAGGGGTTATCTTGCCAGCAGAATGGGAGAACCTGCCTGAGAATGCAGCCCACAAAGAAAAATGCAGAGCTGAGACATGGGGAAAAACTGGCACCATAATAATATTTTTGAGCTCCTGATCCAGCTGTATTTCTGGACTCCTCAGCTACACAGATGAATAACTTCCTAGTTTGCTTGGTACCCTCTGACTTGGATCTTTGAGTTGAGTCTCTTTCAAGCAAAAGAATCCTGTTGAAGATACTCATTCTCTACTTCCCATAGCATCTGGCTGCAAATACAACTTTAGCCTATAGGGAATACACCCGGAATCCCTCCTGATAATTTCAACTTTCATGAAAATGAATCAAGAGGTAGAGATCAGGAGAAGGAAATCTTATTTTCTTAAAATGCATTTGATAAAATTCAAACCTCTCCTATGTACAGAAGGCCACTCTTACATTAGGTTCTAATTAAATTGGGCCAAACTTCTTTTTTCTGGTAGATACAAAGAAAATGCACACTTAGAGTTTTAATTTGCAGCCACAGTTTCATTAATATGAATTGACGGAAGTACATGAAGATGCTAGGGTCTCTGGATAGACTGACTCAGTCTCTGGATTTCTGCAGAGAACATTTCATACACTCTCTACTCTCCTGAAGACTACTGTCACCCTTGCCTTGGCCACCACAACCTTCTTCCTCAAACTGAATAGATAACTTTGTCTCCTTCAAAGATAAAAAGAAAAACCTTCAGACAGGAACTTTCAGCTTCCCACCACCAAGTTTCCCAGAATCTATCCCATCCTCTCTTTTATTCCTCTTCCAGGAGAACAAACGTCTTTGTCTATTTCTCCATGTGTCTGTCCTCTGGGTTCATCTCTAAATATTATCAATGATCAGGTCTCTCAACTGCATGTTCCATCTCCAACTCACAACTGAATCCATCCTATCAACATTTAAACATGCTCCAGTCGATCGATTTTTATATAAAATGCTCTCTCTCAATCCAACATCCTATTTCAGCTACACCTTCTAGAACTGTCTTCACTCACTGTCTCCTTATACACCTGCTCACCATCTCAGTGTCCTCAAAGGAGAAATGAAGGCAATGTCCACCCCCATGGGGCTCACTGTTTTAATTAAGGGACATGAACAGGTAAAATATTTTACACAGAGCCCAACAAGTAGTCAAGTCTAAACAAGTCACAGCATTACCATTCATTCATGTACAGCTGACCCTTGAACAACATGAGTTACTTACAAGCTGGGTTTTTTCCAACAGCAAATACTACAGTCCTAGTATTAGCTGGTTGAATCCAGGGATGCAGAACCTCGGATACAACCAACTCATATAAAAAGGGCTGATTAGGGAATTCCCTGGCGGTCCAGTGGTTAGGACTCCGTGCTCTCACTGCCGAGGGCCCGGGTTCAATCTCTGGTTGGGGAACTAAGATCCCACAAGTCACGCACTGCAGCCAAAAAAAAAAAAAAAAAGGCTAACTATAAGTTATACATAGAGTTTTGACTGTGTGGAGGGTCAGCACCCCTAACCCCTCTGTTGCTCAAGGGTCAACTGTATTTAGCAAAGATTTATTGAGCAAGTCTATGTGAACAGTGTCACGTGAAATGCTTTACTATAAACACATAAAATCTAGCTTCTTCTCTCAAGCATCTCACAGTCCAGAGGGAGAGGAAGAAAGAGAACAGAAAACACACGATTACAAGCCATGCTGATCCATTCTACAAAGTCTGGACCAAATCAATGGCAACACAAGAAGAACCACTGCAGAATGCCATGCAGGCTGTGGACTACAGCAATCCAGGAGGCTGCGTTCACATGGACCAGATGGGAATGACGTACCCTGAAGTTTTACAACACGGAGGTCCTGAATATAAAGGAACTGGATGGTGAGCCTTGAAGTTCTGACTAGGAAGGGCAAGTTCAGGTTCAACAATTTGAGCCACCAAAGATGATAAATAAGGGCTCAATACTGATGATCCAAAGCCTATTCAGGACCACTCTTCTTCTGGCTCTGACAGCTCTCCCCAAATTTCTTCTCTTCATTCCTTTAGGAACACCAGAAATTATGAAAGGATTATCTACAGGTTTCTCTGCTCCAGGTGACAAAACTTCAGCATCCACGGCGTTGTCTGGCGTGAGAAAAATCTAGAAGGCTCGTTGATATACCAATGAGGATGAGTTTCTTAAAAACCATATCTCAAATCCAAGGATTAACAGCTATTCTTTTAAGAGTACAATGATCTGGGGCCTGCTAAGGCCTGAATATCCTACTGGCAATCACTGATAAGACCTTGTCAATTTTGGATCCCCTTGTTGCCCCACAATTGTTTGAAGCAGAAGGCTGATTTGAAAATACTTTCCCAACCATCCTAAACCACCTCAACTAATACATTCTCATCAAGGGAACCATCTGGGTTATTTTTGAAATCCCCCTACAGCCTGCTAACTGCCTTCCCAACGTCCATTCCTCACTTCCTGTTGATCAAGTACATTTCAACACCCAGTTAAAATTCACCAACATTTATTGTGTACCCACATATAAAGATGACCAAGAATTGTCTCTCTGCCCTCAGCATACCTGTTACACACTTCTTTCTCCATGCAAAACTATTTTTAGTCTGGGATTTCTAGCAAGACCTAGACTCAAAATCACGTTTATTATCCATGCCAATAGATATAACTTTTATTTATATTTTGTCCAACTTTCCCTACTTTCACGATATCTGTTCCCTTAAAAATGATCATGGCATGAGCCACATTATTTGGGACACAGAGTTCCATTAATGCGTGGGAGGAGATGACTTACCAACTGGTTCACCAGTGCCCTAAAAGAATGCAATTGCATTACATGGGTAAATGATTTACTCCTGGGGAATACTTTATCCTTTCTGATTCAGCACAAGGTCAATTGTAGCCTTACTTCTGTCCCGTTTTTCAACATTAGATGCATTTATCAGCTGCATGCTTAATTATCTAAGCCTCCAATTCAGCACCTATAATTATATTATCTCATCCGTTTGGAAATGACGTTGAGTGCAACTTACTCTGGCTCCATGCCCTTTTACCCATCGTACATGTGCTATCCTTGTCTACACCAATTGATGGTCCAATCGATACACTCTCATTTGGCTAACAAAGGATAGGGTCTTTGACCACAACTTCTGAAAGATCTCTGAAGTTTTGCAGGAACAGGCTAAGGGGACAACAGGTATGGATACAGCGAGCGCTTTTAGTCCATATGCCTATGACTTCCAACTGCCAGTACACAGATACTCACATCACCATCCCAGTGGATGTCTCATGTCCAAAACTAAAATGATTTCTCCCCAAGAAACATACTTCTCCCAGTCTTCCCTTTCTTAACTGAAGACAATTCCATTCTTAGAGTTGTTCAGGCCAAAAACCTTGGCATCATCCTTGACACCTCTCTTTGTCTCCTAACTCATACCCGATCCTGAGGAAACACCGCCTTCAAGATATGTAAGAACTGGGTCACTCCTCACCATTTTCACTGCAACAAGCCTGGTCAGCTCATCATCATTTCTCACCTGAATTAACCGCAGCATCTCTCCGCATTCACACTTTACCCCTCTCAAGAGAGGCTAAAGTGACTCCTATAAACTATGTCAGATCCTGACCTCTGCTGAGATATCTCACCAGTGGTTCCCATCATTGTCAGAGAAAAGCCCAAGGTGTCTACTTCTGCCTCTAAGGCCCTACTGGCTCTGACCCCTCACCTCCCTGACCTCATCTTCTTCTGTTCCCGCCCTCATTCACTCTGTCCCAACCATACTGCCCTCCCTGCACTTTCTCAACCAGCCAGGTATCCCACCTGGGAGCCTTTGCCTGGGGCTCCCTCTGCCAGTGATGCTCTTCCAGATGAATCACAGGGTAGTTTACACACGTACTTCCCTCCCCTCCTTCAAATGTCACCTTCTCAATGTGGTCTATCCCAACTCCACCTATTTAAAACTGCACCCCTTCCTGCGGCATCTCAGCACTTCTGATCCCCCTTATCAGCTACTTTTTTCAAAGCACAGATCCCCTTCTGACATTCTATGCATATACTTATGATGTTTATTATTTACTGTCCGTCTCTCCCTGCACAGGAGGAACTTTCATCTCTGTTCACTGATGTGCCCCCACGTGCTTAAGGGCCACCCCAAATAAACACACTAGTGCACAATGAATGCCTGTTGAATGGATGAATAACTAGCTGGGGATGGTCACTGTAATATCTGTTTCCTATTTTTTATCTAGCCTGACAAAAGACAAAGCAGAAGCAAGACACCATCCTAATAGAGAGATCCAATTATTTTTCATTTTAATCCTACCAGTTAAGTGATTAACTTAGGCCTAAGGTTTTCTGTTTTATAGTGACATCTACAGTCATTGCATACCCTGGTCTATGTAGAAAACTGCCCTAAATGAGAGGCAATGTCTGTGCTCTGTGCTTAAAATAAAATTGAGGTCTGGGGAAAAAAAAATGGAGGGGGAACCACTTTCTAAAGTCTTCTCTCACTCTTCTAGCTCAAGCAAATAAGAACTCTAGGAACGACTCTGGAATTTTCTATCTCGTTTGTTTTTCATTACTTTTTAGTAAGGTATAGGGATATCATTATTCTCAGTTGCCCGAGGTGATTCCAATATTGATTTTGAGATTTTTCCAGCCATTCTATAGAATGCATATCATTTATAAGGTTCTACTTTACTTCTGTGGGTATATTTGCATTCTGAATGTTTTAGATTCTCCAGATGATACTATCCTATGAAATATGATAGCATCCCTTTGAGTTTTGATAATCCCAGCTCCAGCGCAAGCTCAAGACCATATGATTTCTTTTTCCATTTTGGTTTAATTCAAACGAAACAGGATTTTTTTTTTTTTACAGTCATCCAGTGTTGATAAAACATTGAAAAAGTTAGTTGTTGAAGCCTATTTACCTATGCAAATATTCCCACCAAATACCCCCAAATTCTATACTCTTGAATAAATTTCATACCAGCACAGGAGGCTTAACTCTAGACTCCTTTTCTAGGATGAAATTTTTTAAATGCATGTTTCTATATAGATAGATTTCTTTTTTGGCCGCACCGCGGCTTGTGGGATCTTAGTTGCCTGACCAGGGATCAAAGCTGGGCTCTAGGCATTGAGAACGCAGAGTCCTAACCACTGGACCACCAGGTAATTCCCAAATGCATCTTTCTAAAATGTCATTCACCTTATAGTTTAAAAAACTGGCTCATATTTTCAGGAAATGGGATGAAGAAGGAACAATATATAAGGCTAAAATGATCCCAAAACATAGAGCAATCCTCTCCTCTAATCCAAAGGTTACAAATTCAAAAGGCTTCAAGGACCAAAAGGGTAACACAAACAAGTAAAATGGCCTGATAATACACAGTAGGGAGTGGCAGGGACTGTGGCAAAGTGAAGACTCCAAACATGGTCAGTGTTGCCAAATTTTGTATTTGTGTATGATTTTGTTGTAAGAGAAGCCAGAAATCTGGATTTTTCAGACCAATTTCACACTATGTGTGCCTAACATAACACGTCTAGGCCACAAGACTAGAAACTCTGCTCTAAATTGGCATTGTCAAATGTTTAGTACCTAATAGAATTCACAGTGCTCTCCTATACCTTCCAGTTTTTAAAGGACAGCTCAACTATATTTCACAGATAGTAAAAGTCTCCAGTTGCTGTTCCCTGATTCCTAGTTGTTACTGGGCTCTTGGCAGTAAGTGTTTCTTTCAACCAGTGTAGACTGCTAATATGCCAACATAGGTACTGCGGCAGGAACCCAAGCAAAAGTAAACACAAACTGCTATCATAGAGACTATCTATACACTGCCTTTAAAATCCTTGCAGTTATCACCCTAGAATCTTCTATCTCTGGGAATCCTGTCACAAATACATTTGACCAGAAGCCTGAAGAGACCCTGGATCCCACTTTAGGGAACCCCTTGCTTGGACCACTGGCTTTGATTAATTTCCATCCCAAGCCTTCCTGGTTTTTCTCACTTCATAGCACATCTGTCACTATGGAAACAAGTACCAAAGACTAGGGCATAACTGAATGAAACCCCAGCTTTCAGAATAAAAATCAATTGATGTTCAAGCAGGGGTCACATCACCAACCGAGAATATCTATACCAGGTTTGAGACAATGGAACAATAGTGTAAGTTGCATCTAGTAATCAGGTAATTATTCTTAATGTTTTTCAAGAAGCTCAGTTTATTTACACTATTGTTGGAAAGCTGGCTCCTAGCTTATGGTTTGCTTCATTACTTTATTCAGAATGTCTATTTTATATCCATAACCAATATTAGAATTTGTCTCTATCCAGACACAGAGAGCATTAATCCTTCCTTCCATGTGTCTTTCTTTTACAGAAAGTAGAAAACAATTACTAGCATACAACTTTTTCTTTTCTTTTTTTTTTTTTTTTTTTAAGGAAATGTATTAGATCAGATCATTGCTAGGTTCCATTCCAGAATTTTAAATCATGGAATTACTCTTTTGCATTTGGATTCATTTTTTAGCCTAGGTAACATCCATTCATCCACAAACTAAAAAAGACCTGACCTATGTATGTATGCATAAAGCTAGGTGCTAGGGACACAAAGTCAAAGAAACAAGGTATATTCTTTGGAGTTCTCAGTCTAGTACAAGAAAGGAATAAAGTTAGAAAACATCTGCAAAAACATTCTAATGAGTGCTTTGAGAGGTTTCCCAGAACCATGTGGAAGAATCTGGAAGGGGAGGTGGGGTAGCTGGTAGGAAATTTTCAATGAGAAGCTGATCATCAGATGATAAGATGTTCATTTTGGGGTGGGAATGAAGACAAAGACCAGATCAGAAGCTGACACCATGTCTAACTGAGAGATGATATGGGGAGTGACAGTGGGGCCAGAAAAGGGCACGTTCAAGAAAGTTAAGTTGATGAGATTTAGGGACTCCTTGGGTGTGAGGAGGAGGGAGAATAGAGCCAGCTTGGAGCAGTAAGACAGAACACAATTTGGAGGTAGCTGTTATCTTCAAAACTCTCATAAAGGGTAAAACAAACTACTTTAACTCAAGTTATAAATAATTGTTCTTCAAATATTACTGGAAAAATCTTTTTGTTTCCATATCTCTAAAATCTAGAGAAAAAGAACGTTGTCCTAAAAACCACACAGGAAGAAAGCCCTATATTCAGTTTCTGTAAGATTTTCTTCCCTTTAACTCCCCTCCTCCATCAGTGTTTACATTTTTAGAGGTTAAATTATACCCAGGTAGCAACTGCTCCTACTTTGGAGGAAGAAGCTTTCTTTGAAACAAATGAAGTATAAGTTTTCTACTCTCTCCTTCCAAGAAGCTCTTTTCCTGGGTCAGTAAACTGCAGTGGGGCTAAATTTGGTAAAGGGGCAATTCAGTTGACAGTAAAGAACAATTAGCTGGGAAGTACATTTGCATGACACAAAAGACCATCCTTAAAAGCAAAGGTATCATGTTCCATCTAGAAAACAGCTAAAGAGTTTCTTAAATAGCATGTCAAGCTTGAATGTGAATTTGAATTGAGAAGTGAAGCTAACAACTGCTGACTCTATCACAGATCTATTTGCAATTGAAGGTGTGAGTGACGGAGCTCTCCCCCATCCTCCCTCCATCTGTAATTTATTAAAAGAGTGATGGAAGCAAAAATGTTGGGATAAAGTCATCTTGATTCAGTGGGACAGTGATATAATGGAGGCTCAGGGATATGAACTGTGCTTTATAGGAAAGACAAAGTGACTCTTCATTGACAATTTACCTTCATCACCAATGACACAAATGGCAATTTCCTTGAAAACTGTTAAGAGGGAATCCCATAACTGACATCTATTTTAAAATGTAAATTAAATTTGCTTTTTATACACGCAACCAAAGATTGATTTCTGGTTTTGATCATACGGTTAATCATAATACTGAACATCAAGGCAGTGAATGCCTTTCCCTTTTCTTTTCCTGAGGAAATTTACATGAACCGAAATGCAAAATCAGAGGATTTGAGAGTCAAAGAGGGTTGATTAATCCAGCGATTCTTAAATTACTGAAGGTTCAAGGACTCCAAACAAAACTTCTTAACTACTGAGTTGCCGTATGCAACAGTCTATAAGGACACTGGATTCAGATGAGGCAGGTTTTGACTCCTCTGCACGACGTTTTGCCTTGAGTAACCTACTTTATAGAACTCTTATGATGATTAATTAAGATACACAGGTAGGGACTTCCCTGACGGTCCAGTGGTTAAGACTTCGCCTTTCAGTGCAGGGGTTACGGGTGTGATCTCTGGTCAGGGAGCTAAGATCCCATGTGCCTCATGGCCAAAAAACCCCCAAAAACCAAAAACATTAAAAAAAAAAACAGAAGCAATATTGTAACAAATTCAATAAAGACTTTAAAAATTGCCCACATCAAAAAAAAAAATCTTAAAAGATACACAGGTAAAATACTTGGATGAGGGCTTAACCCATCTTGCTCAACATGTTAGCTATAATCACAGGAGTGCAAGCTACTTTTCTTATAATCTACATTGCTGCTGCATGAGTAGCAAATTTTGTGTGTGTCTGTGTACGTGAGTGCATAACTGAGTGTGACCTTTTTAAAACAGTTACCCGAGCAGGCCCAGTCCTAACATTTGAGAGGGCAACAGCACCAATGGACTCTCAATGGCTATATATCTAAATATTTAAATATGATAAATCAAGCTAAAAATTGTTAAATAGGTTCTATCCACCTAGCCTGATAAATATGTCTCCAAAACAACCTAGAAGCCAGGTTTAAACTTAGAAGACTCAAGTGTGATGAATTGGGAGATTGGGATTGACCTATATACACTAATATGTATAAAATAGATAACTAATAAGAACCTGCTGTATAAAAAAATAAAGTTAAAAAAAATTAAAAACTTAGAAGACTGGAATCCCAGGACGTGGCTAAGTAAGTGGATCCAGTCTCCCACCCTGCAGCCTTGCTCTTTCTGCCCTGGACTTGAGGTCCTGGGTGTGGACCACAAGCTCCATCCACACCTCCCACTAATAAACAGTCTTTCCTTGACCCACTTGGGGCCCCGGAGCCTCATGAGAGGGAAAGTCCAAGGTCCCAGCTATGCAAAGCAGGGCACAGTGGGGGCCAAGGTAGCACATGGGCTCTGAGTGGTGCAGGAAGGCTTGGCTGGAAAGGTACCCAGAGGCTGAAGAACACATCAGGTGAGCTCTTTACTAGGCAGTATCCAGGGGCCCCTCTTGGTAATTTAAGATTTCCTCTGTCCTGTTTTTAGTGCAATTAAAGAATAATTACCTTTTTCTTTGCTTTCCATTTGCAAGCCTTCTTTCCTAAGGGAAAAGTTTATAAACAGTTATAAAAGCAATGTGAACGTGAGAATAACCTGAACAACCACAGACATTTCCTATTTATGATGAGACTGATCTATGGGTGATTTTTTAATATTACAAGTCAAAAGTTACTTGAGCCCAGAGCCCAGTATTCACAGTGGACTAAACTCAAACATGACTATAGGACTTGCTCAGTGTAGTATAATTCAGAATAAAAAGAAGCCTGGACTTGTGCTGGGGTCCCATCCATTTCCAAACTATATCTCTTGCTTCCCCTAAACTGTTTCTTTCGGGTCATCCTTTCACTGGCTCTGGTCTCACCTGAGAATGGTGTCTTCCCTTCAAAAATCCAGCCCATACATGAAGATCAAGTCTGAAAAGCCAGCTTCTTCAGGACATGTCCTGCTAACTCCAGGAGAAAATAGCATCTCCTGTGTGGGGCACCATCGTGCACACTGTACCACAAACCTTGTGTTCCTTGTGATTCTACATTTCAGCAGATGTTCCCTCTGAGGCGGGGAGGTGGGGATGCCTGCTATTCAACCCTGTTTGTCCCCAAGTCCCGGGCTAATGAACATTTTTATTCTTTGGGTTTGGTCTGGCTTGGGTTTGGTTGTTTAGCACCCATACCGTCTTTTTTGATTCTCTCATTGGAAAAAGGGTCATGGGACTGCGAGTCAAGGTGCCTTCCTCTCCCTGATGCCAAGTGAACTGGGGGATGGGGGGGCGGGGAAGTTCCAAGTACAAAAAATGGTGGGCTGGGGCCAAGCCTGGGCAAACTGTTCTTGTTTGGAGACTGTTTCTCTAGTCCGTGATATCTAGACTCTAGAGCTGGCTAGGCTCTGATTTGCTTCCAAGCCTGTTTATTGCTGCTGGTGGTGGTGGTTTTTGGAGACACCCCCATTCCTGGCAATTCTTTTAGCTATCTGATAGCCTTCTAGTAACTTCTTTTTGCTCCAGTTACAGAGTTTCTTTCACTTGCATGCAAACTAAGAGTCATTGCTGACACACTTGGCAGAGCCCCTGACATAAGACATAATCAATGGATGTCACATAAATGAATCCTTATAACCTAAATGTGTATCGTTGCCATATTTGTAAAACAGTGTTTTTTTCTAACTCACAATATGTTATCATTGACTAAATTTTGAAAAATTCAGAAAGGTATAAAAAATATAAGCCATCCATATTTCTACTGCCCAGACAATGCCTAACTTTGTTTTTTTTCCAGTTTTCTTTTTTTTTTTTTTTTGTGATACGCGGGCCTATCACTGTTGTGGCCTCTTCCGTTGCGGAGCACAGGCTCCGGACGCGCAGGCTCAGCTGCCATGGCTTACAGGCCCAGCCGCTCCGCGGCATGTGGGATCTTCCCAGACTGGGGCACGAACCCGTGTCCCCTGCATCGGCAGGCGGACTCTCAACCACTGCACCACCAGGGAAGCCCTTTTTCCAAATTTTATACGCCTATCTGTGATATTTCTGAAACACATATCATTGTAATGCAGTACTGCATTTGGTTAATTCCAGCTAAAATTGTTGTGAAGGTTGTTCCTTGTTATTACATAATCTTTGCAATGATCACTTTTAATATGTGTCATAGTCTATCACTTGGGGGACTTTGAAATACCTTTAACCCACCCCCAATTTTTTTTTAATAAATTTTATTTATTTATTTATTTTTGGCTGCATTGGGTCTTTGTTTCTGTGCACAGGCTTTCTCTAGTTGCAGCGAGCGGGGG
Organism: Phocoena sinus; assembly: GCF_008692025.1. Lineage (NCBI taxonomy): Eukaryota > Metazoa > Chordata > Mammalia > Artiodactyla > Phocoenidae > Phocoena > Phocoena sinus. The sequence goes on from NC_045777.1 coordinate 36,664,559, forward strand.
CTACTCTTCATTATGGTGTGTGGGCTTCTCATTACGGTGGCTTCTCTTGTTGTGGAGCACAGGCTCTAGGTGCACGGGCTTCAGTAGTTGTGGCACATGGGCTCAGGAGTTGTGGCTCGCAGGCTCTAGAGCGCAGGCTCAGTAGTTGTGGTGCACGGGCTTAGTTGCTCTGCGTCATGTGGGAATCTTCCTGGACCAGGGCTCGAATCCGTGTCCCCTGCATTGGCATGTGAATTCTTAACCACTGCGCCACTAGGAAAGTCCCCACCCCCAATTTTCATATAGATTGTTTTCAATTTTTTTTATTATTTTAGAATATTATAACAAACAATCCTCCATGTAAGTTTTTGTCTGCATCTACTTCCTTAGCAAAAACTAAAAGAAGAAACCAGAGAAACAGTGTGTCAAATAATCTGAACTTTTAAAAGCTTTTGACATATATTTTCAAATTGTTCTCCAAAAAGTTTGTATCATGTAATTCTTCCACCAGTAGTAATGTGAATGTCCTTCTCACTGTGTCCTTGCCAGTACTAAGTATTTTATTTATTTTTATTTATATATAGGTATATACATTTTGCTGGTTTAATCCATGAAACATGGCATCGCATTTTTGTTTTAATTTCCATTTCTGTGATTAATTGTAAGGATATTTATTAAATATGTATATTAGCATTTTTCTTTCTTTTTAATTATTCAGATATTAGGGCAATTCTACTTTCTACTTACTGATATCTAAGAGTTCTTCACTGTGATTATTATATTAACTGTTCTGTCATGCTCAGAGACAGAAAATATTTTTCTCCATGATTACTTTTTGCTTTAAACTGTATTTTTTTGCATGCAAAAGTTTAAAATATATTCAAATCTATCTTTTGCTTTATGATTCGTTCCATTAATTTTATATTAAAAAGTCACTGCCCTAAAATTAATACATATTTTCTTCTGGCTTTCTCACCTGGCAGATAAACCTTCCAATTTGGAAAGCTAGTCTAGTGAGTCATGTAAACAGAGGTTCTTAGTTGAATGTTTTCTACATACTTAGCCAATTTCCTTGACTCTTTGGTCAAATATTCCTGTTTCAAAATGCTTTCTCCATCACAGTTCTGTTTCCAAAAACTACCTGAGTCTATTTCCAGACTATTCTATTCCATTGAGCTATCTATTGATTTTTACACCAGTACTATTCTGCTATAATGATTGTAGTTCAATGATCAGATTTATTTTTATTTCTGGAAGGGCAACCCACCCCAACCTCCATATATATTCTTTTGCAAAATTTTCTTGACTAATGTCATACAATTATTCTTCCAGATGAATGTTAGAATCATTTTGACAAATTTTCCCAAATCCCAATGCAATAAAAACTATACAATTATGCTGGAAAAATAACCATATCATAATATCTATCTTTCTATCCAAGAATAAGGCATGTTTTCATTTGTTTGTTTCTTATTTTATGTGTCTGAGTAAAATTTTATAGCTTTCCTACGTGAGTCCTTAGATTTTTTTTTCCAAGTATTGATATTTTATGTACATTTCCTATTCTTCTTAGATAATATATATTTTTGTGGATTCATGAACAGAGTCATTTTCTACTGATTTTTTAGTTGGTAAATACTGGCATTGGAGGTAATCCTTGATTTCTGAACATGTATTTTATAACCAACCACTTTACTGACCTCTCTTATTAGTTTCTTTAGGTTTTAATTGACTCAACTGTATATCCATTGCTTTTAAACAAAATCAAGATACAGTGTCTGATTTCTTCCTTGTGTAGGTAAAAAGTAATACATAAGCATATTCATTAAATGATACTTTTATTTATTTTTACAAATCACCTATTATGCAACTACTAAAATGACATGAAATTGAGGCCACCCTAGAAATACAAAATATAACCTGTGTTCCCATGTTGAACCACCTTCATTTCCCTCAGGTACTCAGTCTTGCTATTCAAAACTACCAAAAAGGGCTCTAAATGAGAGAGATTAAGTCAATTCTCACTTGGATTAAACAGGACAGATAAAACAATTCAGCTGGTGATTAAGAATTTTGACAACTGTGGAAGACAAAGAAACACACCAGGAACCTGTTTTCACATAAAGAGCAATTTGTCTCTTATTTTTAATCCCAGAGACAATAGGCAGGATAATTTTTAAAGTAGAACAGAGTCCACCTAGATATATTCAGAAAGCAACTGCATGCACTTCTATATATGAGCAGATTCTTTTTTACCCAGAGAAGCATAAGTTTCTTATTTTGAAAGATCAGGATAATAGTATTTAATTATTAATTCATCAAATATTTGTTGTGCATCTAATTTGGGTTCTGTATTACTGGGAAAGACTGGAGAGCCATCTGTAGTAATGAGTAGGAATAGGGATGAAAGAGAACCTGGCATACAACAAAAGCTCAATATATAATATTATTAATTATTATTATTACACATCAGGATTATTTTTTGTTCCTATTAATCTCTAGAAGGCTAAAAGTCTGGTTCACCACTGTCTTCCTAGGGCCTAGCATGGAAAATGTAAATGTCCAACAAATATTTGGGAAATTCTGTTGACTGACATTTTTACAAAAGCCTCAGTTGCCAGAAAATATTTTGACTCAATTCTTAACTTCCTACTTAAAATCAATTCTTCGAAGATGCATTTGTTAAAGCCAAGAAAAAGTCAGAATGAGGTTCTAAATTGCTCTTTTTATATAAGTAGTAAAGAAAAAGTTTCTAAAAAATCATATCTTTAAATTGGCACAGAAAAATGCTGTGAGGAGGAGTATTCATTCCTTCACTCATTCACCATTTAGTAAGCATCTTCTACATGAAAGACACAAAACAAAAGGCCATCACAGAGCTTACAGACATTAAATGAATGGCCAAAGAAATAAATAGGAAACTGCAAATTGAGGTAAGTGCTATGGAAGAAAAGTAGAAAGGTGATGGTAGATTTGGGTTGGTGAGGAGAGGAGATCAAGGAGGCCCAAAGGGGGAGTAGAGCTTGGACTGGCAAAGTATAGGGGGAAGTGCTTGGGATGTTCAAGAAACAGGTCAGTATGACAGAAGTAAGAAGAAGAGATGCCCAAGATGAGGCCAGCCAAGTCCCCAAGGCTCCAAGAGTCTCTGGAAACTGTCCCAGGTACATGAATGCATCTTATGCAGGGGACTGACATGATTCTATCTGTTCTGGATAAAGGATTGGAGGGGCCAAGCAGAGAACCAGGAGTCTTGTTAGAAAGTTATGCTAGTGGACCAAGTGAGAGAAGAAGACAACTTGAAGTTTGATGGTGGTGGCAGTGGGGATGGAAAGAAGAATCTATCAAGATTTTAGAGATATATGTAGAAGACAGAATTTGCAAGAATTTGTGATAGTTTTTGATATGGAGTACAAAGGGAATAGAGGTATCAGAGATGATTCTTGAGTTTCTGGCAACTCCATGGACAGTGGTGCCATTTACCAGGATAAGAAAGATTAGAAAGTTGTTAAGATTGGGGTATTTTTGTTACTGCTGTTATTTTTGTTGTTTAATATGGTTTTTTGCTCTTTGTTTGCATTGCGTTGGTGGGGTAGCAAAAAGGGAGGAAGGCAAACATTAACAAATCCATTTGGGACAGGGTATGTCAGGTGTGTTACCTGTACAAGATTGAAACCCTGGATTGACTTGGTTTCCAGACAAGTGACATTTGTATAAATGAGATACCTTTGAATGCTGCTCTTCCCTACCATGTTTGGGTATACAAAACCTCAAATATGTTAGCTGAATTAAATAAGCTTTAAAGTCTTTTCTGAACCCATGCTATTTTACCTTTACATCCTGCTGGTAGGCTGACATAATACTAATATTGTCATTAAATATAGATAATAGGGTGTACCAGGCTGAATAGTGTCCGCCCCCCAAATTCATACCTAACCGGAACCTAAAAATGTGACCTGATTAGGAAATAGGGTCTTTGCAGATGTAATCAAGTTAAGATGAGGTCACACCAAATTAGAGGGGCCCTAAATCCAATATGAATCCAATACAAATGGTGTCCTTATTTACAGAAGGGGGAACTCCACCATGTGAAGATGGAGGCAGAAATTAGAGTTATGCTGTCACAAATCAAGGAACACCTGCGTCTGCCAGAAGCTGAGGGAAGCCAGAGAGGATCTTCCTCTTGAGGCTTCCGAGAGAGCATGGCCTTGCCTAAACCTTGCTTATGGACTTGTAGTCTCCAGAACTGTGAGAGAATGAATTTCTGCCGTTTTAAACCCTCTAGTTTTTGTAATTTGTTATGGCAGCCCCAGGAAACTAATACAGTTAGGAAGATTACATGTTTGAACTTGTCTAGCTTAATACAGGGCACAGAGTACAGGTTAAACAAACCTCCATTTCCCTTCCTCTTATAATGATCACCACCATTGGTTGTGCTTTAGATTATGAGTAATCCACACACCTACCCATTTAAGTCTGAAGGTTAAGTCTTACTAGTTCTAGACTTGTTTTACAGATGAGGAAACTGAGGCTTGGGAAAGTTAAATAACTTGCCCAAGATCACAAAGCTAAATATGAAAGCGTCAGAGCTCAAACTCAGCTGTCTCATCACCAAGGTGACTAGACAGCCTAGAACACCTGCCTCTTACACCTGCAACATTTTAGCAAAATAGCAAAGTGAAGGAGCGGGGGGGGGGGGGGAGGCACAGTCATACTGTTTTCAGTGCCTGCAATTAAAACTCATATTTATTAGCAAAACAACAAGTTCAGGGACCTAGTACAATCAGTCTCTACCCATTAACAGAGGAGCACAAAAAACGTCATTATAAGAGCAATTCTATCAATGAATTTGCCATCAACTTCTACTGCTTCCATTAGCAGTGCGTCTGCTTTGCACATATGTATTCCAAGTCAAGGTATTATCATCAGACTGGACATTTATGGCTTTACTTTAATTAAATGCATTTTATTCTAGCATCTCCCATTTCATTTTGATGATACTAACTCATTCTTGCCACCTAAGGAGCCCATAAAAATAAATACTGTAAGTACAGAGGGAAGTGTCTCTAAACTTCAGATGTCGCAGATGTCCATCCCTTAAATTATAAAGCAAAAAATAAAAGCATATTCTAAATTTACCTTTCCTCCCTAACTCAGTGAGTTGTTGGGCTGAATAAAACACATACAAATGTAGGGTGCAGAGCTGTTATTATGGGGTGTCAATTTCATAGAATTCTAGTGTAGGAGGGACTTCTAAAGAGTGGTCTAGTCCATCTGGACTCAGGTTAACATAGTATCTACCTAACCCCAGAAAGGAAAGGGATGCACTGAGAGGTTTTGTGAGTTACCTAAGACCCTATGGCTATTTCTTGGTCGAACCCTGTGGAATGCCAGGTTTCCTGATTTCCCCAAAAGTGTATTCTGCCTTCCAAACTGTCATTAACTATTAACGATGACACTTTCCTCTGGCTTTGTGCCAACTTTTCTTTTTTTAATTAATTTGGCCTTAAAAAAAAAAAGATCAGCATAGAAAACCTCAATGCTTCAAATTCCCTTAATTGATACCTAATGTTGAATTGCCTCGCGTCCCAGGTTTAAAGCTCCAGATACACACACATGGGTTTAAGAAAGGCGAACATGCTTCTCCTTCAAACTGGGCACTGATGATCTCTGGACTTTTCAAGTTTACCCTCCAGGAGGTCGACATCGCAGGCAATTTTGACAAGAGTTTGGATCCTAGATTCTCTTCCACGCTTTGTCCACACCCGTGCCCATGAGCAGAAGTTCTGTCTCTCCATTACAACCCACCACGCGCACACACGCATACACCAAGGCAAGTAACAAAGGAAAACACAGCCCCATAAAGGCTCAGCTATTGCATCCTCCAGTCTACACCTGCCAAGAGACAAAAACCAAATGGGAATCCTGCCCTGGCAATATGTCCAACACTTCTCGGGGGAAGCAGGCACCCTGGCACCCCCGGGGCGTGCGCGGCTGTATACACAAAGAACTGGTGCTGGGCTTGCCAGCGGTCCGGGGGACCAGTGCACTCACAGGACTGGTATCCGGGATTCTCCCCCACGCCCTCCTGCCCAGCAGAAAAGAACTACCCTTTATTTGACCCATAGAGAGCCCAGGCTGGATGGCAGCGCATGGGTGTGGGGGGCGGGGGGGGCGTCCCCGGATCCTTTTCCTCCAGCCAGCCGGTCCCCAGCCTTTGGCATCTCCTAGGAGATGCACAATTGCGCGCTGTCACAGACGTCCGCTTCTCATCCTCTCCCGGCAAACCAAGATGCCCGGGTCCCAGCCGTGCGCATTCCCGCAAGCGCCCGTCCCCGCGCCCGTATCCACCCAGGCAGCCCCGCCAGGCGCGCCTGCCTACCTGGTTGCTGGCTGTCAGCGCGGCGGCGGTGCCTCATCCCCTTCTCCTCCTCGGCTTCTACAACGCTTGGAGCGCCATGTTCCGAGTCTCCCCGGGCGCACGCCGGGCAACTACTACAGGCAGGGTAGGGGCAAGGGGGGCGGGGGCCAGCGGGAGGGGGTGGGAGGCTAAGCCAAAGCTTTCTACTCTCCACGCAAGCCTCCCCCAGCTACTGAGCATGCCCAGCTGCCCGGCTTAGCACTAGGAAGACTTTCCAGGAGCGCACGCAGCTGTTCCGGGTTTTCGTGGCAGCCGGCTGGAGGCAGGCGGTAGCAGCTGCGGGGTGTGGGGGTGGAGAGGGGTCGGGGGAGTGTCTCCACGTCGCGGAGCTCCGAGCTGGAGAAAGCCGCCTTTCGCCCATCGGCTCACACTTCGCCTCTGCCCTCCTCGGCCCGGCAGCTCCTGCACGCCTCCTCCCCACACACTCCGGGTTTGCAGAAATTTTGTGCAGGACCAAAGCTGAGCTATGCTTAAGGGGAGAGCAAAGGGAGGAGGGCGGGGCTGAGAGGCAGATCCTTCCGCTAGCCTCATTGCTATCACCTGGACCCGTGCTTCTCAAACTTCAAGGTGCCTAGGAATTAAAATGCATATTCGGATTCAGTTGGTCTGGCCTGGGGTCTGAGATTCTACTGGCCAAACAAGCTCCCAGGCGACGCTGATGCCGCTGGTCCTCCGACCACACCGAGCAGCAAGGATCGAGAGAATCCCTCTCTCTGTGACCTCTGAGTGGCCCTCCTTCAGTCAGCCACCCCAGAAACGTTCGCTGGCACCCACAGAGGCCCCTCCTACCTACAGACGGTTTGGCATCTAACAAGTGAAGATGCCCTCGGGATGTTGTGCCCACCCGGGAGGTATCTCAGTAGGGCTGGGGTCTGAGTGCCCAGCACAAACTGGCTACTTTCTGACTTAGAATTTGAGGCTTAGGGGAAGCTGGACTTGTCCATGCTTACTTTGCTAGTTGGGTAGCAAACTAGTTGCTAGTTGAGCCTCTACTCAAGTCTGAAACAGCCTGCCTTGACTGTCCCCTGCCTTTCCTGATATGGGACAAAAGCTCAGACTGGGCATCAAAGTGTCAATTTATTGTACGTGTAATGGTAAGGCTGGGCTTGCCCAATTAAGAAGACTGACAGAGCATGATAAGAATAGGGCATTTATGTACCAAGAGATGACAGTGCTTTCTGATGAGTGATGTTTGGATTGAAGATTGCAAAGATACCTTGCGGTTCATCTTAAATCCCTCGCTTGCCCACTCCCTTCCCAACCCCTGAAGGCTCCAACATCTTTAAGAATATTTACTATACAGGCTACAATGAGAGAGATTCACAAAACCAATCGTGCATTTTCAACCTCGGAAATGAAGAATTCACGCCCTTTTCTGTCCTTAACTGCCCCAATAATACCCTCAGAAGCTAGCGATATGGTATCTGATCCCACAACTGGATAGCAGATTAAAAATAAAGGTTTGTATCTGTGGGTACCCTGTTACACTCAATAACTCTCAACAGTTTTCTAGTTAATGGTACAATATTTATCATTTCCCTCTTGCTTGTTTCCCATTTGCTCAGTACCCTCTGTGTAGTAGCTGTCATATCAAAACAGGAACCATATGATAAATGGATGATTATTTTTCTCCCTCAATATTCCTATGTATAAAGGAGAAATATGTCCTGGTATATCATACCCTGTTTTTCTGTTTAAAGGAATAGGAGTCTCTAAATCCAACTCTTTATTTTCTAAGTCACACACATAGACCTAACTACCCACCTACCACCCCCACTCCCACTCCCACAATTATTTGCATAAATATTTCTGTTTTTTACTTTCTTGTATGTGTTCTTGCACAGATGCAAAACCCATAAATTATAGAGGTGTTGTTCATTTTTGATTGATTGGTATCAATCAATTAAAATTTTGCTTTGAAATATTGAACTTCACTGACTTAAACTATCTTTCCTGTCCTACATAAAGCTTGTGTTTTTGTGGTTGTGTCTACTGGTTAAATACTATGATTATTGTTAGTTGCCTCAAATTCATTTAGGAGTTATGCAAGGTAAGCATTCTAAATGAACAGTAATACTCTTTCTGTAAACACTGCATTGCACTAGATCCTGGGGGTTTTCTTTTTATACAGACAATGACATTTCTTGAGGGTTTAGCAGGCAAGATACTAAGGACCAGCACTGGTGGGTGGGAGATATAGGGGGCAGGGATGGGTAGAGGTAGAAGTCAAGCTATAAATAGGCCAGTAACAGTCTTGGGCCCTCCAGGGAGCTCTGGAGCTAGGATGACCCTTCAGAGTTGTCCTGAGTTGGTTTGAGTTGTCCAGTCCTTTATATACTAACATTAATTACTGAGTTTGAGCTGCCTTGCAAGGGACTTGAACTTGAGACAAGGCAGCTCCCTGAAGCTGAGACAATCCCTGAAGAAGAGAACAGCTGGAGGCCTTCTTCTGGCAGTAGTTCCACAGCTGGAGTAACAGGTCTTTTATTTAAGGGGATCTGGGGAATACGTTACTTTGTCCACTACACACTAATACATTTATTGACTATATCAATTTTGAATACACAAACTAGGACTGCACTAATTTGTCAGAGGGATTCCAAAATTTATTTTTAAATAGGTAATAGACTTTCTCCAATGCTCAGTACTAAAAGTTGGAAAATAACCTGTAATCAGCAATTGGGAGTTGTTGGAGGAGGTAATTGAGAGGACACGACCTCAGGTCGACCCCTAAGCTGGATCTGGATGACCAGAGGCTCCTCACCCACTCCCATGCCCTTGAAATGTACACCCTTCCCACTGTTCCCACAGTGGGAGCCAGTTCCAAGGACACATGAGAGAAAATGTATTGTTGGGACCATTAGAATGGGGTATTTGACTGAACCTGAAACCGCACCTCATAAGGGACTCGAACCCACAATCTTCCAACTGAAACCACACAACTCATCTCAGGACTTACTGAAGCTCAGTTTCTTTAAGTCTGGCTGCAGAAAGAATTCAGTGAGCGGCAAAAAGTGATAGGTAAGAAGTAGATTTATTTCACATAAATCACAGCAACATCTTTTTTGACCCACCTCCTAGAATAATGAAAATTAAAACAAAAATAGACAAATGGGACTTAATTAAGCTTAAAAGCTTTTGCACAGCAAAGGAAACCATAAATAAGACAAAAAGACAGCCCTCAGAATGGGAGAAAATATTTGCAAACAAGGCAACTGACAAAGGATTAATCTCCAAAATATACAATCAGCTCATGCAGCTCAATATCAAAAAAAATAAACAACCCAATGAAAAAATGGGCAGAAGACCTAAATAGACATTTCTCCAAAGAAGACATACAGATTGCCAAGAGGCACATGAAAAGATGCACAATATCACTAATTATTAGAGAAATGCGAATCAAAACTACAATGAGGTATTACCTCACACCAGTCAGAATGGCCATCATCAAAAAATTTACAAATAATAAATGCTGGTTATAAAGCAGAAACTAACACACCATTGTAAAGCAATTATACTCCAATAAATATGTTAAATAAATAAATAAATAAATGCTGGAGAGGGTGTGGAGAAAAGGGAACCCCCATACACTGTTGGTGGGAATGTAAACTGATACAGCCACTATGGAGAACAGTATGGAGGTTCCTTTAAAAACTAAAAATAGAACTACCATATGACCCAGCAATCCCACTACTGGGCCTATACCCAGAGGAAACCATAATTCAAGAAAACACATGCACCCCAATGTTCATAGCAGCACTATTTACAATAGCCAGGACATGGAAGAAACCTAAATGTCCATCAACAGAGGAATGGATTAAGAAGATGTTGTACACATATACAATGGACTATTACTCAGCCATAAAAAGGAATGAGACTGGGTCATTTGTAGGGATGTGGATGGACCTAGGGAGTGTCATACAGAGTGAAGTAAGTCAGAAAGAGAAAAGCAAATAATGTATAATAATGCATATATGTGGAATCTAGAAAAATGGTATACATGATCTTATTTGCAAAGCAGGAATAGAGACACAGATGTAGAGAACAAATGTATGGATACCAAGGGGGAAAGGAGTGGGGTGGGAGGAACTGGGAGACTGGGATTGACACATATACATTTTAAGTGAATTTTTTTTTTTTTTTTTGCGGTACGCAGGCCTCTCACTGTTGTGGCCTCTCCTGGTGCGGAGCACAGGCTCCGGGTGCGCAGGCTCAGCAGCCCATGGCTCACGGGCCTAGCCGCTCCGCGGCTTGTGGGATCTTCCCGGACCAGGGCACGAACCCGTGTCCTCTGCATCAGCAGGCGGACTCTCAACCACTGCACCACCAGGGAAGCCCAACATATACATTTTGATACCATGTATAAAATAGACAACTGATGGGAACATACTGTACAGCACAGGAAACTCTACCTAAGGCACTGTGGTAAGTAAATTGGGAGGGAAGTCCAAAAGGGAGAGGATATCTGTATATGTATGGCTGATTCATTTTGTTGTGCAGTGGGTTAATACAACATTGTAAAGCAACCATACTCCAATAAAAATTAATTTTTAAAAAAGTAGATTTATTTAGAGAGATACACACTCCATAGAGAGAATGTGATCTGTCTCAGAATGTGAGAGCTGTGCCGGGGTGCGGGGGGTGGTTAGTTTTTAAAGGGTTGGGTAATTTCTTAGGCTAACGAGTGGGAGGAATATTCCAACTACTTTGGGGAAGGGTCAGGGATTTCCAGGAATTGGGCCACTGCCCACTTTTTGGCTTTTTGTGGTCAGCCTTGGAACTGTCATGGCACCTGTCTGTCATTTAGATGCTAATGCATTGCAATGAACGTATAATGAGGCTCAAGGTCCACTGGAAGTCCAATCTTCTGCCATCTTGGGCCTAATTGTTTCTAACCATTTTATGTCATGTCCTCAATGGTTATTCTTTTAAAGGTTGTGCCCTGCCCCCTCCCCTCCTGTCTCAAACCCAGATAAGACCTCTATATAAACTTTTAAGATTCTGGTGGTCTAGTATAGATTTCTGCTCATCTTGCCATGCCCAAGACAAGCCTCGTATGTAAATTCCCTTGGTTTTTAAACTTGCCACCTACTAATCTTAATAATCTGGACTACTCTGCCCCTTTTTTCAGTCTCTACTTGCCCACGGGGGTGGGGGTGGGGGACAGTTTCAGATTTCACCCAAGAAGTCCCCTTGTTGGGAACAAACAGGAGTACATTGCCTCTTTAAGTATCTGGCTCTGTACATTTTTTGTATGTGAAATTGATCTCTTAATCTGGCATGTATTCATTCTCTAATATTTAAGACATTGTTTTGTCTACTATCAAAATCTATATTTGCAATTTGTAATTTTGGAAGGGAAAATAACTGTTAAATAATAACTAGAAGTTTGTGGGGTTTTAATATAATAAAGCTACCTACTAGTGAATATTTCATGAGAAACTAATCTCAACCAACTTTATTAACAAAAACCATGAAAAGGTATACCTGAGAGGTAGAGAACCTAGTAAATTATTGGTTGAGAAGGATGTTTGAGATAACTCTGGAATCAAGGTTCAGACTGCCCCAGCTCACTCTTTACCCTCACTCTTTATTCATCAGCAGATCGCTAGAATCCTTCAAAGCTGAATCACGATTATAAAGGAACCAGCATGGATTCCAGAAAGGAACCAGACATGTGCTTAGATAATGGGGTGAGGGGGGGTAGGGAAGAATAGGGGATGGAAATGAATGTTTAAAGGAACATAAATAAAAAGAAGAATAGGCATCTGAAGGATTACTCCCAGGAAACAGAACAAAAGTTCAAATAAATATTTCCCCTATGTTCTAAAGTAACGAAAGATAATATGATCTAACAAAAAAAGAAAAAAAAATTAAGAAATACAAGGGTTTGAAGAAGAGACAACATGACCAAAATGAAAGGGAAACTGGCAGAGTTCAGGGTGAAATAAAAAGGAAATTATTAAACTGTTCAAAAGATTTTTAAAAATAGGAAATAAGACTAAACACAGCTGAAACCCAGTGATAGATGGACAGTTCTTGACTACAAAAAAAAAAGAAAGAAAAGAACATAAAACCAATTGTAGGAAAATTATATAGAAGTCAAACAAAGGAGATCTAACGCATGTACACATGTAGGCTTGAACCAGCTTGCAAGAGCTGATTAGACATACCTGTCCCTAACTCCATTTTCAATAACATCACATTGGTAGTTTAAAATTAACCATTGTGGGAGTATTTACACCACATAAATTGACAGACACTGCACATCAGAGGTTTTTGTTTGTTTATTTTCATTTACCAGAATACCAGTTTTTACAACCTTCACTGAGGAAAAACAAAATGAAAGAAAACAAACAAAAACAGAATAAAATGGAATAGACAAATTAAAGAAGTAATAGAAGCTAATTTCCTGAAATAAAGAGTCTTAAATCTGCTGAACAAAAGAACACAGTTGAAATAGACTCTGGTGAAGTTATAGAATTTCAAAGGCAAATAATCTTTGGTGCATCCAGGCTGAAAAGGTAATTAACATACAAGAAAAGGAAAATCAGGCTGCATTAGATTGCTTCACAGAATCATATAATGCCTGAGGGAATGTGCTGAGGGAAAGAAACAGTGACCCAGGAAGGTGTGTTTTGCCTAGTCAGGCTGTTTTTCAAGTTTTCAAGGCAAGAGTCAATTGTTCCCAAACATAAAACACATTAGGATATATAGTAGATATAAACCTTAAACGGACAAAAGAAAAAAAAAAAAAAAAAAAAAAACTTCATCATGAAATTCACCCAACAAAGAGATAAATTTAAAAACAAATCTTAAGAATAGTGAAGCCATGATCAAATGGGACAATGATAATCATATCTATTTTTAAATAAATCTAAGACTGAAAATTATGTGTCCTCATTTTCCTTAGCAAGAGGTCAATAGATATTATTAATGTTGAAGCATACAGGTATATATGCTTCATATATACCTGATATATATATAAGAGATATATATGTATATCATGTACAAAAAAACCACCTCCAATTTCATCATGACTTTTCAGAGTCTGTTTTTCTTGTCTTTAAGGAAATATTTTAAAAGCTTATCTCTCTTGTGAAAAAAACATTTTCCTGAAGTTTAGAAAATACTATAGGAACACTTCAGTTTCTTTTCCTTTTATTTTTAAATTTGATTTTAATAAGATTAAATGTAATTTACTTTTAAAATAACAAATGTAGTACCATCCATATATAAAAAACACATCTTTCAGTTTATCTTACTTATTACAACCTTATGCTTTTATCTCTCTCTCTACAGGAAGATTTGTGGAATATTATAAACCAAGATATATTTCTGATGGAAAGATTTTGGTTGTTTATATAATTTCTCCTCTATATTTTTCAGAACTGTTTGAAATTTTTAATAATGAATGCATATATTTTAAAAACAAGTCATTATTCTCCAAAAAAAATCTCAAAATACATTTCCTTTTTGTGACATCAAAGCATTGTAAAATATAAAAATAGAATGACGGGCTTCCCTGGTGGCGCAGTGGTTGAGAGTCCGCCTGCCGATGCAGGGGACATGGGTTCGTGCCCCGGTCCGGGAAGATCCCACGTGCCACGGAGCGGCTGGGCCCATGAGCCATGGCCGCTAAGCCTGCGCGACCGGAGCCTGTGCTCCGCAATGGGAGAGGCCACAACAGTGAGAGGCCCGCATACAGTTAAAAAAAAAAAAAAAAAAAAATAGAATGAGATAGATAATTTAAATTAGTCTAGATTAAAATAATTTATTTAGACAAAAATAAAGAGAAGACACAATCACCAGTATCAGGAATGGAATAGGGGATATAGCTACAGATTCTGCAGCCATAAAAAGGAAAATAGGCAAATGCTTTGAACAACTTTATGCTCATAAATTCAACAACTTACAAGAAGTGGGCAATGCCACACACTACCAAAAAACCTCAACCAAGATGAAATACATACTCAAAATAGTTTTTAAAAATTAATATTTTATTAAAATAATCATTAATAAAAATTGAATTCATATTTCAAAAGCTCTCCAAAAAGAAATCTCCAGGCCTGGATGGTTTCATTGGAGAAAACTACCAAAAATATGAGGAAGAATTAACACCTCTTTTACACAATCTCCTCTAGAAAATAGGTGATAGCACTTCCCAACTTATTTTATAAGGCCAGTATTACCCTGATACTAAAACTAAACAAACACAGTAGGGAGAAAAAGATAACCAACAAATTGCAGGCAAATATGTTTTATGAACTTAGATGCAAAAATCCTCAAAAAAATTTACCAAATCAAATCTTACAATGTATACAAATAATTATACATGGTGATCAAGTGAAATTTTCCCCAGGGATGTAGGGATGGTTTAACATTAAAAAATAAATTATTGTAATCCACTATACTAACAAACTCAAAAAGAAATATAATATAATTTTATCAATTGATGCAGGAAAACTATGACAAATCTAACACACATTCATGATTAAAAAGTCTTAGCAAATTAGGAATGGGGGGGTTACCTCAACTTTATTTTTAAAAAATCTACAAAAAATTCTCCAGCTAACATCAAAGTCAATGGTGAAAGACTAAATGCTTTCTCTCTAAGATGTAGAACAAGGTTAGTGTGTCTGTTTACACGAGTCTTACTCAACATAGTACTAGAAATTCCAGCCACAACAATGAGGCAAGAAAAACAAAAGACAATGGATTGCAAAGGAATAAATAAAAATGTCTCTATTTGCAGATGACATGATGGTCTACATAGAAAATGCCAAAGACTCTACTAATAAAGTTCAGCAAGATTGCAGGGTGCAAAATCTACATACAAATGCCAATTCTATTTCTGCATGCATGCAGAAAATGAAATTTAAAACACAATACCCAGGGCTTCCCTGGTGGTGCAGTGGTTGAGAGTCCGCCTGCTGATGCAGGGGACACAGTTTCGTGCCCCAGTCCAGGAAGATCCCACGTGTCGTGGAGTGGCTAGGCCCATGAGCCATGGCCGCTGAGCCTGCACATCTGGAGCCTGTGCTCTGCAATGGGAGAGGCCACAACAGTGAGAGGCCTGCGTACTGCAAAAAACAAAACAAAACAAAACACAATACCATTTACAACTGCTCCAAAGAAAAGGAAATACTTAGGTATACGCTTAACAAAACATGTACAAGAGCTGTATGCTGAAAATTACAACACACAAATTAAACAAACCAAAGAAAAACTGAAAAAATGGAGAAACATACTGTGGTCATGGATTAGAAGACACAGTAAAGATATCAGTTTTGCCCCCAATTGATCTAAATATTTAATAAAATTCCTATAAAAATTCCAGTATGATTTTGTAGACATAGTCAAATTTATTCAAGAATTTATATGGAAAGGCATGGGTTCTGGAATAGCTAAACAATTTGACAAAGAAGAATAGGTGGGAAGAATCACTCTTCCCATACTAAGGCTTTTTCTATAGCTACAGTAATCAAGACAGTGTAGTATTTGCTGAGGGGTAGACATATAAATCAATGGAACAGAATAGAGAACCCAGAAAGAGACTCATAGTCAGAAAAAAAAAAAAAAAAAAAGAGAATCTCCCCACAGCTAACATTTCAATGGTGAAAGACTGAAATATTTTCCTCTAAGATCAGGAACAAAGCAAGGATGTCACTCCTGCCACCTCTTTTCTACATAGCATTGGAAGTTCTACTGAGAGCAATTAGACAAGAAAAAGAAATAAAATCCGAATTGGAAAGACAGTCTAAAGTTATCTCTGTTTGCAGAAAATGTGATCTTATATTAGAAAACCCTAAAGATTCCACACACCAAAAAATTGTTAGAACTAATAAATGAATTCAGCAAAGTTGCAGTTACAAAATCAACACACAAAAATCAGTTGCATTTCTATATACTAAGAAAGAAAAAGGCAAAACTGAAATTAGGAAAACAATTCCGTTTTCAATAGCATGAAAAATAATAAAATATTTAGGAATTAATTTAAGTAAAGAGATCAAAAAATTATACACTGAAAACTACAAATCATTGTTGAAAGAAATTAAAGAAGACATGTAAATGGAAAGACATCAAGACATCCCATGTTCATGGATTGGAAGATTTAATATTATTAAGACTCCAGTACTCCCAAAAGTAATCTATGGATTCAATGCAATGCCTAGAAAAATCCCAATAACTTCTTTGCAGAAATAGAAAAATCTGTCCTAAAATTTATATGAAATCCCAAAGAACATGAATAGTTAACCAATCTTGAAAAAGAACAAAGCTGGAGGACTCACACTTCCTGATTTCAAAACTTACCACAAAGCTACAGTAATCAAAACAGTGTGGTGCTAGCATAAAAACAGACATAAATACTAATGGAATAGAATAGAGAGTCCAGAAATAAACCCTCAATATATGGTTAAATGATTTTCAACATGGATTCCAAGACCACTTAATGAGGAAAGAACAGTCTTTTCAACAAATGGTGCTGGGAAAACTGGATATCCTCTTACAAAAGAAATAATTACTTTCACCATATACAGAAATTAAAATGGTTCAAATATCTAAACAAAAGAGCTAAAACTATGAAACTCTGAAAAGAAAACATAGGGTAAACTCATCAGAAGTTTGGTATGGCAATGATTTCTTGGATATGACAGCAAAAGCACAGGCAACAAAAGAAAAATTAGATAAATTGGACCATTAAAATCTTCTGAGCGAAGGACACAATCAGCACAGTGAAAAGGTAACCCACAAAATGGGAAAAAATATTTTCAAATTATATTTCTGATAAAGAGTTAATATCCAGAATATATAAAGAACTCCCAAAACTCAACAACAAAAATTAAAAAATAACCAATGAACTTGAATAGACATCTGTCCAAAGAAGATATACAGATGGCTAATAAGCACATGAAAAGATGCTCAATATCACTATTCAGGGAAATGTGAATCAAAACCACAATGAGATGCTACCTCACACCTATTAGGATGGAGATTTTATATATATATATATATATATATATATATATATATATATATATATGAGAAAAGCAGAAAATAAATGTTGGCACGAATGTGGAGAAATTGGAACCCTTGTGCACTGCTGGTGGGAAGGTAAAATGTTTTAGCTACTGTGGAAAGTAGTATGGCAGTTGTTCAAAAAATTATAAACATAGAATTACTATAGCATCCAAGAATTCTACGTCTAGATATATGTCCCAAATAATTGAAAGTAGGGAACTTAAACAGATAGTTTTACACAAATAGTCACAGTGATTTTTTTAACATCTTTATTGGAGTATAATTGCTTTACAATGTTATGTTAGTTTCTGCTGTATAACAAAGTGAATCAGTTATATGTATACATATATCCCCACATCCCCTCCCTCTTGCGCCTCCCTCCAACCCTCCCTATTCCACGCCTCTAGGTGGTCACAAAGCACCGAGCTGATCTCCTGCACAGTTATTTTTGAAATGACAACATTTTATAAATGCAGAATAGATTCGTAGTTTCAGGATTTGGGGGGTGGGGTACGAGGTACAGAAAGAAGTGGGTGTGGTTATGAAAGGGCAACAAGAGGGATTCTTCTGGTCATGAAATTGTCTGTATTTTGGCTGTGGTGGTGAATGCATGAACCTCTACAGATGATTTAATTGTATAGAACTAAACACACACACATGCACACATAGAGAAATAAGTACAAGTAAAACCGAGGATATCTGAATAAGATCAGTGAAGGATATCTGGATAAGATCAATGTCAATATACTGGTTGTGTTATTGTATTATAGTTTTACAAGATGTTGGGAAAAACTGGATAAAGGGTAGACTCATCCTTCTGTATTATTCTTACAATTACATGTGACTCTACAAGTGTCTCAACAAAAATTTCATTTAAAAAATAATTCATGTATTCTTAACTCACCAGCATTTACTGAGCTCTTCCCACATCAGTGCTGTCCCACAGAACTGTCTGTGATGATGGAAATGTTCTTTATCTATGTTGTTCAGTACAGTAGCCACTAGCCATATATTGCTACTAAGCACTTGAAATGAGGCTAGTGTGACTAAGAAACTGAATTTTTAATTTTAAATCATTTAAGTCTAAATTGCCACATGTAACCAACAGCTCCCATGGTGGGCACCACAGTCCTATATGTCAAGCACTAAGCGAGTCACTGAAGACCCTAAAATGGATCCTTATCTTCCAGAAGCTCAAAGTCTATTTGAAGGAGGCTAATAAAAATATCAATATTAGAAACTATATGCCAGAGTTGGGTTGCTCATAAGCATTTCGATAGCAAAGATGTAGGATGCCTCATCTAGCTATGGCTAGAGAGGTCATGAGGAAATGCTGGCAAAATGAAATAACCCTTAAAATGAGTCCTGAGGGCAATTAAAGTGGGCCAGGTGAGTTAAGGCAGGATCTGGGGAGGAGAAATAGAGAGGGAGCAAGATTCATAAGGCACACAGGCATAAGAAGGCATTCAGGAAAGGCAAGTGTTTGATAAGCTTGGGCAACGACAGTGTGTCTGGAGAGAGAGGGAAGGGCTGGATGGTGAAGGGCCTCAAATACCATGCCTTGGCACTTGAATTTCATCGTGAAGATCATTCAGACACACTGAGGTACTTTAAGGATGACCTAATTAGGTCTGCATCTTTAACACACCATTCTCCCAGCAATGTATTGGAACAGGGCGAGACTCCAGGTAAATTGGTGCAGCCTCTGAGAAGAAAAATCAAAGGCTCAAATATGACAGTGGAAGTAGGGGAGGGAAGAAGGAAATAGATTCAAAAGACATTTAAAAAGTAGAATCAGGGACTTCCCTGGTGGTCCAGTGGTTTAGACTTCTCTTCCAATGCAGGGATGCAGGGGATGCTGGTTCGATTCCTGGTCAGGGAACTAAGATCCCACATACTGTGTGGTGTGGCAAAAAATAAAAGCCCGTAGAATCAGGAGGATGTGGTGTTCCAAATGGATGTAAGTGATAAAGGTAACCAATAATTGAGATGGTTACCAGGCAATTGACCGGAATAACTTCATGGGTGATAGTGCTATTGCAGAGATAGTTAATGAAAGAGAAAGAATGGGTTGGAGTAGAAAATGTATGGCTCAACTTTGTTAATGTGTTGAGATTGAAGGGCCTGAGAAAACCCCCAGGACTCAGAGATGTCAAGTAGTCCCTTAGAAGAATAAATCTGAGGCTCAACAAGGAAGTGCGAAAGGCATACCAGTTTGGCTGTCAGCTGAAAACATAGATATATAGTTGAAAACACTACATGGAGCGAAAATGGTCAAAGCATGGAACTTAGGCAAACACCAATATAAAAGAAGTGAATGGAGGAAAAAGTGGCTACAAAGGAAAAGGAGTGGCTAGAGAATTGATGTGAGGAAAACCAGGAGTGTGCAAGAGAAAGCAAATGGAGTGATGGCTTCCACGAGGATGAAGGAGTCTACCTTGAGAGATACTCATAGAAGCCTTTTTTTGTTCCTGGTCTGAAGAAAATTGAAATTAAAACATTTTTGTATTGACTCATGAAATAGTTATCAATAGAGCAGAAGAGTATAGAAATAAATCTGAATCTATATGGGAATTTCATTTATAATAATGGTGGCCCTTTAAGTCAGTGGAGAAAAGATGGATTTCTATTGATGAAAGAGTATGGCTGAAGTTCTGTAGAATTGAGCTCTAAGTGCCAGTGGCCTCAAGCTACAGTAAATTACTTTATCCAATTTAGTGAGCTCTATCCTCTCTCTGAAAGGGAAATCCATGTACTTTTAAGGTCATGGATTTCAGTGAAATTTGTATGAAATCTTCTTGAATTATTTATGTTGAATTTCACTCCAGAACAAGCTTAAGAATTCAGAATGAGATGCCAGATTTTGGAAACTTAAAATATTGGCTGCTTATATATGATAGGTACTCAGAACTTACAAGGCATGCCAGCTAAGCAATTAAGGCCTAAGTCACTCATACACAAGTGTGTATAATTGCTTCCATCCTGCTGAAAGCCCAGCATGCTGATGAATATCAATGCCGGATTTTTTCTGGAAGAAGAAAAACATTATCATCAACACCACTATGTAAAGGCTATCCCTCAATGCATTTCCAAGCCATTATTTAATATTGAGGTTGAAGGGTGGAAAATAAAGTACAACCTCATTTAACAGCAGCATCTACAGTGACTTAGTCATGGTCCCTGGGCCATGCCCCCTGGGCCATGCCCAGGTGATGAAAGATTGTGACCCACTTGTCACTTAGTAAAGCTGTCAGCATGGAAAGTAGTATGGATTCTTTTGGAAGGATTTTTGGTCACTTCTCCTTGCTTTGCACAGATCTGCTGGTTTACACAGGATCAGGATCAGAGAGTTGATCAGAAATCTGAAGAACGCACTACATGCTCACACCAAAAACAACAACAACAACAAAAGCAAACCAACCCCCAAAAAATCAGTTTCTTTGCCCATTAAACCCACCCCATCCTCATTTTAACTTGCTTTTTCATTTAAAACACATCCTTACTGATGCCACATAAAGCCTCAGTTGCCTCTTGGAAGGGAATTTAATAGGCTTCCCTTTTTCTGGAAAACCCAACTCGTCTTATAAGATCTAGGAGGGATTTATTTAATGAAAACATATGAGAGGGAGTTGCATTTTCTTTTCAGTATCTGGTATTTTGAGTTAAAGCAAAGCTATTGCCAGGATCAAAGACAGCACCGTGTGACCATCTATGCCAGATAGAATATAGTAGGAAATCTATTATTATCATGACAGGGTCAAATTTTATTTTTATAAGAAGGGTCACTAATAGAACATTAAAGAAGTTTCTAAGGATGACAGGGGATTTACTTTACTTTAAGAACAATGACTTTTACAGTAGTAAATTTTAAATGCATAAGAGGGGGAGAGGGAAAGAAGGAGATTGAGAGGAGAGATGGAGAGGGAGAGAGAGAGAGGCTTGGAGCAGGGCCAGGCAAGTTTGAGCCTGAGTAATACTTAGCAGCTGCATGACCTTGGGCATGTAACTTATGCTTTCTAAGCTGGTTTTCTTATCTGCAAAATACAGATGGCAGTTCTGCTTGTTTCATGGAGTTGTTGTGAGTATCAAAGGAATGAACTTTGAAGCCATAGGAATGTCCTACAAGCAAAGGACATAGGCTTGGCCCAGAATCTTTGCTCAAGGGTTTGAATGAATATCTAAAAGAGTAATTATCAAACTTCTGTGCCTCAAAATCATCTGGGAAGTTTATTTATAATAAAAGCATCTGACTTTATTCTATGTCTACCAATTCAGAGTGAAATCTGGGTTTCCGAAGGTCCCTGAGTGATTCTAAAACATACATTTGATGTGATGGATGCTGTCATGCACACCCAGCCCCACCTTCAAGGAAGAACTTGTTATCCAGCCCCTGGGAGTGTAGTTAGTAGATGAGCTTCAGCTTTCAGCAACTCCAGGGACTGCTTCAACCAGAGAGAGCTGCCCTGGATCAGGTCACAACCCTTCCCGGGGCTGACCATGTGCAGTGACTGATCAATGTGGGGTTGTCAAGCCCTAGACACCTCAGTCCAACTTGGTGCAACTCTGAAGGGCCACTGGATCTGGAGCTCCCTGTGAGGTTTGCCAAGACTGTAGTTGGGTCTGCATTACTCTTACCTTCTCCCACTGCCCATCCTGCTTCCCTCCCCTCTGTCCATAGGAGTTGTGTCCCAAGGGCACTCCTTAATACATATCCCAAACACCAACCTCTGTCTCAGAGTCTGCTTCTGGGGAACCCAACCTGTGACATTTGGAAGCCATGAATCTGAAACCAGAGCTAACTGTGTTCTCCTTCATCTTAAAAGACTTCTTGGGTCCTCATTGCCTATAAATTCAATTTCATGGAAGTTAAGGCCCTTTATGATTGAGTACCAATCTTTCTTTCCTGCCTCATGTCTCCGTATTCATTTCTTAATCCTCAGACCAGCAAGACCGTATTGTTTTCTGTGGAGATGAGCATTTTTGTGATTGAAGTCTTTGCTGAAGTGCTCCCCTGATATTAACTTACTCTTCCTTTTCCTATTGAAATCCTACTGGTTCATAAAGGTCCCTTTTCAGGTACTACCTTGATTCCCCAGTCTCACTCTGATCTCATTCCCTTGTTACGAGTTGTGTTATTTGTGTCCCTGCTCATCAAACTGAGCTCCTTGAAGACAGAATCCTGTGTTTTCCAGCACTTCATTTGCCCACATCGCTTAGCCTGGTGCCTTGTTCATAGTAGATACACAAAGCATTTGTTGGATTAGTCAATGGTACTGAAATGGTAATTTACTAAAACATAAACTCGTAATGCTAGAAGGACCCCATTTCCTATATTGTTGAAGCTATTGACTTTTTGCATTGCATAAATAAGAAAGCTGAAGGTTAAAGGACTTGCCCGAAGTCATATAAATTAATAAATAGTAAATGGAACTCAGACCTGTTGACTTTTTATTGCACATTTATTTTAATCTTCAATTTTAAAGTTAAAAACATAAGAGATAAACATTTGAAAACCTGTTTTTGGTAACTTTTAACAGATTGTGCAATCAATTAAATTCCCATAAAAGTTGTATCTGAATTACAAATTTCTTCATCATTTGGTTATTTGATCACTTCAGACACATTAAAGATGAGCCAAACATTCAAATACAAAATTTTTTTACAAAATTACTGCTACCTGCATACTTAACATACTCTGAAACTCATCGTCATGAATTTAATTCATTTCCTCATTCTCTTGACATCTACTTAGATTTAGAGTTACCCCAGCTTTTTATATTCCCTAATGGTTTCCTAATGTTATTTTGATAACTTCCCAGGGTTTCAGTAATCTTACAAGAATGTTGGGGTCTAATTGATGGGTCTGGACTGCTACCTGACTAATTTTTTAAAATGTTTGAAATATTATATGCATACATAAGCACAAACAAAACCTACCCATCTAACCAGTCCCCAGAGCAAGAATGATAACATTACTAGTGAGCAGAGGGAGTTGATGAAGCAGGTCTGTTTTACTCAGTTCTTGTTTAAATCTATAGCCATCATAATGACCCTTGGTCAACTCTGAGAACTAAACTACTGGAATGTTCACATAGTGGCTGGGTAAAGGTACTAGTCTATACACCCAAAGTAGTGAGTCAAGATGAGCCAGTATGTTAAGGTAAACATCAAGTTTCATGATGTGTACCCAGGGCCTGGTTTGGGGTTCACACCCACAGCTAGGATGTGACCAATTCCACTTAGGAACTTTGGACCCCAAGACTCAAGCCAACTTTCCTAAGCATGGTCATGTCACACATATTCCTGTACTTCCCAGCTAGAGAAGAAGATGCATCCATGCATCCCCTGCATAGGGAGGACAAGAAAGCCTGCTTTTGACCTCTCTAGCCTTTGCCTATACATATCTTTTTTCTGTTATTCCTGCCCTGTATCCTTTGCAGTAATAAATCTTAGCCATGACTGAAACTATGTTGGGTCATGTTAGTCCTTCCAGTGAACCCCCAAGCTAGCAAGTCATCATGGGATGGCTGAGACAACTAGCACCTGAGAAGATCCCTTCTTCCTCCCCTAAAATCAGTATGTCTCCCAAGAATAATTACCATCTTGACTTCTAACAGCATAGAGTAGTTCTCCTTGTTTTTGAACAAT
Source organism: Phocoena sinus (assembly GCF_008692025.1). Lineage (NCBI taxonomy): Eukaryota > Metazoa > Chordata > Mammalia > Artiodactyla > Phocoenidae > Phocoena > Phocoena sinus. The sequence goes on from NC_045777.1 coordinate 36,688,626, forward strand.
ACGTATTTGGAATCATACAGTGTATGCTCTTTTTTACCTGGCTTCTTTCACTCAAATATTTTTGTGGGAGTCATATATGTTATGTGTGTAGTTGTATTTCATTCATTTTCATTGCTGAATTGAGTATTTTCATTGACTATACTATGATTTATGTTTTCATGCTTCTGTAGATGAACATCTGGGTTGTTCTAAGTTTTGGATGATTATCAGTGTAGTTGCTGTGTATATTTTGATTCATGTCTTTTGGTGAACATGTATACACACTTCACATATATACCAGGAGTGGAGTTATTGCCTCATAGGGAATGTATATGTTGAGCTTTAGTAAATGTTGCCAACAAATTTTTCCAAAATGTTTGTACCAATTTATCCATCCAACTGCAGCATATGAGAGTCCCAACTGCTCCATATCTTTGCCAACAGTTGTCATCATCTCTTTTTATTTTAAACCAATCTAGTCAGAAGATATGGTATTGCATTGTGGTTTTAATTTGCTTTGCTCTGATGACAATGAAGTTGAGCACATTGTCTCATGTTTATTGGCCATTTACATATAATCATGTAAAGTAGTTTTGACCATTTTTTCCCTATGGGCTTGCGCTTTTGTAATTTATTTGTAATTCTTTACATACTCCAGATTGGAGTCCTTTATTGGCTCTGTATTGCTAATATTGTCTCCAACTCTGTGGTTTGCCTTTCCATCCCTAATAGTGTGTTTGATCAGCAGATCTAATAACTTTACTACAGTTCTCTTTCTGCCACACTTTCACTCCACAAATATTTTTTTCATTAACTGCTCTATATCTGGGCACTGTGTAGATACTGGGAGAAAATAATAAGCACAATGATTTCTGTTTATACTCTTCCTGAAGAAATTAACATAGCTTGCTTTCACCTGGAGCCAATTCATCTTAATTACTGAAAGGATGTGGGAACATACTCTTCCCAGTGTTTAGGGTTATATTTTCCAAGCACACTATTTACTAACCAGCTTTTTTTAGGGATATTTTTAAGCCTCGTTCTGTTCTACCATTGAGGACTGAAAGCGAAAGAGAGAGAAAAGATACTCTTGACTTATTTTGCATTCGTTCCATGTCATTTTTATCACCATTCCCCTGGCCATAAATGTTTTTGCTGCCATTCCCACAATATGTAAATATTTTGCCTTGGTTCCAGTGCCCCAGAAGCAAACCTTGAAATAAAGATTCATGTGCAATTGTTTATTGAGGATGCAAACCCAGAAAACATTGGGTAGGAGTGGAAAAGTGAGGTAAGGAAAAGCAGGCAACCAATAAAGGGGATATTATCAAGCCGGTTACTACTCTGGATAACTGGATCTTAATCTGGGTGAGGAACTCTGGGAATCAGTGTGAAATAAATGCCTTTGAGTTAATCCACCTGATAGGGCAAAACAGTTGAGATACTTATAAATGGTCTCCTTTCCATCTTTGGTTCACGGCTGTTCCTAAGTTGGAGGATGTGTGTTAATTCCCCGACACATCCAGCCTGCCTTATCCTCAGGAAGAGGAGGTTCTGTTGATGGATCAAGTGCACAGCAAAAAAAAAAAAAAAAAAATCACAGGTGCTTGCAGTTAGAAGATTTTCTCATGCTGAGTTACATAAGTTCAGTTTCATTAGATGGAATACTAAAGAAGAACTTGAAAAAAATATACATCTTAAAGGATTAAAATAACTTGCACAAAACTTTATTTTCCTTTGGTCTTTCTTCATGTAAAAAGATCTTGACTGCCTAATGGTTTTCCTTATAAATTTCCATCACAATTATACATATTGATACTTGGATCTTAGATGGAAATGGAATCTGTTAGAATCTTTTATTAGTAGGATACTATCCAATCAAAAAAAATATATAGGCTATGAGTAATAGAAAGCCCCCAAATAATAAGGCTATAAAATAAAAATTTATTTTTCTCTCACATTCAATAAGTCTGATTCAAGAAGTCTGTCAATCTAGGGTTAAAAATGATTCTCTATGGTATAAGAGACCCAAGCTATTGCTATCTCGCTGCTCTGTTGGGCATGGCTTCTATTCACAGTTTTCTTATTGTCTGTGATGGCTCCTGAGGCTCCAGGCCTAAAGAAAGGAGGAAGGTTTGAAGAAGAGATGCAGTGTACTTCTCATTGCACACCCTACCTTTGCTTATATCTCATTGCCAAGAACTTGGTCACATGACCATAACTAGTTGCAAGAGAGGCTGGAAAAAGAATCTTTATTATAAGTGGCCACATGCCCAACTAACATGGAAGCTTCACTACTGAAGAAATGGGTAAAGAGATATTTGAGAAAGCCATCATTCTCTGCCTCAAATTCAAAAATATGAAACGTGAAGTTTTAAAAATTTAAATTGTAAGTAACCTCCAGCAGATAGTTTTAGCTTTAACTGGTGATTATATGGACATAAGAGAAACTAGTGCAGTGTTTTTCTTAGAACCCTCCTGAATTCATACTTAGGTCAGAATCTTTCAACTTAGAAAAAAAATGTTAAATCAAAATACAGTAGGCAAACAGCATGGACCTATTCTAAGGAGTGTGTGTGTGTGTGTGTGTGTGTGTGTGAATCTGAATGTGTATAAATTAGGATCCTACAGGGGATTTTTTCTGATACCAGCAATGTTACAGATAGTCATACAACTTTAACTTGTGTGAAAAAGAAATGACATCTGAACTATGAGGACTTAGGGGAAAATTCTCAAATATGAATTTTTTATAGGTCTTATTCTGCATCAGAGTGGTATTTCCATTCAAGCCATTTATTTGACTTCTAAATCTAAGGTACTCTTCAAGCAATAATAATATGATAGATATTTTAAAGTCCCACAATTCTGGAAGAATAAATTGTTCCTCAGAAAACTGAGTGAAAGATATTGAAAAAGAATAAGAAAGACATTTTCAAGCTAGACTTTTGTATCACCATAAGAAACAAACCCAAGGAAAAACAGACCACTGGCATTGTTATTGTTCATAAATTCAGAAGCAGATTTCATGGTTGAAAATAAAACTATGAGTCTCTTGACAAGAACGATGGGTAGAAACCAGAAAGTTGTGGTTCTCCTTGGGTGATTGTGATGGATAATCAAAGACAGCTTTTTCATATTGACTGGCCTCATCTTTTGGGAGCCCAGAAATGGAATCCATCTGGACATTTGCTAAAGGACAGCAGATGGAGTTATACCACGTGACAATGAGCTGTTCTCTCTATCCCAGTCCACCAATGGTGTTTTTTGTAAGAATAACAATACTGGAGACCTGGAAGATCAGTTTTTTTTCTTATGGTTTATTTCCAGATTTGTTATGGCTGTGAATTCTCCATGCTAGGAGAGAAAGTTCCTTAAATACTCTCAGTATTTTCCTTTTTTTAAAATTTGGAGAATAAAAAGAGACAAGCTAGCAAGACTTTGTGTCAGGAAAGGTTCTGGAAAATTCATTAAATGCTCATTAGTAGGCACCTTGAAAATGGGCAGCAACAATAATTTTTCCTAAGTAAATTGTGCCAAGTAAAGCAAATGAACTTTCTTCATATAATATATCAGTTATCATACTTTAAACATAAAGATACTTGGCTTCGCCTATTTGCAATTATCTTCTTTCCCAAATCTTCATCATAGACCCCAGATCTATACTTACAGCAGCCTTCATAACTTAGTTAATACTTTTCCTTCACTTTATCTCATTATCATCTGTTTTTGTCTTCCTTATCTTTAATATTAGTTGCATTGATCCTATTTCCTTGACTTCTACATTACATTATACTATATACTGTATATATTGTATACTACATTACATTATATACATTATATTGTATACTACTTTACATTATATACTGAGAAATAGTTCACCTACAATCATTTTTCCTAGGTCTCCAAATCAGCTCCCTCTAAGTCTTACAAAAGAACTCCTTTATCTGCTATCTCTCCCATTCCCTCAAGAAACTTATTTCAAGTTCAGGCCCCCACTCAGTTCACTAAAACCCTTAGCCTTTCTTTTGAAACTTCCTTTCCATGTTGACTAAAAGGGTCACATTTAGTTTTACTCTTTCATCCAGCAAGAGTATAAAGATTCACACAACCCTTTAGTAGTGTCCCTAAATTTCAGAGACAGAAAGACATGGGATAACGCCACTAAAAATAAAGCCACAACAGATGATCACAAATACAAACAGAGTTTGGAGCTTAGTGAAAAACAGAGCTGTCCTTTTTTCATCAAGTTGCTCATCAGTCCCTCCAGGGTAAGTGGTCACCCTCATTCCTGCTTCTTCCCCTGGTCCCCTCTATAGTTTTATCCCTCTGGACCACTTACCAGCAGGGTCTCACTACTCCATCAATAGTTTCTCTCTGGTCCTCCATCCACACTACAGAGATGAAGAATCTTTACCGGGTCATTCAGATACTGTGAAACCTCTGGAGATGGCTTCAATTCCTCTAGATCCTCTCAGAAAAATGTTCCAAGTTCAACAAAATGTTCTTCTGTTAATAGAGACCAACTCTTAAAACATAGATTAGGGACAGTTTTATGATCTCTTCCCAGGAATGGGCAAAGAGAAAACAAGAAACCTTGGGGATGCTTTAGTAATCCATTACAAGAATAATCACCTCTTAACATTCTATATACCCTAAGGCTTCTAATTTGCTATATTCACCATCCTCAACACTAGATAATCTGCTTTATTTTTACTGTTATCATATTGCTGGAGAAAGTCAGAGAGGCAAGCAGATTTGACTCACTACAAGTTTCGCTTCTGTAATACTACAACATTAGTGCAGAAAGACAATACTTTCCTACATGGAAGCTCATACAATTCCCTCTTTTAATTTTTTTTCCAGCTTTACTGAGAAATAATTGACATACATCACTATATAACTTTAAGATAAATCTATATATATGGATTTAACTTTAAACCACCCATCATGCTATATACTAGAATGATGGGTGATTTACATATATTGTGAAATGATTATCACAATAAGTTTAGTTAGCATCCATCGTCTCATATAGATACAATAATAAGAAAAGAAAAACATTTTCTTCTTGTGATGAGAACTCTTAGGATCTACTCTCTTAACAGCTTTCCTGTATACCATTACAACAGTGTTTAACTATATTCATCATGTACATTACATCCTTATAACTGGAAGTTTGTATCTTTTGACCACCTTTCTCTAATTCCTTCTTCCTTGCAAGCCCCCTCTCTCTTAACCACATATCTGATCTCTTTTCCTATGGGTTAGGTGAGGTTTTTTGCTTTGTTTTTTCAGATACTACATATAAGTGCGATCATATAGTATTAGTCTTTCTCTGTCTGACGGTTCTTTCTTATGTACACTTTTCTGCTTCCCCAAAAGCCATGTTCCTTTTTCTCACAAAAACATACTTACTTCTAGAGGGATAAATGCAGAGTTATCACACATACATTCATTGGCTTATCTCATCTTTCATTCACTCAGCAAATTGAGCAGTTACTGGATGCAAATTACTGTGCTAGGAACTAGAAAGCAAAAAGTGATTAAAAAAAAAACAGTCTTTGGTATTATAGGAGATACAGTGTAGATGAGACCAACTTTAATAAAATAACCAGTGATATAAATGTAAAAATTATAATAGTGAAAAGTGAACATAGAGTTACATAGTTCTATAACAGCCCGTAATAGAGAGATTTAACCTAATAAGTCATGTTTGGGGACTTTTCAAAAAAAGTGACGCTGGACCTGAGATCTGAAGAAGAGCAGGCATTAACTAGGCAAGGGGTTAGGTGAGGGGAAGATTGCAGAGAAGGACTTTTTCTAAGAAAGCAAAACAGTTTTTACAAACATAACCATGGTGCAAGAGACCAAGAAATTTGGAGGAATTGTACGTAAGAAGGGCTGGATAGCTGGAAAGTTGAAAGGAAGGGGAATGTGGTTGAAGTTGAGACCAGAGATGTAGGGGGTGGGAGAGAGTCCAGATCATGCAGAATCTTGCAGGCTGTGTTGAGAAGTGTTGGCTGTAATACAAGAGAGCTGGAAAGCCATAGTCTTAGTCAGCTCAGGCTACTATAATAAAATGCCATAAACTGGGAGGCTTAAAAACACAGAAATTTATTTCTCATAGCTCTGGAGACAAGAAAGTCCAAAACCAAGGCACTGGCAGATTTGGAGTCTGGTGAGATCCCTCTTCCTGGTAGAAAGAGATAGCTGTCTTCTCATTGTGTCCTAACATGGTGGAAGGGGTAAGGGAGCTCTCTGGGGTCTCTTTCATAAGGGTACTAATCCCATTCATGAGAGTTCCACCCTCATGACCTAATCACCTCCAAATACCATCACACTGGGCATTAGGATTGGACATACGAATTTGGGCGGGAGCACAAACATTCAGTCTGTGGTAGCCATTAAAGAGTTTTAAGCAATGTGCAAGATGTAAAAAATCAGACTTGGCTTTGAAAAGTTCACCTAGGGATGCTGAGTGGAGAATGGATTGGAGGAGAACCAGAATGAATGCAGAAGACCAGTTAGGAAGCTAGTGCAAGAGTCTAAGAGGGAAATGAGGCAGCCTAGGGTTTTGCAAACAGAGATGGAGAGAAGTAATTTGAGAGATATTTAGGAGGTAAACCCTACAGAACTTTTTGATCTCAATATAAAATGTGAGAAGGAGGAAATTGTCAAAGATAATTTTTACATTTCTATTTTGGGGAATTGGATAGATGGTTTAACTGGATGTGGACTAAGTTTACAAAGAAGATGTAGTCTACAGTGATGGAGTCAATTTTTTCTCTCTTTTTTTTTAAAGGATATTAGAATTTTATTTAATTTAATTTATTTTTTTAAAGTTTTTTTATGTGGACCACTTAAAAAATTTATTTATTTGTTTGTTTATTTATTTATTTTTGGCTGCGTTGGGTCTTCGTCGCTGCCCACGGGCTTTCTTTTTTTAAATCTTTATTGGAGTATAATTGCTTTACAATGGTGTGTTAGTTTCTGCTTTATAACAAAATGAATCAGTTATACATATACATATGTTCCCATATGTCTTCCCTCTTGTGTCTCCCTCCCTCCCACCCTCCCTATCCCACCCTCCCTATCCCACCCCTCTAGGTGGTCACAAAGCACCCAGCTGACCTCCCTGTTCTATGCGGCTGCTTCCCACTAGGTATCTGTTTTACATTTGGTAGTGTATATATGTTCATGCCTCTCTCTTGCTTTGTCACGGCTTGAGGATATGGGGAGCGGGAAGGGTAAGCTGTCATCGGGCTTTCTGTAGTCGAGGCGAGCGGAGGCTACTCTTTGTTGCGGTGCGCGGGCTTCTCATAGCGATGGCTTCTCTTGTTGTGGAGCACGAGATCTAGGCGCGCGGGCTTCAGCGCGTGGGCTGTAGAGTGCAGGCTCAATAGTTGTGGCACATGGGCTTAGTTACTCCACGGCATATGGGATTTTCCCGGACCAGGGATTGAAACCATGTCTCCTGCACTGGCAGGCGGATTCTTCACCACTGCGCCACCAGGGAAGTCCCGATTTTTTTTCTCTTCTGCAAAAGAATTTGGTTGCACTCTCTGTTTTAGGCTCAATTCCCCGTGAGCAAGGATTTGAATGCAAGTCATTGTTTTGGGGAAGCAAATGTGGAAAATGAGTAAGGAAGAGGGAAGTAAGGAAGGGAAGGAAAGCAATCCATTACCTGTTGATGAACAGGTTACCACTGTAGGCAACTGAGGCTCATCCTGCTGGGGTCCTCTGGGAGATGGGTAGGAAGTGCCTCTGAATTGTCTCATGTGGGGGATGAGGAATCTGGAATATTTATGTGTCAAACTCTATATATTATTGGTTGAAGGACCCTCCCAGGGGCATTAATTCATAGCACTTCTGTCCTGTCCTGTGCTTTAGCCAATAATGCTCTGGAGCTAGAGAAAGTCTCAAGCTTTCTTAGTAAGACATCAGAGTGCATTTGGAAGGGGAATGCCAAAAGGATGTTAGTGGAGCATGGACAGTGTCTGTTGTCCTTGAGTTCCCTCCTTCAATATTACAAATTTCACCATTTCTCTAAGTGTATTTACTGTATCTTGATGTTTTTGTCTTTTTCAATTCCCAGCCCGTTTCTCAATTTTCTTTCATTGCCGCATTTTGAGTGACTCACTGATCCACAAATTCTTTGAACTTCAAGTTAAAATGGTACTTTCTGTAACATTCCACATTCCATACCCATAACTTCATATCTTTTTTATGAGACAGTAACTTAAGTATAAAACCATGAACGATTCTGTGAAAGTTATGATGAAAAGCTAAGAAGATGGACTCATAGCCAGAAATACAAAATAGAGGTTACAATGAAATAGTGCTATAAATAATGTTGACTTAAATTGCCCAAATGTAGCTGTCAGTGCTTTGGTTTTACACTGAAAAGAGAAAGCAAGTTGGTTGCCTTAAGGACCTAAATCCAAAATCACTCCTTATTTTTATTAGTGATTTCTGTAATGGTGTGGAGAGCACATTTTACAACATTTGCTGCTATCACCTAGTTGTCAGTAACCACCAGCACTTTGGAAAGTGAAAGTATATCTAGTAGACCATGTGACATATTCTACATGTTCTATAAATGCTTTGTGATTGATGGATTAAAATCTAGTACAGTCTTTGTAGACATTCCTCACAGACCTTATGCCAAAACTTTTCACTCTCTTGGGCTCCCATCCTCACCCACTTCTCCCTTGAAGATGATGTGATGTCCAACTTTATTAAGTTCAAAGTCATCTGATTTTGGTTCCCCCCATTTTCACTTTATCCACGAAAAGAATTTCTGTATTAACCCACCATCTTTTCTAAGTTTCACTCTCCTACTACCGTCCCTTCTTCTCCTTCCATCAGTTGTTTTCTCCTACCCACCCCCTCCTGCATGTTAAGCTTTTTCTTTGTTTCTTCATTCAATCATTTCTTCATTCTCCTGGCTGGAAACTTGCTCAGTTGTCCCCTAGATTAAAAACTCACCTGCTCCCCATCATTTTACTCTTTTGAGCCTCTAAATGTGTCTCTGGAGAGTAATAACCTCCATCTCCACCTCCAGTTTCTCCTCCTCATTTGTCTGTTAATCCTTCTTGCCTTCTCTAGCTTATAATCTTTTATAGCCAGCTTGTGGCACAGCTCCGGTCACTTCACTGGGGATGATTGATCACTTATTGAGGGAGTGCTGGTCAGCACTTGGCAATTTATCTTCTTCTTATCCCAGTACTTCTTGATTATCTCCATTGCTTTCTTCATTCCACTGGTTCAGAGCCTTTCATCTTTAGGTCTTTTTTCTAATACATTTAGAGTTCCTTCCCAAATTTTCTTCTGTCTTTGGCCCTTTTCCTTCTTTGCCTAAATTCTCTCACTTGAGTTCTGCTCTGATAGGCTCAACCATCACTCTGGATTCCCTCCAAGTCTCAGTCACCTGTGAACTCTTCCTCTCACTCCCCATCTCTCACTTTTATCTCTTCGTGCTACCCCTGTGCAACTTTCACTCTTAAAAATTTAACAACTTGCTGTTTCTCTAGGACATCTTTAACTTTCTTACCTCCATACCTTTGCTGATGCAGGTTCCACTGCCTCTGGTGCCTTTTCTTGCCTTTTTTCCAAAATCCACATTTGCAATCCCGTGCATTCAGGAAAGCCCAACATCACAATTACCTCTTCCATAAAATCTTTCCAGCTGTCATTCAGTCAGAGGCACTTATCCTTCATACTACATTATATGAACTCCCCCACAGTTTATTACCTTTCCCTGTATACAAGTGATATCTTTCCATACTTCAGTTTGTTCTAGCCCCTTCAAGTGATCCAGGTCCACTGTACAGATATACACAAGGAGATGGAAAAAATGTACAGCATGCTTAGGAGTTCATTTCTGAAATCACAACAGAGCCACCTACCTCTTCCCCCACATTCCTTTTCTCCCACCTCCTACTTTCTAATCCCCACTTGTTTCAGCATATGTACTCCTGACACTCTACTCACTGCTGACCCTCTGCTTTTGCAGTCCAGTTGGACATACTTCTCTACTACCTTTAGATATGATTTATATCACTCATCAAAATAATGGGCCAAAGATACTCCAAACTGCACCCCAGGACTTTTGAACATTCTGGATTCCAGTCCAGGGTAGAGTCGCCAGATGATGAAGACACTGAAATCCCCTTGAAATCAAGTATCAGGACCTGCACATTTTTACTATGCTCATTATGGTTAATACTAATCTTTTAGCATAGTGAGTGCTCAGTAATAAAATTTTAATTAATATGTTAGTTTCTTTGTATAATAAATATCTGAAGAAGTGGAATTTAGGATAGGGTGCTATGAGGGGCATAAGAGGAGGAAAAATTATGTGCTTGGTGAGTCATCTGAGATAACAACCTCTGTAGAAGGTTCTGCATAGCTAAGGAAACTGGATACCTAGAATGCATTGGGGAGTCATATAGCTTAGTTATTAGACATGAATGTTCTGAGTTCAAATCTTGATTCCATTGTCTACTAGGGATCTATAATTTAACGTCTCTGTGCTTCATTTCCTCCATTGCAAAATGAGATTAATAACAGATCATACTGCATATAGTTCATAGAGAGGTTAAAAAAGATAATATCTGTAATTAGTATAGAAGTTAGTATAATGGGTGTTATATATTAAGTACTGAATAAATGTTAATTATTATCATAAAAGGGAGGAGGGTGTTGAAAAAGAAACAGAATCAGAGAAAAAATTTGCCTTCTTCCTGATTTTATCTAGAGGTGGATTTGTGTAGGATCTCCTTTTTGGCCATAATAAAGTGGTGGCATTATTTAAAATAGACCAGACACCTAGTTAGTTACTGAGGGGATCTAGGCTCTTTCCATGTTTGTCTCCCATTTAGGTTTTTGAAGTCTGCTCATTCTGTTGGAGAATAGGAAAAGTGGGATGAATATCAGGAGTCCCACTTTTTTAATGGGTCAAGACTAGACGTGGCACTCATTGCCCCTAGTCACATGCCATTGGCTAGAACTCATCACATGACTGCAGCTAGCTGAAAGGGAGGCTGGGAGATGTAACATGAGCTAAGGGAAAGAAAGGAGAGAACATAGACACAAGTGCACACTTGTGGTTTTGGCCATCAGTGCATTTTATACACACCTGTCCTCAGGAATTAGGGTACCATTTCTGGAGCATGATCATCATAGGAAGTAGAAAGCTCATGTGTGTGTTTGTTACTGTGGCAGCATCCTCCCTCACCGCCTCTCCCTCTCTGGCCTATTCATGCCGGGTTACCTTGGCTTCAAGGGTACTGGGGATCAACGAGCACAGAGAAATGCATGGCAGGGGAAGGTTTTTTGGTTTTTTTTCCACTTCAGATAGTCAACAGATTACAGGATGCCTTCATATGTGTGCACTGGGCTAAGGAAAATAAGGAAAAATAGTCAGATCCCCCTAAAACAAAGACTTCTGACCACAAAGCTGAGCATTTACTTGAGTAGCAAGTGTTCAGAAGAATGAAATAAAACAATGAAAGTGGGCTTTCTTTTTCTCATTTAACATTCTTGTGCAGAGCTCCCCGGCCAATAGTCTTGAACTATTTTCAACTTTCCCTGCCTAACATTTTTAGAGCTATCGTTTTATCCTAAAGTGATGAAAAAATATTTGACAACAATGTAAACTATATAATTATATTTGAATGTCAGTACTTTTATTAAACAGGAGAAAATCAAACAAAAGTTTAATAATGTGTATACACGGGAGAGACCCAGGAAAACTGAGTAACTCCTAAATATCAGTATATTTAAAGCTAAATTTCAAATTCAAATCTATGATCCACTTGGCTTGTTTTTTAAATCATAACATCAAAGAAAACACTCATTTCAAATGGTATTATTTCCATATACAGAATTCCAAACATAAATAGCACTTATTATGGTTCAGACCCCATTATAAATATTATACATATATTGTCTCACTTCATTTTCACCATTACCCTGTGAGGTAGATGTTATTTCCTCCATTTTAAAGATGATGAAATCATCCCTTGGAGATGTTAAGTAATTTGCCTGAGATCACAAAGCTAGTAACAGACAGTAGTTACTCAATTCTGGTCTTGTTCCAAAGTCACTTCTCTTAAATTCAAATATTAGCTCTCTCTTCCACTCTTACCAGTATTTGAAATTAACTAAGCACAATAGAGAAGTTTGGTTAAATGGAGATACTTTACACATTTACTTTTACTTAAAAAATAATCCTATAAAGTTATAATATCTGAGCATACATAATGTATTAGGTAAAATATTCAGATAAAACAAAAACTGTTTGGACTGATTAAATGTTTGTATCATCCATATGGGACACTGTATGGAAAATATACTTAGATTTTTACTTTATTCTTGATAAACAAATTAACATCTGTTATCCCAATTAGGTGAGTTTAGCCAGCCATGACACTTCTCAACAAATATGTTCTGGAAAGTTTAAAAAATATATTTGTTTTGGCGGCTTCAGAGAACTAGAGTTAGCAGCTGGCAGGACCTAGCAAGGTGCTCCTCTTTTCCCCTAATCACTCCCATCAAAAAATTCTCTTTCAAAGAATCATACAGTTGAATCCAAACAGAAAATATTAAAATATGGAAAAGTCAGGAGAGACAAGGTTTTCGGAGAGGGGGAAATTTCCCCCTCTACCCCTCTTGACTTCTTGTGGCTGGACTAATAATAAAATTGACACAAGACAGATTAACAGGGGAAAAAGAAACAAGTTTAATTCGTGGGAGGTTCCATGGAAATGGGACCTAAGAAGTGGCAAAAGCAAGCAACTTTTCATACCTTTTGGAAAATAAATAAATAAATAAATAAATAAATAAATAAATAAATTAATTAATTAATTTAAGAGGAATTGACAGGGCAAAGAAACTTAGGCTTTGACTGCTTAGCTGATGAAGAATCCAAACAGAATGTGAGCTTGGGGTAGTAAATTTAAAAAGTAACTAGGTTTGTTTATACATAAATATTTTGGCCCCAAATTCCCTATCTCTGGTGTTAAGGATGTTTTTTTTTTATCTTCTGGTACAGGGAGGGCACCTTTCATGTGAGATATTGATTTCCTGCTTTCTGGGAGACAAGAGGAGGGTCAAAGTGTCCCTCCTGCATCAGCTGTTTCTTTAGTAACATTTATTTGAAGTAATATTCCACTGAGGCACATTTTGGGGTGGCCTGTCCTGGGTCCCAACAGTTGGCAGTTCTGTAAGTAGTAAGATCATATACATGAGATTTGGTTTTTGAGAACTGACTTCAACAATTCCATTATTTATTTTACCCAGTACTAGGTGAGGTCATTGGGAGCTATATCCTGAATCCTTAAAGAAGAGTTATTGGACTAAGAGGATAAAACTATTAGAGCATAACATACTGAAGGGCCTGATAGATCTCTGATTTTTCTTCAGTTGGGCCTGCTTAGATCTATGTGGTATCATGGTCAATAAACGTTAGAACTGCTGCATGAGGGCAGAGGTTATGGCTTGGGTAAGGAACACCAGAGGCACCAGAAAACTTGGGAGCAGTGAATATTTTAACTATCTTGACTGTGGTGATTGTCTCCTGCTGTATATAACAAAATACCAAATTATATACTTTAAATGTTGGCCATTTGTCACTTATATCTCAAAAAGATGTTAATTTTTTTTTTTCTAAATGAGGTTGATCTTGGTGAGTCCTAAGAGTTTCCAGTGGGAATGATATATGATTTTGGCAAACCCTTGGGCTTTCTTACTGAGTCCTGGGGTGGACCCTCCCCACACAGGCCTCAAGAGAGGAAACAATCCTTGTTCCACAGATATCTAATGAATGTTAGGTATGGTCCTAGGCACTGACAATAAAAAGGAAATTTAAAAAATAAAAGATCATATGTTAGGATCAAGAAACAAAATCTAACTATCTGCAGAATACACAAGACAGATGTGAAAAGAGAATAACAAAAAAAATGGGCAAAAGAATAATATCTAATGCTAATCTAAATTGGAAAACAGAGGTCACAGTCTTAACACCAGACAAAGATGAATGTATAGACACAAGTATTAGATGAAAGGAAATTCATTTTGCAGTATGCAACATGAGGAGCTGAGGGTCTTTGTGGATCTGTTCCCCGGGAAAATTGGTAAAAATTATATATGTCTCTAGAAACGGTAAGGGTATACAGCAAATGAACAAATATCTGTTTAAGAAAATCTGCCAAAATTCAGTAAGAACAGTGAGATTCTGTAGTATTTGAACGAAGACCACTCCCTCTCTTTCCTTTCTAGTTCAGTGAGACAAAACTGCACTCCTGAATCCTGGATGGGAGCCCCAAACAGATAGCTCCTAATCTCTTCACCAAGGAACTGACTTTATTTGCCACAGAGTGCAGAGAAGTTCAGGCCTTCAGGTGCTCTCAAAAACAATGGAGGTTGGGCTTCCCTGGCGGCGCAGTGGTTGAGAGTCCTCCTGCCGATGCAGGGGACACAGGTTCATGCCCCGGTCTGGGAAGATCCCACATGCTGCGGAGCGGCTAGGCCTGTGAGCCATGGCCGCTGAGCCTGCGCATCCGGAGCCTGTGCTCCGCAACGGGAGAGGCCACAACAGTGAGAGGCCACGTACCGCAAAAAAAAAAAAAAAAAAAAAAAAAAAAAAAAAAAAAAAACTATGGAGGTTGTGGTGAGAGGTAACTGGGAGGAGACTGGTAGAGTCACTGGAGATCGATATTAAGCTGTGGGAGCAGTAGTTTGCCAGAGGAACTGGGGTAGCAGAGAGGATCGCTCTGGGGTCAGAACATATCTAACACACTGACTTTAGTAACTAACCTTTCAAAGGAGCCTGGATTTGATGGTATTAGTTTGTAGAGCCATTTATGCCAGAGGCCACTGTTGAAAAAAAAAAAAGAGCAGTCAGCCAGAAATCAGTGATTCTTAACCTCTGGGTGTGGTCAGGAAAAGAGACAAAGAGAGCTCTAAAATCCCTGTCCTCTCTGGGTGACTATAGTCTTATCCGAAGTTGCACTCCCCCACCACCAGGAGCATCATAAGAGGCTTCACACTCTGTGGACGAAATAGACTCCACTCAAATAATCCATTCAGGCACTAAACAAATAAATAAGCAAATAACAATAACAAGCCCTGGAAGTAGGGATGGTGAGGAGGGGGAAGTACCCAGAATGACTACAATATATTATCTAAAATATCCATTTTCCAACAAAATATCACAAGACACACGAAGAAACAGGAATGCATGTCCCATAAGCTGGAAAAAGAGCAAGTAACTGAAAGAACTTGCGAGAGCAACCAGATGTCGGATTCAACAAAGACTTTAAAATAGCCATCAT
Organism: Phocoena sinus; assembly: GCF_008692025.1. Lineage (NCBI taxonomy): Eukaryota > Metazoa > Chordata > Mammalia > Artiodactyla > Phocoenidae > Phocoena > Phocoena sinus. The sequence goes on from NC_045777.1 coordinate 36,703,943, forward strand.
AAATATGTTCAAAGAACGAATGCAAACTGTGATTAAAGAGTAAAAGAAGGTACAAAGATAATATTGCATCAGATAGAAAATATCAACAAAGAGATAGAAATTATCGAAAAGAACCAAACGGGAACTCTGGAGTTGAAAAATACAAAGCCTGAATCCTGGATGGGAGATGGTGTGCCATCCTGTCTTTGGTAACTGTGTGAAGAACTTTTCCAGCATTTTCTTAAACAAGCAACTTAAATACTTTTTCAGTTACTCGTTCCACTTATGTGTTTTGCTTATCTAAATAATCATTTAAAAGATATTTTCAGGGGGACCTTGAAGATGGCGGAAGAGTAAGACGCGGAGATCACCTTCCTCCCCACAGATACACCAGAAATACATCTACACGTGGAACAACTCATACAGAACACCTACTGAAGGCTGGCAGAAGACCTCAGACCTCCCAAAAGGCAAGAAACTCCTCACGTACCGGGGTAGGGCAAAAGAAAAAAAAGAAAAAACAGAGACAAAAGAATAGGGACAGGACCTGCACCAGTGGGAGGGAGCTGTGGAGGAGGAAAGGTTTCCACACACTGGGAAGCCCCTTCGTGGGCGGTGACTGCGGGAGGCGGATGGGGGAAGCTTCGGAGCCACAGAGGAGAGCGCAGCCATGGGGTTGCGGAGGCCAAAGTGGAGAGATTTCCGCACAGAGGATCGGTGGCAACCAGGACTCACCAGCCTGAGAGGCTTGTCTGCACACCCACTGGGACGGGCAGGGGCTGGGAGCTGAGGCTCGGGCTTCAGTCGGCTCGCAGGGAGAGGATTGGTGTTGGTGGCGTGAACACAGCCTGAAGGGGGCTAATGCACCACAGCTAGCCAGGAGGGAGTCCGGAAAAAAGTCTGGACCTGCCTAAGAGGCAAGGGACAATTGTTTCGGGGTGCACAAGGAGAGGAGATTCAGAGTACTGCCTAAATGAGCTCCAGAGACGGGCGTAAGCCGCAGCTCCAGCGCGGACCCCAGAGACGGGCATGAGACGCTAAGGCCGCTGCTGCCGCTGCCAAGAAACCTGTGTGCAAGCACAGGTCACTATGCACACCTCCCCTCCCGGGAACCTGTGCGGCCCGCCACTGCCAGGGTCCCGTGATCCAGGGACAACTTCCCAGGGAGAACACACAGCGCGCCTCAGGCTGGTGCAACGTCATGCCGGCCTCTGCCACCGCAGGCTCACCCCACACTCCGTATCCCCTCCCTCCCCCCGGCCTGAGTGAGCCAGAGACCCCAAATCAGCAGCTCCTTTCACCCCGTCCTGTCTGAGCGAAGAACAGACACCCTCAGGCTACCTACACGCAGAGGTGGGGCCAAATCCAAAGCTGAACCCCAGGAGCTGTGCGAACAAAGAAGAGAAAGGGAAATCTCTCCCAGCAGCCTCAGGAGCAGCGGATTAAATCTCCACAATCAACTTGATGTACCCTGCATCTGTGGAGTACATGAATAGACAATGAATCATCCCAAAATTGAGGCAGTGGACTTCGGGAGGAACTGTAGTCTTGGGGTTTCCTGTATGCGACTGACTGGTTTCTGGTTTTATGTTTATCTTAGTTTAGTATTTAGAGTTTATTATCATTGGTAGATCTGTTTATTGATTTGGTTGCTCTCTTCCTTTTTTTAATTTATTATATATATATATATATTTTTTTTTTCCTTTTTCTCTGTTGGTGAGTGTGTATGTGTAGCCTTCTTTGTGTGATTTTGTCTGTATAGCTTTGCTTTTACCATTTGTCCTAGGGTTCTGTCTGTCCATTGTTTTTTTGCTTAGTATAGTTTTTAGCACTTGTTATCATTCGAGGATTTGTTTTTTGGTTTGGTTGCTCTCTTCTTTCTTTCTTTTTTTTTAAATTACTTTTAAATTTTTTTATTTTTAATAATTTTTTATTTTAATAGCTTTATTTCTTTGTATTTTCTTTCTTTCTCCTCTTTCTCCTCTCTTTCTTTCTTTCTTTTTCTTCTTTCTTTCTTTCCTTCCTTCCTTCATTCCTTCTTTCATTCTTTCTTTCCTTCCTTCCTTCCTCTCTTCCTTCCTCCCTCCCTCCCTCCTGCCCTCCCTCCCTCCTTTCGTCCTTCCTTCCTTCCTTTTTCTTTCTTTCTTTCTTTCTTTTTCTTCTTTCTTTCTTTCTTTCCTTCCTTCATTATTTTTCTTTCTTTTTTCTTTCCTTCCTTCCTTCTGTCCTTCCTTCCTTCCTTCCTTTCTTTCCTTCTTTCTTTCATTCTTTCTTTCTTCCTTTCTCCTTTTGCTTCTGAGCCCTGTGGCTGACAGGGTCTTGGTGCTCTGGCTGGGTATCAGGCCTGTGCCTCTGAGGTGGAAGAGCCAAGTTCAGAACATTAGTCCTCCAGAGACCTTAAGGCTCCACATAATATCAAATGGCAAAAGCTCTCCCGGAGATCTGCATCTCAACTCTAAGACCCAGCTCCACTCAAGGACCAGCACGCTACACTGCTGGACACCCTATGCCAAACAACTAGCAAGACAGTAGCACAACCCCACCCATCAGTAGAGAGGCTGCCTAAAATCATAATAAGGTCACAGGCACCCCAAAACACACCACCAGACATGGACCTGCCCACCAGAAAGACAAGATCCAGCCTCATGCACCAGAACACATACACTAGTCCCCTCCACCAGGAAGCATACACAACCCACTGAACCAACTTTAGGCACTGGGGGCAGACACCAAAGACTACGGGAACTATGAACCTGCAGCCTGTGAAAAGGAGACCCCAAACACAGTAAGTTAAGCAAAATGAGAAGACAGAGAAACACACAGCAGATGAAGGAGCAAGGTGAAAGCCCACCAGACCTAACAAATGAAGAGGAAATAGGCAGTCTACCTGAAAAAGAATTCAGAATAATGATAGTAAAGATGATCCAAAATCTTGGAAATAGGATGGAGAAAATACAAGAAACGCTTAACAAGGACCTAGAAGAACTAAAGAGCAAACAAACTATGATAAATAACACAATAAATGAAATTAAAAATTCTCTAGAAGGAATCAGTAGCAGAATAACTGAGGCAGAAGAACGGATAAGTAACCTGGAAGATAAAATAGTGGAAATAACTACCACAGAGCAGAATAAAGAAAAAAGAATGAAAAGAATTGAGGACAGTCTCAGAGACCTCTGGGAGAACATTAAACCCACCAACATTCGAATTATAGGGGTCCCAGAAGAAGAAGAGAAAAAGGAAGGGATTGAGAAAATATTTGAAGAGATTATAGTTGAAAACTTCCCCTAATACGGGAAAGGAAAGTGTTAATCAAGTCCAGGAAGTGCAGAGAGTCCCATACAGGATAAATCCAAGGAGAAACATGCCAAGATGTATATTAATCAAACTATCAAAAATTAAATACAGGGCTTCCCTGGTGGCGCAGTGGTTGAAAGTCCGCCTGCCGATGCAGGGGACACGGATTTGTGCCCCGGTCTAGGAAGATCCCACATGCTGCGGAGCGGCTGGGCCCGTGAGCCATGGCCGCTGAGCCTGCGCGTCTGGAGCCTGTGCTCCGCAACGGGAGGGGCCACAACAGTGAGAGGCCAGTGTACTGCAAAAAAAAAAAAACAAAAAAGAAACAAAAATTAAATACAAAGAAAAATATTAAAAGCAGCAAGGGAAAAACAACAAATAACATAGAAGGGAATCCCCATAAGTTTAACAGCTGATCTTTCAGCAGAAACTCTGCAAGCCAGAAGGGAGTGGCAGGACGTATTTAAAGTGATGAAAAGAAAAACCCTACAACTAAGATTACTCTACCCAGCAAGGATCTCATTCAGATTCAATGGAGAAATTAAAACCTTTACAGACAAGCAAAAGCTAAGAGAATTCAACACCACCAAACCAGCTGTACAACAAATGCTAAAGGAACTTCTGTAGGCAGGAAACACAAGAGAAGGAAAAGACCTACAATAATAAACCCAAAACAATTACGAAAATGGTAATAGGAACATACATATAAATAATTACCTTAAAGGTAAATAGAATAAATGCTCCAGCCAAAAGACATAGACTGGCTGAATGGACACGAAAACAAGACCCGTATATATGCTGTCTACAAGAGACCCACTTCAGACCTAGGGACACATGGTCTGTGAAAGTGAGGGAATGGAAGAAGATATTCCATGCAAATGGAAATCAAAAGAAAGCTAGGAGCTTCCCTGGTGGTGCAGTGGTTGAGAGTCCACCTGCCAATGCAGGGGACACGGGTTTGTGCCCCAGTCCGGGAGGATCCCACATGCTGCGGAGCAGCTAGGCCCGTGAGCCATGGCCACTGAGCCTGTGTGTCCAGAGCCTGTGCTCCACAACGGGAAAGGCCACAACAGTGAGAGGCCCATGTACTGCAAAATAAATAAATAAATAAAATAAAGAAAGCTGGAGTAGCAATTCACATATCAGACAAAATAGACTTTAAAATAAAGACTATTACAAGAGACAAAGAAGGACACTACATAATGATCAAGGGATTAATCCAAGAAGAAGATATAACAATTGTAAATGTTTATGCACCTAACATAGGAGCACCTCAATACATAAGGCAAATGCTAACAGCCATTAAAGGGGAAATCGACAGTAACACAATCATAGTAGGGAACTTTACTGGAGAGGGTGTGGGGAAAAGGGAACCATCTTGCACTGTTGGTGGGAATGTAAATTGATATGGCCACTATGGAGAACAGTATGGAGGTTCCTTAAAAAGCTAAAAATAGAACTGCCATACGTCCCAGCAATCCCACTACTGGGCATATACCCTGAGAAAACCATAATTCAAAAAGAATCATGCACCACAATGTTCATTGCAGCTCTATTTACAATAGCCAGGACATGGAAGCAACTTAAGTGTCCATCGACAGATGAGTGGATAAAGAAGATCTGGCACATATATACAATGGAATATTACTCAGCCATAAAAAGAAATGAAATTGAGTTATTTGTAGTGAGGTGGATGGACCTAGAGTCTGTCATTCACAGTGAAGTAAGTCAGAAAGAGAAAAACAAATACCGTACGCTAACACATATATATGGCACCTAAAAAAAAAAAAAAATCATGAAGAACCTAGGGGAAGGACAGGAATAAAGACATAGACATAGAGAATGGACTGGAGGACACGGGAAGGGTGAAGGGTAAGCTGGGATGAAGTGAGAGAGTGGCATGGACTTATATATACTAACATATGTAAAATAGATAGCTAGTGGGAAGCAGCCGCATAGGACAGGGAGATTAGCTCGGTGCTTTGTGACCACCTAGAGGGGTGGGATAGGGAGGGTGGGAGGGAGATGCAAGAGGGAGGAGTTATCGGTATATATGTATATGTATAGCTGATTCACTTTGTTATAAAGCAGAAACTAACACACCATTGTAAAGTAATTATACTCCAATAAAGATGTTAAAAAAATAATAAATAAATGTAACAGAAACGAAGGAAAGGAACTAATATTTGGTGAACACATACATTGTCTCAGGAACCTCCTCTGTGCTTTCTCATTTAACCTTCATTAAATGGAAAATTCCTCCAGGAATCTCCTATTTAGAGGTTAGGAAAATGAAACTTAAAATCATTGTGGATGAATGGGCACATCTTTGACTCAAAACTTATTTTCCTCTAAAGCATTTCCTTATACTCAAGAATATTTACACCACTTCTTGAGGCAGGAGGTAGATGGGCTCCAGGTTAGGCATTTACAACTGGCCTCCTTTTTACATTTCATAGGACAAGAAAAAGTGGGCTTCAGGGCAGACCCTTACAACTAGTCTCCTGTTTGCATTTCTTGAGACAGGAGATAGATGGGCTCCAGGTTAGACATTTAAAATCAGCCTCCTGTTTATTCTCTGAAATGGAAGCAACGACAATGGACAAGGTAAATAGCCAAGCTTTGTCTCTTGTGGATGCCTTAAGATAACAGTCCTGGCAAGAACAGAGGGACAAAACCTTGTTTGAGTAAAAAGTCAAGGCATCTCTGCTTTCTCCCTCCTTGGGGCAAAGGAGGCACTACACATGCACAGAAAGGCTCCTTGGGGGTCAACAGTCAGGGGACAACACCAGGTCATAATGAGTCTTGCTTCCCCCAGACTCCTTTGCGTCGAGATCCATCTTGGCTGAGAGGTGTGTGCGCACCTAAGGGAAGGTCCTGAGACAAATTAGCCAGGGGAAACAAAGCAATGATTGGCCAGAAGGAAGACAAAGACCTGGAAAACTGCACCGTTATAAAGGATTTAAACTTCCCAAAGGTGCAACCCACTTTCTGAGTTTGCCCATGCTTCTTTCTGGGTATACCCTGCTTTTCCAGTAAAGTTTTTACTTTTCTCTTTACCTTCTGCCTCCTCACCTGAATTCTTTCCCGACAAGGCAGGCAAGAACTGGGAGTTTAGTCCTTAGCCACTGGCCTCTGTGGTCTAACAGTTAGGGCTCCCCGTCCGCTAGCTAAGATCTTGCTTCCAGCTACTGCTCCCTGCCGCTTTGCTGCAAACTGCTGCTTACTGCTGCGTGCATCCGAAATCATTCTTATGCATCTGAAAAATTTCTGACTCATCCTCTAGACCCCGCTGAGAGGTTACCTGTCCTGTGACATTCTGAATTCTCTGAGGCTGTCGCCATCTTGGCACCTAGAAAAGGTCCCACCATTACTTGTTCACATCTAGATCTTGATGCCAAAATCTCAGCTTCTCTGGACACCAGTGCTGAACTGAATCTCGGAGACAAGAGTTTGGGGAGTTTTGGGTGAAGTAGAAAAGGATAGCTTTATTACTTTGCCAGGCAAAGGGGGCACAGCAGGCTCCTGCCTCGAAAAACTGTGTCCCAACTTGGAGAGGATAGTGAGTAGTTTTATAGTAATGGTTCAAGGAGGGTGTGATCAGCTTGTGGACATTCTTCTAATGGGTGGTGGTGAGGTAAATAGGAGTCATTCTCATGAACCTTCAGGCTCCAGCTGGTCTGGGGTCTACATACTTGTAGGCAGCATACCATCGTTAACCTGGAGGGGGTTTCAGTATACGCAAAGCAGCTCAGAGATATTGTTGTGTGTATCCATTGATGGGGAACCAGGACCTTGCCCAAGGCTGCACCATTGTTTCTCTTGACTGTTTCTCCCTGGTCTCGATTCCCCTCCCTTCCCTAATTAACAACTGCTTGAATCGGCCCTTTGGAACTCAGGGAAGGTCATGGAGGCTGGATAAAGGCTATTTCCTATAATCAAAGAAACGGGGGACACAGAAAGGCTTTGTGCCCAGGAGCCCGACAGGACCCTGCTTGGTATTAGTCTCTTACTGAGATTGTGAGTTCCTGAAAAGGAGGGATGATATCTTATTTGTCTTTTTATTCCCAGAACCTGAGAAGTTTGGTTCACAGTAAGAATTCAATATTTTTTGAGTGAATGATCGATATATGTATTCCTCCTTTGGGAAATTCCTTTGAGTTAGTAGGCTCTGATTTGAGAATGAAAATTGACTGGTAAACATGTAAATGGGCATTTTCTTAATTATATGATTGTGATGCTATTTGCCCAGCTGACACTGGCTATTCTGGAGAAGTAGCTGTTTTACTTTAGAGCTTGCAGACACAGTAATGTCAGTTTTTTGACAGAAGGCAGGACTGTGTGTGTTGCCTTATGGGAGACTTGGGGTACCAGGCCACAGACTTGGTGGAAACCACCAAAACCAACTTTGACTAATTTAAATTAAAAAATGAATGTTTTGGAAATATATTTGTTAGCTTTTGGAATAAAAAAAATGTTCTGGAGAACCAATTTTGGAAATTGAACAGTCATCAAGGGGAGCAGTGTGTCTGGGAAGAGAACACAGCCAAGGCTGCATCATGGACTCCTCATAGGGTACCATCATTGACCACTGGACACTTGTCATTGGTCTTCTGGCTCTCAGTCTCCAAGCTGCCATAGCAAGTGGTCTGGATCTTTCAAAATCCTGGATGGGAGCATTTCATTGTCCCAAATTAGGTAATACGATCAGCCCTAGGTGCCAGGGAGTGAGAAAAGAGAAAGCTTACCCCCCTTCTCTTCCATGGTTGGAATTCAGTTCTGCATTCTACTTATTTTGGGATATTCCCTAAGTGGGAAGGATATTTGCTTGTGATGGGGCTCAGGGCAAGACAGCTCAAAATATGCCACTTTGGTATATTGACTATTTTAAATTAAAGTTACTTAAGAAACAGCCAGTGCAAGAAGGACACGTTGACCCTCCTTTGTTCTCCTGGATCCAGAAAACCAAGTGAAAGGTACTCTGCCTGTACCAGGAGACAAAGAGACGTCCTTATCAGCAGGGATAGGGAATTCAGGGCAGAGAAGGCTTTATCAACAAAACTTGTTGTTTCCTTCCTACTTGAAGGTTAAACTCCTTTGTCTTGTCAATTCTTCACATATTTATTGTTTCTTTGTCTAAAAAGCATAAAAGTTATATGCTTTGGTCTTCTTTAGGTCCTATATCTTTGAGGCCCCCCGTACATACAAAATTAAATTAAAATTGTTTTTCTCTTGTTAATCTCTCTTTTATTATAGGGGATGTCTCAGCCAAGAATTTAGAAGGGTAGAGAAAAAATTATTTTTTTACCTCCACTTGCTAATAACCACATAAAAATAATAGTTATAATGGTAGATTGATTGCATCAAATGCTTAAGGCCCTCCATTCTGGTGCTGAATACTAGGCAGACTCTTTCTGTACTGTCTCTTATGCTTTCTTTCTATTCCTATGGTATGATCTGTCCCTTCATTATTTCTGTTCTAGGAAGTGGCAATGACCTATTATTGGTTACTTGCTCCTCCCTCTACCAAATCATGATCCTACCCCTCTAATTTACCCTCTCATAGTTGCCAGAGTAAACTTCTTGAATATAAGCAATGGCCATATAATTTCTTCCACCAAAAAAAAGTCAGTATTATCCTTTGTTATGAAATAAAGTCAAACTTTCTTAGGGTAGAATTGGAATATCTTTGTGACATGTGCCAATTTATCTTGCCAATGTTTTCACATCCTCTGGTCCACACAGACACCTTAGATGCCAGTCATAAAGGACACTCAAGATTAGTGGAGCACACTCATAGCTTCAGACATTCCTTCCAAATATTTACTCTGTGCCTAGGTACTGGTGAGGTAACCATGAATAGGAACTGGTTCTTTGTGTCTCAGATGTGATATTCGAACTATTTAAACCTGGAATGGATGTCAAACAAATAGAATAACCAAGCAATTAGGGCTGAATCTGTTGTAAACAAGCTACTGGTTTGAATCAAAATACCTGCCCTGTTCTAATTGCACCCCAGCAATCTCCACCCATTTTTTAAGGCCTAGACCCAACATCACCCAATCTTTAAAAGAATTTATGATCATCTTCCTTTGGAGTAAGGCTATCTCCTTTCCCTCTTCTTAGAGCTTCTGTCAATACACAGCTCTGACACATAATACATCCTGTCTATAATTTATCATACAAGCCAAGCCTTTTTCTCTCACTAGATTTGAAGCTCCTTGAGAACAGGAATCCCATCTTGTCTACCTTGTGTTCCTCAATATGTAGCCCAAGACCTTTCACATGGTAAATACCTGTGTTGTAAGTAGAAGACAGAGAATTGAAATATTTCAATATAAACCTGTCACTAGTACGTGAGCATGTACCATATTCACAATATGTAATTATTTTGGTCTATGTTATAGAGTTACTGCAGAATGTCACAAATTGTAGAAAACCACAATTTGCTAACACTTAATTTAGCAATTAATTTAATGTAAGATACTATTCAAGACCTTTAAAAATTCAATGGAAATGTCAACATACATAGACCAAAACCTATTAATGGTAGAAAGATAATTTTTTCTTTTGCTTGGTGAAAAGCAGAATTAAAATATTAAGTTTACTACATGGTAGTTGTAGTATAAGCCCTGATAGTTCTTTAAAATTTTTTTCATAATGCAAGTGCCTGACTTCAGCTTTGATTGCTGAGGCATCCATTTCAGAGAGGCGCTCAGTTCAAAGATGGCAATCTTGAATACACACATTGCTAGCAACAAGACTAGATGAAGAGCCAGGCCATTTCCCCCCACGGAGTCTCCCTTGCTTCAGAGATCTTGCATGATTTTGATAACTCACCATTTGGGTCACTGATTTTTTTGTTTATTTTTGTTTTTCTCTTCTCATGTTTTAAATTCCTCTTTTTATGTTTTAAATTTACCAAAAGTTGTGAGCCCACAAAACCCTAGGCCCCCACCCTCAATTCCGGTAAAAGCAGAACCCCAGGTCAGCTCTCTTTCTCTCTACCTGCAACCTCACTGTGTGACCCCAGGTGTGCTGTGTAATTTCCAGGTCTTGTAAGTAATAAACCTTTATTTTTTCAAAGTTTCCCGATGATTATTACTGAAGGGTGTCTTGCAATCATAACAAGAACCCCAAGTGCTGGTCCAACTACGACACTGGTTATTGATAGGCTGAGAGCAGAACAAAAGAGTAATTCTGGCCAATAATAGCAATTTATTATGCATATAACATTTGTCAGCTCTTATCTAAGTGCTTTACCTATTAATTCTCATTAATTAAACTCATTAATTCTCCTCACACTGCTATGAGATTGAAGGTATTACTATAATCTTTTTATGGATGAGGAAATAAGAACTCAGAGAAGTTAAGTGATTTGCCCAAGGACAGTTTAGCTAGTAACTGGCTGAGCTAGAATTACATGTACATGCCAGATCTGCCAAGTTCTCTCATATAGACACTTCCTCCCAGTGTGTGTATAAGGGAAAAACTCTAATTTGATTGAATTGAAAGGCAACACAGTTAATACTGACTTAGATGGGATTTTTCTTCCTTTTTTCTTCTTTATTTTTTCCATTTAGGGCAAGTCATAACAAAACTTCTAATACTTTGAGTGGTGTTTGTAGTTGTCCCAATTTGAACAGGGCAGGATTTGATATTGGTATAAATGAGCAATAACAAGTTAAAAGGAGAGCAAGTCTTAGGCATCTTTGGGAGAGTAGGCCTGGAGGTGGATTGATGCTCATGCAATTAGCTGCCATCCTGCTATCCTTCAAAACACAATGTGACTTATGGCTTGAAAGTAGCCTTTGGAGTTACAGTCAGAATTTGGGGTCAAAAAAATAGACTGACAGATATAGAGAACAAACTACTGGTTACCAGTGAGGAGAGGGAAAGGGGGAGGGAAGAGGGGAGGGGCAATAAAGGGGTAGGGGATCAAGTGGTACCAACTAAAAAGCTAATTGGCTTTTTACCAGGAGCATAATATGTTATCATGTTCCTTGATTATATTGATTTTTTCCTCCTTAACATGAACTCACAAGCAGGCCTCGCTGCTCGTTAGTAACAGTGTTAGAAGATGAAATATCCTGCCCCCTCTCCCCCCACCCCCAGTATCCAAACCTTCCTCTTGGAGTGGCATGTGATGCCCACAGAAGAGCCTGTGCTTGGCTCAGTGCTAATGCCTCACCCCTTCTACAACATGTGCTGTCTAAATGGCCGTCATACCACAAACTTTACATTAGGCCTGCTCCTAACTTTTTTGCATAACTTGAAAAATATCTAAATATTAAAAAGAAACACTCATTTACTGAAATAAAATTTCCTGAATGAAATTTTCTATGGGGACAACTTGAACAAGAAGTCAATTTAAACGATCAAGTGTGGGATGTGAGTAGTTAAAATGTCAGATGTGACAGAGGTGTCAGCTAGAAAGCCATGGAATTCAGTGTTATGTTTTTGAAGAACTGGATGTTAGCTACGTTTTAAAAAAAAATTGAAGCATAGTTGATTTACACTGTTGTGTTCGTTTCAGGTGTACAGCAAAGTGATTCATATATATATACACATTCTTTTTCAGATTCTTTTCCATTACAGGTTATTATAAGTAGGTCCTTGTTGGTTATCTATTTCATTAGTAGTAACATATGTGTATATGTTAATCCCAAATTCCTGATTTATCCCTTCCCCCCTTTCCTCTTTGGTAACCATGTTTGTTTTCTATATCTGTAAGTCTATTTCTGTTACGTAAATAAGTTCATTTGTATCATTTTTTAGATTCTACATATAAGTGATAACATTTGATATTTGTCTTCCTCTGTCTGACTTACTTCATTTAGCATGATAATCTCTAGGCCCATCCATGTTGCTCCAAATGGCACGATTTCATTATTTATGGCTGAGTAATATTCCACTGTGTGGATGTTAGCTTTTTGGAGGTCCAGAAACGATTTCAGAGGTTACACCAAGAGGTGATTAGTCTCTGACTCAAAACCAACAATCAGGGGCTTCCCTGGTGGCGCAGTGGTTGAGAGTCCACCTGCCGATGTAGAGGACATGGGTTCGTGCCCCAGTCTGGGAAGATCCCACATGCCACGGAGCGGCTGGGCCCGTGAGCCATGGCCGCCGAGCCTGCGTGTCCGGAGCCTGTGCTCCGCAACGGGAGAGGCCACGACAGTGAGAGGCCCGCGTACCGCAAAAAAAAAAAAAAAAAAAAAAAAAACCAACAATCATTTGAAAGTGGCAGATGATTTAGATTGGCAATAACATAATAATAATGACCTGGAGCTTAGGCTATGTGATTAGAGTCGTATTTTCCTTAACATCAAGCTGAATGATTTCTCTACATGTCTTGAGGGCTCTTACAATTGGAGAGCAAATTTCTAATACTCCATTTACTCAATAAATAAATCTTATCTTTGGACCCTTAGAACCATAGTCAATGTTTTCTGCTTGAAAAATTCAGGAAAAGAACTTAAAATGTGTCATACTTCACTTCACTGATGGAAGTGAGAAAACTGATAGACCTGGTCAGAGAAGAACTCCAGAGAGGATGGAATAGAGGGAGTATTGAATGGGGGTGAAACCTCCAAGTCACAGCCCTCAAGTACCCCCACCTCCAATTCCACCAGCACCCATTCTATGGTGTCCCAGCCATAGGACTAGTGTTGCTACCGAATGAGTTGGGTCACGCTGCTCATGGTTTCCTGCAAAGAGCTGCTTACATTTTCTTCTAGCTAATTTCCCCAACCCTCAGCCTAGTGTATTTTTATCCTGCATCCCCCTCCTTCAGTCCCAGCCTGAAGGCCTTGGCAGGGTCCTGGCTCTTTGATTAGCATCTGGCTATGGAAGGCCTGATTCCTAGAACAAAAGGCTCTTGCTACTCCGCAGACTGTGCACAATGCTCTTTGCTGAATGTCTCACAACGCGATGTCCCACCTCCCTGCTTGAAGTTCTCCAGGTGGAACACACTTGAACTTGATGATGCCTGTAATTTGAATTCCCACTTCTCCTAACCCTCTCTTGTCTTTGTGCTACCAAAATGCCAAGGTTCCTCAACATGTGCTATGACTATGACTTTTAATTTCATAATTAAAGTAATGAAACTGTATACAAATGGGTGTAAAATATAATATAAATTTGATATTTATATAATTGACAATAATTTATATAAATTAATTAATAATTTATAAATTAATAATAATTTATATATAATATAATATAAATCTGTTATGCACAGACATATACGATTACACCTTACATGGAATTTTATTAGCTCCAGGGTAAGCGTGATCACACTCTTCTTGTCCCTGCTTGTGGTGATAAGCCTCATTGTCTCAATGTCTCTTATAATGTTGGTTTTTCCAATGTTAAAATCCACCACTTCTGATTTTAATATGGCCACATGCATTTCTCTCCTCTACCTCCTGAAGCTTCACTAAGATAAAGTACAGATATTTCTCAAAAGCCCTAAACCCACAAGGATGGGGAAACAAAGAGAGGGGACATTCTCAGGTGAGTAATCTCAACTGCTGTGTGGAAGCCAGAGGGTCAGTGGAGGAGTGGCTGCTGACTCAGCTCTGCAGGAGAATAGAGCAAAAGAAGAAAGCTGATTCACTCGGGAACCCTGGAAGGTTTAGGATTTGGAGGCAGCAGTTATGTCAGAAGGAAAGGTGAAAAAGCTGGGCTTGAAAAACAGAGTAACTTATTTAAACTTGCATATGGTGCATTTCATAAGCCCCACTCACACCCTACTTCTTTAATAAGAAGAATAAAAATAAAACAAAAATAAATAAAAGAATAAAAATAAAAGACATTCGAAGGAACACTCTAATATGAATGAAAGAGGAGAAAAAAACAGTTGGTCAGATGGAAAAAGGAAACTGGAGGAGAGAGAGAGAGAAACAGTGAGGGAATAGAAAAAAAAAACCTTTCAAAAATGATAATAACCTCAGACAAAGAAGGAAATGTGCAGGTGTGAAGAGAAAAAGCAGACAGAAGAGGGAGAACCCTGTTCTGCATACTCACCTGTACATTTTAGGGGGAGGAGAGTCCACAGAATTTTCTTGTTGCTTCATTTAAGACTGATATTTAAATACAATCAACTCTTTATGAACTAAGAATGCAGAAACCATTCTACGAATTCAGTGGTCATTCATTGTGTCTAAATAAACTGTTCTGCTTCCTTTGAGCACATATCCTTCAACACGTGGAGAACCAGACTTGGTCAATGATAGCACATGGTTTTTTTGGTAAGCTGATTAAATAGCTATGCTTTCTTTAATAAATTGGAAGTCTAACTCAGCTTTTAATTAATTAACTTGCTACTTGTTCTTGGCGATTGCTAACAAATGGTCTACCTCCACAATAGTATAGATTGTGTGAGCCAGCTTTGCTTCACTGCCAAGCCACCCACCCACCTCCTTGACTACCTCTAGAATTGGTCCCAAGCCTAGGACCAGCCAGGTAAATGAGGCCCCAAAGGCGTACAGTTTAAGGAGATGCTCCCTGTTAGGGTCTTAGACTTTTATTTTTATGACTGAAATTCCTGAACCACTATATCTTTGTAAGTTTTCAAAGAAAAAAAGATCTAAAAATGCATGTGGTTTCTGAGAGCTCTCTGTTTCTCTAACGATTTTCAAACCTCCAAAGAGTTCTCAAGCAAGTAGCTTACCTGACAGACCCTGCTTTTCAACCCATAGTACATACTGTTTCCTGTGTCTGAGGTTTGCTGGTGGCTTAACTTACTCAAAATGATTACAACCTTGCACGTATGAAATGGATGAAAAGGTTGAAGGCCATACATTGGTTTTCACTTTTGTTTTCAGAAAACTGTAACTGTTCTAGAGCCCTTCTTTTACTTAACTCAATGCATATGGTTAGTCTATCAGGAATGATTAATAAATGGTGAGGAGAGACACATGTGCTGATAAATTTCAGTAAATATGTACAGTGAGTGTTATTAAAGATAATCTTAGGGATATTTCCCCTCTCTGTGTACTCTGGCTTTTTATTATAATTTGACCTCAATTGCTCAGGATGGGATTTAGCATAATCCCTGGTTCATGATGTACTATCACCCATCCATGCACAGCCGTCTTTCATTCATTCATCTATTCATTATTCACTTACTCTCAGATGATGTGATGAACAGTCTTGGATCCATCACTAAACTCAACAACTAGAAATTAACAAGCACTTGCATCTACCAATGTGTTTCTTCCTTCTCTCATCTTCCCTTCTCCATTAAAGGGACCCCTGTCCTCAACTCTGTGTTGATAATTTATATAAATTTTAAATGTTTATATAGAGTTCTAAAAAATGGATATAAGCTTAAACAACATATTGTTTAGTTTAATTGTTCTTAGACTTTTTTCAGAAGGCTCCCATGTTCTATGTGGTCTTCTGAGACTTTTTCACTCAATATTGGGTCCCTAAGATTCATCCATGAGATTGCCGTATGATATTCTTTTGGATAAATTTCTCTATTGATGCCTTCTTTGTCTTTGGGCATTGAGAGTTCGCCCCCCACCGAATACTTTTGTATTACCAACGATGTTGCTGTGAGCCTTTGGATACAAGATGTGTCAGTTCAAATTGTTCTCTACTATAAAGTTACTGTTTTCCCCTCTTTAATTAATAACCATCTTGGAGGAGGTTCTTTGAGACCATGAAAAAGTCCTATTTCTCCTCAAACATTTACCCATTAATTTTAGCATCCTCCTGTAGATGGTGCCTGTAACAATTATGTCTGTGTTTTTTGCCTAATGGTGAGATTGCATTTCCTTCATTTCTTCTACATATATTAATTATATGTTAAATATATTTAATAACATATAGTGTTGTGTATTAATATTATATTAATAACATATTAATAATAGCACATTTTAATCATGATGATATGGAAGAAATATTTCTGCTCCTCCATTAGAGTATATTTAATTATTTATTTATGTTACCATAGGTTCATGGATATTTATTTTATTTTTTGAGTTATCATGTAATGTTATCGTATCAGCTAGTTCTGGCTTTGGCCATTGGCTGCTCATTCAGGTGGCTACTGTGCCCTTTTAACATGACCCATCCTTTTTCAAGCACTTCTATATTTTATTGCACTATAAGATATTCCAAGGACTGGGACTTGCTCCTTAGGAATCTTGTATTTTTCCTGACTTGGCCTTGGAATAAACCACTTTTATAAGGAAACTGATTGCTTTTGTTAGAGAATGGTGTTTAGAAACCAAGATCTGGGCACTATGTGTGCTCATTGTTACTATCTTGTCACTGCTTCTAGGTCTTTTCTGTGGACAGAATTATGAGGTGTATATACGCATGGATTCACACACGTACATATGTTCCCTTATCTTTGAATGTATGAAGTGTTTGCTTCATGTCCAAATCTAACCTGTTAAGTCTCAATTTAATTTTCCTTTGTCCCATAGAATCAACCTTGACATCCTAAGCTAGAAGGAATATTTTACTTTTCTGAAATTGCATAGACTTTCATCTGTATCATATATTCTTTTTTCTCATAGATTATGTTAATTTCTATGTCTTCATTATAGTTGATGCTAGACTGTAAGTGCTCTAAAAGAAGGATCCTATTTTAATTCTTTTTACATAGGACTTTTTATAGTTCTTTACACAGAGAATCAACAGTAGAGCCACCTCTTATGGGAAGTTACACATCTTAAAACAGGCAATTATTTTCTTTGTGAAAATTAATTAATTTCAAAAATAATTTTAGATCTTCTCATTACAAAAAAGGTAGTTTAAGAGGAAACAAAATTAATAAAGCATGCAGAAGAGTGTTTACAACATTGTAGGTGTAAAATATGTATGAATTCCTTCCCTGTCCCTTACAAAATTGCTTTCTCACAAGACGGATTGAATGGTCTTATAATCTAAGTTAATTAATCCATTCTAAAGAAGCAGCCAGCTTCTTATTCTCTTACTATGTCCTAGAAAGTAAAAAGGCCATTAGAAGTGTATTAACAAATGAACTCATGACAGAACAGGTTAAATATTATAACCTATTCATTTTATAAATAAGACTGTAATATTTGTTTTGTTCTTTTAATTATGAGAAATGTTCAGCCCTGGCATTTTCCTCTCTCCTATTGAGACTCCATTTTTATATTTCTTCAATAATGATTAAATTAGACTCTTTAAAGCATGTCTAATAAGCTCTTTGATTTCTTTTTTCTTTTTGCACGTGCTAGCCAGGAAGCCTAGCTGGCCATATTAACTTATATCATCTCATCAAAATACTTTTTTTTTTTAATTAGGCATGCTTTATTTTTTTTTCAGCAGTTCTAAGTGTTTTTTTTAAACATCTTTATTGGAGTATAATTGCTTTACAATGGTGTGTTAGTTTCTGCTTTATAACAAAGTGAATCAGCTATACATATACATATATCCCTATATCTCCTCCCTCTTGCGTCTCACTCCCTCCCACCCTCCCTATCCCACCCCGCTAGGTGGTCACAAAACACCGAGCTGATCTCCCTGTGCTACGCGGCTGCTTCCCACTAGCTATCTATTTAACAGTTGGTAGTGTATATAAGTCCATACCACTCTCTCACTTTGTCCAGCTTACCCTTCCCCTACCCGTGTCCTCAAGTCCATTCTCTAGTAGGTCTGCGTCTTTATTCCCGTCCTGCCCCTAGTTTCTTCATGACTGTTCAAAATACTTTTAAGTTGTATGAGTTTGTGTGCGTGCATGTGGGGGGTGGAGGTTGTGTAGAAAACAGTTTTTTACTGTAGGTTCTATTTTTCTCCTGTCTCTGTCACTGAATTGGCAAACTATGTCATATAGATCATATTTCACCCCTAGGCCAACCAGAGATTCACTCAACATTCAGTCAAACATCTTATTACTTTGTGACTCTGATCTTATTTCCTGGTATTAGACCATGTTATTGTTAATGACAAGGTTAATAAATATTCTGGCTTTAAGAATTGCCAGAAAATGATTGGTGTGTCTTCTCCACTTGCCTCCTCTTCTCAGAGATGGGGTCATTTGACTCCACCATCGTTCTTTAAGAATCAATTTTGACCTCAAGAGAGAGAGATTTGAAGTGTTCACCACTCTCTGGTGCTTAGAATCAAATCCTTCCTGTTCCAGCTTTGAATGATGCTGGGCCTCTGCAATTTTTTCCTGGGAACAGATTCCCAATTTCCACCCCAGTTGCTGCTACTGAACCTCATGTTTTTCCTTGTCATAGCAAATAGGCTGATCTCCAAATCTCTCTGAAACCTGGGAACCTGCCCCTCTTAAAGGTTAACCTCCCAGGGACAGGGGATTACTCCCCAAGAATCTCCTCATCCACTCCCCACATACATCGTTGAATTTCTCAGAACTGCTAGAAACACTGTGTAAAACACAAACTGGGTTCAGACTCTAGGAGATATATTTTCAGTTCTGCTCAATTCAACTTAAGAAGATTTATTAAGCAACTTCAGGGTTCAGGTCCTGTACTAGAGTCTGGGAATATAAAGATGAATCAGACATAATAATGCTCTCAAGGGCTTCCCTGGTGGTGCAGTGGTTGAGAGTCCGCCTGCCAATGCATGAGACACAGGTTCATGCCCCGGTCCGGGAAGATCCCACATACCTCGGAGCGGCTGGGCCTGTGAGCCATGGCCGTTGAGCCTGCACATCCGGAGCCTGTGCTCTGCAATGGGAGAGGCCACAACAGTGAGAGGCCCGCGTACCAAAAAAAAAACAAAAGAATGCTCTCAAGAAGTTCCTTGTCTTGTTGAGGAGAATGAGAGGCAAATATTCTTTAACAGTTTGTGTTAAGAGCTAGACATATGTACCTAGTCAGAGTAGTCAACCATCTGGGAGGAAAACATTGAGATGACAAAGCTTCTGTGTGTAGTGGCTACATAAACATCTTGCCTGGATTTTGTCCTTCGGCCATTAGAAGATATGGTAGATTGCATTATTGGCCCCATTTTTTCACCTTTCCCTGTATATATATTTTTGACATGACCTCATGGGGGCAGTCACCTTTCACATCCCTTAACTCTGAGAAATTAGTGGACATAATACAGGCAGGGTGTAGGATGAATGTTCACATTGGAGCTTGTGCTTTTGTGCTGCTATCATTGCTGTAAAGAGATGCTCAGGTCAGTCTGCTGGTCCCAGGAGGGGATTGAGAGACATGTGGAATAAAGTTGTTCCAGCAAAGCTACCTCAGCCAAGCTAGTCCAGAGCAGCAAGCCCAACTGACAACACAGATGCATGAGAAAGCCCAGCTCATTCCTGGTTTCATGACCTATGAAAACTAATTATTGTTGCATTCAACCTCTCAGTTTTGGTGATTGATTATGCAGGAATAGTTAGTCACACAGGAATCATTGAAGCTGTTGAAGAGTTTATCAGAGTTATATTTTAGAAAGATCACTCTGGAAACCATTTTGACAGTAATTTTGATGGGGAAGAGATTAGAAATGGACAGACAAGACAAGATCAAAATATTTGGCTAACGGGTTGTGAAAACTTGAACTATAGTGACAGTGAAAACAAGAATGGATTCAAGAGTGATATAAGGTGTAGATGATAGTGATTTATTGGTTATGGATGGAGAAGGAGAAGATGGAATTGAGAATGGCTTAGAGATTTCTGGGTTAGATTACTGACAAAACTGATTGAGATAAATGGAAAATATAGGAGCTCAGTCAGGTCTGTTAGTGGGCATGAAACAACAGCAGGTCAGTAACCCATTCCCCTCTTAGCAGAGATACCTAGAAGTAATGAATTCAGTCAAATCTCCATGTAAATGTGGTAATGACCTGAGGACAAGACCTCCTGGTAAACATACTAATGGTGTTTATTGGTGGAAGATACCAGAGAGTCCTTACCTTTTTTTTTTTTATGGGACGTGCCTGGTGTCTCTTGATTACAGTATACAAAACTGGAATTTATGGATTTATAGGTCATGGATGGCTGAAGAATGGAAAATCATATCATAGATTGTAGTTAACAGAGTGTGACATGGGTGTTTCTAACATGGAAATGGGTCTCTGTGAGTAGTGTCTCCATATACAGTGCTCAGAAAGAATTTTCTCTGTTACATATGAAACCAAAATTCAGTTAAATGAGGGAGAAAAAAATGGTCTTTTGGGATGTGTGTCTCACTGTCTCAGATTCTTCCAAGACATGAATGTTTCACCTGTGACTGGTGACTTCCTGCTTCCTTTGAATTATTAATAAGTTTTAGTTTGGGGTAGAACCTATAACTTTGTGAGTCTTCTTTGACAATTCAACATATTGTGTTCACAAAATGTGGATGTTGGTGCTGGGGCAGTGACAGAGAGAGGTGCAAATCTTGGACTGAAGATGATGCTAATATAGCAAGCTGAAGCCACCAACAAGGACCTGGCACTTCACATATTCATAGTTAATGAATATTCTCCCAAAGACAGCCTCCTCCCAGAGAGTGTAAACTACCTGCCTGTGTTAATGAACAGGGCTGGAGATTGACTTAGAAGATAAAGGTTTTCTTTGATTACAATATGAGGACAATGTGGATGGAGTGGGCACTGGAATTTGCCAGAAGAAGATGGTGCAGTTCTCAGAAAAGAGATATTAGGCAAACAAACAATAGCTGTTTTTAATGAAATTCTCTCAGGTTGGCACACAGTTTTAATGTTCAGATAGGTTTCATGTCAAGTCTTTTGTTATTCCTGAATCACTTGAAATGTGTGTTCACTGTTTTTCTCTTTTTAATAGGTTTATGCTTTATTTCTCCCCAAATACTATTAACATGAGAACAGGAGTCTATTATATACCAGTGAATCTCAAACCGAGCTCATGCAAATCCCTAATAAACTGCAGATTCTGACTCAACAGGTCTGGGGTGGAGCCTGAGAATCGGCATTTCCAAAAACCTCACTGGTGTTGCTGATGCTGCCAGTCTATGGACCACATGAGTAACAGCATACAGCTCTAGAAAGATCATCTATCAGAGTATGAGTATCTCACAGCTGTTTATTATGGGTTCTTAATTACAGGAATTAGTTCCCTGACTGCCTTTCATAAAGAAATTTCCCATTTGAGAAAAGTCCCTTCACTGGCTCTTCTTTCTTCCTTCTAGAGAGCAGAATAAACCAGAGAGAGAGAGACCCATGGAGCAAAACAATACTTTCCTCCCTACCCACCGGAGAGAGGCTGCTAGCTGGCTTGAAATGAAAATATGGCTTCCTTCAATGGCAATATGTTAATTAACTGTCCTCAGCAAACTAAATTACAAGCATAAAAAGTTTTTTTTTTTTGAAAAGTGCTTTTGAAGAAATTTGAGGGCACCTAATTTGTCTTTCTTTTACAACCCCCCGTACTGCATAGTGCACAGCTAAAATCTCCCCAGCCTTGGAGTCCCTGCTCATATCTGTAATACTCATCTGCCCTATTGATTTAGAGATATTATCATCTACTGGATTTCACCACTATTTATTTATGTCCCATGCTTGACTTGTCTCCCCTAGAAACTGTTAAGCTCTTGGAAGTCACGGATGGTAAGAGTAACAACTACATCAGTTAACAATCATATATTTACTATGTGTCGGGCATTGTCCTGTGGATTTTCTGTGCATTAATTCACACAGTACTCTTGACACCTTTATTATCCCTATTTCACAGATGAGAAAACTAAGGCTTAAAGGGGATAAAGAATTTACTTGAGACATGTCAGTTGCCACCCAATACCCGTTCTCTAGCAATAGAATCACAATTACAATTAGGGCAGCAATGCAGTTGGCTTACCTTAGTCAAATTACCTTTCCCAGCCTCTCTTGAAGGTAGGTTTGCATGTGACTAGGGCATCGCCAATGCAAGCCTAATGTGGTAGAGAACTTGAGGATGCATAAAGGAAGCTGAGGCTATGAGGAGAGAAGCATTTTTCTGAGAGAAGTCCTTGTCACCCTTCTGACGTTTTTCCTTCTTTAGGTCTTGAATGATCCTTTTAAGGACTTTGAGCTCTGGCAGGTGACCTGGGGGATGAAGGCTATCCAATGGCATGGTGGAGCCAGAAAATAGGAAGAGCCTGGGTCCCTGATGATCTGGAAGCTACACTTCTAGTACAGAATTACTTGCTGTAGACTTCTGTTACATGAGAGAGAAGTTAATATATATTATTTCAGTCATTTTGGACTTTCTCTCACTCATAGCCTGGCCTTATCCTAAGTGAAGCACGTCTCAGAGCTCAGAGATATTGCCGAGATTCAGTTCTAGGCAATTTCGTATTTTCTTCCAAGCTTCAGTGCGTGACCGCATGATATGCACATTATATGTTCTGCTTAGTTAGGATGCAAAACGAACTCCTTATTGAGAAGAAAAAAAAAACTGTATATTTTCTGTACTAAAATATCCCTTCCCAGAATTTCCTTTCAGATCCAGCAGACTGAAGGCAGGAATACATTGGTGTTCCCCCTAAATAATTAGAAAATGTAGTAAAGATATTTTCTTGAAGAGTGGAAATGCTTTTCAAGATTCTTATTTTATTTATTAGTGTTCCTGCACTCTACATTTTTGTTACTTGCAATCATACATCTGAAGTTGCCATTATCATTTGTACATTCATTTGGTAAATATTCAATATTTATAAGACACCTATTGTATGCCAAGAACCAGTTAGTTGCTGGGTGCAGAAGAGTGAACAAAATAGCCAATAGTCCTAATATTATGGTGTTTGTGTGGGAGGGTATGAGGAGAGTACAAATAATAAATGAATAAAAGTCAGTTATTGTATGTTTTATGGAGAAAATTGGAACAAGGTGGGTAGGGTTGCCAGGGTTGGGAAAATTACCTAAAACAAGTAAGAGAGGAACATTTGTTTTCCATATATGGCTGTCAACATATATATATATTTTTTGTGGTACACGGGCCTCTCACCCCTGTGGCCTCTCCCACTGTGGAGCACAGGCTCCGGACGCACAGGCCCAGCAGCCATGGCCCACGGGCCCAGCCGCTCCGCGGCACGTGGGATCCTCCCGGACCGGGGCACGAACCCGTGCCCCCTGAATCGGCAGGCGGACTCCCAACCACTGCGCCACCAGGGAAGCCCAACATATGTTTTTAGTTTAAGAATTAATATATATCCCGGTGACAGAGTTGATACATTTCTGAAAATGTTCTACATTATTCTTCATAACTTAAAAATTTTTCTGTAGACTTGTCTGAACATTTGCTGTCCACCAATCCCAATTGGGGATTGGTGGATTTGTGTTATCTTTTCTTTCCTCTCTGCTGTGAATGTGAATGTCATTCCATCAGAAGCTCAAGTACTTCATTCCTCAAGTGAAATTTTACCTTGTTAAACCAACTGCATACTCCAGATGTGCACATATATCTGAAATGGGAACTGCAACCAACAAGACCATCCTGATATTTATTTGGTCAAAAGATGGGCATTCCTAAATATTCAACCCTAATTCCTCTCAGTCCTCTTAAAATGCAGACTCGCTCCCAGTAGTGTGTGTGGTCTGTCAAGTAAGTGGAGGTGGAAAGAGAAGCAGGAAAAAATTTGAAAGCAGTGGAAGGAAAGATAGTGAGGTAGCGGCTAAATGTTTTGCACAAGGGCAGGAAGACTTCCCTTAATGTATAAAGACATGATCTTGCAGCACTTTCCATTTTGAGTTCATTTTCCTCACCTAATGATTAAGTGAGAATCCAGATAATCTATAGGTCAAGCATTTCCTAGAAATAAGAAGTCCAGAGTTAATAGTTGTTGTCCTTGTCCTTGGACTGAAACACATCTGCCTAGCACAAACCAACATAAACCAGCTTTCCTGTCATTATCACAAACAGGAAGCCCCTTAGAAGCTTCCTCAACAAAATACTAACAAACAAAATCCAACAGCACATTAAAAGGATCATACACCATGTTCAAGTGGGGTTTATTCCAGGAATGCAAGGATTCTTCAATATATGCAAATCAATCAAGGTGATACACCATATTATCAAATTGAAGAATAAAAACCATATGATCATCTCAATAGATGCAGAAAAAGCTTTCGACAAAATTCAACACCCATTTATGATAAAAACCCTCCAGAAAGTAGGAATAGAGGGAACTTACCTCAACATAATAAAGACCATATATGACAAACTCACAGCCAACATCATCCTCAATGGTGGAAAACTGAAACCATTTCCACTAAGATCAGGAACAAACAACGTTGCCCAATCTCACCACTATTATTCAACATTGTTTTGGAAGTTTAGCCACAGCAATCAGCGAAGAAAAAGAAATAAAAGGAATCCAAATCAGAAAAGAAGAAGTAAAGCTGTTACTGTTTGCAGATGACATGATACTATACATAGAGAATCCTAAAGATGCTACCAGAAAACTACTAGAGCTAATCAATGAATTTGGTAAAGTAGCAGGATCCAAAATTAATGCACAGAAATCTCTTGCATTCCTATACAATAATGATGAAAAATTTGAACGTGAAATTAAGGAACCACTCCCATTTACCATTGCAACAGAAAGAATAAAATACCTAGGAATAAACCTACCTAAGGAGACAAAAGATCTGTATGCAGAAAATTATAAGACACTGATGAAAGAAATTAAAGATGTTACATATAGATGGAGAGCTATACCATGCTATTGTATTGGAAGAATCAACATTGTGAAAATGACTCTACTACCCAAAGCAATCTACAGATTCAATGCAATCCCTATCAAACTCCCACTGGCAGTTTTCACAGAATTAGAACTAAAAATTTCACAATTTTTATGGAAACACAAAAGACCCTGAATAGCCAAAGCAATCTTGAGAAAGAAAAACAGAGCTGGAGGAATGAGCCTCCCTGACTTCAGACTATACTACAAAGCTACAGTAATCAAGACAGTATGGTACTGGCACAAAAACCGAAATATAGATCAATGGAACAGGATAGAAAACCCAGAGATAAACCCACCCACATATGGTCACCTTATCTTTGATAAAGGAGGCAAGAATATAGAGAATGGAGAAAAGATAGCCTCTTCAATTAGTTGTGCTGGGAAAACTGGACAGCTACATGTAAAAGAATGAAATTAGAACACTCCCTAACACCATACACAAAAATAAACTCAAAATGGATTAAAGACCTAAATGTAAAGTCAGACACTATAAAACTCTTAGAGGAAAACATAGGCAGAACACTCTATGACATAAATCACAGCAAGATCCTTTTTGACCCACCTCCTAGAGAAATGGAAATAAAAACAAAAATAATTGGGACCTAATGAAACTTCAAAGCTTTTGCACAGCAAAGGAAACCATAAACAAGATGAAAAGACAACCCTCAGAATGGAAGAAAATATTTGCAAATGAAGCAACTGACAAAGGTTTAATCTCCAAAATTTACAAGCAGCTCATGCAGCTAAATATCAAAAAAACAAACAACCCAATCTAAAAATGAGAAGACCTAAATAGACATTTCTCCAAAGAAGATATACAGATTGCCAACAAACACATGAAAGAATACTCAACATCATTAATCATTAGAGAAATGCAAATCAAAACTACAATGAGATATCATCTCACACCAGTCAGAATGGCCATCATCAAAAAATCTGCAAACAGAGTTTCCCTGGTGGTGCAGTGGTTGACAGTCTGCCTGCCGATGCAGGGGACATGGGTTTGTGCCCTGGTCCAGGAAGATCCCACATGCTGCAGAGCAGCTGGGCCTGTGAGCCATGGCCACTGAGCCTGAGTGTCTGGAGTCTGTGCTCTGCAATGGGAGAGGCCACAACAGTGAGAGTCCTGCATGCCACACACACAAAAAAATCTGCAAACAATAAATGCTGGAGAGGGTGTGGAGAAAACGGAACCCTCTTGCACTGTTGGTGGGAGTGTAAATTGACACAGCCACTATGGAGAACAGTATGGAGGTTCCTTAAAAAACTATAAATAGAGCTACCATGATCCAGCAATCCCACTACTGGGCATATACCCTGAGAAAACCATAATTCAAAAAGGATCATGTACCACAATGTTCATTGTAGCTCTATTTACAATAGCCAGGACATGGAAACAACCTAAGTGTCTGTCAACAGATAAATGGATAAAGAAGATGTGACACATATATACAATGGAATATTACTCAGCCATAAAAAGAAACAAAGCTGAGTTATTTGTAGTGAGGTGGATAGACCTATAGACTGTCATACAGAGTGAAATAAGTCAGAGAGAGGAAAACAAATACTGTATGCTAACACATATATATGGAATCTAAAAAAAAAAAAAAGAAATGGTCATGAAGAACCCAGGGGCAGGACAGGAATAAAGTCACAGACCTACTAGAGAGTGGACTTGAGGACATGGGGAGGGGGAAGGGTAAGCTGGAACAAAGAGAGAGAGTGGCATGGACATATATACACTACCAAATGTAAAATAGATAGCTAGTGGGAAGCAGCCGCATAGCACATGGAGATCAGCTCCGTGTTTTGTTACCACCTAGAGGGGTGGGATAGGGAGGGTGGGAGGGAGGGAGATGCAAGAGGGAGAAGATATGGGGATATATGTATATGTATAGCTGATTCACTTTGTTATAAAGCAGAAAGTAACACACCATTGTAAAGCAATTATACTCCAATAAAGATGTTAAAAAAAAAAAGAAGCTTATGGAGACTGGTATTGTTTATCATTGGAATTAAAGCTAATAATGTCTTATCTCTAATATGGAAATATATGAACTTCTAGGACGGTTTACTGTTTTCCCTAAAGAGAAATACAAATTGAATTTTGAGTTTGTGTCACATAAATCATGAAGTACAATTACTATATCGTTATACCCTGATCTAGTTTCTCAAAATCTGATTGCACTCTAAGAATCTCATATTTTGCTATTCTCTGTTAATGAGACAATTATTAATAAAAGTTTTTATTGGTCTTTGTGTTTTATGTTGTACAGAAATCCCTAGAAGCAGAGCATGAGCCAGGGATTCAGGAGTAGGTGATTAATTGAGGAAGAGTTCTCAGAAGAGGAATGGGGAAACCAGGTTAGAACAGGGGAAATAAAGTAAGCAAGGACATGGTCTCAGCTGAAATCTGGCCTCATCTGATCCCACAGGGAGTTCTGGAGTGTGGGTTGTAACTTCTCACCTGGGCTTTTGTACCCCTGTGTCCATCAGTTGCTGACTGTGGGATATCTTTCTTCTCTTGGTTTATAACCTCCCATAGAAGGTGGCTCCCATTGACCGAAGGTAGTTCTAAGCTGCTGTGAGCCATTAGCAACCAGTATTTAGAGAAGCTGGGATATGGGAACACCGGCCCATGGGTGCGCCAGGCTGGTACTGGTGATCAAAAAGCATCCACCGCATTTTCCTTTCTCTTTTACATTTGGGAAAACTTCCTGCTTGCCTTCCTTTGTAGTATTCTTTCATATTCCCTTCTCATTTTTTTTAGTACTCATGCTCTTCTTTGTTCCACTCCTAAAAGTTATGAATGGTTGTATTATTCCTTGAATAATTGACCCAACCTGTGAATGTAATGACTTATCAGGAGAGAGTAGACCTCTGAATTTTGTGATCAAAGCACACAAATTCACAGTGCCTTGGAACCCTTTTGTTGTTGTACAACTGACAACAGGATTTTTCTAAGTCTACAATTTTTGCAGGGCTTCTATTGGCTATGCTATAAATAGCTTGGAGTAAGAACTGTCATGTTTGTCTTTCTTATTCCTAGCTTCTAGCATGGTTCCTAGCATAGAGCAGACATTCAATGAACGCTAATGAGTAACTGAATGAATGAATGAATAGTGGAGTTGAGTTTTGAGATATTAGACTTCACTGTAAGAATCCTAAGATTCAAAAAGATTGAAAAGTTTTTGAGGGTCAGTAAATGAGTACAGGTAAAAGAGTTGTGCTCAGTTGGAGATCCCATACAACATCTTATGGGGGCAACAGCTAGTCAGTGCAAACTGGATGGGAATGCTGTCCTAGATGTTTTTTTTTTCTTTTTTTCAAGAAAATCTAAAAATGTCTTTACTTTTATTTTTTAATTTTTAAAAATATTTATTTATTTACACGGCTACACTGG
The DNA here is from genome assembly GCF_008692025.1 of Phocoena sinus. Classification (NCBI taxonomy): domain Eukaryota; kingdom Metazoa; phylum Chordata; class Mammalia; order Artiodactyla; family Phocoenidae; genus Phocoena; species Phocoena sinus. Next base: position 36,732,257 of record NC_045777.1, read on the forward strand.
GTCTTAGTTGCAGCACACATGCTCTTTTAGCTGTGGCATGTGGGATCTAGTTCCCCAACAAGGGATAGAACCCAGGTACCCTGCATCGGGAGCATGGGGTCCTAGCCATTGGACCACCAGGGAAGTCACTTTACTTTTAAATATTAACAACTAGCTTAGGGGAAACCAAAAAAATTCACACTGGTCAGAGTGGCTATCATCAAAAAGTCTAAAAATGAAAAACGCTGGAGAGGGTGTAGAGAAAAGGAAACCCTCCTACACTGTTGGTGGGAATGTAAATTGGTGCAGCCACTAATGGAAAACAATATGGAGGTTCCTTAAAAACCTAAAAATAGAATTAACATATGATCCAACAATCCCGCTCCTGGGTGTATATTGGGAAAAGATGAAAATTCTAATTAAAAAAAGATACATGCACCCCAATATTCATGGCAGCATTATTTACAATAGCCAGGACATGGAAGCAACATAAATGTCAATCAATGTATGAATGGATAACGAAGATGTCGTCCATATGCCGTGGAATATTACTCAGCCCTAAAAGAGAATGAAATAATGCATTTGCAGCAACATGGATGGACCTAGAGATTATCATACTAAGTGAAGTAAGTCAGACAGAGAAAGATAAATACCATATGATATCACATATGTGTAATCTAAAAAAAAGATACAAAATAACTTATTTACAAAACAAAAGCAGACTCAGACCTAGAAAACAAACTTATGGTTACCAAAGGGGAAAGGTTGGGGGAGGGATAAATTAGGAGCTTGAGATTAACATATATACCCTACTCCATATAAAATAGAGAAACAACAAGGACCTAGTGTATAGCACAGGGGACTGTATTCAATATGTTATAATAACTATAATAACCTATAATGAAAACAATCTGTAAAAGGATATCTATATATATCTAAGTCACTTTGCTGTACAACTGAAACTAACACAACATTGTAAATCAACTATACTTCAATTAAAAAAAAGAGAAAACCAAACAACTAACATTGTTAGAACCAAACAATACATTTATTAGCTGAACTTCACTTGAAAGCTTTCATTTTTGTCCTCTGCCACGGAATATTTCCTGATTGATGATTACCATTTTTTTTCCTGTTTGAGTGATTAATAACAAAAAATGGAGAACTAGACAGCGGTATTCTCTGTCATCGCCTACTAATCAAAAGTGGCTCAACCAAGAGCATCTTTTTGTTTTTCTCCCAGTAAAACTCTGCTTTGAGTCTTTTCCTGTCCCAGTGACATTTTCTTATTCTACTTTTTTTATGCCTGTGTGTACTTAAACTCCCCAGCCCTCTTCTCACTCAATGCTTGGAGCTCCTGACCACTCTTCTGGAAACCTTGAGGTCATTTATGGTTATACTTCAAAGGCAGTCAGTGAACACCTGGAAATTCCTTTGCCAAATTATGCATATGTGTTTATGTGCATTTTTATGTGGAGGAATTTGTCAGATTCTAAAAGTAGTACCCCTTGTCCTGGGTTATTCCATTCATTATTGAAGCCTCATCTACACTTCTCTGTGTCTTACAGCTACGTCCATTCCCCTCCTTTTAAAAATATTTTAGTGGATCCTCACTGCCTTCAAAATAAAATGCAGATTTTTTGGATTAGTATTCAAGATCCCTTATCATCATTTCCAGACTTTTCATCCTCTGTACCACAAATTGTAACTATTCACAGTCTCAAGTTCCCTCCTGCTTCCATGTATGTGCACATGTCGCTCACCTTCTCCCCATCTCTCATGCATCTGTACATGGACAGCTCATATTTATCCTTGGGTTGAGTTTGCCCCAGAAGCAGACCCTAAGACAAGAACTTGAGTGTGAGAGTTTTATTTGAGAATTGATGCCAGGAAGCACAGCTAAGGGAAAGGAAAATGAACCAGAGTGGAAGCAATCTAGTAAAAGGTGTGTTATCAAGCCCCTTACCACTGTGGGCAATTAGAGAAATTCTATCCCACTGAGGAACTCTAAGAGACAGTGTAGAACAACTTCAGAGTTATCTCAACTGTGAAGGAAAAAGGGTGAGGTATTTATCCACAAACTCCTGGAAGTTACTGCTCTTGGGAGGACTTCCAGCAGCAACTGGGTGTGTTCTAAGGCCAGGAAAACAGCCCTCAAGTGTTGAGTCTTAGGTGTTCCCAGTAAGTTGTCTGTAGAATAAAAATGAGTGCTGAGGGCATATGGGCAGGATAATGTCAGTTTCACTATAAAATTGGAAATGTTTACAGAGGATTCCTCTGTAAACATACCCTGTCAAAGGAAACTAACCCAAGAGAAGTTCTCCAAAGATCTTTCTCCCTCATTTGAGTTATGTAACTGTTCATTGTGTTCTCTTGATGACCTCTGATAACTTCTAAAAGCATACTAGCTACATAATTGAGAAAATATTGATTAAGTTGATGCCCTGGGTTGGGCATTGTGCTAGGCAATGAGGATATAACAGTGAAAATGGCAGGCGTCCACCCATCAATTACAGAAGTGATGAGTATCACACAACTATAACAAGTTGACCACTTGTCTGCCTCCAAGACTAAAATATATCTTTTATGTCTTAATTCTCAGGTCTTACTCATTATCTGGCACAGAGTGGGCAGTCAATAAATGCTTACCATGATCAGTGAAAAAATGAAGTATATTCTTCAGGCTTATCTGGAGCCCTTTATTTGGAAATTGTGAGCACGTGGGAAAATTCCGAGTGAATTGAGCATTGAAATTCTACCTATAAGCAGAGATCTGGGAAATCACTGCCTAATTTGGAACATGCCACCTTGACCGGGGGCTTAATGTGAAGCAATAATCCCTACCTAGCTGTCACCCAGGAAGAACATGCTGTACAATTCTAAACAGCATGTTCTTTTTGAGTAAACTCAAAGCAAGCCAACTTTGCAGCCAGAATCACTGCAATTGAACATCTGTAATTAAATCCAGGCCTAAGAGGCAGCCTTTTAATCTTTAAAGTGATTCCCAATGTGAACCTATAAGGTTATCTACCCGGTGAACCCAAACCAGAGCGGAATGAATCACTTCCTGACCTTTTGGTGAAGTGAAGTGCAGGATAATGTATGGAGTATTTTCGTGATTATTTTATCTTGACATTACTGAATTTTTCTTAAGAAGGAATGCAGTCTAACATAAAAAGTCTAAAGAAATATTTTCAGATTCAAGAATGGAAGTTCCTACATGTTTGTCTAGAAGACTTGTGAGGAATCACACATTCAAAGAAAGTGAAGAAAGGGCATTTTGTGTAGTCTTTATGTTTACTTACTACTTATTTTTCTGGAGATGCCTTGATATGCAAATGAACTCGTTTTGCTAAACAGTGTCGTGATCGAGTGAGCCACCTGTTGGTCATAGCTGACAACTGCACCGTAATTGAGTTGCATTTTGTTTTCTTTCCATGTGGCCTCATGCTGGAATATGCTGCAGAGCACTGGTTATTGAACTTTGGTGTGTCTCAGCGTCACCTGAAGAGCTAATAAAGAACACACATGATCAAGTTTCTTGAAGCAGGGCAGGGCCTCGGTCTTTGTATTTTTACCAAGTTCTCACACCCACTGAAGTTTGAGAATCACTGCTATAGATTATGAACACGTTTTTCTCAAATATTTTGAGCAATTGTTTTATGCAGAACACCCATGAAAAAAGTTTTTAAATTTATATTACTCCAAAAAATTAATAAAAAACATAATAAATGCAATTAAAAGTGTATTTTGCAGAAACAAGTGGAAACAATTTAAGTATTAGTCTAATGAAGGAGTAACATTTTATTTTGTTTTAATGCAGAAGAAGCTATAGTTGAATTGTGTACTAAATGCTCATGGAAGACCTGCACGTTATTCTCAGAATAGTGGTTTTATTAAATACTGATCTACGATATCATAACCTTCCTTTTTTAGCCTTCCATTGGTTTCCTACTTAAATTCTAACCTACTTAAATCAGTGCTATTTACACTCTGTATTCCAAATTTCTCTTCTAGCCCATGTTTCTTTTTCTGGTGATTTAAATTATTTTTATTTGAAAGGAATTTATTTATTTTCATTAAAAATGAAATAGGTCATATTATAGAAGGAGACTGGAGCTCAAAAATTAATTTCCATCTGTAGAAAACTTAAAAAAAAATACGAACCATAGCATTAAATACTTTGGCTCAAATATGGATAATTTCAGGTCAGCATACATTGAAAAAAATTGTTCAAAAATAATAAATGTTATCACTTCAAACCCACCAGAATGGTTAAAAATAAAAAAGACTGGCCACGCCAAATACTAGTGAGAATGTAGAGCTACTGGAACTGTTTGGAGTGTAAAATGGTATGATCAACTTTAGAAAAAAGTCTTTATAAAGTTAAAAATTTATGGTTATGATACAGTAAGTGCCCTCCTGGGAGAAAGTGCATGCAAGAGAAATGAAAATGTATGTCCACAAAAAGACTTAAACCCATGACCTATCATCAGAGTGGCTCCTTGGATTTTTCAATGAAACTTCAACAAGCCCAAACAGAGGCAGGACTCCCTAAGACTCAGTGGAGACCCATGCATTGGACTTGTTTAGTTCTGGACAAATCTCTTCTGTTAAGCGAAAAGAAAGACATCAAAAATGAATGTGTCATAGGTAAGGATGAGAGGCAATATGTTGCCAATTTCAGTGAACTGGTCAGAAGAACCAGTGTGGCTAAGTGCAGAGGTTCTCAACCCTGGCTGTGTTGTAATCATCTGAGATGCTTCAAAAAATACCGATGCCTGAGCCCCACACACAAAGATGCCGATTGAATAGGTCTACAAGGGGCCCAGGCAATTCTAAAAAGCAACTGGGATTGGTTTAGAGCAGTGGTTCTCACAGTGCGGTCCTCAGACCAGAAGTATCATCATAACCAGAGAACTTGTTAAAATACAGTTTTTCAGGCCTTACCCTAGATCTACTGAATCAGAAATTCAGGGATGGGGCCTAGCCATCTTTATTTCAACAAGCCCTCTAAATGATTATTATGCACCATGTAGTTTGTCCATTGATTAAAAAATTTCTTTTGGGCTGTTTCAGAATCAAGTCTTCCTGGTTTTTGTTTTAGAGTCTCTGGTTTTTGAAGCATTCCTCTTTTTATATCATGGTATTAATTTTAATCTTAAGCAACTTTCTTATGAATTGTGTATGGATCTTTGTATAATTCCCCCCCCCCATTTCTTCAATTCTTCACCGGTTAAGTTTTCATCTCCTCTGCAGCCAATTGTTTTTGCTCTTTCTTTTCCTATTTCTTCTCTTCCTGAATCAGCTTCTTTCACAAAGCCACATCTTTATCTGCTTTCAAGATCCTTACATTGTGCTGCAAGGTTTTGCATACATTTTCCAGTAGAACTTTGTTGAATGCAGAGAACAAATCTCATGTTGGCTTTGTTCTTCCAGCTCATGCCTGGTTGACACCTCATCGCTCAGCTTGGATGAGAAATGGCCTCAATCTTTTCCAGGTATTGTTAACAAAGATTATATCCAGGAGATATATATCATCTGTCATCTCTGATTTATTTTATCTCCTCACTCTGATGAGTTACCAGTTATTTCAGCTGCCCAATGCAATTATTCAAAACTTCAAATTCGTTTTCTTTGTAAACAAGGGTTTCCTCGAGGTCTTTCTGAATTTTATAATAAACTGTAATTTTACTGGTTTTCTCAGCTCAGTGTTCCCTTCATTCTGGTTGGACGTTTCCTATAGGAACTGCTCCATGCTCTCCTTAGGTCTTGATCTTTTTCTCTTGAACCTGCCAGAAGTTAAACTTCATCTTCTCTTTGCCGAGTTTAGCTGCATTAGAACTTTTTTTCACTTTCAGAGTTTTATAGAATTCCTTGAAAATATCTGTGATATTTCCATAGACTTGTCACCTTCCAATACCTTGTTCTGTTTGTTTAATTTTGTTTCCTTTATTTGTTTGCTTTTGTGTTTTATACTTCCTGTTTCCCCAAACAAGTATGCTTTCTACCAGCATTTCATTTATTATTTGATTCATTTTTAAAGATGCTGATTGGAATCTTTATGGAGTCTCTTCCTCAGAGAGATGTTTGTATTGTCTCCTGATTTACACACACACACACACACACACACACACACACACAGTCTTTGCTGCTTTAATTTTCTGTTCCTATTTGACAATCTTTGTTTATTTTAAGGTATCTTTAAAGTTTTGTAAATCGGTTGTGTTGTCAATTGCCATCTCTTCATGGAAAGGAATACTCTGCTAAAGACAATTACCTCAAACACCTCATCTTCAGGAACTTAACAGGTTTGTTCCTTTCTTACCGAGTTTCAGCTGTGGGCTTTTCCTAAAGGACGTTCATTGAGAAATGGTTCATTTTCTCTCCTTCTCACCTAAATCCTATTTTTCTCCCTCCAAAGTATCAAACTTCATTTCCTCTATGAAAACACAGTCTTTGCCTGTTGACCATGCTGGCAGTAAATCTCTCTTCCTCTCCTTCTGGCTCTCTTTCTCTCTCTTGTACTTCATATTTTTTTGGATTAAATCATTTAGGGACTACCCACCACCAAACAACCCAAAGCTCCCTCTAGCTTGTAACACACATGCAGTTCCTTCATCTTGTTATCATTTTTTGGTATTGCAACTCCAGTTTTTTTGTTTCTGTTTTTTTTTTCTTCCAGGTTTATTGAGATATAATTGGCATACAGCTCTGAATAAGTTTAAGATGTGCAGCATAATGATTTCACTTACATACATCATGAAACAATTATCACAGTAAGTTTGGTGAACACCCATAATCTCATATAGATATAAAGATAAAGAAAAAAAATTGTTCTCCTTGTGATGAGAACTCTTAAGCTTTGCTCTCTTAACGAGTTTCATATATAACATACAGAAGTCTTAATTATATTTATCATGTTGTACCTTACACCCCTTGTACATATTTATCTTGTAACTAGAAATCTGTACCTTTTGACTGCCTTCCTTCAATTCTCCCTCCCCCCACACCCTGCCTTCTCTGGTAACCACAAATCTGATCTCTTTTTCTTTGAGTGTGTGTGTGTGTGTTTGTTTGTTTCTGAAGTGTAATTGACTTACAACACTATGTTAGTTCCTGCTACACAGCATAGTGATTTGGTATTTCTATACATTTCAAAATGATCACAGAAAGTCTAGTTATGATATGTCACTATACAAAGGTATGACATAATAATTGACGATATTCCCCACACTGTACATTTTGCACCCGTGACTCTTTATTTTGTATCTGGAAGTTTGCACCTCTTAATCTCCCTCACCTATCCTTCTCCCCACACTTTCTCCCCTCTGGCAACCACCTGATTTTTCTCTGCTTCTACGACTCTGCTTCTGCTTATTATGTTTGTTCATTTTGTTTGTTTGTTTGTTTGTTTTTAGATGTTGGGAGTAGGAGTTTATTAATTATTTATTTTGGCTGTGTTGGGTCTTCGTTTCTGTGCAAGGGCTTTCTCTAATTGTGGCAAGTGGGGGCCACTCTTCATCGCGGTGCGCGGGACTCTCACTATCGTGGTCTCTCTTGTTGCGGAGCACAGGCTCCAGACGCGCAGGCTCAGTAGTTGTGGCTCACGGGCCTAGTTGCTCCATGGCATGTGGGATCCTCCCAGACCAGGGTTCAAACCCGTGTCCCCTGCATTAGCAGGCAGATTCTCAACCACTGCACCACCAGGGAAACCCCATTTTTTTTGTTTTTTAGATTACACATATGAGTGAAATCATACAATATTTGTCTTTACTTGTCTTACGTATTTCACTTAGCATAACACCCTCTAGGTCCATCCATGTTGTCATGGCAAGATCTCATTCTTTTTTTATGGCTGAGTAGTATTCCACTGTATATGTATAACGTGTCTTCTTTGTCTATTCATCTATTGATGGGCACTTAGGTTGCTTCCATACTTGGCTATTGTAAATAATGCTGCAGTGAACATTGAGGTGCATATCTTTTCTAGTTAATGTTTTCATTTTCTTTGGATAAATATCTGGGAGTAGAATGGAATTGATGGATTGTATGGTAATTCTATTTTTAATTTTTTGAGGAACCTCCATACTGTTTTCCATAGTGGTTGCACCAATTTGCATTCCCACTGACAGTGCATGAGCGCTCCCTTTTCTCCACATCCTTGCCAACATTTGTTATTTTAAAAAAAATATTTTTTGGTAATAGCCATTCTGACAGGTGTGAGGTGATATCTCATTATGATTTTGATTTGCCTTTGCCTGATGATTAGTGATGTTGAGCATCTTTTCACGTGCCTGTAGGACACTTGTATGTCTTCTTTGGAAAAATGTCTATTCAGGTCCTTTGTCCATTATTTAATCAGGTTTTTTGGCTTATTGTTGTTGAGTTGTATGACTTCTTTGCATATTTTGGATATTAACCCCTAGTCAGATATATTATTTGCAAATATCTTCTCCCATTCAATAGGAGTCCTTTTCATTTTGTTGAGTTTCCTTTGCCATGCAAAAGCGTTTTAGTTTGATGTAGTCCCATTTGTTCAGTTTTTGTTGTTTTTGTTTTCCTTGCTTTAGGAAACATATCCAAGTAAATATTACTAAGACTGATGTCAATGAGTGTACTGTCTATGTTTTCTTCTAGACGTTTTATGATTTCAGATCTTATGTTCAATTCTTTAATCCATGTTGAATTGTGAGAAAGTAAACCAGTTTGAATCTTTTGCAGGTAGCTGTCCAGTGTTCCCAACACCATTTACTGAAGAGGTCGTCCTCTCCCCCATTGTATATTCTTGCCCTTTTTGTCATAGATTAATTGCCCTTATAAATGTAGTTCATTTCTAGGCTCTCTCTTCTGTTCCATTGATCTATGTGTCTGTTTTTGTGTCAGTACCATAATGTTTTGATTACTGTAGCTGTATAGTATAGTTTGAAATCAGAGTGTCTGATACCTCCAGCTTTATTCTTTCTCAAGATAATCTTGGTTATTTGGTGTCTTTTCTGTTTCCAAACAAATTTTAGAATTATTTGTCCTCGTTCTGTGAAAAATGCCATTGGTATTTTGGTAAGGATTTTATTGAATCTGTAGGTTGCCTTGGGTAGTGTGGTCATTTTAACAATATTAATTCTTCCAATCCTTGAGCACATTATATCTTTCCATATATTTGTGTCATCTTCAGTTTCTTTCATCAGTGTTTTATAGTTTTCCAAGTACAGGTCTTATACCTCCTTTGTTAGACTCATTCCTAGGTATTTAATTTTTTTGATGCTGTGATAAATGGGATTTTTTTCTTTCTCTTTTTTTATTGTTTGCATGGGATTGTTTTCTTAATTTCCTTTTTGATTGTTCAGTGTTAGTGTATAGAAACACAATAATTTTCTTTTTTTTTTTTTTTTAACATCTTTATTGGGGTATAATTGCTTTACAATGGTGTGTTAGTTTCTGCTTTATAACAAAGTGAATCAGCTATACATATATATATGCTCCCATGTGTCTTCCCTCTTGCGTCTCCCTCCCTCCCACTCTCCCCATCCCACCCCTCCAGGCTGTCCCAAAGCCCCGAGCTAATATCCCTGTGCCTTGCGGCTGCTTCCCACTAGCTATCTACCTTACTACGTTTGTTAGTGTGTATATGTCCATGACTCTCTCTCGCCCTGTCAAAGCTCACCCTTCCCCCTCCCCATATCCTCAAGTCTGTTCTCCAGTAGGTCTGCGCCTCTATTCCTGTCTTATCCCTAGGTTCTTCATGACATTTTTTCCCCTTAAATTCCATATATATGTGTTAGCATACGGTATTTGTCTTTTTCTTTCTGACTTACTTCACTCTGTATGACAGACTCTAGGTCTATCCATCTCATTACAAATAACTCAATTTCATTTCTTTTTAAGGCTGAGTAATATTCCATTGTGTATATGTGCCACATCTTCTTTATCCATTCATCCGATGATGGGCGCTTAGGTTCTTTCCATCTCCGGGCTATTGTAAATAGAGCTGCAATGAACATTTTGGTACATGACTCTTTTTGAATTTTGGTTTTCTCAGGGTATATGCCCAGTAGTGGGATTGCTGGGTCATATGGTAATTCTATTTGTAGTTTTTAAGGAACCTCCATACTGTTCTCCATAGTGGCTGAACCAATTCACATTCCCACCAGCAGTGCAAGAGTGTCCCCTTTTCTCCACACCCTCTCTAGCATTTATTGTTTCTAGATTTTTTGATGATGGCCATTCTGACTGGTGTGAGATGATATCTCATTGTAGTTTTGATTTGCATTTCTCTAATGATTAATGATGTTGAGCATTCTTTCATGTGTTTGTTGGCATTCTTTATATCTTCTTTGGAGAAATGTCTGTTTAGGTCTTCTGCCCATTTTTGGATGGGGTTGTTTGTTTTTTTGTTATTGAGCTGCATGAGCTGCTTGTAAATTTTGGAGATTAATCCTTTGTCAGTTGCTTCATTTGCAAATGTTTTCTCCCATTCTGAGGGTTGTCTTTTGGTCTTGATTATGATTTCCTTTGCTGTGCAAAAGCTTTGAAGTTTCATTAGGTCCCATTTGTTTATTTTTGTTTTTATTTCCATTACTCTAGGAGGTGGGTCAGAAAGGATCTTGCTGTGATTTATGTCATAGAGTGTTCTTCCTATGTTTTCCTCTAAGAGTTTGATAGTTTCTGGCCTTACATTTAGGTCTTTAATCCATTTTGAGCTTATTTTTGTGTATGGTGTTAGGGAGTGATCTAATCTCATACTTTTACATGTACCTGTCCAGTTTTCCCAGCACCATTTATGGAAGAGGCTGTCCTTTCTCCACTGTACATTCCTGCCTCCTTTATCAAAGATAAGGTGTCCATATGTGCGTGGGTTTATCTCTGGGCTTTCTATCCTGTTCCACTGATCTATCTTTCTGTTTTTGTGCCAGTACCATACTGTCTTGATTACTGTTGCTTTGTAGTATAGTCTGAAGTCAGGGAGCCTGATTCCTCCAGCTCCTTTTTTCGTTCTCAAGATTGCTTTGGCTATTCGGGGTCTTTTGTGTTTCCATACAAATTGCGAAATTTTTTGTTCTAGTTCTGTGAAAAATGCCAGTGGTAGTTTGATAGGGATTGCATTGAATCTGTAGATTGCTTTGGGTAGTAGAGTCATTTTCACAATGTTGATTCTTCCCATCCAAGAACATGGTATATCTCTCCATCAATTTGTATCATCTTTAATTTCTTTCATCAGTGTCTTATAATTTTCTGCATACAGGTCTTTCGTCTCCTTAGGTAGGTTTATTCCTAGATATTTTATTTTTTTTGTTGCAATGGTAAATGGGAGTGTTTTCTTGATTTCACTTTCAGATTTTTCATCATTAGTATATAGGAATGCCAGAGATTTCTGTGCATTCATTTTGTATCCTGCTACTTTACCAAATTCATTGATTAGCTCTAGTAGTTTTCTGGTAGCATCTTTAGGATTCTCTATGTATAGTATCATGTCATCTGCAAACAGTGACAGCTTTACTTCTTCTTTTCCGATTTGGATTCCTTTTATTTCCTTTTCTTCTCTGATTGCTGTGGCTAAAACTTCCAAAACTATGTTGAATAAGAGTGGTGAGAGTGGGCAACCTTGTCTTGTTCCTGATCTTAGTGGAAATGCTTTCAGTTTTTCACCATTGAGGATGATGTTTGCTGTGGGCTTGTCATATATGGCCTTTATTATGTTGAGGAAAGTTCCTTCTATGCCTACTTTCTGCAGGGTTTTTATCATAAATGGGTGTTGAATTTTGTCAAAAGCTTTCTCTGCATCTATTGAGATGATCATATGGTTTTTCTCCTTCAATTTGTTAATATGGTTTATCACATTGATAGATTTGCGTATATTGAAGAATCCTTGCATTCCTGGAATAAACCCCACTTGATCATGGTGTATGATCCTTTTAATGTGCTGTTGGATTCTGTTTGCTAGTACTTTGTTGAGGATTTTTGCATCTATGTTCATCAGTGATATTGGTCTGTAGTTTTCTTTCTTTGTGACATCCTTGTCTGGTTTTGGTATCAAGGTGATGGTGGCCTCGTAGAAGGAATTTGGGAGTGTTCCTCCCTCTGCTATATTTTGGAAGAGTTCGAGAAGGATAGGTGTTAGCTCTTCTCTAAACGTTTGGTAGAATTCACCTGTGAAGCCATCTGGTTCTGGGTTTTTGTTTGTTGGAAGATTTTTAATCACAGTTTCAATTTCAGTGCTTGTGATTGGTCTGTTCATATTTTCTATTTCTTCCTGATTCAGTCTTGGCAGGTTGTGCATTTCTAAGAATTTGTCCATTTCTTCCAGATTGTCCATTTTATTGGCATAGAGTTGCTTGTAGTAATCTCTCATGATTTTTATTTCTGCAGTGTCAGTTGTTACTTCTCCTTTCTCATTTCTAATTCTATTGATTTGAGTCTTCTCCCTTTTTTTCTTGATGAGTCTGGCTAGTGGTTTATCTATTTTGTTTATCTTCTCAAAGAACCAGCTTTTAGTTTTATTGATCTTTGCTATCGTTTCCTTCATTTCTTTTTCATTTATTTCTGATCTGATTTTTATGATTTCTTTCCTTCTGCTAGCTTTGGGGCTTTTTTGTTCTTCTTTCTCTAATTGCTTGAGGTGCAAGGTTAGGTTGTTTATTCGAGATGTTTCCTGCTTCTTAAGGTGGGCTTGTATTGCTATAAACTTCCCCCTTAGAACTGCTTTTGCTGCATCCCATAGGTTTTGGGTCGTTGTGTCTCCATTGTCATTTGTTTCTAGGTATTTTTTTATTTCCTCTTTGATTTCTTCAGTGATCACTTCATTATTACGTAGTGTATTGTTTAGCCTCCATGTGTTTGTATATTTTACAGATCTTTTCCTGTAATTGATATCTAGTCTCATGGCGTTGTGGTCAGAAAAGATACTTGATACAATTTCAATTTTCTTAAATTTACCAAGGCTTGATTTGTGACCCAAGATATGATCTATCCTGGAGAATGTTCCATGAGCACTTGAGAAAAATGTGTATTCTGTTGTTTTTGGATGGAGTGTCCTATAAATATCAATTAAGTCCATCTTGTTTAATGTATCATTTAAAGCTTGTGTTTCCTTATTTATTTTCATTTTGGATGATCTGTCCATGGGTGAAAGTGGGGTGTTAAAGTCCCCTACTATGAATGTGTTACTGTCGATCTCCCCTTTTATGGCTGTTAGTATTTGCCTTATGTATTGAGGTGCTCCTATGTTGGGTGCATAAATATTTACAATTGTTATATCTTCTTCTTGGATCGATCCCTTGATCATTATGTAGTGTCCTTCTTTATCCCTTTTAATAGTCCTTATTTTAAAGTCTATTTTGTCTGATATGAGAATTGCTACTCCAGCTTTCTTTTGGTTTCCATTTGCATGGAATATCTTTTTCCATCCCCTTACTTTCAGTCTGTATGTGTCTCTAGGCCTGAGGTGGGTCTCTTGTAGACAGCATATATAAGGGTCTTGTTTTTGTATCCATTCAGCCAATCTGTGTCTTTTGGTGGGAGCATTTAGTCCATTTACATTTAAGGTAATTATCGATATGTATGTTCCTATTCCCATTTTCTATATTGTTTTGGGTTCGTTATTATAGGTCGTTTCCTTCTCTTGCATTTCTTGTCTAGAGAAGTTCCTTTAGCATTTGTTGTAAAGCTGGTTTGGTGGTGCTGAACTCTCTCAGCTTTTGCTTGTCTGTAAAGGTTTTAATTTCTCCATCAAATCTGAATGAGATCCTTGCTGGGTAGAGTAGTTTTGGTTGCAGGTTTTTCTCCTTCATCACTTTCAGTATGTCCTGCCACTCCCTTCTGGCTTGTAGGGTTTCTGCTGAGAGATCAGCTGTTAACCTTATGGGGATTCCCTTGTTTGTTTTTTGTTGTTTTTCCCTTGCTGCTTTTAATATGCTTTCTTTGTATTTAATTTTTGACAGTTTGATTAATATGTGTCTTGGCGTATTTCTCCTTGTATTTATCCTGTATGGGACTCTCTGTGCTTCCTGGACTTGATTAACTATTTCCTTTCCCATATTAGGGAAGTTTTCAACTATAATCTCTTCAAATATTTTCTCCGTCCCTTTCTTTTTCTCTTCTTCTTCTGGAACCCCTATAATTCGAATGTTGGTGCGTTTAATGTTGTCCCAGAGGTCTCTGAGACTGTCCTCAGTTCTTTTCATTCTTTTTTCTTTATTCTGCTCTGCAGTAGTTATTTCCACTACTTTATCTTCCAGGTCACTTATCCGTTCTTCTGCCTCAGTTATTCTGCTATTGATCCTATCTAGAGTACTTTTAATTTCATTTATTGCGTTGTTCATCATTGCTTGTTTCATCTTTAGTTCTTGTAGGTCCTTGTTAACTGTTTCTTGCATTTTGTCCATTCTACTTCCAAGATTTCAGATAATCCTTACTATCATTATTCTGAATTCTTTTTCATGTAGATTGCCTATTTCTTCTTCATTTGTTAGGTCTGGTGGGTTTTTATCTTGCTCCTTCATCTGCTGTGTGTTTTTCTGTCTTCTCATTTTGCTTATCTTACTGTGTTTGGGGTCTCCTTTTTGCAGGCTGCACATTCGTAGTTCCCGTTGTTTTTGATGTCTGTCTCCAGTGGCTAAGGTTGTTTCAGTGGGTTGTGTAGGCTTCCTGGTGGAGGGGACTAGTGCCTGTGTTGTGCTGGATGAGGCTGGATCTTGTCTCTCTAGTGGGCAGGTTCACGTCTGGTGGTGTGTTTTGGGGTGTCTGTGGCCTTGTTATGATTTTAGGCAGCCTCTCTGCTAATGGGTGGGGTTGTGTTCCTGTTTTGCTAGTTGTTTGGCATAGGTTGTCCAGCACTGTGGCTTGCTGGTCGTTGAGTGAAGCTGGATGCTGGTGTTAAGATGGAGGTCTCTGGGAGATTTCCGCCGTTTAATATTATGTGGAGCTGGGGGGTCTCTTGTTGACCAGTGTCCTGAAGTTGGCTCTCCTACCTCAGAGGCAGAGCCCTGCATCCTGGGCTGGAGTACCAAGAGCCTTTCATCCACAAGGCTCAGAATAAAAGGGAGAAAAAGTAGAGAGAATTATTAGAAGTATGAGGAAAGAAAGAAGGAAAGGAGGAAAGGAAGGAAGGAAGAAAGAAGCAAAGAAGGAAAGAAAGGAGGGAGGGAGGGAGGGAGGAAGGAAGGAAGGAAGGAGGGAAAGAAGGAGAAAATGTAGAGAGAATTAGTAGAAGTATGAGTAAAGAAAGAGGGAAAGGAGGAAAGGAAGGAAGGAAGAAAGAAGCAAAGAAGGAAAGAAAGGAGGGAGGGAGGGAGGGAGGAAGGAAGGAAGGAAGGAGGGAAAGAAGGAGAAAATGTAGAGAGAATTAGTAGAAGTATGAGGAAAGAAAGAAGGAAAGGAGGAAAGGAAGGAAGGAAGAAGCAAAGAAGGAAAGAAAGGAGGGAGGGAGGGAGGGAGGAAGGAAGGAAGGAAGGAGGGAAAGAAGGAGAAAATGTAGAGAGAATTAGTAGAAGTATGAGGAAAGAAAGAAGGAAAGGAGGAAAGGAAGGAAGGAAGAAAGAAGCAAAGAAGGAAAGAAAGGAGGGAGGGAGGGAGGGAGGAAGGGAGGAAGGAAGGAGGGAAAGAAGGAAAAAAGACAGAAAGAAAGAAGATACAGTAAAAATAAAATAAAGTATAATATAGTTATTGTACTAAAAAATATTTAGAAAGAAAAAAAAAAAAAAAAAGGAACGGATAGAACCCTAGGACAAATGTTGGAAGCAAAGCTATACAGAGAAAATCTTACACAGAAGCATACACATACACGTTCACAAAGAGAGGCAAAGGGGGAAAAATCATAAATCCTGCTCCCAGAGACCACCTCCTCAACCTGGGGTGATTCGCTGTCTAAAGGAGGGAAGGAAGGAAGGAAAGAAAGAAAGAAAGAACGAAGGTAAAGTACAATAAAGTTATTACAATTAAAATTAATTATTAAGAAAAAAAAATTTAAAAAAAAAAAAAACCATGGACGGATAGAGCCCTAGGACAAATGGTGGAAGCAAGAGTATACAGACAAGATCTCACACAGAAGCATACACGCACACATTCACAAAAAGAGGAAAAGGGAAAAAAATCACAGATCTCGCTCCTAAATTCCACCTCTTCAATTTGGGATCACTCCCTGTCTATTCAGGTATTCCACAATGCAGGGCACATCAAGTTGATTGTGGAGCTTCAATCCGCCGCCTCCACGGCTGCTGGGAGAGACCTCCCCCTCTCCTCCCTGCTCTCACAGCTCACAGGAGCTCAGCTTTGTACCCGGCCCTGCCCCTGCGCGCAGGTCGCTGGAGGGCGTCTGTTTTTTGCTCAGACAGGACGGGGTTAAAGGAGCCGCTGATTCGGGAGCTCCGGCTCACTCAGGCCGGGGATTGGGGGATGGGGGAAGGAGGGGCACTGCGTGCGGGGCGGGCCTGCGGCGGCAGAGGCCGGCGTGACGTTGCACCAGCCTGAGACCCGCCGTGCGTACTCCCGGGGAAGTTGTCCCTGGATCCCGGGAACCTGGCAGTGGCGGCCTGCACAGGCTCCGCGGAAGAGGGGCGCGGAGGGTGACCTGTGCTCGCACACAGCCCCCCTGGTGGCGGCAGCAGCAGCCCCAGCGTCTCCCGCCCGTCTCTGGGGTGCGCGGTTTTAGCCGCGGCTCGCGCCCGTCTCTAGGGTTCACGCTTCCCGCCGCGGCTCGCGCCCGTCTCTGGAGTTCCTTTAAGCAGCGCTCTTAAACCCCTCTCCTCGCGCACCAGGAAACAAAGAGAGAAGAAAAAGTCTCTTGCCTCTTCGGCCGGTGCAGGCTTTTCCCCGAACTCCCTCCCGGCTAGTCGTGGCGCACCAACCCCTTCAGGCTATGTTCAAGCCGCCAACCCCAGTCCTCTCCCTGCGCTCCGTCCAAAACCGAAACCCGAGCCTTAGCTCGCAGCCCCGCCCGCCCCGGCAGGTGAGCAGACAAGCCTCTCAGGTTGGTGAGTGCCGGTCGGCACCGATCGTCTGTGCAGGAATCTCCCCGCTTTGCCCTCTGCACCCGTCGCTGTGCACTACTCCGCGGTCCCGAAGCTCCCCCCTCCGCCTCCTGCAGTCTCCGCCCGCGGAGGGGCTTCCTAGTGTGTGGAAACTTTTCCTCCTTCACAGCTCCCTCCCACTGGTGCAGGTGCCGTCCTTATTCTTTTGTCTCTGTTTTTTCTTTTTTTCTTTTGCCCTACCCAGGTACGTGGGGAGTTTCTTGCCTTTTGGGAGCTCTGAGGTCTTCTGCCAGCCTTCAGTAGGTGTTCTGTAGGAGTTGTTCCACGTGTAGATGTATTTCTGGTGTATCCGTGAGGAGGAAGGCGATCTCCACGTCTTACTCTTCCGCCATCTTCCCCTGTTGTCCACAATAATTTTCTATATATTAATTTTGTATCCTAAAACTTTACCAAATTCATTGATGATTTCTAATAGGTTTTTGGTGGCATCTAAAGGATTTTCTATGTCATGTCATGTCTATAGATCATGACATCTATAAACTGTGACAGTTTTACATCTTTCTTTCCAATTTGAATTCCTTTTATTAGTTTTTTTTTTCTGGTTTGATTTGTGTGGTTTGGACTTCCAATACTCTGTTGAATAAAACCCACTCTGACTTTTAAATCCATATTCTTTTCCTCTACCAAATACAAACAGGAACTGGGTCCCAAACAGCTAATTAATTAGAGGTTACTTATGGATTATATCCAGGAGCAAAATCTTAGGACTAGATGGACTCAGTAAATAGTAAATGAAGTCAGATGGCAAAAAACTTCAGAGTATAATTTTCAAAAACTTCAAAAGCACTACTTTCTCTCAAATATATAGGGAACATATGTTAATTAATAGCAGAAACTCATTAATGGCATAATCAGCAGGATGGTAAAGTTGGATCAAAGTGGAGTTCAAAAGACTGAAGCACGTATTGTCAATGAAAGAAAAAAATGTTGAAATAAGATTGTTAATTAAATACAAAACTGGTTAATGTACTACAGGGCAATAAAATTGTTTTATGCCTTGTAGTACAGTACAGAAATCATTTGCAAATTATAAGTCTTCTAGAAGTTAACATTTAACTCTGCAGAGTCTGGGCTGTAATCAATAGTAAATAGTCAATCAAACAAAGATACATTATGCTAGAGCCGTTCTGTCCAATATGAGAGCCATGTCATATGTGCCTATTTCAAATTTAAATTAAATTAATTAAACTTATATAAAGTTAAAAATGGTGTCCCTTTTTTGTACTAGCCATATTTCAAGTGCTCAATAGACACATGTGGCTAGTGGCTACCATAGTGAATAGCTCAGACATAGAACACTTTCATCATCACAGAACGTTCTATTGGACCCACTTCCTTGGCCTATAAGATGAACCTCAGGCAGGCTTGCTAAAGAATACTCTAGCTTTACACAAAAAGGCAAAGTTTTGAATAAATTTTCTTAATAGGAGGAGCCATGAATTGCAGGGACTTGAAATTTCATTGGAAGAGACATGAAAATTGAGATGACAGTTTACCTGTGCTGGTAGCTTGTATGGTTAAAGTTTTTCCTGAGCTCTTTGTCTGGACTCCTACCATGGCTCATCCCAGTTTCAATACATCCTTACTACAATATGGCTGGGATGCTGTGTGGCCCTGATGCTGCCCATACGTAAGCCCGTTTTCCTGGAAGTGGCATCTCAAGACAATGGTCTTGAAATGATTTGTTGCAATATCCTAAAATTAAGGGATTTTGAAAAACTATAGACCTCCTCAAATATTTTAAGTTGAATCTAATAATGTAATAACTATTACATTATATTTTAAGTGTATCCAAAGGAATTTAAATGGTATTTTGAAATTTAGCATCATCCTTTTTTTTTTTTTTTTGCGGTATGCAGGCCTCTCACTGTTGTGGCCTCTCCCGTTGCGAAGCACAGGCTCCGGACGCACAGG
This sequence comes from Phocoena sinus, assembly GCF_008692025.1. Taxonomy (NCBI): domain Eukaryota; kingdom Metazoa; phylum Chordata; class Mammalia; order Artiodactyla; family Phocoenidae; genus Phocoena; species Phocoena sinus. The sequence continues at coordinate 36,751,174 of NC_045777.1, forward strand.
CTCAGCAACCATGGCTCACGGGCCCAGCCGCTCCGTGGCATGTGGGATCCTCCCAGACCGGGGCACGAACCCACATCCCCTGCATCGGCAGGTGGACTCTCAACCACTGCGCCACCAGGGAAGCCCACATCATCCATTTTTAAGAAATTCTCCAATGATAATCAGAAAATTTACATCATTTCTCTTACTGCTGAAAACCAAATTTTTATTATGGTTCTCCTACTGAACTGTTTCCTATAGTAATTTATTTTATATTTAAAAGTTTTTATTGTTCATTCTACATTCTTCACAGCACCAAAAGTATGTATAATAAATTGAAAAAAGTATTTTGTTGCTGATGACCATAAAGGTCGCTATGTTTAAAAATGTATTTTTACACTTTGGTGTGTAATTCACAATTGGTAAAATTCTTATTATGTCACAGGAGTTTTTGTACTATTCATTTCTAATGTTTCTTAACAATGGTAATTCACAATTGGTAAAAACATTATAAATCTATTACAAATTTTGATAAATAAGTATTCATATAAAAGCAAAAATTTTTTTCAAGTGCATTTCTTAATAAGTGAGACTTTTCCTCAATTTATATATTGTGGATATTTATGAAGGAGATAAATATTTCTTTATTGCTAAAAGGACATGGGTCTATCATGGATTCTATTTCTATTCTTTTTGTATATATAATCACTGTGAAAGCTTTTTCTCATAAACAAGAACACAGGATTGGAAGGAGTTTTGCGTTAACAACAGCACTTTATTATTTGAACTTTCCAAATATACACCAAAATCACATTGTGATTGATCTATCAGAATAGACTTTTAATGATTCTCTCAGCTATGAACTTGACAAACTCCTCCTTCAATTTTGCTGAGAGCTCATGATTGGAAACCCCCAGACTAGCAAAAGTACTTTTATCCCAATCACTAGAGCTGTTTGATATCTCAGTTTCTAGGAAAAAGAGCAAAAAGGTTTTACAAAGAATAATCAAATGCTATTAACTCAGCTTATTACTCTTTCAACTAGATATATACTCTGAAAAGTTTTGGAAAATCAAAATGTTGCTAACTTCTATATACCTTTGCAAATAAAATATTTTTATCTAATGTCTTGAGGCATTACATGCCTTAAATACATTCTTTTTAATGAAAATCTATATATTAATTCATGGAAAACTTCCCTGAATGACTTAATTGGCAAATCCAGACCTCATTTTAAAACTCATCAGCCAAACTCATCTTACCTGTCAGAAAAAGTGGGACATCATTTTTCCATACAAATAGATGTTATGATGCATACTGAAATATCTGTCTTACAGAATGCATTTTGTAATGCATATACTAAAAACATGATAAAAATTTATCGACTTTATGGTAAGTTATTAAAAAATAATAATATCCTGCTTCTCATTACTTAATTTGTAATCATTCAACATATCTAAAATATAAGTTATTTGTAAAGCAAGGATTATGATAGCATAGCATTTCTCTGAAATATATGTTTGTATATGTGTGTATGTTTGTGTGTCTGGTGTTCTGTTTTTGAGAATAATGATATAGGACTCATGTATTAAAATTAAAAAGAATTTCTTCAATTTCACTAGATATCATGATCAAACTATCTTTATGTATTTAATTTAAAAGAATAGCATAAATTGCTAAAAACAAATTGATCTGACCACCAGTATATAATTTAATTTAATTTTTTAATTGCAGGAAAAACAATGTAACATTTATAAAATGAAACTAGATAAGGTTACTGTAATCAAGACAAATAGCTAAAAGTATTATTTGATAAAATGTTTTAATTCTTTTATTTAATAATAAAAACAGTGAAAGAAGTCTCATAAAGGTTTATCTCTGATTGGTATCCAGAACAAGGTGATACTCCCAGAAAACAGTTTAAATGAATTAGAGTCACTAACCAGCCATCTTTCATTCATTCAAAAGTTCTTTTCTTCCCTTATCTGGGCATGAGGATTGATAATAGGCATCACTTATGTTTAAAAACATGAAAAAAATTGGTATTTTTGCTTTCAGTATTTCTTATGATCTCTTTGCTTTGTTCTCATGGAATCTACCTCAAGAGGGATTCCTCTTTTGACAGTATTCGGGGATTTAAGAGGTTAGATTGTACACTTCCATCTCTTTACTCTACATCAGAATTAAGAAACATTAGAAATGAATAGTACAAAAACTCCTGTGACATAATAAGAAATATATTTTGTCTTTGGTCCCATTTCCTGGCACACAGCTCCAAAAACCCTTGTAATTGCTGAATATGCTACTGAGATGTCTAGTGGCTGGCTCTTGGATAACCTCAGGATGCGGCTGGTTGCCAAGGGAACCAACCATGTTATTAGAGGGCTGGAAATTTCAACCCCACTTGGGACTAGAGGTTGAGTTAATCTCCAATGGCCGATTAGGAGATTGGGATTGACATATATACACTAATATGTATAAAATGGATAACTAATAACCTGCTGTATAAAAAAAAAAAAATCTCCAGTGGCCGATGATTTAATCAATCATGCCTATGTCATGAATCTTCCATAAAAACCCTAAATGAAGAAATTGTGAGACCTTCTGGGTTGGTGAATACTTAGAGGTGCTGGGAGAGAGACATGCACAGAGAGAGCATGGAGGCTCTGCATCCCTTTCTTCATACCTTGGCCTCTGTATCTCTTCCATATGGCTGTTCCTGAGTTGTATCCCTTTGCAATAAAAGGTTAATAGTAAGTAAAGTGCTTTTCTGAGTATTGTGAGTGGTTCAAGCACACTATCAAACATGAGAAGGGAGTTGTGGGAACCTAAGATTTACAGTCAGTTGGTCAAAAGTATAAGAGGTCTGGACTTGTGATTGGTATCTGAAGTGGGGACAGTCTTGTGGGACTGAGCCCTTAACTTGTGTGACCCTATGCTAACTCCAGGTAGATAGTATCCAAATTGAATAGAATTGTAGGATACCGAGCTGGCGTCAGAGAGAATTGGTCAATGTTGGAAGAAACTCACACCTTTGGCATCGGAAGTATGTGTAGTAGAGAGAGAAACAGTTTTCTCTTTTATAAGACATGTCAAATTCTGAAGGACATAAAAGAAGTACCTAAAGAAAGTATATAGCTCTAATACATACATCAAGAAACCAAAAATGGTTAAAAAAAAATGTGAGCTAAGCGTGCAAATAAAGAATATGAAAAATAGCAGAAGAAATCCAATAAACCAAAGACAAGGGAAATATTAAAATAATGACAGAAATCTGTGAAATTGTGAACAATAGAAATAAAAGCAAATCATAATAATTAAGCAAAACAAAAAAACATTCTTTGAAAAGCTTAACAGAAAGACAGATTTCTGGCGAAACTGAATGGAGAGGAGTGGAATTTGCAAATATACCGATCCATAAAGTAACTAGAAAGACTATACATGGCACATAAATGTAAAGTAAAAAAAAGAATCTTATGAACTACTCTATCCTATTAATTTGAATACCTAGATGGAATGAACAAATTCTTAGAAAAATAACTGCAAGCATAATCAAAGTGGAGAAAATTGAAATGGACCAGTAAGAATTAAAGAAATTAAGTTAGTTGTCAAAGACCTCCTTTTCCAAAACACCTCATGTCTAACTGGTTTTACAAGTATTACCTCCCAAATATTTAAGAAATGGTTAATTCCTATTGTTTACTCCAGAAACTAGCAAAAGGTAAAAAGTCTGCCTCTCTGTAACTGATAAAGTAAAACATAATTTTTAAATGACTACTATAATCAAGCATAATCAAAAGATTTAAAGAGGGGAGTGACGTGACCAGATTTACAGTTGAAGATCCCTCTTCCTGTTGCATAAGTCATGGACTGGATGAAGTTTAAATTGAAGGAGGAGAGCTCAAATTTGGAGAATTTTGCAATAGCTAAGGTGAGAGGGTAAGAACATGAACTAAGAAAACAACAGTGGTGGTGGAAGAGTTGGATTAGAGAGCTTTGAAAGAATTAGAATTGACAGGTCCTAATAACTGATTAGCTCTGGGAAGTGACAATGAGGGAGGTCTCCAAGGTGACAGCCAAATTTCTGCCCCATGAGACCTAGGGAGTCAGTTGCATTAGCCAAGTTAAGGGTGAAGGTGGTCACCAGAGAGAGAGGGTATATCATTTGCCACAAAAAGGACTAGAGGAGGAGGAATATTTTGATGATTTTTAGGTGCCATAAGCTCTAGTAAGCAGATGAATATAAGGATCTAGATCATAAGAGGAAACTCTGGGCCAAAGATTTGGAAGTTTTCAGCATATAGAAGATAATGAAAGGCTGGGATGTAGATGAGACACATCAGCCGAGACAATGTGTAGAATGAGAAGGGCAAGGAAAGAAAGAGGACATTAGCAGACATCTTCAGTGTCTCTCATATCTCCTCTGCTAACATTGCACTGTTTAGCTGAGGCGTTCTGTCTGTGGAACATGGTTGCCCAGGCAGGGGGTGTCTGGAAACACCATGGAGTTAACCCCCTAGGAAGAACCCTTAGCCAGGAAGAAGGGGGGCTGTCAGTAGATGGATGCCCAGTTTCCTCCCATTTGGTTGGGGCAGCTCTGAGCTGTGTCCTACACTGTTTCTCAGAGCCACTAGTGGGACAGATCTCCAGTTGCCCCAAATGGTGATGCATTTCTATTGATAAGGTACATTTTACCAGCTCTTGTCTTCCCTGTCTCGCTTCCCCACTCCATACCATGGTTTCCTAGGATCACCTCTGGAGTAAACTACCTGCACACAAATTCTTGTCTCAGGAAACCCAAACTATCACAGGAAGGGAAATACCAGGGAGAGAAGGAGAACGTTGGAGAGAGGGTGTAGAAGAAATTGTGAGAGACCAGTCTGATATTGTAAAAGGCAAAGGAGGAAATAATTTCTAAAAGAAGGGAATACAAATACTGTAAGATTCTACTTATAATGGGTATCTAAAGTAGTCAAATTTATAGAAACAGAAAGTAGAATAGTGGTTGCCAAGGGCTGCAGGGAGGTGAGATGGGAAGTTGTTGAATGGATATTGAGTTTCAGTTTTGCAGGATGAAAAAGTTCTGGAGATTTGTTGCACAACAATGTGAATATATTTAATGCTACTGAACGGTACACTTAAAAATGATTAAGGACTGAGTGAACGGATGAGGATGATTATAAGTTTTGTGACTTTCTGTTTGAATTAAAACAAAAAATCCCACAAGGACTCAGAGGCAAAAAATATACAAATTAATTTTCACTGCAAAGTAAAGGAGCTGTTACAGTGTAGGATTACTGGACTGAGTGTCAGTATTATGACCTAGTATGAGTGTGTTTCGTGTTTGGTAACTGCAATCATTGTTGCTTTTGTTGTGGTCATCCATTTACAATGCTTGGTGTCAGTCTATTTATCTCTTGTAAAAATAAAATACAGTGTGTGTGTGTGAAAAAAAATAAAAAATAAGTAAAATAAAAAAATATATTATTGTTAAGTTTTCTAGTGAAGGAAATGGCATTTTATTGTGGTTTTAATTGCTTTGCTTGATAATTAATGATGTTGAACATGTTCTCATAAGCTTGTCATTTGTATATCAACTTATTCAATTCTTTGACCCTTTGTAAAAAATTGGCTGTTCATACTCATAAAAAAATGATTAAGATGGTAAATTTTATTTTATGTGTATTTTACCACAATAAATTTTTAAAGTGAAAAAAAGGGAGAAGATAACAAATGGTGTCAAATGCTATAAAAGGTGGTAAAAGATAAGAAATGACAAAGATGTATGGACTTGGCAAAATTGGGGTTCTGAAGAACCTAGAAGAGAGATTTCATTGTAACAAGGGTGGTACAAACTGGAAAGCAGTGGATTGAGCTGTGCTTGGGTGAGATTAGCATATACTGAGTATTTATACCAAAGGCTGGAAACCAGTGGAACAGAAGGAAATCAGAGTAATCTGCTTCTTGCATAGTCTTGTTGTCCCGTGAGAAAATATAAAATGAGATATTTCTCCACTTATAGACTACTTATAATTGAGAACCCAGTTATATTGAACTCTGTGGCATTTTGTCATTTATTCACCTATTCTGTAATACAGTTGGAGAGAGACAGAACAAAAGAGAAATGGAGAGCAACCAAATACTCATACAAATTAATAAGACAGACCCTACTACGAACAGCACCTATCATTAATGCTTTAGAAACTGAGATACATGGTGCTATAAGAACGTTAGAGTTGCTACTGGACCCAACCAGGAAGGCAAAGTCAATCATGGTGATGCAGGATGAGGAAGGAGTAGGAGTTAATGGAAGCAGGGGAGAAGTAGAGGAAGAGGATGAGAGATGGAGAGAATAGCATGTGCAAAGGGCCTGGAAAGAGAGGGAGAATGGCAAGATATGAGCCTAAAAGAAGGCTCCAGGGGCTGGAACAAAAAGAGCCCAGTTCAAGAGCAAGAGAGAAAGGTAGGGGTCAAAGGATGCAGGCTTTGCTGGCCCTCTTAGAGAGAGACAACTTCCTTCTGAGGCAAAGAGGAAGTCTGAGAAACCTTTTAAGTGAGGGGGAGGTGAGTGGAAGTTGGGGTAATAGGAGTGTAACATGATCTCTCTGGCCCCAAAGTGGTGAGTGGATGGAAGAGGGCAATAGTGGATGGGGTGAGATCAGTCAGGAGGGCAATGTAGCAGTCTTGGTGAGAGAGAACAGTGGCTGAGACTGGGTCGTGGTAGTGGAGATTGAAAGCATGGAAGAATGCAAGACATACTTAGGAAATAACAGATCATCAGGTTGTGAGTCTCCTGTGGAAATGTGAACATAAATAGTCTCCATAGAACAAGAAGGAAATTAGGCAGAATCTGGAATTTACCCAGGCTATAGTGGCCAGGTGAGCAGAAAATACATCATAACACATCATGGTATGAGGATGGCTGGGGGGAGAGCAGTTGCAGATAATTGAGTTATACCAGCTATGGTACCCAGGTCTGCAAGGTCAAGTTCTGGGCCAAAGGAGGTTATTATAATTACAGACATGGAGGACTGTACTGGGGCAAGTCAAGGCCCACTTTAGTGTAGTGGTAGGAGTACAGTAGGTTGAGATTCTCAACAGTACAAGATTATTAGAGCCCTCAGAAAAGTAGGACGCAGAAAGCCTGCAATTTAGACCCACTTTCTACCTATCAGCCATGTGACATTTATTCATTCATTCATTCACTTACTTGTCTATTAATGTACGAATTCATTCACTTATTCAACAAATATTTATTGAGTGCTGACATGCAAAGGCTGTGTGCTAGATGCTCAGGAAATGACGAAAAAGACAGATAAGCTACTGCTTTCAAAGAAAGCATGACAAGTATATGCTGGTAAGTGTTTAGCATTTCCTTCTCCCTGTACTCCTTTCTCCAAATCAAAGACCTGCTTTGTACTTTATGCCACTTTCTAGGAGTAAATATTCTTGCTATCATTGATTTCAAATTACCAACATGATATCAACTGACTCACAAAATTCCTGGAAATGTAACAGTAGGTTCTTATGAGCTGGTATGAGCCAGCCCAGCATCATTGGAATGGACACTCTAGTGGGGAAGAAGAAGCAGTCAATAGTCAAGAAGGAAAATAAGGACTTCCCTGGTGGCTCAGTGATAAAGAATCCGCCTGCCAATGAAGGGGACACGGATTTGATCCCTGGTCTGGGAAGATCCCACATGCCATGGAGCAACAAAGCCTGCGAACCACAACTGCTGAGCCCACATGCCGCAACTACTGAGCCCGTATGCTGCAACTACTGAAGCCTTTGCGCCTAGAGCCTGTGCTCTGCAACAAGAGAAGCCACCCCAATGAGAAGCCCGCACACCACAATGAAGAGTAGCCCCCTCTTGCCACAGCTAGAGAAAGCCTGCGAGCAGCAATGAAGACCCAAACAGCCAAAAAATAAATTTAAAAAGAAGGAAAATAAATAGTATTATTATATATTCTTATTTCATTATTGGTAGTTAGTGCTAAGTAAAAAGTCGTAAGGGGGAAAGAGTGTCTTTAATTAGGGTAATGAGGCAAGACCTCTTCAAGAAAGGTCATTTAAACTTAGTTGGAATGAATGAGAGGGATCAAATGAGAGCATTCTAAGCTAAGGGAACCACTAAGCAAAGCTCCTAGAGTTTGGAGCATTTATTTCTCTATTTCACTCTCTGAGAATTCTTTCAGGCTTCCAGAGTTTCTCCACTGAGGTTCTCAGGTCCCTTTCTTACTCTCTCCTGTATCTACCCACTTTGGTAATGTCTCCCCAAGGCTTGGTCATGTGACTTGCTTTGGTCAATGGGACATTAGCAAACATGGGGCATGTAAAGGCTTGAAAAATCGTTTGTGCATTTCCACTTTTACTCTTGGTCCTCTGTGTTCACTATGACAACATGCCCATGCCAGCTTGCTGGAGGATGAGAGATACATGGAGCTGGTCTGGCTCAGTATGACCAAGGTTCAGATATGTGAGAGGGTCCAACAAAGATCATCAGAACCATCTAGATGACATGTGCCAGACCGCAGACACACAGGTGAGCTCTGCTGAGCCTGGGTCTTATCAGCCAAACCACCCAGCCACCTGTAAACTCCTGACAAATAATAAATTATTGTTATTTCAAGCCACTAGGTTCTAAGAAGGTTAGGTAGCAATAGCTAATATAATTGGTTTTGTCTATATCTATTGATAGAAATAGATAGATAGATAGATAGATAATAGATAGATAGATAGACAGATATATATATAGATAGACTATGAGATTAAGAATTTGTGGGGAGGAGAATATTTTTCTGCTAAGATGACAGTTATACAGAAGGCTTCAAATGTTTAGAATCTAGTGAAGTAATATCTTCTTAATTTATAATTAAGAATTCAATGACTTAAATATATGTTCTCAGAGCAAGACAAAAATGGGACTTAAACTATGCAAACAAAGATTTGTCTTTCAGCCCCAGTGAGCTTTAGAAAATGTACCTGATGGTATTGTTTTCTGGATATTGAAATTAGACATATGTACCTTTACCAGTTTCTCCATTTTATAAGAGGGAGATAAATCTTCTTTTGTAAGAGGGAGAGAAAGCTTTAAAAAATAATTTACTCTAGTTTCATCCAACTTGCAAAATTTGTGCTGTCTCTAGCAATATTTGGTTTTCTTCTCCTCTCCAGTAATCTCTCTTCATGCTTTGTTACTCTCGAGAAAGACTGTGCTTTCTTTGTATACATACACAAACTGTGTTTAACTTACCCAAATTCCTTGGAAAACTAAGCAAGCAGGGATTTTTAAAGTCAGGAACATATACTAAATTACTCTTGGATCTCTTCTTTCTGTTTAATTTAATTACCCTGAGTAATTGGGCAGAGAAAAAACTGCAACTAAAAAATAACATGTAATAAATTTATAGATATATGTCATTAACCATGATTCATTGATCTTTAAGGACTTGTAGTAGCTTTGGGCCTGGAAGATAGCATTTATTTTTTGGCCAACTGACTTAAAATGAATGTACCCAGAGACCAATTTAAATATGTGGACATTGTCAACATTAATATTTAGATTAGTATTCCCAAAATAACACTCAGATTGTTCCTATAAACCTATGTGGTTTCAATCACATTTTATCACTAAGAAATTTATAGCAGTTCCAAACGATATGTTAAAATAATTTTCACCCCCAAAGTTCAAGGAGGTAGAATTTTTCTCATCAGGTACATCTATTGATTAAACCCACATCATTCTTGTCATACAAAAGAGAAATGCTTTTGAAGACTGACTACTGTGAACTTGGCTCTTTTCTTTGATGTGGATTATTTTTACACAGCTAATTGCCTTAAAAGCTGATAGTGTTAGCAGTGGTAAATTGCTAAGCACAGGTGCTGTGTCTGTATTTTTGAAAATCATGACTTTGAAATGCTTTTGGAAAACAAAAGCAACTTAACAAGCAAAGACCCTCTCTCTGTTCTAGATTAACTTCAAATGAGTGTTTATCATATGAAGACTATATCTGAATGAAAATTGCTCAAAAAGCCCACTTTGGTAAAGATCTTACATTTTTAAAATGTGTCTTGTACACACACAAATCAGTGCATGAAGAGAATTTTTTAAGGATGTATGAAGCCTTTCAATATTATTGATACTTAGTAATAAAAAGGGGCCAATACATGAAACAACACGAGTAAATTTTACAGACATTGTAACAACGGGAAAAATGGACCCCGAAGAATATGTACTGTATGAATCCACTTATATGAAGTCTAGAGAAATCAAAACTAATTTTTGGTGAGTGAATTCAGAAAGTGCTTGCTTCTGGGGAAGAATTTGACTAGAAAGGGGCACAGGGGAATTTTCTGGGGTAATGACAATGTTCTCTATATTATTTTGGGTAGTGGTTACATGGCTACACAGCCCTAGTCAATTGTCAAAACTTGTCAAACTAAACACTTAAGAACCATGTTTCATTCTATGTAAATTATACCTTAATAAAATAAAAATTGGGCACTCAAGAATAATTTTAGCTTTGCTATTTTTATTATAAAAAACAGAGTTTGATTTTATAACCAGAAAGAATGGTGTCAACTAGGGATCAGATATTATCTGAATACACATAGCACTAAGTAGATGGTGGTTGACTAATTATGTGTGCTCCCCTGGGAACACTGCTCAAATATTGTGATGTGTAATGAAACAGGAAAATTCACAAAAAAATAATTGCAAAGCTTTATAGAAAATCAAATACACATGTAGAGTATGGGTGTGCAACTCTAGCAGAGCAGACTGGCCCATTCTATATGTAACACCTTATAATGATTGTAGCCATCATATGGATATATAAGTGTACATATAGATCATTCATTTCTGTATTTCTGTAGAGATTTAATCTTCCAACCTTGCGCTTAGCATAAGTGCCTGGCCAAGCCCCTGGGCCCATAACTTTCTGCTTCACTCTGTAAAACTCCTCTTTTATCTGTTTTGTATATTAAGATTCTGTATAAAATGTCATTTGGAAAAGAGGTTTGTGGCTCACATAAGATTGAATTTCACTGTAGAAACTAGTATTTTAATTCTTCTGAGTCAGGACAAGAGAATGTGTTTTAATTTTTTTTAACGTATTTTTTGGAGTATAATTGCTTTACAATGTGTTAGTTTCTGCTGTATAACAAAGTGAGTCAGCTATACGTATACATATATCCCCATATCCCCTCCTTCTTGCATTTCCCTCTCACCCTCCTTATCCCACCTGTCTAGGTGGTCACAAAGGACCGAGCTGATCTCTCTGTGTTATGTGGCTACTTCCCACTAGCTAGCTATTTTACATTTGATAGTGCATATATGTCAATGCCACTCTCTCACTTCGTTAATATATTTTTTCTGGTAATATGTAGTAGGTAGCAGTTGTAATGGGTTTGCTAACCCTCTATACTCTCTTGATCAGCCTATTTTGTGACCAGTGGCATCCCTTTTCAGGATAGGAATCACAGCTCAAATTCTTAAGAAGTGGCTATATTTATTCTTAGAGCTACTGACTATAAATGATGTTGCTCTCACGGTTATTACATGACCAAAGATTTTCTCATAAGGTGGATAACCAACAGTGTTAGAATATGATAGGTTTTTGCATACTTTTTAGATACCTTTTTTAGAAAAGTGATTTTTAGTTACCAGTATCTGAATCTTTGTACTAACATCAGATTTAGAGGGATTTAAATAAAAACTTTTGATTTAGCATCAGTTTATTTTCAGATTGTCCAATAAAACCTGGCTTACTACACGAACAAACAAAGCTAGAGCATCTCTGGTTGAAGTAGAACTGGGGAAACTGGGGTTTTACTTATTTGGTTTCCCCATAATTTTCTGCAGCAGCCCTCAAAGAACCACAACATAACCCTAGGGACCACATAAAGATATTGATTTGGAGCAGTGATTCTGAATGAGGGGTACTTTTATGTCACAGGAGACATCTGACAATGTCTGGAGACATTTCTGGTTGTCACAATTGTGCAGAGGGGCTACTGGCATCTAGCTGGTACTAGCCAGGGATTCTGCGCACCATCCCACAGTGCACAGGACAGCCTCCACACGAAGAATTACTTGGCCCCAAATGTCAATAGTGCCAAGACTGAGACACCCTGATGTGAAGCAAGATTGAGATGCAAACACTTCAGTGTAATTTGTACCAACTTTGTTGCTGAGTTAATAGAAATCCACTTACATATTTTGCTATGCTATGAAGTGAAAAATATAGAGCTTGACTCTGATACTTACATTTCTGAGCAGCTGTTTATAGCACTCCTCTTCCGTCTTTAAGTACTTACCTAGAACTAATTAGGAAGAACACTTTAAGGTGTCTGCCTTTAATTGGGTCTTGACATGATTGTTCTTCATTTTTCTCACCCAGCCAGAGGTCAGAAGTACAAACCTCATCACATAGTTCTAAAGCAAAAGGAAAACTTTCAACTGTATTCTGAAAATACTGGAGCAATTATGATTCAAATTCCTAATAATGCTTCCATTAGGCCTGTGTTACAGCTTTAAGTAAGTCATAGTTCTTCAAATGAGTATTTTTCCTAGAGATGGAGAGCAATTTCTCTCTGCCTATAAGACTGGTAACATATGTCCATTGTTTGGGATGACAGATTTAAGTAAACATTTCCATCAGGTTTCATTGTTATAAAAAAAAATCCACCCACTGCACAGGAAATTAAGCAATAATGAATGAAAAGCAAGGGAACAGGTTATTAACACTTCCAGTACAAAAAGCAATCAAGGCTTCTTGCCAGTATCATGTATTACTTTTAAAAGAAAGATTTTTGGAAAACTCATTATGTTGGAATTTGACTAATTAGAAAACGAATTTGCAGCAACACTTTTCAGTTCGAAGATACAATGCATAGGCAAGGCTGCACATTTAGAGTGCCCTGGATTTTAAAAAATATGAACATTTTCAGGTTCTCCTCACTTGCAAGATCACTCTGTCAGTTGTTGCTGCATAAAATAGTTGCATAAAATGCTGCATAAAAGCTACTCTAAAGTTTAGTAGCTTAAAACAACAGTTATGTACTTAGCCCTTGATTCAGTGGATTAGCAATTTAGGCTGGGCTGAATTGAATAGTTATGGTTATTCTAGTCTTGGCTGGGCACACTTATGCATATACAGTCAGCAGTAGATCAAGGAAGTGATGCTGCTTCTTGCAGTTGGTTGGTTGTTGGCTGGTACAGAATTAGGACAACTGGGTCATCAGACACCAAGCTAGCCCTCGTCTGTTCACATAGAGAGGCAAGGGTTTGGAGAGAGAGGGAGAGAGAGGGAGAGAGAGAGAGACAGAGAGAGACAGAGAGTGCGCAGAAGCATGCAAGGCCTCTTGCAGTCTAAATTGGTACAAAATTGTTTTGTCACATTCTATAGGCTAATGAAAGTTTAAAAGGCCAGCCCAGGTTGAAGATATGGAGAAACAGGTTCTAGCACCTAAGTTTTGCCTCAGGTTTTATTTTCTATGAAACTCAGACTATGAGATTGCCTATCACTCTACAGTTTTGTTTTGTTTTTTTCTTTAGCCAATGTCCTTGAATATGCTTAATTTTTTGAGGGGGTATAAGTACTATTAAGCTAGGATTAATAAAAATAAAACAACACAACATTGTAAATCAACTATATTCCAATAAAAAATTTTTATAAATTACATATAGTCCCATTACCTCCACAATAAAACAGTCCATTATTTTCCAATTTTCTTTTCTAATGCTTTTCCACATACATACAACATTTTGCAGTAATTCCTCCTTGACTACTTATCATAATATATTCTGCATTTTCTTCTTTTTTAACCTAACCCCATCATGATAGTCATTACCATTACTGAATTATCTTCAAAAATTTTGCTAATGGCACAATACTCCAAATTTTGAGGGATCTGACAGGTTATTTTCATTTTCCTTGACAGATGCTTAGTCTTTTTTGTTCTCTTATTGACTCTTTATGGTTTTACCATTAATGATACTCACAAAAATTTATATGTAAAGATTTTCTAACCTCTGCTTTTCTAATATGTAGCATGATTGAATAAAAGATCACAAGAACTTGATATGATTTGAACAATCACTTAGTATAAAATGTGCTGAAAAATATAGTCACTAACAATAATCAGATTGTTAATTTTATAATTTTGTGTGATTTATATAAAAGAGATGAATTGTTTGATTTGTTCACTCGAAAAGTATTTGTCATATGCGGGCATCATTGTAGTCTTCTTAAATACAAATACGAATAAAATATGGCATTGACCTCAAGGAGTTTTCAGACACTGAAGTTCTGCTTCTTGCTACTCTAGTTACTTGACTAGTTACTTAAATTTATAGTCATTATTATTTAATATAATTATTATTAAATTAAAATCAAAATTATATTTTAAGGTTATAAAATGTTGTGGTGTTTGAGCAGGAATAGAAAAAAATAACTAATGGAACAGAATTCAGAAACAGACTCATGATAAATGAGAAAATATTATTCTTTAGAGGTGACATTTCAATTCAATGGGGGAAAGTTAGACTATTAAATAAATTATTGTTGGACCAATAATCCATTCACTTTGGGCAATAAAATAAAATGATTACTTACACATACCATAAAATATAAAATCCAGGTGGAATAAATTTCTAGAAGTACAAGGAAATATAACAGAGGTTAGGAAGTTCTTCCTATGCAAAACTTAAAATTCATAAAGGTAAAGATAGCCAGATTTGGTTTTATAAAAATGTTTTTAATCTTCTGTAAATTTAAACTTATAAGATGAATGACAGATTTGAAGAAAATATATAACATACAGAAAAGTTAAAAACAGATACTATTTCTGTAATATTCAGGTTTCAGTTGCAGGCAGCAAATCCATACAAGATGCTTTAGGTTGAAAACAATCTAATATGGGGAACAGGATATAAACAAAATCAACATAGGAGCTAGAAGAGTAGAAGTTATTTCCAGGGGACATCAGCATCATGGTGGAGTGAGATGCTCCCTTTACCCCTCCCCCTCAGTCTACAACCAGTAAAACATTCACAATTCAGAAACATGACTCTGCTTTACATACCAGCATGCTGAAAATCCTGCAAATCTGTGCATCTAAATGTGGGAGGACTGGAACACATAGAGGAGATGGAAGCAGGGGAACAGTGGAGGCAGTGTCTCCAGTCCTGGATGCCCCAGCTGCAGCAGCTGAGCCTGCAGCCCCAGAGAACCTGGTAGCAGCAGGGGAGGTGGTACAAATGACTTCAGTCTCCTTGCTACAACAATGCACATGGCCACAAGTAACTGGGCAGCACTGGCAGTGGACCTGAGACCCCATCCCTCCAGTCACAGAGGCACCCATTACTCAGACCCCTTGAGCCCCACCCACAGCAGCAGAGTCCATGTACCTGACAACACCAGACACGGCAGAGGTGCCCACATATCCCTGGTTGCTCCAGCCTCCTCCACCTCCCATCACAGTGGTGGAGGCTGTGACTCAGGAGATCCTGGACCTGGCAGAAAAGTCCACCATCATGATACCCCAGGCAGCAACACTAGTGACACTGGAGAGTCAGCCGCAAGAAACCAATAACCCCGGAGGACAAGCAGTGGTAATGAGGACACTGACAGAGGTGGTGGAAGGTGGAAAATGTGGATTCTCAAATATAACCAGAGGTCTCTCAGGTAAGAAAAACTAAAAACTTGTGCTATTGTGCCACCTACTGAAAAACAAAAGAAAGTCCTCTAATTTCTAACCTGTTAAATCTTTAGAAACAAGTAAAAAAAAAAAAAATTAAAAAGCTTTACCTAAAGAAGAAAGATGCTTGCTACTTCAAATGCACCAGCAGAAGAAAAACTCATCGAGAACTATGAAGAATCACAGTAATATTGTATCACAAAACAAAATGACAATTCTCCAGAAGCCAAACTTAAATGCATGGAATATTGCAATATGATAGAGAATTCAAAATAGGTGTCATGGAGTAACTCAATGAGAGAAATTTATAGTTATACAGGCCTACCTCAAGAAAAAGAAAAATCTCAAATAAACAATCTAACATTTTACCTAAAAGAACTAGAAAAGGAAGGACAAAGCTCAAAGAGTGTAGAAGGAAGGAAATAATAAAAATCATAGTGAAAATAAATGAAATAGAAAAGATCAATCAAACTAAGAGCTGGTTCCTTGAAAAGATAAATGAAATCGACAAGCCTTTAGCTAGACTCACTAAGAAAAAAGGGAAGGCTCTCACAGATGAAATCAGAAATGAAAGAGGAGAAATAACAATGGATAACACAGAAATACAAAGGATTATAAAATAATACTCTGGACAGCTAAACACGAACAAATAGAAAAAACTAGAAGAAATGGACAAATTCTTAGTATCGTACAACATCCCAAGACAGAAAGATGAAGAAATAGAAAATCTTAGTAGACTGATCACTAATAAAGAGATTGAAAGAGTAATCAAAAATCTCTCCAAATACAAAAGTCCAGGACCAGATGGCTTCACTGGTGAATTCTACCAAACATTCAAAGGAGATTTAATAACTATCCTTCTCAAACTCTTCCAAAATTTGAAGAGGAGGGAATATTTCCTAATTCATTTTATGAGGCCAACATTACCTTGACATCCAAACCAGACAAAGACAACACAGAAAAGGAAAAGTATAGGCTAATGGACATAGATGCAAAAATCTCCCAAAAAACATTAGCAAACGGAATACAACACTACATTAAAAGGATCATACACCACAATCAAGTGGGATTTATTCCAGGGATGTAAGGATAGTTCAACAACCACAAATCAATCAACATTATGCACTACATTAACAAAATGAAGAATAAAAATGATATGATCATCTCAGAAATAACATTTGACAAGATTCAACAACAATTAAAAAAAACTTGATAAAATGGGTATAAAAATAACATGCTTCAACATAATGCATCATTCTCAATGATAAAGAACTGAAAGTTTTCCCTCCAAAATCAGGAACAAGACAAGGAGGCCCACTCTTATTCAACATAGTACTAGAAGTTTTAGTCAGAGCAATTAGGCAAGAAAAAGAAATAAAAGGCAACCAAATTAGAAAGAAAAAAGTAAAACTTTTACTATTTGGATAACATGGTATAGAAAACATTAAAGACTCCACAAAAAAAACTATTAGAAATAATAAACAAATATGGTAAAGATACATAATACAAAATCAATGTACAAAAATCTGTTTCATTTATGTATGCTAACAGTGAGCTAGCAGAAAGAGAAATTAAGAAAATAATCCCAGTTACAATTGCAAAGAAAGAAAAAATACCTAGGAATAAATTTATCCAAGAGGATGAAAGACCTATATACTGAAAACTATAATACATTGTTGAAAGAAACTGAAGATGACACAAATAAATGGAATGATATTCTATGATCATTGATTGGAAGACATAACATTGCTAAATGTTCATATTACCTAAAACAATCTACAGATTCAATACAATCCATACTAAAATCTCAAGGACATTTTTTCACAGAAATAGAACAAAAACTCTAAAATTTATATGAAACTACAGAAGAGCTCGAATTGCCAAAGCAATCCTGAGAAAAAAAGGAACAAAGCTGGAGGTATCACGCTTCCTGATTTCAAACTATATTACAAAGCTAGAGTAATCAAAACAATATAAAATTGGCAGAAAAATAGGTTCATAAATCAATGGAACATAATTGAGAGCCCAGAAATAAACCTACACATATATGGCAATAAATTTACAACAAAGGTGCAAAAAACATACAATGGAAAAAGAATAGTATTTTCAAATAAATGGTGTTGGGAAAACCGAACAGTCACATGCAAAAAATGAAACAAGACCACTATCTCACATCACACACAAAAATCAACTCAAAATAGATTAAAGACTTGAACCATAAAACTCTTAGAAGAAAATATGGGGAATGAGTTCTTTGACATCAGTCTTAGCAATATCCTTCTAGATGTGTCTCCTCAGTCAAGGGAAACAAAAGCAACAATAAACAAATGGAGCTGCATCAAACTAAAATGCTTCTGCACTGTAAAGGAAACCATCAGCAAAATGAATTTCTCAAGTAATTTAGAATAGAACTACCACATGATCCAGCAATCCCACTTCTGGGTATTTATCCAAAAAATATGAAAATACTAATTTGAAAAGATACATGCACTCCTACATTCACTGCAGCATTATTTACAACAGCCAAGATATGGAAACAACCTAAGTGCCTGTCAACGAATGAATAGATATTCATTCCATATATAGTGTATATATATATATATATATATATATATATATATATATATAGAGAGAGAGAGAGAGAGAGAGAGAGAGAGAGAGAGAGAGAGATACACACACACAATGGAATACCACTCAGCCATAAAAAAGATGAAATCTTGTCATTTGCGACAACATGGATGGACTTCGAGGGTGCTACGCTAGGTAAAATAAGTCAGATGGAGAAAGACAAATACTGTATGATTTCACTTACATGTGGAATATAAAAAGCAAACAAACAACAGCTAACCCAAATAAATGAACAAATCAAGCCAAACAAAACCAAACATGTAGATACAGAGAAAAGAGTAGTGGTTACCAGAGGAGAAAGGTTGGAGGGAGGGGAAATGGGTAAAAGGGGATCAACTGTATGGTGATGGGTGGAAACTAAATTTTTGGTGGTGAGCACACTGTGGTATGTACAGAAGTAGAAATATAATGTGGACATGAAATGCAATGTTATAAAGCAATGTTACTTCAATAAAACATAAATTAAAAAAAAGAAATAAATTATGTTCAGCCTCAAAACTACTCTGCCCCAGGTATCATCTGGGAAGCTGCCTCTGTGGCTGCTTCAGGAAGCTAACAAACCCTGACTCTGTTGTTACTACTGCTGATAGAAATCCATGTTCCATTTGTCTAAATGAGGAGCATTGCCTTCATTAATAAAGTTAGCAGATGAACCAAGAAGATGCATACAGATTAGAAAGTTGAACTATAGCCATTTATTCCAAAGCCATACCACCTCCACAAGTAACATCTGTGAAATAAGTGTCCTGGGCCCTGCCTCTTCCATCTCTTCTGAGCAACATACTCTGCAAGTGCATCTGATTGGTGGCTCCTAAATGATGTTCAGTACCCAAGTTTCAGAAATATCTGGGAAATCTGGTGTTTACCTGCCCACTTTTGCATGCAAGAAGTGGGTTGGGATGAAAGTTAAGTGAGTCAACTGACCGCAACACCTAATATGCAAAGGGTTCCTATGAATCAATAAGAAAAGGATGAAGAATTGATAACCAAAAATAATTCACAGAAAACGAAATTTTAAAAACTTATATACTATAAAAGAATGTTCCTCCTCATTAGCAATCAGGGAAGAACTTTACATAGTTAAAAAAAATCAGATTGACTGAAATAATAAATAGTATCTAATATTGACAGGAAGAAGGAACTCTCATTGACCTATTAACTTGTGGTGAGGGAGAAATTTTATTCAGGTTTCCCCTGCCCTTTTTGGAGGGCAACTTGTTATTATCAATCAATATTTAAAATCCTTTGACCCAACAGTACTTCATCCAGTAATCTGCCCTTCAGCAATACCTAAACTTGCACAAAGAGACATGTATAAAGTGTTTATTGTATCATGGTTTGATGTCAGATAATTAGAAATAATTTAAATGTTCATCAGAAAGGCAATATTTAAATTGTGCAATCATGTTATAGGATTTTATACAGATTTTTTGAGAACTATATTCATGAAGATGGACATGGAAAATGTCCATGAATATTAGTAAATGTAAAAGCAAGTTGCAGAACTATAGAGAAAGATCCTTTTTTTGAAAAATAAAACATTCATGTAACCTATCTATCCCCATTTCTCTACAAAACATCTCAGTAATATCTACATTGGTTATTTGGTGTGTGTGTGGTGGATGTGTGTGAAAGATTCTAGAAGAATATACATAACATTGTTACCAATGATTACTTTGGGACAATGAGGTTGGAGAGGAGACTTTGATTTTTACCCTGCATGTATTTATATTGTTTGAATATTTTGAAAGTTGCAATGCTCTTGTAAGTGAAAAAATGCATGATGTACCAAGGAAAATGCTGTCAACAGTTATTCAAACTGTTAGATTTTGCCCTAAAACCCTCATTCTAAATGCTGTCAACGATAATTTCCAGGATTATCATCATAGAATATCATTGAGGGCTAAAATCTTGCCTATGAAATCTTTTGAGATTTGTCTGTCTGATAATCATCAAAACTTCCAAGTTAAACTAATTAACCTTGATACCATTCCTAGGGCCCGCCCACTCCACACATCTTTGCCTGTTACAGCACTCTGTCTCCAGCTGGCAGTAGATGTTATATGTTACTGAATGATGCTACTGCTAAATTCCAATCTAACAAACATCGCTCAGAACTTACCAAAAAGAGCTAAAATACAAATCCCAGGGTACTGTGCAATTATTTTGGCTACTCCTTGGCCTAAGAGAAACTGCTAGACATTTAAAATTAATAATAAAAATAGCTAATGAGGCAGTACTTATTTTTGCTTTATATAAATTGCCTGATTTCCCTGCAGCTCACTCTGCTTGATTTTTGGTCCTGAGTATTTCATGAGAATGAAAATCATATGATGCAACTGTGGGGCCATTTGCTCCTTTAAATTACCAAACCCAGACATTCCTGGAAATGGCATTGTCTATTATCATTACAGGAAAACATCCTGTTCTCACCAAAGCTCATGGGGGCATACCCAAACTGAGAATGCATTTTCAAAGAGCAACAGCCAGCTTTGCTTGGCACAAATCTTTACTCTGAAGCTGATTAGAAGAGCTGTCCAAACCATTTAGAGTTTGAGATATACTGGATAATTTCCAACTCACATGTATAAGCCCAGGGTAAGAACACTCAATAAATGAATCTCTAAACTAGGTGGAAATACAAAATTATGCTGAATAGAAACAGATAATTATCACAACAAATAAAAGAGAATTTAAAAATGACAACATACTATCTTCCCAAGTAGGATTTTATTCTGTCACCTGGAATTCTTCAATATAAATGAACATATTCTCTAGAATAAGTGTTAACTGAAATATGTATTTTTCCTCCTTTGCCACTGATAATTGTCTCGGCCTAAGAAAACTTGATCCATCTGGATTTCTTAATTCTCCTCCCCTCATTTTTATTATTTTATCATTTGGAGGGAAATCTCAATGTAAAACAAGTCTTTGCTCTCAAAGTCTCAAGTTTTGTCTCTTTGGATCCTGATTTTGAAGCAAGTTTCCCGTGTAACCCTTGCAAATTAAGGTCTCCAAATAAAGTCAATTTTGAATTACATAGATATGGAAAGAAGCAGTTACCTGGGTGTCCTCGGTGTCATGGAGACCATTCTGGAGAATTGCTTCAGACAAAGGGGCTTAGCAAGGGAGAATGCCAAGATTACTGCAGCATCAGTTTCTATTAACAGTAATAACCCCACAACCGTATGTGTCTCATTCCAGACCCACTGGCTTCCTTCCTGGTGCAAGAATAAAATACTGACTTTCTGGTTACTTTTCTCTTTTCCCATTTATGAATCCCCACCCTTCATTTAGAGCCAGTTTAAATTCAACCAATACTTTTATGATTCCTTAATCTTTTCTGGTCCAGAAATCTCTTTTTGCCTTGTCAATTCATACCCATAAACTTCAAGAAATTTTTAGTGCAATTATGCTTGTATCATTGATAATTTTATAACAATAGTTTCTGCTCTCCAGAAGTAGATTGAGAATTCTTTCAGGTTCAGGTCTCAACTTAAATACATTTTTATCCATTTAAAAAAATTAAGGTATAATTCTCCCTTCTTTGTGTAAAGTTCTGCAAGTTTTGACAGATGTATGTAGTCATGTAGCCACCTTCAAGGTCAATAAGGAGGGCACATTATTTACTTCAAAAAATTCTCCTACATCCCTTTCTGGTCAGTCTCTATACAAATCCCCAGCTCCTGGCAACCATGGATCTATTTTCTGTCCATAGTTTTGTCTTTGCAAAAGTGTTATATAAATGGAGTCATACAGTAGCCTTCTGATTCTGGCTTCTTTCACTTAGTGTATTTGAGATTCATCTATGTTGCTGCATGCTTCAGCAGTTCATTCCTTTTTATTGCTGGGTAGTATTCCATTCTATGGATATACAGCAGTTTGTTTACCAACACTCCAGCTGAAGGATATTTGAGTTGTTTCCAGTCTGGGGTGACTATAAGTTTGATATATTATCATTATCTTAGTAATTGTCCATCCGCTGAGCCCCATCCTGCTCCCTGGCTATAAATTCTCACTGTTCCTGTTGTACAGGTTTTGGAATACAGGTGAATACAGGTTTTCATTTCATTTGGGTAAATACCTAGTAGTGGGATTGTTGGGTCCTATAGTACAGGTATGTTTAACTTCTACTATATTTTCTCTCATACCCTACATTTTTTTGGCTGTACCGTGCGGCATGTGGGATGTTAATTTCCTGACCAGGAATTGAACCTGCACCCCCTGCAGTGGAAGCACAGAGTCTTAACCACTGGACCACCAGGGAAGTTCCATATACCCCACATCCTTGTATGATGCCTTATGTAACTGAGACATTAGTTGGGCTCCCTTCCTTTAATGGTCTGGGTAAAATTGGTTCACAGTTTCAATAAGTTAAAAGTTCTCTCCTAATGTCATTTTATTTGGGGGAATTTCACTTTGATGGGTACCACCGCATATGATTTCTGGGTCCTTTAAAAGATGTCCTCCCACCACTAATAACCTCGATTGGAAATTTGTAACACCTTGCAATTAATTGTATAGGATCTGGTCACATAAAAGCATGAGCAAGTATTATAGATTTTACTGAAAGTTCATAGGGACCATAAGTTGTGAGGGTGAACATGTTACATTTTATATCCCACAGAAAACAACTAAAAATTACATCTTAAACATCTCAGTCCTTTTATGGAATCCCAACTTGGACACTCACCATTCTGATTTCTTTCTACTCTTGCCCTTTTAGGAGCTAGTCTTGTTAACCTCTCTCTAAGCCTAAAGCAATTTTCCTCCTATATACAGGGCAACTCATCTCTCCTTGGTTGCTTTTCCCAATTGTGCATATATACACTTAGGAAAGCAGAAGAAATGCTTTCATTTTAAGATTATTTTCCCTACTTAGAATATGTAGTTTCTTCTTAAAGATGCTATTTTTAACTTAAGTTCTAATTCTTTGAAAGCTGACTACTTATATACAGTTCAAGTTGATAATTCTTAGCTTAACAGTTAGCTAGTACTGTGTAAAAAACACCTCCAAACTTAGTGGCTTAAAGACCAACAATTTTTTTTTTTTTATTACTCTGAGATCTCAGGTGAGCTAGAAAGTTCTGGTTGCATCTGGTTTCACTCCTGTCTCTACAGTCAACAGTTGGTTGGGTTGACACTTCTGCTGACCTAAGCCAGGCTGCCTCACCTACTTGGCTGCAGGATGTTTTAACATGGCCTTGGCTAAGACTAGCGAGTTCTCATCCACGTTGTCTTCCAATGTCACACCAAATAGCCTGGCTTGTTCTCATGGAAGTGGTAGGGTCCAAGAGAAAGTGTGGAAGCATCCATGGCTCCCTCAGAACCTGCACACCATCACTTCCATTCTGTTGGCCAAGTAAATCACAAGGCCAGCTCAGATTCCAGGGTGAAGAAAGAGACTCCATCTGTCAATGGGGGTTGCTACAAAGACACATTACATAGAGGATTCATGTAGGAAAGGTGAAGAACTAGGGACATTTGCACAATCAATCTAGCATGCTTACAATCAGAATATTCTATTGATTAGAAGATCAATTTTTCCTATAATTCTTTTCGTAAATTAAATTTTATTTATTTATATTTTGATACAGCAGGTTCTTATTAGTTATCTATTTCATACATATTAGTGTATATATGTCATTCCCAATCTCCAAATTCATCCCACTACCACCGCCACCCCGTGCTTTCCCCCCTTGGTGTCCATAGGTTTGTTCTTTACACTTGTGTCTCTATTTCTGCTTTGCAAACTGATTTATCTATACCATTTTTCTACATTTCACATATATGCATTAATATATGGTATTTGTTTTTCTCTTTCTGACTTACTTCACTCTGTAGGACAGTCTCTAAGTCCACCACGTCTCTGCAAATGACCCAATTTCATTCCTTTTTCTGGTTGAGTGATATTCCATTGTATATATGTACCACATCTTCTTAATCTGTTCATCTGTCGATAGGCATTTAGGTTGCTTCCATGACCTGGCTGTTGTAAATAGTGTTGCAATGAACATTGGGGTGCATGTGTCTTTTTGAATTATGGTATTCTCTGGGTGTATGCCCAGTAGTGGGATTGCTGGGTCATATGGTAATTCTATTTTTAGGTTTTTAAGGAACCTCCATACTGTTCTCCATAGTGGCTGTATCAAATTACATTCCCACCAACAGTGCAAGATGGTTCCCTTTTCTCCACACCCTCTCCAGCATTTGTTGTTTGTAGATTTTCTGATGATGCCCATTCTAACCGGTGTGAGGTGATACCTCATCGTAGTTTTGATTTGCATTTCTCTAATAATTAGTGATGTTGAGCAGCTTTTCATATGCCTCTTGGCCATCTGTATGTCTTCTTTGGAGAAATGTCTATTTAGGTCTTCTGCCCATTATTTGATTAAGTTGTTTTTTATTTTAATATTGAGCTGCATGTATTGTGTACATATTTTGGAGATTAATCCTTTGTCCTTTGATTCATTTGCAAATATTTTCTCCCATTCTGAGGGTTGTATTTTCATCTTGCTTATAGTTTCCTTTGTTGTGCAAAAGCTTTTAAGTTTAATTAGGTCCGGTTTTTAATTTTTGTTTTTATTTCCATTACTCTAGGAGGTGGGTCAAAAAAGATTTTGCTGTGATTTATGTCAAAGAGTGCTCTGCCTATGTTTTCCTGTAAGAGTTTTATAGTATCTGGTCTTACATTTAGGTCTGTAAATAAACTCAAAATCCATTTTGAGTTTACTTTTGTGTATGGTGTTAGGAAATGTTCTAATTTCATTCTTTTACATGTAGCTGTCCAGTTTTCCCAGCACACTTATTGAAAAAACTGTCTTTTCTCCATTGTATATCCTTGCCTCTTTTGTCATATATTAGTTGACCATAAGTACATGGATTTATCTTTGGGCTTTCTATCCTGTTCCATTGATCCATATTTCTGTTTTTGTGCCAGAACCATATTGTCTTGATTACTGTAGCTTTGTAGTATAGTCTGAAGTAAGGGAGTCTGATTCCTCCAATTCTGTTTTTTTTCCCCAAGATTGCTTTGGCTATTCAGGGTCTTTGGCGTCTCCATACAAATTTTAAGATATTTTTGTTCTAGTTCTGTAAAAAATGCCATTGGTAATTTGATAGGAATTGCAGAGAATCTGTAGATTGCTTTGAGTAGTATAGTCATTTTCACAATATTGCTTCTTCCAATCCAAGGACATGGTATATCTCTCCATCTGTTTGTGTCATTTTTTATTTCTTTCATCAGTGTCTTTTTTTTTCCATTTTTAAAAATAAAATCAGCTTCATTGAGGTATAATTGACAAATAAAATTGTAAGGTATTTAAAGTATACATCTTAGTGATTTAAGTTTTGTATTTTTGGATCTTGTTTAAGAAACATTTCCCCATCCTAAGACACAAAGATATTCTCCTGCTTCTTCTTCCATTAGCCTCACTGTTTTACTTGTCCATTTATATCTACCGCTATCTGAAACTTACCTTTGTACTTAGTGTAAGGTAGGGATTTAACTTAATTTTTCTTCATATTGTAAATCAGTTTTATCAACATAATTTCTAAGCAATCTATTCTTTCCTCATGAAGATGGCTTTGCCACATTTGTAATGCTGCCTTTTTTGTACATCAAGTTCTATGTATCATGGGTCTATTTTCAAGCTTTCTATCTGTTCTATTTGTTTGTGTATTTGAACCTAGGGGCAGGACAGGAATAAAGACACAGACGTAGAGGAGGGACTTGAGGACACGGGGAGGGGGAAGGGTAAACTGGGATGAAGTGAGAGAGTGACATTGACATATATACACTACCAAATGTAAAATAGCTAGTGGGAAACAGCTGCATAGCACAGGGAGATCAGTTCCGTGACTTGTGACCACCTAGAGGGGTGGGATAGGGAGGATGGGAGGAGACACAAGAGGGAGGGGATATGGGGATATATGTACATGTACAGCTGATTCACTATGTTATACAGCAGAAACTAACACAACATTGTAAAACAATTATACTCCAATAAAGATGTTCAAAAAAATCATCAGTGTCTTACAGTTTTCTGAGTACAGGGCTTTTACCTCTTTAGGTAGGTTTATTCCTAGGTATTTTATTCTTTTTGTTGCAATGGTGAATGGGATTGTTTCCTTAATTTCTCTTTCTGATCTTTCCTTGTTAGTGTATAGGAATGCAAGAGATTTCTGTGCATTAATTTTATATCCTGCAACTTTACCAAATTCATTGATTAGCTCTAGTAGTTTTCTGGTAGCATATTTAGTATTATTTATGTATAGTATCAAGTCATCTGCAAACAGTGACAGTTTTACTTCTTTTCCAATTTGTATTCCTTTTACTCTTTTTCTTCTCTGATTGCTGTGGCTAGGACTCCCAAAACTATGTTGAATAATAGTGGTGAGAGTGGACATCCTTGTCTTTTTCCTGATCTTAGAGGAAATGCTTTCAGCTTTTCACCATTGAGAATGATGTTTGCTGTGGGTTTGTCATATATGGCCTTTATTATGTTGAAGTAGAGTCCCTCTATGATGACTTTCTGGAGAGTTTTTACCAGAAATGGGTGTTGAATTTTGTCAAAAGCTTTTTCTGCATCTATTGAGATGATCATATAGGTTTTATGCTTCAATTTGTTAATACGGTGTATCACATTGATTGATTTGCATATATTGAAGAATCCTTGCATCCCTGGGATAAATCCCACTCGATCATGGTGTATGATCCTTTTAATGTGTTGTTGGATTCTGTTTGGTAGTATTTTGTTGAGGATTTTTACATCTATATTCATCAATGATATTGGTCTGTAATTTTCTTTTTTTGCAGTATCCGTGTCTGGTTTTGGTATCAGGGTGATGGTGGCCTCGTAGAATGAGTTTGGGAGTGTTCCTTCATCTGCAAATTTTTGGAAGAGTTTGAGAAAAACGGGTGTTAGCTCTTCTCTAAATGTTTGATAGAATTCACCTGTGAAGCCATCTGGTCCTGGATTTTGTTTGTTGGAAGATTTTTCATCACAGTTTCAATTTCATTGCTTGTGATTGGTCTGTTCATGTTTTCTATTTCTTCCTGGTTCAGTCTTGGAAGGTTATACCTTTCTAAAAATGTGTCCGTTTCTTCCCAGTTGTCCATTTTATTGGCATAGAGTTGCTTGTAGTAGTCTCTTATGATACTTTGTATTTCTGTGGTGTCCATTGTAACATCTCCTTTTCCATTTCTAATTTTATTGATTTGAGTCCTCTCCCTCTTTTTCTTGATGAGTCTGGTTAAAGGTTTATTGATTTTGTTGATCTTCTCAAAAAACCACCTTTTAGTTTTATTGATCTTTGCTATTGTTTTCTTTGTTTCCATTTCATTTATTTCTGCTCTGATCTTTATGATTTTTTTTCCTTCGACTAACTTTGGGTTTTGTTTGTTCTTCTTTCTCTAGTTCCTTTAGGTGTAAGATTTGATTGTTTATTTTAGATTTTTCTTGTTTCTTGAGGTAGGATTGTATTACTAGAAACTTCCCTCTTAGATCAGTTTTTGTTGCACCCCATAGGTTTTTGACCATCGTGTTTTCATTGTCATTTGTCTCTAGGTATTTTTTGATTTCATCTTTGATTTCTTCAGTGATCTCTTTGTTATTTAGTAACATATTGTTTAGCATCCATGTGTTTGTGTATTTTTATGTTTTTTAACCTGTACCTGATTTCTAATATCATAGTGTTCTGGTGGGAAAGGTGCTTGATATGACTTCAATTTTCTTAAATTTACCAAGGCTTGATTTGTGACCCAAGATGTGATCTATCCTGGAGAATGTTCCATGTGCACTTGAGAAGAAAGTGTAATCTGCTGCTTTCAGATGGAATGTCCTGTAAACATCAATTAATTCTATCTGGTCTATTGTGTTGTTTAACGCTTGTATTTCCTTATTAATTTTCTGTCTGGATGATCTGTCCATTGGTGTAAATGAAGTGTTAAAGTCCCCCACTATTATTGTATTACTGTCAATTTCCTCTTTTATAGCTGTTAGCATTTGCCGTATGTATTGAGGTGCTCCTATGTTGGGTGCATATATATATTTATAATTGTTATATCTTCTTCTTGGATTGATCCCTTGATCATTATGTAGTGTTCTTCCTTGTCTCTTGTAACATTATTTTAAAGTGTATTTTATCTGACATGTGTATTGCTACTCCAGCTGTCTTTTGATTTCCATTTGCATGAAATATTTTTCCATCCCCTCACTTTCAGTCTGAATGTGTCCTTAGGTCTGAAGTGGATCTCTTGTAGACAGCATATACATGGGTCTTGCTTTTGTATCCATTTTGTGAGCCTGTGTTTTTTGGTTGGAGCATTTAATCTATTCACTTTAAGGTAATTATTGATATGTATGTTCCTATTACCATTTTCTTAACTGTTTTCATTTTGTTTTTGTAGGACCTTTTCTTCTCTTGTGTTTCCCGCTCAGAGAAGTTCCTTTAGCATTTGTTGTAGAGCCGGTTTGATGCTGCTGAACTCTTAGCTTTTGCTTGTCTGTAAAGCTTTTGAATTCTCCATCAAATCTGAATGAGACCCTTGCTGGGTAGAGTAATCTTGGTTGTAGTTTCTTACCTTTCATCACTTTAAATTTATCATACCACTCCCTTCTGACTTGTAGAGTTTCTGCTGAGAAATCAGCTGTTAACCTTATGGGAGCTCCCTTGTATGTTATTTTTCATTTTCCCTTGTTGCTTTTAATAATTTTTCTTTGTCTTTAATTTTTGTCAGTTTGAATACTGTGTGTCTTGGCGTGTTTCTCCTTGGGCTTATCCTGCTTGGGACTCTGCACTTCCTGGACTTGGGTGGATATTTCCTTTCACATGTTAGGGAAGTTTTCATCTATAATCTCTTCAAATATATTCTCAGGTCCTTTCTCTCTCTCTTCTCCTTCTGGGACCTCTATAATGCGAATGTTGGTGCATTTAACGTTGTCCCAGAAGTCTCTTAGGCTGTCTTCATTTATTTTCATTCTTTTTTCTTTAATGTGTTCTGCAGCAGTGAATTCCACCATTCTGTCTTCCAAGTCACTTATCTGTTCTTCTACCTCAGCTATTCTGCTATTGATTCCTTCTAGTGTGTTTTTCATTTCAGTTATTGTATTGTTCATCTCTGTTTTCTCTCTAATTCTTCTAGGTGTTTGTTCTTTAATTCTTCTAGGTCTTTGTTAAACATTTCTTGCATCTTCTTGATCTTTACCTCCATCGTTTTTCCAAGGTCCTGGGTCAGCTTCACTATCATTATTCTGAATTATTTTTCTGGAAGTTTGCCTATCTCCACTTCATTTAGTTGTTTTTCTGGGGTTTTATCTTGTTCCTTCATCTCATACATAGCTCTCTGCCTTTTCACCTTGTCTCTTTCTGTGAATTGGTTTTCATTCCACAGGCTGCAGGACTATAGTTCTTCTTGCTTCTGCTGTCTGCCCTCTTGTGGATGAGACTATCTAAGAGGCTTGTGCCTTTTCTATAATTACAAATTTGCAAAATTTTAACTTTATTCAGCTCAAGAACTCAAAGGTAATTAAAGTAAACATCACACTTCATTTAAAAAAAGTCATACTTTCCCTAATGAAAAGTTAAAACCACATTATTGGACTCCTTTCAATTTAATAAACTACACATAATGTAAAGCTAAAATAGTACCACTATGGTTTTCTGTCAGCTATTTTTGTCAATACCATTGAATCCATTTAAATAAAGCATATTAAATTGGTTGTATAAAAAATCTTTAAATAGAAAGAAAATACGGAATAAAAGGGAAACTAGTTTACAACTTAGAAATTCCCTAATTTGTTCTTTTTTGGAGGGGGTAATTTCATGAAGTTATACATGTACATATTTTAAAGAGTAAAATATGAGACAGTTTTCCAATGTTTGAAACAGCAATTCCCTACATCCCTGCAGTCACTGTCTTCTTCCAACAGGCAAATATTTGCATCTTTTTACATCTATTCTTTTTGTTTAGACATCCACATTGCTCAAAATTCCATGCTAATATTGCCTTCTTTTTAATTTTCAGTCTTGGGTGTTGTCTGTTGTTTTCCTATTAGGGAAAGTGATGGATCGTGCATGATCTCTCCTGAATCTTCCTGTTCCCTTATCCCCCAACAAAGACAATTTTCCCCCTCTTCCCATCCTCTTAGGATGTTTATATCCCAATTTGGATTAGTACAATATGCAATTATTATTATAGGAATGCTCTCTGCAGATCCTCCCTGTAATATACTTTAATTACTTTCCATGTCTTGTGAACTTATTGTTTTGTTTGTAATTAATAATCATCTGTTTCATTTGTTTCTTTAATTCTCTCTGTATTTTTTTAG
The DNA here is from genome assembly GCF_008692025.1 of Phocoena sinus. Taxonomy (NCBI): domain Eukaryota; kingdom Metazoa; phylum Chordata; class Mammalia; order Artiodactyla; family Phocoenidae; genus Phocoena; species Phocoena sinus. The sequence goes on from NC_045777.1 coordinate 36,781,815, forward strand.
TAATGCAACCTCAAATTCTCCAATTTATTTATCTCTCCTTTTAATTATTCAGATATGTCATTATCCAATAATTTCATCTTTTCAAATAAGTTTTTCCCAAAACCCTGCATCATGCTTTCATCAGGAGAGTTGCCTTGTGCCTGGCAAATCAACATCCTTCTGATGATTCTCTTTATCTCTTCGCTAAGTTGGGTTCTCTGTTTTTAAACCCTCTATCTTTTTTTTTTTTTGGTTTCTTTATTTCTTTGGCCGTGCACATCCTCCAAAATGTTCCTGACGCAAATTTTTGGACACCTTGACTGTCTGAAAATATTCTAACCTCACATTAAGTGACAGGTTGCTAAGGTATAGAATTTTATTTGAAAATAAATTTCCTTTGAAATTATGAAGGCAAGTCTGTGTTGTCTACAGCATCTAGTGTTATCTATAGCTGTCTAGTGTTGGCCATGAGAAGTTCAAGACCATTATCAACTTTTATTCTTTAATTGTGACTATTTTTTTCTCTTGTCGAATCTTCTCTTTGTCCCCATGCATTTTACATTTCTCCAGTGTCTTGGCATAGTAGTATTCTCATCCACTGTGCTTAGCCCTTGTTGGTTTCTTTCAATCTGGAAATTTATATCCCTTTATTCTGGGGGGTTTCTTGAATTATGATTTCCTCCTCTCTTTCTCTGATATCTCTGTCTGAAATTCCAACTTTTTTTTTCTTTTTTCTTTTTTTTGGTCTTTTAGACCTCCTGGACTGGTACTCTACCTTTCCTTTTCTTTTTTTCTCTTACTTTCCATCTCTGCCATTTTATTCTTCCTTTTGTGCAGATATTCTCAACTTTATTTTCCATGACTTCCATGGAGTTTTTGTGTCTGTTCTCATGTTTCAATTTCTAAGAGCTCTTTTTATTATCTGAACATTCCTTTCTATAATATTCTGTTCTTTTATTCAAGAATGCAATATCTTCCTTTAGGATTATGAAGATATTAATGTAGATGCTTTTTAAATTTCTTCTCCTTGCATAATGTTTCCTTCTAAGTAGTTTTTTCCCCCCTTGTTTATTTTGGCCTTAATCTTTCATGCTAAATGTATCCCCACTGTCTAGTGATCCTAGGCTGTCTGCTTATATTTACACTTAGGACCCTGAAACGCTGATTGGATGCGTTGGAGCCAGTGGGTGGGCTTTGTCAACTCTGGGCTTTACTGTAGAGGCATCTAAGGGAGCTCTCTGGAATCCTAAATGTCAGAGTCTTTAGCTCTTTCTTCTTGGACAGGTCAGTTTCCCCAGAGAAAAACTTTTAATTTCCTGGCTGGAAGACAGGTCTTGCTACCCACACTCTGGGAACTAACTGGGAAGAGAGGGCTGGGGGTCTCAGAGTTAAGTATGCAAATATAGTCTCACCCTTAAGCCTGGAAGGGTAACCAGTAATCATGCTTTGCTCAGGACTGAGGTATTTTCTGTAATGCAGGATTCTGTGTGTTAAAATCAGTACGGGACAGTCGACCACTTTAGCCTGGGCAACATTCTTTAAAGGATCCTATTCTGGCCATTCTTTGGAGTGTCCTTCCCCAAGGTCAAGGGGACCTGTCCGTCATTTCTAGACTATGCTTCAGAATTCTTGTCCACATGACCTCAATCCTGCTTCCAGGAACCATGTGGGTCTCTTCTCTCATTCTGTCCTTTTTAGGGTGAATAATTTCACCCACAGTGTATGGGCCCCCTGAAACCAAGGGATGGCCAAGGAGTTTAACAGAGCTTCAACAGAGGACTGAGTCTCCACACACTCTCATTTCAGGGCCCTGCCAGTAAGGCAGGGAAATAGAGTGAGAAGAGAGGTGAGGGTAGGCCAGGAGCCATGGTCCCCCTGGGCACTCTTGCTTTGGGCTCTGCAAATGCCAGGTGCGAGCCTGAACCTTGCTCTTTTCACTGTGATATCTACTCTACTCTCAGCTGTGCCTAGACCCCTCCAGTCCAGAGACCTCTCAATTACCCTCTCCCATGACTATATTTGCATTTTACCAGGCTGCAAAAGGGCAATTGCCCAGATATATGGAGTGACAGTAGGATCTTGTAATCAAACCTCCTTGAGAGACTTCCAACCAAACTGTCTTGGTGCCATCTTCACTCCCACTCCAGGAAAACCCTACACTACCAATTCCTGAATCTGTTGGAGGTCTATGGGGTATTAACTGGATTGCATCTTCTCTTTCCCTACTTCAGGCTTGTAATTTAAATTTCTTTTGTTTGAGAAGTCAGGGTCCTTCCATCCATCCATTTTCCATCTTCCAACGTCTGGTGGTATAGTTGCCACTTCAGTCTTTATATTAGTAGGTCTTATTTTTTAAATTGCTAGTTAAATTACTGCTGTGCTAATAGAATTTACAGAGGGAAAAAAGCAAATATGTATGTTCAAACATGCAGCGCTATTGGAAGTTAAAATGCCAAAATATTTCCAGCAATGTAGTAAAGAGGAAGAAAAAGAATAAATTTGGGGGTAAGGATGTGGGTGAGAAACTGGGAGAGAAACAGTAAAGGTCTATTTGATCCACTAATGAAACAACATCATGAAATTACATGAGATAACATCTACCAGTTTGTTTGCCATCAAATATGTTATATCAGGCAAAAGTACAGCTGTTCTGGTTGGGCTGAGTAAGCAAAGGGAATTGAATTTCTTTCCAAGACATTATTTCTGACCTCTGCTAGTGATATAAGCTATAGTGATTGTGCTACTTTATATATAGACAGAGGACAAAAGAAACTACAAGCTCTCAAATGGTTACATACATACATGTAAAAAAAATTTTTTTTAACAAATAAAAGTTTTGGGCAGGGTATCACAAAAACAAACCTGTAACCTCAATACAGCGTCAGATTTTAGTGATGCTGCACTTCCAGGGTGGTGAAGGCTGTTGCAGCATGTGCAAAGATAGAATATTATAAACTGGAAGAAAGGGGCTCTCTGCTGAGGAGTACAGTCCCCCATGCACTCAGTACAGCTCCCCATGCACTCAGTACAGCCCCCCATACACTCAGTACAGCCCACCATGCACTCAGTACAGCCCACCATGCACTCAGTACACACAGCACCCCATGCAGTCAGAACAGCCTCACCATGCACTCAGGACAGCCCACTATCTACGCTGTACAGGCCCCTAGGCATTCAGGAAGCACAACCCACATGCACTAAGAACAGCCTCACCATGCACCCTGTACAGCCACCCATGCACTCAGTACAGCCCCCCATGAATTCAGAAAAGCCTAACCATGCACTAAGTACAGCCCCCCATGCACACACAGTACAAGCACACAGTACATCCCCCATGCACTCAGAAAACACAGCCTCCAATGCACTCAGTACACACAGTCCCCCATGCACTCAAAACAGCCTCACCATGCACTTAGTACAGCCCCCCGTGCACTCAGTACAGGACCGCATGCATTCACTACATACAGCTCCCCATGCACCCAGAACAGCCCCCCATGCACTGAGTACATCCAGTCATGCACTCAGTACAAAAGGACCCCCATGCACTCAGTACAGCCCCTCATGCACTCAGTACACACAGACACTCATGAACTCAGAACAGCCTCACCATGCACTCATTACAGCCCGCATGCACTCAGAGCAGCCCACCATGCACTAAGTACAGGCAACAATGCACTCAGAACACAAAGCCCCCAATGCACTCCAACAGTTCCCTATGCACTCAGTACAGCAAGCCATGCACACATTAGAGCCCCCCATGCTCTCAGTAAAGCCACCCATGCACTCAGTACAGGCCCCCATGAACTCAGTACAGCACCCCACACGCTCAGTGCTGTCCCACTTGCACTCAGTACACTCAGGCCCCTATGAACTCAGTACAGCGCACACCGAACACAGTACAGCTGCCCATGAACTCTGTACACATGGCACACAATGCATGCAGAAATGCCTCACCATGCACTCAGTACAGGCCCCCATGCACACAATACACACAGCCACCCATTCAATCAGTACAGCCCCCCATGCACTTAGTACACACAGCCACCCATGGACTCAGAACAGGCTGACCTTGCCCTCAGTACAGCCCACAATGCACTCACTTCAGCCCCCCAATCACTCAGTACAGCCCCACATGCACTCAGTACAGCCAACCATGCATTCAGTAGAGCCTCCCATACACTCAGTACAGCCTCCATGCACTCAGTTCGGCCCACATGCACTCAGTACATTCCTGCATGCATTCAGTACAGGGCCGCATGCCCTCAGTACACACAGCGCCCCATGCACTCAGAACAGCCTCACTACGCTTCAGGACAGCCCCCGTTCTACTCAGTACAGGCCCCTATGCACTCATACACACAGTCCCCTGTGCACTCAGAACAGCCCTACCCTGCACTCAGTACAGCCCCCCATGCATACAATACATCCCCCATGCACTCAGTACACACAGCCTCCAATGCAAGCAGTACATACCGTCCCCCATGCACTCAAAATTTCCTCACCATGCACTCAGTACAGCCACCCATGCACTCTGAACAGTCCCGCATGCACTCAGCATTTCCAGCCATGCACTCAGTACACAAAGGCCCCCATGAACTCAGTATAGCCCCTCATGCACTCAGTGCTTGCAATCCCCATGCACACACTACAGACCCCTATGAACACATTACAGCCCACATGCACTCAGGACACACAGCCCCCCATGAACTTAACACAGCCTCACCATGCACTCAGTACATTCCCCCAAACACTCAGCACACACACCCCCCATGCACCCAATACAGCCCACCATGCACTCAGTTCAGCCCCCATGCAATCAGTACATTCCCACATGCACTCAGCACTCACAGCCCCCCATGCACTCAGAACAGCCTCACCATGCACTAAGTACAACCTCCCATGCACTGAGTACACACAGCCCCCCATGCACTCAGAACAGCCTCACTATGCCTCAGGACAGCCCCCGTTCTACTCAGTACAGGCCCCTATGCATTCAGTACACACAGTCCCGCATGCACTAAGAAGAGCCTCACCATGCACTCAGTACAGCCCCGCAGGCACACAGTACAGTCGCCCATGCACTCTGAACAGTCCTGCATGCACTCAGTGCAGCCACCATGCACTCAGAACACAAAGCCCCCCATGCACTCAGTACACTCAGCCCCCAATGCAGTCATAACAGCCTCACCATGTACTCAATACAGCACCCCATGAACTCACTATACAAAGACCCCCATGCACTCAGTACAGCCCCAATTAACTCATACAAACTGCACCTAATGCACTCAGAACAGTCTCACCATGCACTCAGTACAGCCCACCATGCAATCAGAACAGCCTCACCATGCACTCAGTACAGCCCCCATGCACTCAGTACACACAGCCCACCATGCACTCAGAACAGCCTCACCATGCACTCAGTACAGCCCCCCATGCACTCAGCTCAGCACCTCACGCACTCAGTTCAGCACCACATGAACTCAATACAGCCCCCCAAGAACTCTGTACACACATCCTACAAGGCACTCAGTACAGCCACCCATGCACTCAGTAGATCCCGCCACGCACACAGAACAGCCCCACAAGACCTCAGTACAGCACCCCATACACTCAGTACACACAGCCCACCATGCACTCATAATGGCCTCACCATGCTCTCAGAAGAGCTTCACCATGCACTCAGTACAGCCCCGCATGCACTCAGTACAGCCGCCATGCACTCAATACAGCCCCCCATTCATTCAGTACCCAGAGTCTCACTCAGTAAACACAGCCCATCATGCACTCCAAGAGCCTCACCATGCACTCAGTAAAGCCCCCCATGCAATCGGTACAGCCCCACACACACACAGTACTGCCCCCCCATATGGCAAATACACACAGGCCCCCAAACACTGAGTACACACAGCTCCCGATGCACTCAACACAGTCCCCCATGCAATCAGAACAGCCTCACCATGCACTCAGTACATCCCATTCTTTTCGCATGAAGGTAGTTCCTGGACAGACAGAGCAGTGTGTGTTGCTGTCAAGGCCAGACCAAAACCCACGTTAGCTCAGGGAAAATGCTCTACCTTTGCTATGTGCCTAATAGGGACCCATGGAAAGCCTGATTTCAATGAAATCTTTAGTAATACCCCTCACGTTTACTTGCAAGAAAATTGAAGGCCCGAGAGGTTACATCATTTACCCACAGCCCACAGTGGCTAGTCAACGGTGGAACTGGGAATCCCATCCAATTCTGTCTAGTTCTCTAAACCACATATCAGTATCATGAATCTGGGCGGATGCAAGGACTTCTACATACGGTTGTTATTATGGTTTCCCAAGCAGCAAGGTGAGGAGTCTTTGGATACAGCTTTTCTTCACCAGGGCACAGGTGCCCTGGGCAACATGGTCTAGGTAGTAGAGGGTGTCTGGCAGGTGCACCTTCTTTAGTGGGGCGCAGTTGGCTTCCCTTCCACGTGGGATCCCACTCACTTTCAGATTTCAGATCTTCTGTCCACGGATGATGGACACACCGTTTAGTGTATTGACATCTCCTGGTTCTTGGCATTCTACACTTTTATGGTTATTGTTCTAATTGTGGAATGGGTGTATTTGTTTCATATTAAGGACGTCAGCCAATTGAGATCATATAGGGACATATAGCAAGAGATGGAAATCCTCTTTCTGGGTTTAGGGTTTATTTTTAGTCATTTTGAACTACTTTTACTCCAATTCTTCCTCCCCACCCCCCCAAAAGAAACCCTCACTTGGTTAGGTTTTCTCAGACGAAGCTCATAGAAGTTATCTTAAGTTCTGGAAGACTTAATAACATATTGAGATAAAATGTCCATTGTCATACTGTCATCTCAGCTGTTCACATAGGCAGTAAGAAGCGTATAAGAGCACAGCTCAGGGACTGCCACCAGATAAGGCAGTTCTCCAGAGGGGAGGATGACTGTGAGCTGTTTGCAGGTGACACTGGCAATGGAGGGCGATGGGTCCAAAGGGGACCAGGGCATGGACACCAGCAGTATCCCCCACAGCCCCCCACAGTGCACAGTCACCAGCTTGATTCAGTGGCTCGCTCAGTCTCTGCTTCTCTCTGATGGTCTTTCTCATCTGCTCCCACCTCCAAATAATTGACCTCATTTTTATATTTGATTTTTTAATTTTAGAAATGAAATTTATCAAATATGACATTAAAAATAGGAAAACTCCCATATGACCACTATCCAGAATTAGCAATGGTTAATAACTTGCTTGTATTTGCTTTCAGAAACAAATAAAACATTAGAAACATAATCCCTTTCAATTAGAAATCCCCTGAGTCCCATTCCCTCAGCCCCTCCCCAAAGGTAACAACAGTCAGTGGTGGTTTTCTTTCCACTCCATGTTTTATACCCTGAACAATAACTAATATAGAATATATGTGTGTTTTATTTACATACATGATGTCAAGGTGCATATTTCCTTTTTAACTTTAAATTATATATTGGTGATATAGACATTTGATTGGTATATATTTATACATTTACGCACATACATGAAATGGTCATCCCTTTTTGGCTCCTGTGTAGTATTTTGTCATATAAATATGCCTGCCACATTTTGTTTATTCCCTCATTAGTAGACATTTAGATTGCTTTAATTTTTCTGTTAATACAAAAATATTGTAATAAGCACTCTCATAACATCTGCTTATGCAAATATGCAAGCTGGTGTGAATTCTGGAAAGTGGAATTCTTGAGTCAAATGTCAAGCACTTTTTCAATTTATGCTGCCAAATTGGTCTCTGAAATGCATTGTGCACCTGCACCTACCATTTGACATTCTCAGGGTAATGCTTTTTTTCAGTACTTTGCCAAGACTTTGTTTTGGCAGACATTTTTTTCTCTCCCATCCGATGGATGAAAATGGCATTTCTTTGCTTTTTTTTTTTTATCTCCCTGAAAATAATTAGATTTTCCTTCCAAGTGTTGATTGGCCATTTGAGTTTCCTTTTCTGCTTTTTTCTTAATTTATAGGATGTTTGCTCATTTACTCACTCATGGATCATTTATTACAACTGGGCTGTCTTCTAAGCACTGCCGGTGAATAAGTGGTAAATAAGACAGACAAAGACTTCAGTTCCCTTGGAATTTGTACTCCAGGGGAACTGGGGGAGGCAAGAAAGAAATAATAAAGGAACGAAGAAATTTCAGATAACCCCCACGAAAATTCCGAACAGTAAAGAAAATAAACACTTGATGTGATAGTAACAGAAAAAGAGCAGTAATTTATAGTGGGTGATCTAGGACAGACTCCCTGGGAAGGGAACATTTCAGTGGAGATTTGGATGAAAAGAAGGAGCAAGCCATGTACAAATTGTGGGTGAAGATTTGGGTAGAGGAAACAGCAAGTGCAAATGCCCTGAGAATACAAGTGTGGTGTGTTCTAAGGCTGAAATGAAAGCCTGGGTGGTTGCATCCCAGTAAGAAAAAGGAAAGGGACTAACAGATGTTATCTGAGAGGTAGATGATACAAGGACTTTTAGTTCATGCTGAGACTTTGCCATCAAGGGTAATGTAAGTATTTAGAGGGTGCAGGGGAGTGATGTAATCTGATTTACTTGCTAGAAATGTCACTGTAGCTATTGGGTAGAAAATGAATTGGAATGAAGAAGTAGGGAGAACAGTTAAGAGGCCATTGAACCATCCAAATTAGAGATGATGCAGGCTTGGACTAAAGTGTTAGCGGTGGAGATAAGGAGAGATGAGCAGATTCAGGATATAGTTTGCAGAAGGAGGTGACAGGACTTTGATAGATCAGATAAGGAGTGGAAGTTGAGAGAACTAGAATAATCAAAAATGGTTCCTTGGGTTTCCCTGGTGGCGCAGTGGTTAAGAATCCACCCGCCAATGCAGGGGACACAGGTTCGAGCCCTGGTCTGGGAAGATCCCACATGCCATGCAGAACAACTAAGCCCGTGCACCACAACTACTGAGCCTGTGTGCTAAAACTACTGAAGCCTGCATGCCTAGAGCCCGTACTCCGCAACAAGAGAAGCCACCGCAATGAGAAGCCCGTGCACTGCAACGAAGAGTAGTCCCCACTCACCACAACTAGAGAAAGCCTGCGTGCAGCAACGAAGGCCCATTGCAGCCCAAAATAAGTAAATAATAAAATAAATTTATTTTAAAAAACGTTAAGAAAACAAAAACAAAAAACAGTTCCTTTGGGTTTGAACAACTGGGTAAGTTGTAAATCCATTTATTGAGATGCCAAGACCAGAAGAAGTGGGAGTGGGAATAATTTGTGCTAAATGAAAACCTCTGACAGCTGAATGTCTTGACAGTAATGCCAGTGGCAGGATACAGAGGGCCCTGGAGACCTCAAATTTCGTTCATCAGGGTGATGTTTCAGAGGAAGTTATGGATCAGGGGGTTAGCAACTGTATCAGTCAAGATCCTGCTAGGAAACAGAACACAATACAGATCGTTCAAGGGTCTCGAATGTAAACACTATTTACAGAGGCGTGGGAGGGGTTACAGGAGCCCACAGGGAGGTTACAGCATCCAGGGGACTAGCATTGTCAGGAAGCTATTTCCACCTCGGGCCTGAAGGAGCAAAGAAAGGAAGTAGTGTTAATGGAGCCTAACGAGAGTGGAATCTTTTGGCAACCACTGCCACAAACGTGGAAGAGCCAGGAGAGCGCCAGAGAAACGAATAACCTGACCTCTCTTTCTCCTCCCACCATCCTATGTCCTACTGCTCTCTCCCAAATCCAACCAGAAAACAGACAACAGTGGTGTCTGGGCCAGGAAGCCCATAGGAATTAGTGTTCCTCTCCCCCAGGGAATAGAGAAGGACAAAGAAAGGCAGAAAATGGATCCGGTTGGGGAAAAGAAGGGGTAAATGGCGAATAATCTGCAAAGCAACATATAGAATTTTTCCTGTGACACATGGGTAAGTCACTCCAATGTCCCTTTCCATGCTGGCTTTGAGGGCACAATATTTGGCAAAATAATCTTTCCTCTACTCATCCCCCATCCTCTTCCTCCCACTCATATTTATGAAACTCTAGGATGTCACTACTTCCCCTATTTCAGTAAGTAAATGAAGAATGATTTTGTTCAAAATGTAGACTCCATATGATGCCTCTTCATGTCCAACTTTCTACCTAGAATCGACATGGTGATACCCTTGACCTTCTTAAGAGCCTTCCATGACTCCACACCATTTAATGGAGAAAATCCTACTTTTTTTTTTCCTTGCATTCAAAGTCACCACCCACAATTTGGCTTTAGCCATCATCCCTAGATCGTTCTCCTACTATTTCTCAAAAAGGACCCCAGATGGTGGTCAGTCTGAACACGGTCTTGTACATTCCCCGCCTTTATGCCTATGCTGTTGCCCATGTCCACTTGTAAAATTTCTTTCTTGCTTTTTAAGGACCAAATGAAATGTCAGTTAGTCTGATGGACCTACTATCCTCAGTGTCACTAGGCGGGAGCCTTGCCTCCAACTGCTCTGTTCTGTGTGCCATATGATCTGTCACTAGTAGGTCAAAATCATGAGGGTTGGGTGAAGGGCAGTTCACATGTATTATCTCATTTACTCCAAGCTAAAAGTCCAATGGAATCAGAACTATCCTGATAAGAAAACTGAGGCTTGGAAGAGCATGGTGTTTATTATATGTGGATTACATGTCCTCTCACACTGGGGTGCTATAATATCCTCCCATTTTTCAGAGGAGGAACAGAAACTCTGCGAGATCAAGTAACTTTCTCAAGAGCTAGTAAGACAGAGGCTGGATTGAAACTCAGCTCTCTATCCTCAGGCTCCACACCTTGGTTCTTCACAACAGAAGAAAAAAGACAACTATGGGTAGCCCTCTCTGGCCCGAGAACAGTGTTGGGGGCTTTCATGTAAGATTATCTCACTTCATCCTAACCAGAACCCTGGGTGCAAAGGAATGTTCAATGAGGAGGGAAAGCAGAGCACACAGGAAGGACCCAGACGGTATCAGAGTGGCTGCTGGCTTCAGGCTAAGACCCTCCTCTTCTCTCTCCCTCCATTAATTTGACCTGTTGATTGAATCACATTATGAAAGATGCAGTTGGAGAGTTATAAAGAAAAAACTGTCTACTTTATAGAGTTTCTAAGTGATGGTCTTGATAGGCTTGGTAGTGGCAGCTCCCAGGAGAGAGAGAAAAGCAGATACATTCTGGCTGGTGAAAAACAGAACAAAACAAAACACAAGCTCCTCCTTTGTGGCCACCATCTTGCCCGTTAATTCTCAATGTATATTTACCACTTAATCCCTTGTCACAGGTTATAAAAGTTGAAAAGTGGTTCATATGGTTTCTTATCCTAACATGTACCTTAAAATACAGTGGGTTACTCAAGCATATTTGGTGAGAAAACAAATATCCAGATTTCCTTGCCCCTTCATCTAATCTGATTCACACACACACACCCATACACACACACTCACACACCCAGGTTGGTGCTGACTTGCCTCTTTAGTCCCACTAATATTTACTTTGCAATACCTGAATCTTGCCCCACTCATATTTCACCTCTCTAGTGGCCAAGTAAGTAATCCGAGATTCACCGTCATTTTCTAAATAGACAACCAGATTACATAATCTTAAAATAATACCTAACCTCATTGCTATTTCCTTGTACTTACAAATAATCTATTGCAAATTCCTATTCAATTATAATATAGCATCCCCTACTGTTTTAGTCAGAGTCCTAGCAGGAATCAGCATGTTATTCAGATGATTCAAGGAAGAGACTATTTACAGAGGTATGGGCAGTATTAAAAAAAAACAGTGAGGAAGGATGAGGCATGCAGAGATTGGCAATGGTAAGAAGCTGCTATCACTCACAGGTTTGAAAGGATACAGGGCAGTGGTGATGCTACTGATGCAGCCGTGGTTGATGGGCTTCCAGGTGGATGCTATAATTATTGATGGATTCAGCCATTTCCAGAACTGAAAAACCAAAGCCATCAGGGAGTAGGAAAGAAGTGCTCTGAGCTCTTTTCTCACTGTGATCTCTGGCAGAGTGTTCCATTGGCCAAATCCAAAAGGGCACCAAATGACAAGAGAAGCAGCTAATGCAACCAGAATGATCAGGCCCCTGGGGCGCAGAGCAGAGGAGAGAGGCTGAGAATGGATGGGGAGAAAGAAAATAACATCCACCTTCTTAATACCATAGATCTCTACCACCAACAGTGGCCCCATTTTAGCATAATCCTATCTCCCATGGTCTTCACTGATTGATGCATTCATTCAACATGGATTCATTGACTGCCTTATTGAATTATGGGAAACATAAAGCAATTTGAATATAAGAATAAATTTTACTCATAAGGAACACATGATCTAGATACGTGAGCAGACATACCTGGTAAAACATTCCTTGGAACCATTTCCTTAACTCTCTTGTATTCTGCAGTGAGCCCTCTAACATAAAGCCCTCTAACATATTTTATAAAAATATGTCAATATTATCATGTCCTAGTAATTTGTATCTGAACTTTATTGTGGATCACATTTTAATCAGTGATGAAACCCTGTATTTCTGGCACATTTTAGGTAGTTTAGTGTTGAATCTGTTGATCTTGGAAACCTTCAAATAACAAGTAAGTTTGCAGACATTTGAGGGCAAAATTTCCAGGACCTTGACAATTCCTTGTTAGCCTATATACTTAAAACTCTATCATTATGTTGAGTTGGTATACTCCAGAGACAAGCCCTCCTAGACTGCTCCAGCTTGGCTCGCCACAGAAAAGCCTTCATTAAATTTGATTTAGTAAGTTGGGTTTAATTAAAGGTCAGTATGAAAAATGACCATGTGCAACATGTTACTGCTTATTCTACAAAACTACATTTATAGATGACACGTATTATATTCTGTGATATTCCTCATATAAGAATTCATACAAGCTCCTCCTAAAAGAGGTTTTCTGAAAATGTGACCTCCAGTTTTGTTTCTGTATTCACCATAGTTGCTAAAACACCTGTAATAAATCAGATTTCTAGAACATTTTTAACATAAAATGGTTCCTCTGTTCTTTTCAATATTTACTCATAATGACCTATTTTGATCTTTGAAAAATATGTCACCTCAAATTCTTTTTAGAAAAAGTGGAATATAAATTAAGAATTCGAGTTAAAAAAAGAGTATTATTTATTACTAGGTAGCTAATGAAGCCAAACAGCAAAAGAATAATAAAATAACCATATAAAATATATGTATATATGTGCACACACACACAAAGATATATGTGTGCTGGAGTGTGTTGTGTATCTATACACACACACACACATAGCGTACAATGTACTGCAAAGGGAGAAGTGTGAAGTGAGTGATAAAGATAATTCGTAAAATGAATCATGGGAGGAAAACCACAATGTGCTAAAGAAGGCAGTTAGGGCTTCATTTATTAGTTTATTAATTCCACAAACATTTATTAGGCTGCTTCTATGTGCTAGACATTGGGCTAGATGATACAAAGTTGCATTAAGCAATAGCTCTGTCCTCAAGGAGCTTTCAGTCCAGTGGGGCAGGAGGGTATGGTGGGTAGCTGAGTACATTTATTATAGGACTGTGTTATAAGAGGACACTCTGGATGCTAACAAGAGTCCAAATTTGGTAGTCAAAGCATGGGAGGAATTTGGAAAGGCAGAAATTCCATATCATAGAACAGTCACCATCTAAACAACGATGGAGACCAGGAGAATGCAGGGTAGGTGTGAAGGCATCATGCATGCTAATCTATCTAGAATCAAGTGTTCATAGAAAAGCCTGAATAGGTATTTTACTCCAGTAAGAACTCTATACCCTATGCTTGATACTCTGTTTTCCCTGTCAACTTTCATATGATTATTACAAGATACTTCTTAGCACGAGCACTGTGGTAGATTAATTGCAAAATGGCCCCAATTTTTCACTCTGCCTATATCCTCACCCTTTGCAATGTGAGCTTGTAGCTCCTCCCATTGGAGGTGGAATCTATTTCTTCCCCACCTTGAATCTGAGCCTGACCTTGTACTTGTTTGGATCAATATAATGTAGAGGAAGTGATGGCCTGCCAGATCTGAGCCTCAGGAGAACTTGTGAATTTTTCCTCTCTTTTGGAACCCTGCCTTTGTCATAAGAACAAATCCAAGCTAGCCTGCTGGAGGATGAGAGGCCATGAGAAGCAGCGAAAAGTCATCCCAGCCAAGATCTCAGGTGTATCAGAGCACAGCAACCATCAGTACCCTACCCAGCAGACCAGCAGTGGGCTGAGATGAATGCGGGAGCCCCCCCTAAGCCCAGCTCAGATCAGCAAAACCACCCAGAAGACTCATGAGAAATGAGAAACGGCTGATGTTTTGTATCACTAGGTATTGAGGTATTTTATTAGGAAACAATAGCTAACTGAAGGATTAAGAGGAAAAAATGAATCAAAAAAATAGATAATCAGTAAGGACCTACTGCATAGCACAGGGAACTCTACTCAATATTCTGTAATAACCTATATGGGAAAAGAATCTGAAAAAGAATGGATATATGTATATGTATAATTGAACCACTTTGCTGTACACCTGAAACTAACACAACATTGTAAATCAACTATACCCCAATATAAAATAAAAATAAAATTAAAAATGAATCAAGATATTAGAGAAACAGAAGGGAAAATGGGAATAAAATGCTCTCGTAATGTCAGAGACTTCTACTCTCAGCTCTATTGCTAACTGGCTGGTGCCCTGGAGCGATTTATGTAAACTCTTTGGACTTTGGTTTTCATATCTGTGGTTTAGATAAGATAAGGGTATTTCTGATTAGTAAAGGAATAGTAAAAGCATTTTTATTTTTTTCCTCTCTCTTGAAACACACCAGAAAAGGAAGAATGATAAACAGAAGGGACAATATTCCATCTATAAAGAGAAAAGAGTACCCAAAAGAATTGAAAACATGTGCACACCAGTTTGCATATGAATGTTCATAGCATCATTATCCATAATAGCTAAAAAATGGAAACAATTCAAGTATTGATCAGAAGATGAGTGGATGAATAAAACGTATCCACACAATGAAGTATCATTTGGCAATAAAAATAAGGTACTCATACGTGCTACAACATGGATGATCCTTGAAAACATCATTCTAAGTGACATAAACCATAAGTGACATAAAATACAGCATACTGTATGATTCCATTTTTATGAAATGCTCAGAATAAACAAATCCATAGAGACAGTAGCCTAGCGGTTTTCAGGGACTATGGGTGGAGGAAATGGGGGATGACTGCTAATAGGTATAAAGTTTCTTTTTGAAATCGTAAAATGTTTTGGAATTAGCGGTGATGGTTATAAAACATCATGTACATACAAAAAAAATACTGAATTTTACACTTTTAAAGGGTGAATTTTATGATATGAATTGCATCTCTATTTTTAAAAATAAAACAAACAAAGAAGAAAGGAGCTATGATCTCAAACCTTAGACTATGATATATAGTTGCCCCAAACTGAATTCTGCACTAAAATGACTGTGCATTATCACAGCTGCAAAACAAGTTACAGGAAGTCTGGTGGCAGTACTAATGGAGGACAGACACAGAGATTGTCAATTCCAAATAAGAACTTAGGTTTTAGGAATTTAGTTGTGAACCATACCAACTTCTTAAAGCCCAGAAATGCAGACATACATGTGAGGCACAAAGAAAAACATGTTAAGAGGAAGAGGTAGATTTGATTAGAACCACAGCCTGTCCCAGAACATTCTTTCCCTATTTCCCTACAATATCATCTATCACATAGCTGTCCCTATTCAAAATAAGTATTAATTAGGTAGCAGCTTGAGACCTGTTGTCAGAAAGGAAGTCATTTCTATAGGACTCTCTCCTGTGTTCTGTTGACCACGCACTTCTTTCGTTGTTTCGGCTGTAACCAACTCTATTCCCTATCATGGTTCCCTACCGTCACAGTTTTGTAGACATCCTCTTTGTTAGCAGAATCTTCTGGAAGTATCCTTTTTTGAATATTCTATTTCGTTGCTGTTGAGACATTGATTAATACAGTGAAGTAGTTTGGATAAATTTTCTTATATCTATTTTAAAACTGTCATAAGTTATATGATTCTAGGCCTAAGGGTCATTTTTCTATGTTGCCTTGCCTCCTAGTCTAGGGTTAAATTTGATTCGGAGCTTATAGTTTACAGAAGAAACAGTTGAAGCCCCTGCTCATGACTTTTGGTAAAAAATAAAAACCCTCTAATTAATCACCGGGGTTGAAGGGATTCTTTTTCTAACTAGTCTGGTTAAAATTAGAAATCAGCTTGCTATGGATTAAACAATTGGCTTGATATTATTCTTTAAATCTAACTGACTGATAATATACTAGATTATATCTAGATATGCAAGAAAGGGTATGAACCAGGACCCTTTGAGTGAAGAGGAAGAGGAAAGAGGAGGAAGGCCTAGGGTCTGAGGGCAGACTTGAGACAACCCTGCAGTGGAAAGCAGAAGGCTGCTACTCAGGGACCATATGAAGGCAAAGGACACAGGGCAGGACTGACAGGAGAGGCAAGTATGGGATGCAGACAGATAAGGGTGATGAGCATCAACGACTAACAACATGTTACACAGCATTTGCCAAGAGCTCACCTTATTATGAAGGTAGAGCTAATGACAAATGGCACACTGTGAAAACATACTTCAGAGCCCCACCCAGATGCCTCAGATGAGCCAGTGTGCCCATCTTATTTGCTATGAATATTAGATGTTAATGGCTACTAGCTACTCCTGTAGACAATTGCCCAGCATGTATAAGGAATGCCTTGCCAAGGAAGTTTATATCTTTCCCCTAAGCAACCAGAGACAAACTTAGAATCACTGATTGACTGATAGAGAAATTCAAATCTGTGATGCAGCTTATATTCCAGAGTTCACCTGTGGATTTGGGCAGAGGCTAGCTCTTACCTAAGAACACATCCTTGCTATCCTGCTTTATCTCCTTCGTTGCAGGCTTTTTCCTGAAGAGTGTGCCCTCAGTCCTTCATATATACATGGATCTCTCTCTCAGGCTCTGCTTTGAGCCTGATCTACATGCACTATGGTTACAGAGTCCTTGTCTGCGTTCCTTCTTCCCTTCCCGTGTTTTTCAAATATTCATCAATCCCTTATTGTGTGTGAGTCATTGCCTTTTAGTAATCAAACATCAGGAAGCTGCGGTGAGTTTGTTAGCGTTCACTTTGATGATTTCTTTAGAAGTCTGTCTTGGTCCAGAGATCTTTACACTGAACTTCAAAAGAATCTTTGACTTATATTTCATCTGGTCAATCAATTTCACAATTCAGCAAAAATAGTAAGAAAGCAGAATTACCATACTTTCTCCTAGTGGGATCTTTTTTTTTTTCCCTTGATGCATCAATTTTATTTTATTTTATTTTATTTTGGGGGGAATCTTTAAATTAATAATATATTTATAAAGTTCTTCCAAGATTTCTATTGCATACATGTACCAAGTGAACTCTCTAGTTTCCATTTAAACAAGAAGTTAACATGAACTGATAAATCTAAGTTTACTATGTCTATTCCTGCAAACAGGAAACACTTGAGGATAAGGGAATAAAACTGAATTGGGTTAATTAGCTAGTGTTATTAAACAGTGAACTTTATGTGCCACCAAGATGGCTTATTTATTCACACTATACTGTAACAGAAAAACTAATAAGAATGTGTTATTTATGGTACTTATACAACTTAGTTTTGAAGAAGAGAGTTTAGGAGCTAAGAAATGGGCTTATCTTAACATTTCTTTTTAATAGCGGTGAGCTACTGAACTAACTGTAAAACTGCACAATGAAGCTGCTCAGTAGAAAACAAGAGTAGGGTGCTCAAGGTGAAACCATGAGCTTTGTTCTTCCACACCTGTCAGTTCAGTAGTTGCCAAAAATCTTCAGGACAGCAAATCAACAGGTAGAACAGGCCAATAGATGGCGCTATTGCTATGTATAATGCCCCGGAAAATCTGAGGAGGAAGACAACACAGGACAAAAAACATACCCCTAGCTTCCGAATTCTTCAAGAAACGGCAGTGTTTTGTTTTGTTTTGTTTTGTTTTGTTTTTATCTCTCTTATCTGAACTGGAGCCATCACTCTCATTCTCTCATTGAGTTGAGTTTAAGTGCTCAATTTTTGTGCCCTAAAGACAACATGTCATTTTCACATGGACGTTGCAAGGAAGGATATCTATTCAATAGATACCTGATATTTCTCAACTGGCTTGAAAAGATGTCTTAATCCACAAGCAGAAGAGGTAAATACCCGATGGGATAAAGGTCTTTAAAAACAGAGAATGGGGCTTCCCTGGTGGCTCAGTGGTTTAGGGTCCGCCTGCCAATGCGGGGGACGCGGGTTCATGCCCCTGTCCGGGAGGATCCCAAGTGCCGCGGAGCGGCTGGGCTCGTGAGCCATGGCCACTGAACCTGCGCGTCTGGAGCCTGTGCTCCGCAACGTGAGAGGCCCGCGTACTGCAAAAACAAACAAACAAACAAAAAACAGAATGTTGGAAAGCTCCTCAGAGGGAATGTGATTTCTACAACTTTTGGTGGAATTATTCCACAGTTATCTTTTAGGGAAAAA
Source organism: Phocoena sinus (assembly GCF_008692025.1). NCBI lineage: Eukaryota > Metazoa > Chordata > Mammalia > Artiodactyla > Phocoenidae > Phocoena > Phocoena sinus. Next base: position 36,800,413 of record NC_045777.1, read on the forward strand.
AATTTGTATGAAATAATTAACTTCCTAAAGTAAGATGAAGGCAATTTTCAATAAAATCTTATGAAATTCAGAATATCTTTGAAAAGCATTAGCCATGCTAAAGGAAAGGGGAGCAATATGGATAGTTAATAAATAGCAAAGAATCTTGAAAGCATTGTTCTGTGCATGGAGAATGGATTTGTTTATTTTTTCTCTGTGATGGGATTCATCATTTTAGTGTTAGTTTTGTGAAATCTGTCTTCATGGTTTGAAGAGATCCAGGTGTGGAAAGAAGGTCACCTTGGGATTAAAAATTTGACACAAATAATCAACCAGATTTTGAAGATTTTACCACATTTGACATGCATTTTAAGACTGATTTGTGGAGACAAATTGTTTCTGACTCCAATGGTCTCAAAAGAAGATTTGGTCTTCTTGAATGAATCCATGAAGCATCCTAAATTATCGCTACCCCTCAAAGAGTCCCAGTCAGAGAAAAATAAGTTGTGTTGTACAGCCAAGTGGAAATAAGAGACAAGAAAAATAATGTTTCATCAGGTTTATAAAGTTCTTTCTAGGCACCTGATTGTCTTGGCAACATTTTGAGATAGGCAAGATAGCCAAGTATGATTACGTTCATTGAGTACTTAATGCACTTTTCCAGCATTTTACCTCTATTACCTCATTTAATCTTTGCAATGACCGTATGAGGTAGGTACTATTATTGTCCTCGTTTCCCAACAGAGGACATTGAAGTACAAAAGAGTTAAGTAGCTTCCCAAGGGTATACAACCAGAAAGTGGCCTAGCTGGAATGAAAACCCAGGCAGGCTGAAAGACTCGTGCAGTCATTTCTAGAGATAAAAATGGGCATTACAGTTTATGTCGTAAGCTATGAAACATGGAGTTAAATTTAGACCTAAGGTCTTAATGATCTGTGGCCTGATGGTCTTCCCTGAATGACATTCCGTTTTGATTTGGACAATCCCAGATTGTCAGAATTACATTCCCCTTGACTCTTAAGTGCCATGTAGACTGTACCAGTCTAGCTGGTCTCCCACAGATAATTCTCTTCACTTGACTAGTATGCTGTTTGGATTTGCATGCCCATGCTTATCTCTGCAGGCTCCACTATAAATTGAGTCAGCCTACTCTTCCAAGAATCTCTGCAGTTGTAAGTTCTTGCCTGAGAAGTCTTTCGTGGCTGGCTTAGTGCTGGCATCAGTGATGAAACAGGAAGAGAAAGATCTCCAGACTTTGGGACTCCAGAGCTGTCTCCAATCTGATAAGAAAAGGGGAGATTACCAGGGCCCTTCAAGTACAGACATTTAGCATTCCTGAATGCAGTATTCCCAGTCTCCAATATTTTCCAAAGGACAAACAAGGAGGATAGGCCAGGAATGCAGAGATTTTGAGAAAGAAGATTGTCACTCTCATTGGCCAAAGAGAGTGACTTTGCTGACCTTTTTTGGTTTATTCATGCTCAGACTGTACTTACAGTTTCTATAAAGGATGCTGATTGTGTCACTCGGCTTAGGCTAAGTTACACTACAAGAGACATGCTCTACCCCTAAATCTTAGTAGCTTACAACATTTTACACATCATTTTACACATCAATCATAGAGCTTTGGCTCTTCTATCCAGAACCCACTCAGGCTGAAGGAGCAGCTGAAGGACCTAACAGCTCAGCGGCTGTGGGGAAAGAATGATGGTGAAACCACACAGCTGTTCTTAGAGCTTCTGCTCAGAACTGGTGTCGAGCATTTCTGATCACATTTCATTGGCCAAAGCAAGCCACGTGGTCAAGCCTGATATCAGTGGGATCAGATGGTTTAATCCCTTTTGAGAGAGGAAGGTCACCTAATATTGGGAACAATAAAACAATCCTCAGACTTATTGAATTATATTATATTAGGCTTAGGGAGGCTCCTATCTGAATAAATTAATAAGGTAAAAATGCAAGCATGCTCTATCAGCCTTAACTTAACATCATAAAAGAAATAGTAAAGAAGTCCAAGCATCTAAGTTCCTCTCAACATTTCTCAGCAGTGGCATGTTGGAAAAAAGTCATTTCAGGCTGTGGCAGTTAACTAGAGAGGGCAGGCAGCAGAGCTCCCGGGGGGTCTGCTGAGCCCAGAGTACAATCACTCCTCCACCACCAGCTACACCGCGTGGGCCAGGTCACACGGCTTCTTATCTTGTAACATTGGCAAAACCCCAGGCCTCATTTTTAACTCACTGCATTGCAGTTCTTTTCAAGTATGTTACCAGGACTTTATGGAGATTGATAGAGTGCTGGGAAGCCATTGGGTTGAAAGTCCAGATGTACATAAATCAAGTCATAGCATCATTTAATTCAGAATGTTTCTGCCCAGGTCATTATGGAGTGGAAGTGCAGAGATTTATAGTAAGTCTTATAGGATTTGATGATCTGAAAGGTAAAAGATACTAAATGTATGATTTAGCTCCAGGAGACATTGCAGTAGTTTAAAATCGACTGAAGTCTCGACTGAAGCTGGTTTAAAATGTGTTTTAAATAATTGGAAATGTATCTTGGGAGTACCTAAGGATGAAGAGTTGAATGTGATTTTTGACCGTCAAAATAAAATCTGATTTTCATAAAGAAGAAACCTATCCATCAATAAAAATGCATGTCAGCAAGCATCTTTATACGTTAAAGCACTATTCTCTTCTCTGACTTGTTCTAGATCTAACGATTTCCACATGAATCTTCTCTAGGATAAGAACCCAAGATCCTTGTGTCTGATGACAAGAATTTCTCTGATTCTTTTAATCTTGAGCCAGATATCAATCTACATATAAAGTCATTTCACTTCTTTACACTGAAAGACACAAAAAGCCACAATTCCAATTTATGTCCTCCTGATCTCACACTAGCCAGGCACACTGAGCTTTAAGCCTGCAGAGCTGGTGAGATTTGCTATACTCTTCTCTTAGCCCAACCCTTTCCATATTCCTTCCTTTATTTGAATCTCTTGATGTCCTCTAATGCCTTAATCTCCCGTTTCCCTTTTCCTAACAAAACGTATTCTTTAAAATAAATTATTTTTGTAAAAATTTACCAACAGATCTCAATATGTCAAAGACTGAGGAAATTTAATCTGTTAGCATAGGCCATGGTATACAAATACAATAGCCAAAGAAATGATGTTCTAATGAGAAATTAAAGACAAATAAAAATGAAAGTGGAATATATTTCTCTCTTTTGTAAAATCACACTATGGAGAAAATTTAAAAACAGTGATTCAAAAGGACGGTTTGTTTATATCAATGCTACATTTCTGCTCACCCTTCTGAAAAATTTACAGACATTTTGATGGAACAAATCCTTAACGGGATGGAGGAGAAGTTTCTTCCCCAAAGTGACCACTGAAAACATACTCTCTGTTATGAAGAAAAGACTGAACTCACAATACTTTTTCCAATTAGTACTAAAATTAATTTTACATAATTAATGTGTCTGAGAAATTTTGAATATACACTTTATTTTATTAAATGCTGTTTGTAAATTAATATTATTAATTTTTTTTAAATTGCAATTATAATAGAAAACCCACATTCTTCCCCTGATGTTGTTACTTCTCTAGAAGCTTTGTAAAATCAAGGCTTTGAATTTACAAGATAATATTTAAAGATGTATAGTTCTGAAGTTCTTTGCTGGTTCTTTTATTTAAGGACAAGCTTCTTTAGTAAAGTGACCCATTACAACCAAGTCTCTCTCTTTGTTAAATTAGAGCATGTATGTATTACTTAAGCATAAAGCTAGATACACCTGTATTAAACATCACAATGCCATCATCTACTGATTATTTTACATAATCTAATCTGTAGGAAACTACCCAATGATTCGTAAAATTGAGTTGTAAACTGAAAAGTGCACTATTGATCAATAATGATACATTTTATAATTTTAACCTCCCTTCCCAATTATAATTACCTACCAACCCTTTCCTTCTTTTCCTACATATTCAAAGCTGTGTTGTTTTCACATTTTAATCTACTTTACTCATCTCACTTTGTTTTTTTCATTTCTATCTCTCATCCCTCCACCTAATCCACTCTTTTAAAATGTATCATAATCTTTATTTACTGAACATTATCCTTTATTTGTATTTAAGTAAATGTTTATTTAAATACTGAATGGACTTGGTAATAAAAATTCAGACTATACAAAGGGCACAAAATGAAATATAAATCTTTCACTCCACCCCGTCCTACTCTCCAGAGAGAACTATTTTTAACATTTTTTAGTTTGGGTTCTCCTGGTTTTTAGCTCTAAAATTTTAGATGAGTGCTATCCAATAGAAATGTAATGTGAACCACGTTTAACAAGTCTAGCCACATTTTAAAAAGAAATAGATGAAAATAATTTTAATGATGTATTTTATTTAATCCCATAATCCAAAATGTTATTATTTCACATATAGTTGATATAAAATATGAATGAGATATTTTACATTCTTTTTTATGTTAAGTCTACTTTATACTTAGAGCATGCATCAATTCAGACTGGCAACATTTCAGTAGTTTCAATAGCCACATATGACTAGGGCCACCAGATTGGACAACACAGGTCTAGATAATAAAATTTTAGTCTAGTTTGTTATTTACCAATTTTAAACAGTATCTGTTGATTTCCTACCATGAAAATCAAGAATTTAATACCTTTGAGAATTCCCTGGCAGTCCAGTGGTTAGGACTCTGTACTTCCACTGCAGGGGGCACAGGGTCAATCCCTGGCTGGGGAACAAAGACAGCTGTGGGTCGAGGCCAAAAAAAAAAAAAAAGAATTCAACACCTTTCTATAACCCATTCTATCTTACAAATATTCTTAAATTTGTATTTTTACTCTCCCACTGACCTTCTTTATTATCATTATTATTTCTTATCATGAAGTGATTTATTTCTACCCTTAGGTGAAAAAGAGCATACATAGTTGTGAGGATACATATTATTATTTTTTAAAAGTATACCTAATCTTTATTTCTTACACCAATTATTGGACAGTATCCCTTTGAATTCCACATGCAAGATACAGAAATCAATACTTCTTCACTTCTTGTCATCTCTCTCAGTATGCCTCCCAACTTTATTTGGCTATATCGTACTTTTAATTGTCAAGGTTTATAACCTAAACATTCTGTTCTGTCACCATCATAATTTAAACATTCTTGTTGTGTTTTAGATTTCTATAAATGTAAAACTAGTTGATAGCATTTAGAATATTATGAGTTTGAAAATATTCATCGTAAAATCAAGCAGTGTGGTTAAACCCTTTGGAAATGCAATCCCACACTTAATGCTACTTGAAGCAGAAGTTTCTGAATATTAAGGACAAATAGATTCTCGTTTCTTATATCCCATCACTTATTCAGAATCATGCTTCAGTTTAGATTACTTCATTTTAGTACCATGGCTTCATTATTCAACTTTATGTTCTTCTTGGATTCTCTTATTACCTTTCGTTTACCTTGTTAAGTAAGAAATATACTGACCATTTTGTTTTTAGATTATCATGCTTTCTAATCATACCATTTAATACAAGAAAGTGACTGTCTTCTTAATGACTATCTCTGGCAGCCCACTAACTTCCTTTTCTAATTTGAATTTATTATCTTGTATACCTGCTGCTGAGCTGTGATTCTGGGATTTAATTTCATTGCTCTTAGTTAAATTCACAATTTTTTACATACAAAGTTTTCCACATTCAGTAAAGATGTTTTATTGGAGTATATCCTCTAGTATTTTTTTTTTCCAAACACACTCAAGAGAGGTAGACTTTTTGAGTTTTTGCATGTTTGAAAATGGCTTTATTTTCCTTTCACACTGGACTGGTACATTTTGATTTTCCAAGAAAAACATCGGATTTCTATAATAGCCTTGTATGTTATAAATGCATAACATTAGTGTGTTCCTACCCTTGGAAATTACAATCCAAGTGAATCAGTTACACAGTTAGGGGATGAAATAAAATTCTTGGACATCTCTCCATTAGCGTATTCATGGTGAAGCAATATCTCATACTTTACCTTTAGCCACTGTTTTGTATCAGTTGGGAAATCAAAAGTTTCATTATGCAGCACTCCTGGTAGACCTCAGGGAATTACAACACACTTTAACATGTTTAGAAATGTCTTTTTTCCTGCCCACATCTTATAAAGACATAAGTGCATGGTGCATGCCTTTGGGAATTTTTAAATATCTTCTGTCAACTAGGAGAAATGCAGACATATTGACAAAGCTGATCATTTTCATTGTGGATCTCACACTTGCTTTGGCCATTTTTGCTATCCTGTATGCTGTTTACTTAATAGCAGCCACAGGTATTTTCATCTCTCTCCTTTTCTATATTTTCAAATGGGAGATGGGAATAAACTATGACTTCAGCAAGGGCAGTCTGGATACTGGATTTCAGCAATGCTCCTAGGAAGCTATTTGCAGGCAGCATAGAGAGAATCAGCTCCAGGACGCCTCCTGCACATTTTCCAGTCCCAAGAGAAGGGCCCTTCTTGCCTGAGGAGAGTGGTTCTTTCTTCTAAAGAGCGAGGAGCCCTCTGCCATGGAGGAGGCACACGGGAAGCCTTGCCAGACGCCTCACCCACCCAACTAAGAAGTATGTTTTAAGGTTAGCATGTGGAATGTTCAGCTTATTTCTCCCTTTTGCGAATGAGGTGATACATGCATGTTTGAGGTGAGAGGAGAAAAACAAGCAAATGCCTTTTATCACTGCCTTCCATGTTTCAAAAATGAGGTTGGTGGCCTCTGTAGGGACTACAAGCAATTTTTGTTTTCCACTAAAAGTCCTATTTACCCAGTGAGTTAGGGAGTCCTACCTGTGATATTTTCTCTCCCAAACATTGGTTAGACACAGGTCATAAACAGTTGAAACTTCTGTTTCAATCTTCTCTGGCAGTTGGGCTAAAAGGCTTGGTAGAAGAGAAAGTGTGAAAAAATGGATGTTCTTTCCATCTATGAATTGTTTTTTGCCTTGACTTTAAACATAATTAGTAGTTGTTCTTGAGAGGACAGTGTATTTTCAAGATGGTCCTTGGATGGACCTAGAGATGATCATACTAAGTGAAGTAAGTCAGAAAGAAAAAGACAAATACCATATGATATCACTTATATGTGGAATCTAAAATGCAACCCAAATGAACCTATCTCTGAAACAAAAACAGAATCATGAACTTAGGGAACAATAGACTGGTTGCCAAGGGGGAGAGAGAGTTGGGGAGGGATGGATTGGGAGTTCGGGGTTAGCAGATGCAAACTGGTGTACATAGAATGGAGAAACAACAAGATCCTACTGTATAGCACAGAGAACTATATTCAATATCCTGTAATAAACCATAATGGAAAAGAATATTTTTAAAAATGTGTGTGTATATATATAAAATTGAATCACTTTGCTGTAAAGCAGTAATCACCACAGTATTGTAAATCAACTATACTTCAATAAAAAAATAATTAAAAATTAAAAACAAACAAACAAACAAAAAAACCCAAAAGGGTCCTTGGAGTGAAAACAATGTGTGAGCATAGGAAATGGCAGAATATAGATTTACCCTCTTTTTGGTTTGGTGTCCTGTGAACACTAGAGATTGTAAGGTGAAACAGTTCAGAGTGTTCTAATAACACGTCAAACCCTGAAACTGGACTCATTTGGAATTACTTGGTTCCTTGTTTATTCCACTGCTTTGGTCCAGTGGAAGCAGATGGATAAGTTTTGTCCTGGTTTTTGTCAGATAAATGGCCACCATAGGGCCCCTGTGTTTGGGTTTTTATGGTATAAATCCAAATATTTTATAGTAGACTGATACATTTTTCTCAAGAGCAATATCTGGTTAGTTTGCAGAAGACTCTGGTAAATTAATTTTAGCAGTTGTGATTACAAGTTCTTAAAACCAAGTTCTTGTCTTCATACTTCATCTCCACTGAATTATAGACTTTTGACATCTTAACTTTTTAAAGTATTTCTCCTGAAAAAACTAAAAAATTATTTTAGTCTATATGTAAGGTAACACTTAAATGCACTCCTTACCAAAAAGGTAACAAAGCTGTACTCAATAAGGACGAATAATAAGCTTAGCCCCAAGGACAATAAATATTTAAACTTCTAGATCTTGAGTGTTCTCACCACAACAAAGCAAAAAGAGAAAAAAATAGAAGAAAATGGTTACTAGGTGAGGTGATGGATATGTTAACTAGCTTCATTTTGGTGATTACTTCACTATATATATTGTATATATACAATGTACATATATATTCACTATATATATGGTATATATATTTAAGGTGTACAACTTGATGTTCTCTATATATAAAATCATCTATATCAATATATAGAGAGTAAATTGTACACCTTAAATATATATACAATTTCCAATCAATAAGCTGAAAAAAAAAGAAATAGGGAAAATGTGTCAAAAATTAATAAAAGCCCAAAGAAAGAAAAATATTTTAACTTTTAGAAAACAATGAGTTAGCTTTAGTATAATATTATCCCTGTTTCAATCATGGCATTTGTTCAAGAGAACAGTAGCTGCTCCACAGAAGAAATAGATACATTTTGTTGAACCAGTAAGATTGTAGTAAGAGATTCTTAAATAATTCTCCATTACATAGTTTCAACTTTATACTTAGATGTAGAGGGGGTGACTTATCTGGTGGGTGTGGGCTGCACAACCAGACCACATCTTCAACTGTCAGACTCTCGCCCCTAACTGCAGACCACCTCCATGGGATTTACAATTACAGAAGCATGATTTTGTGATAATGGTGTTGCATTCTAAGAAAACTCAATTATCTTGCAAACATCCTGGAAGAGGTACACAGCATGTTTCTTTTGGTCTTTAAATCTTAATTCACTCAGTGACATATATAAAAGGCCCAGAGGGAAGAGGATATGGCTTAGGTCACTTTAGATTCAGAGGAGGCAGAAGACCAGGTCCTATATGTGAGACACTGCCCAGAGTCAGGAATCCTAGAGAGGAGCATATGCAAAAGGGGAGAAGTGGCGTGACATATGAGCCTTGGGTGGGATTAAACTGAAGCGTACCAAGGCAAACATGATTTTGCCTTGCACAAGCTTCTGGATACCGGGGAAGCTCCTACATTGAACTGTGCTAACGTTCAGGGGGAATGGGCCGCAGTTGTACCCCAACAAAGATTGCTTCTGTGGTCTTTGCCATTTGTCTCAGAGTTCTCTTATCTCTATGTGTTCTGAATGTAAAGGATTAGGGTAAGGATTTGATAAGACAGAAAAACAGAAGTGTTTTACATTTTGAATACGTATCTTTTGAGGCTTGCCTCCACCACGTGACTATCTTACAGCTGCCTTCAGAGAACTTGCTGGCCCTGCGGGGCAGTGGATTTGCAAACCCTGACAGGCTCCTGCAGCTTCCTTTTCGCATCCAACTCTGTGACATCCCTTAGCCTCTATGTGGGTTCCAGAAACTCAAACTTAGTTCTGCTAAATTCCAAAGGCTGTTAGTGAGAATTCATTTCTAAGGCATATTATTTACCAGCCATTCAACTAGGGCTCCTTTTGGCTTTATCTTATAAAAGTAGCAGTACAATCTTAAAATTCAAAAGGACCTTGAAAGTCATTGAGTACACTTCTCCTCCAATTAAGAAATACCTTCGACAATATCCTTGAAGGATGGTTTTCTAACTTCTGCTTACCCAGTTTTCATGAGATGCTCAAGGCAGCCTCTTGTTAAGTAGTTCTTTATACTATCCAACAGAAATCTGAATCTTTGCACCTCCCATCTCTGTCCTATTTTTGCTGTAATAAGCAATCTTGAAAATAGTTGAGGAAGTACAATGACTTCACTGGAATCATAAATTCTAAGAAGAAAGAGGAACTTCTCTCCTTATGAATTTTCTCCTTGCTACTTGCACCAATGAACAATGTTGCCTTTTTCAGTGCAAATAGACCCCATTTAAGATCATAACGTAGTGCTCACTGCAACTAGAGAAAGCCCCGTGCAGCAACGAAGACCCAGAGCTGCCAAAAATAAATTTATTTTAAAAAAAAGATCATAACTCATAAATCTAGGGTTTATTGTGAACTTTTTTTTTTTGCGGTACGCAGGCCTCTCACTGTTGTGGCCGCTCCCGTTGCAGAGCATAGGCTCTGGACGCGCAGGCTCAGCGGCCATGGCTCACGGGCCCAGCCGCTCCGCGGCCTGTGGGATCTTCCCGGACCGGGGCACGAACCCGCGTCCCCTGCATCGGCAGGTGGACTCGCAACCACTGTGCCACCAGGGAAGCCGTATTGTGTACTTTAATACAAGGTTCTTAATATGTCTTTTTTGACTTCTTGTACGTATTTGTTAGGCAGGAATTTTGAAATTCTTTCCTTCAAAGTTTCCCGAAGTCTGGGAGTGTTGCCAATTTGCACTGAAAAACAGCAATGTATTAGCACATTCATAACTATTAAAATATAATTCTAATGCACTGACCTGATTTCACAGTACATCAGAATTTTACTTCAACCCCAGATTGACTCACACAGATGTCCACTAATTTTCCAGGGGAGGTTTCCAGTCCACTATTTGGAAAGTCAGATGAATTTGAACATTTTGTAAAATTGGCAACCTTGTTGATACAATTTTTTGGGGACTCCAGAAACAGCAATGCTTGGAGGAGCAAGCTATGCTAATCTTTAGAGAATGAAGCCACTGAGAGTGGAGGATCTTGGGAAAGGGGTCCAGCTCACCTGTTTCTGGTGACAGTGGAACCAGCCAAAGGACAGGTAGGGCTGATGAGGGGAAGTTACAATGACTAGGATCCCCATGGCTTTGTGACTAGGTTTGGGGGCGTTTGAGTGTTGGAAACCAAAGATTCTCTGGCTTTGTGGATGGCTGAGGGAGAGAAACTCTCAGAAGCTACAAGACAAGGAGGAAACTCAAGTCCTGGACTGTGAAACTGTTATTGCTTTTCTGTTTCTGCTGACATTTCTAGCAAATATAAGCTTTTGGATCTGGGATTCTAACGAGGATCTTTACCACACCCATTACCGGCAGTTTATTGGTGTCAAGGTACTGCTTTCCTAGGCCTCTGTTCTCCCATCTGAAAAAAAGGAGGATGTGAACCCAATGACAGAAGCCTCCTTCAGTCAAAAATACTGTAAATTTTACAGAATGAAATTAGAAATATAAAATGTGGTCAGCCAAGATGGCAATTTACACAGACAATCTCTTAGCATGCCATGTGAGAGCCCCCAAGGGACAAGGTGACAGTTTTCAGCCCATTTATAGAATTGAGGGAAAACTCTTGTAATAAATTTTCTTAGAGACCCAAAGTTTATCGCCATGTCTCCATTGCACCACCTGCTTACAATTAAAGGGTGACATCATATGCACACCTGCATCCACAGGCATCAATTACCCCTAATTATCAATTAATTCAGACAGGCTGTCCAAACTTCTAAACCTGTGCATTTTTATTGTATCTGCAAGTCACTTCTTTTGTACTCAATATTGAACACTTAGATTACTTTTCCTGCAGGATCTCAGTTTGTTCATTCATAAAATGAAAACATGGTGTAAATAATATCAAGAGCCGCTCCTGGGCTATTTTATTATTGTAAGAGTTTATTGAATAGAGGCTGTTTGCTACTCACTGTAGGAGGTGGTTTGCCAAAACAAAGAAACCTAATGCATAGACTCTGACTTCAAAGGGTTTCCATTATGTTTCAATTTGAAAGGATCCATGAGCTAGACATGAATTCAAAGCCTCAAAGTAATCTACTAGTTAAATAAAATTTACTACTTTTCAAAAGCTAAAGTTTCAATAAAACCTCAGCTCGCCAATTTTATTTTGTTCATTTTTAATAGCCTGTGTTTTTAATAAGCAAACTAATTCAGGTTATCCAATTGATTTGCATTGTAAAGCATCTTTGTGCCTTAGAAGACAGACTTGGCTAAAAATAAATGGATTGTTTGGCAACAATTATTGAATATGGCACCAAAAGCACGGGCAAAAAAGAAAATAAAAATAGATAAACCAAACTACGTCAAAATAAAAAAAAAAACCTGTGCATCAAAGAACACAATGAGCAGATTGAAAAGGCAATTCATGAGATGCAAGAATATATTTATAAATCATGTATCTGACAAAGGGCTAATATCCAAAGTGTATAAAGAACTATAACTCAACAACAAAACAAACAACCTGAGTATAAAAATAGGCAAAGGACTTGAATAGACATTTCTCCAAAGAAGATATACAAATGGTTAATAAGCACATGAAAAGAGGCTCAACAGCACTAATTAGGGAAATGCGAATCAAACTCACAATGAAATACACCTCACGCTGGGACGGCTACTATTAAAAACCAGAAAATAACAAGTGTTAGTGAGGATGTGGAAAAACTGGACCCCTTGGGCACTGCTGGTGGACATGTAAAATGGTGCAGGCTCTATAGCAAACAGTATCTTGGTTCCTCAAAAAATTAAAAATTGAATTACCTTAAGGTCTAGCAATTCCACTTTTGGGTATATACCTAAAATAATTGAAAACAGGGTCTCAAAGAGAATTTTTTTGGCCTAGCCGCACGGCATGTGGAATCTTAGTTCCCTGACCAGGGATCAAATCTGGGCCCGCTACAGTGGAAGCACGGAGGCTTAACCCCTGGATCTCCAGGGAAGTCCCTCAAAGAGGTATTTATACACCCATGTCTTTAGCAGCATTACTTACAATAGCCAAAGGGTAAAAGCAACCCAAGTGCCTTTTGACAGATGAATGGATAAACAAAATGTGGTATATGCATACAATAGAATATTATTCTGCCTTAAAGAGGATGGAAATTCTGCCACATGCTACAACATGGATGAATCTTTAGGACATTATCTTATGTGAAATAAGCCAGTCACAAAAGGACACATACTGTGTGATTCTACTTATATGAGGTACCTGGAATTGTCAAATTCTTAGAGACAGAAAGTAGAATGATGGCTGCCAGGGACTGGGAAGAGGGAGAAATGGAGAGTTATTGTTTAATGGGTATAGCATTTCAGTTTTGCATAATGAAAAGAGTTCTGTGGATGGATAGTGGTGATGTTAGCACAAAAATGTGAATGTACTTAATGACACTGAACTATACACTTAAAAATGATTAGGATGGTAAATTTTATGTTATGTATGTCCTACCACAATTAAAAACAATAATAAAAAATAAAGGAATTGTAACCTTGGCAAAATTTGATATTGATATTTAGCTTCTGAATCAATATATAGAACAGTGTACAAATTAAAGTAGGTTTTTCTGTTGTTGTTTCTTTGTTTTTGTTTTTTGGCCTGGCTATAAAAACTAGGCTGTAAGGAATTATGCTCTTCATGGGGCACTTTGTAGAGGTAAACGATCCAGATTATTTGGCATTTAAAAAATTACTTAAAGCATGTAAGTTCTCAATCATAGCTGTCTTCCACTGTGTTTATTTACTCAATTAAATTTGACTTTAGTTAGTGTCACTTAAGTGTCACTAAGAACAAGAGCAAAAGTTTTCATTTGTTGATAAATAGCCAACAGACCACTGACAGAAATAGATTATAATAAAAGTTATCGACTAGCTAATTATTATTATTATTTTTGGCCATGCCGTGTGGCTTGCAGGATCTTAGTTCTCTGACCAGGGACTGAACCCGGGCCACGGCAGTGAAAGGGCTGAGTCCTAACCACTGGACCACCAGGGAATTCCCCTAAATTTGGCTTTAATAATACAGTATACTATACTTGTTTCAAAATTCCCATTTCATATCATATTGACCAAAAAGGATATAACATACTGAAGCAAGTAATTTTTTCTCATTTTTATTATATGTGATAATTATCCCAATATATAACTCGAGGCTTAAAATTCAATCAAGTAGCACTCTTATAGTATTTAAGAATTGTCAGAATTCCCCATTTCACTTTATATATGAAGGGTTTGCTGGATAAGAAAAAAAATGATGCATACATTCTGGATTTTTTTTCCAATCTCAAGTTTTGATCTCTAGCAGTTTTACTAAATAACATCTCTATGAAACACTATGATTTCATGTCATTGTTAGCCTTGAGAAGTGCACAAAAGCAAATCACAGATTTTTTTAAAAACAAGATTCATTTTCTGAAATAAGCCTGCCAAATTTAGAAAACTATATTTGGAAAGGCTTTTTATTCCTAAGGGTTATGCTCTTTACAGCTAGTTTTATTTAACTGGAGAGGGCCTATCATATGGTTGAGAGAAATAATAGAAACATAAGTTTCATGGAGTCATGAGACTGTGTTTATATGCTCACAAATCTCAGATATATAGATGAATCATTCAAAGAATGATTCTTGAACATGGACATGACTATAATAAAACCTATCAGTAGCTATGTAAAATCCATCTTTCTTAATTTATACTAGGGTTTTATAAACACCAATATGTGAGCAAATATTAATTTTTTCCATTTTTTTTTTTAGTCTGAAAAGTATAGACTCTTGCAAAGTTCGTAGGTTGCTATGTAAACATATTCAATATTCCCAGAGTTAAGACAACCTCTAAACTTCAAAGTGGAAATGCAGACATCGGGGCATAGACAACACATTATAAAATACCCCCAATGAATTGCTGCACAATAGGACTGTGTTCCATTTTTTAAATGATGAAATAGTCTTCCTTTTAATGAAGAATGCTCAAGCCTCTGAGAAAGCCTGGGGTGCGTGAAGTAGAGGATCTGAATGCAAAAGGACTTTAATTCCAAGTAGTGACATATCAATTACAAAAGTGTTTTTAGTTGTTCAATCTTTCATGGTTTTTTTTTTCGGGCCTCTCACCACTGTGGCCTCTCCCGTCGCGGAGCACAGGCTCCGGACGCGCAGGCCCAGCGGCCATGGCCCACGGGCCCAGCCGCTCCGCAGCACGAACCCATGTCCCCTGCATCGGCAGGCAGACGCTCAACCACTGCTCCACCAGGGAAGCCCTCTTTCATGTTTTTTTAAGTTGACTTTACAACTCCTCCCACCAGAAAGTGGCTGTGTCTGTTTTCCAGCCTTGCATCTGGGCTGGCCTTGCACTTGGTTAGGCCAAGAGAACGTATCAGAAATGAGAGTGGGCTAGTTCCCAGCCCCAGTGTGAATGGAGCTTGCGCTTTTGCTCTTCTGGAGTCCTGCCAGCACCTTGGGAATAAGCTCCAGTCAGACTGCTGGAGGATGACAGCACATGTGCAGCTGAGGCCACGCTAGACCAGCCTACTGTCAGCTGACCCCCCAAACATGGGAGAGTGCCACCACAATGTCAGCAGAGCTGCCTACTTGACCCACAACAGCTACAGATGCATGAGGAAGCCCACTGAGACCATAAGACACACCCAGCTGACTCATAAACTTTCAGGCAGTAATACCTACTTATTATTATTCTTAGTTTAGAAGATCTTGCTTTTGTTTTTATTTTTTCCGCAGTAATTTTTTCATGGTAGATTTGCTCAGACTCACATTGGTTCTCTAGTTTTGAGGAGAATTCTTTGGCTTGAGTACTTTTTCACAGGAAATCTTGTGTAATGTCTTTTTGTCCTGTACCTTAGGGCTAGAAACCTGATTCTGCCATTGGCAAAGAAGTAGCTAAATGATTTCAAAAAGTGAAGAGTCCAAATAAAAAAAAAATTAATAAGGTGAATATTAGTTTGCAGAGTTAAAGGTTGGTTCAATTGAACTCACAGTATTGAAAGCAGAAAAGATGTCAAGAGGACAGAATTAAGTCTAAATATAACTTCATTTTTTCTAGCACATGGATATTATATATAACCATATTTGAGTTCCAAACAAGTAATGAGAAAAACAGAAACATTTAATGTTGGAAAAGAATGAATTACACCACCCCAAAGTGATCTGTCATAATAACGAATGCAGCTTTCCTTGATGTCCAGTAGGAATAAGAAATCCCCTACAAGTACACTACATTTAAAATAATGTTTTACCTAAATATCCATCAACAGAGCAATGAATAAAGAAGATGTGGTACATATATACAATGGAATATTACTCAGCCATAAAAAAGAATGAAATAATGCCATTTGCAGCAACATGGCTGGACCTAGAGATTATCATACTAAGTGAAGTAAGTCAGACAAAGACAAATATCATATGATACTACTTATATGTGGAATCTAAAAAGGTGATACAAATGAATTTATTTACAAAACAGAAACACACTCACAGACTTCGAAAACTAACTTATGGTTACCAAAGGGGAAATGTGGGGGAGAGGGATAAATTAGGAGTTTGAGATTAACATATACACACTACTACATATAAAATACATAATCAGGCTTCCCTGGTGGTGCAGTGGTTAAGAATCTGCCTGCCAATGCAAGGGACATGGGTTCGAGCCCTGGCCTGGGAAGATCCCACATGCCGCAGAGCAACTAAGCTTGTGCACCACAACTACTAAGCCTGAGCTCTAGAGCCCGCAAGCCACAACTACTGAGCCCACGTGCCACAACTACTGAAGCCTGTGCACCTAGAGCCCGTGCTCCTCAACAAGAGAAGCCACCACAATGAGAAGCCTGCGCACCACAATAAAGAGTAGCCCCCGCTCGCCGCAACTAGAGAAAGCCTGCTCACGGCACCAAAGACCTGACACAGCCAAAAATAAATAAATACAATTTAATTAATTAATTAATTTAATTAAATATATAATCAACAAGGACCTACTGTATGGCACAGGAAACTGTACTCAGTATTCTGTAATAACCTATATGGGAAAATAATCTGAAAAAGAATGTATATATGTATATCTGAGTCACTTTTTTGTACACTTGAAACTAACAAAACATTGTATATCAACTATACCCCAATATTAAAAAAAATTAAATTTAAAAAATTAGAATAAATTTTTAAAAAGATAATGGTTTAACAGCCTACTCCAACATGTATTTTTATTCCCTTTGATAGCTAATCCAGTGTCTCCCCACACCTCCACCAGTCGTTTCATATACGTGTTCAAAAGTCTGTTCTTGTATCCCCTGTCCTTGAAGTAACCATTAAGAGTGTGATATTGTTCTTTCCAACTTTTTCTTATGCTTATTCTGAAATATGTGTATATTATAAATATATATATATAATTTGTATTAATAAAATGGTATCAGGCTACACATATTGGACTAAAACTTGATTGTTCCATTTAAAAATGTACATCTTCCCAGGTTGTTATTTATGTACTTACTTATGATTGCTGAATATTAGCAACCTTTTTAATACTGGCAAACTTTTTTCAACTTAGTAAGTAGAAAACAATATCTCATTTTACTTTGCAGTTTGAAAATTACCTGTGAGTTTAAATGTTGTTCATAGAGCAAAATATTTTAACCTAGTAATAGAAAACATATTCAGAATTCAGATGTTTCTCAGAAACCCTACAGCTGAGAATTGCTAAGAAATCTTTCCTTGAGTGACTCTTCTTGAATTTTTCTCTGTTTGTAATTCTTTAGATTGCCCACATATTCCGAAATTTATGAGCCAATCTTCTAAGTGTAGGAGGAAGACATTCAAAAGAAAAAACATAATTGTTTTTAAAGTATACTAGAAATTAATATTTCAAAATATATATATATTCTAAAACCTAAGTACCATTGGTCACCAGATGGCTTGAGAGCATCTCATGTGTCAGACATTATTGCAATTAAGGCCAATGTCAGCTCTTCAAACCTGTAGAATTATAGCTCTAGAAAAAAGTAGTTCAAGGCTTCTCAAACCTTAAAGTATTTATGAATCACTGGACATCTTGATAAAATGCAGCTTTTGAGTCAGTAGTTCCAGGGTGGGGCCCAGGATTCTGCACTTCCAAAAACTCATAGGTGATGCTGATGCCACTGGTCCAAAGACCACGCTCTGAGCTAAGAAGGCATTAAAGACCTCAACTAGTTTAGCTCCTCATTTTATAGACACACAAAAAAACAAATAATACACCCTGCTATCTGTTTTTTAATTTAAAGAAGCACACAGAATTTGCTTAAATATTTCAAGCCAACAAACATCCTATTTGCGTGACATAAATAATATTTGAACAGACTGTAATGAGTAATATAACATCTGTAGCTCTTAGAAAATAAAACACAGTTAATTAGGGATGGCATGAAATATGTAATCATTACTTTTAATGTCTTATTCTTTCTAGGTCATTCAAACTGCCATCTACACGTGCATAACAATGAAATTTTCATAAACAAGCCGAAACACCCAGAGGCATGGAGGGTTATAATGCTTCAATAATGCATGTATTATGACGTTATAACCTCAGAAAACATAGATTTCATAACTCTAAAGCTCAACCTTGAAGAGGATAAACATGTTATTCAACGCTATAGCATTCCAACACTTGTTCAAATGTCTTTGGAGCTTGAAATCTAGAGCCACCAAAATGTTTAAGAATTAAATTGAAAAATGTTCTTTCAAAATGCCTTAGCCAACCAAGCACGAGCGTTTTTGCCATTGTGGCAAAACTGACCATTGCCTTTGTTGGTCTCATCGTGGTCCATCAAGGAGCATCCTTTACTCCCTGAGTGAAGAAATTTGTGAAGTCAGCTTCTTTCTAGCTTTGACTAGATGTGATTTCTCTCTCCACAATAACATCCTGTCAATAATTTACTTGTCACACTTACAGAATTCTGTATTTTACTTGCTCTGATTATGTGTGAAGTTTTTCCTATTTCATCCTTAGATTATCCCTAAAATTTAGCAACTGCATCTCAGCTCCTCTGTATTCTCAACAGTGCCCATCCAAGGGCTGTGAATATCAATAAACATTTTTCTGAATCCACAAATCCCTACAAAAATCTATAGCCACTGGCATAAATACTGTACATCCCAAGGAAATGTGGAAGTTAAAGGAGGAGAATCATCAGCTGAGGAATGAGCCTATCAGAGTTCTCAAAAATTCAACAAGAAGATCCAGAAGAGTCCTAAACATTTCTTCATTTCTTTACGAATGGTTAATTCCTTACCAGTAGTGAGTCAGCAGCAATGATCTAATTTTCAGATGTTCACACCTTTGTTCATTGGAAGCCAAGACGAGATCAGGATGGTTTCAGAAGAGCAATCAGGCTGGGAAGGTGTGTGAGGAACCATTGGAAAAGGCGAAACGGGGAAGCTCGTCATTCTGGAATGTGGACCTAAGAAGTACTGGGTTTCCCAGAAAGCTGAGCTGGACACAGAGTGTGTATGCAGGAAGTTTACTCTGTGTGGTTCCATCCCAAGGAACTGGAGTAGGAGACGAAAGGGTATAACAAAGAAGATGGGTTATGAAGCCAAGCGTCACCTTGGGCAATTGCGGCTCAATCCTCCAGGGGGCGCTCTAAGAAGCTGCGGAGAGTACACCTCAAAATCGTCCTCCAGAAGGACGAGCGAGAAATTATCCATCAGCTTTCTTGTCCCACAGATCAAGAGTTGCCCCAGGGGGTGTGCATGACCTTGCACTACCAGGATTGCACATGTTTCAGAACAGCTAAGTGGCTTCCAGAAGGCATCTTAAGAGATGGCAAAGAGAAGCTGCAGGGCAGAAAGCATGAGATAGTTGCTGTTGTTGATGCAAGGTGCTGTCAGGTGATGGCTTCACCAAGCTGGTTGCTGTAAAATTTCGGGTCAAGAGGATGTGACCTGGGGCACGAGAAGCGGCTGACACCAGCTCTTAAAAGCACATGAGTCTAATGCAAATCTGTCTGCTCTGGAAATAATGAGCACAGGCTTATACCCATCCTTTCTGGACAATAGTCAGAGAAAGGGGCGGCCAGAGACAGAAACCAGTTGCGAGCAGAAGAAGCCAGGGCATTGGGGGCATTGCCCTTGCCTAGGACCAACACCTTCTCTGTGCTTCAAACACAGACCAACCCCTGGATAGGAGTTTTTCTTTCTCTCTATTCACATTTCTGGTATTTGGTTGCTACTTATTTTAACTTTCCGTCTCTGGCAGAGCAATGCCATCTGCCAGCCATTTTTTTATCTTCACATAAATTACTTTATTATTTTACGTGCTCTGAGTTTTGTGCATTTCAGGGAACACCCTCAGCTTTTTCTGCTCATGACCTGTCTTAGTTTGGGTTGCTCCAAAAGCCGACCCTGAGGCAGGGATATGGCTACAAGTGGTTTATTTGGGAGGTGACTCCAGAAGTGCCACAAGGGAGGGGGTACTGAGGGAGAGAAGGGAAGGCAGTAAGAGTGTGCACATGAGCAGATTATTGGTGCCTCAGTCTTGCTAGAAATGTGCCCCACTGAGCGACAGGGAAGCAGGGGTGTCTCTGCACAGGCTCCAGTTCACTGGGTGAAGGTTGCTACTGAGAGCGTTAACGCTTCCCTGCATGCACCATGCAGGCTGAGAAAAATCCCTTAGTGCCAAGAAAGCTTCCAGGCAGAGAGGCCAGCAGAGAGGTGTGGATGGTCCAGGGTGTGAGCGGGGTGAACTACAGCTGCTGTGAATCCAGGAGTTGGCTGAGAGGACATGGATTGGGGCACCAGGAGGTTTTACCATACACTCTGAGATTATTTTGCAAAGGGCAAAATGTCCAAATACAGAGAAAAACAACAGCAACAACCTCCTCTGGCATCTATGTGGAAAGAATAGTTACTTATTAAAGGGTTAGAGGTGATTAAACTTAACTCTGAAATTGAGATTACTTATTAAACTTTACAAAAACTTCAAGATGGCATTAGATCCCCTTAATGGAAATCTCCTTTGCTATGACTAAAGAACAAATTGGGAAAGCAGCCAACATCATGTTTATTGCTCTGGCCTATAAATTAAAAACCTCACCGAACTATATCAGATAACCACCACTTGGCTCTCTTCCTATATGAACACAGGAAACCATTGGGGTTGTGTGATTCTCTTGTACTGGTCATCGTTCTGGACCATCACCAAGGTGGAGCCACTCTACGATTAGAAGGGTTTCGCCCCTCTTTTTCTCCACCCCATGCTTTCTGATGGAAAAGCCAGATGACAATGTATGAAAACTTGACTGGACTTGAATGCAGTGGGTTTCACTGAGGTTAGAAGCCTGGACAGAGCCCAAAGGATTGGCTAGGAAGGAGTTACTCTCAGTGGCTTCAGAGATTAAAAATTCACCCCAATTCTTTATTTCCTTCCAATTCTTTATTTCCTTTTACTAAAATTATAAATGCACACCTCGGCCATGGCTTTAGAGTGGTCTTTATTGTTGGTTCATTGCATCTAATTCTAACCCAAATCCTTACGTATGCAATGCTGGAAAACCCATTCCCCCTCTGCCTGTGCTCGCCCTAACACGTCTCTGGTCCTGTTGGCCGGAAGAGCTTTAGAGGTTTTAGATGTTGCACCCTTGGAGCCATCGGTACCGGGCCCAGGGCTTTGCGTCCCTTGGCAGCAGATGGATAAGTGCAGCACTCCGTCCTTTCTAACGGCTGCTCTTCAGGGTCTTCTTGGCCACGGAGATGAAGCAGCTCCACAGGGCCTTGAACTCCTGCGTGCAGAGGTCTTTCCTTAGGCGGCCGCCACGAGTAACGGGCACCTGCATGCACCTGCCTTGGCCATGGTCCCGGCCCCACAGACCACCAGGTGCTCAGGGAAGGTGAAAAGTACACTTCTCACGTGTCCCCACACCACTCGGTTCCCTGACATGAGTAAAAAACCAAATTTACTGAAAAAATTGAAGATAGTCAAAGATCTAACCCGTTGTACCCCCATATACTCTAATTTGACAGCAAAATTTGCTTGTTTGGGAGGGAGATTTTTATCAAAATTTTAATTAGTAGTAATCTCTTTGGCATTTACAATCTATTCAAGCACATTAAAAAGAAAACATGAAAATAAAACCCACTGATATTATGTCTAACAAGCAGCAATACAAGGGTAGACATTAAGCTCAGTGCAAATATAATGAATAAAATATTTTCAAATTCACTGTATCAACATCTTGCAATATTAACAATGTGTAGTGATGGAGGAAGGTTTATTTTAGGAATGCAAGAACAGTGTAAGAAAAGGAAGTGTATCATCCCTCCCCTGTTCAAAACTCTCCCAGGGCTCCCATCTCACCTCCTCACTTCCTCTCTCCCACCCCCTCAGGCTGCTTGCAGTCATTCTGGTCTCCTTGCTCTTCACAATAGGTAGGCTCCTACCTCGGGACCCACTGCTCTCTCTGCCTGGAAAGCTCTTCTCCAAAGTATCTGCTTCACCTTTGTCAAGTCTCAAATGCCACCTTCTCACCAAAGCCTACTCTGATCACCTCCTTAAAATGGCAGCCCTTTCTCACACCAATTAGGATGGCTATCATCAAAAACAAATTTTAAAAAACCACCACCAACAAAAGAATAGGAAGTGTTTTTATGCTAAATCACTGTAGAATAAATGAGCAAAACATCTTAATCGTTGTTGGAAAAGTATTTGACAGAATGTCTTAGTCACCCCTGATTTTAAAATTTAAAAATTAGGAAGTTGGGCAATGAGACGTCCTAAATTTGACACGGTGCTTTCAGGAAAACTATGGCAAACATCAATGATAAAAATGTTAGGAGTATTCCTGTAAAATAAGGCAAGAATACCACAAATCCCCATTATTCAAAATAGTCTTAAGAGCCCTAGAAAAGAAGACCAAAATATTAGTAAATACTGGGGAATATTTAACAATTTTACATTAAAATTCAACATAATGCAATAAAAATTGACAGAAATATGACAGGTTTTCAAGGTGTCTAAAAGTAAGATAAACACACACAAAGTACAGACATTTTAATGTGCCAGCAATAACCAATATAAAGATATCATTCAAAACAGCAACAAAATTATATTGTCCTCCCCCCAAACTTTAAAACATAATATTTAAGGACAGAGAAATAGACCTAAATGCATAAAAGTAAGTAATATGGATTGTAGTGGGGAGCCTCAAGTTTTTAAAGGTTTACATTTTTTTCCTAAATTAATCTATTGATTACCTAAAGATAATTTTATACAAAGCTGTTCAAGTTGATTCTAAATGTTATTTGTAAGAGTGAGTGGCTAAGAATAGCAGGAAAATTATAATAAAGATAGCATTTAAATCACTAGGGGAATAATAAATAAATGATATTTAGACGTGTAGTAGATGTTATTATTATTCCACTTATACTGTTGAGGAAACTGAGATATAAAGAAGTTGAATAATGTCATGTAGCTGCCATGTGGTGAAACCCAGGATGCCAACCCAGAGCCAGTGCTCCTCACCAGCATGCTGTACTGTCCCTGGCAAAAATGTGTGTGTGTACATATATTAGACATAGAGTCAATACCCAACATATACAAAGAGTTCCCATCAATCAATACAAAAAACATAAGTAACTTAATAGAGATAGATATGAGAAAAGTATATAGAAGCAATTTTCAAAAGAATAAATAACAAAAGGTGAATAAATATATGGGAAAAAAATGTTCAAGCCCCAAGTGAGGAAATGCAATTAAAAATAACTACAAAAGGGCTTCCCTGGTTGCACTGTGGTTGGGAGTCCGCCTGCCAATGCAGGGGACATGGGTTCATGGCCCAGTCCAGGAAAATCCCACATGCCACAGAGCGGCTGGAGCCATGAGCCCTGGCCGCTGAGCCTGCGTGTCCGGAGCCTGTGATCTGCAACAGGAGAGGCCACAACAGTGAGAGGCCCGTGTACTGCAAAAAAAAAAAAAAAAAAACCAAAAGAAAAAACAAAGCAAAAAAGCTACTAAAGTCCAGAAGGTTCATGAATATTTTAAGAGTTCTGATCTCCAGTGTTTAATAAGGAAGTGGAGAAATAGCCTCCCACCCAACATTCACGGAAGTCAGTTTGTCATTATTTGCCAAGATTAAAATGTACTTTAACTTAGCTATTAGCTAAATTAAATACTCACATATGTACAAAAATATATGTAAAAATGCTTGCTATTTCTAAAAGTGACCAATGGAAATAATAAAGAATAATAAATTAAAAAATAATAAAGAATTATTGTCAGAGTGGAATAGCCGCAAAATTAAATGAATACTGATATGGAAAGATGTCAATTTGGAGTTGATAAATTTTTTAAAAAGCAAGCAGGAGAAAATTCCATACAATATGATTCTCTCATATTTTATATGTGTGGAATTTGCACATATGTTTGTGTATCTAAATGCATTTAAAAGCTCAATAAATACCAAGGTACGCATTATACTACTCTTGTTTATTTTTATTTATATATACAAGTGTTTATTATACCAAAGTATTATCCACAGAGGAGAGAGGTTGATGGAGGAGAAAGGTGGAGAATGAATATGGATTTTTCACTTTTACTCAATCTATTTCTATAATTATTGAATGTTTTATAACCACACATTACTTATGTAATTTATAAGAAGACAATAAATATGACAAAAGTTGTTTCCAAAAATGAAAAGAAAATGCACAGAGCAAAAATATTATATATGGTCAGCAAATTGTTTTTTGGAGAATTTTTTTAACATCTTTATTGGAGTATAATTGCTTTACAATGTTGTGTTAGTTTCTGCTGTATAACAAAGTGAATCAGCTATATGTACACATATATCCCCATATCCCCACCCTCTTGCGTCTCCCTCCCACCCTTCCTACCCCACCCCTCTAGGTGGCCACAAAGCACCGAGCTGATCTCCCTGTGCTATGCGGCTGCTTCCCACTAGCTATCTATTTTACATTTGGTAGTGTATATATGTCAATGCTACTCTCTCACTTCATCCCAGCTTACCCTTCCCCCTCCCAGTGTCCTCAAGTCCATTCTCTACGTCCATGTCTTTATTCCTGTCCTGCTCTAGGTTCATCAGAACCATTTTTTTTGGAGGGGGTCAGCATTTAACTAGCAAATTACCATTTCTGTTTCCTGGTATCTACCATAATGAGTTAAATTCTTGCTACTCAAAGTAGCAAGAGGTCCTTGACAAGTAGCAATGGCATTACCTGGGAGCTGGTTAGAAATGCAGAATCTTAAGCCTCACCTCAGATCAGCAGAATCTGTATCAAATCCCCAGGTGATTGTTGTGCACAGGAAAGTTTGAGTAACCTTGCTCTAAAGCATTTAGCATTTTGATTTCTGCTTTAACCACTGAAAAAGCAACTGTTTAAAAGTAAAATATTTTAATATTTTTCCTAATATATGAAAGATATTTGAAAGTATCTTCAAATATCAGAGACAATTTGTAAAGATAGTTCTTTCACAATATTAAAAATATTTTTAATGTTAAAGTGTTAAACACAAAACAAATTTTTCAGTAACTAGGGAGGCAAGACCACTGACTAAAAACAAAACAAAAAACAATATTAGCATATTTCAAGCAGAGCAGGTTGAACTTTGTAAATTACGATTTTTCCTCCATCAAAAATCAGTGTTTGCACTTCCTGAGAGGAGAGCCAGCTGCCGAGCCCCAGCTGTCTGTATTCTCCATTCCCAGGTGAACTGCAAGGTGCGTCAAGAGACAACATGGAGACGTAGCCACCAACTTAGTTCCTCATTATCAGGCACTACAGAAGCCTCGACTTCCTGCTTTCACACATAAATCCATCCCCTTCACAACCTCTCACATTAATCCCACCCAAATTCCTACCTAGCCTTCCCTAAAGGAAGCTCCCTGGACCAGGTATGACTCCACCTCTAATTATTCTGGCTGCATTTGCCTGTGTTTTTCCTCATTATACTATCATTAGCATGAGGAGCAGGCTCCTGTTGCCTGGGCAACCAGAAGCAGCACTGTGCACTGTGCCTGGTGACTGGATCCTACTTCTGTTTTTTCTTTTACACTCTTGAATACTCTCACTTTTATGATCAAAAGAATGCAATCCTTTCTGCGGTTCTACCTCTTTTCTTGTATTGTGGTTCTCTCTGTAGTGCCCAGCTAATTTGTCGAATTTCTCTTGGATTTATTACTTTAACTTCTCTTATTTCCAGTAGCTAATGCTGCTAATGGTTTCTTTCTCCTTAATCAGATTCTCCCTTTGAATTGCCCACTCTGATCAAGACAGCCAGCTCAATATTTTTTCTCCTTTTAGATGTCTGTCTAAAATATTATATGCACCAGTAAAATGACCCTATTTATGAAATTTCCTTGTCTGTCCTACTTCCTTCCTTTCTTCACTTGCTCCAGTTATTTGCTACTGTAATAATACAAGGCTAATAGAAAAATAATGCCCTCTGAGAAGCCTCTTAGATAGCCTCATCTACCAGAGAGCAAACAGCAGAAGCAAGAATTACTACAATCCTGCAGCCTGTGGAACAAAAACCACATTCACAGAAAGATAGACAAGATCAAAATGCGGAGAGCTATGTACGAGATGAAGGAACAAGATAAAATCCTAGAAAAACAGCTAAATGAAGTGGAGATAGGCAAACTTCCATAATAAATATTCAGAATAATGATAGTGAAGATGATCCAGGACCTCAGAAAAAGAATACAGGCAAAGATTGAGAAGATGCAAGAAATGTTTAACAAAGACCTAGAAGAATTAAAGAACAAACAAACAGAGATGAACAATACAACAACTGAAATGAAAAATACACTAGAAGGAATCAATAGCAGAATAACTGAGGCAGAAGAATGGATAAGTTACCTGGAAGAGAGTGGTGAAATTCACTACTGTGGAACAGAATAAAGAAAAAAAAAAAGAAAAGAAATGAAAACAGCCTAAGAGACCTCTGGGACAACATTAAACACAGCAATGTTCACATTATAGGGGTCCCAGAAGGAGAAGAGAGAGAGAAAGGACCTGAGAAAATATTTGAAGAGATTATAGTTGAAAACTTCTCTAACATGGGAAAGGAAAGAGCCACCTAAGTCTAGGAAGTGCTGAGAATCCCAGGCAGGATAAACCCAAGGAGAAACATGCTGATACACACAGTAATCAAATTGATGAAAACTAAAAACAAAGAAAAATTATTGAAAGCAACAAGGGAAAAATGACAAACAACATACAAGGGAACTCCCATAAGGTTAACAGCTGATTTCTCAGCAGAAACTCTACAAACCAGAGGGAGTGGCATGATATACTTAAAGTGATGAAAGGGAAGAACCTACAACCAAGATGACTCTACCTGGCAAGGATCTAATTCAGATTCGACAGAGAAATCAAAAGCTTTACAGAGAAGCAAAAGCTAAGATAAATCAGTACCACAAAACCAGCTCTACAACAAATGCTAAAGGAAATTCTCTAAGTGGGAAACACAGGAGACGAAAAGGACCTACAGAAACAAACCCAAAACCATTAAGAAAATGGTCATAGGAACATACATATTGATGATTACCTTAAACGTGAATGGATTAAATGCTCCAACCAAAAGACACAGGATTTCTGAATGGATACAAAAACAAGGCCCCTATATATGTTGTCTACAAGAGACCCACTTCATACCTAGGGATACATACAGACTGAAATTGAGGGGATGGAAAATGATATTCCATACAAATGGAAATAAAAGGAAAGCTGGAGTAGCAATACTCATATCAGATAAAATAGACTTTAAAATAAAGAATGGAGAGGGAGCTTCAAGATGACAGAAGAGTAAGGCACGGAGACCACCTTCCTCCCCACAAATACATCATAAATACATCTGCACATGGAACAACTCCTACAGAACATCTACTAAACACTGGCAGAAGACCTCAGACCTCCCAAAAGGCAAGAAACTCCCTACGTACCTATGTAGGACAAAAGAACAAACACCGACAAAAGAATAGGGATCGGACCTGCACCACTGGGAGGAAGCTGTGAAGGAGGAAAGGTTTCCACACACTAGGAAGCTCCTTTGTGGGGGGAAATTGCAGGTGGCAGAAGGGAGGAGCTTTGGAGCCACGGAGGAGAGTGCAGCAACAGGGGTGCGGAGGGCAAAGCAGAGAGATTCCTACACAGAGGATCAATGCTGAACAGCCCTCACGAGCCTGAGAGGCTTGTCTGCTCACCCGCTGGTGCAGGTGGGCACTGAGAGCTGAGGCTTAGGCTTTGGCCAGATCCCAGGGAGAGGACTGGGGTTGGCTGTGTGAACACAGCCTGAAGGGGCTAGTGTGCCACAGCTAGCCGGGAGGGAGTCCGGGAAAATGTCTGGAACTGCCGAAGAGGCAAGAGACTTTTTCTTGCCCCTTTGTTTCCTGGTGCACGAGGAGAGGGGATTAAGAGCGCTGCTTAAAGGAGCTTTAGAGTTGGGCACGAGGTGCAGCTATCAGCGTGGATCCCAGAGACGGGCATGAGACACTAAGGCTGCTGCTGTAACCACCAAGAAGCCTGTGTGCAAGCACAGGTCACTATCCACACTTCCCCTCCCAGGAGCCTGTGCAGCCTGCCACTGCCAGGGTTCTGTGATCTAGGGACAAGTTCCCGGAGAGAACACACAGCATGCCTCAGGCTGGTGCAACGTCAGGTTGGCCTCTGCCGCCACAGGCTCGCGCCACATCTGTACCCCTCCCTCCCCCTGGCCTGAGTGAGCCAGAGACCCCAAATCAGCTGCTCCTTTAACCCCTTCCTGTCTGAGCAAAGAACAAATGCCCTCTGGTGACCTACATGCAGAGGTGGGTCGAAATCCAAAGCAGAACCCCGGGAGATGTGTGAACAAAGAAGAGAAAGGGAAATTTCTCCCAGGAGTCTCAGGAGCAGCGGACTAAATCTTCACAATCAACTTGATGTAACTGGCATCTGTGGAATACCTGAATGGACAATGAATCATCCCAAACTGAGGAGGTGGATTTTGAGAGCAAGATATATTACTTTTTCCCTTTTTCCTCTTTTTGTGAGCATGTATGTGTATGCTTCTGTGTGTGATTTTGTCTATATAGCTTTGCTTTTACCATTTGCCCTAGGGTTCTGTCTGTCCATTTTTTATTATTATTATTACTTTAAAAATTATTTTTTCTTAATAGTTTTTAAATTTTTATTTTAATAACTTTATATTATTTTATTTTACTTTATTTTATCTTCTTCTTTCTCTCTCTTTTTATTTTCTCCCTTTTATTCTGAGCCGTGTGGAGTACAGGCTCTTGGTGCTCCACCCAGCCGTCAGGGCTCTGCCAATGAAGTGGGAGAGCAAATTTCAGGACACTGGTCCACAAGAGACCTCCCAGCACCATGTAATATCAAATGGCAAAAATCTCCCAGAGATCTCCATCTCAACACCAAGACCCATCTCCACTCAACAACCAGCAAGCTACAGTGATGGACACCCTATGCCAAACAACTAGCAAGACAGAAACAGAACCCCACCCATTAGCAGAGAGCCTGCCTAAAATCATAATAAGGCCACAGACACACCAAAACACACCACCAGACGTGGGCCTGCCCACCAGAAAAACAAGATCCAGCCTCATCCACCAGAACAAAGGCACTAGTCTCCTCCACCAGGAAGCATACACAGCCCACTAAACCAAGCTTAGCCATTGAGGACAGACACCAAAAACAATGGAAACTGCTAACCTGCAGCCTGCTATAAGGAGACCACAAACACAGTAAATTAAGCAAAATGAGAAGACAGAGAAACACACAGCAGATGAAGGAGCAAGGCAAAAACCCACCAGACGTAACAAATGAAGAGGAAATAGGCAGTCTACCTGAAAAAGCATTCAGAAAATGATAGTAAAG
The DNA here is from genome assembly GCF_008692025.1 of Phocoena sinus. Lineage (NCBI taxonomy): Eukaryota > Metazoa > Chordata > Mammalia > Artiodactyla > Phocoenidae > Phocoena > Phocoena sinus. The sequence continues at coordinate 36,829,982 of NC_045777.1, forward strand.
ATGATCCAAAATCTTGGAAATAGAACGGAGAAAATTCAAGAAATGTTTAACAAAGACCTAGAAGAACTAAAGAGCAAACAAAGAGAGATGAACACAATAAACGAAATTAAAAATTCTCTAAAAGGGATCAATAGCAGAATAACTGAGGCAGAAGAACAGATAAGTGACCTGGAAGATAAAATAGTGAAAATGATTACTGAAGAGCAGAGTAAAGAATGAAAAGAATTGAGGACAGTCTCAGAGACCTCTGGGACAACATTTAATGCAGCAACATTCGAATTATAGGGGTCCCAGAAGAAGAAGAGAAAAAGAAAGGGACTGAGAAAATATTTGAAAAGATTACAGTTGAAAACTTCCCTAATATCGGAAAGGAAATAGTTAATCAAGTCCAGGAAGTACAGAGAGTCCCATACAGGAAAAATCCAAGGAGAAACATGCCAAGACACGTATTAATCAAACTATGAAAAATTAAATACAAAGAACAAATATTAAAAGCAGCAAGGGAAAAACACCAAGTTACACATAAGGGAATCCCCATAAGGTTAACAGCTGATCTTTCAGCAGAAACTCTGCAAGCCAGAAGGGAGTGGCAAGACATATTCAAAGTGATGAAAGAGAAAGACCTACAACCAAGATTAGTCTACCCAGCAAGGATCTCATTCAGATTTGATGGAGAAATTAAAAGCTTTACAGACAAGCAAAAGCTAAGAGAATTCAGCACCACCAAACCAGCTTTACAACAAATGCTAAAGGAACTTTTCTACACAGGAAACACTAGAGAGGGAAAAGACCTACAATAATAAAACCCAAATGATTAAGAAAATGGTAATAGGAACATACATATCGATAATTACCTTAAATGTAAATGGATTAAATGTGCCAACCAAAAGACATAGACTGGGTGAATGGACACAAAACTAAGACATGTATATATGCTGTCTACAAGAGACCCACTTCATATCTAGGGACATAAACAGACTGAAAGTGAGGGAATGGAAAAAGATATTCCATGCAAATAGAAATCAAAAGAAAGCTGGAGGAGCAATTCTCATATCAGACAAAATAAACTTTAAAACAAAGACTATTACAAGAGACAAAGAAGGACACTATGTAATGATCAAGTGATCAATCCAAGAAGAAGATATAACAATGGTATATATTTATGCACCCAACATAGGAGCACCTCAATACATAAGGCAAGTACCAACAGCCATAAAAGGGGAAATCGACAGTAACACTATCATACTCGGGGACTTTAACACCCCACGTTCACCAATGGACAGATCATCCAAAATGAAAATAAATAATAAATAAGGAAACAAGCTTTAAATGATACATTAAACAAGCTGGGCTTAATTGATATTTATAGGACATTCCATCCAAAAACATCAGAATACACATTCTTCTCAAGTGCTCATGGAACATTCTCCACAATAGATCATATCTTGAGTCACAAGTCAAGCCTTGGTAAATTTAAGAAAATTGAAATTGTATCAAGTATCTTTTCAGACCACAACGCTATGAGATTAGATATCAATTACAGAAAAAAATCTGTAAGAAATACAAACATATGGAGGCTAAACAACACACTACTAATAACCAAGAGATCACTGAAGAAAACAAAGAGGAAATCGAAAAATACCTACAAACAAATGACAATGAAAACATGATGACACAAAACCTATGGAATGCAGCAAAAGCAGTTCTAAGAGGGAAGATTATAGCTATACAAGCCTACCATAAGAAACAAGCCTACCAAATAAACAAACTAACCTTACACCTAAAGCAATTAGAGAAAGAAGAACAAAAAATCCCAAAGTTAGCAGAAGGAAAGAAATCATAAAGATCATATCAGAAATAAATGAAAAAGAAATGAAGGAAACAATAGCAAAGATCAATAAAACAAAAAGCTGGTTCTTTGAGAAAATAAACAAAATTGATAAACGATTACCCAGACTTATCGAGAAAAATAGGGAGAGGACTCAAATCTATAGAATTAGAAACTAAAAAGGAGAAGGAACAATTGACACTGCAAAAATACGAAGGATCATGAGACATTATTACAAGTAACTCTATGCCAATAAAATGGACAACCTGGAAGAAATGGACAAATTCTTAGAAATGCAAAACTTTTCAAGACTGAACCAGGAAGAAATAGAAAATATGAACACACCAATCACAAGCATTGATATTGAAACTGTGATGAAAAATCTTCCAACAAACAAAACCCCAGGACCAGATGGCTTCACAGGCAAATTCTACCAAACATTTAGAGAAGAGCTAACACCTAGCCTTCTCAAACTCTTCCAAAATATAGCAGAGAGAGGTACACTCCCAAACTCATTCTACGAGGCCACCATCACTCTGATATCAAAACCAGAAAAAGGTGTCACAAAGAAAGAAAACTACAGGCCAATATCACTGGTGAACATAGATGCAAAAATCCTCAACAAAATACTAGCAAACAGAATCCACAACACATTAAAAGGATCAAACATTATGATTAAGTGGGGTTTATCCCAGGAATGCAAGGATTCTTCAATATATGCAAGTCAATCAAGGTGATACACCAGATTAACAAATTGAAGGAGAAAAACCATATGATCGGACTTCCCTGGTGGCACAGAGGTTGAGAGTCCATCTCCCATTCAGGGGACACAGTTTGTGCCCCGGTCCGGGAAGATCCCACAGCCACAGAGCAGCTGGGCCCGTGAGACATGGCCACTGAGCCTGCGTGTCCAGAGCCTGTGTTCCACAACTGGAGAGGCCACAGCAGTGAAAGGCCCATGTACCACAAAACAAACAAACAAACAAACAAAAAAACCATATGATCATATCAATAGATGCAGAGAATGCTTCTGACAAAATTCAACACCCATTTATGATAAAAACCCTGCAGAAAGTAGGCATAGAGGGAACTTTCCTCAACATAATAAAGGCCATAATGACAAACCCACAGCCAACGTCATCCTGAATGGTGAGAAACTGAAACAATTTCCACTAAGATCAGGAACAAGACAAGGTTGCCCACTCTCACCAGTATAATTCAACATAGTTTTGGAAGTTTTAGCCACAGCAATCAGAGAAGAAAAAGAAATAAAAGGAATCCAAATTGGAAAAGAAGAACTAAAGTTGTCACTGTTTGCAGATGACATGATACTATACATAGAGAGTCCTAAGATGCTACCAGAAAACTACTAGAGCTAATCAATGAATTTGGTAAAGTAGTATGATACAAAATTAATGCACAAAAATCTCTGGCATTCCAATACTCTAATGATGAAAAATCTGAAAGTGAAATCAAGAAAACACTACCATTGACCATTGCAACAGAAATGAATATAATATCTAGGAATAAACCTACCTAAGGAGACAAAAGACCTCTATGCAGAAAACTATAAGACACTAGTGAAAGAAATTAAAGATGATACAAAGAGATGGAGAGATATACCATGTTCTTGGATTGGAAGAATCAACATTGTGAAAATGACTCTACTACCCAAAGCAATCTACAGATTCAATGCAATCCCTATCAAACTACCACTGGCATTTTTTACAGAGCTAGAACAAACAATTTCACAATTTTTATGGAAACACAAAAGACCCCGAATAGCCAAAGCAATCTTGAGAACGAAAAACGGAGCTGGAGGAATCAGGCTTCCTGACTTCAGACTATACTACAAAACTACAGTAATCTAGACTGTATGGTACTGGCACAAAAACAGAAATATAGATCAATGGAACAGGATAGAAAGCCCAGAGATAAACCCATGCACATATGGACAGCTTATCTTTGATAAAGGTGGCAGGAATGTACAGTGGAGAAAGGACAGCCCCTTCAATAAGTGGTGCTGGGAAAACTGGACAGGTACATGTAAAATGATGATATTAAATCACTCCCTAACACCATACACAAAAATAAGCTCAAAATGGATTAAAAACCTAAATGTAATGCCAGAAACCATCAAATTCTTAGAGGAAAACATAGGCAGAATACTCTATGACACAAATCACAGCAAGATCCTTTTTGACCCACCTCCCAGACAAATGGAAATAAAAAACAAAAATAAACAAACGGGACCTAATGAAACTTCAAAGCTTTTGCACAGCAAAGGAAACCATAAACAAGACCAAAAGGCAACCCTCAGAATGGGAGAAAATATTTGCAAATGAAGCAACTGATGAAGGATTAATCTCCAAAATTTACAAGCAGCTCATGCAGCTCAATAACAAAACAACAAACAAACCAATCCAAAAATGGGCAGATGACCTAAATAGACATTTCTCCAAAGAAGATATACAGACTGCCAACAAACACATGAAAGAATGTTCAACATCATTAATCATCAGAGAAATGCAAATCAAAGCTACAATGAGGTATCATCTCACACCAGTCAGAATGGCCATCCTTAAAAAATCTAGAAACAGTAACTGCTGGAGAGGGTGTGGAGAAAAGGGAACACTCTTGCACTGCTGGTGGGAATGTGAATTGGTACAGCCACTATGGAGAACACTATGGAGGTTCCTTAAAAAACTACAAGTAGAGCTACCATATTACCCAGCAATCCCACTACTGGGCATATACCCTGAGAAAACCATAATTCAAAAAGAGTCATGTACCAAAATGTTCATTGCAGCTCTATTTACAATAGCCAAGAGTTGGAAACAACCTAAGTGTCCATTATCGGATGAATGGATAAAGAAGATGTGGCACATATATACAATGGAATATTACTCAGCCATAAAATGAAATGAAATTGAGCTACTTGTAATGAGGTGGATGGACCTAGAGACTGTCCTACAGAGTGAAATAAGTCAGAAAGAGAAAGACAAATGACATATGCTAATACATATATATGGAATTTAAGGAAAAAAAAGTCATGAAGAACCTAGGGATAAGACAGGAATAAAGACACAGACCTACTAAAGAATGGACTTGAGGATATGGGTAGGGGGTAGGGTAAGCTGTGACAAAGCGAGAGAGTGGCATGGACATATATACACTACCAAACATAAAATAGATAGCTAGTGGGAAGCAGCCACATAGCACAGGGAGATCAGCTCCGTGCTTTGTGACCACCTAGAGGGGTGGAATAGGGAGAGTGGGAGGGAGGGAAATGCAAGAGGGAAGAGATATGGGAACATATGCATATGTATAACTGATTCACTTTGTTATAAAGCAGAAACTAGCACACCATTGTAAAACAATTATATTCCAATAAAGATGTAAAAAATAATTAATTAATTAAAAAAAAAAGAGTCATGTACCAAAAGGTTCATTGCACCTCTATTTACAATAGCTAGGACATGGAAGTAACCGAAGTGTCCATCAACAGATGAATGGATAAAGAAGATGTGGCACATATATACAATGGACTATTAATCAGCCATAAAATGGAATGAAACTGAGTTATTTGTAGTGAGGTGGATGGACTGACAGACTGTCATACAGATTGAAGTAAGTCAGAAGGAGAAAAACAAATACCGTATGCTAACACATATGTATGGAATCTATAAAAAGAAAAACAAATGGTCAGAAGAACCTAGGGGCAAGACAAGACTAAAGATGCAGACCTACTAGGAATGGACTTCAGGATACGGGGAGGGGTACAGGTTGTCTGGGATGGAGTGGCATGGACATATATACACTGCCAAAGGTAAAATAGATAGCTAGTGGGAAGCAGCCGCATAGTATAGAGAGATCAGCTCTGTTCTTTGTGACCACCTAGAGGGGTGGGATATGGAGGGTGGGAGGCAGGGAGATGCAAGAGGGAAGAGATATGGGGACTTACGTATATGTATAACTGATTCACTTGGTTATAAAGTAGAAACTGACACACCATTGTAAAGCAAATATACTCTAATATAGGTGTTCAGAAAATATATAAATAAAAAATAAAGAATGTTACAAGAGACAATGAAAGACACTACATAATGATCAAGGGATCAATCCAAGAAGGAGATATAACAATTATAAATATATATGCACCCAACTTAGGAGCACCTCAGTACATAAGGCAACTGCTAACAGCTATAAAAGTGGAAATCAACAGTAACACAATAATAGTGGGGGAGTTTAACACCTCACTTACACAAATGGACATAACATCCAAACAGAAAATTACTAAGGAAACACAAGCTTTAGATGACACAATAGACCAGAGAGATTTAATTTATATTTACAGGACATTGCATCCAAAAAGAGCAGATTACACTTTCTTCTGAAGTGCACACAGAACATTCTCCAGGAGAGAGCACATCTTCAGTCAAAAATCAAGCCTCAGTAAATTTAAGAAAATTGAAATCATATCAAGCATCTTTCCTGACCACAGTGCTATGAGATTAGAAATCAGTTACAGGGAAAAATATGTAAGAAACACAAACACATGGAGGCTAAACAATGTGCTACTAAATCACCAAGAGATCACTGAAGGTAGCAAAGATGAAATCAAAAAATACCTAGGGACAAATTACAATGAAAACATGATGATCCAAAACTTAAGTGATGCAGCAAAAGAAGTTCTAAAAGGGATGTTTATAGCAATACAAGCCTACCTCAAGAAAAAAGAAAAATCTAAAATAAACAATCTAAACTTACACCTAAAGAACCAGAAGAAGAACAAACAAACGCCAAAGTTAGTAGAAGGAAAGAAATCATAAAGATCAGGGCAAAAATAAATGAAATACAAACAAAGAAAACAATAGCAAAGATCAATAAAATTAAAAGCTGCTTCTTTGAGAAGATAAACACAATTGATAAACCATTAGCCAGACCCATCAAGAAAAGGGGGAGAGGACTCAAATCAATAAAATTAGAAATTAAAAAGGAGAAGTTAAAGCAGATACCGCAGAAATACAAAGCATCCTAAGAGACTACTACAAGCAACTCTATGCCAATAAAATGGACAACCTGGAAGATATGGACAAATTCTTAGAAAGGTATAACCTTCCAAGACTGAACCAGGAAGAAATAGAAAATATGAGCAGACCAATCAAAAGTACTGAAATTGAAACTGTGATTAAAAATCTTCCAACAGGGCCTTCCCTGGTGGTGCAGTGGTTGAGAGTCCGCCTGCCGATGCAGGGGATGCGGGTTCGTGCCCCAGTCAGGGAAGATCCCACGTGCCGTGGAGCGGCTGGGCCTGTGAGCCATGGCCGCTGAGCCTGCACGTCCAGAGCCTGTGCTCCGCAACGGGAGAGGCCACAGCAGTGAGAGGCCCGCATACCGCCAAAAAAAAAAAAAAAAATCTTCCAACAGGACTTCCCTCGTGGCACAGAGGTTAAGAATCCGCCTGCCAATGCAGGGGACATGGGTTCGATCCCTGGTCCAGGAAGATCCCACATGCCGTGGAGCAACTAAGCCCATGCACCACAACTACTGAGCCTGCTCTCTAGAGCCTGTGAACTACAACTACTGAGCCCGCGTGCCACAACTACTGAAGCCCATGCTCCTAGAGCCCATGCTCTGCAACAAGAGAAGTCACTGCAATGAGAAGCCCGCAAACCGCAACGAAGAACAGCCCCCACTCACCATAACAAGAGAAAGCCCGTGTGCAGCAACGAAGACCTAATGCACCCAAAACTAACTAAATAAACAAATTTATCAAAAAAACAAACAAAAAAATCTTCCTACAAACAAAAGTCCAGGACCAGATGGCTTCACAGGTGAATTCTATCAAACATTTAGAGAAGAGCTAACACCCATCCTTCTCAAACTCTTCCAAAAAATTGCAGATGAAGGAATACTTCCAAGAAATACTTCCATTCTTTGAGGCCAACATCACCCTGAAACCAAAACTAGACAAAGATACTATAAAAAAAGAAAATTAGAGACCAATATCACTGATGAATATAGATGCAAAAATCCTCAACAAAATACTTGCAAACAGATCCACATTAAAAGTATCATACACCATGATCAAGTGGAATTATTCCCAGGGATGCAAGGATTCTTCAATACATGCAAGTCAATCAATGTGATTCACCATATTAACAAATTGAAGAAGAAAAACCATATGATCATCTCAATAGATGCAGGAAAACTTTTGACAAAATTCAACACCCATTTACGAAAAAAGTATCCAGAAAGTGGGCATAGTGGGAACCTACCTCAACATAATAAAGGCCTTATATGACAAACCCACAACAAACATCATTTTCAATGGTGAAAAACTGAAAGTATTTCCTCTAAGATCAGGAACAATACAAGGATGTCCACTCTCACCACTCTTACTCAACATAGTTTTGGAAGTCCTAGCCATGGCAATCAGAGAAGAAAAAGAAATAAAAGGACTACAAATTGGAAAAGAAGAAGTAAACTGTCACTGTTTGCAGATGACATTATACTATACATAGAGAATCCTAAAGATGCCACTAGAAAACTACTAGAGCTAATCAATGAATTTGGTAAAGTTGCAGGATACAAAATTAATGCAAAGAAATCTCTTGCATTCCTATACACTAATGATGAAAAATTTGAAAGAGAAATTAAGGAACCACTCCCATTTACCATTGCAACAAAAATAATAAAATACCTAGGAATAGACCTACCTAGGGAGACAAAAGACCTGTATGCAGAAAATTATAAGACACTGATGAAAGAAATTAAAAATGATGCAAGCAGATGGAGAGATATACCATGTTCTTGGATTGGAAGAGTCAATATTGTGATAATGACTGTAGTACCCAAAAAATCTACAGATTCAATGCAATCCCTATTAAATTACCAATGGCATTTTTTACAGAACTAGAACAAAAAAATATTAAAATTTGTATGCAGATACAGAAGACCCTGAATACCCAAAGCACTCTTGAGGGTAAAGAACAGAGCTGGAGGAATCAGACTTCCTGACTTCAGACTGTACTACAAAGCTACGTTAATAAAGACAGTATGGTACTCACACAAAAACAGAAATATTGTTCAATGGAACAGGATAGAAAGCCCAGAGGTAAACCCATGCACCTATGGTCAACTAATCTATGACAAAGGACAGACGGATATACAATGGAGAAAAGACAGTCTCTTCAGTAAGTGGTGCTGGGAAAACTGGACAGCTACATGCAAAAGAATAAAAATAGAACACTCCCTAACACCATACACAAAAATAAACTCAAACTGGACTAGAGACCTAAATGTAAGACTGGACACTATAAAACTCTTAGAGGAAAACATAGGAAGAACACTCTTTGACGTAAATCACAGCAAGATATTTTTTGATCCACCTCCTAATGGATATAAAAAGAAAAATAAACAAATGGAACCTAATGAAACTTCAAAGCTTTTGCAAAGCAAAGGAAACTATGAACAAGACGAAAAGACAACCCTCAGAATGGGAGAAAATATTTGCAAATGAATCAACAGACAAAGAATTAATCTCCAAAATATATAAACAGCTCATGCAGCTCAATATTTAACAAACAAACAACCCAATCCGAAAATGGACAGAAGACGTAAATAGACATTTCTTCAAAGAAGATATACAGGGCTTCCCTGGTGGCGCAGTGGTTGAGAGTCCGCCTGCCGATGCAGGGGACACGGGTTCGTGCCCTGGTCCGGGAAGATCCCACATGCTGCGGAGCGGCTGGGCCCGTGAGCCACGGCTGCTGAGCCTGCGTGTCTGGAGCCTGTGCTCCTTAACGGGAGAGGCCACAACAGTGAGAGGCTCCACGTACCGGTTAAAAAAAAAAAAAAAAAAAAAAAAAAGAAGACATACAGTTGGCCAAGAAGCACATGAAAATCTGCTCAACGTCACTAATTATTAGAGAAATGCAAATCAAAACTACAATGAGGTATCACCTCACACCAGTTAGAATGGACATTATCAGAAAATCTACAAACAACAAATGCTGGAGAGGGTGTAGAGAAAAGGGAATCATCTTGCACTGTTGATGGGAATGTAAATGGATACAGCCACTATGAAGAATAGTATGGAGGTTCCTTAAAAAACTAAAAATAGAATTACCATATGACCCAGCAATCCCACTACCAGGCATATACCCAGAGAAAACCATAATTCAAAAAGACTCATGCACCCCAATGTTCGTTGTAGCACTATTTACAATAGCCAGGTCATGGAAGCAACCTAAATGCCCATCAACAGACGAATGGATAAAGAAGATATGGTACATATATACAATCGAATATTACTCAGCCATAAAACGGAATGAAATTTGGTCATTTGTAGAGACGTGGATGGATCTAGAGACTGTCATACAGAGTGAAGTAAGTCAGAAAGAGAAAAACAAATATTGTATATTAACTCATATATGTGGAACCTAGAAAAATTCTACAGAGGTACCTGTTTGCAGGGCAGAAATAGAGACACAGATGTAGTGAACAAACATAAGGACACCAAAGGGGGAAAGTGGTAGGGTGCTGGTGGTGGTGAGATGAATTGGGAGTTTGGGATTGACATGTATACACTAATATGTATAAAATAGATAACTAATAAGAACATGCTGTATAAAAAAATAAATTAAATAAAATTCAAAATAAAAGACCCAGTACAGACAAAATTAAAATAATAAAATAAAAAAAGAAGAAAAGTGAAGCTCTCTATTATAATTTCTAATAGTAAGCTACATAAAACATTACCTGTCCAATCCCTTTTTGTAAAGTAATAGTTCTTAACCTTGGCTGTATATTGAAATCTCCTGAGTAATTAAAAAAACTCACTGATGCTTCAGTCTCACTCTTAGAGTTTCTGATGTAATTAGTCTGAGGTGCAGCCTGGCAGAGGATTTTAGAAACCTTCTTGGTGATGCTAATGTTCAGGCATGTTGGGAAGCAAAAAGGGTAATAGCTTTTCAACCAGGCTTTCCTGGTTTTGTTATTTTTGTTATTCCTTGGCACGTATGATGATAAATTACAAAGTTACACTTCCCTTATGGTCTCATGTCAGTCTTGGGTCTATTTTCCCACAACTCTGTTTCTCTCCTTCCCCTGTTCTAAGCTGCACATTTCAGAGGGCTGATACTCATAGACTCTTTCCTGGGCTCCTGTGACAGCTAAAACTTTTGCTAAAAGTTTTGTAGTTTTACCTCTTATATTTAGTTCTTTGATCCATTTTGAATTAACTTTATGTGTAAGATGTGAGGTAGAAGACATTCTTTTGTATATAGATATCCAGCTGTCCCAGTATCATTTATTGAAAAGACTATTCTGTCTCCCCTTGAATTATCTTGGCAACCTTGTTAAAAATCATTTGACCATAAATGTATTGGTTTATTTCTGGACTTTCAGTTTTATTCTATTTATCTATTTGTCTATCCTTATGCCAGTACCATACTCTTTCATTTACTGTAGCTTTGTAGTAAGTTTTGAAACAGTTCTCCAACTCTGTTCTTTTTCAGTATTATTTTGGCTAATCCATGTCCCTTGCATTTCCATATGCATTTACGGATGAGTTGTCAATTTCTGGGAAAAACGTGGCTGGGATTTTGATAAGGATCGTGTTGAACCTCTAAATCAGTTTAGGGAGCGCTGCCGTCTTAATGATGTTAAATCTTCCAATCCATGAACATGGGCTTTCTTATCATTTATTTAGGTTTTTAATTTCTGTTGACAATGTTTTGTACTTTTCAGTTACAAACCTTGCACTTTTTTTGTTAAATTTTTCCCAAATGTATTATTCTTTCTGATGCTATTGTAGATTGAATTGTTAATTTCATTTTGTGGCCTTGCATTATAAAATCTGCCTTTTTCACAAGGTCTCCAGATGATTCTTACGTACTCTGACAGTTTGAGAAGTGCTACTCTATTCAATAAACTCAACCCAAATAATATTCCATACAACACTGCCAAATTCTGTCCCCCAAAGCTGCCAGCTCTCCAATAAGAAGTGACTTGAAGAGCATAGTTTACAGGAAACAGAGGCAGGTCCAAAGATACTACTTAACTGAGTGAATTAAATGTTTTAAATAAGAGGAAGCAACTAGTTAATATAAATAGAGTTTTGTTTTAATTTCTATGCAATGAAAAACTCATATTAAATATCCATTTAATTTAGGAGGAAACTACAGTGTTGACTTTTCCCTGAATTATGTGAAACATTATATGTGATTATAATATAATTATTTGAAAGAATTATATTGATAATTATTAATTCTTCATTTCATCTCTATTGTATTTTTCATTCTTTTTTCCAATAATAACAACAATTACAACAGTTATACCTTATAATGAATATGTTTACTACACCCTGTTCTGCCTTCTGGTTTTAGATATGAACACCAATTACCTCCATGACTTTCAATAACTCACTTTATCTTTCTAACTTGCAATTTCCTCAACTGAATAATGTAGAAAATGGACTAGATTTCTCTAGCATCTTACTCTTTTAGCTCAACATTCGAAAATTCTGAATTTCTTTCATGTCCAAATATACCATTTAATTTTATGAACAATGTATTACAGAATTAGTCACTTATGAAGAGTATAAAGCATGATTCAGAATGAAGGTGCTGAGGTCTGACATTTTTATACAGCTACAGATCAAATTCAACACAGCACTTATAGTCATAATATATTCTCTCTACTTGCAATGTCCTTTTAGCAAACAATAGTTAATGAAACAAATTAAACAAAATGCAGTTTAAAAAATTATACTGAGAGTCCTTTGAAGTTAGTTAAAAGGGTATTTATTTACATATGTCTTCCCCAAATTAACACTTTTCTGTATATTTAGTAGTCATTTTCTTTTCCCCCAATTTCACACTAATAATTTTATAAAAATCAATGTGTAAATTACTGTATTAGCATGTAAAACTACTAACATGATGCTTTTCAAAGATGAAGTGAATATTCTGGTAAAAAGCCTTCAAACTGGAGGCATTTAATAATACTTATCTTTCCTTCCTATCAATTCAGGTTAGCTTTCTCCCTCAGTCCAAGTTACTAACAATTTACCATACAGCAAACATTTCAAGATTTTGCTAACAATTCTTGCCTTTGAAAAATAAAATCTATTTTCAGAAAACTGTAAAGATGATTTCTTTCTCTGATATCATTCTATCATGGAAGAGATTCTATTGCTTGCTTTTCTCAATGTACCTATAGGATTGATGATATACCCATGACACATTAGTTATATGATAAATGAAGTCAGTTAACTGAATATATAAATAATAATAATAATAATACTTGTCTTCCTATGGTATCATTGACCTAGGAGTACTTGGCAATTTGACTGATGCCTTATGTCTTACTTCAGGTTTCCTAGAAACAGAGCATTAGCCAGGGATTCTCATTCAAGTAATTTATTGAGGGAGTGCTCTCAGAGGATACTTGTAAGAGACTGAGGAAGGGAGAAGAGTGCCAGGGAAGGACGCGAAGCATGAGAATACAGCTGAAATCTAGTCTCAGCCTAATCACAGGAGCAGCTCTGGAGTGTGAAGAGCACCACAGAGTTGTTCACGTCTACGCCCATTTGATGGGTGAGTGGTGGATTATAACCTCTCAGGAATCTCCTGGTATATGCGGTCCACTGGCTCAGGGCAGTCTCAGGAGAAGGGGCAGCTGTGAACTATTAGCAAAAGCAATCACAGCATCTAGAACAGTGGCATATAACAAGTATGTGCTTGCTAATGATTTGTTAAATTAGTCAATAAAATATCCCTTTCAGTAGAAAATTGTGTTTAAAATTGTTTAATTATTCAAAACTCCCTGGAAAAAAGTGAATGAAGAATGAATTGCCGTGATGCCAATGAAAGTTAAATGAATTTGGGTTCAATATCCACTTCCATTATCCATATTCATTCTTCTAATTGCCCAGGGCAAAATGAAGACCAAGATCTAACTCTTTTTTTTTTTTTTTTTGCGGTACGTGGGCCTCTCACTGCTGTGGCCTCTCCCGTTGAGGAGCACAGGCTCCAGACGCACAGGTTCAGCGGCCATGGCTCATGGGCCCAGCCGCTCCGCGGCATATGGGATCTTCCCAGACCGGGACACGAACCTGTGTCCCCTGCATCGGCAGGCAGACTCTCAACCACTGCGCCACCAGGGAAGCCCCAAGATCTAACTCTTATTGTCTATCATCACCCTTATCTGCTGTTTTGGTTTTGTATCATGGCTGGATCTCTTCTAAATGTGATTCAAACAAAGATGCAATTGACAGGAACTAGAACACAAATTCATATGGCCCCATTATATTACTCTATTGGATTCTTTCTGTATCGTAGATGCACAAGGACAATTTCAAAGGGAATTCAAGAAAAAAATGTTCAGTTTAACACAATATGAATTTATTACTTGTGCTTTATTTCCTAAATAATCTTCCTAAATTGTCTCAAGGGCACTCTAAAATCATTAAACTATTGAGAATAGCAAGATAAAAAGCAGTAAGTTTTCTTTCCAAACTGTTTTATAAAAAGTCTTCCTTCACTTTTTTGAACATGAGTTATTTTAAGAACTTAGCACAGGAAAACAAAATTCTCAATGCAGTAATCATTTTACTGCTTGGTCATATGAAAGGAAAACAACCTCATGGATCTTCCTTGCAAAGCTGGACAGGTAGAAAATATGAAAGTATGCAACACCAATCAGACTGTGTCTCTGGAGAATTTCTCATCTCAAGTGTAGTTAACAAACTCCCAGTCCGTGGTCATATCTAGATACAGCCTGTAACCCATGTATATGAGCCTGTGAATAGTGTAAAATAAACTCAAAATAAAATCTTCTCATAGTACAAGACATGGCAGTCATTAAACTAAGATACAGCAAGTGTTATGAAGCATGAAAATATGGTACTTGAATTCTATTTATTCAAAAGTCTTCACTGAGCTGAGGGTGTAACTAATTCAATTACTGATTTGAATATGTATTATATTTTAATTGTTGCGGCTGTGAAAAGAAGCATTGGCTAAGGATGTAATTAATAAAAATATCTAATCAGCTTGAAGTTAATCATTTAACTTTTTTATTTAATGAAGATCTAATTTCTAGAACAATTGTGCCTATATTTTTTGGAGGTACATACCTATACTCTGGTCTATCTAGTGCACAAATCACTTTAGAATCATACTAGTTTACTTCAACTGCTTATCTAGGGAATGTTAAATAGGAGAGAAAGGTTTGGTTTTTTTCCATAATTGAAATAAAGGTACAATTAACAGTAACTTCCTGATGTTTTGTCTAATCAACATAACAGTGTAGATTTACTCTGCCTATATATGGAACTGTAGAAGAAAGTTGAGAAAGAATAACTATTAATAAATATAGGTCATACAATAATTATATGTTGCAGACCAGCTATAATTTCTGGATGGATATTCAGACTATATTTACCTTGCATAGAAGGATAGACATCAAGATTTATTTGATAAATGTGTCAAATATTGATGAAATTTGAGTATCAAAAGGATGCTGTCAGGATGCTGTGTCAGCATGTTTTTGTCATCTCAAAATAGCTTAAAAATACAGGAAATTATTTTCTCACTTAGTTTGAAGTCAGAAGTAGGGCAGGTCCAAGTTAGTTCAAGTTTATTAAAGCTCCAAGTTTTTGGAAATTGCTCTGCTAGACTTAGCTAGTTGGCTTTTGTCCTGAAGCTTGCTCCCTTGTGGCCAGAACATAGTTGCAGCATCTCCTAACAATGAAGCCTGAACACAAGGTGTAAACCAAACCACTACACATGGTAACCCTTTCCATAACCAATCATATTCTTGGCAAAGCCCTCATTCTTGCTTGGTGATGGATAAATTAAATGTTTTCTTATTCAATAATCTAGTCTAATCTGGGATTTTCTACCTAATCCTGTTATGATAGCAGTCATAAGTAGTCAGAAATCCAAGTATTGTCAGTATTAGCACATTGTCCATCACTGGGGTGTGCTGGTGGGAAGAAGAGAGGAAAGGGAGGAAAGAAAAGCTGCTTGGATAAGTGATGGTGACTGATGGTTCCCTGGTGGAAAAAGCTGTCTTCCATTGGGATCATCAGCTGCTGGGCAGATCGGGAGAATTTGACTTTTAATAATTATTGATGTGATGGTTTCAGCATAGCTGGTGGACATATTTTTCTAGACACACCCCTACCTTTTTGCCATATCTCAGTTGTGTTTCTCTGCAGAGCCCACAATTTATGCACACTCCCTTTAGGAGGTGTGTCCCACTGTTCCATTGCTCTACCACCAGGCTGGCTCACAACTGCCCCTCAGCTAACCTCAGAGATCTCTCCTTTGGAAATAGAGAAACTTGTGGGGTCTTACTTGCTGTCCTCTGAGAGCTTAGGGAATGAAGGGAGGGTGGAAGATTTTGCTTACATTTTTATCCCACCATGTCCTATTGGCTCAGATCTGTCAAGGATCCTCTTGCCTTTAGAAATGTCCAAAAGCAGGTATCATTCATATGGTTTGGCATACAACTTCAAAAGTTTTATGTTCAGGCCTCTGTCCACCCTGTCTGACCTGCTTGAATGTAGGAAATATTCAGGCACCAAACTCTGATTTGCCCAAACTCTGCCAACTTTAGTACATTTTTCTCTCCACTATCTCTTGTTTATACTTCCTGTGGCATTTCTGGGGGTGGGAGAGGAACACATCAAGCATGTTATGGCAAAGTCTCCATTAAGCCTGGCCATTGGTCACCTAGGCTGGGGGATGATCTTGACACAGGAAAAAGCCTGATATCTGCTGCCAGGGCTTCAGACATCTGAAGTTTTAACTGGAACTGAAGGATCCACTTTCTAGATGACTTACTCACAAGGCTGTTGGCTGGAGGCCTCAAGTCTTTGCCACATGGGCCTTGCCCCGGAACTGCCCGAGTATCCTTGTAACATAGCAGCTGACTTGCCCTAGAATGAACATTCTGAAGAGGAGAGATTCAGAAACCACAATGTCTTTTATGACCTTATCTGATATCACACGCTGTCACAGTCACTTTATTCTAGTCATTAGAAGTAAGACCAAATCCTGGATCTGTGAAAGGGGAAGGGAAGTAAGCTCTACTATTTTGAAGCGAGGGTCGAAGAACGTGTGGACACTTTAAACCACCACAATGCTATTATTTTTTTCACTGAGGCACAAAAAAGAAATTTAACTTGACCAAGCTTACACGGTAAAGGTTCTGACTCCATTGTGTGTGTGTGGCGGGGCGTTGATTTCCCCACACTACCAAGCAGTTCTCAGAATCCAGCTGGGTGTCCTACAATTCAACACAATTCTGACGCTATCTACTCAAGTTAGCATCAGGATAGAGGGCTCATTCCCACAAGATTGCCCTCCACTTCAGACGCCAATAGCAAGTCCAGTTTGTCATCTGGCCTTCTAACCAACCTACTATACATTGGAGGTTCCCATAATCCCTTCCTTGGGTTTGATTAATTTGCTAGAATGGCTCAAAAGACTCAGGAAAACTGTCTGCTCACTAGACTACTGGTTTATTACAAATGATATTAAAGGATATTTATCAATAGCCAGATGAAGAAATACATAGGGTTAAGTCCCGAGGTCCTGACAAAGGAGTTTTTGTTTTTCTGGAGTTTGGGGCCCTGCACAATGGCACATGGAAATTTTCTGGTTCAACTTGGAAGCTCTCTAAATCCCATCTTTTGGGGGTTTTATGGAGGCTTTATTACATAGTCATAATTGATTAATTAATTGGCCATTGGTGATTGATTCACCCTCCAACCCCTCTTCCCTCCCTGGAGGTAGGAGGTTGGGACTAGAATTTCCAACCTGCTAATCACAAGGTTGGTTCTCCTGGAAACCAGCCCCCATCCTTAGGTGGGGTCCAAAAGTCACCTCATAAATATAACAAAAGACGTCTTTGTTGCTCTCATCTCTTGGGAATTCCAAGAGTTTCAGGAGCTCTGTGCCAGAAATGGGGATGAAGACCAAAGATATTTCATACTATAAATCACAATATCACACATGGTTAGCAGCCAGGGGAACTGAGACACAAGCTCAGATAATCTGACTCCAGTGCCCAAACTCATAACCACAACATGAAACTGGCCTTTCCATGAAAAAAAAGATTGATTTCTTAGGATTGTGTTATATGCATTGACATAGAATATTTATACTTCCAGTATAGTATAATAATTGTCTGGAATTAGAAATTCTAAATTATCTTGGCCAAACACAAGAGTTGCCATTGGGCTTGGAGGGATGTAAGATCCCTCCAAGAAGGTTGGAGGGATATAAGATCATGCCCAAGATGTCATCTAGGGGTGGAAAAGTAGAATGGGGAAGTGAAAGTGTTCTTTTTAGATTGGGGAAAACATTGGGAGAACAGAGCATCTGGAGATAGGTGGAGAAAGGTTATTTTTATAAAATAAAAAAAATAGATTATTAGTGCCTGAAAATGGAATGTGATTATTAATGGGATAGAAAAGTTCATCAGATTTCCCAAGTTAGCAAGGAGGAATTTGAGCAAACCAGAAAAATAAAGAAAAAAGAGGTCATAGCAGAATAAACAAATTTATAATGAAAGTTTAAAGATAAGATATTGAGGTATAGCAAACAAAAAGAAATGATTATTGGACCAGGAGGAAAGAAAGGTTATGAACACTACCTAAGAAAAGGAGAGACACTATTTAACAATAAAAGGCAAAAGTTAGGAATCGGTTATGTCATAAATTTATATGCACAAACAGTATGGCAGCTAAATACATAAAGCAAAAATTACTAGAAATATAAGACAAACGATAAAAATACACTTATACAAGAAATTTAATATATTATAAAAATTAGACTGATACAGTAAATTTAAAAATAACCAAATTCATGGTGTAGGGGTTCAGAATGAACCTCCCCTAAAATGTGTCACTTTTGCATGAGGATTATTTTGAGCTAAAAGGAATCAAGATCCTGAGGGTTTAAGAGAAACTACTACCCCTCTTTTAACCACCTAGAAGAATTTAAGCAGGGTATTTTTCCTAGGAAAGAGTTATTACAGAAACATTTTACCTAAGTGGCCCCATCTATATGGCAGGGCAAATGTCTAATTACCAAACATCTGCTCTTCTTCTTATCATCCTGTGAAACAACCTTCTGTCCTTAGAAGCCCCAGACCCCTATCCCATTCCTTACCTCTGGATGGTATATAGACCATTTTATGCTTCTGTTTCTGACCCTGTTTCTGATATATGTGGGGTCTCTGACCCTCTCGTGTATGTGCAATTCCTGTATGTATTAAATTAAATCTGATATTCTCCTGTTAATCTATATCATGTCAATTTAATTCTTAGACCAGCTAGAAGAACTTAGAAAGTTAGAGGAAAGTTTTCTTTCCCTCCAACAATAAGATCTAAATAATATAACAGTAGCCTACAAATAATGAAAATATGCTGATGTCAAAGTAAAATGCACAGCATAAGAGTTGTGAGTTTTAAGTTTTACTCAGGGTCTTACTGAGGACTATAGCCTAGGAGACAGACACTCAGTCCTGAAGAAACTGCTCAGAAGAGGCAGGGGAAAAGTCAGTTTATATATGATGTGTGACTAGGGAATACGTGCAGTCAAGCATACATCTTGGTGAAAGATTACTGCTAATCACAAAGAAAAGATATCTTGAGTTAATGATTTTAGTGCTTTTCTATGTATGGGAAGATGCAAGAATCTGAGTTCATCATAATTCTTCCTGAGATATACATTGAACTATCTAAGAGGACTGCTTGTCCAAAGCACAGAGTGACTTGTCCTGTTTTTCATCCTGAATTCCTCCCAGAGTGCACTGTTGGTGGGCAACTGTTAGTGGGTTACCACTTAACCCTTATAGAACTGAGGGGTAAGTAATACCCTTTGTTCTTCTTTTTTCACCCTAGATCAAGAGAATTTCTGAGGTGTTTATTTCAGATTCACTATCATTTCCTTACATGATCTTAGACTTTAACCCAGAGAAAAGTGCAGGCTCTGATATATTTAAACACATTTATCCACAAACTGCTTGTATTCTAAAGGAAGACTTGCTCAACATTCCTTCAATTCAGGGATTGTTTTCTAACTGCTACAATATAAATGAGTCAATCTAAGTCCTTAATGGAAGCATTACCAGGCCAAAGTTGAGTCCATTTGTCTGCCTCACAGCAAGGCCAATCTACTGACACCAGATTGTGGTGAAGGAAAGTACAGTGTTTATTTGCAGCGTACCAAGAAAGGAGAATGGGCAGTTCATGATCAAAAGATCCAAATTCCCCAGTAGCTTTCAGGGAAAGGTTTTTAAAGGCAACATTTGGGGTAAAGGTGGCAGTTCATGGACTTTCTTCTGATTGGTTGGTGGTGAGGTAACAGAGTGATGTTCAGGAACCTTAATCATCAACCTTCTGGTTCCAACCAGTCTGGGATCTTCATGCTGTGGTCAGCATGAGGTCACCATTCTCCATCTGGGTGGGGGGGTGGACTTTTCATTATGAAAAAATCCACAATGATTCAATGAATTTTATTTCCAATTAAATGTACCATCACCCTCTAGCATGCCATACAGGTTACTAATTCATTCAAATTTCAATTAATTTCACATTTAATTTAATTAATATAGTTGCTGCTATGGAACAACTACTCTATGGCCTGCTTTTCAGGCCAGTAAATAAGAATTTAAGCACTCTGGTAGCTAATGCAATATGATTGGATTTTAATGACAGTTTTAATAGAGATGTGTGATGTAATTCAGTAGAATCACTTTTATTTACCAAGCATTTTGCAGAAAACCTGAGACTGTGTAAGAAGTGCTAAATATATAATCCCTTTGCATAGTTGTAATTTAGAGATAAAATTTTATTTAATATGAGATATAGATGGAAGCACAAGTTAGATTTTTGGTAGAGTGTTTAGCCCATGCATCAGTCTGTCTCCTAGTTTGTATTGGGAATGTAGGTGTGTTACCAAACCAGGTCTCTTTGCTAGATGCACAGCAAGCCAAAGGCTGAGACATGGAGGTTTGTGACTGAGAAGGAGTTTATTCACAAGGCAGCCAAACGAGGAGACCGGAGAGCTAGCCTCAGATCCGTCTCCTCAAAGCCCAGGGGTTTGGGATATTTATGGGATAAGTAGGGTGGTCTTAGGCATAGGGAAAGGTGCTTGGAAGTAGAGAAAAAGGTGAGGTAATCGGTCTGGGTTACCTGTTTCTGTATATTCAAAATGAAGGCATTTAGCATGGTCAGAGGGTGGAGATTTCCCACCATCTGATGTCAATAAGCCATCATCAGACACCTGCCCAGGGCCAGTTTTAGGGCTGGTGATCCTGACTAGCCCCGGCTCGCACTGGGCAAGATCCAAGCTCCAGTAAAACATCTGGGTGATGTGAAACTGGGAAAGTATGCAATTAAAGAGAAAAAAAGAAAGTAACCACAGAGAGCTTAATTAAGCAAAGGGTTTTTAACAAGTCGTTCCCTTATCTGTTGTTTTGTAAGACAAGCTAAGGAATGTCTATTAGTTACCAGCTTCTGTTAACTCTATGGGGCATGGGGGAGCAAATTTTGCCACCCCAAAATGTCTTTCTGTCATGCAGATTATTTTGAGCTGAAAACAATCAAGGCCCAAAAGAGTCAGGACATCTTTCTTTTGACCTCCCGCTTCGCTGCCTGAAGAATTTCAATGAAGGGCCTGTTCTTGGAATAGAGCTATCACCAGGGAATATGGGCTGGGTGTAGCGAGGGAAACTCAACAAGGCCTAGAGATCAGAGTCCATTATGTGTCCACTCTCTTTGCATGGCCCAGTGTTTTGGTAAACATTTGTTTACCAAATATTTGCTTTTTCATCTCCATGTGAACTGCCTTCCTCCCCTGTGAAGTTCCAAGCCACTACCCCCAACACCTTTTTGTCTTCGGCTGAAGATGGCATTTAAGGTGAGGGCTCCTGCCTTGTCGACAAGTTATTAAGTTCTCCTGGGTCTCTCTCCTGTAAAAATGTTATTAAATTTTGTTTGATTTTCTCCTGATAATTAGTTTCAGTCAATTTAATTCTTAGGCCAACCAGAAGAACCCAGAAGGGTGGAGGAAAATCTCTTCTTCCCCAACAGTAAAAACTCTATAAACTTTTCTGTCATGTCTCCATTAGCTTTATTTTAAGCAGTAGGACTATTAACGCCCTTTCCTCCCATTTTTTTCTTTATGTTGCCCAAGTTCTGACAACTCTACTGCCAAATGCTAAGGGCAAGAAATAAAGTTCAAGTTAAGAACGTTTCTGTTTTTAAGACCTCTCGTGTAAGAGGGGAAAGGTTGTGTCTATTTACTAATCTGTGGGATTTCTAAAATTTTACCCTTGTTATGCCTGTCCCCTCATTAGAGGAAGATGGTATTTATGTTGTTGCTCAGTGTAACTAGCCTCCCAAGGCTACAAAAAGGTTAAAATCACGCATGATTTTCTATTGCCAACTACTTTTCAGCTACCTACTCATAAAATCAAAGAGAATTTTTATGAAACTCAGACATTACCCTTTCAGGGGAAAATTTTCCCTAAAACATGTTAGGAGTGTGAGTCAGACTGCTTTGTCTATCTCCAAGGTCTCAATCAACTAACAAATGTTTACCAACTTCTACTCAAAGTATTTGTACCAATAGTTCTGATAAATTCAAGCATAGTTTATACATAATCAATCTATTCCCTTGGTCTTCTAGGTGTGTTTCTTCCCAAATCTACCAGATCCTCAAATAACTTTCGGAACCTTCTCCAGAGTTAAACAATGCTGCCATCACATCAACTTTGTCTCCAGAATGAGGAAGACTATTGCTGTAAAAATCCATTGATGACCTCTAATAAAGAGTTTGAACTATTCATCTATAGAAGCATTCCCCAAGAATCAATCACATTTGTCCACCAGAGCAAAGATGGGATCATTCTTTTTTTTTAATGTTTGGCCATGCCTCACAGGTTGTGGGATCTTAGTTCCCTGGCCAGGGATTGAACCCGCGCCCTTGGCTGTGAAAGAGTCCTAGCTACTGAACTGCCAGGAAATTCCCAATATTATTCATTGTTACACCTAGTTCCTTTATAGCTTGTAAGCGTAGTTTATTTTATTCTAGTTTTACAAACTGAGACCCAAGTAACCGGAGTGACTTCCTCTTCTTTGCCAAACCCCACTAGGTCAACAAGCTAAACCCAAATGTGAGGCTTTCCCTACACTGAAAAGCAGTAGTTCAAGAAGTGTTGCCCTGAATCTATTAAAATAATCTGAGTTGTGTGGTGAGTACTTGAGGGTGAAGAGTGTAGCTTTCCGATAATGTTACATTCAACTATCTACATGCAATCAAGCTTTTAGACTAACAATTAGTAATCAGAGCATACAGAATAAAATCAGGAAATAGATTGGCAAAAATTTTAAAGTGTGATAAAACCAAGTTTTGGCTAAGACACATACTGCTGACGGGAGTCTAAATTGCTATACATACCTGGAAAACAAGTTGACTTTACCCTGACATCATAAGTAACCTATGACCCAGAAATCTCACTCCTAGGTTTATACCTTAGAGAAGCTCTTGAACTTGTGAATCTAAAGACAGGTACAAACATAATAACAGCATTGTTTTTTAATTTTATTTATTTTTGGCTGTGTTGTGTCTTTATTGCTGCCTGTTGCGGCGAGTGGAGGCTACTCTTCGTAGCAGTGTGTGTACTTCTCATTGCGGTGGCTTCTCTTGTTGTGGAGCACAGACCCTCAGTGCACGGGCTTCAGTACTTGTGGCTCGCGAGCTTAGTTGCTCTGTGGCATGTGGGATCTTCCTGGACCAGGGATCGAATCCATGAGCCCTGCATTTGGCAGGCAGATTCTTAATCACTGTGCCACCAAGGAAGCCCAAACAGCATAGTTTTTAATAACAAATATTGGAGACAGCCTAAATGCCCATCAATAGTAGAACTGATTTAAAAGGGAAATAGAATGGTGGTACAATGGAATAGTTTACAGCTGTTAAGATAAATGAGCTATAATTAAGTATATCAACAAATAAACATTTTGAAAATAAGATGTTGAAATAAAAAAAGTCATCAAAACAATAACACACAGTTCTATACCATTTTTATAAACTCTGAAAACATGCAATACTAAATACATATTATTTGGGGAAGATTTCATATAAAGCAACACATTTTTAAAAGGCAGGGGGATGATAAATACAAAATTCACAATAGTGGTTATCTCTGAGCCCAGGAAAGGAAAGATTCAGTATAGGGAAGAAAACCCAGGCTGTAGAGGCAGACTTCTTTTTCCTTAGCCATGGTATGCTTTGTTTCTTCATACTTTCCAAGTGTTATATAGTTTACTCTTTTGTGTTCATGGAATAGTCCTTAATCATATTTTTAAATGAAATGTAAAATACAGGACAGATGGGGTAAGGAACTACTGCTTTTAATTAGAAGCTATTACCTATTGTTTTTAAAAGCATACATATTTTATACTCACATAAACAGATAAAAGCTTTCAGAATTTGCCTCCAAAAAAGTGTGCATGTGTTTGGGGATAGGGATGTTAGGGCGTCTTTGTAGGCCCTGAAATAAAGCTATCTCCATGATATATTTGGTCCCATTTGTGTATAAATCTTTTTAAGTATATATACATCCTGGAGTATGCAAAGAAAATTTCTGGGATCTATGAGAAAGAAAGTTTACAAGAATCTACTGCAGTTGTCTCTGACAAGTAGATTTACTTTGCATTTTATTGTATTTTCATTTAACCTTACTGCTTACTTAATTAATTAACACTATATGAGCTTTACCTTTTTGATCAAGTTATTTTTTGAATGAGGGCAGGAGGTAGGAGAAGAGGATGAAGGAAGGGAGGACTCCTGGAGACCCCAGCAATGGGCGCAGCGCCCCTGCCATCCGTTCTGGGAGTGCTGAGCCCTCCTCCAGCATCCTAGCCGGGCCGGGCGACCAGGCCGAGACCAGGCCACCTGGCGGGAGGGGCGGCGGGCGGCAGGCGGTGGGCGGAGACGGGCCTCGCCCCGCCCCACCAGCTGAGCACCTGGGCCGTTGTCCTGGCAGCGGGGCCTTGCTGGCGTGGCCAAAACTCACAATCGGCGGGTGTCGCCGGCTCCCACCCCGCCCCCTGCGCTCACCTGGCCGCTCGCTCGCCCTCGCGGATACGCGGCCCATGGATACACACACACACCCTTCCCTGCTGCCCCGCGCGCCTGCTCGCCTGCTCTGCCCAAAGGGACACTATTCACTTCCGGGCGCCCAAGCCGGGCTCTGGGAGCCCGAGGTCGTGGCTGGGACCCGCGCCAGGCGGCAGAGAACCAGAACCGGCCCCCTCAGGTGCGTCTGTGCCCGGACGTCCTCGGCTCTGATCGTCCTGGCGACTAAGAGGTGAGCTCGGCACCGTGGTCCCGGCCACCTGGATTTTCCCTTGAAGTGACATTTTACCCACCTTCCCTTCCCGATTTTTCTGAGCCTTAAAATTGAACGGAACAGTAAAGAATCCCCGACATCTAAACCTTGGCTTATGGATGAGCTGAAACCCATAGATGTTTGATTTATTCATGGTGAGCCTGTGTTGAGAGACTTGTCTAAACACTTTACAAAGCTGATCTCATTTCTGCTTCACACAGCCCCATGAAGGATGCACTCTTCTTATCCCCATTTCACAGATGAAGAGACTGAGGCATGAACTAGGTAGATGACCTGTCCAGGTTTATCTAACTCCTTTGTATAAATAATGATGCAGAGGAGGGAAAACAATGGGCGGCAACAGATCTCCCCACTTCCAATCCTGCACTCTTTCCGCTGTACCTTTCCTCTTTCTGACCAACCACCATTGCCTCACAGGCTCCTTTGAAAAGTTAATGAGCTCTATGGATCTCTCCCTACAATGGAAAAATGCATCTGGACACACACACCCTGTAGATTTTCATATAATTTCAGAGTATCCAGACTCCAAACATGAACTTCAATTCAAGGAATCCTGTTCTATTGCACTATCTTTTGAGATTGTGCTTATGGATGGTTACGTGGGGTATGCCAAGGTGCCCCAGGGCTACGCATGCATTCTGAGATGTGTGTATATGTGGTGACCCTCCTGAGGATCAGAGAGGCTGTACAGTTTACAAGGAACCCAGGACTGGAGGGCAGGACTTCTGTCATTTCCTCCAACGGGGTCAGTCTTGGCAGTTGGTCGTGAAGGACACTGCACAAGGCCTTGCTCTCTCCTCAGCAACTCGAAGCGTTAGCCAAGAGGAACGCAAGCTGTAAAACTGACCTATGGGCTACTGAATTCATCCTTGTAGCTGAATGGGACAATGCCATATGCTGCTGGTTCTTTGTAGGGGTGGGTGCTCTCAGAGGCAACATTGAAGCCTCTGATTAGGAAGTGTGTCCTCACAAATGAGTTTGTATCAACTCAGCATAAGCAATAAGCTTTTGGGGTGCATCTTATCCTATTCTGTATATGATGTATGTATGTGGTAAGACAACCCAGCATCTAACCAGAATAAGGCTAATAATAATACAACAAACCATAATCTCCAGCTAAAATGAATGTCACCAAGCCAAGCTGCAAAGGCCAACTGGATAAGTTCTGAGGCAGCTCAGGACTTACTGGGAGCCTATTTTACACACATGGTTCTAACAAGTTGCCTTATCCAGTTCCCAGTCCATCACCCATTGTAAACAGATTAGAAGGGAAGAGAGGGGCTACAGCAAACAGAACATTGAAGCCACAAGCCACGTGATGGCTGATGTTCTGCAGCAAAGGAGGAGGCACAAAGAATTAACAGTCCTCACGCAGTCTGGGGCTTACTGAAACTGCCGAAAACCTCATAACTCCCCACCCACCAGGCTCAGATCTTTCCCTGAATAATGTACACCATTGCCTTGTGAATTCTAACTCTGCATGCTCAAATCTTAGCTCACTCCCTGACCAATCTGGACCCCATCCTGGGCTCACCATCTCAGACACAGGTTGCTCAAGACAGAAACTTAGGCCTCTTCTTTGATTTCTTCCATTCCTCAATCTTTTAACTTTCAGTCATCATTTATTGAGCAAATATTTATTGAATGCTACATAGAAGTCAGGTTCTGTGTGATGGAGAGATAATAGTAATTAAAATATAAAGCTTCTATTCCATGAAGACCATATACTAGTGAGGGAGACACACAATACATAAATCGAATATATCTATATTTACAGATTTCTAGAAATGTTATATATAGAATGTTTCACTTCATCGTGAAAAAATAAAACAAAGGGATGATGTAACATGGTGGCTGCAATTTGAGTTGCGAGAATGCCAACCAACAGAAATTCTGAGCAAAGAGCACTCCAGGCAGAGGGAACAAGAAGTTCCAGAGTCAGGAATGAACCATAACCAGAAAGAAGGCCAATGTGTGTGGCTGGAGATCACTAAATCGAGGGAGACTGGAGTGAAGTGAGGTCAGAGGGGCAGAGAAAGTGTCCTTAAGAGATCACCCCGAGGGGTTTGGATTTTTTCTGATTACAATGGAAAGCTACTGAAATACTTTTAAAAGATAGTTTGGAGAGAACTTTCAGGTGTGAAGGTAATGCTCTGTATCTTGATAAGGGTTTAGTTTACAAAGTTGTATGCATTTATCAATGGCTATATATAGAAATAGTACACGTAATTCTTGTACATTATATGTTCAGAAGACCAAGAAGAGAAAAAGAACTGTAAACAAATATTGAACTACAGTTAAGGATATGCATGCTGGAATATGTCTGCAATTTACTTTGAAATGGATCAAAAAATAAGATAGATTAATGGATAGATAGAGGGATGGATAGATGTGTGATAATACAAATAAAGCATGAATGGTAAAAAAAGCATGAATGGTAGAATCTCAGTGGTGGGGATATATGGGTGTTCAACTTTCTTTATGTTTAAAAATAGTAATACTAAAATGTTGGGGGTGGAAGCTGGTCTGATCTTATCTAATCTACATTTTACAAAGATTTTTCTGGGGACTGAATAGAGAATGGGCTGTAGAGGGTTTTTGTGGAAGCAGTGAGACAAATTACAAGGCAATGGCAATGATTTGGCCTAGGATAGCACCTCTGTACTCTCTGGAATGGATTCCCAATATGTTAACGAGGTTCTGTTCCCAGAAAACGTGAAGAAACACAAGCTGGGCGTATCTAACGTGGTCTACTACTTGACTCAAAATATTGTTTTTTTGAACTGAATAAACAATGAGATAAAATTACATATTAGAATGCTCATTGCAACTTAGTGGGATTATTTATGAAAATTTACAGTTATCTCTGAACCATTTACCTACATAGTTCCCACGTTAAGATGGCACAGGAATCATCCATCACATCTTTGGTATTTCCCAGGGCTCAATAGATTCCTGTTTATAAGCACCTCAAAATTCTACACATTCTTTATAACATTTTTAAGCTACTGAAATCTGTGTGGTCTCTACATTGTGAGGAACATGCTGGTACAGATCATTATAGTGGGGAGCTTGGCAATTTAATTAGCTTCACCTTCTTCATGGGTAAATGGTAAAGCTGTGTCAAGGAGGGAAGATTAAATGAAATAATAAGAAAACTGCATAGCAAGTCTAGTGTTAATTATGATGGAAGATTTGTTTTGAAATATTTTAACGTTATGCTAGCTGAATATTTTTGTATTTATATGTAATTTCTGCTTTCATGAATTAGTTGCAATAAATTATGGTAATAACGTTTCATAAGAAACAGCATCTCTTCTTAGGGAAGGCTTAAAATTTTATTATCGGGCTTCCCTGGTGGTGCAGTGGTTGAGAGTCTGCCTGCCAATGCAGGGGACACGGGTTCATGCCCTGGTCTGGGAAGATCCCACATGCCATGGAGCAGCTAGGCCCGTGAGCCATGGCCGCTGAGCCTGCGCGTCCGGAGCCTGTGCTCCGCAACAGGAGAGGCCACAACAGTGAGAGGCCCGCGTACCGAAAAAAAAAAAAAAAATATATATATATATTTATTTATTATTATTATTATTATTTAGTCACAGTTAAGAAGACAAAATTAACTTTGAGTTATATGTTTTTGCTTTGATTTTTGTTGCTGTAATTTTTGTTTTGGTCCACAAAGGCATTTTCAAGAAGCTGGTCAAATATGGCTTTAGCAGATAAAAGACTTGAGAACCTGCAGATCTACAAAGTTCTCCAGTGTGTTCGGAACAAAGACAAGAAGCAGATAGAGAAGCTGACTAGGCTCGGATACCCTGAACTCATCAATTTCACAGACCCCGTCAATGGAAACAGTGCTCTGCACTTAGCCTCAGTTTCCAATGACATCGATATGGTCAGCTTTCTCCTGAGCCTCGGTGCTCACCCTGATGTGCAAGATAAGATGGGCTGTACTCCAGCTATGAGGGCTGCAGAACTGGGCCACGAATTGTCAATGGAAATATTAGCCAAGGCAAAGGCCGATATGACTATTGTCAATAATGAAGGAAAAGGTAAGAACTCCCAGCATTTTATCCAGCAATTCACTTTGTAGCCAGAAATCAACAAAATGCATTTTTTGCTTTCCAACTTTAGAAGTGAGTTATTTATGGTACATGGTAGTGAAAGTCTAGATTCTCACTCTTATACCAAAGGACACTATTTCCCCATGATTTGAAAATGATGCAGGTATTTCTTAGGGAAGCCAGTTCTGAGAACTTTCTCATTGAAAAATAATATTAGAATTAGTCAATCTGTTTTTTTTTTTTTAACGTGGAGAACTTTCAACATGACACATGTTAATATTTCCATAATCACAATCACCCATTGTAAAATATAAAGTCTCATTTAGAGCTAAAGATGAAGGAGAGCATCTCTTCTTTTTTACATTTTAGAACCTCGAGTAATACTAGATATAGGTTTTGCTCTCAAGAGCAGTCTAATGTAGAAAGTAGTTGCATTTAGGAATTTGAGGGACAAAAGTGGATTCTGACATGAACTCCAACTTTCTAGTGTCATTTAAAAATGTATTTGAAAATATGACTTAAAATTTGAGATATGGCATTTCCATGATTATTTAGGTGAGATAGCCCCACTTTCTCACTCCTCCCCTCTCAAATCCCATTTCAAGACCACGATCTGGGAGCTTCTTATCCAAATAACTCAAGGTTCTGACAGGAGGTGACACAGCCTCATGAAAATCACTAAGAAAACTACCTCCAGGCTTAATATAAATTGGTAGATTTAATCAGTTGTTCCAAAGAGTTGCTTCAAGTACAAAGCCATTAACATCAGTCCCACATTAGAGAAATGAGTCCCATTTTATAATGTTAATTAATGTTTTCTGACAGGAGCAGAGTCTGCTTCTTAACGCTCTGTGGACATGGTATTTAAAAAGTGACTTGCTTATAACAAGAGGAGAGGACAAAGAAAAGGAAGAATTATTTAATTACTTAATGGCACCACATAACAAAATACACTTCAGATGTACTCAGGAGTCAAATGTGTTTTAAAATGTTATATTCTGAAAAAAAACCTCTCAACGCTCTATAGAATATCATTTCCCAAAGTGTGTGTCACGGGCCACCGAATCAGTGGGATATTGATAAGTGCTACATGCAAAACTGGTTCATTCCACTGCCAAATTTATTAGAGAAACATTGGATAAAACAAATTTAGACATGTTTATTCTACATTTGTCATACCGACCAAAACAAGTGACATTTTCCATATTTATTTGACCATGAGATAGTTTTTTAAATGACATCTTGTATACCTGGATTTTCATGGAAACTTCAGTACATTCAGAAGAACGGTAACAAAGAAAAGTTTACCTTCTTGAGTTTGAAACAGAGATACAAATCACAAAGAAAGCAGTCTGAGACATTTTATAGCATAAAAAACTAAAATTAGGGCCTCCCTGGTGGTGCAGTGGTTGAGAATCTGCCTGCCAATGCAGGGGACACGGGTTCGAGCCCTGGTCCGGGAAGATCCCACATGCTGCGGAGCAACTAGGCCCGTGAGCCACAACTACTGAGCCTGCGCGTCTGGAGCCTGTGCTCCGCAACAAGAGAGGCCGCGATAGTGAGAGGCCCGCGCACCGCTATGAAGAGTGGCCCCCGCTTGCCACAACAGGAGAAAGCCCTCGCACAGAAACAAAGACCCAACACAGCCATAAATAAATACATTAAAAAAATAAATAAATAAACTAAAATTATAAAATGTAAACAATCAAGGTAAAATTGGAAGCGAGGTCAAATGAGTATCTGTAGCAAATGCAACAGCCATGAGGTTATCTATACTCATTCAAATTAATATTAAACCTACCAAGGTTCTGGAAGACCAAAGTATGATAAAAACAACCTGACAAATCAAATAGAAATAATTAAAAATATAAAATGAAACTTGAAATAAATACAAAATCTTGTTTCACACGTGACCTTGTTAGTACTGCTCCCTCCAGCCTTGATTGTGGTTCATGGTATGCCTACTGCACAGAGGGCCTTGTCTTCCCATCAGTGAACCTAGCTTACCTTGCACATCCCTCAGCTCAAGGGCTGCCACTGGCCAAACTCCTTGGTTTATTCCACTGTAGTCTCTCTGCCCTTAACATCCTATTTTCTGGTGATTGACATTTGACTCACTGTACATTGTTTCAAAAGGATAAGCAAACATTTAAATGGTTAAAATAATGGAGCTTTAGAAGGATGAGGGATGTACTCTAGGTCTAACCTGTACTTTCTATTTGAACAATTTTGCAGAATATGGAGAAGGTAACACTCTAAGCCAAAAAATTATTTGTTTTCTTAGGAAATTAGTTACAGTGTCTGGAATTATTTTCTTTAAGGGTAAAGCTGGAATAGTTCCTTGTAACACCCATTCCATTGGTTCTCCCATTTATAGGAATGCATCCCCAGTCCTCAATTCAATATGCTAGTTCTATTGTGTATACATTTTTTTCTCTTTTGTTTTTGCTTCGATCTTGGAATGTTGATTTGTGTCCTTTGTGGCTTAAATAGTCAGCATGGATAGACTTTCACTGTGCGTTGTACATGCCATCATTATAAAGTAGCCATTTCATAAGTTCCTTAAGGTCTTTGTAATGAATTCAACCTCAACTGGCACTATTTTCTAGATTTTGCTGTTGTTATCATTTATTGCTGTTTTGGTTCACTCTTGCCTACTATGACTTCTCTGTCTTTGATTTTATATTTTCAACCATGTCCTTGACCATCTTTCTATTTTTAACTGTTTGAGTAACTCTAATTTAGATGCATGTTTATATGAGATATATTTTGGTTTCGATTTTCACATACATTGTCTTTTTATTTTAATGGTAGAGTTTATCCAATTTACATTTATCTAGATGCTCCATAGGTTTGGCGTCAGAACTGTCACTTATTTTATATTATGAAAGCATAATATATTTAATTTATATAAATACACAAATATGTATAAAAATATTTTCCTCTATGGTCCATGTGTTCTGTGTTTTGTTTTGCTGTGTGTGTATATTTTCCTTCTCACATTTTCTAAAATTAATGGTATGTTTTTAGTTCTTTTAATGGCTAACTGGACAACATTACATATACTTAAAACTCTGTTTATTGAATTAGCACTTTAAACAGTATTCATTAATATTTCTCTATGAAAGATGAGATTGGTACAAGAACCCTTCCTCTCACCTCCTTTACCTCCCTTCCAGTACCTAATTTTAGTACATTAAAATCATTTTAGTTCTTTCAGTGATTCTTTTCATACCTTTAAATAATAAACATCTATCTCTTTATCTGTTTTAAATAATATCTCAAACTCCAGCAGTAAAAGATAAAGAAAATCAAATGCTTACACTGTCTCTTCTTCCCTCCAAGTTTTGTTAAACTACATTGTTATTTCTACATTACTGTGAATTACAATATTATTTTCTGTATCTAGAATTCCTAAGGTGATTGAACTTTGGTTCAATGGTTGAAGGGATTCAGCATCTATCATGGGTCTTTTAGTCACATATTCTCTGTTGATCCCCTGTTGGACTCATTATTGTCATCAAGTAGTTTAGCTCACTCCTTTGGGCTTATATCTTTTGATTTCTTGCATCTTTAAACTTATTGTCCATCACTTTTATATATGAACAATAGCTTGACTGAGTATTAAAAATTCCCTGTTTTCTTTTCCAAGTGACATTGTAGAGCTCCTTTGGTTATTTTCTAGCACTGAATGTTGCTGTACCAAAGTCTTGCAGCCAGCTTGACTTTTTCTCTTTAGAAATGACTTGAATTTTTAACTGGATGCTCACAGGACACTTTCTTACCTAGCTTTACCTAGGCACCATCTTATGGCTTGTTGTTAATCAATTTTTCCTGAGACTCAGTATACTCTGTCAGATCTAGGTTTTTCCTTCAAGAGAGTTTTCTTCTCTTATATCTCTCCATTTCTTTCTGTTCCATTTGTTCATTTATTTTTACATACCAATTACATACATGTTAAATATTCTTTGCCTCTCTAGAACATTTAAACTCTTGCATCATTTCAGTTACATTTTTCATTCAAGTTCTTTCAAGTTTTTCTTCCATGTCCCTGACCATGGTTTTGGCAATGTCTGCTCTCCTTTTTCCTGCTTCCAATGTGAACCACTTTCATTTCTTTAGTGGTTTGATAATACTTTTCTCTACCATTTCTTTTTTTAAGCTCTGCTTGCTCAAATTCATCTTTTCCTTCTACTTATCTTTTATTGTCCTAGAAGTACTTATTATAGGTTCAGTCTAGCTTTGCACTTTTGTTTCAGAAAAAAATATATTTGATTTCTTTGTTATGGAAATGGGTCAGTCAATAATTTTCATGTCATATAATTTTTTGAGTATATAATTTTTGCCTAGTGTTTGTCATCAAGTTTCTTTCCTTACCTTTCTTTCAGTATATTTTTTCATAGGTCACATGCTGGTTTCTTGTTGATTATTGTTCCTCTTTGAATGAAGCCTCTTTTTAGAGTCAAGTCATTACAAAGTCAGTTTGGAGTTTGACTGCTGTTTACCTGACTTTCTTACCAGGGTAATATAAACAATACCCCAGGTCTGTAGTACATTTTTGACATGGGTTATGTTGAGGGTATGTATGTCACAGGTGCTGGGTATGAGGATTTATCATTTTTCTCTCTTCAGTAAACAAAATAATTTGCCAAAATGTCAGAGCCCCTTGCCATCTAGTTTTTCTTCTCACTGCTACTGTACAGACAGCCTGCTTCCTATAAACATGGCTGGTCTGCACATTTCATCATTATGTACCATCTCCTTTGCCACTCTGCAGTTTCAGAGGGGATCCAGGGATCCACCAATAGTCCTCTGGCACACACACCCCTGTATATTCCAAGAAGGGACAATGGAGTATAGACTGCAGGATGCCAAATACCCAGGGTCAACCGGAGCTCACATCCCAGCACTCAAATTCTTCCCAAACAAAATCTTATCACATTTTGGTTATGATTGTTTTCTGGCTCTTATAAGAGGTTGGATTTCTTTTCTGGTATCTCTGTCTTGGTGTTTCAGTTGATTTCAGAGGGAAAACCAAGGCATAAACATCTTTGCTCTATCACCTTCAGCTAGCTAATTATGAATTTGTAAATTATTGTTTGTTCCTTTCTATGTGATCCAAATATAGAGAGACTACTAATTAAGTATTCTTTGGGGATTCTATTTTTCTACAGGTATTTTGTTTTACTGCATTTTACCTACAAAGAGGCATCATCGCTGTGCACTGATTGCCTTGGAACATGGTGCAGATGTCAACAATTGTACCTATGACGGAAAGCCAATATTCCTTAGAGCTTGTGAAGAAGCACATGATGTTAAAGATGTGTGCCTGACATTGTTGGAAAAAGGAGCCAATCCAAATGCTGTCAACTCAGTATGACTATTCCTGTGATTCTAAATATTCCTTTTTTCAATTATAGAAAAAAATTTCAATACACTAATAATCTCTATTAGTGTATTTTTTTCACTTGAATATGATAAAATTATCCTGTTAGTTTAGACTGTTCATTTCTGTTCAAAATACTTTAAGATGATATACTTTCATCATCTTTATATGGCATGGCCATGATTCTACAATCTATGTCTGAATTATGTTTGGAAAATTGGTATTTATTATGTATAATGTTAAAAGATCTTTACAGGAAGTAGGAAAGATATTACTGATGCCTAATAAAAATTTATCTTCTTCAAAAGAAAATATGTAGTTCTGCTGTTCCCCTTAATCATTTTGCTCCCTCTCCTCATTTGGCTAATTTTGTTCAGTTTTCTTATCTTTTAATTGTCATTTCCCAACAATAAAAATAGATTTTCTTCTCATTGGAAAACACCTATAGCCTAATTTTAGCATGTGTTTTACCCTCTTTTCTCCCTTATTGCTCTACTTTCTTTGCAAGAAACTGCATTTTTCAGCATGATGTTCTTACAGGGACTTTTGGTGTGACCTTGACTCTGATTTTAGAATTCTACATTTTGGACACTGACCCATTTTACTGGCTTCATTTTTCCTATTTGTTACGTGAAACCAATAAAACTGTACAGAACTGAACGTGTCAGTGTGACTCTAAGGCCAAATAGATTTAGACCATATTTATACGGAATATGTTATTTAGTATGACAGGGATAAACAGCATCTGATCTGTTTCACGTCCAGTCCACAGGTCGCACGGCTTTAATGGAAGCATCAAGAGAAGGAGTGGTAGAACTAGTTCGAGGGATATTGGAAAGAGGAGGTGACGTGAATGCATTTGACAATGACAGACATCACGCCGCACACTTTGCTGCCAAAGGAGGCTTTTTTGATGTAATAATCTACTCTTTGCTTTAAATTTTGTTGCTAAAAATATTCTCTTCTTTTTCTCAACATCTTAAAATATCATGTAGGTTACACTGATAGGATTTTTTCTGAGTTATCACCTTGATTTTCTGAAATAATTCTAAAACTATATTTTAAACCAAATATTAACCTTCAAAATATATTTTAGCTCTTTATTCAGTTTTATCTGCTTTCTAACTTATTCTTTTTATATTGCTAATAATGTTTTTCTATATTTTTAATTATGACAGCTTAAAGGTTTTGCCAACTGGGATTACTCCATTTTATGACTCCATTACACATTAGAATTTTCACAGTGGGGAGAACAATGCCAATATACTCATCTCCCTGATGTTTGAGGCATCTAATGACTCATCTAAATTTTTAACTCTAAGTATTCTTATTATTTGGATATATCAGCAAAGGATTATCTCATAGGTACAGTGATATTGCAGAAACAAAATAGAAATCAATGCTATCTTATTTTTTTAAATTCTGAATTATATCTAAAATTTCTTTACTGAGCTTTTCTGAGTTTTAACATAATTATCTTTACTTTTGTCATAGGGTCTCTTCCCTGCAATAAAAGTATATATCACAGTAGAAGTCACATCTGTTTGGTAAAGAATTTGCTCCCCTGATGATGCTTGCCATAGTCTGACGCTTTCTAAAATTGCCTAAATTTACTTCAGAACAGTAGTTCCCCAGCTGAGTATAGAGTTTTCTATACGCTAGATCAATGTTGTTTGATAGAACTTCTGGCAGTGATGGAATTGTTCTGTATCTGTGCTGTACAATGTGGTACAATACACTACACATGTGGTTTTTGAGTACTTGAACTGTGGCTAGTGGAAGTAAGGAACTGAATTTTTAAAATTTGTTTTCTATTTAATTGATTTTAATTTAATTCAGATTGACACTCTGGATAGCACAGGTCTAGGTCCCAGTTTTCATTCAGTAAATGTACATTCCTATTCCTCTACAATATCCACTATTTATTTTGCAGATATTGAAGCTTCTCTTTGCCTACGACGGAGACATGGGGCTGATTGCAATGAATGGCAACACACCACTTCATTATGCTGCTATGGGTGGTTTTGCAGATTGCTGTAAATATATATCTCAGCGAGGTAAAATGGTCTACCAATTTCATGCCTAAAGAATTTATAATTTTCCCTCACTGTAGATGAGCAGAGAATTTCAGCCTGTCAAATGTCAGTTGCTTATCTCACACATATATGTAGAAAGAAAATTAAACTTTTTTTCTTATTTACCTTCTGTTAAATCATGAATCTGGCCTTGAAGGTGATAAAAATTCATTTCTCAAGTATTTTTAGGTTATTATTAAAAATCTAAAGAGAATGGTTTATGAGTCAACCAATTATTAAGATGCTTATAGTTATTAAATTCCTATTTTAAAAATGTAAATATCAATCTAAAAAAAGACAAACACTAGACACCATGTCTTTTAGTTTGCATTCTTAATTATTTTATTTTTAAAAATGTACTATCATGTCAAGTGCATAGATAACATTTCTGGGTAATTTTAAATTATAGGGGAAATATTTTGGGGAGAAACACATGAAATAAAATGAAAAATTTCATGGAACATTTGGAATATAAGTAATATTTATTATTTTAGATTTTTCTGTAGCTTTCAAATAATTATTAACTTAGGAATATAAACTATGTTATGTATAGCTTAATGTATTCCTTAAAATAGTAATATTAGCCAATTAAGTTTAAAGATTTGGATCTATTTGGTGTTAATTACATGCTAATTAAATGTACATTCAAAGTTATTAACTCTTTGTTAGAGAGGGAGCTGCATTCTGCTGAATGTTATGGTAGTGTGTTTTTTTTTTTTTCCAGTTTATGAGAAATGGGCAGAAACTTAAAGTTCAACAACTCTATAATAGAGCAGAGAAAGTGCTTTTATTTTCCTGTCTTCTACAGAGGAACAGAAATTTTGAAGTCGCTGGGACCTGAGAGAGCCTATACTGTAACCACTAACATTATAAATAAGACTAACATGCCTGCGTAACTAGTGGTGTAATAACTGATCCACTTTGACTTTTTTCACGTTATACAAAGCTCACATTCTTTCCCCATTCCCCTAAAATACAAAGCAGATAAAGGAAAATATATCAACTGCAATTTTTGCCGTCATCAACTGTCTCATCAGTCTTATTTTCAAAGCTGTTACCATCAGCAGATTATTCTGACACTTCATTTTTAACATTGTGTATTTCTAGAAACTAAAGATCTGCCCAGATTGAGACAAGCTTCTTCAACTTTAACATGCTGATTCCTTTCTTACTGGGACAAACATCACCCAATATATACTCTACCATTTATGTACTCCTGGGATAAAGTCAGAGAAAGCAAATTGAGAAGTAAAGAGCCAGAGCCTGCCAAAGGCCTTGCCTGGTGATGCAGAAAAGTTTCATCCTCCTGGCTGGCTCACAAGACTAGGCTGTGTTTCTGAAATAAATGTCTGAAAATGTTCTGAGTTCTGTAGCATGTTTGGAAGTACAACCACCAGATCCTATGTGGGTGACCTATTTCCATACCAGGCAATTGCTTATCTAAGGCAATCAGAGCAGCAAGAAACCATTGGTCACGAAATGCTCATTTCTGAGTAAACTCCCTGAGTGTAGCCTCTTTTATTCTTAAATGTGAGGGCTGGATTCCTTTCCCACATTAAACTACCTTCCTCAGTATGCTCCTCTTTTGTCCCTGATCTTGTTGTCCCTAGAGTAATTTACAACTCCCTGTAGGCAGTGTGAGGCCAGATCCAGGGGAGAGGAGGGGAGTTTGGAATAGTTCTCCTGAAGCCCCCCGTGCAGGGTTCTCCTTCTCCTGGGCCTTTTGACAGCAGTCAGCTGAAAGTTGAGTATCTCAGCCACAGAGGCACATAAATCACAAAGGGAATGAATGTATCTTTATTTACTAATGATAAAAGAGGAGACAAAATCAAAGAGAGAAGAAAATGCCTTCATATCTTTAAGCTGGGATGTTGGCGTCTTTTATCCACACAAAATTTCTAACAGGGAGGAAACTGGGAGCAGAAGAAGGCAAGATAAAGCCGCTTTAAAACCCTTTGATCCTTAGTGCTGGGCTGAATATAGGAGCGGATTGGGAGATGGTAGATAAACCCCCAGACACCCTGAATAAGCGAAAAAGCTAAATTAAAAACAGCATACTCAAGATGACTACGGAATTATACTATGGAATTATTATGCTGTGGAATTATACTGTTGAGACCAGTCTCAGGTCCCTTTCCCAATAAGTCACTATTCTTCAAACTGTCCAATATAAAAATTTTAGAATCTTTATTGTTCCAATGCTCTTTTTGAGTTTTTCTATCACTAGTAAAATTATCAGCCTTCATATAAAATTTTAATTTTTGACAATGCCATAGGAAGTGCTAACGTTGAAAAACACTGGTAATTAATTTTCTTTTTGATAAGGAATAAAACTATAAAGTGTTGGAGGGACGGGTTTTATTTTTGCATTCGGCGACCTTTACATTTTGGATGCTAGAGATACTGAGGTTAGAGAATCTTTTGATTATGTGATGCTTGCAAAACAACAGAAGAGCCTTCTAGATTCAAAACACTAGAAAGAGCATCTTCATAGTCTGACTTATAATGGGTTTTTAGTGTCTCCAGACATTTATTACAGACAACACAGCCTTCTTGATAGCATTAAGTAGACTCCTTGATGCATTCAGAAAAGTTTATTTCTTTGGAGAATGCTTACATATAATGTTGGTCCCATCATTTTAAGTAAGGGCCCAAAAAGGAAAACGGATTTTAATGCCTAATTGCACAGTTCTTATTCTTTCAGGTTTGATGAACAAATTACTTTTTCTTCTGTTAGGCTGTTCACATGACCTTACTGCAAAACAGCAGGTCAATATAAATTACACTAACTTCATGTAGAATACAGTTAAAGCATAGTTTAAGATTTTACACAGATTTAGTCATAATTGTTCAAAAGAAGCAGGTGTCAGTTAGCATCCTGAGTTCCTAAGGTCCTATTTAAGC
Source organism: Phocoena sinus (assembly GCF_008692025.1). Classification (NCBI taxonomy): domain Eukaryota; kingdom Metazoa; phylum Chordata; class Mammalia; order Artiodactyla; family Phocoenidae; genus Phocoena; species Phocoena sinus. The sequence continues at coordinate 36,869,684 of NC_045777.1, forward strand.
TGTTTGAATCCAGCTTCCTTCCAAATTCAAATGTCACCCTTACTCTTTCCTGCTAGTCAGGAAGCCTCCTTAGCAAGTATCCCGATATGATATTTGTTTCAAATATCTATAGGGATTAATGTCCTAATCCTTTGGGAAAAGATACTATCAATTGGAAACATATCTCCCTCAGAATTCACCAAAGTAAAGCTCACGGAAAAAAAAAAAAATCATAGCTTAATTTTGTAGTTATAAGAGCTAAATGTGCTTACCTCTATATACAAGTAATTTGGGGAGCAACTTTTGATTAATCACTAGAAATTTTAAAAACCGTTGGATGCATGTCATTGTGGAGTCATGCAGATGCCTTGGCACCATTCATAATCATGATGCTTCCTGTTTTAGGATGTGATCTGAAATGGAAGAATTTGGACCATAAAACGCCCAGGGCCTTGGCTAAGGAAGGCGGCTTTAAAGCAGCCATCAGAGAAATACGGCGGGCGGAGCAAATCGCTAATAAACTGGCCCGGCCAGGAGCCAAAAATCCGAATCCACAATTGTACCTGAAACTTCACGATTGGTCCATAGAACATGAGACTTTCCTTCGGGAAGCCCTTTCGTTTGTGGACAGGGGCGATGGGACAGTCACCAAGGAAGACTTTGTGCTGGCGCTGGAGGAGAGGCAAGATTTTATGAGCTCAGAACAGATAGCTACCATAGCTCAACTTCACGAAAAGGTCCGGGGCGGAGGGGTCAACATTAACGATTTCTTTAAAGGAACCAAATACTTAAGCAAGTCTTATGTCCTGGGATCCTATGGGCCTAAGAAAAATAAAAAAGGGATGGCCAAAAAAGCCAAAAAAGGCAAGTTTGTTTTACCCCTCCCAATCTGCATCATCCCTGACCACGTGTTTCCACGCCAGAGCGAAGGTGGGCCTCCTTGTTATATGATTGAAACCTACAAGCATGTAACTGATTGCAATCGCTTTAACCGAGATCATCCACCCGAACATCCCATTCAGGATGACTCTGCTTGGTACATTGATGATCCAGGGAAGGTCTTTTCAAACATTAATTTTATCACCAAGGCGGGAGACCTGGCATCTCTGAAAAAGGCGTTTGAATCAGGAATACCTGTGGATATGAAGGATAATTATTACAAGACACCCCTAATGACTGCATGTGCCAGTGGAAACATAGATGCGGTCAAGTTTCTTCTTGAAAAAGGGTATGCCTTTTGGTTGAGTGAAATTTAGATTTTTGGGAGCCTTCACATTTCAAGGAAGGCTAAGACACATTCAGCTCCAGAATTTAAGTAGTGCAAGAAAGGGCTTCATTCCTGAAGTCCAGATCACAAATAGATCTTATACTGGGAACCAGGCTAATGGAACATAGGAGTGTGTGTACACAAAGACCGTTTGCCAATAACAACTATGCACAAAGTGAAGGCCAAGAAGTTTTCTCTCTGAGGGTAAACAAAGCCTTCTGATTAGGTATCCCTGGCCTCCCAAGACAATTTAATTTGGTCTCAGAGCTTTACCTAGACGATGTGGAGTTGCTTTTTATTTTATTTTAAATTAAAAACAGAATCTTTTTTTATTGTGGTAAGAACAGACAGCATGAGATCTACCCTCTTAAATTTTAAGTGTAGGGTACAATATTGCTAACTATAATCACTATAGTGATTATAATATTGTAGAGCAGATCTCTAGAACGTACTCATTTTACATGGAGTCATTTTTAAATCTGTCTCTTTTTTCTTTCTTTCTTTCTTTTTTTTTTTTTTGGAGGGGATCCCAACAAATTCAAGCAATTTGATGGTAGCCATAATGACTAAACACCATTTCATTCCCTTTTCCCTGGTTCATTTGTAAATATCTTTAAAATAACAAAGCATGACATTTAGTTTAACTTTTAAATCTAAAGCAATTTCTCAGGCTTAAGTCCTTCTTTTTACCATTGCTGAATAACCTGGGGTAACTTTCTTAACCTTTTTGTGCCTCAGTTTTCTCATTTTTATAATGGGGTTCTAATGGAACTCAGCTCACAGGATTTGTTGAAGATTAAATGAGTTAAAATATGTAAAGCACTTAGTAGCCCAGTAATTGCAGACTTGATAAAAGGTATTATTGTTATTATTACTATAATGTTTACCTTCAAAGAAGGATTTAAATGTGTTTATTATAGAGAGGGAGTATAAAGCAACTAATGACAATGTGAAGTGTTGGGCAGAGAATTTTTAAATAGGACTAAAATTTTATTTTATCTTTTCATAGTTTCTGGATGATATATTGCTTTCAATAAAATCAAAAGAATTAATTTTCTTTTTTCATTTAACATTGGAGTATAGTTGATTTAAAACGTTGTTCTAGTTTCAGGTGTATAGCAAAGTGATTCAGTTATACGTATACGTATCCATTCTTTTTCAGATTCTTTTCATGTATAAATTATTACAGAATATTGAGTAGAGTTCCCTGTGCTATACAGTAGGTTCTTGTTCATTATTTATTTTAAATATAGTAGTGTGTATATGTTAATCACAAACTCCCAATTCATCCCACCCCCTCACCTTTCCCCTTTGGCAACCACAAGTTTGTTTTGGAAGTCTATGAGTCTGTTTCTGTTTTGTAAATAAGTTCATTTGTATCATGTTTTGATACAAAATTTTGATACATTATAATGCTTAAAATTTTAATAATGAAGGTGCATTTAAAAATTCATAACATACAGAGAAAGTAGATACAAAATGAAATAATATAACTTTTCTGTTTCCTGTTAGCTTTGATTTTTCATCAGATCCAGTTTTTCCCTGATTTTAATGATGCAAAAATGTAGCCCTTAGGTTACAATTGTAACCTAAGGATCTAAGGGTTACAATTGTAACCCTTAGGGTCTAAGCACCTTTTAAACTAAACAAAATGTATATATACACAAAGTTAAGACTGTTATAAAATGAAGGACACAGGTCAAGAAAAACTATGGCACAGAATTTAACTTGACCCAAACCTTCCTTGGTTTTCAGTTGAAAAACCTGATAAAACTATGATATCTTCCTTACCATTTTTATCCTCTAGTGCTTGGAATAACCCATATTTTTAGCTCATGCATCTACCTCATTTTACAGGGCTAACGTCAATGCAACAGATAATTTTCTGTGGACTCCGCTTCATTTTGCATGCCATGCCGGCCAACAGGATATTGTTGAGCTTCTTGTTAAATCTGGAGCCGTGGTAGATGCCCTTTCAATCAACAACTCAACTCCCTTAAGTAGAGCCATTGAGAGCTGTAGACTGGATACTGTAAAATACCTACTTGATATTGGTGCTAAATTCCAGCTGGAGAATAGAAAAGGCATGTGTTCTCATTATGGGTGATTAGGGTTAGAAAAGGAGGATTTATGTTAGATTCCAAACCCGTTTAAACCTATTCTTGTAGGACCACATTTTCCCTTGAGTCACTGCTGCAAAAGCAAACCTGAGTAAATGTTATGGAACTTTATCGTATACACAGTGCTTCTCAAATCATTGGTGTAAAAGAACCAGTTCTTTATGTTGGTGATCCATTGTGGATGGAGACTTTTGCAAAATACAATGAAAATGATTTACTAGAAAAATGAAGAGGAAAAAGCCCATAAAATACAAGTCCAAACTTTTTTTTATCATTCGATTCAAATGACATAAAATTGCTATAAAAATTTCTAAACATTTACTCTTAATCCCTGTATTTATTTCACTGTGGCTGCGTAACCATTAGTTTGTAGGCTGACACCAGTCTGCAGATCACATCATGAGTCATCACTTTGTCTTAACAGTCAATTCCTAATAATCGGCATAGTTTGAAGCCTCTGTAGACTTTGGATTCCTTCTAAAGTTGGACAAATCATTCCTGAATTGAGGCTCTTTCTAGGAAGTAAATGGGAAGCCTACCTTATGTCATAAATATCCCATGTAAATATGTGGAGGTGTTATTTTCTTAGAGTGGAACCCATTGCTTCCTTTGGATCTGAAGGAACTTTATCTCTGGCTGCTTCAGGCTGCCTCTGAGTCACAGGTAATATTGTTAGGCCTGCCTGAGGACGTTACAGGTGTCATAATACCCAGCAATCTGCATAGAGCACTTGAGACCTCCAGTTTCCCAGGCCTTTTTGAATACACCTCCTTCCATCATGGGAAGGGGAGGACAATGTAAAATTGTCACACACAAAGGAATGTGTGCACTGTGGGGAGAGAACCAGCACTCAGATATTCAAAATGTAATCTACCACTATTTCCTATCAACTTTTTAAGAAACATTCTCAAAATAATTAACAAGAAGAAATGATTTTGCTGGTAAATGGCACTCTAAATGATGAGATTTTAGAGCTGGGGCCACCTTAGAGAGTATCTGATCCAGCTCTGTGACTTTATACATACCATTCACTTCAGTAATCACCCTTGGTACTGCATGCTTAGAGCTGATGTGCTGAGATTTTGCTACATGGTTTATTATTAATCTGTTTAACGAAACTCTGAATTTATGTTTTAAACAGGGCATAGTGCCATGGATGTTGCAAAGGCTTATGCTGACTATAGAATAATTGGTTTGATTAAGGAAAAGCTGGATAACTTGCCAAAACAAGCAGAAAATCAAAAAACAAAAGGCAAGCCACTGCTTAAAGTGAAGACTGAAGGCCCTGAGATTAAGAAAGAAGAGGTAAGAAAAGCAGTTGACCTCCCATTAGTAACTGGTGGGGCTGCGGCACCATTTACGTATTGTTACAGGACATGGGCAAATAATATGCAGTCCATGTTTTCAGCACCATTATGCAATAGTTTTAAAGAAATATCTAGCAAGAAATTTCCTGTTACTGAAAAGCCTAAAAAGTACTCATTGCAAACAGAACCCACACAAAAAGTAACTGGTATTGGATATGTATACACTCAGACCTGAATTATACAGATTTGATGGGATGGCCCCAAAAGGGAAGAAGGGTAACCCTTATGAGAAATGAAGTAAAGCATGATTTTCCTTCATTTTGGTTTCATAATCTTTCACTACCCACCTTACCACCCCACTCCCAAAGAATTTTAATAATTACTATGAACCCAGGGATATGTAACTTGGATATCCTGCAAAACAACTCTAGAAGGTTTTAAAGGTGTCAAATTGTCCCTGGTAATCTGGAATGGTTTGGGTGCCTCTAAATTAGCAGCAGAAGATTGAGGTTGTTGTTTATGGGGATTTCTGAGACACCAAGAATTTGTCATTCATTAGCAGGAAGCTTTAAGTACATTTCTAGACTGGAAGCTTCTTTCAGGGAAGCAGATGGATCCCTAGACATCCTTGGCTGACATAGGATAGGGGGTGAAATTCAGGAAGGAAAATCTTTAACGCTATCAAATTAGAAAGGGTTAGAGAAATGTAGGTGGTAGGAAGTAGATAGAGTTGAAGGGATGATAGGCAGACAATAGAGAGTAGTAAGCATGGAGGAAGAGAGTAAGGATGGCCAGAGGTGAAGGAGGATTGATCAGCTAAAGCTCCTGATACATGCACCATTATCATTTTGGTAGGAATACACTCTTCTGATTAATAATGGCCACAGGTCAAGGATGGATATCTGAAAGACTTGTGTGATCTGTCACTAATACTAATTAAATAAAGTCAAACAAGGCAAACGAATGATCTCTCCTCGCTCAAAATTATAATGATATTCTATTTCATTTCAAATTATAATTTGTATAGTAGCATTTTTAGTTTTTTCTGACTTCAGAGTAAGATACAGAACAGCAAATAATGTTAGGAAGTATATATAGGTTTTTGCAATTGACAGGTTTTTTTTGGTCTTGTTTCCAGATGCCACTTTCATCAATGTATACTGTACCAACCATAGTGGAGAAAAAGAAGGTGCATAAGGATAATGTGGCTTACCTCAATTCATTGATTACCAGTGGTTATACCAAGAAAGAGGATATCACATTTATTCCACAGAGGGTAAGTACTTTAGAAAGATCATAACATGGTATAAACTCATGATGTCATTTTTCAAATACTTTTTATGCAGAGCACCCAAACAAATGTCCTTATCTTTTCTAGTTATTATTTGGAGGTGTCCTTTTTCTAGGTCCTACTACTTCTGACTAAGTAAGTCCAACTTGTATAGCTTCCAATATCTGGTATTACTCTTTTCTGTATTAACATTTTAATTTTCCTTGAACAATTGAAGTCTTCTTCAGTTAGTGCCATTCCTTATAGCCATGTAGTCACCGAGTTCTATAGATACTTTCTCTGGGTACACCTTAGAGCCCAACCCTTCCTCTTTTTACACACTATCACCATCTCATTTGGGAGTTTCATACTAATCAAGACTGGATTTATTCAGTGGCTTCCTTAAACATCTACAATTAAAAAGGTGAAGATGTCTTTGCAGAATAAGAGTGGTCTTGACAATGTGCATCAAGCCATGCTGAATAAGAGACCACCGGCTCCTTCTGCCCTCTACTGTGAAAATACTTTTGACTTCCCCATAAGAATAAAGGCAGTAAACCCAAACTATCTATTAACTCCATTGCTTCCTGGTTTTGACATCCTAAAAATGATCAGCAGCTGGCCTAAGGGTCATCAGAGAGGTAACTGAAGAGCATTTCAGTTGTCCAAACAGTCACCATCAGAAACAGCGATGCCCACATAACCAAAAATGTTGTGTAAGAGATAAAAGAGATTTAGAAATAAATTTGATAGTTTACATTAACCATCTTGAAGATTGTCTGGATATTGGCATGTTTATTGGCCATCATATTCACCCCTGCTCTGGATGTGGTTGTTCATTTAAGATCTGGAGTCCCAAAGCCACCACAGCAGAGCTGATCAGGAAGAGGGAACTGCGCCGGGAGCGGTTCTCGTACGAGGTAGATTTTGATGACTTCATGATGCCCTTTCAGAAGCACATCACAGAGAAAGCACAAGCATTGAAAGCTGCCTTCAAGACCTAAATCACAGCAGTTGCTTCTTGGGATAAACATTTTGAGGCCCAGGGACCAAACGTTGGATAAAGTAGATATTTCCATTAAAGCCGAAACAATCCACAAGTAACCAAATATTTGTTTTTGCTCTAACAGCTATAAATATTCTGAGCTGTCTAGAGAAGGTGTGTTTTATTTTGCAATGAATTTGCATGTTATTCTGCATAAATCTCCCAATTTTCCTCAAGAATGTAGTAGAATAAATGGCATTTTTTGTTATAAGCATAGTGTCATTGTCAAAGAATTTACAAGATTTACACCATTATGTTTGTTAAAGGTATCATTTTAGTGGAAATGGATGAACACAATTTGATATTAGGGAAGAGAAGTCGTTTTTAATCCATTAAGAAAGCAGTTTTGTTCTCACACATCATAAGTGATAAGGATTAGATTTTGTTTTTTTTATGGCATTGGTATATTAGAAGACAGGCTAGTTATTTTGTAAAATGGTTGTTAATTGGGCCTGATTTGTCTTACATTTCCTCAAGAATAGATTCAGGTGATGCGTCTTAGGCAGGAAGACCACTGACATGATAGTGTGCCCTTTTCAGTACATCACATCGGGAGGCACATGATGTTGCTATGGGATGTAAACTTTGTCAACGTGCGTCCCTTGATTAAAAGTGGTACGGACTTGGCTTCTCCTCTGTAAAGTTACTCTTTTTCCTTTTGTACTTAATAAAAATCTCATGGATACATCCTTTGAAACTACGTAAATTTCCTGTTACTCCCATGACTTTCACCCTCTAATTTTAACACTCATGGATGACTTTTGCCTGAAAAAATTATTACAGTGATGGTTGCCATAAAATTGTTTTCTAATCTCATCATTCTTTCTACATTTCTTAGTTGGTTTTGTATTGCTGGTCAGAGCTTTCTCTTCTTCACCATTAGTTTGTGTATTGGTTATGTAATCAGTATGGACTCACGGTTTTCTTTTTCGCTTAATGGGTTATAATCATTTACTACCATTATTTATTTTGGCGCTCAAATTGTTCCTGATTTGGCCAGTGGAAGCCCCTTCAAGCTAGCTCCTGAGGACAAGGCATTTTGTTTCCTTAAGTAACTAGAGGACTCTTTATTTCTTGAATGTGAGGGAAGATGACTATCCATGGTTTCATTCGGAGCAAGGAAAATGAGTCTGCAATGGGAGATTTTCAGAGTCTACAATTCTCTGCTATCACCCGGTGAATACAACACATTCTCAATGCCAGTTTCATAGATAGTGCTGTTCTGTGATCACCCTCAACCATCTGCAAACATAAACTGAGAGAAAGTGTTAATGTCAAATCCTATTCTCTCTCATATATATCAAGTGTTTATATTCATTTGAATGACTCAACAACATGCTTGAATGAGAATTGTGTGAGGGGACATTCAAGTGACTAAGTTTATTTGGGGTTTAACTCTAAACTCAAACAGAGCAAAGCCAAAGTTCTTTGATGCCCCATAAGGCCATTAGTGCTATTCAAAGAGTGGTCCATTGATCAACAGCATCAACATCACCTGGGAGCTTGGCCCCCTCCCACAAAATTATTGTACAGAATCCTATATAAGCATAAAAAATATTTTGTAGAGGACATTTTACTGGCATAAAAAGACAGTCTGTCAAACTTAAAAATGTTAAGTTAAAAAATATTATAAATAGTATGAATAGTAATTTCAGACTTGTAGATATGCAACACACATAAATAGTAATTTTTCTGGATTTTAGAATTATGAATTGACTGTTATCTTATTTTGCTCATCTGTTTTATTTTCTACATTGAATATGTATTAATTTACAATAAAAAACAAACAACAGAAGACAAAAAATACAAGTCAACCCAGAAGTCCAGCATACCAAAGTTATTTTATTAGTATTTGCCTCTTTTATTCCCTTATATATATTGACTTAGTTAAGATTCTCTCAGAAGGAGACGCTGAGCCAAGAAGTCAGGTGCAAGTGATGTGTTAAGGAAATGGTCCCAGGGAGACCAGGTGAGGGAAGCAGGCCAGGGAAGGGAAGAGAAGCCAAGCACAGGGGAGCTTTCTGGTGAAACCCCAGCTTCCATCCAACCTGTGGGGAGCTGTGGAGCACCAGGCAAAGGCTCTGGGCTTCTGGAGTCTCAGGTCAATCAGTTACAGACTACAGGCTAGAGAGGGTACCAGTAAGGCTATTCCAGTGCTCAATGGCAATTCAGTGAATTGGGTCACGTTGGGAACTACTGGCTGGAAAGCATGCAGCAGCTTGCTGCATGGGTGGGTGTGCCATATGGGAAAAGGAACCCCAGGGCTCTGGGTGGGCACCAACAGTGTGTGCTTTAAGAATGTATATACAGGAGCTGAACTTGAGAAGGAAAGACTCTTCTTTATACCCTCCTCTATACTGATCTTTAAATGAACACTTGGGTGAGCGGGTTAAAAGTGTGGTTTTGTAGTCAGTAGATTAGAATCCTCACTCTGCCATTTACCAGCTGCACATCTATGGATCAAGTTACAAACTGTCTCTGAGTCTCAATTTCATCATCTATAAAGTAGGGGTAATAATATGCCCCTTAATAAACTGTCGTGAAAATCAAATGGAATAACATCTATAAGGTTTCTAGTTTTGTGCCTTTGCATAGTCCGTGCTCCATAAGTGATTTGTTTTTAAACTTCTTTCAGTCTTGGGCTGCGAAGTAAACCAAAAGGAGGCACAGGGATGAGGACCCAGACCTAGACAATCAGAAGAGTATAAAGGATTCACTTTCAGACTGTCAGTTGAAGTGATTTAAACCTATAAACATTTTATGTAGCTTTTGAGCATCAGAGAAAGATGAACAGTGTGCATTTGCTATGGAAATAGTTACTAATCCTTAGTCATAGTCATTCTGGTGGATAGTGAAACAAATGTTCAATTGTGGTTTTTTTTTGGGGGGGTCTGCAGAGCCTAACCAATTTCTTATAGAGTCTAAATAGTTAGGTAATGAAAATAGTGTCTTAGGTTGAGCTCCCTAGAAATAGGGAGATGGAGACTCTTGTGTAAGTATTTCTTTGAGGGAGTGTTCCCAGGAGAAATTTGTAAGGGATGATGGAAGCAGAATAAAGCAGGAGGAGGACCTAAGAAAGAGAAAGTTAGCCCCAGCCTGATTGCATGGGGAATCGGCTCTGGAAGATGAATTGTAGCACAGAGGTTGCCCTGCCCAGGAGGAAGGAGGTTGGCTGTTAGAAACTTCAAGGTTTTCACCTTGCTCACTGACAAGGTGACTCCAATCAGCCAAGGGCAATCCTCCAGAGGAGAAGGTAACTCTGAGCCCAAAGCAACCACCAACCTCAGCAGCTGAGCAGTGGCTACTCCGGCTGTTAATGGAAATGTGTAGCACTGTAGCATCTGGTACAAATGACATGTTTTGTGTGCAAAGTTTTAGGTGGTAATGCCTTGAGGTTCATTTTGTATAACATGCTTTCTTCTTAAAAAGAATGTAACTTTTACAAACTTCCAAACTTGTCTAAATTATTCTTAATTACAAAGAACAAGAAAGAACAGCAATGAGAACCAATTCAGCAGCTACTTAAAAAGAGAAAGCAATTCACAAATCCCACTGGCAGCATCTGTTTCTTCAAACTTGAATTGAGCATTATCAATCACTGAAAATTTTAAACAGGAGAGACATGTTCAACCTCATGCTCAGGATAAGGTCATGTCTAATTGGTACAAATGAATCAGCTCCAGTGCAGTTAGCTTAGCAATTTTTATTAAATTCACAACTTAGCAAATTCACTCTGTAGCATGAAGGTGCCCAAGAGAACCACTCAGCCTATAGTCTGTTTTTAAGGAAGGTAGTATGAAAAGAGAGAAGGGAGAATTCAGATGGCTTCTACAAACAGGCATAAATTTGAAGTAAATAGTCAACTGTACTGCATTATTATTTTCCAAATATTTGTAGAGGGTATATTTTTTCCTGAAATTGTGTTTATTTAACAATGGGTCCTGGGGGAAATTTACAAATGAAGGTAGATGGGGCATTTGTGCAGATCAAATGAACTCATGCCAACATTCTTGGATCCTTAGGTAATTGTTACTATATCATGAATTTTATCTGGGCAATAAGGAATAACTGAATATTCTGTTAACATTCTGGGAGTCACTGGAGATTTTTTTATCCTAGATAAATAGTTGAGTATTGTGTGGTGTATGTGTTTTATTCAGAATTTAGAATAATGGCCTTTCCTTTTTATCTTCAGCAAATAGTAAGACTTTGAAAAACTAATACACAAAAGATGATTTAATTTCCATAAGTTTAGTTTTTTACAAGATGATTTGAAATATCCATGTATTTCTTTACATTTGGGAGATTATTATGCTCTTTGTTATTGGGACAGGCAGGCTCCAGTGTGGTCTCCTCCTAAGAGAGTTGGAAGTAAAGTAAGTATTCCCTCACCTCATAAAAAGTAAATACTGAAATCAACACAGAACAAATGAAATGACCAATAGGCAAAGGATTACTGAAAAATACTTATCAGTAATTCATCCCAAGCTAAAGCTATAATATATTGTGAGGTAGGAGACAGATGGGCCCCTGGGCTGGACAGCTGGTGTTTGTCAAATGGAGTGAAATTGAAGCTTTGTTCTCACTCAGACACTCCAAGGACAAAGCTAGTGGCAGAAGCTGAGCTCTGCTAAAGTAAAGAGGTAAGGTGTCCGCTCCTGAGATCAAGGAAGACTTCCCTGTCTGCACATGCGCAGGAAGGCTACTTGGGGGTCAAAAAGGAAGGGGACCCCACCTAATAATCAGTGTGGACATGCACCCACAGCCCTCTATGGCGGGATCCATGTTAGCAAAAATTTGCACATGCATCTTGGGGAGGGTTCTAGGACCAGTCAGGTGCGAAAAAGGAAATGAGATAATTGACCAAACGTAAACAAAGACCCAGAAGGACTGTCCTATATAAGAGATTTAAATCACCTCTTTACTGCAGTCCTCCTCATTCGGGAGGATGCCCACACCCTTTATCTCTGGGTGTGTATTTCTGCCTTGCTTCTGTCTTAAATGTTTCTCTGTGTGCTCTCCCATATGTTGTGCTACATCTCATAATAAACTTTGTGCCTGTTTTTACAGTTTTTGCCTCCTTGACACATTCTTGCTTTCAAACGGGAGAAAGAGCCAGGGCCACTTTGCTCCTAGCCTCTAGCCCCTGGTGGTCTGGCGGCTAGAATTCCTGGTTTTCATCCAGGCTACCCAGGTTCAATTCCTGGGCAGGGAACTAAGATCTGTCTTCAGGACTGCTCACTGCTGTGTCTCCGCGATCAGTTGCACAGCTAAAGAAAGAGTCAGCCAGGAGGAGGATTGATCAGCAACAGACTCATCACTAAGTGACAAGAGCCAGGCCGACTGACTGTGTCTCTCCAGATTCTCCCCTGGGTAGGGACCTCTGGTCTATGTCACACATGCATTTTTGTTATAAATTTAGACCCCTCAAGGCTGGTAGCACTAGAATTTTGAATCAACCGGCAATGCTTGTTCTGCACACAGTTTGGTTTTATTCATTCATTCAGTGTATATTTATTGAGCACTGATAATGATAATCCTGGAGCTGTTCCTCTCTCTTCCCCTGTGGTGCCCACCCGCCCCGCCCCGGAGTGTGACCTAGACAGATTGTTTCGGTGTCATCTGGCTTCCAGCTGTATTGGGACAATGGCAGACACTGGTAAGAGAAAGGAGTGGAAAGGAAGGAGAAGAGAAGCCAGGCTAGTTCTCCTTTTCCCTCTTTGCCTCAGGCTGCATCCCAGGCAGTAGCTGTGTCTGTCTCCCCCATAGCTCCAGTTCCCACCCGAATATCCTGCCCTGGTTCCAACTTCCACTGTGTGACCCTGGCCTCTGAGCTCTGGTGGCACCACCTCCTCCTTCTGTCCCTCTAGCCTAGGGATGGTACCAGCTTCCTTTTTTTTTGTAAATATCTGGACCACCTCACAGTGTCCTGGTTGACTCCTTGGCCTCTTCTATCACCTGTGCCACCAAATCTTTGCATTAACTTCCCTTTCGTGAGAACTCAGAATGGTTTCTGCTTCCCTGGTTGGATCTTAATTTACCATGTATCAAGCACTACGGCATGTCAGGAGAAGATGAAATGCAAAATGAGGCATGACCCCTGCCTTCCTGGAGCTTTCAGTTGGTAGGAGAGACATATTTTATTTTTCTGGTTTTTTTTTTTTTTTTTTTTTTTTTGCGGTACGCGGGCCTCTCGCTGTTGTGGCCTCTCCCGTTGCGGAGCACAGGCTCTGGACGCGCAGGCTCAGCGGCCATGGCTCACGGGCCCAGCCGCTCCGCAGCATGTGGGATCTTCCCAGACCGGGGCACGAACCCGTGTCCCCTGCATCGGCAGGGGGACTCTCAACCACTGCGCCACCAGGGAAGCCCGGAGAAACATATTTTAATAGAATAATCACAAAATACATAAGTGACAATTACACAAGTTTGGATAATTGGAGATTATCACAAGACTCACAGAATTCCACAGGATATACTTAAGGAAGTTTCTCATACAAGCAAAGGATATGGCAGGACAGAGAGCACAGGCTATCATATTTTGGTCTAAGACTTCTAGGCATAACTCTCTATGTCCTTTCTTAGTTGCTCAGGACAGGGTACACTTCATCTTTAGATTATACACTAACAAGATAACGGTGAGCCCAGGCACACATTTATTGAGGGCTTTTTTATACCACTGGCTATATAAAAACCCAGGCTGTGTAACCTGTTAAATCAGGTACAAACTATCAATCTACACATCCCTAAAAAGTGTAGACAAACTAATACATGTTGCCTCTAGGGGAATTTTGAACTTTAAACAGAACATTATGAAGTTGGAGTTAGTATATTTCAACCTTCCCTTGACCAGACTTCTAGACATCCCAGGAGGTAAGCACAGTGCTACCCAGTATAGCTGCAAGGTTAACCCTTTCCTTACACAATATGTAAACTTACAGTATGTGCTCTGGAATCAGAAAAGTCACACTGATGAAATAGCATTTTATGTGAGATCTGAAGAATGAGGAAGAAATTAAGTTGGCCCTTACGGAAGGAAAGAGTCTGGTAGAAGAACAGCATTTTGCAGGAAAGACCCAATTCAGCAAAGACTGAAAAAAGGCAGTGTGACTGGAACCTTAAATAGAAATTTTGGCAGGGGAAGAGGCCAAAGCCAGTTTCACTGAGAAATCAAGTAGGGTTTTTACCAGACCAACTGGAGAAGAGATTCACTTTTTACTTGGGATTCCAGCAGGATGTAAGCCTTGGAGCTGCTGGTGGACAGTTTCCGCTACCTTGTGGGGACATTCCAGCTGAGGTTGTGTTACCAAGTCCAAGCTCACTCTGCTCACCACACGACAGGCCAATAAATTGGAGACGAGGTGTTGAGGCAAGGAATACGACTTTGTTTGGAAAGCCGGCAGACTGAGAAGATGGCAGACTAATGTCTCTAAATAACCATCTTATCAGGGTTTGGATGCCAGTTTCTTTTATAGCACAGAGAGGGGGAGGAGATGAGGAAGTAAAGTAAAAAGGCCATAAGTTTTACCAATGTCCCCTGGAATGGCCAGCCTCAGGGAGGGGATGTGTTAATTTCTTCTTTTTTGTAGCCATCCACAGGTGGACAGTGTCCAGATGTTTCCCTGAACAAAGGCACTTTGGTTTAACATTCAGACTGAGGGGCAGGGCTCCCTGAGGCAGGCCATTATGTATAGACAGTATCTTTTAGTGAACAAAAGCAACCGGGAAGCAAAGGTTAAAGTAAAAGAAACAGATCCAACATGTAGTCAGAGTTGGCTCTTCCCTGTTACAGTTGGAGTTCACACAAACGAAAGCAGAGCTGAGAGAGCAAAGAGCCAGAGGAGAGTGCCAGCAAGCACAGCAGAGGGAGAGAGAACTGTTCTCACGTCTCAGATCCAGGCTTGCTCAGTCTACCCCTTGAAATTCTAAGTTTTAGGACCTGTCACATTCTCTTTTTTATTAAATTGGTTTGTGTTAATGTTGCTGAATGCATGTTCCTGTGCCCGACACACAGTGAGGCCAAACAATATTAAAGACTGGAGTTTGGAGCAGAGAAAGGTTCAGTGCAGGTCCGTGAGAGGAGAGCAGGTGGCTCATGCCCCAGAAACCCCCAAACTTCCCAAAGGGTTTCAGCAAGGCATTGTTAAAGGCAAGGTGAGAGACGAGCATGATTGCCTTTTGCAAACTTCTTGGTGTAGGAATCCTTTATTCTTGCAGCTGTCCACGTAGGTCAGGTCATGATGTCCCTGTAAACCTCCCACAAGACAAATGTTACTTTCTGTTCTGCAACTTTTTAATCTCTATTTGGATGGAAAAGTGTTATAGCCTTAAAGGTCAGAGCCTTGAGAATGGGCTCTCCTTTATATTTTAGGCTATAGGCAACATTCTTAACTTGTAGCAAAAGCAGTGGAATACAAAGGTTAAAGTAAAAGAAACAGATCTGATATAGAGTCAGATTTATTCTTCCCTATTACATTAAGAGTCCTAACACTAAAAGGAAAGCCCTGCAAAGGATATTGAGAAGTACCAGGAACTGTCGTGTTACCAAAGTCAAGGAAATTCCTAGGATGGTGGAGGAATCAGCAGAATCAAATAGAAGACCATCACTTCCCCAAATCCATATGATTGCTTTACCAACCCCTCCAGGGATTTTCCTGCTATGCTGAAAATATAACATCATCTAAACTTAAATTATTTAAAAATTAGTCATTATACAGACTAAAAATTATGCATGTGCTCTTTTAGTGCCTAGTCACATGTAAAGAGAAGTTTGCTCTTGTGCTAATTCATCCCTGACTCTTATACCCCTGAGTTGCTGCATCTCTTCTTTAGAGTGTTTCTTTGTTTCTTTTTACTGAACTATATTAGGTTTCCATTTTGCCACTCAAAACATAGCTAGTTGTGTGAAGCTTCTAATCAGTACCCACCCATAGAGGGGCTCCCTTACCCCATTGTTCTCCTAGTTGAGTCTCAACTCCACTCCAGACCCCAAGATGTATAAAAATCACAATCCCTTCACTTCTTCTGAATGACTGGTAAATAAACAAGAAGGAAGTAGTCTCAAAAAGCTCTTTGCAAATGACCTTACAAGAGTTTTTCTTTTCAGAGGGTAAGATGGGATGTACAGCTGACAAAATAAAATAAATTTGAAATGGATTAAAGACCTAAATGTAAGGCCAGACACTATAAGACTCTTAGAGGAAAACATAGGAAGAACACTCTATGCCATAAATCAAAGCAAGATCCTTTTGACCCACCTCCTAGAGAAATGGAAATAAAAACAAAAAAAAAACAAATGGGACCTAAGGAAACGTAAAAGATTTTGCACAGCAAAGGAAACCATAAATAAGACCAAAAGACAACCCTCAGAATGGGAGAAAATATTTGCAAATGAAGCAACTGACAAAGGATTAATCTCCAAAATTTACAAGCAGCTCATGCAGCTCATTATCAAAAAACACAAAAAACCCAATCCAAAAATGGACAGAAGACCTAAACATATTTCTCCAAAGAAGATATACAGATTGCTAACAAACACATGAAAGGATGCTCAACATCACTAACCATTAGAGAAATACAAATCAAAACTACAATGAGATATCACCTCACACCGGTCAGAATGGTCATCATCAAAAAAATCTACAAACGATAAGTCCTGGAGAGGGTGTGGAGGAAAGGGAACCCTCCTGCACCATTGGTGGGAATGTAAATTGATACAGCCACTGTAGAGAACAGTATGGAGGTTCCTTAAAAAACTAAAAATAGAACTACCATATGACTCAGCAATCCCACTACTGGGCATATACCCTGAGAAAACCATAATTCAAAATGAGACGTGTACCACATTTTCATTGCAACACTATTTACAATAGCCAGGACGTGGAAGCAACCTAAGTGTCCATCGACAGATGAAAGGATAAAGATGATGTGGCACATATATACAATGGAATATTACTCAGCCATAAAAAGAAATGAAACTGAATAATTTGTAGTGAAGTGGATGGACCTAGAGTCTGTCATACAGAGTGAAGTCAGAAAGAGGAAAAACAAATACTGTATGCTAACATATATATGGAATCCAAAAAAAAAAGAAATTGGTTCTGATTAACCTAGGGGCAGGACAGTAATAAAGATGCAGACGCAGGGAATAGACTTGAGGACACAGGCAGGGGGAAGGGTAAGCTGGGACAAAGTGAGAGAGTAGTATTGACATATATACACCACCAAATGTAAAATAGATGGCTAGTGGGAAGCAGCTGCATAGCACAAGGAGATCAGCTCGGTCTTTGTATCCACCTAGAGGGGTGGGATAGGGAGGTGGGAGGGAGGCAAAAGAGGGCAGGGCTATGGAGATATATGTATACAATATAGCTGATTCACTTTGTTATACAGCAGAAACTAACACAACATTGTAAAGCAATTATACTCCAATAAAGATGTTAAAAAAAACTATATTAGATATTAAGTGCTCATCATTGTTTTAAGACACTAAGTTTTAGGACCATGTACGATGCAACAAGAAATGACTAACTTAGTTGTGTACACATAGAGGAGAAGGTGTATTTGAAGTATATTTGGAGGTACACTTGATGAGATGTGATAAAGGTCTGGATTTGTGGGTGGAGTTTGAGGAGAGCAGAATTGAGAACACCTCCCAGATTTCTGGCCTATAAAAATGGGGAGATCACATTATATAGTGAAAGTAAGGAAGGTATTAAAGAGGAGCACATCTGAGGTCAAGAGTCCAGTTTTGAAAACATTTACTTAAAGATGCCTGTAAAACATCCAAGA
This sequence comes from Phocoena sinus, assembly GCF_008692025.1. Taxonomy (NCBI): domain Eukaryota; kingdom Metazoa; phylum Chordata; class Mammalia; order Artiodactyla; family Phocoenidae; genus Phocoena; species Phocoena sinus. Next base: position 36,887,460 of record NC_045777.1, read on the forward strand.
GGATAAATAAGCTGAAAAAAATTAATCTGGGCTACAGATATAAATTGGGGGGATTTTGGCTTAATGATGGTATTTAGAATCATAGGAATAAATTATATCAACTAGACAAGGATGATGACACTGCCTCAAGAGCTGAAGTCTGAAGATTTTCATAATGTAGAAATCTAGAAGAGAAACTGACACATGAGAATGAGGGCTGAGGGGGGAATGGTTAGAGAAGTTGGAAGAAAGAGGAAAATGGGAAAATGTGGAGTCACAGAAGCCAAGATAATAGTTTCCCAAGGAGGAGGAAGAAGCTGGTGTCAGAAGTTGCTGAGAAGTTTAGTACAATAGTGACTGAAAAGAAAGTAGTACAGTCATTCTTAACCTTGGCGGCATTTTGGAATCAACTGGTGAATGTCTAATAAAACGGAGTTTTTGATTTATTGGATTATTTGGTGTCCACCCAAAAAGATTCTGATTTAATTGGGCTTGCGTATCTTTAAGTCTAGATTTTAAAAGATTTCCAGAGTATTCCTGTGTACAATATTGAGAACCAGTGATAGGATGGATTTGGCAATGTGGCAGTACTTGTAGACCTTGGCAAAATTGTGGGCCAGAAACCAAATTTGGTAGGTTAAGGAATCAAATGCTTTATTACAATTTATCTTTTTTTGTTCTTTTTGATAGAGCAATGTTACAGTTTTCCCATTTTCCTAATCTAATAAATTGAACTTTTTGGTAATAACCTTGTCTTGGGACACTTTTTAACTATTTCCTAGGTCTGTGGTTCTCAACCTAGGCTACTGTTAGAACCATCTGAGGAGCTTTGTAAAATATTCTCAGACAGTCCCTACCCCAGGTTAATTAAATCAGATCCTAACAGTGGGAAATGGCAAGGGGATTTTTTTTTTTTGAATTTTATGTTACTTTATTTTTAGATTTTTTTGATATGGACCGTTTTTTTAAGTCTTCATTGAATTTTTTAGAATACTGCTTCTGTATATATATATATATATATATATATATATATATATATATACACACCAGGTTCTTATTAATCATCAATTTTATACACATCAGTGTATACATGTTAATCACAATTGCCCAATTCATCACACCACCACCATCACTCCCCCGCTGCTTTCCCCCCTTGGTGTCCATATGTTTGTTCTCTACATCTGTGTCTCAATTTCCACCCTGCAAACCAGTTCATATGTATCATTTTTCTAGGTTCCACATATATGCATTAATATATGATATTAGTTTTTCTCTTTCTGACTTACTTCACTCTGTATGACAGTCTCTAGATCCATCCACATCTCTACAAATGACCCAAATTCGTTCCTTCTTATGACTGAGTAATATTCCATTGTATATATGTACTATATATCCTTTATCTATTCATCTGTCAATGGACATTTAGGTTGCTTCCATGACCTGGCTATTGTAAATAGTGCTGCAATGAACACTAGGGTGCATGTGTCTTTTTTTTTTCCCATATAAAAATTCCTCAGTTTTAATTTTTTTTCATAATGTGGTATAGTTTTATTTATTTTTATTTATTTATTTATTTTTTTAACATGTTTATTGGGGTATAATTGCTTTACAATGGTGTGTTAGTTTCTGCTTTATAACAAAGTGAATCAGTTATACATATACATATGTTCCCATATGTCTTCCCTCTTGTGTCTCCCTCCCTCCCACCCTCCCTATCCCACCCCTCCAGGCTGTCACAAAGCACCGAGCCAATATCCCTGTGCCATGCAGCTGCTTCCCAGTAGCTATCTACCTTACTACGTTGTATATGTCCATGACTCTCTCTCAACCTGTCACAGCTCACCCTTCCCCCTCCCCATATCCTCAAGTCCGTTCTCCAGTAGGTCTGCGTCTTTATTCCTGTTTTCCCGTAGGTTCTTCATGACATTTTTTTCCCTTAAATTCCATATATATGTGTTAGCATACGGTATTTTTCTTTTTCGTTCTGACTTACTTCACTCTGTATGACAGACTCTAGGTCTATCCACCTCATTACAAATAGCTCAATTTCATTTCTTTTTATGGCTGAGTAACACTCCATTGTATATATGTGCCACATCTTCTTTATCCATTCATCTGATGATGGGCACTTAGGTTGTTTCCGTCTCCGGGCTATTGTAAATAGAGCTGCAATGAACATTTTGGTACATGACTCTTTTTGAATTTTGGTTTTCTCAGGGTATATGCCCAGTAGTGGGATTGCTGGGTCATATGGTAGTTCTATTTGTAGTATTTTAAGGAACCTCCATACTGTTCTCCAAAGTGGCTGAACCAATTCACATTCCCACCAATGGTGCAACAGTGTTCCCTTTTCTCCACACCCTCTTGCATTTATTGTTTCTAGATTTTTTGATGATGGCCATTCTGACTGGTGTGAGATGATATCTCATTGTAGTTTTGATTTGCATTTCTCTAATGATTAATGATGTTGAGCATTCTTTCATGTGTTTGTTGGCAGTCTGTATATCTTCTTTGAAGAAATGTCTATTTAGGTCTTCTGCCCATTTTTGGATTGGGTTGTTTGTTTTTTTGTTATTGAGCTGCATGAGCTGCTTGTAAATTTTGGAGATTAATCCTTTGTCAGTTGCTTCATTTGCAAATATTTTCTCCCATTCTGAGGGTTGTCTTTCGGTCTTGTTTATGGTTTCCTTTGCTGTGCAAAAGCTTTGAAGTTTCATTAGGTCCCATTTGTTTATTTTTGTTTTTATTCCATTACTCTAGGAGGTGGGTCAGAAAGGATCTTGCTATGATTTACGTCATAGAGTGTTCTGCCTATGTTTTCCTCTAAGAGTTTGATAGTTTCTGACCTTACATTTAGGTCTTTAGTTCATTTTGAGCTTATTTTCTGTATGGTGTTAGGGAGTGATCTAATCTCATACTTTTACATGTACCTGTCCAGTTTTCCCAGCACCACTTATTGAAGAGGCTGTCCTTTCTCCACTGTACATTCCTATCACCTTTATCAAAGATAAGGTGTCCATATGTGCATGGGTTTATCTCTGGGCTTTCTATCCTGTTCCATTTATCTATCTTTCTGTTTTTGTGCCAGTACCATACTGTCTTGATTACTGTAGCTTTGTAGTATAGCCTGAAGTCAGGGAGCCTGATTCCTCCAGCTCCTTTTTTCATTCTCAAGATTGCTTTGGCTATTCGGGGTCTTTTGTGTTTCCATACAAATTGCAAAATTTTTTGTTCTAGTTCTGTGAAAAATGCCAGTGGTAGTTTGATAGGGATTGCATTGAATCTATAGATTGCTTTGGGTAGTAGAGTCATTTTCACAATGTTGATTCTTCCAATCCAAGAACATGGTATATCTCTCCATCTATTTGTATCATCTTTAATTTCTTTCATCAATGTCTTATAATTTTTCTGCATACAGGTCTTTTGTCTCCTTAGGTAGGTTTCTTCCTAGATATTTTATTATTTTTGTTGCAATGGTAAATAGGAATGTTTTCTTGATTTCACTTTCAGATTTTTCATCATTAGTATATAGGAATGCCAGAAATTTCTGTGCATTAATTTTGTATCCTGCTACTTTACCAAATTCATTGATTAGCTCTAGTAGTTTTCTGGTAGCATCTTTAGGATTCTCTACGTATAGTATCATGTCATCTGCAAACAGTGACAGCTTTACTTCTTCTTTTCCGATTTGGATTCCTTTTCTTCTCTGATTGCTGTGGCTAAAACTTCCAAAACTATGTTGAATAATAGTGGTGAGAGTGGGCAACCTTGTCTTGTTCCTGATCTTAGTGGAAATGCTTTCAGTTTTTCACCATTGAGGATGAGGTTTGCTGTGGGCTTGTCATATATGGCCTTTATTATGTTGAGGAAAGTTCCCTCTATGCCTACTTTCTGGAGGGTTTTTATCATAAATGGGTGTTGAATTTTGTCAAAAGCTTTCTCTGCATCTTATTGAGATGATCATATGTTTTTTCTCCTTCAATTTGTTAATATGGTTTATCACATGGATAGATTTGCGTATATTGAAGAATCCTTGCATTCCTGGAATAAACCCCACTTGGTCATGGTGTATGATCCTTTTAATGTGCTGTTGGATTCTGTTTGCTAGTATTTTGTTGAGGATTTTTGCATCTATGTTCATCAGTGATATTGGCCTGTAGCTTTCTTTCTTTGTGACATCCTTGTCTGGTTTTGGTATCAAGGTGATGGTGGCCTCGTAGAAGGAATTTGGGAGTGTTCCTCCCTCTGCTATATTTTGGAAGAGTTTGAGAAGGATAGGTGTTAGCTCTTCTCTAAATGTTTGATAGAATTCGCCTGTGAAGCCATCTGGTCCTGGGCTTTTGTTTGTTGGAAGGTTTTTAATCACAGTTTCAATTTCAGTGCTTGTGATTGGTCTGTTCATATTTTCCATTTCTTCTTGATTCAGTCTTGGCAGGTTGTGCATATCTAAGAATTTGTCCATTTCTTCCAGATTGTCCCTTTTATTGGCATAGAGTTGCTTGTAGTAATCTCTCATGATCTTTTTTATTTCTGCAGTGTCAGTTGTTACTTCTCCTTTTTCATTTCTAATTCTATTGATTTGAGTCTTCTCCCTTTTTTTCTTGATGGGTCTGGCTAGTGGTTTATCTATTTTGTTTATCTTCTCAAAGAACCACCTTTTAGTTTTATTGATCTTTGCCTCTTGTTTCCTTCATTTCTTTTTCATTTATTTCTGATCTGATTTTATGATTTCTTTCCTTCTGCTAGCTTTGGGTTTTTTTTGTCTTCTTTCTCTAATTGCTTGAGGTGCAAGGTTAGGTGTTTATTCGAGATGTTTCCTGCTTCTTAAGGTGGGCTTGTATTGCTATAAACTTCCCCCTTAGAACTGCTTTTACTGCATCCCATATGTTTTGGGTCGTTGTGTCTCCATTGTTATTGTTTCTAGGTATTTTTTAAATTTCCTCTTTGATTTCTTCAGTTGATCACTTCCTTATTAAGTAGTGTATTGTTTAGCCTCCATGTGTTTGTATTTTTTACAGATCTTTTCCTGTAATTGATATTAGTCTCATGGTGTGGTGGTCAGAAAAGATACTGATAAAGTTTTCAAGATTCTTAAATTTACCAAGGCTTGACACAAGATAATGATCTATCCTGGAGAATGTTCTCATGCGCACTAAGAAAAATGTGTATTCTGTTGTTTTTGGATGGAGTGTCCTATAAATATCAATTAAGTCCATCTTGTTTAATGTATCATTTAAAGCTTGTGTTTCCTTATTTATTTTTCATTTTGGATGATCTGTCCATGGGTGAAAGTGGGGTGTTAATGTCCCCTACTATGAATGTGTTACTGTCGATTTCCCCTTTTATGGCTGTTAGTATTTGCCTTATGTATTGAGGTGCTCCTATGTTGGGTCCATAAATATTTACAATTGTTATATCTTCTTCTTGGATTGATCCCTTGGTCATTATGTAGTGTCCTTCTTTGTCTCTTTTAATAGTCCTTATTTTAAAGTCTATTTTGTCTGATATTAGAATTGCTACTCCAGCTTTCTTTGGTTTCCATTTGCATGGAATATCTTTTTCATCCCCCTTACGTTCAATCTGTATGTGTCTCTAGGTCTGAAGTGGGTCTCTTGTAGACAGCATATATAAGGGTCTTGTTTTTGTATCCATTCAGCCAATCTGTGTCTTTTGATGGGAGCATTTAGTCCATTATATTTTAAGGTAATTATCGATATGTATGTTCCTATTCCCATTTTCTAAATTGTTTTGGGTTCGTTATTATAGGTCTTTTCCTTCTCTTGTGTTTCTTGTCTAGAGAAGTTCCTTTAGCATTTGTTGTAAAGCTGGTTTGGTGGTGTTGAACTCTCTCAGCTTTTGCTTGTCTGTAAATGTTTTAATTTCTCCATCAAATCTGAATGAGATCCTTGCTGGGTAGAGTAATCTTGGTTGCAGGTTTTTCTCCGCCATCACTTTCAGTATGTCCTGCCACTCCCTTCTGGCTTGTAGGGTTTCTGCTGAGAGATCAGCTGTTAACCTTATGGGGATTCCCTTGTTTGTTATTTGTTGTTTTTCCCTTGCTGCTTTTAATATGCTTTCTTTGTATTTAATTTTTGACAGTTTGATTTATATGTGTCTTGGCGTATTTCTCCTTGGATTTGTCCTGTATGGGACTCTCTGTGCTTCCTGGACTTGATTAACTATTTCCTTTCCCATATTAGGGAAGTTTTCAACTATAATCTCTTCAAATATTTTCTCCGTCCCTTTTTTTTTTCTCTTCTTCTTCTGGAACCCCTATAATTCGAATGTTGGTGCGTTTAATGTTGTCCCAGAGGTCTCTGAGACTGTCCCTCAGTTCTTTTCATTCTTTTTTCTTTATTCTGCTCTGCAGTAGTTATTTCCACCATTTTACCTTCCAGGTCACTTATCCGCATGTGTCTTTTTGAATTATGGTTTTCTCTGTGTATATGTCCAGTAGTGGGATTGCTGGATCATATGGTAATTCTATTTTTAGTTTTTTTAAGGAATCTCCATACTGTCCTCTATAGTGGCTATATCAATTTTCATTCCCACCAAAAGTGCAAGAGGGTTCCCTTTCTCCACACCCGCTCCAGCATTTGTTGTTTGTAGATTTTCTGATGATGCCCATTCTAACTGGTGTGAGGTGATACCTCATTGTAGTTTTGATGTGCATTTCTCTAATAATTAGTGATGTTGAGCAGCTTTTCATGTGCTTCTTGGCCAACTGTATGTCTTCTTTGGAGAAATGTCTATTTAGGTCTTCTGCTCATTTTGGGGTTGGATTGTTTGTTTCTTTAATATTGAGCTGCATGAGCTGTTTATATATTTTGGAGATTAATCCTTTGTCCGTTGATTCATTTGCAATTATTTTCTCCCATTCTGAGGGTTGTCTTTTGGTCTTGTTTATGGTTCCCTTTGCTGTGCAAAAGCTTTTAAGTTTCATTGGGTCCCATTTGTTTATTTTTGTTTTTATTTCCATTACTCTAGGAGGTGGATCAAAAAAGATCTTGCTGTGATTTATGTCAAAGAGTGTTCTTCCTATGTTTTCCTCTAAGAGTTCTATAGTGTCCAGTCTTACATTTAGATCTCTAATACATTATGAGTTTATTATTGTGTATGGTGTTAGGGGTGTTCTAATTTCATTCTTTTACATGCAGCTGTCCAGTTTTCCCAGCATCATTATTGAAGAGACTGTCTTTTCTCCATTGTATATCCTTGCCTCCTTTTCATAGATTACTTAGCCATAGGTGTGTGGTTTTAACTCTGGGCTTTCTATCTTGTTCCATTGATCTATGTTTCTGTTTTTGTGCCAGTACCATATTGTCTTGATTACTGTAGCTTTGTAGTATAGTCTGAAGTCAGGGAGTTTGTTTCCTCCAGCTCCACTTTTTCCCTCGAGACTGCTTTGGCTATTGGGGTCTTTTGTGGCTCCATACAAGATTTAAGATTTTTTGTTCTAGTTCTGTAAAATATGCCATTGGTAATTTGAGAGGGATTGCATTGAACATGTAGATTGCTTTGGGTAGTATAGTCATTTTCACAAAATTGATTCTTTGATTCCAAGAACATGGTATATCTCTCCATCTGTTGGTATCATCTTTAATTTCTTTCATCAGTGTCTTATAGTTTTCTGCATATAGGACTTTTGTCTCCCTAGGTAGATTTATTCCTAAGTATTTCATTCCTTTATTGCAGTGGTAAATGGGAGTGTATCCTTAATTTCCTCTTTCAGATTTTTCGTCTTCCATGTATAGGAATGCAGATTTCTCTGCATTAATTTTGTATCCTGCTACTTACCAAATTCATTGATTAGCTCTAGAAGTTTCTGGTGGCATCTTTAGGATTCTCTATGTATCGTATCATGTCATCTGCACACAGTGACAGTCTTACTTCTTCTTTTCCAATTTGTATTCCTTTTATTTTTTTTCTTCTCTGGTTTCTGTGGCTAGAACTTCCAAAACTATGTTGAATAATAGTGGTGAGAGTGGACATCCTTGTCTTGTTCCTGATCTTAGAGAAAATGCTTTCAGTTTTCACCATTGAGAATGATGTTGGCTGTGGGTTTGTCATATATGGCCTTTACTGTGTTGAGGTAGATTCCCTCTATGCCCACTTTCTGGATAGTTTTTATCATAAATGGGTGTTGAATTTTGTCAAAAGATTTTTCTGCACCTATTGAGATGATCATATGGTTTTTATTCTTCAATTTGTTAATACAGTGAATCACATTAAGTTATTTGTATATATTGAAGAATCCTTGCACCCCTGAGATAAATCCCACTTGATCATGGTGTATGATACTTTTACTGTGTTGCTGGAATCTGTTTGCTTCTATTTTGTTGAGGATTTATGCATCTATATTCATCAGTGATATTGGTCTGTAATTTTCTTTTTTTGTAGTATCTTTTTCCAGTTTTGGTATCAGGGGGATGGTGGCCTCATAGAATGAGTTTGGGAGTGTTCCTTCACCTGCAATTTTTTTGGAAGAGTTTGAGAAGGATGGGTGTTAGCTCTTCTCTAAATGTTTGATAGAATTCAGCCGTGAAGCCATGTGGTTCTGGACTTTTGTTTGTTGGAAGATTTTTCATCACAGTTTCAATTTCATTACTTGTGATTGGTCTGTTCATATTTTCTATTTCTTCCTGATTCAGTCTTGGAAGCTTATACCTTTCTAGGAATTTGTCCATTTCTTCCAGGTTGTCCATTTTATTGGCATAGAGTTGCTTGCAGTAGTCTCTTAGGATGCTTTATATTTCTGCAGTGTCTGTTGTAACTTCTCCTTTTTCATTTCTAATTTTATTGATTTTAGTCCTCTCCCTCTTTTTCTTGATGAATCTGGCTAATGGTTTATCTATTTTGTTTATCTTCTCAAAGAACCAGCTTTTAGTTTTATTGATCTTTGCTATTGTTTTCTTTGTTTCTATTTCATTTATTTCTGCTCTGATTTTATGATTTCTTTCCTTCTGCTGAATTTGGGTTTTGTTTGTTCTTCTTTCTCTAATTCCCTTAAGTGTAATGTTAGATTGCTTATTTGAGATTTTCCTTGTTTCTTGAGGTAGGCTTGTATAGCTATAAACTTCCCTCTTAGAACTGCTTTTGTTGCATTCCATAGGTTTTAGATGGTTGTGTTTTCATTGTCATTTGTCTCTGGTATATTTTGATTTTTCAGTGATCTCTTGGTTTTTTAGTAACGTATTGTTTAGCCTCCATGTGTTTGTGTTTTTTACATTTTTTTTCCCTGTAATTCATTTCTAATCTCATATTTTTGTGGTCAGAAAATATGCTTGATATTATTTCAATTTTCTTAAATTTACTGAGGCTTGATTTGTGACCCAAGATGTGATGTATCCTGGAGAATGTTCTGTGTGAACTGGAGAAGAAAGTGTAATCTGCTGTTTTTGGATGGAATGTCCTTTAAATATCAATTAAATCTATCTGGTCTATTGTGTCATTTAAAGCTTCTGTTTCTATATTTCTTTTCATTTTGGATGATCTGTCCATTGGTCTAAGTGAGGTGCTAAAGTCCCCCACTTTATTATTGTGTTACTGTCGATTTCCTCTTTTTTAGCTGTTAGCAGTTGCCTTACGTATTGAAGTGCTCCTATGTTGGGTGCATATATATTTATAATTGTTATATCTTCTTCTTGATTCATCCTTTGATCATTATGTAGTGTCCCTCCTTATCTCTAGTAACGGTCTTTATTTGAAAGTCTATTTTATCTGATACGAGTATTGCTACTCCAGCTTTCTTTTGATTTCCATTTGCATGGAATATCTTTTTCCAACCCCTTACTTTCAGTCTGTAGGTGTCCCTAGGTCTTAAGTGGGTCTCTTGTAGACAGCATATATATGGGTCTTGTTTTTGTATCCATTCAGCAAGCCTGTGTCTTTTGGTTGAAGCATTTAATCCATTCACATTTAAGGTAATTATCGATATGCATGTTCCTATGAACATTTTCTTAATTGTTTTAGGTTTGTTTATGTGGGTCCTTTTCTTCTCTTGTCTTTCCCACTTAGAGAAGTTCCTTTAGCATTTGTTGTAGAGCTGATATGGTGGTGCTGAATTCTCTTAGGTTTTGCTTGTCTCTAAAGCTTTTGATTTCTCCATTGAATCTGAATGAGATCCTTGCAAGGTACAGTAATCTTGGTTGTAGGGTCTTCCCTTTTATCACTTTAAATATATGTTGCCACTCCCTTCTGGCTTGTAGAATTTCTGCTGAGAAATCAGCTGTTAACCTTATGGGAGTTCCCCTCTATGTTATTTGTCATTTTTCCCTTGCTGCTTTCGATAATTTTTCTTTGTCTAATTTTTTGCCAGTTTGATTACTATATGTCTTGGCGTGTTTCTCCTTGGGTTTATCCTGTATGGGACTCTCTGCACTACCTGGACTTGTGTGGCTATTTCCTTTCCCATGTTAAGGACGTTTTTGACTCTAATCTCTTCAAATATTTTCTCGGGTCATTCTGTCTCTCTTCTCACCCCTATAATGCGAATATTGTTGCGTTTAACATTGTCCCAGATGTCTCTTAGGCCGTCTTCATTTCTTTTTATTCTTTCTTCTTTCTTCTGTTCTGCAGCAGTGAATTTCACCATTCTGTCTTCCAGGTCACTTATCCGTTCTTCTGCCTCAGATATTCTGCTATTGATTCCTTCTAGTGTAGTTTTCATTTCAGTGATTGTATTGTTCATCTCTGTTTGTTTGTTCTTTAATTCTTCTATGTCTTTGTTAAACATTTCTTGCATCTTCTCGATCTTTGCCTCCATTCTTTTTCCGAGGTCCTGGATCATCTTCACTCTCATTATTCTGAATTCTTTTTCTGGAAGGTTGCCTATCTCCACTTCATTTAGTTGTTTTTCTGGGGTTTTTATCTTGTTCCTTCATCTGGTATGTAGCCCTCTGCCTTTCATCTTGTCTATCTTTCTGTGAATGTTTTTTTTGTTCCATAGGCTGCAGGTTTGTAGTTCTTCTTGCTTCTGCTGTCTGCCCTCTGGTGGATCACTGCTTATGTTTTGTGTTTTGGTTTTCTGGCCCTAAGGCTTGTGGGATCTTAGCTCCCTGATCAGGGATTGAACTCTTACCCCCTACATTAGAAGGTGAAGTCCTAACCACTGGACTCCCAGGGAAGTCCCAAGGAGATTTTTTGAAAGCACCCCAGGATATTAATGTACAGCAAGGCAGAGACCATCTCTGGGTGTTATGTAGAAGAAATGTAAATTTGCTGTTTATTTGGTGCTGGAATATCTAGGGAAATAGAGATTCTTTAGTACCTACAAGCAAGGGCTGTAGATCACAAGATGTCAAATGCTAAAAGGAAAATGATAGGAAGAGTTTCCATTAGCTGAACCCTCAGTGGAAGCTCAAACTTTGTAGACTCCTCAAGACTTCGCTGATAATGTATTGTCTCCCAACAGCTACTCATAAGTAGTGAAATACTACTGAGGAGAGGAGGTGAAATGGAGGAAAAGTATGACATTTGTCTCCTAGGAGGAAAGATTTTCTTTGACCAATGCATTTCATAAGTCCAGGAGGCAGCATCAACATAGAATACTATGTGAGCAGTGCCCCCTGCAGTTGTGCATGCACCAGCCCTGTCTATAATTCATCTTCATGAAGAATGCACACAACTGAGGCAGGTTGGATTGACAGTACTGCCTCTTCCTGAAGGTTATTTGGCTTCACATTGCTAACATCTTCCAAGGGATTGCAAGTCACATTTCTCTTTATCTTCAATAAATTATCCAATGAACTCCAAGGGCCATAACATTTCATAAGGAACTCAGCTCTGGTAATGGAAAGGCAATATTTTGATCTCTAGCTTTTGAGGTAGGCAGCTGGAAATATAGCCAAAGGATTTCAAGTTCACAAAGTGAAAGCAAGGGAAATCTGCTAATCCCCGTTCACTCTCTAATATTCCTGTGCCTTTCTATGCGACATAGAATTGGTAGGCTCAGAATTTGCCATAAAAATACTGTTCACTTCCTGCTTGGTTCTTAATAACATCTTAACTCTTTCATTACTGGCTATGTGACTTGACAAGTTATTTGACTTCCCCCTGTTTGTGTGTAAAATAGGGGCACGCAGTTACTATAGTAATGATTAGTACCATTCACCAAATATTGCCTGTTCCCTCCACTTCTGGATACACTGTGGGGTTTCACTCCCTGCCCTGCCCCCTTGTGGTTGGGTGGTTCCAGGTGATTAGCTGTGAACAATGAGTTGGGAACAGAAGTGATGTTTGCCATTTCCAGGCTCGAGCTTTGAGTTGCAGGTTCGAGACTCCCCAGGTCTCTTTCTCTCTGCTGCTGGCTACGCTGTCAGCCAAGGAGAGATGGAACAGGGCCCAGAGCTGCCTGTCAGTGGATATGGTTGGTTTATAAACAGCTGAGATTACAGACTGTTGACTACCCTAATAGACTTATCCGTAGGTTTGTGGTGAGGATTCAATGGGATAATATATTGTAGGCAATTGCTCTACTTACTGTCTGTCACACTATAAAGTGCTAAATACATATATGTTTCCATCTTTCAGTTAAGCATTACTGGCCTTCTCTGTCTAAATGTTTGCATCTGTGTAGCTTTCAGGATTTAATTTTCAGGCCAGGATTGAATGATACAAGGCTACCTTTAGAAGTATCGACACTGACATTTACTTATACATGAAAATTATTAATCAGCAAGTTAGTAAATCATATTTTCATCTCGTGATAATTGATGATATAAAAGAACCTCTAAGAACTTAACATTACTTTGCTCACAAAAGTGAAATAGTGATGACAAAAACTGTATCTAATCTTCTTTTTAATAAATAACCACATGTAACTGATTTACCCAGCTCTTACCAAATCAAGTGAGGGAAAGCTAAACTGGTTTATAAATATTGGAGGAGTGTTTAGTTTTAACACATAATAAATGCAAAGCATAAGGATTTAAAGAAGAAACTCAAAAGAAATAATATTCTAAAAATAATGTTGGTTCTTCCTTTCTCTCATTGTCATTTTTTCAAACATTTATGTTCTACCTATAAATATGCACCTGTATAAATTATGACTAAATCTATTTACACTGCTTCACAGTAAGTATTTTGCTGAATGTGTGGGATTTTAATCTCCGGTGTATTGTGTACTAAAGGATAATAGATTTGACAACAGAAATGGATAGTTATGTTCCATTAAAAACCACCTCTATAATTCATAACTGGACTAAGGTTCTGCTCCCAACCAATGACATGCTTAACTTCCAAAAGGTCTATAAACAAATTTTCCAGTTATGATTTCCAGAGTCATATTTTCCTCCATTTTAAAAGATTGCAATATTTATATTATTTCCATGGGTTCTCTAAATAATAGCTTAAATGCCTTGACAATAAGTATGATTTGTTAAATTCAGTGATCTCTTGATAAGCGGTAGTTTGATTATTTGCTCATATTATCAATCATCATGTCATTTATTTAATTTTTATATTTATTTTTAATAATTTTTTTCTATAAAAGGAATACATAATCATACAGGAAAAAAACCCCTGCAAATTAGGAGAAAAAGAAAAAAATGTCATCCATTATTCCAGCCCTAGAGAAAACCAGTTACCCTCTTGAGGACTTTTTATTCCAGTTCTTTTGCTCTGCATACATTTGCCATAAAGATATAATACAAATACAAAGTAATATATACTGGTTTTTTTGGATAAACAACAAGGTCCTACTGTATAGCACGGGGAACTATATTCAATATCCTGTGATAAACCATAATGGAAAAGAATATGAAATAGAATATATATGTATAACCGATTCACTTTGCTATACTGCAGAAATTAACACAACATTGTAAATCAACTATACTTCAATAAAATTAAATACTAATAATAATATATACTGTTTTTTAGCCTTCATTCTTGATTATAAATGTAACCTATATGGCTCCCTATAGAGAATTCTGAAAATATAAAAATTAAGTCAAAAACATAAACCAGGGAAAACCCATCAGAGATTACCATTATTCATATTTTAGTGCTTCCATTAAAAGCAGTCATTACTCAGCTACTTCAGAGTTCACTCAAAGAAATATTCCCTAAAATGGTCCTCAGCAGCACGATTATGTTTTCCAAATTTTTATTCACTTCTGAGTTGGATCACCATCATTCATCACGAATTTGCAGTAGGAGACAACTACCTGTTACATCCTGATGTTATAGATACAAAAGACCCAGCCTCTTGTCACCAAGAGCTCCAGGTTTGGGGAGGATATAGACTAGAAAACAATGACAATACAGAGTGATTAGGTCTAGCATTTGAGATAAGCTCAGTCTGCAACAGAACTGGTTGGGCAGAACACAAACCTATCCTGCTGGGGGAGAAACAGTCAGGAAACAAGCTTCCTGGAGGCTACGCAATAGGACTTCCCTCTGAGGGAGGGGTGCAGCCAAAGACGGGGAAGAGGAGAGTCAGCAGGGAACATCCACTGTCCAGGATCAATGATAATCCCACATTGTTGGAAGATAGAAAGATGGAGACAAGAGATGAGGTGGGAGAAGTTGGCACAGCCTTTGTATTCCATAATGAGTCTGAGTTTTATGGAGAAGGTAACAAGGCAAGCAACAGAGTTGACATGATCATTGTGCATTTAAGAGGAGCACTCTGGCTGCAGTGGGAAAGGATGGGAGATATGGCAAGGCTGAGGGCACAATAAGCTACGGCAGTCATCCAGATTAAACATGGAGAGGACTGGAGTGAAGGCAGCGGTAAAAATCAATGTCAGGAATGTCAAGGAGGCTTAGAATATTCCTTACACCTCCATGTTCCACTTGGGGATTAAACTTGGATATTGATCATGCCAGCCAAATTGTTGATAAGACAATATCTCAAGACTTACCTTGATGATCTCCTTTGATATGAGATTGAACAAGACAAATAAGGATATATTTTTGATGCTGCTCCAAAGGGATCATCATATAAGACCTGGGTAAGATTCCAACACTATAATTGAAGTCAGGTAATAGGGACATATGCTATATCACTCATGCAGAGCGAATGGCTTGAAGACCCTTTTAGGGCAACATGATCACTGCGGAAGAACTAGAAAAATACTTTGGGTCATGGTGATTTATCTGAGCTGCAATTTGAAAGTAGAATAAATCTATTCTGAACAATGTACTTACTGAATCATAGTCATTCATAGTATATTAACAAGACAGTTACCCGAATGGGTACACATTCGCTGAATAAACAAATGTTGGATAGGGGATGAGGACTTACAAATGCCAAGGTATGTAGAGGTTCAATACCAATTTTTTTGTCGACTGGGATTGCTAATGTGGTTTACAGAGTTCTCCTAATCAAGGTGACTGACACTGAAAGCTATCCAAAATTTTAGCACAGTGCTGACACCTGTCTATCATTTGGCTGCTGAAGACTTTTTTTCCTTTAATGATTAGAACTTTGTGAAACTGGTTTGGATTGCTTCGTGAGGGGATAATGAGTTTGCTGTCACTAGAAGTATTTTTTTTAAAGGCTGAAAAGCAAAACACTGGAGGACAAGTTTTAAGCAGGATTTATATGTAGATTAAAATACTGGTTTATAGCTTTAGACGGTTTTATTTTTCTGTTGTTGTCATGGGATGATGTGCTTATATATTACAATAAGTCCCCTACATAGGAACCTTCAAGTTGCGAACTTCCAAAGATGTGAACGTGCGTTCATATATCCAAACACGTAAGTTAGTACACGTGTCTGGTGTACATTGTCACATATGTGCATCCTCTACAAGTGGTTGTGCTTTCGTGTACTTTACTGTACAGTACTGTATAAAGTACAGTAGTACAGTATCATTATTTTAAGCCCAGGATGTGCGGAAGCAAGTGTAAAAACAGCGGTGATGTAGCTGGTACTGCTAAGAAGCACTAAGCGATAATGATGGAAACAAAAGTGAAAATATTGAGAGAGTGGAGAGAGGTGAAAAGATGGTAGATGTCACTCATTCTTATAATAACTGAAGAACTGAAGAGACTCATAATGCAGGAAATGCAATCCAGCACTACCGTGTCATCTATGACAAGGAAAAAAAAAGAGCTACTACCCAGACATCACTGGATCGTTTCTTCAAGAGGGTAGATAGAATTGAATCCAGCAAGGAACCAGAATCTGTGGCACTAATGTCAGGCATGGGTGACATTGTAGCTTGCCCTCCATCTCCTATTGCTGACGATCCTTCAGCTCTACCATCTCCCACCTCCTCCCCCTCCTCCAGTCAGTAACTCTTCTTGCCTGTTCACTTGATGCCAGCCCCTGTATGCCAGCTGTTGTACTATACTTTTCAAGGTACTGTATTGTAAGATTAAAAATGTTTTTTTGTGTGTGTTTGTTTTTTATGTATTATTTCTGTTAATAGTATTGTAAACCTATTTTGTGTTTGTTTGTTTTTTATGCATTGTTTGTGTGAAAAGTATTATAAACCTATTACAGTACAGTACTTTATAGCCGATTGTGTTAGTTGGGTACCTAGGCTAACGTTGCTGAACTTACGAACAAATTGGACTTATGAAAGCACTCTCAGAATGGAACTCATTCATATGTGGGGGACTTACTGTACTTTTTCTTCCTTGCTACTCAGCACTACATAAACAAATTCAACTAAGTTGATAAAAGATTTAAGATACAATGTCAGAAAACCAGATACCTAGAATTCCTTTAACACACATACTTAAAATTTGCATATGGATGATTAAGTTGGACCTTCTTACAAAGCAATGATTTAAATTTTTAATTCATTCAGCCTTAATTGAGAGCTAACCTTGTGTTGCCGGATATAAAAACAGATAGGTCATATATAAAGGGCTATTTAAAATTGTATCAAATTACAAACTGAGTACAGGTGTCTACTTCCATCATACAGCCCATACAATGAAAGAAAACTTGATGAAAATAATCCATCATAGTGCAGAAAAATATAAGGTTTTCCATCAGAGGAACAAAAATTGGGAGAAATATCTGGAAGATAGAATACAATCATGTGCAAACAAGACAACAACTCCAAATACATATGGGAGAAAACGATTCTTTCAAAGTTAGAACTATCAGAGGCACCCCAAAAGGGCCATGCCATCAATGGAGGAGTATGATTTAAGGGGACCCTGCCACTGCATGTTGATGAGTGATGCTGTTTCCATTGATAAGATTTCAGGAAATCTGTTAAGAAGTGAGATCTGAAATGGCTTTTTTTTTTTTTTTTTTTTTTTTAGTTTTTAGTCTTCTTTCTAACACTACTTACTGCACATGCTCAAGGTGAAGCCCCGTGCCCCTTGGGAGTGTATTACATTACAAAGAAGAGAAGTGTGACTCAGACAATTTTGACAGTGACTCCATAGCAAGAAAAAAATCATAAACTCATTTAAGTCCTTCTCGATGCCACACAATTACTTATAGAATATTGAGATCCTAAGACAAACTTCAGGACTAGTGTCTGAGAGATATGGAATTACCTTTCAGCTGAGAGGCAGGACAAAGTGGGGAAGTTGGTAACTCAAAAAATTTGAGAAGTCCAGCTCCAGGTATCTGGATTGTCATCCCCACTGTCTTTAGAAGGGGCTGAAAATTTCTGTGTCTCCAATGAGATGTCTTTTTTTCTAAGGAACTAGATTAGAAAAATCTAGGATGGAAGATGGGAACTCTCAAAGCAGCAGCTGGTGAAAATAGGATTAGGATTTTTCCCCCAATCAAGAGCTTTTATTGCATCTTTAAAATGTCACAGATGAGTCCAAAGTATCATCTGGCATCTTGCTGCTTCTGTAGCTGGACAATGTAGATCTTATTCATCAGCCTGCTGAACTGTTCCTTTTTCAGAAACAGAGATAGCATCCGAAAGTTTTCTGATATCCTTGTTTTTAAGTATTGTGGCTTGCTGAATCAAAGCAGCTGAATTTGATACAAGTTCAATGTCATTTCCTTCAAAAATGAACTCATCTTTCTAGGCTTGAGATACTAAACAAGCAATGCCTGGCCTCATTTGAACCCTGTGGATGTATTTTTCACATTCCCCAAATTTCAGACTTCAACAAGAGAACCATTCTCCTAAATAATGACGTTGATGGGGATGTGAGCATACAGAGACTTCATCTTGTAAATGGAAGCCCAGTGTGACACCCTTGACCATGTTCTGTACACGACTACAGATAGTGTGCACCATTGCCAGTTCCTTTCTATTTCCCTATCCTTTGTCAACCCGGAGCCTCATTTTTTTCTTTCCAAGGAGACTGAGTTCTACATTAATATGATTGAAGTCCCTCCACAGGGTGCCTCTGGGCCCTTCTCAATAATTGTGCATCCCTTCAGAGTGATGTCGACATTTTCTGGAATGTCGACAGTCTGATTCTGAGAATGGTCTTCATTCTTGCAGTAGATGCGGCAAAAAGAGTGGGATTAGGACAGTGGACTAATGGGTGGACAAAGAGAAATTGACTAGAGGAGAGAAACATGATGTTGAAATGGTAGCAAATAGAAAATCTGAAAGTTTATCCTGCAGGAGGGCTAAAAATAATTTTATTCTGAATGAGAATGTGATTGCTAAGAATCACTCTTCAAGCAATCAAGGATTTAAATTTCCTTGTTTAGACTCAGAATTTAAATGGGAAAACTGATGCAGAAGACTTCAGGACCACTCTCCCCTCTTCACATGGCTGGCTTCTTCCTATCCTCTGGGATTCAAATTTAAGTTTGCATTCTTAACATAAGGTTCTCCCTGACGACTTAGCAATTGGGGCTTATATAGTGCATTGAATGCAACACATGCATGTTCTAAAGTCAAGTGGTTAGACACCGATGGGCCCCCAATACTGTTCATGGACATTTGCATCCCAGGTAGACGCTGTCAGAGCATCTGTGTCCTGCCCAGTTCTTGCTGGTCCTCTCTTCCAACTCTTCTCCTCACTGACAGCCTCTTATAAACCTCTTGCCATTCTCCTGGAGGGCTTTCTCTGGTTGCAGGTGCATGATCCAGCATGCAGGCTGGAGGTATCTGTGAATCAATGCCTCCAGAAGCAGCCCTCAACAGTCATCCAATGGAAAATGTCGGATAAATACCCCAAACCTCACCTCTCAGGTGGGGCAACACTGAGGCATGTTATGCAAAGTCTCCCGAGAGTCCCCAGAGGCCTGGGTCTCAGCTGCCCACATCAGGAATTCTGCTCATTTGCACACCCTTTGATTGGTTTTCTTTCCTTCCTTGTCTCCTTCTCCACTTGCCTTCCAGTGGTTCCTGGGATCGTCCCCCAGATAAACTACTTGCATTCACATCCTTATCTCAGAGTCTACTGGGGAAACCCATACTAAAACAGCATTTTTCCACATAAGAAAATTCACCAACTATGGTGCACTGATCAGTGTTTCCACCAAGCCTTGTGGGAGTTTGTACTCCCCACCTGTGCACACCAGCAGTGCACGTTTTCCAGTGCTGTGAAAAATTCGGCGGAAGCCAACTTCCATTGGAACCCTGACTTAACTGTTCTTATTAAATTCCAATATCGTGCTATTTAAAACATATGAGGGACTTCCCTGGTGGTCCAGTGGTTAAGACTCTGCAATCCCAATGCAGGGGGTACGGGTTCAATCCCTGGTCAGGGAACTAAGATATTGCATGCCGCGAGGAACAGCCAAAAGAAAAAAAAAAAGTATGAATACTAAATTTTAGTAATAGTTAATTCCTCGTATAGTCACTTACTAGTATGTAGCACTTGCTTAAATGTATAAAATATGAAATGATATCATATGGTACATCATTTGCTCATAATAAAGAGAAAGCTTTGTGCTTTATCAGTTTAAGGTTCCTGAAAGCCTTGTGGATACTGGTCCACACTTTCACCAACCCTGCACTAAATAGAGACCATACTGGGAAAAAAAAAAAAAAAACATTATCACAAGCAAATGCCCACTGTTTTCCTGGCAGCTCGACCCCGGGACCAAACATACTTTAAACAGTTAAGTTCCTAGTCACTGAAAGAGTAAACATATCTTCAGGGGGAAAAGAAAAACATACAACAATCTTACCAAGTTGCTTTTTTTTTTTTTTAACATCTTTATTGCAGTATAATTGCTTTACAATGTTGTGTTCGTTTCTGCTGTATAACAAAGTGAACCAGCTATATGTATATATATATCCCCATATCCACTCCCTCTTGAGTCTCCCTCCCACCCTCCCTATCCCACCCCTCTAGGAGGTCACAAAGCACCGAGCTGACCTCCCTGTGCTATGCAGCTGCTTCCCACTAGCTATCTATTTTACACTTGGTAGTATATATATAAAAAACTAAAAATAGAACTACCATATGACCCAGCAATCCCACTACTGGGCATATACTCTGAGAAAACCATAATTCAAAAAGATACATATACCACAATGTTCATTGCAGGTCTATTTAAAATAGCCAGGACATGGAAGCAACCTAAGTGTCCATCGACAGGTGAATGGATAAAGGGGATGTGGCGCATATGTACAATGGAATGTTACCAAGCCGTTGGGTTTGATATTTACTACTCTCTTTCTCGGGTCAAGGCTGCGGAGTATAAACTGGGCTCCAGCCAGGTTATAACCACTTTCCGTCAACAGTCATTTTCCAGGAACTTCTGTTTTCTGGAAGCGATTTTTAAAAATAGTACCCGGGAGGAAATCAACCATGCTTATGTTGCTGAGTGATTCTAATATGTTTGAGGGGGAGCACGGCCCATCCATGTTAAATCATTCACTGTTTGCAGAGAACTTCCTTTGGATGTAGATTTTCTTATTCTCCACCACCAGCAGCTATTTTTCTAGTCGCCTATACGTGTTTGCAAGTTTGTCTCCCTCAACTGGACTGTACACTGTTCCCTACTGGACTGTACACGTGGAGGGCCACGATCTTGCCTATCTACCTCTGCCTGCCCGCGACAGTGCAGGGCAGTAAAGGGAGAGGGGAAGCCGGGCTCGTTTCAGTAAGGAAGAAGGAGGAGCCCTGAGGCGGGACTTCCGCTGCAGCGCCCTCTGCAGACCCCATCGATGGATGTGAATTCACCACCAGCTTGGCTTCCTTCCCTTCCCCATCAAGTTTCCCCCATTCCTTTAAGGTCTCCCTGAAGCCCTTCCTGAATAAACCATTTGAACATGATTCTCGTCTCAAGGCTTTCTTCTGGGGATCACCAAATGACTTCAACCCAGAGGAATGAGAATCAAAGCACTGGAAATATGCAAGTTAGTGGTTACCATCTTGTTTTAGTTAACGGTTCTCGATTTCCAAGGAGGAGAAACCCATTCACATTAACTTAGATGGAAAGTTTACAAAAGACTTAAATTCCAGAGGTACACCGTGGCCTTGGGGGAGTTAGAAAGTCACCTTAAATGTGTTGGGGCCACATAGTCTCTCTTCTTTGATTCTCCTAGCACTTGTACTCATCTTTTTTGCTGCAGTTAATATTTTCTATGATGCTTTACTCTAATGTGCTGTGTTGGCACATGGCTGCAGCTTACTAAGGGAACAGAAGCCTTGCCCTGTCTCTACAGAGAACAAAATAATTCAGTCTCTTAGTGCCCTAGGTCCAAATGCCAGGGGAAAAATTCAAAACACTAGAATCTGATTAGCCCACCTGGGGCAGGTGTCTGCTCCATGACAGTCAGATGTTGCCTCAGAAGCAGGGTCACCTGCCCCAACACAGCCACTTCTTCAACAGTACTGTGGACATGGGTGGGCTTTTTCAAGAGGGATTATAGGCTCAAGGCAATGACTGACATCTTTAGGACAATAACAAGCCAAGACTTTTTTGTTTTGCCTTCAGACATCTCAGTGTTGGCCCTGCCCTACCCTGTCAAGCATAGATATCCCCACTCACTTGAATATGTTCCATCAACCTTGGTCCCATGGGCTTGTTCACCACGTAGCAACATGCTAGGCTAACTCCATCTCCATGCCATCTGTCTCATTGGTCCTCAGATGATACAGGCTTTGGCTTTGTTTCTACAAACACTATCCTTCCTTTATTTCCTTTCTCCATGAAGCCTTTCCCAAGAATTCCAATCCTCCCCTAATGCCAATGCACTATTTATATTTTGTCCATTTGCCCGTGTGGCATGGTAGAAGCAAGGTTATCTTCCCTATTCAGTAAGCCCCTCAAATCAGTGGGACATCATACTTCCTGTTTCTATTGCTTCCCCTACAGCATCATTCTAAGCGTACAGTCAGCAACACACAGATACTCTGCCTCATGTATTGACTGAAGTAACTAAGCTTTTGTACAGCACTTACTTCAGTGACTTCCTCATAGCTGGAATAACAAGCCTTTGAATTACCGCCCCTCAGGTGGTACCACTGCAATGTGAGCTCGCTCTACTACCAACTGCCTGTATCTTCATCTCTCACCAGAGGGTGTCCTCCCAAACAGCAGGAAGCCACCCTGGACTCAGACACAGTAGACTGGACAGTCTGGGCAGTTAACCACTGGCAGCCTTCCACCAGTGATGCAGGTGGATATATAACCCAAATCCCTTTCCCTCCATAAGTCAACTCTGAGTCTTGTACATCAGCTCCCAGAGTTTCCCACTAGGCTTGAGCTCTGGCCGCCCACGGTGGTAACTTGCTCCATAAGGCTGCCTACCCTTCTTGTGTCACCTCCACACCTCCCTGCTAGTGTTTCCTGGGACCGCCTCCCACGTAAACTACTTACACTTGAATTCTTGTCTCAGGGTCTGCTACAAGAGAGGGGACCTACACTAAGACAAGATTCAATAAATACTCATGATTGAAGGAAAAGGTGATTTCGCATTCCCCCTCACAGGCCGCGAAGCCAGGCCAGGGGCGGGGTTGGATTTCTCAAGCCCAGGGAGGATAGAAGTCTCAATTTCCATGCTGTACCTCAAAAGTGGAAATACCCAGAAAGGAGAGGCTTCATGGGAGTCAGTTTAAAACACAAAGCACTGTATCCTTGGGGGCAGCTGTGAAGTTCACGGTACCCAGCTAGGTCTAGAGAAGGCAGGTGCTGACAACACAGCTGCCCACAGTTTACTGGCCCAGTTTGGGATGGGTGATATATATCTTGGCAGCCCAGAAGCCAGACCCCCATTTTTCCTGATTTCCACTAATACATAACCGAGATGAACCGAGGAAAAATAATAAATACTCTTAGACTTTTTGCTAACCTTGATAGACTACATTTGACTTGAGTTATAAAATCAAAAAAATTTCCCCTCTCTTGCATCTTAAATTTTGGAAAAATTTCTACCTGCTAAAATAGTTTTCCAGAAATGAAGCAGACAAAAGCCATACAAATGCTTCAAGGATGATGGGAAAAAGCAGTTACCCTGGATCAACTGGAAGGGCAGCTTGAACATTTCTGATGGTTGATTGCATAACCATCAAGTTCTTGAACATCTAACATGCTAGTCCTTTGTTTGCTGGAGGAATGCAATTGCTCAATGAAATGCGAAAGAACTTGGCAAGGACCGTTTTCATGATTATCTACCAAGTTCTTGCTTTAACTTGTTTGCTTAATCAAATGTCTACTTATGATCTCTTTGGGAGGTTCTAAATTTCATTAGCTCTTTCCTTAAAGAGAAGTTAATCTACTCAGGAAGGAAGGCTTATTCATCATAGGTCAGAGAACATTAACACTTCCTAATAATTAGTTCCAAGCCCCAGTTTCTAGACGACTAACCAGTTCAGCAAAATTCTGGTTCAAAAGAACCAGAACCTGTTTTTAGCAGAACCACTGCAACCAGTGCAAAATGTAATATCTCATTGAACTGTTTTGTCATTACAGTCCCAACGTTTGGCTATAGCTAAGCAACAATTAGACCAAATGATGCTTGTCTTTTCATTGAGGGGGATCTACAGAACAGCTCTCTGTCATAACTTTAATTTGAGATCTGCCCACTATCCTGCTGAAAACCATCTTAATGAATTTGTGAATTTCTCATTGTCTTCTATTGTAAAAATGTACAGCAAGTTTCCTGCTCAGCTATGCATAATCAGAAGGTGAACACCCTCACTGCTGTGGACTTGAACCTGAATAAAAACTTTGTCTTCTCAGAAAGATGGCATGCTAGATGGACGAGGGGCTTTTAAAAGCCTTTAGTTTACAAATGAAGGATGTCTTCCCTCTGCACATTATCATGGTAGCCAGAATAATGGACCCTTCCCCCAAAATGTCCACATCTTAATCCTTGGAACCTGTGAATATGTTTCCTTACATGGCAAAATGGTCTTTGCAGATGTGATGAAGTGAAGGATCTTGAGGTGTAGAGTTATTCTGGATTATCTGGGTAGGCTCAACCTAATTACAAGGTCCTTAAAATCACAGAATCTTTCCCTGTTGTAGTCGGAAGGAAATATGACTATAGAAGAATGGCCAAAGGCATGTAATCTTGCTAGCTTTGAAAATGGAGGAAGAGGTCACAAGCCAAGGAATGTGGCTGGTTCTAGAAGCTGGAAAAGACAAGAAATAGATTCTCTCTTAGAGCCTCCAGAAATGATCACTGCCCTGCTGACACGTTCATTTCGGCCCAGTGAGTCCTGTATCAGACTTCTGATGTCCAAAACTATAAGATGATAAACGTGTGTTGTTATAAGCCACTAAGTCTGTGGTAATTTGTTGCAGCAGCAATAAAAAACTAATACAGTTATACTCAAATAATTCCTGGAAAAACTTAAGTAAGAAAAGAAAAAATATATTATGGTAAAGTAATTTCTTCTCCCCCAAAATATCTAGAAGTGTGACTTTTCTTTTTTCTTTTCTTTTCCACCATCCGGGATTAATAGCTATTAACTCTTTGTGTTTGTGGCCTTTCGTTCTGTTTTGTAAAAAAGTACAATATTCATTACAGTTGAAGCTCAGGTCCCCTTTAGCCATAACGCCAATTGTATTCCCTGACCCACTCCACCAATCCTAATCGTATTTGAACATATATTTTTATAATCTATTAAAAATATTATATATAAATGTATAATCATTAGTGTGCACTTTAACTTTTTCCATATAATGTCATAGAATTAAGGGCTATTTGACAAAAGCTGGAAAACAGGACACAAAGTCACTACCAAAGATGATGCATCTTAAGAAAGAAAGAGAGGTCTAGCTGATAACTCCCTGGCTTCTCCCTGTTTTCCCTTTGCTTTCTATCTCCTGTCTCCTGGCCACATTTCCCACAGGCCAAATCCAGCCAAAAGCCAATTGGCTGGGAAGTCTGAGAAATGTAGTTTGCAGGATGAGCCCTCTGCAGTGCAGAAGAGGACCAGGGGAGTGTGGAGAATGGAGCTGAAAGCAAGCTGGCAAATGCTTTGCAGGGTGTATGCTAGACTTACAATGAAGTCCTTTAAAAACCCTACAATTTTCAGCTTTCCAGAATGAGGGTCATATATTTTTGTTTTGTTACCTGTTTGTGCCAGAGGACATGTGAATGCTTAAAAGGAAATTCTGAAGAAGTCCCTACCATGGGGAAGGGGGCCCAGTGGGACCAGAGCCCCCCAGTTGGCAGGTCCCTTGAGACTTGAGCCCTCTTTACCTTCTGCTGTAACTGTATCTTCCAGCTTCTGAGTGGGAAGAAGGACTCTAGAGTCATGATTTCTGGAAAGTGGGAGAAATGAAGCAAAAATGAAGCTTCCCAGGGTGGGCAGATTATTTCAATAAAGATATCAGACATATATAAATGAAAACATTGACAAGACAGCAACAAAAATATGCAATATGAAAAGATTTCTGGAAACAATCTACAATATCTCCTATTTTGCATTAAATAGGATATTTCCCTTTTTATTTTATTGATTGATTATTATTTTTTTTTACATCTTTATTGGAGTATGATTGCTTTACAATGGTGTGTGTTTCTGCTTTATAACAAAGTGAATCAGTTATACATATATATATGTTCCCATATCTCTTCCCTCTTGCGTCTCCCTCCCTCCCACCCTCCCTATCCCACCCCTCTAGGTGGTCATATTATTTTTGATTATTATTACTTTTGGCCTTGCCACACAGCATGTGGGATTTTAGTTCCTCGACTAAGGATAGAACCCACGCCCCCTACAGTGGAAGCACGGAGTTCCACTGGACTGCCGGGGAAATCCCTTTTTCTTTTCAAAATAAAATTTTCAGGAATTCATGTTTTTTACCCTTCAACTAGAAGAGCATCACATAGACCAAGAAAACAAACCAAAGGATTGTTCACTGATCAAATAATAACATGAATAATAATCAAAACTGTTTAATTAGATTGTTCCAGACTTTTATAAGGAAAACTAACATCAGAGGGGTTGTTGACACATTTCTTCAATGTTTTTTCGGCGTCAAAGCTCACATCCTGAAAGCTCTCAGGTTCAGAGGTTTGATAAGCTCCACCCTATAGAGTACAAGTTGGGTCTTCAAATCACTATTTAGACAGAAACTATAGACCAGCACCATCCAATAGAAATATAACATGAGCCATGTTCAAAAAAATAAAAGGTGGTGGGCGAAGTAAGTGAAGGGGGTCAAAAAAGGTACAAATTTCTAATTATGAAATAAGTCATGGGGATATGATGTACAGCATGGTGACTATAGTCAATAATGCTGTATTGCATATCTGAAAGTAGCTAGAAGAGTGGATCTTGAAGAAAAACAAAAACAAAAACTGGTGAAATTAATATTAAGAATATTTTAAACTCAGTATATCAAAAATATTATCATTTCAACATGTAATCAATATAAAAATAAAATAATTTTGCTCTTTTTCAAAACTAATCTTTGAAATCTTACATGTGTTTTACACTTTCACCATGTCTCAATTCAGATACTAAATTTTTATTGGAAATACTTGATTTGTATTCAGATTTTATAAAACATACAGTTGCTAAGAAAAATTCATGTACTCTGGTGGTCCCAAGCATACATTAAAAAAAAGTTCTTCAGTAACTGAATCAAGTATAAGTTTTTAAATTTTAATTTTAGATTAAAATTAAATAAACTTAGAAGTTCAGTTTCTCGCTCATCACGGCCACAAGTTTCTGTGCTCAGCAGATACAGGCAGCTCACAGCTACTATACTGAACAGCAAAACAGTCCATCAGAGACAAGGGCTTGTAAAAGCCTGAGGTTTTTTTCACCTTTATAACTTTTTCATGCTACTTTTAGAGGTGACCTGTTTTTTCTTCATAAGGATTAATCTGAAGCCTTTAAGTAAAAAGTACCTGTGTTCTTGTTACTGGTGTCAATAAGGAAGCAATGGCTAGAGAAGAAGGGAAGCTTCATGTAAGAGTGAGAGGATGTTTGTAGGCCATCAAAGAAAGAAAAGCAGCCTAACTCTCCAGGATCTTCTGGACAGAAAGAATGGAGGCCCCCAGAGCAGAAGAATGGGCTTGGAAAGTGACCTTGTTCACTTTCAGACAGGGCTCTTTGTCACAAATGACAGATACTTGATTCAAACTGGCTTTGACAATGAAGGTTCTCTGTGGGCTTAAGGAGCTAAAAAGTCTGCAGGCTCTGTAATGAGAAGCTCAGGCATGGCTGAACCCAGGGGCTCAAATAATATCCTTAGGAATTGATTTATCTCAGTCTCTCAACATCAGTGCCCACTGTACTACTTTCAATCTCAGAGTTTCTCCAACAGTGGCAAGATGGCTGCCAGCTATCCCAACCTCATGTCCTGTTCTTCACATCCCTACCAGAGAGGATGCTTCTTTCCTAAAAGACCCAGCATAAGTCCTAGGGCTGATGGTCATTGTCCTCTGCTTGGGTCACTTGATCATTTTTTAAATAATCCCCAGGCCTGATTGACTTTCCAACCTTGGAGATGGAGCGTTGGATCTGCCCACTCAAACCACATGGACTCAATGAGGGAGCGTGGTTCCCAGGGAAAATCAGGTTGCTGTCACTAGGGAGAGAGAGAAGCGTGCTGGGCAGGAAAAATCTTTTGTATGTCAAATCAAGACGCTTGGCAATGAGGAGGCTAGTTGGTTCTCCCCAAAATGATTATGGTTATTCAGATTTTATGTGGCTTCATTAGAAATGCTGTATCATCTGTCAGGTGTTCCATCTCCTTTTTCCATTAGTCTTTTGGGAGTCCACACCTTTTTCAAGTTACTTAACCTTGAGGAAGTTTTTTAACCTCAGTGTGCTTCAGAGTTTCCATCTGTAAAATGGGGACAATAATAGGACCTACCTATCACATTTATAATAAAAATTAAATAAGCTAATATGTGTGAAATATAAGATAGACAATTTATGAATAGAGTCTGGCAGATGACAAGTTCTAAAAAATTCCACTAAATAAACATGCAAAAATGTGATATTATATACTTCTCTTCGAAGATCCATTGCCTTCTCAAATGAGTTCATATATGGCTCTTTCTGCCAAAGTAGGTTTCAGAGAGAGGAGAGACAACTGAAAATGTTTATTGGATTAATGAATGAATCCTATTGTCAGAGTTAAGGATGTATATACTTTTTTTTTCAAAGGCATACCTATGTCCTTAAATACAGTTTGCCTGTATTGTGATTTCTCTCTTAGGAGGCATATGTCAGAGTTTAATTAAATTTAAACCAGTGCATTCCTCCTGTCAAAGACACTCTGACTCTGGTTAATGTAATGGCACCAATGAACAATCTGGGTATTGTGATCATCACGAGGAATTGTCTCCATCTCTATTCTATTCTTATTGTCCCAATACTTGGTTTAATCAAGTTATAGGAATTATAGTAAATGGGGTTTATCTGGGAAAATACTCCTTGAGAAATCAAGGGACCATCTCCAGTTGCCTATGCTGGGGAACGCAGGACTCAGTTCCTACTTGGGGGATGAAAACACCCAGACACGGAGGGAGATTGAGGTTACGAATTGCCTGAGACCGAGACTCCTGAAAATGCCGAGTTGATATCTGATGAGAAGGTGAGCCTCAAAATCCTTTTCCGCTGGACACGTTCAATCAATAAAAGCCACCCGCTAAAGGTGATTCAGGGTACAACATGCTTTGCCTTCCCTAAAGGACTAGTCCCCAGTGTCCATCCCTTCCCTCACACCTGGTCTAACATGACCACCCTGAGGCCACTTCACTGCCTAGGCACTGCCTTCAGTAGACCCTTGTCTGTTCCAAGCACATTTGCCACCTGCAAGGACACACATTCACATCCTGGCCCCTCACCACTGTCACACAGATAACGTTATTAGATCACCTCATTCCTCACCCCTCACTGTACCCATACCCTTCCTTAGATAGCTTTGCAGTTCCTTCCACTAGAAATCTTGCTTTGGTCCCACGTGGGCTTACTTTGGCCAGTGGAACATGGACAGAAATGGCAGTGAGTCAGTTCTGAGCCTGCACACAAAGAGGCAGCACACTTTCTGCTTGCTTCTCTTGTGCAGAGTTCTGCCACATCATTCCTCTGGCTCCAGAAGAGTGAAACATGTATGGAACAGAGCCACCCTGGCAAATCAGCGAAACTGTGAGCATGACAATGCATGTTTATTATTAGCCATTGAGATTTGGGCTGCTTTGTTACATAGTATGGCTCAGTTATAGTTGACTGGTAAACGAGCTATCAGCCAAGAGGGAGCAAGGAAGGCTCTGAGAGTCTTGGCCACAGCAGGCGATGTTTTCTGCAGGGGTGGCAGAATTTGTAGCATCATCATTGCAGCCATTCCTTATCCCTCCTTCCTTGCTTTCTGTAATTACAGAATCTAAAAAGTGAAATGCCCAAGTTGCCAGAATGTTTTACAGCTGGGCCATCTGAGCCAGTTCTAGTCAACGACATAGAAGTAGAGATTGGCAGGGGACTCCTGAGATAACTTTTGCTGTTTGAACACAAGAGAGACTTCCGGTACCGCCCTCCTCCCTCCTTCCTGCCTCGGAGGCAGTCGCGCTGCCTGAGTCCATAGCAGCCAACTTGCAACCAGGAGGTGAGCAGCATGAAGTTGAAAAACCAACAGCTTGAGGAAGGCAGGAAGAAGATGGAAAAATCCGGGGTGCTTGGTGAGATCCAGCAGCAACCAATGCCTATCTCTGGTTTTCTTTTAACGTGAGATACAATCAGTATCCCTTTTATTTAGACCCCTGTTAGATGGGGTTCTGATATCTAAAGTGAAATGCATTCCCCGATGATATGCCTATTTTCTGGTTGGACTTGGGTCTGGCCCAGTCTGTTTACATCAGAAAGATGATGCTGATTCCTCACTGGGTATTGGAGGAGCTGAGATAGAAGGAAACTCCAAAGGTTTCGTAACCATTGTGGGGAAGGAAAGGGAAGCAGCAGTCTTAGCTTTTGACATCAGATAGGAGTCCCCTAGGAACTGAGACAGGGGAAGCTTTGATTACTTCTCTCTCTGTCCTGACCCATTTGATCCATTAAAATCCAACCCAGCCATCATTCTTAGCCTGTTGCATGAAGCTTTCTCAAATTCCATCCAGAATGACTCACTACTTTCTCTGAATTCCTCGAGTTGTTTGTTTGCTTGTTTACTTCAGCCTATGTGTGCCCCTCAGTTGACACATCACACTTGGCTCTGTATGAGTCCAGCTGTGTATGTGTCTTATCTTCCCTACAAGGATAGTGTCTTAGTAGCCCCTGCAGAATCTCTTGTAGAACCTAGTAGACACTGGTCGGCATGCATCAGGCCTTTAGAACTAGTGGTAACTATGGATCAAATAAAATGCATATGAACTTGCTTTATAGCAAGCCTAGCATCACATCCAGGTTTGTGTGTGTATCTGGAAACCTAATTAGGGATTGGCAGCAAAAACAGCTCGGTTTAGGATACCCTCTACTATACAGGAAGCAGATTAAGAAAGAAATGAGGGGACAAAAGAGAGGAGAAGTAAAGAACAATCCAAAGTCACCTCCAAAGAGACCAGAGTCTGTATAATTTATTCCCTTTTGGGAATATTCCTATCAGAAGTTCTGATGACAAAGAGTCAGCAACCTGGCATGGTTTTGCATTTCTATCCTGTGCCTTAAAATATACGTTGGATCGTTTCGACTTTTTAGCGTCCACTTTAGTTCAAAAGAAGAGGGAAACTTTAATCTTGGCAGTGCCTGAACTCATAGTTAAGAAGTGGGGTGGTGCGGTCTCGGACTAGGTTCCCCAGAAGCAGGGCAAATGGCTTATGTGGGAAGTGATTCCAGGAAACACAGGGGAGATTGTGGAAATGACAGTGATGGGAAGGAAGCAAACATGGGTGGGTTAATGAGTAAGTTACACCTGTGTGTACCTGGATCTTGGTCCTGGCAGGGGGCTCTGTGTAGACCCCACCTCCAAATTGTTCCACTATGTAAAAAAAGTCACTAAACCAGTGTTGGAAGAAAATATTATTTTTATAAAAGGTTTTGGTTGATAGGCTTGGAGTTACTTTTTTTGGTTCCTTATAATTGTCTAAACTTTACATATTTTCCATGATGAACTTGCATCACTTTTATAAGTTCCTCACAAAATCTTTGAGAAAACATGTCACTCATTACCAATAATGATTCCAAAATAATTTTGCTGACTTGACCCATCCGAGTCTCTGCTGTTAACTTCTGTTTAGCTCAAGGGTACCAGCTCCCAGGAGGTTAGCATCCTCAGCTCTGTCCTCATTCCCCAAGATGTCCATGTCACATTCCCTCCCACCAGTATGCATTCATTCTTTTAAGAAAATATAGAGGCCCCGCTGTGTGCCGGGCACTGCCCTAAGCACTAAACAAAACCAGACATTGTCCCAGCCCTCATGGAAGGAACTAATAAAATAAAGCAAAATTTAAAGATTCTGTCTTTCAAAAGCACTGTGCAGGAGTGTTTTTTTGTGGGAATTCTATGAGGTCCCAGTTCTCCAGGAAACTATAGTAGGAGATTTAGATCCAATGGGGAAGCTGCCCTTTGGAAGTGAGGCTGAACCTAAGATCTGAAGGGTGCAGAGGAGTTAACTGGGAAAATGTTAATTGCATTTCTAATGTGCGCATGGGGTCATCATCTTGGGGTCTTGGGACGCTACGTTCAAACCTCTGTCCTCAAAGACATAGCCATCTAATTGTCAGCCTACAATCAAGTTTCCTAAAATAACAGAGAGAAAACAAAACAAAACAAAACATTGTTGGATCAAGTCCCCCCACTGTCTATAGGAACATGTGAGAGTTCAAAGGAAGAGGTAATCAATAAGGTGAAGTAGACAGGAAAGCCTCTTTGGAGGAAATGTAGCTTGGGTTCAGGTTTTATGCCAGCAACACGGAAAGGTTCCCACGGAAGGGGAACAGCACACACAAATGCTCAGAGAGCTCCATGTCAGGGATCCTTCTATTGAACGGTGAGATGACCAGCAAGATGGGAGTATCAGATAGGTATTAAGTGGAAGAGATGGCCTGTCCTTGGAAGCCGGGTAAAGATTCTTGGACTTGATGTGATGGGAACTAAGGAGCAAAGACTGCCAAAAGGCAGGCATTACCTACAGGAGGATTGATGCCGCTGACTTTACCCCTGGGAAGAAGGGGAGCCAGAGGGGCTGGCCACAGTGATCCAGACAGCAAGAGAGAGTCTGACAAGGAGGACCTTCTTCCTTGTATCCATGGTAAACTAGGATTTAAGAGGTTCACGGAATTTTTAGCTTCTGAAAAAGAAATTTCTATTAGAAAGGGAAACATCATTGCATTACTTGGTAGAATTGGTCTCATCTCATTTATTTTATCCATCTTTCTCTTATATCCGAGAAAATATACTGAAGCCCAGCCAATTTCTTTCCTTTCCCAGAAGCTCTGCACAGGAAGGAAACCATATTTGCAAGTCATCTGGGACTCAGCCCTCCTGGAGCACACCCATAGAGTGGGAGACCCCACTCCTGCTCTAAGGAACACCTCTTCCTGATCTGTAACCTTCCCGACTCACAAAAGTTGCTGCCAGGGGCTTCCCTGGTGGCACAGTGGTTGACAGTCCGCCTGCCGATGCAGGGGACACGGGTTCGTGCCCCGGTCCGGGAAGATCCCACATGCCGCGGAGCGGCTGGGCCGATGAGCCATGGCCGCTGAGCCTGCGCGTCCGGAGCCTGTGCTCCGCAACGGGAGAGGCCACAACAGTGAGAGGCCTGTGTACCGCAAAAAAAAAAAAAAAAAAAAAAAATGGTTGCTGCCAGCCGTGGTGGGATGGGAGCGAGGGCAGGAAGTATAGGTCATGCTGACAAAGGGTCTTCATTGCTGGAGGGAGCTGCAGAGGCATAAGGGCGGGGCTGAGGGATCTCTTCCCTAGCAGAGGCTGGTGGACCAAGCGGTGCCCATTCTGCCCCATTGCTTCCCATGACCAGCAGTTCCTCTGGCTAGATCATACCTTTTTAGGCCATTTTCTACCATGTCCCCCTACTGAGATAGCCCCTCCTGTGTTCTAGATCTCTCCAGGAAAGGCGAGTTTCTAAGTTCTACGGTGTTCTGTCTTAGTGAACACTTAAAGGGCCTTTTGAGCAACAGTAGAGGAATCAGCTATACCCCTGCTTCAGCGCACACTGTAAATCCCCAATCAGGACAGCGCTAGAATTTTCTATACGGGACACATTAACGGTGGCAATCTGGAACTTCATTCAAAACTCTATTTGCCTACAAACATGCTGTTTGTATTTTGATTTTATGTTTACTGGGGCAGCACATGGAAGTAATGGGGTACGACGGTCCACAGCTTCCAAGCTTGTTCCTGATACCACCCCTGAGCCCTACAACTAGGCTTCTTTTCAGTTACAGACTCTCATAAAAGTCCTACACCCTCATCTGTACTTTCACACCAAGGACAGACAGAGGCTTGCATGCAGAAATCATTTACAGTGAATAAATTGGTCAATTAATTATGTAAGTTCCCTACAGAGCTGGCTACTGCCTTCTCGTGGGAAGGTGAACACCTGCTGAGAAGGTTCTCAGGAATCAGCTTATGCCCAAACACCCCACCCAGAACAGACCTTTCAGCTCCCTCCCTGGGGCTTCTCTCAGAAGCAGGAGTTTTTCTGGATCTCTGACGCCCTCTAGTGGCTGTCTCAGGCTGAAATCCTGCCTAAAGTCAGCAGCCGTTCCACCTCCTCCTAAAAATACGACCAGCCCTGAATTTAAAAAGAAAGGAAGAAAAAACACATATCCTTTCTTCTGCTTCTCCTAAGTGCAAAAAAGAAAATTTAGGGATGTCTAGCTTCTGACACCGTCAAGGTTCTCCTGGCCTCTTAACATTGCCCTGTTTGGTTTGTGTTTTAAAGCTTTGATAGCATCTTGCTGCCTGCTCTGTACCCCAAATGGCTTTCCCCTTGCCCCCAATATATACTTTATTTGGTCTTTATGTTTGTTTCAGAGCATCACTGAGTGTCTTTTTCTCAAAAAAAAAAAAAAAAAGAAAAGAAAAGAAAAGAAAGAAACACAGGAATGGCTTAACTGTATCCTTTAAGTTGAGGAGGGCAGATTTCCCTGCCCGACACACCAAGGTGCCCTCGCAAAGCCTCTGTGTGATTCCAGGCGCCAGGGGCATCACAGTGAGCCTTGGCAGGACCAGGGATGCTGCTGTCTTTTTTGACTTTGGTAGGTAGGTGTGGTTTGAAATTGGCTACATTGGTCATTTTTATGAATTGATTTTTACAAACCCATGGGAAGTGTTCCTAATATAAATAGCCTGCATTATTCTTGTATCACCTTCATCTGATCCCTAGGAGCGCTAAAGAAAAGCCCATCACACTTACCTGGCCTTCAGCCCGAAGCAGACAAATAAGCCACTGGCCAGGATGAGACTGGAGGAGAAGGAGACAGCACATCTGCTAACACTTCTATTCCCTTGGCTGAAAGGAAAAGACGAATATTTGCTGGGCTTTTTCTGTGTACTGACCATTAAGTATCTCATCTAGTGGGGCAGGTATGACCATCTCCATTTTACAGATAAGGACATTGAGACACAGAGTTAAATGGTTTTCCCAAGATCACACAACTATGTAAGAGGCAAGGTTAAGATTCAAACCTGGTTCTGACTCTCTTTAAGGCCCACTCTTTACCCAGCTCTTGCCTCTTATCTTACTTAGCTTTGGGTTCCAGGTTCTTGCCTCAGAGTCTGTGAATGGTGCCTTCTGGAGTTAAGCAGTGTGCAGCCTGCAGGTCTGTCCAGAGTGGCTCAAATTTGGATTAGCTTGAAACCCTCCCATGACCAGATTCTAAGCCTGGCCTGAAAACTAGAGTCTTGCTGCTCAAAGTGTGGTCCCCAAAACTGCAGCATCAGTGATACCTGGGAGCTTCTTAGAAATGCAAATTAGTGGGCCCTACCCCAGACCCAGTGAATCACAAACTTCAAGGTTTGAGATTAGAAGTGTATACCCAGCTCTTCTCAGCTTTGATGTGCACTCAGGTCACCTGGGGATCTTGTTAAATGCAGATTCTGATTCAGGAAGGCTGAGGAGATGGTGCTGAGCTTCTGCTTCTCTAACCAGCTCCCAGGCAATGCCAACACCGTGAGCTACATTTGGAGTAACATGCCCCTAGATCAATAATTCTCAAACTTGAGTCTGCATTCAAATCACCTGGAGGGTTGGTAAAACAGATTACTGGGGCCCCATCCCAAGAAATTCTGATTCAGAGGGTCTGGGATGGGGCCCAAGAATTTTCTTTTCTAACAAGTTCCCAGGTGATGCCGGTATAGGGACCCTATAGAGAACCACCATTCTAGCTTATAAGAACTTCCTTCAGTTAGACAATTAACCCCATACCTTTTGGCTTTGCATTTTCATGAGGCCCTACTTAGTCCTCAAATCCTGGCATCCTGGCATCTTAGAGCTGAAAATAACTTCATAGACCAAAGGCAAAGCCAGGATGAAGCAGCCAGACTTACTCTATTCAATGTTGTTCCTCTGCATCCTGCTGGCTCTGAAGCTCCATAAATTTTCCAGCGTCTAGCAATTACAGTGTTTATGGTGAGCTCTGCATTTCAGGCCAGTTTTGTAAGCACTTGAATCCCTATCAGACACATATGTCATTGGCAAAATCCATAAAAACTCAGGGCCCTCCTACCTCACGGCTCTGTGAAAAGAGGGCTTTGGAAAAAACCAGCAGCCAGGCTGGCAGCCATGGTGGTGAGAAAACGCAGCAGCTAGCAGGCAAACCCAGACAAGGTGATTCAGCACAGAGGCCCTGGAACAAAGTAATAAACCAGGGTACTGACGGCTACTGGCACTCACATTCTGCTGGGCAGCCCTGAGAAGGTCATTTACTCTCTGTGCCAGAGAAGATGCTTTTCCTTAAGGTAAACAATACTCTCATTCAAGGAAATACATGCAAGAGGTGGTCTCATGTAAGGACTTAGATCAGTTAGTTTCTGTTACCTGACGAATCACCCAATACTTAGAACAACCATTTATTAATGCTCATGAATATTTGAGAAAAAGTAGTACTGTATATTTTCTTGAAGCCTAGGCTTGGAACTGGCATGCCATCACTTCCACCACATTCTATTGGCCAAAGCAAGACCCAAGACCAGTCCACTGCTGGATGGGAGAAGCTGTAACATCACATAGTAAAGATATAGAGGAAGGTGAGGTTTATGGCCATTTTGCAATCTACCACAGAAGAGTTTTCTGAGTTTGGGAGACCCTGAGACAAAGATTCCAAAGCCAGTGGTTTCAATGGTTACTTGGAAAGTGAAGAAAATACTGGTAGGGGCGTAGGGTTTGAGACCCAGAGGAAAGCATCTGGTGAAGTGTGCGTAACCCGGCCAGCCAGCACTCTCATAGATGGAGCTTAATTCCACTGGAAAACTCTGGGAGTGTTGGACACATGCCTTTTTGTTATCCTACCTGAGAGAAGGAACTAAGATATCTATACATCAATTCCTAGCAGTCATTTGTTGAGGACTGCTCCTAGGGCACACGGGTTCCCCGTTACTTCAGCCTCCCAGACTGGGCAGAGTGGTCCCAGAGGTATGCAGGTCCTGGTAGCTGTGCACCGAAGATGTAAGTGTAGGGAGATATAGGGACACCAACAGTAACTCCTGCAGTGCAATGGTGATTAAAAAAAAGAAGAAAAAAACCCTCAAGCTTTGGTTTTAAGTTCTTCTGGTAATAACATCTTTTCTTCCCTGTTTTAAAGTCTATTTGCTTTATTTGAGGTGACGCCTCATTTCTTTTTCTGGCAAAGGTTGGAACACTAGATAGCGTCATATCAAGTTGTCCTGCAGCTCCAGAAACAAAATGGAACTGAACAATTCACAGCATGAGTTGAGAACAAAGAGTCGTGTCTGCTGTAGCAGTGGTGGACCACTTCAGCTCTACCAAGAACATCACTCTGTCTGAACTTGCCCTGTGCAGCAACATCACAAACCATGGGGGGCCAAAGCACAAAGGGCAGGCAGAGGTCACTGACATTTTCTAAGGTATGGGATTCCCAAAATCCCTGTAAGGAAGCAGTAGGCAGAATGAAACTTTCTACCCCCAGAAAGGTCTTTGAACTGTATGAAAATTGGGCTGAAAGGAAAAATACTAAACTTATAGTAGAGATTTATTTTGGGAGGTGGGAGTGGAGAGGGGATAGTAAATGATGTTGAAAGTGAGGGTTCAAGTTATTTAACATTTTATTTTAAATATTTACCACAAATGAGACAAAATGTCAGCATTGACCAATTCTTTGTAATAGATACTAGGTAGTTGCCATATTATCATCTCCTTTACTTTTTCTTAAATTTCAAAAAAGCGCGTTGGGGGCAAGGCGGGGTGGGGGCAGAGGATGTTCTCCTGTAATTAGCAAGGTCTGGTAGGCTTATAGAAGTAACACTGATCTGTTTCTTGAGTAACATTTGATAAATACTTCCCCTTACTGAACCTTCATTTCCTTGTTCATAAAATGAAGATAATAATAGTAGCAACATCAGGGGCTTGTTGTAAGCCTCAGATGATATACCCTACTGCCCAACATGGTACCCCAAAGGAAGTGGTCCCTCAGAAAATGCTCACTGCTCCCTTTATCCCTCCCCTGATTCGCAGCATGGATTAGGATCCCCTCACATGGAGTCAAACAAGACAATTGGCTAGTTATCTAGATAAGGCTAGAAACAGAAAAATCTTAAATAAAGCCTTATCCTGACTCCTCTGAGTCCAGGGACAGCGTTGGTCTAAGAAAAAATAAAAAGAAAACCCTTGCGGGAATGGCTAGAGAGAGACAACCCCCGCTTGTGGAAACAAGGCTTCTGGAATTTATCAATAAGTATTTTCTAAATTTTCTCAAGGCTTTAAAATCTTCTACCTTGAAGGGGCACTAACCTAATTCTAGAACAGACCTAGGTGCCTTGGTAGGACTTGTAAAGAGATACTCCTTTCTCCTTTGAGTGTAATGAGGATTCTTGATTTTTTTATACAAATTAGAGAAAGCCCATAGCCAGCCTTAACAACACAGAATACCATGAGGAAAAGAGAGAGAGAGGGACATAATGGGCCAGTAAGAGTGGAAGATATGGAATGTGATCTATTAAATGAGGAGTTAGAGCCTGACCTCTAGGAGAGAAGGCTTCTCTGGCCTCTCTACATCTTGCCTGGGAAGCTGAGGGAAGTCTTAGAAGGGAATGCAGCATTCCTCGGAGTCTTGTTTTATCTGGGATTCTCTGAATCTGGAAAAGATTGTCCTTAAGCACAGACTGAGAAGCCATTGGTCTGGGCTTGCTCTGTGCAAGGGTTACAAATAATCTCAGTCTTCTCTACACTTCAGGGTCTGCAGGAGGTGTGTGTGTATGTGTGTGTGTGTGTGTGTGTGTTTGTGTGTGTGTGTGTTGTGTACAGGGCTTCCCATCCATTCTGTATCAGTTACCTATTACCACAGCAGTGCTGCATAATAAACCGTCCCAAAATTTGTGACTTGAAACAATAACTGTTTCTTTAGCTCATGAATCTGAGGCTTGCAATTGGGACTGAGTTGAGCTAGGATGTTCTGGTTTCAGTTGGGCAGACATTCTCTAAAAAGAAAGAAAATGCTAAAAGAAGAAACCCTAGAACATCAAAAACAAGGAAATACAGTAACCAAAATTATGAGTAAAGACATTAGAATTGCCTTTTATTCTTGAGACTTCTAAATTATATTTGATGGTTGAAGAAAAAATTATAACATTGTCTGATGTGGTTATCAAAGTAAGTAGAGGAAATGTTTAAGAAAACTATATTATGAACAGGAGGATAAATGGACATGAAGAGAGGTAAGATTGTCTACACTTCATTCAAATGGGTAAAATGATGACAACAGTAGACTGTGATAAGTTATATATATACCTAGAGCAACCATTAGAAAAAAACTACACAAAGAGATACACTGTTGATGAACACTACAGATAATTCAAATGCAATTCTAAAAAAAAATGTTTAAGTAACTCATATGAAGGCAAAAAATAAATCATAAATGAAAAACAGAGAATAAACAAAAGAAAAATAAAATGGCAAACTTAGTCCCTAATATATCAATAAGTACATTAAATTTAAATGATCTAAATATACCAGTTAAAAGACCTTGGCAGAATGAATTAAAAAACATAATCCAAATGTATATCATCTACAAGAAACTCACTTAAAATATAACAGTACACACAAGTTGAAAGTAAAATGATGGAAAGAGATATATCAATCATGCAAACAATAATCAAAGGAAAGCAGGAGTGGCTAATGAATGACAGACAAAGTAGACTCCAGAGCAAAGAAAATTACCAGAGTCAGAGAGAGAGATTATATACTGATGAGAGGGTCAATCCACAAAGCAATGCTCAGTATGTATCCACAAGGCAACAGAGATGCAAAATATGTGAAGCAAACCTGATAAAAGTGAAAGAAGTATAATCCACAATTATAATTTCAGACTCCAACACCTCTCTTTAAATATTTGATAGAACAACTAGACACAAAAATTGGCAAAGATACATGAGAGTTCAGCCACACCATCAACCAACAGGATCTAATCAACATCTATAGAAGCATCCCCCCAACAATAGCAGAGTACACGTTCTTTTCAAGTGCCCACAGAACATAGAGAGACCATTTCCTGGGTCATAAAACAAACCTCAACAAATTTAAAAGAATTGAAATCGTACGCAGTGTGTTCTATCACAATGGAATCAACCTAGAAATCAAGTCACTCTCCTTGTTCAAATTTATTTGTAAAATGAAATTGACAAAACCTGCCACAGTTATCTGCCAGAGTTGATAGTAGAGGCAAATTAACATTAACTGAAGAAGAAACTTTACAAATATAAGAACCAAGTCTATATATAAATATTAGGCATTTGAAATCTTTCATTATATAACTAGATGCCTCAAAGTCCATCTATCCTGGTAGTTCAGGAACATAATTACCTCACTAAGACTAACAGCTAATTTCATTTTCATCATCACTCTTTAATCCCTGCAATATAATCAAAGAACGATCTTGGACAAGAGAAGAGAAAAAACCGATCTCTTTTCCAGTCCTATAACTCACTCAAGAGCCAGGAATATGCCAACAGTTTCCCTTCCTGCTGCAAAGGATATTGTCAAATAACCTCTCCTAGTCTGTGTCATAGAGCACAGACCACTTAAAGATATTTTAATACCTTTTACTATTTTGGTTTGAAGAGATTGCACAGAGTTTATTTCCTGGAGTTTATGTGAGAGGAAAACCATTTGACTATTTATAGCCTAAGGAGACAGAAAGGATAAAGCACATTTTGGTTATCATTGCTTTGGGGACAGAGGGTAGGGATTATTTAATCTATTGGAAGAATTTGGAACTACTGGGAGGCTTTATGCAGCAATTAACTTTCAGTTATTCAAATAACTGGATGAGTTTCAATTATTTCTAAACTAGCTTTTTCAATGAAAGGATGTATAAGCTCATTTAACAGGAAATTTAATAGGAGTTGGTTGATCCAGAATCTCAATATTGTTATCTGGAGCTTAGGTTCTCTACAGTCCTTGGCTTTGCTATTCACATGGTTGGTTTCATTTTTTTAAGTTGTCCAAGGGACAATGGTGGATTCATCTGCCTTCATTCAATTATGGAAAGAGAGAATAGCTTGCTCTTAAAAGCAAGGCAGAACTTCCCCAGATGACACCAACAGCCCTCTCATCACATGTCATTGGCCAGAACTGGGTCACATGACTTTTCACAACCAATCACAGACAAGGGGGGGTTGAGATAACTCTTAATCCAATCAGATTCACTCCTGAAGCTGATGGGATTCCTCTAAGTCATATGGGCTACCCGAGGATGGGACATCTGAAAAAGAGAGTTTCTGTTAGGAAGGAAAAAGGAGATAATGGGTGCTGTGTGGGCAGCTGGCACTCAGTAACTCTAAGTATGTTTCTAGGAGCAGAAAACTCAAACAGACTATAACAATGAAGTGACCTGATTGTCTCACTGAACTGAAGGAGGCCACAGCTGGCAAGGCTTGATCCAGCAGATCAAATAATGCCATCAGGACCTGGCTTCCCCCTCTCTCTGTGCTCTGCAGTACTGGCCCCTTCCTCCACATAGTGGTCTCCTGCCGATGAAAAGCTACTGCAGATTTGAAGCTTGAATTGCTCAACATGGTGGGTTGGGGGAGGGGTGGAAGAAAGAAACCAATTCTAATAGTTCCAGTAAAAGACTCTTCCTTTTGCCAGAATACTCAAAAAATAGCTCTTCATATTTCATTGGCTTTGATGGGGGCATGCACCCAACCTAAACCAATTACTGTGGCCCTGCAGTTGAATAGTTTGTCTAGTTTAATTCCAATCATAATCTCTGTGTGTAAGGGTGGGCCAACAGCAGTAAACAACAACAACAACAGCAATAACAAGAAACATGCACTAAATCCATTGGTTTAACCCAGTAAGATTTATTTCTTGCATTCATTCAATGTGGGTGGACAGAGTGACTCTAATTGACACAGTTATTCAGGAACCCATGTTCCTTTTAAATGCAGCTTTGCCCTGGACATCAGAGCCGATGTGAAAAATAAATGAAGAGGTGGAGAGAGAGACATGCTCTTGCCCCTCATTTGGCATCCACAGCCATGACAGAAATGTGACTTCATTCACTCCTGCGCTGTGACCACTTTGTCTTAAGTCAGCCAAAGGGACTAAATGACATATTTCTGAGAACTCTGATGCTAAATGGTGAAAATATAGGGTAAGGTTTGACTTTTCTAATTTTGCATCTTTCTTCAAACTAACTGTGAAGCTTTATGTAAGTCAAATTCTTGGGCCCTTGTTTCCTTATTTCTGAAAGGAAATAAAGTTGTGTAACCTTGGGCAAGTTACCTTATTTCTGTGTCAGCTTCCTCATCTGTAAACCCCTCATTTGAAGTCAATACTACTTTACTCATAAGGTTGTGTGTGAGTCTTCTAGGGCTGCCATAACAAAGTATCACAGAGTGGGTGGCTTAAGCAACACAAATGTATTTCTCAATTTATGGAGCCTAGATATCTGAGATTAAGGTGTCTGCAGGGTTGTTCCTCCTTGGTTTGAAGATGACCATCTTCTCTCTGTGTCTTTACATGGTCTTTACTCTGTGCATGTCTGTGTCCTTGATTGCCTCTTCTTATGAGGATACCAGTCATATTGGATTAGAGCTTATCCTAATGACCTAATATTACCTCTTTAAAGACCCTATCTCCAACTACAGACATTCTGAAACTGGAGGATAGGATTTCAACATGTAAATGTGGGGGAGGGAGACACAATTCAACCCATCATAAGTTGATATGAGGCTTAAATAATTTAGTACATGTTAGGGCTTAAATCTATATAGTAGATATATGCACTTAACATGAGCTATAACAATTATCTTATTTTTTTACAGTAGTAGCAATACATGTAGTAGCAGTGGTATTTGAAGTAGTATTAGCATCCCTAGAAGCAATACAGAAAAGGGAAAACGGCTCATTACAAAGGAAAGGGAAAGATACACTTTATTTATTTATTTTAACATCTTTTTGGAGTATAATTGCTTTACAATGGTGTGTCAGTTTCTGCTTTATAACAAAGTGAATCAGTTATACATATACATATGTCTACATATCTCTTCCCTCTTGCATCTCCCTCCCTCCCATCCTCCCTATCTCACCCCTCTAGGTGGCCACAAAGCACCAAGCTGATCTCCCTGTGCTATGCGGCTGCTTCCCACCAGCTATCTATTTTACATTTGTTAGTGTATATATGTCCATGACACTCTCTCACTTTGTCACAGCTTACCCTTCCCCCTCCCTGTATCCTCAAGTCCATTCTCTAATAGGTCTGCATCTTTATTCCCATCTTGCCCCTAGCTTCTTCATGACCTTTTTTTTACATTCCATATACATGTGTTAGCATACGGTATTTGTTTTTCTCTTTCTGACTTACTTCACTCTGTATGACAGTCTCTAGGTCCAACCACCTCACTACAAATAACTCAGTTTTATTCCTTTTTATGGCTGAGTAATATTACATTGTATATATGTGCCACATCGTCTTTACCCATTCATCTGTTGATGGACACTTCAGTTGCTTCCATGTCCTGGCTATTGTAAGTAGAGCTGCACTGAACATTTTGGTACATGACACTTTTTGAATTATGGTTTCCTCAGGGTATATGCCCATAGAGGGATTGCTGGGTTGTATGGTAGTTCTATTTTTGTTTTTTAAGGAAACTCCATACTGTTCTCCATAGTGGCTGTATCAATTTGCATTCCCACCAACAGTGCAAGAGGGTTCCCTTTTCTCCACACCCTCTCCAGCATTTATTGTTTCTAGATTTTTTGATGATGGTCATTCTGACCGGTGTGAGATGATATCTCATTGTAGTTTTGATTTGCATTTCTCTAATGATTAATGATGTTGAGCATTCTTTCATGTGTTTGTTGGCAATCTGTATATCTTCTTTGGAGAAATGTCTATTTAGGTCTTCTACCCATTTTTGGATTCGGTTGTTTGTGTTTTTAATGTTGAGCTGCATGAGCTGCTTGTAAATTTTGGAGATTAAACCTTTGTCAGTTGATTCGTTTGCAAATATTTTCTCCCATTTTCAGGACTGTCTTTTCATCTTCTTTCTGGTTTCCCTTGCTGTGCAAAAGCTTTGAAGTTTCATTAGGTCCCATTTGTTTATTTTTGTTTTTATTTCCATTTCTCTAGGAGGGGGGTCAAAAAGGATCTTGCTGTGATTTATGTCATAGAGTGTTCTACCTAGGTTTTCCTCTAAGAGTTTGATGGTCTCTGGCCTTACATTTAGGTCATTAATCCATTTTGAGTTTATTTTTGTGTATGGTGTTAGGGAGTGTTCTAATTTCATTCTTTTACATGTAGCAGTCCAGTTTTCACAGCACCACTTATTGAAGAGGCTGTTTTATCTCCACTGTATATTCTTACCTCCTTTATCAAAGATAAGTTGACCATATGTGTGTGGGTTTATCTCTGGGCTTTCTATCCTGTTCCATTGATCTATATTTCTGTTTTTGTGCCAGTACCATACTGTCTTGATTACTGTAGCTT
This sequence comes from Phocoena sinus, assembly GCF_008692025.1. Classification (NCBI taxonomy): domain Eukaryota; kingdom Metazoa; phylum Chordata; class Mammalia; order Artiodactyla; family Phocoenidae; genus Phocoena; species Phocoena sinus. Next base: position 36,931,828 of record NC_045777.1, read on the forward strand.
TGTAGTATAGTTTGAAGTCAGGGAGACTGATTCCTCCAGCTCCATTTTTCTTTCTCAAGATTGCTTTGGCTATTCAGGGTCTTCTGTGTTTCCATACAAATGGTGAAATGTTTTGTTCTATTTGTGTGAAAAATGCCAGTGGTAGTTTGATAGGGATTGCATTGAATCTGTAGATTGCTTTGGGTAGTACAGTCATTTTCACAATGTTGATTCTTCCACTCCAAGAACATGGTATATCTCTCCATCGATTTGTATAGTCTTTAATTACTTTCATCAGTGTCTTATAATTTTCTGCTTACAGGTCTTTTGTCTCCTTAGGTAGGTTTATACCTAGATATATTATTCTTTTTGTTGCAATGGTAAATGGGAGTATTTTCTTAATTTCACTTTCAGATTTTTCATCGTTACTGTACAGGAATGCAAGAGATTTCTGTGCATTAATTTTGTATCCTGCTACTTTACCAAATTCATTGATAAGCTCTAGTAGTTTTCTGGTAGCATCTTTAGGATTCTCTATGTATAGTATCATGTAATCTGCAAACAGTGACAGTTTTACTTCTTCTTTTCCAATTTGGATTCCTTTTATTTCCTTTTCTTCTCTGATTGCTGTGGCTAAAACTTCCAAAACTATGTTGAATAATAGTAGTGAGAGTGGCAGTCTTGTCTTGTTCCTCATCTTAGTAGAAATGGTTTCAGTTTTTCACCATTCAGGACGATATTGGCTGTGGGTTTGTCATATATGGTCTTTATTACGTTGAAGAAAGTTCCCTCTATGCCTACTTTCTGTAGGGTTTTTATTATAAATGGGTGCTGAATTTTGTCAGAAGCATTCTCTGCATCTATTGAGATGATGGTTTTTCTCCTTCAATTTGTTAACATGGTGTATCACATTGATTCATTTGCATATATTGAAGAATCCTTGCATTCCTGGGATAAACCCCACTTGATCATGGTGTATTATCCCTTTCATGTGCTGTTGGATTCTGTTTGCCAATATTTTGTTGAGGAGTTTTGCATATATGTTCATCAGTGATATTGGCCTGTAGTTTTCTGTCTTTGTGACATCTTTGTCTGGTTTTGGTATCCGAGTGATGGTGGCCTCATAGAATGAGTTTGGGAGTGTTCTTCCCTCTGCTATATTTTGGAAGAGTTTGAGAAGGATAGGTGTTAGCTCTTCTCTAAATGTTTGATAGAATTCACCTGTGAAGTCACCTGGTCCTGGGCTTTTGTTTGTTGGAAGATTTTTAATCACAGTTTCAATTTCCGTGCTTGTGATTGGTCTGTTCATATTTTCTATTTCTTCCTGATTCTGCCTCAGAAGGTTGTGCATTTCTAAGAATTTGTCCATTTCTTCCAAGTTGTCCATTTTATTGGAATACTGTTGCTTGTAATAATCTCTCATGATCCTTTGTATTTCTGCAGTGTCAGTTGTTACTTCTCCTTTTTCATTTCTAATTCTATTGATTTGAGTCTTCTCCCTTTTTTTCTTGATGAGTCTGGCTAATGGTTTATCTATTTTGTTTATCTTCTCAAAGAACCAGCTTTTAGTTTTATTGATCTTTGCTATCATTTCCTTCATTTCTTTTTCATTTATTTGTGATCTGATCTTTATGATATCTTTCCTTCTGCTAACTTTGGGGTTTTTTTGTTCTTCTTTCTCTAATTGCTTTAGGTGTAAGGTTAGGTTGCTTATTTGAGATGTTTCTTGTTTCTTAAGGTAGGATTGTATTGCTATAAAGTTCTCTCTTAGAACTGTGTTTGCTACATCCTATAGGTTTTGGGTCATCCTGTTCTCGTTGTCATTTGTTTCCAGGTATTTTTTGATTTCCCCTTTGATTTCTTCAGTGATTTCTTCATTATTAAGTAGTGTGTTGTTTAGCCTCCATGTGTTTGCATTTCTTACAGATTTTTTCCTGCAATTGATATCTAGTCTCATAGCGTTGTGGTCTGAAAAGATACTTGATACAATTTCAAGTTTCTTAAATTTGCCAAGGCTTAACTTGTGACCCAAGATATGATCTATCCTGGAGAATGTTCTATGAGCACTTGAGAAGAATGTGTATTCTGTTGTTTTTGGATGGAATGTCCTATAAATATCAATTAAATCCATCTTGTTTAATGTATCATTTAAAGCTTGTGTTTCCTTATTTATTTTCATTTTGGATGATCTGTCCATTGGTGAAAGTAGGGTGTTAAAGTCCCCTACTATGATCGTGTTACTGTCGATCTCCCCTTTTATGCCTAATGTATTGCCTAATGTATTTGCCTAATGTATTGAGGTGCTCCTATGTTGGGTGCATAAATATTTACAATTGTTATATCTTATTCTTGGATTGATCCCTTGATCATTGTGTAGTGGTCTTCTTTGTCTCTTGTAATAGTCTTTGTTTTAGAGTCTATTTTGTCTGATATGAGAATTGACACTCCAGCTTTCTTTTGATTTTCATTTTCATGGAATTTTTTTTTCCATCCCCTCACTTTCAGTCTGTATGTGCCCCTTGCTCTGAAATGGGTCTCTTATAGACAGCATATATATGCTTCTTGTTTTTGTATCCCTTCAGCCAATCTATGTCTTTTGTTTGGAGCATTTAATCCATTTACATTTAAGGTAATTATCAATATGTATGTTCCTATTACCATTTTCTTAATTGTTTTGGGTTTATTATTGTAGGTCTTTTCCTTTTCTTGTGGTTCCTGCCTAGAGAAGTTCCTTTAGCATTTGTTGTAAAGCTGGTTTGGTGGTGCTGAATTCTCTTAGCTTTCGCTTGTCTGTAAAGATTTTAATTTCTCTGTCAAATATGAATGAGATCCTTGCTGGGTAGAGTAATCTTGGTTGTAGGTTTTTCTCCTTCATCACTTTAAATATGTCCTGCCACTCCCTTCTTGCTTGCAGAGTTTCTGCTGAAAGATCAGCTGTTAACCTGGATTCCCTTATGTGTTATTTGTTGTTTTTCCCTTGCTGCTTTTAATATTTGTTCTTTGTGTTTAATTTTTGATAGTTTGATTAATATGTGTCTTGGTGTGTTTCTCCTTGGATTTATTCTGTATGGGACTCTCTGTGCTTCCTGGACTTGATTAGCTATTTCCTTTCCCATATTAGGGAAGTTTTCAACTATAATCTCTTCAAATATTTTCTCAGTCCCTTTCTTTTTCTCTTCTTCTTCTGGGACCCCTATAATTCGAATGTTGGTGCATTTAATGTTGTCCCAGAAGTCTCTGAGACTGTCCTCAATTCTTTTCATTCCTTTTTCTTTATTCTGCTCTGCAGTAGTTATTTCCACTATTTTATCTTCCAGGTCACTTATCCATTCTTCTGCCTCAGTTATTCTGCTATTGATCCCTTCTAGAGAATTTTTAATTTCATTTATTGTGTTGTTCATCACTGTTTGTTTGCTCTTTAGTTCTTCTAGGCCCTTGTTAAAAGTTTCTTGTATTTTCTCCATTCTATTTCCAAGATTTTGGATCACATTTACTATCATTATTCTGAATTCTGTTTCAGGTAGACTGCCTATTTCCTCTTCATTTGTTTGGTCTGGTGGGTTTTACCTTGCTCCTTCATCTGCTGTGTGTTTCTCTGTCTTCTCATTTTGCTTCACTTACTGTATTTGGGGTCACCTTTTCACAGGCTGCAGGTTCATAATTCCATTGTTTTTGGTGTCTGTACCCAGTGGCTAAGGTTGTTTCGGTGGGTTGTGTAGGCTTCCTGGTGGAAGGGACTAGTGCCTGTGCTCCAGTGGATGAGGCTGGATCTTGTCTTTCTGGTGGGCAGGTCCATGTCTGGTGGTGTGTTTTGGTGTGTCTGTGGCCTTATTATGATTTTAGGCAGCCTCTGTGCTAATGGATGGGGTTTTGTTCCTGTCTTGCTAGTTGTTTGGCATAGGGTGTCCAGCACTATAGCTTTCTGGTCATTGAGAGGAGCTGGATCTTGGCGTTAAGATGGAGATCTCTGGGAGATTTTCACTGATTGATATTATGTGGAGCTAGGAGGTCTCTTGTGGACCAGTGTCCTGAACTTGGCTCTCCCACCTCAGTGGCACAGCCCTGACACCTGGCTGGAGCACCAACAGCCTTTCATCCACACGGCTCAGAATAAAAGGGAGGAAAAAAAGAAAGAATAAGATAAAATAAAGTTATTAAAATAAAAACTAAGAATAATTATTAAGAAAAAAAATTTTTAAGTTAAAAAAAGTACAAAAATCAGACAGACAGAACCCTAGGACAAATGGTAAAAGCAAAGCTATACAGACAAAATCACACACAGAAGCATACACATACACACTTACAAAAAGAGAAAAAAGGGAAAAAATATATATATACATCATTGTTCTGAAAGTCCACCTCCTCAATTTGGGATGATTCTTTGTCTAATCAGGTATTCCACCGATGCAGGGTACATCAAGTTGATGGTGGAGATTTAATCCGCTGCTCCTGAGGTTGCTGGGAGAGAGTTCCCTTTCTTTTCTTTGTTTGCACAGCTCCTGGGGTTTAGCTTTGGATTTGGCCCCTCCTCTGCATGTAGGTCACCTGAGGGCATCTCTTCTTCACTCAGAAAGGACGGGGTTAAAGGAGTAGCCGATTCAGCGGCTCTGGCTCACTCAGGGTGGGGAGAGGGAGGGGCACGGTGTGTGGGGTGAGCCTGCGGCAGCAGAGGCCAGTGGGACGTTGCACCTGCCTGAGGCACGCCATACGTTCTCCCGGGGAAGTTGTCCCTGGATCACGGGACTCTGGCAGTGGCGGGCTGCACAGGCTCCTGGGAAGGGAGGTGTGGAGAGTGACCTGTGCTCGCTCACAGCCTTCTTGGTGGTGGCAGCAGCAGCCTTAGTGTCTCATGCCCGTCTCTGGAGCTCCTTTAAGCAGCGCTCTTAATCCCCTCTCCTCACACACCAGGAAACAAAGAGGCAAGAAAAAGTCTCTTGTCTCTTCGGCAGCTCCAGACTTTTCCCGGACTCCCTCCCGGCTAGCTGTGGCACACTAGCCCCCTTCACGCTGTGTTCATGCCACCAACCCCAGTCCTCTCCCTGGGATCCGGCTGAAGCCCGAGCCTCAGCTCCCAGCCCCCGCCCATTCTAGCGGGTGAGCAGACCAGCCTCTCGGGCTAGTGAGTGCTGGTCAGCACCAATCTTCTGTATGGGAATCTCTCCACTTTGCCCTCCGCACTCTGTTGCTGTGCTCTCTTCTGTAGCTCCAAAGCTTCCCCGCTCCGCCACCCGCAGTCTCCGCCCGTGTAGGTGCTTCCTAGTGTATGGAAACCTTTCCTCCTTCACAGCTCCCTCCCACATGTGCAGGTCCCATCCCTATTCTTTTGTCTCTGTTTTTTCTTTTTTCTTTTGCCCTACCAAGGTACGTGGGGAGTTTCTTGCCTTTTGAGAGGTCTGAGTCCTTCTGCCAGCATTCAGTAGATGTTCTGTAGGAGTTGTTCCACGTGTAGATGTGTTTCTGATATATTTGTGGGTAGGGAGGTGATCTCCGCATCTTACTCTTCTGCCACCTTGAAGCTGTCTGAATGATACACTTTAAATAGAAGTGAGATGCATGAGGATAGTATTTGTATCACAAAATTGCAGTTTCCCAAAAAATTTCAGAATTTGTACAGAAACACAAAAGACCCCAAATAGCCAAAGCAATCTTGAGGATGAAAAACGGAGCTGGAGGAATCAGGCTCCCTGACTTCAGACTATACTACAAAGCTACTGTAATCAAGACAGTATGGTACTGGCACAAAAACAGAAAGATAGATCAATGGAACAGGATATAAAGCCAGAGATAAACCCACACATATATGGTCCACCTTATCTTTGATAAAGGAGGCAGGAATGTACAGTGGAGAAAGGACAGCCTTTTCAATAAATGGTGCTGGGAGAACTAGACAGGTACATGTAAAAGTATGAGAATATAACACTCCCTAACACCATACACAAAAATAAGCTCAAAATGGATTAAAGACCTGGGCTTCCCTGGTGGGGCAGTGGTTGAGAGTCCACCTGCCGATGCCGGGGGATGCGAGTTCGTGCCCTGGTCCGGGAAGATCTGACATGTCACAGAGCGGCTAGGCCTGTGAGCCATGGCCACTGAGCCTGCGTGTCCAGAGCCTGTGCTCCGTAATGGGAGAGGCCACAACAGTGAGAGGCCTGCGTATCGCAAAAAAAAAAAAAAAAAAAAAGGACTAAAGACCTAAATATAAAGTCAGAAACTATCAAATGCTTAGAGGGAAACATAGGCAGAACACCCTATGACATAAATCACAGCAAGATACTTTTTGACCACCTCCTAGAGAAATGGAAATAAAAACAAAAATAAACAAATGAGGACCTAACAAAACTTCAAAGCTTTGCACAGCAAAGGAAACCATAAACAAGACCAAAAGACAACCCTCAGAATGGGAGAAAATATTTGCAAATGAAACAACTGACAAAGGATTAATCTCCAAAATGTACAAGCAGCTCATGCAGCTCAATAACAATAAAACAAACAACCCAATCCAAAATAGGCAGAAGACCTAAATAGACATCTCTCCAAAGAATATATACAGATTGCCAACAAACACATGAAAGAATGCTCAACATCATTAATCATTAGAGAAGTGCAAATCAAAACTACAATGAGATATCATCTCATACCAGTCAGAATGGCCATCATAAAAATCTAGAAACAATAAATGCTGGAGAGGGTGTGGAGAAAAGGGAACACTCTTGCACTGCTGGTGGGAATGTGCATTGGTACAGCCACTATGGAGAACAGTATGGAGGTTCCTTAAAAAACCTACAAATAGAACTACCATATGACCCAGCAATCCCACTACTGGGCATATACCCTGAGAAAACCATAATTCAAAAAGAATCATGTACCAAAATGTTCATTGCAGCTCTATTTACAATAGCCAGGAGATGGTAGCAACCTAAGTGTCCATCATCGGATGAATGGATAAAGAAGATGTGGCACATATATACAATGGAATATTACTCATCATAAGAAGAAACGAAATTGAGTTATTTGTAGTGAGGTGGATGGACCTAGAGTCTGTCATACAGAGTGTAGTAACTCAGAAAGAGAAAGACAAATACCATATGCTAACACATATATATGGAATCTAAGAAAAAAAATGTCATGAAGAACCTAGGGGTAAGTCGGGAATAAAGAGACAGACTTACTAGATAACGGACCTGAGGATATGGGGAGGGGGAAGGGTAAGCTGTGACAAAGTGAGAGAGTGGCATGGACATAAATACAGGACAAAACGTAAAATAGATAGCTAGTGGGAAGAAAGCCGCATAGCACAGGGAGATCAGCTCGGTGCTTTGTGACCAACTAAAGGGTGAGATAGGGAGGGTGGGAGCGAGGGAGATGCAAGAGGGAAGAGATATGGGGACATATGTATATGTATAACTGATTCACTTTGTTATAAAGCAGAAACTAACACACCATTGTAAAGCAATTATACTCCAATAAAGATGTAAAAAAGAAAAAAAAGAAAAAAAATTCCAGTTTCCGTGGCTGTGTAACATATTGTGTCAAAATGTGGTGGCTTAAACCAACAATATTTATTTTCTTCAAGAATCTGCAGTTTCAACAGTGCCCAAGAGAAACAGCTCATTCAATTGTATTTGTCATTAGCTGGAGCAGCTCAAAGTCACTTTCTTGTCAATGCCAGCTGTCAGCTGGGATCTCAGTTGAACACCTATATAGGGTCCCTTCACGTAGCCTGAGCTTCCTCACAGCATGGTGGCTGTGCTCCAAGCACCCTGAAAGGAAGTGGAAACATAGTGCCTTTTAAGACCTAGCCTCGAAAGTCACTCAAAATGGCTTTGGTTGCATTCTACCCATCAAGGCTTTCATAGACTGTCCACGTTCAAGAGAAGGGAACATGAACTGATGGAGGATGGAAAGTTCTGGAAAAGTATGTGGTCCTGGAAATATTGTTATGGTCATTTTTGAAAAATATAATCCTCCACTCATCCCTACATTCCCACACAGAGAACCTCCTTCTGGGTTGGATCCTTATACAATGTTGCTCAATTCCCAGGAAACTGAAGATAAAATGACACACTTGGTAGGAAACTTTTAAGAGCTTTGTAAAAGAGAACTCCTCAAATACAGGTTTGGCGTATAGCACAATCCTCTTCCAACTAGGCACACATAGAATGCAGGTTGATTTTCTTATTTCCCAGATGATTTTTTTTAATGATTCTAGACACAATCATGTCCCAACCTGCACAGGGAATTCAGACTTTCCTTTGTAAAATGAAGACTGGAGATAAGAAGATCCACAATGCCCTTATCAGCTCTAATATTCTATGGAAAACAGGAGAAAAATAGAATGAATTAAGAAAATTTAAAAGCATTATGCTGGGTCCATCAAAGGGAGAAGCTGAGCTGTTGCTTGCTTATATTTGAAGGCTGTGCATGGTTTTCATGATGGCAATAATAATTTATTGACAAAATGCTTTTATTGAATTGCCTTTACTGAAGAGGCCTTGCATGTTTTTCACCAACTTGCTACAATTAAAAGCAGCAGTAAACAGAGCCTTTCTATTTAGATTGAAAGGCAGCAATTAAGCTTGCTCAGCTATAAATAGGAGGCAGCTTCACATCTACCACCCCAAATGCACACATTAAAGACTCCAGTCCCAGATGCCCCCAATTTATTTCCACAGGACAAACCAATAAATTGTCAAACCCTGACCTGAAAGCTGACAATTCTTAGAAAATGGAAGTAAGTAAATTATGCATAATTCTAGATAATTACTGGGATGTCCATGAAGCCAGGAAATCAGTACCCGTGCTGGAGATCTAAATTTACAGGCATCTAGTTTTTTCATTTTATCATTATCAAACCATGTTTTGCCTTGGGTGGCTGTCAGGGCTGGCTCTCCTTTGCCTGAGAGGCATAGATGAAAATAATGGATTTAAGAGTTAGGGAAAGGAAGATAGAAAATAAAAAGTTCTTTCACAAGATTCCCATTAGTTCGAGTAATTCAGTAAAGAGACCAGAACATGGGCAGAGTTGAATACTTTTTAATAAAAAGAAAACAAAACTGCAAGTGCCACTAATCCCATTTATAAACTATAGATACTGAGTTTTCAGAGATGTGAAGGCATTTGATTCAACCGCCTCATTTTCCGCAGGAGGAAACCAGAGGCTCAGGAAGCCACATGTATTGTCCAAGGTCACAGAACTTGACAGTGGCAGAGCTGGAACACAATAGCTTTCCTGACTGTCACTTCAATGTCCATTGAATGGAAAAAATTGCCCTCCTTTCATTCTTTTCAGTACAAAAGACTAGATTAATGAGACCCTAAGTGATAAAAAGTCCAAAGGGTATCATATTTCTTTTGAGTGCAAGACAGTTTTCAAAGGCAACAGGATTTTCCCACTTGGAGATACTGGGACTCCTCTGCCTCTGTATCCCCCAGTCTAAGCCAAGAGTTGACAACTTCCAAAAGCACCAAAAAAGTGATTTTCCAAAAATCTGTCTTGGGGGAATCACACCTTTTTGAGACTCATGAGTCTTGGTTTTCTGCTTGCACATGCCCTGTGTCTCCCAGTGAGTTACCAACTGCCTATGACTTCCCTCTGATATGTACTAGGTATTCTTTGTTGCCCCCTCACCTTCTCTAACAAGTTCTGTGCCCTAGGGGACTGACATTTATGAACTCATCAATGGTACCCTAGTTCTTTGGCTACCACTGAACTTGGCTATATGGCAAGGGTGGGGGAAGGGACACAAACAGGAGACTGGATAGCAGAGGATAAGAAGCCAAAATTTGTATTCCCCCATCTCACTTCCTGCAGAGTGAAGCAGAGTTGCCCAGCCAAGCCCATCCCAGATTAGCCAAACCCCCAGGCAAAGCACAGACACGTGAATGAGAGTAAACAACTATTGTAGTAAACCACTCTCTTTTCAGGGGTAACTGTATTATGCAGCACTAGCTGACTAATACAGAATATGACATCTAAAAAGAAGACTTTTAGACAATATGGCCATTCTAAAAACTGACATAAACATCTGTGAAAGCCAGAAATGGAATTGAACAGAGGAGTAGTTGGGATTGAGTTTACAGACTCACTGAACTCCAGATCAGAAGCCAATGGACAAATCTGAGTTCCTGTGGGTAACAAGACTAAAAATTTCACAAAGGAAGTAAGAGGCTCACTCTTCAAACTCACTGTTTGAAATCAGAAGCAAGTTTGAGGTTTCCTCATACATTAAAGGATGCTGAAATAAGCTCTTAAAACCACTATCTGAGCTACCATTTATATAAAGCAGGGAAGCTGTAAGAAATGAAATCTTTCATCCTGGAACTTAGGCTTAACAATCTGCTGACTTGGTTGCTGAATATGTAATGACTCCAATATCAGTGTTAGGTTGCTAGCCCTGAACTACCAATATAAGACCTGGTTTGGGAATTACTGTTCTTGGGACGTGGTGGAAGAAATCAAATATAAATATGCAGGACTGTGAAACAAGGGGTGGAAGAGAGAGAGAAAAAGCGTGCAACCTCTCTGTCTCCATTCAGTAATAAAATTCCAAAACATATGAGAAAATAATGCTAAGAAAGACAGCAACAACTGGAAATAAATTCACTCTAGATGAAATGGAAATAATTGGAGAGATTATTACGCACAGATCCTCACTGAAATAACTACTAAAGAATTTTAGGCAGAAGGAGAAAACATCTTGAGAGAGAGGTTGGAGTGAAATATAGAAACAATACTTAGTGTAGAATTTGGTGAAATATGTTGATAAGTTTAATTTACTATTGACTCTTTAAAAAAGAATGGTATTTTTCCACATAACTAGATAGAATTCAAGTAATGTCAAGGAAAATGTAGAAGAGGGAGGTGTTCATTGTGTAATTAAAGCATATTAAGTTCTTGGGTTATTTGGGAGGAGGGTAGAGATACTGAATAACTTAAACTTTGTTATAAAATTTTATACTTAAGTAAATATGTGAAAATTTTGAAACTATCAAACAGAAAGAAGAAAAAGTGGAAAAAGAGGCAAATAAAGAGCATGATAAATCTAAAACATAAAATAAGATCATATAACTAAGTATGAATATAGCAGTAATCAAAATAAATATAAAGGAATTCAAGTGGCCTATAGGAACAAGATTATCAGGCCAGATTTTTTAAAATCCAACCATCTGTCATTTACAATAGACACATCTAAAACATAATTGTCCAGAAATGTTGAAAATAGAAAAAACACAAAAGACAATTACTAACTAAAAGAAAGCTGATATAACAATATTAATGTCAGATATAATTTAATTCAAGCTAAAAAGCATAAAGAAAGACATAACATAGTAATAAAAGGAACAGTAATGAAAGGAACTAACACATAACAGTGTTAGTTTGAATGGCTAACACTATGCCTTGAACTATAAAGAAAGAATACTATCAAAATCACAAGCCAAAATGAAAAACCTACCATCCTATTTAAGGTTTTAAAATACATATGTCAAAAACCTGTGGAGCCAACAGAAGATATCAATGTATATTGAAAAGCTCAAAAGTAATAAACCCATTAATAGATGTAGAAACTAAGTCTCTGGGAAGTTAAGTGACCCACCCAAGGTCAAAAAGTTTATATGAGTTAGAACAACAACTATAACTCACATCTTTTAAGGCTAAATCCTATGCCCTTCCAATTTTATAACACTAAAGCCAATAGAATAAACTGCATATTTGCAGAAACTAGATTTTTCCATTCCCTTAAAATAAGTGTAAGTGTGGGGCTTTCCTGGTGGCGCAGTGGTTGAGAGTCCACCTGCCGATGCAGGGGACATGGGTTCGTGCCGCGGCCCGAGAGGATCCCACAGACCGCGGAGCGGCTGGGCCCGTGAGCCATGGCCACTGAGCCTGCACATTAGGAGCCTGTGCTCTGCAACGGGAGAGGCCACAACAGTGAGAGGCCTGCATACTGCAAAAAAAGAAAAGAAAAGAAAAGAAAAGAATAAGTGTAAGTGTGTAGCATCTCCAATGGTGTTCCACTCAGATTCCCTTCGATCCCTTTGACCTTTTCAGTATGCTTTTCCTTGCCTTCTAAGTGTTTTACTTCTAATTGTCCATCTCTATGATGCTCTATGGAGAACCTCCCTGGGGCTATTGTGTTGGCTTGAGAGACAGAAGGTCCTCAAAAGTAGTCCCTATCCAATGATTGACTGGAGTGGAAAAAGGAAAGCACAGCTCTTTTGCCTTGGAGTTAGGCTGAAATTTGAGGTGTAATTTACATTACCAACCTCTCCTGAAGGTTAAGGCTGAGGCTAGAACTTGGCTTGGCTTCTTTCCTTCTCTGTCCTGCTTTCCACACCCAATTTTTCCCAAGAGAACTTCCTCAATAAATCAAGTTGCATGGGAATTCTCATCTCAAGGTCTGCTTCTTGGAACCCTTTGCTAAAATAAAGACCATACAACTCTGTACAGAAGTATAGGGAGAGTAGAGAGTCATCCTAGGGAAAGAACATTTGAGTGGCTCAGAGTTCCTGGTGCTCTGGTCTTTGGGAATCTCCAGTTGGATTTACACACTGGGAATCTGGCATTGTGAATGTAGTGTCTGCCAAGCTAGAGAAAAATTCTCTTGCAGTTTCAGACTTGAGGTCAATAACTATTGATTGGCCAAATTTCTGTCCCCAGCAGTCCCTTTTGGGTCCAATTCTAGATAAGTGATATTCAAATCTGAAGGATTCTTGGCTTACAGCTGTCTCTCCCTCTTTCTCTCCCTCTCCCTCTTGCTTTTAAGACTGGCTCTGAAGATGCAAAAATGGCACCACAGAGCTCTGGGCCTTAAGATGCAGGATCACGGGTAGCCATACAAGCAACATCATGGCCTTTCAAGTTGATGTGGCCATTATTTCAGCCCCTACATTTTATCCCATAGCTTTGTTTTCCTTTGCTTTCCAAGTCTGGATCTACAGGTAGGCCCTATGTAGAAATCCAGGTCTGCCCCGTAGCAGGCAAAAATTCCATTACTCACTGTGGCTTAGAATAATATGTATATAATAAAATATTTACCATTTTAGTGCATACTGTATGCCATTTTACAAATGAAGAAATTGAGGTTTAGAAAAGAAAATTAACTTGCTCAGATTCACAAGACTACTAAGTAGCTGGGTCTTGCTACCAACAGATGAAGGACTTGGTGAGCCACATATGAGTCCTGAACCTCCATGGATCCTACAAGTCATAGCATTTTCTACCCTGGCTTTGCTGACCCAGGCTCTAGCACTGGGATAGTCTTTGGTTTTCTTGCTATGTGCACCAGTTGTACTTTCCAGGTTAGGGCCCTGACATCCATCCTCTGCTGACTCGTTTCTCCCGGGAGCTGACATTTGCTTCTCAAAATGTGCCTTCAATTTCTACCTGCCATTCCCTACGTATATACATAGCAGGAGGATGTGCCCTAAATGCACATCTCTGGGGGCTTCCTGTTTCAAAGCCCTGCCCACTTCCTGCCAGGCTTAGCTGTGGCAACTGGGGGCCTAAAACCCTCATTGTGTCTTAGGTCGGATTCCCCAGAAGCAGAGCCCAGGACAGGAAAAATCAGGTGCCCAGGGTATATTGAGGAAGGATGCTTAGGAGCAGCCTCTAAGGGAGGACAGAAGACAGGACAGGGGAAGAAGGCAAGCAATGATGTGTGTTCTGGCAAAATCTAAACTTGGCCTGATCCATGAAAGGCTCTGGAGACACAATCGTCCCCTCCTTAAGGCAAGGGGGCTGGCCTTTTGTACCCCTGCATCAGCCAGTCATTGCTATAGGCTTCTCCTGGTGGGGGGTATAGGGGTATAACCTCCTAGGCATCAGTTAAGGGCAATTCTTAGGGAAAGAGGCCTCCGTGAGCCCTTGGCAGCCAACACTGAAAGCAGCCGGGGGCTGGGGGCCCTGCCCATGCAACAGCATCTACTCCATGTGCCTGAGTCCAAGTCGGGCTCTGAACTGACAGGCTGCAGCAGTCAGATCCCTTTCTCTCACCCCACCTCCCTGCTCCTGGACTCCTGCTTCCCACCAGCCCTTGTGGCTGGGATCCCCCATGCCAGCTGCTCATCCACAGCTTACTTGATTTTAGTACAGAGTAAACTGCATTGGCGCCCGACACTTTATTAGTGTTCTAAATCTTTGTTTACAGTTACCAAGACTCCCCAGGTGGCAGCAAAAAAGTCAACAAGGAAATAATACTCCACCAGCTGGCGTATTAGCTGGGGATCAAACCACCACACAGGTAACAGCTGGGTGTGCGCCCACAATCCTCAGGGCATTGCTGGCCCTGAAGGCTCATCTGGAGTTATGTGTTTTAACCCCCTTTCTGAGCCTGCCTCTTTATCCTCCACGTCTTCCAGTTCTTTTGCACCATGTGGAAGCTGAGGTAGTAATGAGCTTTGAAGCTGTTGCACTGCCTTTGACAGCCCATAGTTGTTTGTTTGATCCAGTTGCTTTCTGCTACGTACATCAATCTCTTGGCAAAATCTGTGCCATTACGTCCCATTGTTTCCTTAGTCTAAAACTCACATCTTCTGATGCTAAATCCTATGTGTTTCTTGTTGTATGAAATGAACACTTTAATGGAGCCCTGAAGAAAAACTCTCCAGCTCTTCTTATCCGAGACTGAAGAAACTAGGGTGAGTCCAAAGGAAGTCATTCAGAGGGGCCAAGAGAAATATACTAAACACTGCTGCTATTGCTTCATGCTTCCTGGACCACATGCATGTGACCCGTGGCTGGGCTAGAGACACCATGAGGGTGGCAACAGGCTTGGGCTTTAGAGCCTGTGCCTGAATTCTCGTTCCAGAAAATCAGAGCTGCGTGACTTGGGGCAAGTGACTTAAAATCTGCATGCATCAGATTTCTTCTCCATAAAATAATAGTACCTATTATTTCATGGCTGTGAGGATGACATTTGAAAATATATGTTAGACACTCAGCCTCAAGGCTGTGTCTAGATTTGGTGGGGCCTGAAGTTTATTTAAATATACCCTCCCACAAAAAAAAAAAAAATTAAAACATTTTGCATTTGCGGATTTTATGAAAACACTTAAATATGTGAACATGCTAAGGCCCTTTTCAAGGCCTTGGGAAAGCTCCATGTATGTGAGAGGCCCCAAGCTTAAACTTTATTAGCTTCATATTAAATCTGCTTTTCTTAACAGTCAGTGCTCACTAAATATTAGCTATCAGGGATCTGGTGTGGGAAAGAGGGGCCTCAGCTTCTTATACATGTGTTCTTAATTAGACTCCATGCCTCTTGGGAGTGAAGCAAAGACCCAAAAATACGGTCTGGTGATCTGGGGGGGAGTTTAGGAGAATGTATTGTGTCTGGGTGGGACAGTACCTTGTGAAAGGGATGTGACCAACTGTATTACCTAGAATAAGTAACGTTAGCTGCTATAAAAAACAGCCCCTATAATTTCAGTAGCCCCAGAATACAAAAATATATTTCTAATTCATATAAAGTCCACTGGATTCTCCTGGTTGGTGAGACCCAGACTCCTTCATCTCATGAGTCCCCATCTTAGTTCTTAGAATCCTCTCCATCTAGCTGATAGATAGGGAAAAAATAAAGTGGAAGATAGCTCATGGGAAATGTTCATGGGCCACATTCTACTAGATAGAACTCAGACACATGGCCACAAGTAACTGTAGAGGAATCTGGGAAATGTGGTCTAGCTGTGTAACCAGGAAGAAAGGGAAACAGATTTGGTGAGCCAGTTTAATATCTGCCAAACCAACTTTCCTTTAAGTTTGACTAAGGACCACAAGGCGGGGCTGAAGTAAATTTTACTTGAGTCCAATAACAGGCAGAGTTTTTTCTCTAGACTGAGTAAACAAGAACTATGAGAAACACAGGAGATAAAAGGGAATCAATAATTAGTGCATTTCTCTAATAATTAGTGATGTTGAGCAGCTTTTCATGTGCTTCTTGACCATTTGTATGTCTTCTTTGGAGAAATGTCTATTTAGGTCTTCTGCCCATTTTTGGATTGGGTTGTTTGTTTTTGTAATATTGAGCTGCATGAGCTGTTTATATATTTTTGACATTAATCCTTTGTCCTTTGATTCGTTTGCAAATATTTTCTCCCATTCTGAGGGTTGTCTTTTCTTTTTTTTTTTTTTTTTCTGAGGGTTGTCTTTTCCTCTTGTTTATGGTTTCCTTTGCTGTGCAAAAGCTTTTAAGTTTCATTGGGTCCCATTTGTTTATTTTTGTTTTTATTTCCATTACTCTAGGAGGTGGATCAAAAAAGATCTTGCTGTGATTTATGTCAAAGAATGCTCTTCCTATGTTTTGCTCTAAGAGTTTTATAGTGTCCTGTCTTACATTTAGGTCTCTAATCCATTTTGAGTTTATTTTTGTGTATGGTGTTATAGAGTGTTCTAATTTCATTCTTTTACATGTAGCTATCCAGTTTTCCCAACACCGCTTATTGAAGAGACTGTCTTTTCTCCATTGTATATCCTTGCCTCCTTTGTCATAGATTAGTTGACCATAGGTATGTGGTTTTATCTCTGGGCTTTCTATTTGTTCCATTGACCTATATTTCTGTTTTTGTGTCAGTACCATATCATCTTGAATACTGTAGCTTTGTAGTATAGTCTGAAGTCAGGGAGTTTGTTTCCTCCAGCTCTACTTTTTTCCCTCAAGACTGCTTTGGCTATTGGGGTCTTTTGTGTCTCCACACAAGATTTAAGATTTTTTGTTCTAGTTCTGTAAAAAATGCCATTGGTAATTTGATAGGGATTGCATTGAATCTGTATTGCTTTGAGTAGTATAGCCATTTTCACAATATTGATTCTTCCAATCCAAAAACATGGTACATCTCTCCATCTCTTGGTGTTATTTTTAATTTCTTTCATCAGTATCTTATAGTTTTCTGCATACAGGTCTTTTGTCTCCCTAGGTAGGTTTATTCCAAGGTATTTTATTCTTTTTGTTACAGTGGTAAATGGGAGTGTTTCCTTAATTTCTCTTTCAGATTTTTCATCATCAGTATATAGGAATGCAAGAGATTTGTGCATTAATTTTGTATCCTGCAACTTTACCAAATTCATTGATTTGCTCTAGTAGTTTTCTGGTGGCATCTTTAGGATTCTCTATGTATAGTATCATGTCATCTGCAAACAGTGACAGTTTTACTTCTTCTTTTCCTATTTGGATTCCCTTTTTTTCTTTTTCTTCTCTGATTGCCATGGCTAGGACTTCCATAACTATGCTGAATAATAGTGGTGAGAGTGGATATCCTTGTCTTGTTCCTGATCTTAGAGAAAATGCTTTCAGTTTTTCACCATTGAGAATGATGTTTGCTGTGGGTTTGTCATATAAGCCCTTTATTATGTTGAGGTAGGTTCCCTCTATGGCCCTTTCTGGATAGTTTTTATCATAAATGGGTGTTGAATTTTGTCAAAAGCTTTTTCTGCACCTATTGAGATGACCATATGGATTTTATGTTTCCATTTGTTAATATGGTGCATCACATTGATTGATTTGCATATACTGAAGATTCCTTGCATCCCTGGGATAAATCCCACTTGATCATGATCATGGTGTATGATCCTTTTAATGTGTTGTTGGATTCTGTTTGCTAGCGTTTTGTTGAGGATTTTTGCATCTGTGTTCATCATTGATATTGGTCTTTAATTTTCTTTTTTTGTAGTATCTTTGTCTGGTTTGGGTATCAGGGTGATGGTGGCTTCACAGAATGAATTTGGGAGTGTTCCTTCCTCTTCAATTTTTTGGAAGAGTTTGAGAAGGGTGGGTGTTAGCTCTTCTCTAAACGTTTGATAGAATTCACCTATGAAGCCATGTGGTCCTGGACTTTTGTTTGTTGGAAGATTTTTCATCACAGTTTCAATTTCCGTGCTTGTGATTGGTCTGTTCATATTTTCTATTTCTTCCTTGTTCAGTCTTGGAAGGTTATACTTTTCTAAGAATTTGTCCATTTCTTCCAGGTTGTCCATTTTATTGGCATAGAGTTGCTTGTAGTAGTCTCTTAGGATGCTTTTTATTTCTGTGGTGTCTGTCATAACTTCTCCTTTTTCATTTCTAATTTTATTGATTTTAGTCCTCTCCCTCTTTTTCTTGATGAGTCTGGCTAATGGTTTATCAATTTTGTTTATCTTCTCAAAGAAACCACTTTTAGTTTTATTGATCTTTGCTATTGTTCTCTTTGTATTTCATTTATTTCTGCTCTGATCTTTATGATTTCTTTCCTTCTGCTAACTTTGGGTTTTGTTTGTTCTTCTTTCTCTAGTTCCCTTAGGTGCAAGGTTAGATTGTTTATTTGAGATTTTTCTTGTTTCTTGAGGTAGGCTTTTATAGCTATAAACTTCCCTCTTAGAACTGCTTTTGCTGCATCCCATAGGTTTTGGATCATCGTGTTTTCATTGTCATTTGTCTCTAGGTATTTTTTGATTTCCTCTTTGATGTCTTCAGTGATCTCTTGGTTATTTAGTAACGTATTGTTTAGCTTCCATGTGTTTGTGTTTTTTAAGGTTTTTTTCCCTGTAATTCATTTCTAATCTCATAACATTTTGGTCAGAAAAGATGTTTGATATGATTTCAATTTTCTTAAATTTACTGAGGCTTGATTTGTGACCCAGTATGTGATCTATCCTGAAGAATGTTCCATGCACACTTCAGAAGACAGTGTAATCTGCTGTTTTTAGATGGAATATCCTGTAAATATCAATTAAATCTATCTGATCTATTCTGTCATTTAAAGCTTGTGCTTCCTTATTAATTTTCTGTTTGGTGTATGTGTCCATTGGTGTAAGTGAGATGTTAAAGTTCTCCACTATTATTGTGTTACTGTCAGTTTTCTCTTTTATAACTGTTAGCAGTTACCTTATGTATTGGGGTGCTCCCATGTTGGGTGCATATACATTTATAATTGTTAAATCTTCTTTTTGGATTGATCCCTTCATAATTATGTAGTGTTCTTCCTTGTCTCTTGTAACATTCTATATTTTAAAGTCTATATTATCTTATATGAATATTGCTACTCCATCTTTCTTTTGATTTCCATTTGCATGGAATATCTTTTTCCATCCCCTTACTTTCAGTCTGTATGTGTCCCCAGGTCTGACGTGGATCTCTTGTAGACAGCATTTATATGGGTCTTCTTTTTGTATCCATTCAGCAAGCCTGTGTCTTTTGGTTGGAGCATTTAATCCATTTATGTTTAAGGTAATTATTGATATGTATGTTCCTACGAACATTTTCTTAATTGTTTTGGGTTTGTTTTTGTAGGTCCTTTTCTTCTCTTGTGTTTCCCACTTAGAGAAGTTTCTTTAGCATTTGTTGTAGAGCTGGTTTGGTGGTACTGAATTCTCATAGCTTTTGCTTGTCTGTAAAGCTTTTGATTTCTCCATCGAATCTGAATGATATCCTTGTCATGTAGAGTAATCTTGGTGTAGTTTCTTCCCTTTCATCATTTTAAGTATGTCATGCCACTCCCTTCTGGCTTGTAGAGTTTCTGCTGAGAAATCAGCTGTTAACCTTATGGGAGTTCCCTTGTATGTTATTTGTTGTTTTCCCCTTGCTGCTTTCAGTAATTTTTCTTTGTCTTTAATTTTTGCCAATTTGATTACTATGTGTCTTGGCATGTTTCTCCTTCTGTTTATCCTATATGGACTCTCTGCACTTCCTGGACTTGGGTGGTTTTTTCCTTTCCCATGTTAGGAAAGTTTTAGACTATAATCTCTTCAAATATTTTCTTGGGTCCTTTCTCTCTCTCTTCTCCTTCTGGGACCCCTATAATGTGAATGTTATTGCATTTAATGTTGTCCCAGAGGTCTCTTAGGCTGTCTTCATTTCTTTTCATTCTTTTTTCTTTATTCTGTTCTGTAGCAGTGAATTCCACCATTCTGTCTTCCAGGTCACTTATCCGTTCTTCTGCCTCAGTTATTCTGCTATTGATTCCTTCTAGTGTAGTTTTCATGTCGGTTATTGTATTGTTCATCTCTATTTCCTTTTTCTTCATTCTTCTATGTCTTTGTTAAACATTTCTTGCATCTTCTTGATCTTTGCCTCCATTCTTTTTCCGAGGTCCTGGATCATCTTCACTATCATTATGGATTTTTTTTTTCTTTTTTTGCACTCATTGTTATTGGTATCCCCAGCCAGAACACAAAATTCACAACAGGAGTCACTCTGTCTTGTTTGCCATGATAACCCTAGGACCTCTGGGAACTTAATAAATATTTGTTGATTGAATGGGTTCCATACTCCACCTGCCCCTTGATTTTTTTTCACCAGCAACAGCATCATGGTCTTTTCCCTTCAGCATTAGCCACAAGTTAATAAATCCAGCTCTGTTCCCCAAAACAAAATTTTGTGTTGATAGGGAATGACATGCATGCACTTTGAACCAATATTTGTGATTTTCTATCTTGGAGAAAGTTAACTAATAGCTCAGCCTTACAGAAAACATTTTCTATTATATCAACTACATCTGGGGTTCTCCATACTTTTCCTAGAAAATATGTATAGGACTGGGGAAAGAAGAGGAACATCATTCAACTACAAAGCTTAGAAAACTCTTTTCATCTCCCTCTTGGCTCTACAGTAGTTATGATTAATGTATAGAATTCCCCCCTCCCACGGCTGCTCTTCTAGAAAGACATGGTACCAAACTGTAAGTTTCATACATCAAAATTATGACTGGCTTATTCATTTCTGTAAAACAAGTATGTAGAACATCCCCTGGCATGTGGTTGGTGCTCAGAAAATGCAAATTGAATACCTATTGAATGGCCAGATTTATAAACATTTGCCTGTTAACTGGACAGAGTCTTGGCCCTTGAGAAGAAAGGAGTTGGCCATAGCATCCCAGAGTTAGCACTGCCAGAGTCACTAGGAAGAGAATGGATTTTGCAGACCTGAATGTTAGCACATTAAGGAGCAGAAGGCTGGAGATCATCTTTGCTTTGGTTTAATAATTTTATCTAGACCTCTTTATTCAGTAGAACTTAGCTCCCAGTAAGAGGTCAATTCTATAATGAGAAGTTTTGTTCTCTTTATTTTTGAGACATTTAAGGTCCAATAAAAGAGGTTAGGACTGACTTGGTGTCAGAAATTAAAAGGAAGACAAAACATTTGCATGTTTTGACAATAGCTTCACACTTACACCTGTGCAATCTTTTCTTAAACACTCTTGCAATTCACTGAGAATCAGGATTCCAAAATCCAGCCTGAAATGGTTTCCTCTGGAGGCTCATGTATATGCATTCCTTTCTTGCTTTCCTCCTGACTTCTGATTTTGCTTACATGCTTGGTAATCACCCCAAGGACGAGGAGGACACAGAGAGCAGAGTGTTGAGCATTGATTCAGTCAGCAGTTTGTGTATTTTCCTTCTTATCCTGGATGTGAAGCCCCATTCTAAAATTTGCAATTAAAACCAGAGCCTACCTTAAAGATAACATTATATTTTCCCCCCAATGGTCAAACTCTGCATAATAACATCAAATTGTATTCACTGTCTCTCCAGAGTGGCTCACTGCTTTTAATCAGTAAGTAGAAAAGAGAATGTTGTTCTTGGTTCTAGCTGTATTCCATTGCAAAAGCTCAAACTGCACTAAGGTGGAGATTGCAGTATTTCTGCAAGGGTTAGAAGGGATCACAACTATCCAAAATAGGTCAATATGCCCAGACCGCTGCATTTAATGTGGTGTCTAAGCCTCTTTTCTGGCTCACAGTTGTTTAAGAAGCCATTTTTCTTGGTATGTCCTGATAATCCCACCTCATTTCTGCCAAGGGCAGGACTGAATTAGAACAGCATGACCAAGGATAACCTCTAAAACATGATTTTATGTTGACCCTCTGTCATCCCCAGGAGATATGATGGTTTAAGAGGGCTATGCATCCTTTGACACTCTCCCACTAAGGGGTAGGGTCTGTGTTCCCACCCTTTGAAATCAGGTGGGCTTTGTCATTGCCTCAACCTAAGGAGTGCAACAGAAGTAACACTGAGGCTGCCGTGTGCCGAAGGTACCAGGTGGAGAGACCACTGAGAGAGAAGAGAGATGGCCAATGAGCCCCAGCTGTTCCAGCCCCAGCCATTCCATCTTCCTAGGTCACAGAATGCCATGCATGTGAACGTAGAAAACTTCAAGATGACTCTAGCTCTAGTTGCTTTCTGACTGTAACCACTGAGAGCTGGGAGCCAGATGTGCCCAGAGGAGCCTGGCTGACCCCAGAACCATGAGAGACACTAATAAATTATTATTGTCTTAAGACCCTATGTTTTGAGGTTGTTGGTTACATTGCAGTAAATACCTAGAAGAGGAGGCATCACTCATAATGTGATGTAGAACTGAACCCAGATGATTCTCCTGCCCCCACTAGATACAAGGCTGTGGTAGGCGGCACTGATGTGGGCACACAGAGACAAAGCAATGCCACACAGGACGTTGGAGCTGGTAGCTGTCTGCAGGCTATGATTTGATAGAGAATCAATGGAACCTCCCCAAGGGCACTACTCTGGCCCCTGACCGTAGTAACTGCTTCGATAGGATTTGCATCCTAACAAACGTGCAGAATGCTAGAGATCCCCACGTACAAGGAGTTTCAAACTAGAAGCACTTGGGGTTTCGAGAAGGGACTGTCAAGGAGGTAGGGTGCAGAGCAAGCCTAGTGGGAACAACCTTTTCCTTTCCTCTGTTCTCAGGGTCAGGGCTTCTTTCCAGCCTCAGGGGTGGGACATGTGACTCCAGTGACCAATCAGTGCAACACATTCCTCTGGCCATTATGATTGCTGTAGGCTTGGACATGAGGTCTAGGCCAGCCAATCAAAGTGAATGTCAGGACCTTCACAGGGAATTCTGGGGAAACGATGTTTACTCTTCTTCACTAGTTTGGACATTAAAAGGATGTTACTCTGAGAGCTTCCAGTTGTCGTCCTGTGATGAGGAGGCAAGGATCCTGGGAATGGAGTAGAAAGAGGGAAAACAGAGGAGAGAGGAGGCAGACAAACTGATCTTGATATCTTTGTTTGTACCTCTGTATCCAGCTATGCTTGAAGCTGGACCTTCCTAGGTTATTTTGTAATTTGAGCCCATAAATTTATTTTGCTTGTTGACTTAAGCAACTAGAATCAAAAGAATATCAATGAATACATATATGCTTAGCTTCTTTAGAAGTTTATGTCTAGGAAAAGTTATTTCTGCTGCTAAAAATGTGTTTAGAAACAGCTGATATTAGTCCATTTGATTTAGTCCTTTTTGTTTTGCAAAAGGAAAGGAATAAAGTCAAATTAGTACCCTGGTCACCTGACATAATCCCACGTAATAATAATGATGATAAAGATGATGATGATGATACTAACATTCAGTGAGCCCTAATCCTGGGCAAGACAATGTTCTAAATGCTATGGATATATTAGCTCATTTAATCATCTCAATAATATTATAGGATACTCCATGATTATGCCCATATACAAATAATGGAATTGAAACACAGAGAAGATAAGTAACATTCCTCAGATCACACAGCAGTAGTGGTGAAGCTCGGATTGAACCCAGCTCATTCTCTTAGCTGTACCCTGGTGCTGTCTCTGACAAGGTAAAGTGATTTTTGAACAACCTCTGGGTTCTGGGCCCTTTGTCTTTTCACAGTGCCTCCATTCTTAAAGCATGGAACCCAGAAGGCCCATGTTAAATATAAGTGGGAGAGTTTCCATCACTGTGGATTTGCCTCCATCATCTCTTCTTATTCCAGCAACAAAGTACCTGTCTTACCCATATCAGCTTGGGTCTGACACATTTCCCAGAGGTGAGAAAATGCAGAGATCAAAGAGAAAATTTTTAACGTAAGTTGTCAGCTTGTTTCTGCTGCCAAAATTTCTCATGTTTAAAAGTATGGCACAATACTTTATTCTTCAATTCAAAAAAAATTAAATTATAGCTGACTCTCAGTCCTCTTTTCACTTGGGTTGAGGAAGATTCAGTCTCAGTGAGTATGAAGAGTCTTTGCTCCCACCCCCCCCAGTTCCCAGAAGGGTCCAGGAAGTTGTGTGCAGCATAGAATTTGGGGGGCTCCCCCCCATGGTGTTTGGACCCTGTATGCTCCTTGTTCAGATGTGCATAGTCCTTGGAGGGAAGGTGTCTCTGACAGACACCTCATTGTCTGTTACTCTTGGGTGCAGGGTACTTTGTGAGACTAGTTTCCCAGAGGCTGGGGCCAAGCTTCCCTCGTGGGCCTCACATCCATTTAATTCTAAGGAGATGCTAGGGTGCCAGATCGGAAGCCACCATCCCTTTCTTTGTCTCCGCTAGTCTTCACCTCTCTGCTTTTACTATTTCTACCTTCCTTTGGATGAAGAACACAAGCACCCTCACTGCCCCCACTCCGTTCTTTGTAGCACTTTTCACATTGCATGGGTTTCAGCCTAAATTAAAATGGGCTTTTTAAAGAATTGTAGAGCTTTTAACCATTCAAGCATCGTTTATTTTACTTTTCCCTTAAATACATTTTGAAAAATCTCTTAGAAGTCCAGTCAGTTTAGGGGTTAGTGTATATTTTAATTGACCATTCAATTTCAAATAAATATGGAGGAAATTATAACCCTCTTCAACAGCTCAACGACAATTTAAGGAGAATGAGAACCTGATTGAAACGATTAGGAATTTAGAAACCAGACTCAGATGTGGTCAGACATGGTCAAAGAAAACAAGCCCAGGAAATTTTAAATCCTGTCTTATTTTGCTTTTAAGAAAAACGTTAAAACCAGAAAATTAAAAGAGATATTGCCCTAAATTTGAAATGATTTAATAAACAGATTGGATGCAATTATTATAGTTGGCATTGAGAAATATTGATAACTAAAATTTTATCTTTTGAAAAATAAAAATGATCGTTCTCACCTAGCCTGTAGGCTAGAAGCTGGGAAAGAAAACATTTCAATAGCCTGTCCTCTGTTACATATGTTGATCAACCCATGTAATCAAATTCCTGATCAGATGGGCCATCTGCAGACAGCCCAAGAAGGAGAGTTTTCTATCAGCCCCATTTTATTTACTCCCTTTTTGGATTTGTGGACTTTACTGAATTTTGTGGTAGGTGAATAATAGCCTAATAAAACTATCCCAAAAACTATTCCAAAAATTAATATATACATATATTTATATATATACATATATATACACACTATATTTGTATATATATAATGTTATAAAATATATATAAAAAACTATATATAATTTTGAATGTATAACACATTATAATCAATATAGTGTGTATTATATATCTCATACGTATAATGTGTTGTTAGTTGTATCTTACATTATATATTGTATAAATGCATCTATGATTACATCATATAAAATTATAGGCCTTCTCTTCCCTCATCTTTCCTCTCCCCCTCCCATCCCTCCCCCTCTGCTGCTCCACTCTCTGGCCTGACTCGGCACTGGGGGACCCTGGAGAAGACACCAGGGTCGCCACCTCCTTTGTCCAGGCCTAGGTCTTCCTGAGCCTCCCCCCTTCCTCTCCAGGGCCACCTTCTCCTTCAGTTTTGAAGCCAGTGGTGTTGTGGCCGCCCTGCCAGGCTCTCTGAGAGTGGTGGGTGTGAAACAGGTCAGGAGTGACCTGGATTTCCAGACTCACCATGGTCAAATTCTCCATGCGAGGGTGTAGACCGTGTTTAAGGATTGCCCCAGCATTCAGCTCTATGTGTAATAAGTATCCACAAGCAGTTTCCTTGGAAGTAGGTGTACATCAGTGTCAGGGAACAGCTGCCACCAACAATATGTCAGCAATACCTACATTTTTGTTTTTTTGAAACAAAGTGAGAGTTGATCAGTATCAAGGAGCAGATGCTGTGGGACTAGAAGAAAAAACCAAGCAGCACTTAGAAAACAGCCCTGGAAGCAATGAGGACACAGATATTCCAAAAGGATATATGGATTTTATGCTTTTTTATTAACAAATCTGGCTGTGAATGTCTTAATGAAAGTGAGGAGCATGGATTTGACAACTGTTTATGAAAAGACGTGACCTTTTTGGAATCTGATTGGGATGGACAGCTGCTTATTACTGTAGTCTTCAATCAGCCTGTTAAGCTTTATTCAATGAAATTTCAAGGTCCAGATAATGGTCAGGGTCCGAAATACGTAAAACTTTCTATCAATTTACCCCTATCTATGGATTTTGAAGAGGCAGAAAGAAGTGAACCAATTCCAGCTCTGGAACTATCAGAGGATGATATTAAAGAAGATGGTATTGTCCCACTTCATATGTTAAGTTTCAGAATGTTAACAGCATAACTATATTTATTCAGTCCAATCAAGTGAAGAAGAAACAACTAGAATTTCATATTTTACTTTTATTGGAACTCCAGTCCAGGCAGCAAACATGAATGATTTCAAATGAGTAGTTTGCAAAAAAGGAGAAAGCCACTAAGGTACAAAAGACACTGGAAGACCATATTGCAATCAGATCTACAGCTCTTGGATAATTGCTTGATTCTCGCCAGAGACCTTCTTTTTTTTTTTAATTTAATTTAAAAAATATGTAATTGATTTACAATGTTGTGTTAATTTCAGGTATACAGCACAGTGAATCAGTTATACATATATATATATATATACACTCTTTTAGATTATTTTCCCATATAGGCCATTACAAAGTATTGAGTAGAGTTCCCTGTGCTATACAGTAGATCCTTATTCATTATTTATTTTATATATAGTAGTGTGTATAAGGCTTTCAATATTTCATTCATTGCCATTACCAATAAATCATTGCCTTTGTTCAGATGGTAAAAAAAATTATTATAACAAATAATTGGGCAAGTTATAAAGTTGACCCTTGTACAAGCAAGGCTAGGGGCACTGACCCTCTGTGCAGTTGAAAATCCAAGTATAACTTATAGTCAGCCCTCTATATGCACATTTCTTCTGTATTCGCAGTTCTGTATCTGTGAATTCAACCAACCTCGGATCTCTTTTTTTTTTTTGGCCACACGGCTCGCAGGATCTTCATTCCGTGACCAGGGATTGATCCCAGCCCTCAGCAGTGAAAGTGCAGAGTCCTAACCACTGGATCGCCAGAGAATTCCCAACCTTGGATCTTGTAATACTGTAGTATTATTCAGTGAAAAAAAAATCCAAGTTTAAGTGTACCCACACAGTTAAAATCCATGTTGTTCAAGGGTCACTTGTAATTGTTAATGAGCCCTTTACCTCCCCTGCTCTGGTTTCAAAGCTGAAGACACCTAAATTCTTTTGACCCCCACAAAACTTCCTCCTTTCATAAATATGCCACCCCGACTTTCTCCACAGGCCTGACAGTAAAACAAACAAACAAACAAAACACAAAACAAAACAAAAAAACTTTCCCTGAGACTAGTCCATCCCTGTGTCAGGTTGTTTTTGATTTGTTTTGTTTTGTTCAGTACATCATGAGGTCAAGAGCCCTAAAGTCAGCCTGCTGAGCCTCTAATCCTGGCTTCACCCCTTTAACAGCTGTGATTGAGTTCAAGTCAGCTCCCTCTCTTTGCCCAGATCACCCACCTGAAAAGTGGAGGAGTAATTGAATTCATCACCCAAGAGCATCAGGAGGACTAAATGACTTCCAAGAATTCAGGATTCGGTCATTAAAACAGTGACTTATGCTCAATAAATGATAGTAGTAGTAGTACTATTACAGTTATCCTCCTGTTGTATGGATTCTCAAAAACATCTTAAATTTTAAACTACTTAGGCCTTATAATTGGAGCAGAGTCAGCCTCATCCCTATTTGGGGAAACAAGGGAACGTGACAAGCAAAGGCTTCATGGTCACAACCTGGGAACAGGGCCAGAAAACCCATATTTGGGGCATCCCTTTTTGCTGCCCTGTAAATGGCCTTTATTTGCTTTTCCTATCTAGTCTCTAGATTAATTGCGAATTTAGATGGAGGAACCTGAAATTTGCCCATAAATTTTCTGTGTTTAAAGAGAAGATTTTTATCCCTGAATATTCTGCCGTGAGCACGAGTCAGGGAGAGTGACTCAGGCTACCTTCTCAGAGGTGGCCAGTCATAAATCAGCTTATACAGAAAATTAATCTCTCCTGGCTTCTTTGGGAAGTTAGCAATTATTAGTAGATAGTGAGAGAGAGTCTTCAAAAGAGGCATATGTGACAATGTCACCTAAGTGTCTTCCAAACTTATTGATATTGGAGAAAAGATTTTCCCTCAAGTAAGCTTTGGGGGGATGGGGCGGGGAGCTCTTAGCAAGCAGATGCAGCCAAAGGAAGTCCTTGGGGCCTGAAACTCAATACAAATGTGAGTTGACTCCCAAGAAATACCCTGGTATCTTCAGGGGAAGATAAGATTTCAAACACCTATTTGACCCAACATGGGTTTGTTTCTACCCACTGTTGAATACCTAGGATATCTTGAAAATGTTTACCCAACCATTTTGAGAGTCTGACTATATGGCACCCCACAGCTGAATACAAATAATATCCAGGTTTTGGGGCCAGTGTGAACAGCCACAGAACTAGGGAATTCAAGAAAGGACATGGAAGAGTCACCCACGTCAAGCCCTCACTTGATGGTTTCACTTAAAACCATCACAGACAGGATTTCCTCCTTCTTTCTGTCTGTCTCTATCGGTGGGTTCTTAAAATGTGGTTCCCAGACCAGCAGCGTTGGCATCACCTGGGTGCTTGTTAAAAAGGCAAATTTTTAGGCCTTTCCCAGATTTACTGAATCAGAATCTCTGAGGTCGGGACTCAGAAATCTATATTTCAACAAACCCACCAGATAACTCTGATGCATGCTAAAGTCTGAGGATTACTGCTCTAACTAAAAATTACTGATATGTCTCCCACCCCCAGAAGTTCTGATCTTATTGTTCTGGAGAGAAGCTGAACAATAAGGTTTTTAAAAGGTCTCCAAGTGATTTTATTGTGCAGCCAGACTAGAGGCATTAGAAAATTCCACTGGTCTCTGTGCCAAGCCAAACACCCAAATATGTGAGGGTCTACCTCCAATAAGACTCAAAGGCAGGGCTGGGCAATGTTGTTTTGGGTGACCATTCTTCTTGGGGTCTATTTTGACATTTCTTTAAACGTCCACCTTTCTCTTCTCCTTTTTAGCTGATGTTGCATGTTTACCAGGGCTCACTCTGACTGCATGAAGTTCCCTTCAATCTACCTCTCAGCTGGCATGTGGCCCAGCCAGGCAGAGCTGGGGGTGATAAACAACAGATTGAGGCCAAAGCTCTGTATTAATAGAAGAAGTGTATTTGCCCTGAATGAATGTCCCCTTTATACTCTTCCCTCTTGAATCTCTGGCCAGAACATCAAGAACTCAAGGATGTGGGATTTTAGTCATCATCCCTCGGTTTCTTTCTTTGAGAACCTAACTAATATCCTATACTATTTTCCCACCGAATGTTGCCCAATCTCTTTTTCAAAAATTCACCACTCCCAGGGCCTTCCTTTTCATTTTCAGAATTCTCAAATTATGCAATGTTCTCCCCTTCTGTTAAGCCCAAATCTGCCTCTATTGAGAGTCCAATTATGGATCTTAGATCTGCCTACAGAATGTACAGAATGGGTTCCTCTATGTGTCATTACAACTCATCAAAATTGGGACACAGTTATCAGGTCTCTGCTAAATTTTCCCTAGATCTTCTTTGAGTTCAGAATTCAGTTTCTAAATAGTGCCTCTGTTAGCAAATGCTCTTGGGGTCCAACCCAGAACCCCCTTTCCTGGACCACATTCCCATTCCCCAGCTGCTCTGAGTGTTGCTATTAAGAGTTCATGACCACATCTTCTAGAAAATTTCCCAAGGCTGATGGAAGCCACAGCAATGGAGATGTGTGTCTCCCCTCACCCAGGGGCAGCCATAGCCAATGACTGACAGATATGGGGCAAATAAGCCCAGCTTCCTTGTCTCAGAGTGGGAGAACACACCCATACCTTAGTCCCCTCCCCTTTCCTGAGATTCTTTCCACAACAAATCACTTGACGAAAATCCCCATTCTGGGCTCTTCTGGGAAACTTGACCTAAAACATTTCCTTTTTATGTGCTCACTCAGGTTTCCACACATTTATTTGACCAGCAGGATTAAAAGTCTGCTGAGCCCCAAAGGAATAAAGCATAAAAGAAGGCTGGAGAACAGGTTTGACTGGTTTTGTGGGGTCAGAGTCAAGTCTGCAGGAGGCCTGGCGAGCAGCTCCACAGATGCTTTGCAGAAGGGAAAAGACCTGATTTCCAATGCCTCTGTTTTCATATCCCAGCCACATGTAGTAGATTGAATACAAAAAAAAACAAAAAATGGCCCTGATTTTCCACCCCTTGCACACTCATTGCAATGTGATTTTGCAGTTTCTCTAAGCTAGATGCAGATTGTGTTTCCCACCCCTGGAACCTGGGCTGGTCTGTGATTTGTTTTGATGGGTAAAATAGAGCAGAAGGAATGTTTTTCCAGCTCCAAGCCTCACCTCCAGTGCCCTTCAGCACCCTTCTCTCTCAGACCCTTAGCTATCACCGTGTGACAATATCCAGACTAGTCTGCTGGAGGATGAGGGACAGCCGTGCCATCCCCCCAGCCAGCAGCCAGCTGACGAACAAGCATGCGGGTGAGGCCATTCTTGAGCAGTCATCCTCCAGCTGACCACCGACTCGCAAGCAAGCACAGCAGAGGTCAGCAGAGCCCCAAGCAGAAGGACCACCCACCTGAACCATAACCTTGAGAACTAATAGTGATTGTTGTTTGAAGATGCTGAGTTTTGGAGTGGCTTGTTAGGCAGCATTATTGTGGCAACAGATACTTTCACAACAGATGCCCCACAATTTTCAGTCCCTTCTTGGATAAACCCAAATGTGGGAGGGAAGCATTAAACTTCCAAGTACCAAGAGCTCTGCATACCTGATTTTGGACTTGGGGAGGCAGGTTTGCAGCTCAGAGCCCTAGAGAGAGCAAGGGCTCTGGTGACCAGAGGACGCAGCACAGGAGGCAGGGGCAGGCTTCAAGCTCAGAGGAGAACCTGTGAGCAGCAAACAACACAGCCTAAAGCCTTCTGTGCAGTCACAGGGGAAGTGATGAGAAGGCAGGTTCTACTTCTGTTCCATGGTCCAGCAGAGGTACCTGGAAAGCCAGCAGAGAGCAAATCAGGGAAGTTGACTAGTATGGCCTATAGGGGCTTCCATTTAATAAAAGATGTGTCATAAAGGAGAGAAGGAGAGCAGGACCCAAAAATGTGAAATGTGGGGGTAAAATTAGAACTAGCCTTTCTCTTTTGTAGCTTTAAATTTTCTTTTTTATGATGTAATAAGCATCCAGTAATTTGTATAAATCTTAAGAGTTCAACTCATACCAATATGAAGGCATTTTCTTGCCCCTAGAAGCTCCCTTATGTCCATTCCCTGTCAACACTGCTACCTCATACAGAAGTAACCCTGTTAGTTAGTTTTGCTTGTTTTTGAACTTCATATAAATGGAATCATACAGCATGTCTTATGTCTGCTCATCATTTTTTATGTTTCTTTTTTTGCCTTACACGGGCCTCTCACTGATGTGGCCTCTCCTGTTGTGGAGCACAGGCTCTGGACGCGCAGGCTCAGCAGCCATGGCACACGGGCCCAGCCGCTCCGCGGCATGTGGGATCCTCCCAGACCGGGTCACGAACCCGTGTCCCCTGCATCGGCAGGTGGACTCTCAACCACTGAGCCACCAGGGAAGCCCTGCTCATCATTTTGAAACTGAGCAGGACTGTGCAGGGGCCCTCCCAGCTGACCAGAGACTTATGGCTCAGCTAATGTTCCAACTGCAAGCAAGACCTGATGGCTACTTAGAATTGTAAGGTTGAGACAATTATCTCTGAAAATAGAATATTGCCCCCTCCCCAGCATGTAGCCCCCTTCCCCCTTTCCCTATATAATCTCCAAGCAAAACCTGGGGAGTTGGGAGTTGGTTCTTTGGGACATGAGTCTACCTTCTCCCCAGGATGGCCAGCTTCCTCAATAAAGCTACCTTTCCCTTTGCCCAACTCTTGTCTCTCAGTATTGGATTCTTGGACAGCCAAATTTGAGTTTGATAACAAATTTCACGTATAGGCTCTATATATGAGGGTACATGTTATAGTAGTTGATTCATTTTTTATTGTTCTGTAGTATTCCACTGTATGAATACAGCTCAATTTATTTATTCTATTCTATTACTATTAGACATTTGGGTTCTTTCCGGCTTTGACTTTATAAATAGTGGTGCTATAAACATTCTTATACAGTCCTCCCTCAGTATCTTCAGGGGATTGGTTCCAGGACCCACTCTGGATAACAAAATCCACAGTTGCTCAAGTCCCTTATATAAAATGGCACACAGCGTTTGCATATAGCCAACACATATCCTCCCTCTCATATACTTTAAATCATCCTTAGATTACTTATAATATCTAATACAATGTAAATGTTATGTAAATAACATTTCCCATGCACAGCAAATTCAAGTTCTGCTTTTTGGAACTTTCTGTATTTTTTTTTTTTTTCTGAGTATTACCAATCCACGGTTGGTGGAGTCTGAGCATGTGGAACCCTTGGATATGGAGGGCCAACTCTGCATGCATTTTGATGCCCATATATACTCTTTCTCTTGAGAAAACAATGGCTTTCAATCAACCCCTCTTTTGTCCCTCATCTGGCCTGGCGAATGACCCAACACCCTTGCTCACCTGCTGACAATTGGTTGCTTGGGTAAGAAATTGCATTTGAATCCATATTCAATCCCAGCTCTGAGAGGAGGAAAGGAGAGAAAAAAGGAAGAGGCAGCTTCAGTGACAACAGAAATGATAGTCAGTCCCTCTTAGCTTTACATCTTCTCTCTAGTAGCTCTCTAAGATGCCAAAAATAATGACATTCATCTGAATTAAAGATGTGAAGACTCTTTTAAAGATGCAAATGTGCTTTTTAGAAGGACAAGCACATAGAATAATTAAAATGTTACAGTTTCCTGGTGCTTCATGGTGTTCAAATTGTCCTCTTATTTACTAGCCCCTCACTACTCAGAGTGATACACAGATCCGCAGCATCCATTAGCCCAGGAGTCTGTTAGAAATGCAGACTCTCAGGCCTCACCCTAGATTTATGGAATCAGGATCTGCATTTTAACAAGCTCCCCAGGTAACTTCCTGTACACTAAATTTATGAAACCTTCTAATATTCCCCATGATACTCAAAGGCCTGGTAAAACAGAGAAGGGAGGAGTAACTGTTCTCATTTTACAGATGGGGAAATCAAGATACAGAAAGGTGAACTTGAGTAGCAAGGGAACCCTACTGGTTCCATGCAGGAAAGGCCTCTAGATGGAAACTGCTAATTTTCATTACTTCACGCTGAAACCCATTGACATGCCTAACGCGTAATAAGGTCAGCCAGCCTGTTTCTCCCTAGAAAGCGCTGTCCTGATGGGATGCACTATGGTGTGAGTCATTTTGTTTGGAGGTTGACATGAAAAGCCGTCAGAAGGACACAAATGTGTCAGCATGATAAGGGCAGGGGCAGGGGAGGGGGCAAGGTGGAGGAAAGGAAAAGGAATGAGGAACCACGTGAAACAGCAGAGGGGTGTGGAAAGGGGGATGAAGCAGCGCCAGAGACATTTCAAGTCCCAAGCTTTCCGTACTCCTCCCTTGCCTGCAAGCAAGAGATCTGTGCTGTGACGCAGTCTGCAAGAGGCTGTTGGCAGCCAGCCCAGAGCTGGCCGGAGCCCTCACTGCGGTGCTCTCAGCTACGCAGGGACACTGGAGGCTGCCTGGTGCACCTCTGCTGGGCCCTGCAGAGCATCCGCACCACCTGTGCCAGAGGGGACACGGCACTGCAGCAAACAAAGCCAGCCAGACTGCAGAGCTGGCTGGAAAGCTGGGTGCAGTAATGGGAGACAGGTACAACTCAGGGCATGCCTGGCTACACCTGCAGGGGCTGAGGACCCTAGGGCTTCACCATCCCTTTCTGCCCCTCCAGAAAGCAGCTCCAGGCTGCAGACCTGCTCACGTGGCTTGGAGACATCTGGATACTCTCCCTTGACCCTGAGCCCTGTGCCAGTCCAACAGCCAGGATGATTCCAGCTCAGCAAAGCTCAGAGTTCAAATCAATGGCACTTATCTAGTCTCTATGCCCCCCCAAATCCAGCTGGAGGTGGCTGGAAAATACCCAGGGCTCTGCCTGCCTGGTGCTGACATAGGAAGACTCCAAGGAAGCCTGCAGCTCCCCCCTCACCACCCCTACAGATGCCAGATGTCAAAGGTACAGTTAACAGTGGCCTTCCAAAGCTATCGTCTGATTTATTTCCAAACCCCAAAGGTTGGCTCTAATGGCAGATGTTCTGGAACAGGCAAAGGGAAAGGGGTACCACAGGCTGGTCAGAGAGCTACTTAGGGCAGGTGACAAAGTTTGTGGGCTATAAAACCACAGTGTGTACTTAGTCATCTCCCTAACTCTGAAGAGTAGAACTCCTGCTGCTGCCTTGACCTGTGGCCTCCCTGTTTCTCCTGGCTACCCAGTTTGCTTTCATCTTGCTGCCATCAATGGTTCTCCTTCCCCAATGTTGGGAGATGGCTACCCCCCTCTATGAACAGCTGTGGCCTCTTTACGCAGTCAGGGTCCAGGTGTATGGCCAGGACACTGATACAACCTCTCAGCTGATAAAACTAGGCAAGGATGAGGGTCATGTTTCCAGGCCAAGGTCAAAAAGTGGTCTATGTGTTGGAGTGAGTGTTGGTGGGTGGTCAGAAGTAAGGAAAGAAGGAGGTGAAGGTCACTGAAAAGAATCAGTTCAAAATCACTGCTTGAGGGTTCACTGTTTCTCAGGCAGCCCAAGACTTACTTCCTACCGAGCTTTGCCAGAGTAAATGGCACCGTTTCCAACCCCTTGTTGTGTACCTCTCCACAGTACCCCAAACAGGGCAGATCAGCAGATTCACTCAAAAGCCTACTGTGACAGTGGAAATGCGTTTAAAAATCTTCACAACAGAAATGGTCTAGCAACGTACGTGTTAGATGCCACGTGGCTAGGGTGTTAACTCCAGATGCCACGTTTCCTGAATTTGCTTCCATGCTTTTCCCACCTGCTTGATTCAAGCAAGCAGAGCTTAAAAATCTCTTAGATTTAGTCTTCCCTTTTTTGTTATTCTCTCACCAGCCTCCTAGATACCGGCAGATCATTCATTCATTCACTGATTCATTCAATGAATAACTATTGAGCACCTTTCCTGCATGAGTCATTGTGCTGATGAGACAGAGATGTTGTTTCTCCCATATAGGAGTTTCTTTATTCTACAAATATTTGTTAGCACTATCTGTTCACACAGCTTTGGGTGAGGTGCTAGGGAGGGTAAAAAGGCAGAGAGCATACAAGCCCTGGGGAAGCTTTGGATATATCAGGAGAAATGTGCAAGGTCACACACAGCCCAATTCTGTTGTCAAGAAAATGGACCCTTGCTACAGAAGTGTGGATCCTCTGAAAGCTTGTGAGAGATGCAAGGCCCCACCCCAGACCTGCTTAATAAGAACCTGCATTTTAAGTGAATGCCCAGGAAATTCCAAGCACAACAATCTTTGAGACCCACTGATCTAGACAGTTGAAGTTCTAGGAGTTTAGGGGAGACAGATTATCGCACACTTCATGATAATAGTCAAGAAAACATCCATGCAGGAGTTTGCCTCTGACGAATCACTGGGCTTTGGCTGGATACAGAGGGCTCGGGGGACAGTAATTTCCCACTTCCACGGTGTTAAAAACAAAAACCAAAAACCGAAAACATGTCTGCAAACAGCAGAAGGCAGTAAAATTCTGCAATCACATTTTCCACAACAGCAAAACCTTTGAGTCAGGTAGGATGAGTCTGCAAATTCTTGTGGCTGACGGTGTCAGGATCCCCAAGTGGGAGATTGCCCAGTTTGGACAGCTTCAAGCTCCGATCGCCTGGTGCCCTGGAATGGACCGGCCCCCATCCAATTCCTGCCCCTGCCCACCCTGCCTGGCAGTCAAACAGATCAACCAATGAGAAACTGGTTCATTATTTTCCAGCAGTTACTCAGCCAATTGGCAGCTTCCAGCAGACTGAGTCCTGGAGTGGCATCATCTGAACGTCCTTGGTGCGGCTGCTTTATCAAGCCGGCCCGGGAGAGCAGATAGATCACTGTGAAGTTGCGATTAGAGGCTGTTTGTGCTGTGACTATCGCTTAATATTGGATCAGCCTGAGGGGCTGCCTCAATTTTACTTGCACTGTCCCTTCCTACATTCAATTTAAGGATTAAGATTTTTGTTTTAAGTATAAAAACTGAAACAAAGGAATAAAACAGATCAAAACATGACTGTGTTTACTGTTATCTCCTGTTTCTGCCTACCGTCCCAAATGTCTATGTTTGTCCAATAATTTAACCAGAAAAAGATGATACAGAACTTCACAACACCATTGAATGCTTTGCTTAAAATTCAGGCCTGTGCTCCACAGTGATGAAACCTGCCCATCCTTTCAGAAGTCATGCCAAGGAGAATCCGCTTCAAAGCAGGTAAGCTCTAAAGACAACATGGCCCCAGTCATCTATCAGCAGGCAGATTTCTCCTCGGAATTATCTTCTAGCAACTGGGATGGGCTCGTGCTGAGTCATCTACACCCTCTCACCCTTGCAGCCATGGCTTGTTTTAGGAGGCAGCTGGCAGAGGTGAGAGCTGAGCTGAGGCTGGCGAGAAGGACCCAGCTGACTGGCTCACAGGAAATGGAAGTTAGGATTTCTGACTCATCAGCTCTACTCTAATCCCCTTAATCTGATGTTTAATTAATAACATGGCAATCACATCTGTCCTGAACCCACCACCACTCACCGTGTCCCCCAACACCTCCTGCCCTCTCTTCTCTCTTCCCCAGGAAACTGGAAGCACTAGTCAGTCAACTAATTCTCTTAAGCTTCACCCTAGGTGTGATTTCAGATTGGTGCAGGCTGGGGTTATGCCAGGCAGGAGCAGGCACCCACGGAGAAGAGGAGACATATTCCTCTTTATCTCGGGACTCTGCTTATAGGAAGGAGCTTTTGAGTGGGAAGGTTCCAGCCTCCAGCACTGATCTCCCCATTTGCTGCACACACACACCCCCTCCCCCATCTATCAGAGACTGAGCGTACTGTGCAGTGCGTTTGAAATGATCAAATAGAACAGTGAGGAATCCGGAAGCCACACAGATAAGGAATGGTTGAAGGAACTGATGGAGCTGAGATGAAAGTATTTCAAACATTGGAGGCGGCGGCATGTGAAAGAGGCAGCAGGTAGGTTTCTGTGATTCCTGTGTGTCGGATGTAGGATATAAGCTCAGGGGACAAGGTGCTTCCTCACAAAGAAAAGCCCCCAACCACGGAGGCCAGACCCTGCCTGCTGAGGTAGGAGCTCCCCATCTTGACAGGCACTTAAACTGAAGCTTCGTGACTATTGTAGGAGACACGTGCATTATAAGGGATGGAAAAGGGTGGAACCGAACTTTATGATTCTTTCATCTCTGAGATCCTGTGATGTCTGCAGGGCTCGCCTTCACAGGGTAGATTCTATGGCCTCATTTTACACGTATTATCCCCTGTCACTCCTGCAGCACTCTAGTTAAGTAGGTACAGTTGCTGTATTTTGTTTACTATTCCCGCTCCCTCTGCTTAGAATACTCTTGCCTTAGATACTCTGTGGCTCTCTCCCTTCACAATATTCTGGCCTTCTCAGTGTTTTATCTCCTCCAAGAGCCTTCTCTCTTCTGCCCTTTGTAATATGGCCATTTCTTCCTCCTCTCTCCATCCCTTACCCTGCTTTATTTGTCTTTATAGCATTTAGCACTCTCTAAAATTGTGTTACAAATAGACCTGTTTATCATCTGTCTCCTCTAGGAGAACAGAAGGACATTGGTTGGTTTTACTCACTGCTCCATCCGCAGCACATGGAATCAAGGTTGCGGCCCATGGCAGGACATGTGAATAGATGAGTCTGTTTTACAGATGAGAGACTGAGGCATTGAAGAGAGGAAGTAACATCCCAACGGTTACACAACGAGTAATTAGAAGAGCTGGGATTCGAGCAACTTGGCTCTAGTGTCCACACACGTAACTGACATACACCATTTGACCCTTTGAAGAAAATGTTTTCTTTTTTGGTGGTGAGGGGAACAAACTTTAAGATTTTATTTTCAATTTTAGGTTAATTATCATTATCAGAAATAAATTTGAATCTATATTCTTATTAAGCATTTTTAATTTTTATTTAATATTGGAGCATATATGATTAACAATGTTGTGTTAGTTTCAGATGTACAGCAAATTGATTCAGTTATACAACCATGTTTCCTTGAAGGAAAACTAAAACCCTTGAAAATCCAATGGCTGGCTCTGGCCAGAGTTACCTCTTGTTTTATTACTTCAAATGACTTGTGCCTGTAAGCTGGTGGCCACTGGTTGCCACCAACGTGGTTTCAAAAGCCCCGAGAGAGAGAGGCAAAAGTCAGAGGGCACGAGGTTACCTTTTGCCTCACCTATTTTCAGGCTGCACAGTGATTTGGTGAGTGCAGCAGGTGGCTCAGAAGGAGACAGTGAACAGCTCGGCAGTCACCTGGTCCTAATCTACCCCTGGAAAGATATATTGACTCTGACACACCTCCCATGCCTGGAGTCTTCAAAGGCAAATTTGCAAACTCAGGGAAGTTTCCTTGCCTCTCCGAGTGATTTGAAACCATATGCTATGTCACTCTTCCATCAAAGGGGCTGAATATATGTTCCCTGCTTCCTCCATCCAGGTTTTTTCCATGATAAAATCATTTTTATTTAAATATTAACAGGTCATAAAAGGGAGTTGACATTGGTTTTTGTAGTTGAAAAATAATACAAACTTGAAAGTCAGATGAACTGGAATTTGAATTTGAGTTAGTTACCCTCTGCGAACCTCAGTTTTCCTAACTGAAAAATAGGAACTAAGTCATCTCACATGTTTTTTGTAAGGATTAGATGAGAAAGCATAAGGGCAGACATCTGACACTGATTTTCTTCTTAAGTGTCAGATCATTTTGCTGCTAGCCGCCTTCTACTCTTTCTGTGGCTGGGTACAGAAAAAAGCATTATCTGAAGGAGATACTGTGTCAGGGTCCACAAGTCAGCTGGGGTCACTCGGAATCTGTATGTCCACTGGGGCAATTTTGCTTCATAAATCTCATTTTGAGACTTAGGCTGAAAATGGAGCAGCTACCAGGGAGAAACCCTTCTCGTGATGGAGAAGAAGTTTCCAGAAGCACTAGTGGAAACATGCACTGTCTCCTTCTGTCTAAGATGTCATTTCAAAGAGGGAGAAGCCAACAGTGTCTGATGTCAGAAAGACATCAAGCAGCAGTGACCCTGTCACTTCCACCCATATGCCATTGGCCTAAGCAGGACACATGGTCAAGGCCAATATCAGTTATGCAAGAAAGTCCACACTTTCCTTGGAGGTTGGGGGTGATGGGGGGGAAGGAGTGGAGACAAGCTAAACAATAATCTACTACAGTTACATGCATGAACTTTAAAGGCCACATTTTCAACACCACCATGGTTCTTCCGTTCTCACTGGCTCCATTTCTTTAAGAGACAAAGTGGGAGAAGTTCACTGGCATTTGAGTCATGTTGGCGAAACACTGGGAAAACACACGACATAAATAACAAAATTTTCTCAGCTACCTTTAAGAAATCTATTAAATTAATAGACAGGTGGTTTTATCATTGTGTTTTGCTTTCAGGACCCTTGGTGAATATTGTCTTAATTAGGATTAATTACATTTAAAAGAAACCATAAGAATAATGTGAATGACTTAGCTCTGCTTCTTTGCAACCAGAATACTAAATGAATCACTAGCGGCTTGACAACAGCCAGCAGCCTGTGACAGAGGTATAGAGTATGTATTTTGTTGCATCTTCTTATATACTCTGCTGCTTGAGTCATGACCATGCTAGAAACCTCTGTGTAATGTTTAGGCTTCTAGGTGCCTAATACATAGAGGAACTGAAATGAGTCCAAAAACAAAATTATTATTGGAATGTAATAGAAATTGGATACCTGTAGAATCTTTAATAAATATCTACTGTGGATTTCATTAATTCATAAATGTTAAAGCTAAAAGATCACTCAACTACTCCTGATACATGTTCCCAGGGGCCTGATTTAGGCCAACCCCATAATTTTACAGATGAGGAAAACTGACTTGAAAGAAAACTCCATGTGTTGTTCAAGGTCACCCTTTAGCCATAACAGACCTTATGCTAGATAGATCAGCCCAGGTTTCCTGGCTCCCAATTCCAGAACTTTTCAGCACACCACGTTTGTTAGTAAAGTAAAGGAATTGTGGTTATTTAGCCTGAAGGAGATCTTAATAGTTTTGGATTTTGAATAAATGGAAGTCTTTTCCATCATCCATGGTGCAAAACTCTGGGGTCAGCACCAAATGGAACAGGCAAAAGGCTTATTTTTGAGCATAAGGAGTGTTCCTCAGTCTATGGAGAAATAGGATGAGAAGGGAAGTAAGAATCTTCAGCTTCCTGTCAGAATGTCTATTTTGTCACCTGGTCCTCCATGTGCCAAATCCAGTGGAAACTTTTCATTCTTTGTGCTGCTTGATACCTTTCTGACATCTGATGCCGTTGGCTTCTCCCTCTTTGAAAAATCTCCCCTCGTTTCCTCCTACTCTGCTGATTGCTCTCAGTTCTCTTTGCAGCTCTTCTTTCTCTCCGATTATCCCAAATGATGGTGTTCCCCTTGGCCCTTCCCCCTCCTCACTCTGCATGCTGTCGTTAGAGCCTAGAACTATAGCTCTCAAATCTTTAGCTCCAGCCTAAATTTCTCTTCTCAACCCAGAGCCCTGGTTCACCTCCTGGTGAACATCTGTTGGCCCATAGGTACCTGACAACAAATTCTCTCCCCATGCTTGTCCTTCAAACAACCACTTTCTAGGACTTCCCTGACAGTCCAGTGGTTAAGACTCCATGCTTCCACTGAAGGGGTCACAGGTTCGATCCCTGATTGGAGAATTAAGATCTCGCATGCCACACAGAGTGGCCAAAACAAAACAAAAGTCAGAAAAACTCCAACCACTTCTTCTCCAACGTGGAGTATCCAAAACAAACAAACAAACAAAAACAAAAACGCCCCGACTGCTTCCTTCTCCAATATCCCCATCTCAGTGCAACTCATCATCACTCACCAGGTTGCCCAATCCAGAAACGAGGGATTCAACATTGATTTCACTTTTCCCACCGCATCTCACATCTAAGCACCCACCAAACCTTGCAATTCTTTATCCTTAATACTTTCTAATTGTCCCTTTCCCTTCATTCACAGATGCTGCCTGAGTTCAGTCACTTTGTCATCTCTTGCCCCCTAATTGTTCCTTCAGCCCAACTCCAGCCCTTCTGTACAAGCCATCTGTACAGAACACACATTCTTCAGTGAGTTTTCTCTAATAAGGGATAAATTTGAGTTTTATATGGTAGCCTGGTTTATATCAGCACTTGTACTCTGAGCATGGAACATTTGTTTATTCAGTCGACATTATTTATTAAATGCCCACAATGGGGCAGGCCTGGAAAAACAATAGCAAAACAAACAAACAAACAAAATATCCCTCTCATGGAGCTTGAAACCTAGAAACCTAGAAGGGGGAGACATAAAATAAAAATTAAATAGATACCTATAATAAATAATATAAATAAATAATATATATATATTAAGTTAGAGAATAAAAAGCACTTGTCAGAAAAACAGAGCAGAGAAGGAGGATTAGGAATGCTGATGGAGGAGGGCTGAAATATTACAGAAGGTGGTTTTACAGGGCCATGCTGAGAAGATGCCGTTTAAAGGCCTTGCCCATGGTAGGCACTCATAAAACTACTTCTTAAATGATGAAATACATAGATAAATGCATCATTTTGTATGAGCTCTGCAACAAGTGATGAATCACACACCCAAAAAATCCTCCCCATTTTCTAAGTGAGGAAACTGGGGCTCAGAGAATGAAAAGAGGTAGTTCTTTGTTGTCCTCTAAGACAAAAGAGGAAACCACCAACATTATCTCAATATTGAATTTACAACAACATGAAGACCTATGTGTGATTCAGGTGGTCTGGAGTTTGAAGTGCGTTTCATCGTAAAGTGTTTTGATCAATATGACATTCTATGACACATAGAAGGTCCGAAGTGAGGCTGAACTGGGTCGGGGCTTCTTTCTGGGTTGGTCTGGCTTGAGCCTCGCAGGCTGGCCACTCACTGACCTGCTTGCTATTCGTTCAACTAATGTGAACTGAGTGTTTGTAACAGTGTTTTAGATGCTGTGGATTCTGCTGTGAACATAACAGACAGTCATGGCCCTCTTTGAAAGGCAGACAGTAAGATGAAGCTGGTAGTGGTGACTGCTCTGAAGACAAATGAAGCAGAGTTGGGGATGGGAGGTTAAGGGGTTGCTGATCAAGGTGAAGTGGGAGAAAGAAAGGAGAAAGTGATGGTCTCATGGCAGAGATGGATTTGGTTACCTGCTAACAGGGAAGACAGACTCAAAGCACCAGGAAAGGAGTTGGGTTAAATGGACAACTCTTGTCCAGGGCTTGTGGCTATATTTGCAAGAGTAACCTCAGGTTCCCTCCCTCCTCCCCACCAGACAAAGGCAACTACTTTAAATTCACTGCTGGTCTTTGTTTCACTCCCTGAAATTCACTGAATTTCTCTTTCCTGATTTTCTTCCTTCCTAGATTTGTAACTCCAGGTTGGATTTTTTTTTTTTTTAATGTGGGGGTCTATCCTAGAACTTAAGACAAAGGAGATCAAAGCAACTTCAAGGTGCTTATAACCCAATAAAGCATTTCCCAAAGTGCACTGTTGTGTGCTACTGGGGCTGAGAGGTTCTGAGTGGTCCTCTCCACCCCCCACAGGGAAAAAAAAGCTTAAATATGACTCATGAAGACATCTGCTTTATTGAGACATGAGCTGTAATTTAATTGCAAATATTCGCTTTTGGCTCACACAAAATGGGTAGATGGGGGTAGCGTGGGTGAATAGTGCAGTTTGGGGAGAGCCTGGGAGAAGAGCCTTTTATAATTATTCTGTTCCCTCAGAGAGAAAAAAAATATCT
Organism: Phocoena sinus; assembly: GCF_008692025.1. Taxonomy (NCBI): domain Eukaryota; kingdom Metazoa; phylum Chordata; class Mammalia; order Artiodactyla; family Phocoenidae; genus Phocoena; species Phocoena sinus. The sequence continues at coordinate 36,974,915 of NC_045777.1, forward strand.
TTGGGAAACTTAAGGCAAAATAATTTCTTGCATTTACTTTGACAAATACCTTTTTTTAATGGCAAATGATCCAGGATTTTCATTTACAGTATAAATATAAGGTCTCTTTTTAAAATAACTTTAATTTGTATAGTGAGTGCAAGTGGCATATTCTTGGATTAGTTCTCTCAACCTCATCTTTTCCTTCCAAGAGGTTGGAAGTCTTAAAATTATACTTTGAAGACACCCTTGTTGTCAGGGTTCTGTATATGAATTACATTGTGCCAATTAGTTGCCTGAGTTTTGTAAGGCAGAAATAAAGTAGATGTAGTCTTGCTGCAGTGGAGGCAGTGGGTTAGTAAGCTTTGAGAGATTTGAGTGCATGCAAGCGTCAGACTCAGGGTTCCACTTTCTAGTCAACAGCCTCCTGGGAGTGAGGTGGTTATGGAGGCATCAAGAATGGAAATGTGATAAGCACAGTTTTTTTTTTCTTTGAGAGTGAAACCAAAATTCCACTGGTGTCTCTGACTTCCACTCCTCCCACCATTTTGTAAGCACTTATCTCCCTGAATTAAATCCCCTTCTGCTTGACATACCTAGAGTGTCTTTTCTTGCCTTCACTGAACCTTGATGATGTGGCACATATGACAAAAGTTGTGAAGATGATTAATACTGCTCTTATGGAGCCATGACTAGAAACACACAGTCTCAGAATTTATACACAAAGAAAAAATAAGTGGATTTCAGAAATGTTGTAATTGGGGAGGCAAAATAAAGCTGCAAATGCTGAGGCAAACATTCATTAGTGGATGCTCTGTGACCTCAAATGATCTATTCAATTTCTTTTATAAAATGTGTTTTCAATTAATTTAATTGTTTTAGAGTCCCTTAGCTGACTTATATTTCAGCTGGCTGGGAGGATGTTTGGTGGACATTTTTAGTGGAGTATAGGAAAGCAGTTTGCTTCTTTGGTTGTCTTCATCACAGAGTAAAAGCTACACACTTGCCTGAAGTCACCATCCCATTTGGTCTGCTATGCCATTGCCCTAGCACTTGAACTTCTGAGAAAAGCAGACATTGGGATCATTGTCCCTTTTATAAACATGAAGAATATCTTTAAAGAGATACAGATAAACCATAGACATTTGGGTCTTCATACCAATGACTGGGGCATCTGTGAGGAGGAGAGAAACATGACAGTGGCTGTTGGTCCTGTGAACACACTTATACACCCAAGAAGAAGTCTGTTCAATTTCTCAGGGGGCCTTGGGAAAATTTGGCTGCCTCAGGAAGCCTGAAAGAGAATATGTAGAGCTTTTGAAAATATCTATAAACATCTGCACTGTTGGTACTGTAAGCAGAGGAGACTTTTGAATACGGAGCTGGCAACTCTTGCTCTAGAGTTGAAGTGTCTTAGGTTTTATTATTTTTTATTTATTTATTTTTTTGGTCATGTCACATGGCTTGTGGGATCTTAGTTCTCCAACCAGGGATTGAACTGGGGCCCTTGGCAGTGAAAGCATGAGTCCTAACCACTGGACCACCAGGGAATTTCCAAGGTGCCTCAGGTTTTAGAGGGATTTCATAAGCAGAAATTACCTCTTTGGCTGCAAGATTCCCTTTTTCTTCTTTCGCTTTGGTAGTAGGCCTTTGTTGTTTTACCTGTCACTATCCATTCTACCAACTTCTGCTAGTCATTCTTCACTCTTCCTTTGGGCTGACTGGCCTGGCCCCTGAAGACTTTTGATAGAACCATTTGGGAAAAGAAAAGTCTTTCTGTTGGTGTTAATAAACTGGAAGACATAAGCTTATAACTGTAGGAGGACTTCCATGTAAAGAAACTCAGACTGAAAATTAAGCCAACATGAAGGAAAGATGAACAAATAAATGGAAAGAGAGAGAAACAAAGACAGAATTCTTTAAATGCCATATGAGCCCTGGATCCAGCCATACCTGAACCCAGTCTATACCCCTAGATTTAATTACATGGGTTAATGAGTGTTCTTTATTGCTTAAATCAGTTTGAACTGAGTTTCTGTCACTTATAATCTAAAACATGCTGACTAATATTTTAATTGTTCTTTCTCAATGTTAACACAGTGCTAAGTACAGAGCCAGTGCTGTTTCTTTTTCTCTTTTTCTACCACATTTCAGAATTCTTCTGATTCCCAGGTTCATCAAGTAATCATTCAGCAATTATTTATTGAGCACCCATCATATGGCCAGCATATGGACTTTGCTGTTAAAAAGTTCAGAGTCAATATTGCTTTCCTAAAGTCATCTCAAGATGGTAAGCTGGCTACTTTGTTTTACAAAAAAAATAAATAAATAAAGAGAGAGAGATTGAACTCTCAAGTTAAAAATATTTGTAACTTTTACCAAAAATTTTACTTTATTTCATGAATCATTTCACTTAGTGGTAGAAATTACCTTTCTCCAAATTTCTTCATGTTTTCAATGTGGCTATCACATCTTCTCCTTAGGAAAGTTACTTAGGCTCTCTGAGCCTTAATTTTTCTCATCTATAAAATAAAGGGGTAAAAGGGGTTCATCTGATATCTTCTCAAACTGAAATTCTGGCAATTAGCTCACTTATATAGACCCCCTTTTTCCTTGGCAACAATTTCCTACTCTGCCCTGTAGTAGCCTTCACTGCATGTATATCTCCCACTTCCCAAACCCAGGAAATCAAATGAGTTTCTCAGAGGAGACTGCCTTGCTTCCATTCCTAATACTAATCCATTCCCTATGCAACAGCCAAATCAATCTTTCCAAACAGTATGTCAGATCAAACCACACACTCCCCACTCCAACTTATGATTCAGTGGAATGCTATCCATCTTGGAATAAAACTCAGATTCCTTATATGGCCCCTGTCTTCCTTTTCCTCTCTCCTCTGACCTCCTCTTCTTCTCTCCCTTACTCACTATACTTCAACCACAGTGTCCTTTTGGCTCCTCCTTGAATATGCCAATCTTGGTTCCATCATGGCCTTTGGTCTTGCAAATCTCTCTTCCTAGAATATTTTTCCTCCAGATCAAGGAAATGTTTACTCCCTCACTTCACTCAGGTCTTTGCATGTGTCACTCATTCAAAGTGATTTCCTGACTCCCCCTTCCCTCCCCTATCTAAAATAACATCCTGCCCCCACTCTTCTACTTATGTTGATTTATTTTCTCTCCAGCTCTTATCACTCTCTGGAATTATAGTAGATCATGTTATGACAGTACTATGTTATATAATTAACATTTAATTTAATATAATTTAATGTAAATTATATTAGCATAGAGAGTAGCAAATAATAGAGGCTCAATTGGTTTTTGTAGAATGAATGAGTAATTCTACTCTAATTCCCATATTAGCCATCTCTTTAGCTTCGAGGCATATATGACAATAACTCACATTGGCTATAGTATCCTCTTTTAAGCATCTTTTGCTCTAATGTATGGACAGTTTTTCTATCCAAGCAGATTTTAAGCAATTTGGAGATTCCATGAGCAGACATCATTTCTTTTGTGAATTCTCACAGAATCTCATCAGCTAATAGAATTTTAATAATATTCTCATAGGGGACTGTATTTTATTTTTAAAAGACAGGTTTTCTCACATTCTTAAAAGATTCAATTGAACATGGCAGAATTAACTTCTAAGACAATCTATAATGGGTAGTAGATATAATTTGGATCACCAAATGGAAACACGAAACAATGTTCAGAAGTCAGGGTACAGACCCAGGATTTAAACCAAACTGAGGTGATCTACTAATGAGGTATTTCCACCATTTTATCAAATTCATCCAATTTAACCACTGGATTATGGTGATATGGTTCAGCCAAATGATCACAGTCAGCTGGACAATGTGCTCCCAACTTACCCAGAGAGCAGTTCGTGGTAATCATCTCAGAATCTTCATCTATATTTGGTGAAAATTAGGAGGTCAAGGACAGGATAAAACTTAGAAGATGAAACATCAAGAATCTTCTTGATATCTGTGTTTACTAAAAGATAATAAGAATGTACAAGAATTTTTGTCACAGCGCTGTTTGTAAAATGGCGGAATCCCCATGTCCATCAACAGCAGAATGGAAAAATAAATCATGGTATATTAATGCAATGGATGACTATAACAAAAAAGAAGAATGAATGATTTACAGTCACATGCAATAATATTAATGCATCCTACACACATAATATTGAAAGAATAAAAACACCAAACAGTCACAACAGTATGTACTAAATGTATAAAGTTCAAAAACAAGCAGAACTAATCCATAATGTGAGATCAGGATAGTGGTTACCCTTGAGGAGTTAGTGACCAGCAAGGGACATGAAAGAGGCATCAGGGGTGCTGCTAATGACCTAGGTCTGATTTTGGGTCCTGGTTGCATGGATGTGCTAACTTTACCAAAATCCATTAAGCTGTACACTTATATGTGCATGTTCCTGTATTTATTTTACATTTCAGTAAAAGTTTACTTTAAAAACCATTCTTCACATGTTTAAGGACTTTTAAGCCAAGAAAATTATGAAAGCCTCTTTTGCAAGTACTCACAAATTGATATGCCAACTTTTAAAACCATCTGAAGCATGTGTTGAAAAGACGTTGAATCTTTAGCTGAACCTCACCAAAAAAAAAGAACACATTTGATTCTGAAGATATCACATATCCCTGAATTTTTCAAGAGAAAATGACTTTGTTTTCAGGATCCCAAGTTATATATTTTCCAAAAGCTCACTCATTCCCTCCTGGCCATTCACCAAAGTACATTCATCAATCAATCAATCAATCAGTAACTGAAGGGGAAGGATGATGATGGATAGACATCCTTTTTATCTTCTAGCTCAGGTTATAAAATGCTAAGGGACTTCTGCATAATGAGTATGGCTCAGTAGGGAGTTGGGAGGAGGAGTGCAGGAAGTACGTGTCAGAGGGAAATGAGGTCATCACCAAAGAGGAGGTAATAGGGCAATATCTGAGAAAGGTGGCACCTCAGATATTGTTCTCCTAGCCATTGTATAACCAGCCCCTAAAGTTTATACGTAGGTGACTAGTTTATAAATCACACTATCTCAAGAATTCTGCCTCTAGTAATGGGAGACTATGTAATTTGGATTAGCCTTATCATGAGGACAACTAGAAAAACCTGGAAATGTATATTTTAAAAATTAATAATAAAAGTCAGCTTGAAAGTATGAAAGAGTAAACAAGATAGTGAAGAATTACCAAGTCAACATCCAGGGGAATGTGGAAATCTAGAGAGTGAACCATTATTTGGTGCCACTTTTTGCCAATACGGAAGATGCATCTGAGAGACTGTGTAAAGGGTTTTTTGTCAGTCTCACTGTATCAGGAAGACAAAACTTGGAACCAAAGTTACCCAGCTCTCATATACAGTTTAGCTTTGAGTCATCTGGGTTGCCCAGATAATCTAAGTTCCTAAATTGGATTAAGGTGGCCTCAAATTGCTAGTGTCCCAGGCATGTGACAGAAAGAAATGAAATTCCTTTCTAGAGGAAGATAACATCATCATAGTTTGAAAAACCTGCACAAATATTTTCTTTTCAAATATAAGGTCTTACATAAAATAAAATCAGGTAAAAAACAGATCATTAAAAAGAAACATCAAAAACTTCAGATAACATAAAGAAAACCACAGGGTCTCCTAATATATGAATACAAGAACCAGAGTTTACAACAACTTTTTGCTATATTGAAACAGAAAAAATTAAGATTGAAAAATTTGACAAAGAACTTTGAAGATTTTTAAAACAACAAAATGAAATTCTAGAGCCTAAAGATACAATAGCCAAAGAAAAAAATTAAAGGATGATCGTAACAGCAGAATAAACAGAGCTGAAGGAAAAATTTGTGAACTGGAAGACAGCTTGGGAAAAAAATCCAAATGAAGAGTGGAGAGATAAAATGGTAAATCATACCAGTTCACCAAGAGAAAGTCTGCTTTGTAACAAAGTCTTCCACATTGCCCCATTCTATCCACCACCTCCTTTTCCACCATCATTACAACCAGAACCCTGAACTGATATGCTATCACTCTGTAACTTTTTTCCTCACTAACACTATACTTTGTGGAAATTTTAATTTAATTTAGCTATTGTGAAAAGATTCAAAGATGACAAACTTGGAAGGAAGTGGTTATAGGCTTCTTTCCTCCTACAGATAACTTTTTGTCTTCACAGGGTATTTTTTAAATGTTTGAATGTAAATGTCTTTAGATTCATAAAGAAAAAAAATTAAAAACAAAAGGCAGTTTCTTCTACTTTTCACTTCTGTCACCAAATGTGTTGTGTGTGTTTTCTTCCACACCAAGCAATTTCCCAATTCTTAGTGGACATCAACTAAGTGTCCTACAATTTAACTCAATTATGATACTAACTATCTGGAATTAGCATAGACCCCACAGGTTAAGGGCTCAGTCCCACAAGACTGCTCTCCACTTCAGAGGCTAGTTGAAAGTCTCAGGTTGTCAGTGTACTTCTGACTCCAATCAGAGGTTCCCACGACCCCTCTTCAGGTTTGACAATTTGCAAGAATGTCTCACAGAATTCAGGAAAGTGCTTTATTCACTATTATCCATTTATTATAAAGAATACAACAAAGAAACAGCATAATGGAAGAGATGTATAGGGCAAGGTATGGGGGTTGATGAGGGGGCTTGAAGCATCCATGCCCTTTCTAGGCATGCTACTCCCCTCCTCTCCCCCACCCCACACCTCAACATGTTCAGCAAACAATCTCTTCAAACCCCTTCAGTTAAAATTTTTATGGAAATTCCATTATGTAGGCACAATTGATTAAATCACTGGCCATTAGTGATTAACCTAAACGCCAGTCCCTCTCCCCTCCCTTATGTTTGGGGGGTGGGGCCGAAAGTTCCAACACTCTAATACATGGTGTGTTCCTCTGGCAATCAGCCCCATCCTCCAAGTGTCACCTCATTAGCATAAACTCAAGTATGATTAAAGGGACTTATTACAAATAACAAAGGCTCCTCTTACCCTGTTACTCAGAAATGTCAAGGGTATTAGGAGCTCTGTGTCAGGAACCTGGGATGAAGACAAAATATATATTTCTTATGATATCACAGTATCACAAATAGGCAAACGATCTCCAATTAATCATGGCCACCTCCACTCTTTGCATACTACAGTCATGTTTTCTACCTGGAATAAAGTCTTTTTTCTACCTTTGAATTAATTCTTAGGAATCCAAAAATGTTGCTCCTCCCTTTTTGCCTATGAAGTACAAGAAAGTCTCTGGTGGGGAGCAAAAAGTTACATAGAGGAATACAGATGTTTTTGTGATTATTGTCCCCAACTTTTGGTGTTTCCAAGGTACTAGTGTTAATTGGTTATTTGACATGAATGAAAGAGAGAAACAATGCTAATGACACAGAATCACCCAGCCCCAGATCTCAACCCTACTAGAGAAATGATCAGATATGATTACAACACCCCACTCTTCCAACCAAAACTGTCTTTGGAATAAAAAGCTACTGAGGTAAAACTCAAATCCAATTCTGATTCCACTACTCACTAAAAATCTTATGATAGTTAGAAAATATTGACTGTAAACACGAACCAAATTAGTGATGAAAAAGAAAAACAGGAAAGAACTCCATGCTAAAAATCCAACCACATATGAAATTAGCAAAGCACCCTGAGAATAGACCATAAGTGTTACCTTCATCAAAAGCTTCCGGAAAGGGGAATAATTGTCCCTCCATGATACGGTCACCTCCTCCCCCCTCAGCTCTAACTGAACTGTTCATCTAGAGCCCAGACAGCCTGGTCGGAGAAACTGAGCCCCTGATCTCTGTGGTGCCTGTTAGTTTAGGGTTGATGGCTCTCCATTAGCACCATCAGTAACCGCTGTATGGCCTGCATAAAACCACTTACCAATTCTAAGCCTTAGACTTTTCATTTGTAACATGGGTGCAAACCAGGTGATTTCAATTCTAAAGGTTGCTTTCCATCCTAAAATCTCACTTTCTAAAATGTAACATTCCATTTCTTAACCTAGGTGGTGATTACACAAATATTTGCTTTACAATTATTCTTTGAACATATATGTTTTATACAACCTTCTAAATAAGTAATGTTTGAAAATGTGTTGAAATGGAAAAAAACTCTATGAGAGGAAGCCAGTCTAGTACCATTCTTGAATTCATAAAAGTAGGTGTGAAAATTGAATGCTAGAGGCAAAAAGCCAAGAGCAGATTGAAGCTTGTAAAATTCCTGAGGCTTCAAACCATTTCAGTGATAAGATAGAATCTAAGAAAGTGGAATGAATGGGAACTTGCAGGGCAAGCTGGACAGTTGCGAGCTCATAAAAGTTTCCAAAATGGTCCTTGGAGAAAATTGGAATCCAAGGGTTGTTATTTAATAGCTAAATTTTCTCTTAGCCAAATGTGACTGTGGGTATACATAGCATAGCCTAGGAAACAACTTTCTCCTAGTAGTTTACAATAAGGAGCATCTTAACATTCTCAAAATGACTTTGTTATAAAAAGTTTTTCATTACAGCATTATTTCTTTTGCCAAGCATTGTGCTGGGCCACATAAGTCTGCTCTCAAGGAGCTTGCAGACTTAGAAGGCTCTATGTCACTTAGAATAAATTCCAAACTCCTTATTCCTCTCTGACCTCAACTAAGAATACCCCCCACTGGCCTTTTGTCTTTGTTTTATCAAACTCCCTCCTCAGGGCCTTTGCACTTGCTGTACCTTCTACCAGACATTCAACTCCCCCCATCTTTACCTCACCAGCTCTTTCTTACCATTCAGGTTTCAACTGAAATGTCGGAGATGCTTCTCTAGACCTCCAAATTAAACAAATTAATGTTCTAGTCATTCTCTACCTCATTTCTCAAAGTAATGAACTTTCAATACTCAACATTTGTAAGTACTTGTTTTTTAAAACGTATTTCTAGCCTTCCTTCTCTCAATATAGAGAAAGTTCCATGCTATGCCCCAGTGGCTGGATCAGTGCCCAACACATAAAAGTTGCACATTAAATATTTTATTATTATTGATAAATGATATGAGGCAAACAAAAAAAAAGCTTTACAAAATGTTTTTTAAGGTTCTGTTTAATCTTAAGATTTATATGCTCTTAAATACTATCAAAGAGTTTAAAGCTTCATGGAGTTGAAAGGTAAAGAAAGGAAAGATGAATCCTGATTCTGTTTGTGTCCTCTATGTTGGTTGGTGTGATAGAGGGATTCACAGAAGGTGCTATTAGTGGGATTGGGAAAATTGCATATGATTCTTAAAGGTACAGAATAAGAGGAAATTATGCCAGGTCAAGTGAACAGCCTGAAAGGCATGAAGAGATAAGAATGCACAGAATGTTGCTAGAACAGAGGATAACTGGAAAGGAAGGGTAATTAGAGCATTGTCATGGAAGATTTTGGGCTTCTTTCCGTTATCTGCTGGTGACAGGGGTCAGGAAAGTAAAATGACCTCACTCACCTTATGGAAATCTTAGTCTGACAGCAGTGGGAAGAATGGATTTCTGTGGGTGTGAGCAGCAATGAATACTTTGAGATTCTGGCCAAAATGTGTGTGTGTGTGTGTATGTGTGTGTGTGAGAGAGAGAGAGAGAGAGATTTAGACATTTTACTGGAGAGAGAAAACTCATAGCTTTCATCAGGCTCAACATAAAAGAAAAAAAAATAATAAATTAAAATATAAACAATGATGTAAAGGGAAAGTAAGAAGTACTCACATTGAAGATAAAGAAAAGATCCAACAGAAGAAATATTTACCCTTTTTTTTAAAGGTTATCTCCATGAGTAGTATAAGCCCCCCATTAATTGAGTCTTCGTACTTTTGGGAAATGCTCAATTATACATATCATAAACATTCAGGCAGATTACATATTTCTAGAAGACAGGAGGAAGGCAATTTTTTTACTGACAATGTAGGAAAAGCTTAGACTACATCATATAAGACAGTAATTGCTTGAAGGTAGAAATAGGGGCAAATTCAGGTCTAACAAGCTAAGACAGAAAAAAAGAAAAAGAGAAAAGTACAAACCTTACTCATGTATGTCCTATGCGATTCTTGTCTCTGCCTCAGTTATCCATTCTTTTGTGGCAAGTGAGTTTCTCCTCCATGCAGAGCAGCTCCTCCCATACCCTATACATCAATGGTCAATTCTTTGGTCATCTGTGAACCAGCTCTCTGGTGATGTAATTGGCAAAACTGCTTGAAGTTTAAAGTATCAGAGCTAATCCGTCTTCCCTAAGTTATAATAATGCTATTACAGTGGGGGTAGAAACAGCCCCAAAGTAGAGAAGGCTGTGATCTTAACGGTGAAGTTGAGGAAAGAAGAATTAAAATGAGATGGTGACCAACGGGAAAACTTGATGCAAGTCAAACCAATGGTCATCTCTCCATGGGGATCAACTGGGGAAAAACCGAGGTCAGATAAGGACATTGGCAAGAGAAGCCAACAGGCAGTGGAGTCAGATGGCCTTGTCCTTGTAGAAGCTATGCACACCCTTTTGAAGAGGAGAAAGCTAGATTTCAGGAATTGGCTCTAATTCAGTAGGAAGAAGTTGCAGGAGCCAGGAGGCCGAAAGATGTCTGCCATCTGGAGAAACTGGAGGAAGGAGGATGGGAAGTCATGCCGATCAGGGGTGGGGACTCAAGAAGAAAGAAAGACTATTTGGCAGGGATGCCTTCAGTGGGGTCTGATGCACCCACAGTACTAGGAGAGTCAGCAATAAAAACAATGATTTCCTTTCCAAATCCTGATACATCTATATTTTGAACTAACATTTAGGAAAACTGTCTTTAAATATGTAAATGTAGTGTTTCACATGTGATCATCTTTTTAAAAAATGCATCAAAATCATTAACAGCAATTCTACAAAGTGCAATAAATTTATACATTTTTGTTAGGGGTAAAAGGAAAAGATACCAGTTCTCTCCAGATAGAGAATTTCTTCCTGGAGAAGCAAAAAAAAAAAAAAAAAAAAATGCAGTGGGAGTCACTGAAATACTGGCAGGAAAAGTTAAGGTTAATAGTGGTTACAGGTACAGGCTTTTAAATGAGACCAGGTAGATCAGATCCTGGCTCCACCATTTACCAATTATGGGTTCTTAGGCAAGTTCATAAACTCTGTAAACCTCAATTCCCTTCACCATACAGTGGGAGTAGCACCCACATCAAAGAGTTATTATGAGGATTAAAATTCAAAATAGTAATGCATGTAAATTATTTAGCACAGTGCCTGGTATATTTTGAGAGCTAAATAATTATCTATCATCCCCATCATCACTATTATTAGTTAATTAGAGAGAGCTTCCAGAATTATTCATGGACAGTGCTAATTAGTATTGGAATCGTCCACACAGACATAGAGTACAGACTTGTGGTTGCCAAGAGGGAGGGCGTGGCCGAGGGATGGACTGGGAGTTTGGAATTAGCAGATGCGAACTATTATATATATAATGGGTAAACAACAAGGTCCTACTGTATAGCACAGGAAACTATATTCAATACCCTGTAATAAACCCGAATAGAAAAGAATATGAAAAAGAGTGTATATATATATGCTTAACTGAATCACTTTGCTGTATAGTAGAAATTAACACAACATTGTAAATCAACAATACTTCAATAAAATAAATTTTTTAAAAAATGTATTGAAGTCGTCCATCTTCTACTGATTTGCTGTATGAATTTCGCTGAATGATTCAGCTGTAAAAGGGGAACAAGATCTGTGTCTAGGTTAAATCTCAAGAATTTAGATCATAGACATTGTTATTATTAACACTGCAGTGGCACAGACAGGGGTGTTGAGTCCTTGTATCAACTCTACCGTGAACTCACAAGCCACACATCTGTATAAAGTTTATTGCAGTCTCCAAGGTTCATTTGAATTCCAACATTCTTTGATTCTGCAGCTACTGTTTCAGCTGCAGCACTTTCCAGACTATTTGGAAATGATTGCTAAAAATAATATAACTCCCCTTTGCCTGTATGGGTATGCTTATGGGTACTGAAAATGCAAAGCATGTGAGTATGTAATCTTCCACAGGTAAGAGATGGGTTGCCCTGCTCAGCCCAGCCTGCCTTTTCACAGCAGCCATTTTGTTCTGCCCTTGGCTGGCTGCCTCTTCAGTAATTTTCTGCAGAAAGCTCCATCCTCATCCCAGCCAGCAAGAAGAAAATGAATTTGCTCAGCAGTCCCAGGCATCCCTTTGGATGTTGCAGGAGAGAGCACGCCAGGCATTTCACTGTTAATTATCAGCAGCCTGGCTGCTGTGGCCCCTTGCTGTGCCAATTTGAGAGATGAGACTCTTTACACTGCTTATTAGGCTCAGCTAAATAAATATTACCCGGCATTAGTGTTGTCAGAGATACAGTCTGAATTCAGCTCCCTGGAGTGGCTGTTGGTACCCAAGTTTTACACCATCACTTTTCCTTCCTGGCTTCCCTCTCTTACCACACCACCGTTGATCTCTTTCACTCCTCCCTGGACATTCAGCTGGATTCTGACGTCAGGGGGCTGAAATATAATATCATTGATTTAGCTCCTTTTTTTAAGGTTATCAAACACCGTACTATTAGATTTAAGGGCCTCAGTATTAATTACCTCCTATTCTTGACCCAACAGACTAAATTTCTCAGCCATGTGTTTTGAGTTAGATTTCCCCACCCTCCAAAAACTCAGGGGTGAGTTTTGATAGGCTTAAGTCCCCTGGCTGCAATGATTGCTTTATAGGTGGGAATATGACCCTAATCAGGGCAATCATAGCCTGAAATACTGAACTACAGAACTTATTTAAACTATTTGGAAAACAGACTTTCTCTTCTTGGCTGGATATTGAAGCTAGAAAATATAGCTACTGTTAGCTGTTTTGTAACCATGAGGGTAGAAACTACTGAGAATGGAGCCAACACATAGAAAGTGACACAAAGAAATAGAGGGTGAGAAAAGCCCCATGCCTGGTCAAGAATTGAAGAGCTGGATCAAGCTTTACCTGAAGTCATTCTAATTTTTTAACATTTCAGTTTTGCATCATTATGCCTCTTTTATCACTTAAGCTTGAGTGGGGGAATTCTAATACTTTCATCCACATATATCTACTTGTTGTATGTGGTCTCCCTGATGTGCCTATTTGTAGCAAGTGCAGGTGGAGCCCTGCCATATCCCCTCAGCTCTTACCATAATAATTCTCTCCTACCTGAATTCCTACTCCTAAGGGCATACTCTAGTGTTTCTGCCTTAGAACAAGACAGACCAAAGTGCTGGGTAATTAATACCCCTTTGAGGCCGCCCTCAGTCAATAACTGGCAGAAGTTCATGGATAAATACCCCAGCCTCCTTGCTCCCTCAGGATAACTCTGAGATATATTCTCTATATGGGCTCTCAGAGTTCCCCAGTGAGAGTGAGCCTGATTTCCCTAATTGCTTGCCTTCCTTTCCCCATCCTACCTCCTCACTTCTTTACGGGCTTGTTGGCATCACCCTCTAACTAAACTACTTGCACTTGGGTCCCTGTGAGCTGAGACATCACTTAACAGAGCAGCAAACTAGAGCTACACTGGCCCACAGGAATTTATAAAAAGTAACATCTACTTAGAACTTTAAAATGCACCCCACAAATTGTTTAACTTACCACAATTTTCATCTTTCCACCCCCAAACAGACTGGTGTATACACAGACCATTTGACATTGACTCAGCCTAGAAAGCAGCTATGAATTCAAAGCCCAGTAAGCCAGTGTGTTCTTTCTTGTCATTGCTGGCCAAACAGAGGGTGATGTACTAGATGGAAGGTTTTAGGAGACAGACAGAAGTAAAAGCAAAAGCTAGCCAAGGTGTGGAGGATGCTCATTAATCCCCAGGCACCTACAATGGCAGTGAGCTGTCTAGATGCATCCATGGGAAGAACCAAGTCACTGAGGTTACTAATTTGGTGGTCCTGAAAGATGAGCAACACAGACATGTTTAATCTCTGGACACACTCCCTCCCCTGCACAGTATCTCTCCCAGTTTCTAAGCCCTCTTTGCTAAGGAAAACATCACCAGGCATGGGGGCTTTGCCAGAAACATGCATTTGCACTCCAAATGGTACCTGTCAGATGAAAACCGCACTTCGAAATAATGCACTCTGACTAGTCTCACTAATGGGATGTTGTCTATTATTTACATGAAAAATGTTGAAATGCAGACTCCTTTGTTTTATTTTTATTTTGGGCATTTAAAAGAAAACATTCAATCTCATGCCAGTGGGAAAAGGTTCATTTCCCCTTCTGTGTTCCTTTCCATCTTCTAATCCTAGATTCTTGCCAAAGAACACATATGGCCAACAGGGCTTGCACTGAACCCTGTGCAATTCCACTTCCCTCCTATGAGAAAGTACAATCATGGGATAAAAGAGTTAACACCTTCAAGGTAAAATAGTTCAACTTCCTCATTTTACCAATAAGGACAGGGAAGGCATGAAAGTCTCAGATGACAAAGCTGGATGGGACTTGAAGGGCATCTGGTCCAATTCACCCCTGCCACAGATGAGGAAACTGAGGTACAGATCAGTGAAAGACTTTGTTCAAGACGTCACAGGTGGTTAGGGACAAAGTTGAGGCTAGAACTGAGGAATCTTGATTCCACCCACTGCCCTTCCTCCTCATACCATGCTCATTATTTTTGTTTAACTTTGAATTTTTGTTTCACTTGCACGTTTGTTTTATCTTAAGCTCACACTTCAACCCTATAACTTATCTTGAATGTGGTGTGGGATGTTTCTTCTTAGAAAACCTGAGATTATACCATTGCATTTAGGGGTCTTGCCTAAATAATTGCACTGGGGAGAAACCCTCTCAGTAATGAATTTTGTCACTGGGAAATCACTAGAAATATCCCATGGCCTTTCCTTCTCTCTTCAGGTACAGCCTGAAAAGTCAGATTATACTGATCCAACCTTGGTCCATTTGGTACGATGCTCATTCCTAAGCTCAAACCCATTCCTGGGCCTGAGCCCACGTACTGGTGTGGCCAGAAAAATGCCAGAAGCCATATGGCCTCCCCAGGCCACCTCCCGGATGAAGTTGGATGGCACACCTAGGAACCAACTCACTCCAAGAGATAGAACAGATGGCACCCCAGATATTAATATGTAGAATGTAGACTGCTAAGGTTGTTAAATAAGTTTATATTTTTAGATGGATTCATGAAAATCAAGAATTTTAAAGCCAAAGTGAAAGCCAAGCAAAGGAAACCACAAGACACCGTTCAAAGCTGTGCACTATTCTGTATTTGCTGGCACTGGCTTCCATAGCATCCTCCAACCTCCATAGAAACCACTGGAAAATAACCAGGAAGAAATTAAGTTACAACAAGAAAGGACTTTGGCTTCAGAATTCCATGCTGTGAGACCCTAGAAATGATACTGATGCCCACATTGTCATTTGGCAGAACAAGAAGCAAGCTGAATTTTTCCCCATCTTCACCACCTGTTCCATGTTCCTTTCCTGATAATCCCACACTGACTATCCCACCCCACCTCTAACTACTTATGCTTCATTTTGGCTGCACCAGGAACAAGGCCTAAGGAGTATAACAACAATGCAAATCACTGAATCAGTGGAATTGGACAAGAAGATAGACGTGTAAGAATCTCCAATACAAACAGGACCCATCAGAAGGCTTCGAGTGCTCTGCCCATTGTTAGTACCACCTTGCATATGAAGTTATTTCCAGTTTACAGAACACTCTCATACTCATGATCTCATTTGATTTTTTTTTTTTTGCGGTACGCGGGCCTCTCACTGTTGTGGCCTCTCCCGTTGCGGACCACAGGCTCTGGACACGCAGGCCCAGCAGCCATGGCTCACAGGCCCAGCCGCTCCACAGCATGTGGGACCTTCCCGGACCAAGGCACGAACCCGTGTCCCCTGCATCGGCAGGCAGACTCTCAACCACTGCGCCACCAGGGAAGCCCTCATTTGATTTTGATCTTTGTAACAACCCTATGAGATAGAGAATGAATTATTACCCTCATTTTATAGATGAGGAAATGGAGGCTCAGAGAGGTTAAATAGATCACTCAGAGATGCACAGATGATAAGTGGTACCACTGGGACTTGAACCCAAGACCCTTTGATTCCATGTCTAGCATTGCATCTGATTTGGCACTTGCCAATGAATTAACAGCCAAAAGGGCCTTCACGGAGGAATAATTCCAACTGCTGCTAGAACAGCCTAATCCATGGATTAACTGATTTTAATGAGTTAGAACATCAGGGGGTGGAATAAAATAATATTCCCATATTCTGCGAACATTCCATGTAAAGAAACTAGATTCTAATTTATGCATTATTGATACTTAGTGCTTCACCTCTCACTGTATCCATGACCTTTTACACTTCCTCCCACTGGAGACAGAATCCATTTCCCTTCTTCACTGATAATGGGTTTGGCAATGTGATTTGCTTCACCCAATGAAACGTTAGCAAATGTGATGCAACAAAGACTCAAAATGAACTTGCTTAGTTGAGTTTACCATCTTTTGCTCTTATTATCTACCCAAAGTAGCTCACTGAACCAAGCCCATCTGAACCCATCCTAGATAATCCAACCTCCATCCAACCAGTGACACATAGTAAGAAAAAAAAAGATTATTTGAAATAATTGAGTTTGGGGTTGATCCGTTATATAGCAATAGCTGACTGATACACTACCTTCCTTTCATCTTTCCACCTCCAATTGAACGCAGATAGGGTTTGTCATTTGTTATCATTACTCTGTTTCTTTCCATGCAGTGAATCACCACCTCTTCTTAAGTCCTAGATTAGCAGGGGTTTCAATATCAGGATCTGTATCATCATAGGATTGTGAAAAGCTACTATTAAGGACCCAGTAAAACAGTAAAAATAAAGTGGATGAAGATATACCCACAAAGGAGAACCTCATAGGTACCAGATAAATATTCAATGAATGATCAAAAACTTTGGTCATTTAAAGGCTATTTTATAGTTAGCATGTTAGAGAAAACACATTGTCATTAGACAATATTTTCTATGTGCTTTTTTACATGGTGACTTGGTGCTTGGTGTGCTAGGAAGACAGACTGCCCATCCCCTAGTGGCTTATTGACTAAAACAGACAATACAGAGGCAGGCAACTGGTAGAAAATGTAGAATAGGTGTTGGATAAATTGATACTAAAAGGGTAAGGTTAGATATTTTCTTTGGTTTGATTCTGCCATTTTGGCTTTGTTGGATGCATCATCAAAGCCCCCAAAAACCCAGTTCTGCTGGCTCCCTAGAAATCTGCATCAGGCTTCCAGCTCTAGAAAATTACATGCTTTTCTTGGTATTCAGGAGGTTCAAATCCCCTAGTTCTCTAATCAACTGCTCCAAGTTGGGGTGGGGTGAGGAGTGGGGGAGGGGGAGGGTGTACCAATAGGGTATACCACTTACAGCAAGGATGTAGCTATTCATCAGTTATCTGCAGTTTCCTGAAGATGATGGAAAGACTATGTCTAACACCTGGTCAGCACTCAAGAACATTTGCTAAATGAAAGAAGGAGGAAGACAGGAACTAGTCCCTGCCCTCCCCATCCTTCCATCTTCCACTCTGTTTCATGTCAGTTTGATCAAGTAGTATCCATTGTGTGGTTCTCTCCAACTCTCATTGGTTCTAGCCCTATGATTCAGCCATTATACCCCTCCAAATTTCTTCAATGATCACATCCTCCCCCCAGTCCCTGGCACGGTGACCTTGATACCTGCAGATTTTCCATTTTAGCTCTCAACCCCTTTCTTGATGTGCCCCAGTGCAAGGTATTTTGTACATAGTTCCCACCCTGACTGTAACTCCAGAAAGATGGACTTTGATTCTCAATTTTTTAAAATATTCTTTATAACAGCATCATGCTGGTCACTGAAGTACCCGGTGCTGTGCCACCTACAAAGAACTTTATTCTACAATAACTCATCTGAGTTTCACCGCAGGTGGACAGTACAACCCTACCTGTTCAAATGAGGACTTGGAATACAAAGAGGGTTACAGAGTTGGAATACAGAGCAACCAAGACGCAAACCCAGTTTTCCTGTCTCCATCTCTGGGAATTATTTCTTTGCATCATGCTATTTTTAAAAAGCACTAGCACTGCTGAAATTCTTGGATATCCTTTATAATATTCCAATTTAAAAGAGAAAATTAAAAATTGCTAAGAAAAGAACTAGTTGGTGTGGCACACAAAAATGGCCACAAGAAGACTGAACGACTTAGAATGCCCATCTTTGCCAAAAATGACCATTAGCTGTATTCCAATGCATTAATATAGATCTTAAGATTCTGGGTTCCGTTGGCAGCACTCTCTCTTCCAAAAATAACTTCAGATTTAATGGGTAGAATGAGATTCAGTACAAAGGCCCTGCACTCTTTAAAACTCGGCTTCCAGCCAAGACTTCAAAGGTGATTAAAGAAGAAATGTCAGGAAAGACCAAAGGCTGGCACCGCATCACGAATCACTCAACATCTATTGGAACTTCCTACTTTTTTTAATATTTACTTTCCAGAGTAATGGGGCCCTTGGGCTTTTGGAGGACCCTAAAAACTGCATCTTGAGAAGGTGTCCAGCTTATTCAGTAGCCATTGCCCAGTCTGATTTCATTTTGAGATCATTTCCAAATAACCAGCTTGAGCAAGAAATACTAGAAAAGTTCTAGGTTCAGGAGGAGGTGACAAGGGCATAGCTCCTGGCTGTTCCATGAACTGACTGTGTGAAGTTGAGCAAATTCCTTGGCCGATTATGACCTCATTCTTTCCACAAATATTTATTTGAGCACCTACAGTCTGCCAGACACTGGAAGTAGAAGAGCCCACCAGACAAAGATCTTGCCCTCAGGGAACTCACATTCTAGGGGAGATGCATGATAAGCAGATAAGTAAACATAAAATAAAGACATGAAAACAGCAAGGAGGCCTATGGAGACAGCACAGAGAGCTATTTTGGATAGAGTTCTATTTTGGGGAGGGTAGTCTTTTGGGCAGAGCAAAATGAAAGAAATGTCTGGGGGAAGAGAGTTCTAGGTGGAGGGGACAGCATGCCGGAAGGGCCATTGGTAGGGGTGCACCTGGTGTGTTCATGGAACAGGGAGAAGGCCAGATCCCTTGCTCTGGCTGGAGTAGAGTGATAGAGGGGAAAGAGGGGACGGGGAGGAGGTAAGCGTTAACTGGGGCCCGAATTCGGAGGGTCTTTAGGCTTGGTAGTGACTTGGGATGGGAAGTCACTGGAGACATCTGAGCAGGTGACAGTATAATCTGACTTAGGTTCCAGGAGCATGACTTTGGCTGCTATACAGAGGAAGGACAGCCTTCTGTTCATCCGGAAGCAAACTGGTACAGACAAGAGAAACAAAGAGGGCGCCCCACTGACCCTCTATGAGCTGAGATCCCAAGTCATAGGCTTTGCTGAACAAGTCACTGCCCATCTTGGTGGAAGCACATCCAGGCTGGGGCAGCTCTTTCATCCCAGAGGACTGGGGCAGTGTCATTCCTCTGCCATTAGCCTATGGAGGAAGGACAGCTTCTAGACAGCAGGAGCTCCTGGGGGACCTGGTGACCACCCTGCAGCCCCTGGGACTCAGGGTGGCTTTTCAGAGATGGCCGCTTTGGGTAGTTCCAGATAGAAATGACCCAATTTGCTGCTCTTCATTTCCATCCATCCTCCAGCCTTTCTTCCCAAAAGGTAATCTGGAAAGGTCAGTGGGATTGAAGCACTTGGCTTTGGCCCAGCAGAGTGATTATTCTGTGGATGCTCAAGGCTTCAGGAGCTTATTTCTTTTTCTGGGTCACCTGCTTGGTGCGAATTCACCCAAATACAGCAGTTTGGTATTTTTAGAGCTATACATTTTAAGTGCATTTCTACTCTCCTACAAAAATTCAAGCTAGGGTTGGGGCAGGGTCCGTCCCGCTGTTTGAAACTTAGAGACCCACCAGGCCTCTTAGCTCCCACCACTGCTGCTGGAATCAGTCCTCTGCACCGCTGCGTCGTAGCCACTCCAAGAATCCTGAGTCATTTCACTGGTTCTGTTTTCCCCCCTTTTCCCGGGCTACGTTTCCTGAGGCCAAGGAACACTGCAGCTCAGCAATCGCCCTCCCTTCAGCAGGGCAGGCACCCACACCCCTTGGCCTCCCTCCGGCGGCCGCGGCTCAGGGCTGCGGCGGAAGGTCGGGGAGCCGGATCGCCCCGCGAGCAGCAGGCGTTGGCGCGGGGCGCGCGGCACGGAGGGTGGGCGGAGGCGCGGCGCGGCGCGGGCGGCGCTGAGCTGGGCGGCGGGGATTCGCCTGCGCGCGGGCTGGGAGGCGGGCTCTTGACTCAACGGCGGCACCCGCGGGGCTGCAGCCCGGCCTCCCTCGCCCCCTGCCATCTGCGGCTGAGGTGAGGGGCGCCAGGCCGGCCTCCCCTGGCTCGGGGGTCCTCTCGAGGGCTTTCCGAACAGCCCGCGCTCATTTCCGCGGGAGCCCTAGGGGGGCTGTACTGTCACTGTTTATTTCCACTTCTGCCCCAGGAGACTCCGACGGGGCAGAGCTTTCATCCACCCCCGATGAATTCGGGGCCGTCGCACTTGGCACCGTTCCTGGCACGTCATCACGACTTGGGGGATCAGTAAACAGCAGTGGAAGGAAGAGGGAGGGAGGGGGAGGAGAGAGACAGGGCGGGAGAGAGGAGAGAAAACGGAAGCGGCCTTGAGCCTCCATGTCTGCAGAAGCGCTGCCCGTCTCCCTTTGAAACACAGGGATTAAAGCCGTGTTTAACCCCTTGGCCTGGCCGCCCCTCTCACACCTCTGGCATCGTCCTCAATATTTATGCTTCTAGAGTGACAGTGATGTGATCAGGAGGGAAGGAAAGGACAAGGAGAAATGGGGGTGTCTCTTGCTCTTAAACATGAGGGGGTCATAAACACTTCATTGTCCTCCAACCACCAGTTGCCCCCAAAGCAAAGCAGGCTGGTGGCCCTTTCCTTCCTTATCATAACCGCAGAATCTGCAGAGCCTGGAGGATTCTCAGACATGTCTAGGACTCCATGTTACAGATGAGGAAACTGAGGTTCAGGGAGGCTCTGTCATGTGCCCAAGTCGAGGAAGACAGGACGGGAATCAGTGAGTTGGAGCTTGGATTTCCAATCCCTTATCCTGCCTACTGCATCCCATGGCCTCTCTCTGAGCTTTCTCCTCTCCCTAATTTCCCAAAATGAAAGTTCTGGAAGAAGCCCCATATTGCGTTTTGCTCAGGGCCTGGACTCTGAACATGTGGAATTCTGGATGCAGAGACCCAGGCAACCAGCAGCCTGTGAAACCTCCACCCACCAGTGGGGAGCAGCTGCCAGAGGCTGCCTGACAACAAGCTTTCTGGGGCAGCTCTGCGCACGGAGAGGTATGTCGCTTGCAGCTCCAAAAACAGATTTTGCCATCTCATCCCCACATTTGCAGTCTCCAGTTGGCTTCTTGTGATTGGCCAGAACTTTTCCTCACTAGAAAGATGAGGAGAATTTGCCTCCTCCAACCGGCTGGGAGAAAACATTCTGCAGCAGAAAAGATGGGAATGACTGTTCCACCCCCTCTAATGGGGACCAGGGGGATAGGCGTGGGCTCCACAGGATGAATGATGCAAGGGCCCCCAAGGGTCCCTACACCTGACCCTGGGGGAGGTGGCCTCTGATGGGGTAACTGACCTTGAACCTTTCAGTCTGTAATTGGGGGTGTCGGAGTGGATTCTCTGGCTTTCTGGACCAAAACGTTTCTCAAAATTTAATTTCAAAAGTTGTCATCAGGGGCTTCCCTGGTGGTGCAGTGGTTAAGAATCCGCCTGCCAATGCAGGGGACATGGGTTCGAGCCCTGGTCCAGGAAGATCCCACATGCCACGGAGCAACTAAGCCTGTGTGCCACAACTACTGAGCGTGCGCTCTAGAGCCCACAAGCCACAACTACTGAACCCACGTGCCACAGCTACTGAAGTCTGTGCGCCTAGAGCCTGTGCTCCGCAACCAGAGAAGCCACTGCAATGAGAAGCCTGTGCACCTGAACAAAGAGTAGCCCCCGCTCGCCGCAACTAGAGAAAGCCCGCTCACAGCAGCGAAGACCCAGCGCAGCCAAAAGTAAATTAATTAAATTAAAAAAAATTTGTCATCAGGGCTGGCAACTTGTGTACACAGCAGGTGGTTGCTAATAAACTTCAGTTTGGGGGCAATTACAGCTACCTGTCTGCCGACCGCAGTCCACTTCCATGCCAACTGCACCACACTGATTCTTAGCTTTCTCCAGTGTCGGGAACTCTGCCCTGAGAGAGGCCCTCTTTGAGCCTGACCCGCAGGCTTCAAGGCATTTCCCAGGATCAGGCTTAATTAGCTATTAATATCCCTAATGCAGCAGTTCTGCCTTTGGCTACTCATTAGAATCACCTGGAGAATTTTTTTTTTTTTTTCTGGCGGTACGCGGGCCTCTCACTGTTGTGGCCTCTCCTGTTGCGGAGCACAGGCTCCGGACGCGCAGGCTCAGCGGCCATGGCTCACAGGCCCAGCTGCTCCGCGGCATGTGGGATCTTCCTGGACCGGGGCACGAACCCACGTCCCCTGCATCAGCAGGCGGACTCTCAACCACTGCGCCACCAGGGAAGCCCCACCTGGAGAATTTAAACGAATACTGAGGCCCAGGCCACACCTCAGAATGAAGGAGAATTTAAACGAATACTGAGGCCCAGGCCACACCTCAGAATGAATAAAGCAGTATTTCT
Source organism: Phocoena sinus (assembly GCF_008692025.1). Lineage (NCBI taxonomy): Eukaryota > Metazoa > Chordata > Mammalia > Artiodactyla > Phocoenidae > Phocoena > Phocoena sinus. The sequence goes on from NC_045777.1 coordinate 36,997,674, forward strand.
GGAAGTGTTTTCTAAAAGTCCCCCTCGGGTGACAATAATATACAGTGAGATTGAAAGCCATTGGTCAGATGGTAACTACTGGTTTTACCTGCCCACATCTGTCCCCCTTCTAGTAACAGCACCTGATGTTCCGGGGAAAATCCCACTCTCTCTTAATCCAAGTTACTGAGTGGTGCTCGCCCCACCCTCATCTCACACTCTACCCTTCTCTGGGAGGCTAGAAGGTTACCAGTTTGGCTAATTAGCATTTGCCATTCCCCTGGAGAAAGCAATCTGTTCAGGCACACTATGTGACCCAAGGAGTCCAGTGAGAATCAGCCAGAAGACTTGTGCTGAAACTAGTGGGGAGGGAGACTTCTCTTTGTGCTGCAGTTATTCAGCAGAAAACATGGGAGTCCCAGGCACCCAGCAGCCATTTTTGTCACCATGTGGAGAAAGCCTGCCTGTAAATTAAGGCAACACAGAAGAAAAGAGAGATTACTGATGGAGTGAAAAAGATGGAAACCTAATTAAAACCATGCCTGAAGCCAGATACCCTTCAGTAACAAAAACAAATAAATTCCCCTTCTTCACTCAAGCCAATTTGAGCTGAAATTTCTGTGATGGGCCAGCATCAGAATTAATCTGTTACATAACTAGGTGTTACCTTGAAATGCAATGAACAGAGTCCTCATCTAAAGGGTCACCGCACAAGTGAGCTTAGATGTTCATGGGGAATAGTCCCAGGTATCTAAAGACAGCAAGGGCATGATGCCCACCTTCAAGGATGGTGGCTGTCAGAGGAGAGGGGTGCAGAAACTAAAGACAGACATGTCCTACTGCATTGTTTTCTTCAGTGAACATCAAGAGCCATGAGTAGCTAGGCCTTAGCTAAATGAGAAAAAGCTTGAAGCAGAAATAAGTAGGTCCCAGGGATAATGTGTAGACTAATTTTAACCATGTCTGTTAGAGCTCTTTAAATAGCCAATAGAACAATGATACAGGAAGTTATACAGCCAAACAAAAGCAGACAACAGACCATCAAGACAATGCATTGGATGCTTTCTTGGTCAGGGGAAGTTTCCTGGAAAATGTACCCTCTGTCTGAAGGTACAAGGGAGGGAAGGGTAATTGACTCACTGAATGTTCAATTTGAAAATTATATCAGTTAGCTATTGCTGCATAACAAACACCCCTAAACTTGGTGGCTTAAAAAAAAATGATTTATTTGGCCCAGCAATCTGAGTTAGGGTCAGCTGAATCCTTCTTCTGGTCTCAGTTGGGCTCACTTATGTATCTGCAGTAAGATTCTGATCAGTTTCTGGAGTTGGCTGGCTGTTGGCTGGCATGATGGGAGTGACTGGACCATGTGTCTCTCACCCTTTAGCAGCCTAGCCTGGGCTTATGTACATGGTGGAGGCAGGCTTCCAAGAGTGAGAAGAAAATCACACAAGGAATCTTGGGATCGAGAATTAAAACTTGCACATTTTCATTCCACCCCACTATTGGTCAAAGCAAGCCACAGCTCCACTTTTTAAGGGGAGGAGTTGCAAAGTCACAATACAGTGAGCCAATAAGAACTGAACTCAGAGGTGATTTGACCCAACCCTTCCTATCTGACAGGTGAGAAACTACAACGAGTGAGCTTACCCAGGTCCCCCTCTGATTATGGAGGAGTATTCTGGCCTCCACACTTGATGATTTGTCTACTACACTTCCCTTTTCTTAGTTATTTCTCTTACAATGTAGATCACTTGGCATCTAGTAAATTTTCCATAAAGTGACTAAGGATGACATTGTTTAATTTGCTACTTTATAATTAAAGAAACTGACACTCTTCTTCTCAAGGTCACCCACCAAATATATTGGGGTTCTTTCTCTGGACTGGGCACTGAGACACAACAGAAAACAGTGCAGACATGGATTCTATCTGCACAAAACACAGAGTTTACCATCTAAATGGGGTATCTGGACCTGAACCAAGACCATCCAATTCTTCCTCCGGACATATTTTTCATCCCCAGTTGCTGTTATGATTCTGATCTGTATGCTGATCTGTATTTCAAAGCCAGCTGTTTGCATTTGTGATGGGAACGATCTATATTAATTTACGGAGTTCTCAGCCTACGATTATTCCCTTTTCTACCCCTGCTAAGGAGAATTTTCTCCTTGACTACTCAGCTTTGTCTCTTCTCCCCTGGTGAGTTCTGTCTTTGTTGGGTAAGGTCCCAGGCTTTTATGACAGCTGAATATGGAAAATGGATAGAGACAGTTTGGAAGGAGCAGGAGGAAAGAATTGAGAAAATGATGAGACAGAAGAGCCATGTGTAGTGGGGCTTCAGATAGAACAGAAGTGGAAATAGAAAGGAAGGAATTTGGAAAATGAGAAGGTCCAGAAAACTATAGGTTATATGAAAACCAGAGAAAAAAGAATTTTAAAAACTGCTGTGCTGAATTATGAATTGGATCTCTTTTTTCTTCCAGATACGTAAAAAAGGGGGGCAGTTTAATACTGCCCCCAAAGTTATGTGTCAATTTTATTATTTCAAGACATTTAGCGTTTGCCTGATTTTTTTCCATAATAAACCACGCTCTAATATTTGCCTGCAGGTTCCAAAGCACTATAGATTTCTTTTTTTTTTCTTCTTTTGCTTCTTTATCTATTAGATATGATAGTAAAATTGAATTTTGGCACTCAAAGAGGACTTGGAGAAAACAGCCCTCACTCTGTTTTCAGGAACTGTACTTTGAGATATTTTCTAAAAGTACAGAAAATTGGACGGAATGATGAAACAAACATTACTTAATTACTGTTAACCCTTATATGACAGGAGTGAAGGACACGGACCCCAATGTGGTAGAAAATCCAATTATAATTTTACAGTTGGCCCTCCATGTCCTTGGTTCTGCATCTGTAGATTCAGCCAGTGGCAGACCTTGTAGTATTGTGGCATTTACTGAAAAAAAAAAAAAAATCTGTGTATAAGTAGACCACTGCAGTTCAAATCCGTGTTGTTCAAGGGTCAACTGTATATCTCCTTCAGAATGTTTAATTAAAATAGCTAGATTATTATACATGAGCTAAAGTCTTATTTATTCTATTTCTTTAGCCCATCTTTTCCCCCCTCAAACTGACTGACATAAATTTAGTGTGTTATCACCCAGTCCAGATTTTTCTATTTTGCCACATACATGTGGGAGATATATAGAGTTGTGTTTTTATATGGATAAACGTTATCAGGCTGAATGTAATGTTTTTCCATTTCTTTTTCCATTCAACATTTTTTGAAATCTGTGTTGATTTATATGGCTCTAGTTCATTCATTGTAACTGTTATATAGCATTCCATCACGTGAATATATAACCTTCCATTTTTATAGCTCTTTATGTTGTTTCCAAATTTTCTCTAGTACAAACAGTACTGCAGTCTACACAGGACTTTGATGTGTCTTCTGTGGCCGTGTGGGACACCAGCCTTCTTTTAGTACTTTCCTGACATATCAAACGCCTTTTCCATCTCTTATTTCCAACCCTTCTGAGTTGTGTTACTTAAGTGCATCTCTGGAAAGTGACAAATAAATGGATATTTTAAAACAATTTGATTGTCTCTAGTTTTTATATAATCTATTCCCATCATTATAATTACTGACATATTTGGACTTATCTCTGCCGTCTTATTTTGTGCATTCCATTTGGGAGATTTTTCTTGACTTCTTTTTCTTCCTCTCCATGAATTTTGTTGGATCCATTTCCTTCTGGCTTCCTTTATTGGTCCCATTTTATTTCTACTATTTTAGTGGTTACCCTTAAATGTTTAACATGTATACTTAAGAAATCACAAGTTAATCTTCATCCTTCTCCTTCTTCCAAACAGTACAAGAGTTTAGAATGCACTAACTCTGACCTTTGCTCCCTCATGTTATTATTTTCTAGTATGTTTGTTCTGGCATTTCTATGTATAATATTTGAGATAGAAGGAGAGCTCTCCTGGGTCAGGTCAACCTGCCATTGAAAGTCCCATAATAGAATTTTTAAAGATTGAATATTTGAAAAGTCTGGCTGTGCACAAAAATGTTGATAGTAATTACTGTAGAATGATGTGATGAAAAGTGATTTTTTATTCTTTTCTATATTTTTGTTTTTCTACAGTTTCTCCTTTTTTTCCATAATGAAAAACTGCAAAGAAAGAAAGATAGAAAGAAAGAAAGAGAAAAGGAACTTTTTTTTACTACTTTATTTTCATTTTGCACTGTAGTTTTCATTTTAACTAATGGTGGGATATAATTTCAAACTTGCCAATTAAGAGTAGTTTGATCTCTATCGTGTCAGTTATAAATTGGCACAACAATGCCACATAACAAACGATTTCAAGACCTCAGTGGCACGCAACACTGAGCATTTATTTCTCACACATCTGTATCTGCTGATCTTGGTCTGGGCTTGCTCATATATCTGTTATGGTAGACAGAATAATGGTACGCAAATATGTCCATGTCCTAATCCCCAGAATCTGTGAATATATTACCTGCCATGTAAAAGGAACTTTGCAGCTGTGATTAAGGATCTTGAGATGGAGAGATTAATTTTGATTATCTGGGTGGGCTTGATATAATCACAAGGGTTTATAAAAGAGATTGGCAGGAGTTCACACAGGAAAGATGCTATGCTGCTGGCTTTGAAGATGGTAGAAGGGTCCATGAGTCAAAGAATATAGGCAGCTTCTAAAAGCTAGAAAAGACAAGGAATCAGATTTTCCCCTATAGCTTCCAGAAGGAATGCAGCTCTGTGGACTCATTTGAGACTTCTGACCTCCAGATCTGTAACAATAAATTTGTGTTCTTTTAAGTCACTAAAACTGTGCTTATTTGTTACGGTGTCAAGAGAAACCTTATACATCTGGGGATATCTGGAAGTTAGCTGATCTAAAATGACTTCAGCTGGGATAACGAGGATGACTCAGCCCACCTCCACATAACCCTTAATCCTGGGCATGTTTTCATGATGATGGCAGACACAAAAGTGCAAGAAAATGGAAACACACGGGCCTTCTGAGACATAGGCATTGAACTGGAACAAATCCCTTCAGCTTCATTCTATTCACTAAAGCAAGTGACATAGCCAACTCCAGATCCAAGAGTGTGGAAATAGACTCCCCCCTAGACTCTACCTCATTAGAAAGAGGAGTTATGAGGTCCCATGATAAAGGACATGGATACAGGATGGGCAAAGAATTAGGGCAAATGATGCAATCTACCAGAAGAAGGTTAACACAGTCTCTTTCAGATTAACCTAGTCTCATTTAGTAGGTACACGATTAAACACTTTTAATTCCAGACGCTCTATCAAGATAATACCTCTTCTTTCTCAGTTGGTTTCACAATCTGATCATCCCTTCTAATCTGGTGTTTGGATATAGGTAGAAGCTTACATTCTTACCTACATGTGGTTCTCTGTTGATTCCCAATGACCTCAAGTTCAGATATACCTCACTTACCTGGTAAAACTCTAATCTTGCTGCATTCAGTGCTGATGGGTCTTGTGTAATTCATGGTCTGCCCTTGCTAAATTGTCCTTCTCTTTGGGTCTTGGTGGTGATACTCCTCCTCTGAGGAAATTGTAATGATCCCCATTCAACCTTTAGCCTGAATGACCTACCTTGCTGTCCTCTACTATAAAATCATCACACCCTTTACTGGGAAGAGTCCCCTGATGGAGTCATAAGGCAGCTCCCTCAACTGTCTTACATGTGCCTCCGTCCCCTATCCCCTGGAGCATGCAGGAAATTCTGAATTTTTTATAAAGCATTCTCAGACTGAAGCAGGTGTCATAAGCTTTTTGCTGATTAACCTCATCATGCCATGTGTGCATTTCCATTTTGCCTTCACCTCCTTCTGTTGGCATAGGACTTTTCTAATCATCTTTAAAATTTCCTAGGGTCTACTCATAAGAGTGAGAAATTATTCTTCATACTCTGGCACTTCTCCAGAACAGTCTGGCTATTTCTCCCATTGTATTTATCTTGCATGATTTTGGCTCTAAATAACAGAAAGCCTGAGTCAAACTGATTAAACAGGATATAAAATTATTATATTACAAAATGGGAAGTCTAGTATTAGAATTGCTTGGTTCAAGACCTCAGCAGTGTCAACTGGAATGTGGGTTCTTTCGGCTTTTTCCCTCTAAGAGCCACACTGTTGGCCACATTCCAAAGCTGGCTTCCCACTTGGTCACAAGTTGGCTGTAAATAGTACTGGCATCCTGCTTCCTCCATCACCAATGGGAGAGGGAAGGAGAATAACTTCTCTGTAACCTTGTAGCAAAAGGTTTTTCCTTCAGCCTGATTGGACCAACTCAAAACAAATAAGAAGGGACAAAAGAACGCCATGTGCTGATTGGCTAAAACCTGGGTTTCGGAAACAGTTGCTGTCAAGGGGATTACCATCATTTGCTTCAATTAAGCCCCACCCCTGTAACTGGAGGTGAGTTCAGTTTCTTAGTAACAAGGACTGTGTGAGATAAAGATGGACACAACAAAATCTGCCTTCCCCATGAAGATATGAATGCCAGTGATCCAGTGAGTAGAGAGTAGCAAGGCAGCAAGACAAACAGATCTACAGGAAATTCAGGATGTATCATAGAAAAAGAGCAAAATGAAAATGCAACCTACTAAATGGGATAATATATTTGCAAAAAATATACCCGATAAGGGATTAATACCCAAAATATATAAAGAATTCATACAACTCAAAAAAAAAAACCTGATGAAAAATGGGCAAAGGGCCTAAATAAACATATTTCCAAAGAAGATATACAGATTACCAACAGACACATGAAAAGGTGTTCTACATCACTAATCATCAAGGAAATATAAATGAAAACCACAGTGAGATATCACTTCACACTTGTCAGAATGGCTATTATCAAAAAGACAAGAAATAGCAAGTATTGGCAAGGATGTGGAGAAAAGGAAACCCTCGTGAACTGTTGGTAGGAATGTAAATTGGTGCAACCACCATGGAAAACAGTATCGAGCTTCCTCAAACAATTAAAAATAGAACTACCATACAATCCATCAATTCCACTTCTATCTATTTTTCCAAATAAAATAAAAATATTAATTTGAAAATATATGTGTACTCATGTTCACTGCAGCATTATTTACCATAGCCAAGAAATGGAAACAACCTAAATGTCCATCAATTAATGAGTGGTTAAAGAAATTGTGGTGTGTAGGTATATACATAAAATGGAATTCTACTCAGCCATAAAAAAGAATGAAATCTTGCCACTTGCAACAACATGGATGGACCTAGAGGATATTATGCTAAGTAAAATAAGTAAGACAGAAAAAGACAAGTACTGTATCATTTCACTTATAAGTAGAACCTAAAAAACAAATAAACAAAACAGAAACAGACTCATAGACACAGAGAACAAACTGGTGGTTGCCAGAGAAGAGGGGAGTGAGGGTTGGGCAAAATAGGTGAAGGAGATTAAGAGGTACAAACTTTAGTTATAAAATAAATTTCATGGGGATATAATGTACAGCATAGGAAATATAGTCAAAAATATTGTAATAATTTTGTATGGTGATAGATGGTAACCAGACTTATCATTGCAATCATTTTGTAACATATAAAATTATCAAATCATTATGCAATACATCTGAAACTAATATAATATTATAAGTCAATTATAATTCAATAAAAAGACAATATAATGCAAAATGTGGGGGAAAAAAAACTTAGCTGTAGTAAAGTTGTAAAAACATAAAGTTCTCAGTGTTCGAGAACCACTTCAACAAGTAGAGGTGGTAGAAAGCCCTGTCTAGTCAAAGAGAACAGAATGAGCAATGTTAGGGGGTGGGAGACAGCATGAAGCATTCTGGGAGAAATCTGGTGGTGCATTCTGGGAGCACTTTCGCTTGCCTAGCCTCTTAAAATGTCTAAGGAGATGTGAGACATTCCACAGGAGAAAGGCGCCTTTCCTGCCTGTTTGGCTACAAAAACAACCACTACTGCTTCTAGAGTGCCCAGAACCAAGTTCCCTGCATAATAAAAGAGTCTGGATGGAGGACACAGTATAGAAATCTCAAGGTTAAGGGAGATTAAATTTAGCCTCTGTCTTCCTGGAACGTTCCTGGAGCTAGAGTTACATAGGAGGAAGGCCAGCAGTCAGACCTCAGGGTTTCTTCTTCAGCAAAGGGAAACGTCCCCAGCCCTGCAGGCATGCCTCTCAAGGACTGGTGGGGGCAGGTGTTGGGGAGCTGACGGCAAACCAAGAGGGAGGCTGACAGGAAGACAAGCGAAGCTGACCTTTTCCTCCCTTGGAAATATCAAAGATTCTAAAACCAGAGATCTGCGGTAGCTCTGATGCTGCAGCAGCTGTGCAACCTCATCCCTACTTGAAGAGTTTCTTCCCAATATGAAATAGGATTGGCATTATCTCAGAATAACTATTTGTAGGGCCAGAGTCCATCCATCAGCAGTCACTAGTCTCACTGATACTTAGATAAAAGCTCTGCCAGAGGAGTAAGGCTCTCTATTATTTTCCTAGGGCTGCCATAACAAAGTACTGCAAACTGAGTGGCTTAAAACAACTAAAATGTATTATCTCACCGTTCTAGAAGCCAGAAGTCCAAGATCAAGGGGTTGGCAGGACCATGTTTCTTCTGAGGTTATGGGTAAATCTCTTCCTTACCCCTTCCTAGCTCTGAGTGGTGGCTGTCAATCCCTGTAATTTATGGGCTTGCTGCTCTATTATGCTAATATCTGCCTATGCCTGTGTTTCTCTGCCTTCATATGGTGTTTTCCTCTTCTTATAAAGACACCAGTCATATAGGATTAGAGCCCACCCTAATGACCTCATCTTAACTTGATTATATCTGCAAAGATTCTATTTCCAAGTAAGGTCCATTCACAGGAACTGGGGGTTAGGACTTCTACATATCTACATACAATTCAACTACAACAGCTTAGTATTACTATATCCATTTTTTGAAGGAGGAAACTGAGGTTCAGAGAAACCAAGGGATTTGTGTGATGACACTACAGTGGATCAATTTCACTAGTGGCCCCAATTTTTTCATGCCACTCTACAACTTCTTTCCACACTCATTCTAGGCTTGACCATGTGTCTTGCCTCAGCCAATGAAGGAGAGCAAACATGATGTAAGCAGAGGTTTGAAAAGTGCTTTCACATTAGGATTCATCACTCTTGTGTACTCCTGGAGCTCTGTGACCATTATGTGAATAAACTCAGGACAGTCTGCTGAATGATGAGTGACCATGTGGAGAGAGATCTCAGTCATCCCAGTGTTGCCATAATAAACCAGCCTAATCTCTAGCTGAGCACAGATTCATGAGCAAGTCCCACCAAGATCAGGCAAGCACAACCCAAGTCAGCAGAACCCATAGCCGACCCATAGACTCATGAATAATCATGAATATTTTTTGCTGTTTTAAGCCAAAAAAATTGGGGGGTGGTTAGTTACACTGAGATGACTAACTGATATAATCACATAGATGGTAAATGGTAGAGATGGTTGTGGTAAGGTGGGGGGGGCAGGTAGGGAGAGAAGAGTGCTATGGCTATGCAACAAGCCACCCCAAAACTTAGTGTCATAAACAACAACCATTTGTTATTTCTCATCAGCCTATGGTTCCACTAGGAAGTTCTGCAACCCTGGACCAGTCTTGACTGATTTTGGCAGGGCTTGCTCAGGCATCCACTACCACCTGCCACAGACTGGCTGTCAGCTGGCTGGTCTAGGGTGGCCTCAGCTGGGATGACTTGGCTCTGTTCCATGTATCTCTCCCATCCCTCTAGCAGGCTAGCTCAGGCATGTACTCTTGGTGGTACAAGGATCCAAGAGAGAAAGCAAAAATGTGCACGCACTTCTCAAAAAGATAGCTGCTATCTCATTAATCAAACGTATATCATGCCCAGGCCCAGAATAAGTGTGGAAGGTCACTAGTGAAAGTTATGGATAAAGGGAGGCATGGAAATCTGTGTATATTAATGCAATCAATCTCCAGTAGCAAGTCAATAACCAGAAAGTTAGACACAGAAATGAGTTCTTAGAAGGGAGAAGAGAAGGGTGAAATTCCTGGAGGAAGAAGAACTGGGAAACTCAGAAAACAGTGTGATAACAAAATGAAAGTGAGTTCACACATAAGTACCTGGAATAAGTATTTGGGCAGAAGTCTGTAGAAGTACTGCCTGGAGTTGGCCCCAACTTGGTCCAGAATTCCTCCTACTGTTTACCCAGTAACAATCCCTTGTATTGACTGAGCAAAAAAGAAGTTCTCAGAAAGCACAAGGGCCCCCACCTCATGTCATATGGCCTCCACCTCATGATCCAACATGGATACTGAAATTCCAGCCACCAACTCTGCATTCCAGCCTGAACAATAGAGGGAGGAAGTGAAGAAAGGTAGAGATTAGCCTCACACACTTCCTCCTACACTGCATTGGCCAAAATGTAGTCACATGACCACAGGTAGCTACAAAGAAGGCTAAGAAATATAATCTTTGTTCTCAGGGGAGGAGCATGTGTACAGCTAAAAATAAGGTGTTCTATCACTAAGGAAGAAAAGAAAAGGGATATTGAGGGGCAACTAGTAATTTCAAACATGTAAATTCATCAAAATTCATTGTTTCCCCTTGAACAGTTTAGAGAAAGTGAATACATAAACACAGATGATGGCTGGGCATCTCAAAGTTGTTTTAAATATACAATTTGTTTTTTCCAAAAGAGATAAGGAATATTGTCCAAGTTAAATAATGCAGAAGAGTTTAAATGTTAGCAGTTGAATTGGTCTCTACATCCCCAGAGGCCATCCCAACCCAAAGAGCTTTCCCATAGAACAATGCAGAAAGATCTCAGTTCTTCTCCAGAGAGTCTTTGGCTCTGAGGTAGGCAGTGCTCTCCTTACCTTCAAGGGGGAGTACTACTTTCAAGCACCCTCCAAGGGGGCAAGGGGAGTTAGTTCAATTCCTTAGGCAAAAGGGCCTCACCTGGGACTGATTTCAGAGAGACAGCAGCGAGCAGTCTTAGAAAGAGATTTTAGTTCCCTGCCCAGGAATTGAACCTGGGTAGCCTGGATGAAAACCAGGAATCCTAGCTGCCAGTCCACCAGTGGCTAGAGGCTAGAAGCAAAATTCTCCTGGCTCTTGCCCCATTTGAAAAATTAGTTTCTCAAAGAGGCAAAAAGAGCAAAACAAGTACAAAGTTTATTACTAGAGACACAGCATAACACGTGAGAAAACACACAGAGAAGCAGTTTATTTATGTAAGACAGAAGCAAGGCAGAAATACGCACCCAGAGAGAAAGGGTGTGGGTGTCCTCTCTAATGAGGAGGGGCACAGTAAAGAGGTGGTTACATCATGTGTATAGGGCAGTTCCTCTTGGTCTTTGTTTACCTTTGGCCAATTATCTTGCTTCTTTTCCCACATCTGACCTGTTCTAGGACCTTCCCCAACATGTATGCACATCTTTTTGCCAAGATGAATTCCAACACGGAGGACTGTAGGAGGTTTTAAAACACTTATTATGGGGTGGGGCCCCCTCCCTTTTGACCCCCAAGGTGTATTTCTGCACATGTGCAGTCAGGGAGGTCTGCTTGACCTCAGGAGTGGTCATCTTATCTCTTTAGTCCAACAGAGCTCAGCTCCTGCCACTAACTTTGTCCTTGCCATGTCTAGGGAAAACAAAGCTCCAATTTACTCCACTTGACAAACTTCAGCTGCTCAGCCCAGGGCCCCATCTACCTCCTACCACAGGACCAATCTTCCCCAGGCTCTGCAAGGACTGGGAAGCAGAAAGCCTGCACTGTGCAGCTCACACCTGAGCAGGAGCTGGGCATGCTCTCAGATGGTCAGGGTAGTGCCTAGAAAGATGGGGAAGGACACAGTACAGAGCTGAGGGTGAGTGCCCATTTGCTTACTCTTCTCATTTGGAAACCACTGGAGAGAGAGAAAGATGCCATGTGCTTGCAACAAGTTATCTTTCTCTCTCTGCTTTCAGTTTCCCAATGGATAAAATGGGGACGTTGAAACAAGCCTTATAGGCTTGTTTCAGTGGTTATTTGGAAAATACCTGCCAAAGTTCCTGGCAAACACCTCCACTTAATGTGTACAAGTTCTTTTCTCTTCTTCCTTTTGGAATAGTGTAATCTGATTGTAAGGACACATTTCCATAAGAAAACATGACAAGAAAAGTTTGACAAGATGTCTAGAGCTGCAACATGGTAGCCACTAGCCCCTGTTAAGTACTTGAAATGTGTCTACTGTAATTAGGAACTGAATTTTTAATTTTCTTTCATTTTAGTTTACTTAAATTTACATTTAAAATCTGATACTTGATTCATTATCAGAAAATGCTTAAGCATGTTTTGAACTGTTTGGGTATGTGAATCTTCTTTTTCAACTATAAATTTTATAAAATTGAAATACAAATCAAGGAGTTCCTATAAAAACCTAACATTCGAATTAAGATTTCCTGTAAGTATCAAATACTTATCAGATTTCAAAGACTTACTACAAAAAAAGAGAATGTAAACTAGTTTATTAATAATTTTTACATTAATAATTTTTATATTAATTACATGTTAAAATGATATATTGGATTCACTGGGTAAAATATAATACATTATAAAATTAATTTCATTTTTTTTTACTTCTTTAATGCAGTGACTAGAATATTTTAAATTACATAAATGACTTGAGTTGTATTTCCATTGGATAGTACTTAGCAGAGGATACCAAATAATCAATTGGATTGAGTTCTCTTACCAGACTAGCTGGTGATTTTGGCCTGGTTCAGACATTTCATTAATTAATTGAGCACCTATTCTGAACAAGGGATAAAGTAGCACTTGAATACCAAATAAACATATAAACAAACATTGAAACAAAAATATTACAAATAATTATCATGAGTACGAGGAAAGGAATAAATACAGTAATGAATAAAGGAATAATTGGCCAGAGATGGGGGTGGTTTCCTTAGATGAAAGAATAGGCAGAAAAGGGTTTTGAGAAAAGGGGCATTTGAGTTAAGGCTTGAAGGATAAAGATGAGCTAGAAGTGCAACAATCTAAATGATCGTTGATCTTAACCATTTCTTTTCCTTCTTTTAATGATACTGTTCTCGTCTTCTAAAGAGACAAATTGTTGCCACTGACTAAGTGCTCTCCTTCTGCCCTATCATATAAAACTTATTATGTTATTGATGGGACATTTCCCAGTTTGACTCCTAAGGTCAGGAATCCTGAACAGTAGCCAATACATATGGGTATGTGGCATATCTTACAGGAAAGCATTCGGTTTTACTCTTGTTACCATTTTGATTTTCTATGACAAAGACCAATTACAAAGATTACAGAAATGATGGAAATGATTTCTGAGGAAATGATTAAACTATGACTTAACGGGGTCAAGCTAACAAGCTTGAGGGAATAGAAATGACCTAATGGGAAAATAATGGTGATTCTGAGAGCAGGACAGTGTGGATTTGGGAGCAGGGGACCAACCAGCACTACAGTCCCATGGGGAGTTATTAGATCTGGAGAAGCAGCCATCCCTTGAGGCTTTTATAAACTGAAAAATGGATGTAATCTGTCATACTGAGTTATAGAATTTTACAGGCAAAACTGATGAGGGGCACCATCTTTTTCTCAGACTTTGAACCTCCAATATTTTTCTTCAACTCCTAGGGACTGCTGTGAAACTACAAATGTGCAATGGAGCCATTTAAGCTCCAGACCTTGGTTTTTTGGTTTTTTTGTTTGTTTGTTTGTTTTCTGATGCACTGGTTAAAAGCTCAGGAATATGGTTAGCCCTTGCTTTACTTCACAGAATAAGAGGGCTGAAGAAAATCTTCATAGGTATAAAAACAGAGATGGAGGAAGATGACCCTGGTGCTGTATTGCCTGGAACTGAAGTGATTGGGAAGCGCAAGAGGATACTGAAATTACAGGTTTGGAGAAAGGCCAACAAAGCTATGTCAAAAGAATAATTCAAGTTTAAAAAACTAATTTTTGTATAAGAGAAATTCTATACCTAGCTCAGATATCTCCCCAGCTCCAGGTTTATGGATCCAATTGCCCACTTGACATCCAACCACCAGTAGAAAGTAGGATATCTCATGGTCATCCCAAATGGCTAAAATAAAATGTTGGGGCTCTATGCCTAGTTTCTCCCATCTAGAGAAATTAGCACTGTTTAATTATTCAAGCCATACCCTCCCATATTCATTCTGTCATCAAGTCCATTTAATTTCACCTCTTAAATGTGTGTAGAGCTGCTTCTTTCCATCTCCAGAATCATCCCCCTAGTCCAAGCTGCCATCATTCTGTACGGCAGCAGCAGCCTTTGAACAGGTGTCTTGGCTTCTATACTTGCTTTCTAACCCCAATCTATTCTTCAGGTGGCAGTCAAGGGCCCACCCAGATCCAGGGAAGGTGACATGGACCCTCAAACTCTCAATGAAAGGAGTATCAAAGAATTTGTGGCCATTTTTTAAAACTGCTACAATCACTCTTACAGGAATATTGGTACCCACTGTAAATCACTTGCTTTGGCATTCCCACCACTTCTGGTCACAGGCTTTGCCCAATATTTAAAAAAAAATCCACACCAACTGAATCTTCTACAAAGTCCATTTCTGCATGGTTTACCTCCAAAAACACAGCACACTCCTCTCTTTAGACTTTGAGGTGATTAACTCAGACTAGCCCTATACCACTTTATTCTTGGCTCTTCAAATGGTCTTCAGCAAATTACTTAATCTCTCTGGGTCTCGCTTTCTTCATCCAATATGACAGTCCTTGTATCTCAGCACTCAGACAACTCTGTGAGGGTTAAGTCACTGTCCATGTTCACATGCCATGAATATACAGTTAATAATCATTTTTTGGTTGCACTGGTTATGAGAATGGCTTCTGGTTCAACTTTGCACAGAACATGATGCAAATCTCCTGAGATTCGAGCTGCCTTGTAACCCTTCCTCCCCAGGATTCCTAAATCATCCGAACCAATAGATTCTATGATTATTTCTATAGCCAATTTTCTAAAAGCTGTTTTCCTTCTTTTGACCCAGCCAATCTATCCCCAATCTAGTTTGCCAAGCAAGCCCCTATCTGATTTGGCCTTTTTTTTTTAAAAATTCCTGCAAGGTGTTCTTTTCTTTCTGTTTCAATTTTTTTTCTTCAGTTGTCTTATTCAAAAGAGGCTTCTTACCTTTTGTCAGCATAAATTTATAACAAAAAGCAATTTCTCTTCTGTTTGAATTTTCTTTTGCTCTTGTCTTAAAAGTACAATGCATGCTGAAGCAGAGAACTAGATTCCTTTTACATATTGGGAGTTCATTTAAGCTGAGGCAAAAGACAAAGCTAATATACAATTTTTTCAAAACTATTTTTTAAAGTTTTAAAAATTCATCATGATTAAATTGTTTATAAGGAAAAAGAATTTACTTTTTTTATTCTCAAGCCTCTTTTCAAACTTTTGGTCCTGAAATATATAAGAATATATCACATATATGAAAACTAGTATAATAAAAGTAAGTTCTTATGAAAAGACAGTGTTTTTAATCAAACTAAATCACTATCAGGTATAAATAACCCAGAGGGTTGAACTGTTTTTTCTTAAACTTTTTATTGCCATATGATGCACACATGGAAGACTACACAAATAATAGTGTATGATTTGATGAATTTTTCACAAAGTAGAAACATCTACGTAACCAGCCAAAGGGTTGACTTTTATCTTGCTGAAGGATTCTCAGTGATAGGCTATTGAGAAAGACCTGTATAATTGTCTTACATTGTTATTAACCTTATGTGAGCGTGAGGCTGTCCCTCCAACTAAATTATACATTCTACATGGTTTTTACAGGAAGACCATAGTCTATAGCTCTGCCACAGAGCTAGCTAAGTGACCTGAACTGAGGACACATCAATAAATGAATATAAACTATAATGCGACTCCGTTTATTAAACATTAGTGCATGATCTACATATTTTTATTTCCTGTTTCACCTTCTAGTCTTTTTGCTGGCCCCAACCTCATTGGCCAAATGTTGGAGCTTCTTAAGACTCTTCTCTTCTTCACCTACACTTTATCTCTAGCTGAGCTCAGTTTTTCCTAAGGCTTTAAATAATACCTATATGCTGAAGACCTGTACTATAGTCAGTTAATTGCATTGATGGCCCCAGATAACGGCCTCTCTGTGTCTATACCCTTTTGCAATGTGACTTTACAATAGCTTAGATCATGAGGTGTAATCTATTTCTTGACTCATTGAATCTGTGCTGGCCTTATCATTTTCTTTGGTCAATAGAATTCTGGGAAGGTGAGGGTTTACCAGTTATGAGCTTTAGACTCTACTAACTCTTGGAACCCTCCTTCTATCATATGAACAAGCCCAAGGCAGCCCACTAAAGAATGAATAGATCATTACACCATCTGAAAATCAACCAACCCCCAGAAACAAAGCCACCTAGCCAAATAACAGCCGACTACTGATGAGCTAGAGAACCCAGGTAAAACCAAATAAGACCCTCAGTTAACCCAGGGTAACTCACCAACCTGAAAAAACCACAAGGTAACAAAATAGTTTTTGAAGCTGCTGACTTTTGGTGTGGTTTGTTACACAGCAATAGATAACTAATACACTAGCTTAGACTTAAAAATAGACACATATTCAACTACCAATCTGACATCTCCATATAAATGGCTCACAGTCATCTTTTAAAAATCTACATCAGACTGTTGATTTTCACCCCAAGTCCAGATCCTCCCCTCTCTAGTCTTTTCCTCTCAGAAAGTAGCCCCATCATCCATCCAGTTCTTTGAATCAAAAATCTGGAAGATACCACTTAATTTTTCCTTTCCCTTACCTCCCACACTCGATCCATCAGCAAATTTTGTTGATTTAACTTTCTAAATTGTCTTGCATCTATTCACTTCTTCCCAGTCCCGCTTCCATCTCTTCTCCCAGGCTAAGCCTCTGCCACTGCTTACCTATAACACTAGAGTAGCCTTCTATGTGGTTTTCTCCCTCTGAACATCTCTAGACCATTTTTACACAAAAGCTAGAGTTTTAATTTTTAAATCCCACAAAATCATGACTCCCCCCTGCTTAAAACCCTTCAAAGACTTCTCACTGCTATTAGAATCAAATAAACATTCCTTATTATGACCTATAAAGCCCTACATGACCTCGTCCCTGCCATTCTCTCTAAAATTCACCACACTGCAGCCACATTTACCTTCTCACTTCTTTTAGAATAACCAAGATCTACCCATCTCAAGACTTTTATTCTTATTATTCATCTGCTACAAAATCTTTCCCTGTGTTCCCTGTTCTTTACCTGGTGGGCTCCATTCCATCCTTCTCAGATTAAATCTCACCACCTCTTGGAGGTCTTCTCTGGACACTCTCTTGAAAGTGGTATTCCTGCCCCACTCATTTTCCTCCATCATCCTATCCTGTTTAGCTTATTGAAATTCTTACAATTTCTGATTCTTGCTATGCTTATTTAACAATTTACTTTTTTGCCTGTCTTTTCTACCAGATCAGAAATTCCTTTGTTCATC
This sequence comes from Phocoena sinus, assembly GCF_008692025.1. NCBI lineage: Eukaryota > Metazoa > Chordata > Mammalia > Artiodactyla > Phocoenidae > Phocoena > Phocoena sinus. The sequence goes on from NC_045777.1 coordinate 37,015,258, forward strand.
CAGTATCATCAGTGTTAACCATAATTTCTAGCTCACTATAAGCATTTGGTAAATATGAATTGAATAAATGAATTTAATACAGTCCTTCCAAAAACAATAGCAAGTAGATTTTTATCTACAATTTTATAAATAAGAAACTTGAAAGCAAATATTATCTGTATCACCCTTTTTTCAGACCAGATAGAAGGGATGGAAACATAGTGACTAGGCTAATTTGTCAGAGAGTGTCTCAGGGACTGGAAACCAATAAACCTTTTGGGAACTTATAAAGGGCCTAATCCTTAATTCCTCAATTGCAGTGAGTTGAGAAAAAAGCAACTGTGCACTTGTCAGGAGGGTTGAGGGTCGTGTTTTAAAGGGATATGAAAAAAGAGATGCCCCAACTCACATTAGAGTTTCCCACCCTGCACTGTTGCTGCAGCTCCCAGAGTCACATCCTCACACGAACAAATCCAGATGTAGGAAGGCAGAGGCAGACAATAAAGGCCTGTCTTATGTACCTCCCTCTTAGCAGAGAGGAAAATATTTCCCAGAAAACTCCAGCAGATTTTTAGTTACATTTCATTGGCCAGAATTCAGTCCCATTCCCATTTCTAGACAAATCATTTATAAAGGTGACCAAAATTGACACATCTGGTTTACATTCATCACCATTCATCACCTGGGCTAGGCTGTGGCTGGTTGCCACACAAATGCATCAAGATTTGGTATCCATAACGAAAGGGGAGAGGGGCTATTGATCATGCAAGCTACAGTATCTGCCACAGCAATTAAATTACCCTGCGTTTTTTTGTCCCACTTTATCCTAGAAAGTATAAGTACCATGGATTTAGTCCATAGACTAAGAAACTTAGAGTTCAATCTGATGACACCGAAAGTTACAGCAAGGTTACAACCTACTTTTCTCAGAAATTGATGAACCCATATATTGAACCCAAAGAAGAATGTCAACCTCTTACGTCCTGGAGATAGATAAATTTAAATACCAGGCACGGTGTAACAAAAGCAAACAATATAATAAGGCATTGTCCTGATGACAGACCTAAACTTGTCCTGATAAATAAATCAAAGCATGTTTTAAATTCAGTACTTTGTAAACAACCTAAATATGTTAATATAAAAATATTAGGCTAAATTTTAATGTCCTTCTCCTTATAAAGACAATTTTAATTTTCCACAAAATTCAACCTGTGTGTTTCTGTCTCACTGGCAGTCATACAAGTGTGCTGAAAAGTATGTATAGACTAATAGAGACAAGTTTGGCTTGGTGGAGCCAGCCTTGGACTGAGACTTGGGAGACTGGATTCTAGTCCTGGGATTTCCAAAAACTGTGTGAACTTCAGCAAGTCACTTCATTTCTTCTTCTGTGAAATAAAGAGATGAAATAGACTGAGGACTTTCTAAGTTCTATAAATCTGTGATTATATCTGATATCCAAGTTTAAGCCAATTGGACATATAAAGATAATTGACACTAATAGTTATAACAAATAGCCCTCCAATTATAGTGGCTTTACACAGTAAAAGTTTATTTTTCACATAACAGTCCAGTTGGATTTGTGAGGCCTTCCTGGTGTCTCCTCCAAGCAATATTCTCAAGGATCCAGCTCCATTCATCTTATGGTGCTACCATCCTCTGCATTTGGCTTCCACGGTTCCTGTAAAAGAAGAAAGAGTATGAAGAATAAAACAAGAGGTTTTATAGGAGGCATGTCAATGTGGCAAGATACCTTGGTCAGAACCTTGTCATATGGCCTTGGACTAAATAAAAGTAGGGCTGGGTAGTGTAGCCTGGGAGACTGGAAAGAAGCAACAGGCTTGGTGAGTACTGAGCCAGTCTCTGCCACAAACATTTTTGGAAATACTTCTTTCTCTGAATTCCACGTAAGTAGAGAGAATATTAATCTCACTTTCAATATTTCCACTGTGTCACTCCTTATTCTATGTCCCCATGCACCTCATATATATAGCTCTCACCGTTGGCTGGGAGCTCCCTGAAGGAAGGACCCGGTGTAGTATGTACCCTTAGGTCTTAGCATAGTGGATGGCACATATTAAGGGTTGGAGATCCTGGACAAATCAAAAAAGAGGGGATATTCTCAAGAGGGTCTTGCCAGGAAGGGTATTAGGGCTACCACACTGACTGACATAGTAGTTCTGCTCTAGGGCAATTGCCAGCTTTCCCTCTACCCTACAGTCCAGCACCACCAGCCAGCATGGCCTAACCCAGTGTCCACTCACAAAGTAGTGATTCTGCAGGTTGCCATACCCCAGACTGAGAAAACATTCTAATGGGAATCTCGTGTTTTCAGTCGACAGACCAGGAATGTACTCGTGAGATTCCTTTATTTCAAGTTAAGCATGCATTTTAGTTTTTTTTTTTTAACTCAACAATAATAAACTTTGTTGAAAGACCAACTTCTAGAACTTTGCTATGCAATACAGCAGTCATTAGCCACATGTGGCTATTTAGATTTAAATTTATACTAATGAAAATTAAACAAAACTTTAAAATGAGTTCCTCAGTCACACTAACCATATATCAAGTGTTAAATGTAGCTAGTGGCTCCTTATTGGACAATGCAGCTATGGAGCATTTTCTGGCATCACAGAAAGTTCTATGGACAGAACTGCTCTAAAAACAGCTTTTACGTTAGTGTGTCCAGCTTTCTAGATCAAGTTATCTCAGCCTTATTTAATAGAAAATATGATAAACTCTTTTTAGGAAATTAAGAGGACCTGTATTTTGCTAAAATTTAGACATATGCATGCAGTCTCAAAATAAGTTTTACGTATTTGAAGGGTGAGTCCACCCTTGAAAGCCAAATTTCATATCTCTAACATGAACAAAGTTTTCACTACCTGGAGCTCAGTGATCATTATACATTAATGGTTAAAAAAACAAAGAAAGAAATTTAGTATCTCTTGACATCTGGGAGAGAATATAAGCCAAACAATGTAAACCCCCTTCTAGTAACAGTGAAAGCAAGAAAGAACTGAAAAAGAACCTTACCTATTTTTAACTGTATTATCTCCAGGCACATATCATTTTAAAGAATAAAATTCTATATTACCTTATTTGAATCACTGAAATGTGTTTATTCCTTATACTTGTTAACCTCTAAGCTGTATAAGATATGGCATTATTGTTTTTTATGTTTGGTTTTTTTTTAATTTATTTATTTTAGGCTGTGTTGGGTCTTCATTGCTGCACGCGGGGGCTTTTCATTGCGGTAGCTTCCCTTGCTGCAGAGCACAGGCTTCAGTAGCTGTAGCTCGAGGGCTCTAGAGCACAGGCTCAGTAGCTGTGGCTCATGGGCTTAGTTGCTCTGCGGCATGTGGGATCTTCCAGGACCAGGGCTCGAACCCGTGTCCCCTGCATTGGCAGGCAGATTCTTAACCACTGCGCCACCAGGGAAGCCCTGGCATTATTGTTTTTTAAGGTTAAAAGTTAGTCCACCCAAGAAGAAAGTGAATTGGCCAGAATCCTATTTCTTCATTGGTCCAGGAGTGGCAAGGACCCTACCTGACCATCTGGGCTAGTTATTGGAGCTGTTCATAAAACCTCTGGCTTTATTTCTCTAGGCATATGGAGGGACTGCACTTCCCTACCCCCTTAAGTAAGAGTGGCCACATGACTTGGTTAACACCGTTAAATATGAACAGGAGTGACGTATGTGTAGAAGCATATAAGTTCCTGTGCTTGGCTGATTCCCCATTTCTCCCTTTGCTGACAGTCATGGAAGTCCACAGAAGTGGACATTCATTAGTGAGGATGATGAAGAAAGGCCCCACTAATCTGCATTGGACAAGTAGAGGGTAGAAGAATAAACTGTTGTTATGTTGAAGCCATTATGAACATGAGGGTGTTTATTACTGCAATATAATCTAGCTTGTTCTGACCAATACATCATCCAAATCCAGGTCGTATGGCTTAAAATGCAAACAATGAGTTCTGAGTCTTTTGTTTGTATGAATAAAAATAGAAAGCTCTATGTGTGCAGATCAAGAATTAGATAGAGGCAAGGGATCAAATTTGACAAAGTCAATCCTAGACCTGATTTCCTATAGGCATTAAATATAGAAAGAAAAAATAGCTTGTGCATGTGAGCATAAGTGGTATGTAGATGTCTGTTTAACTCTGCTGTGAGCTTGGACCTCTTTTTCTTCCATGCTGAAGAAAAAAATACCACATAGGCTGTGTATATCTAAGATGCTTTTCCTATAAGAGCCTTAAAATTTTCATTCCCCCTTTTCTAAGCATGCTACTAAGAGAATATTTTTCCTTTAGGAATGAATAAACCACTGAGATTCACATCCAATTTGCTGAGTCACTTGGTTTCTGCTAGAATTTTAACTACAGGGATCTGAAGGCAGCAGGGAGAGAGAAAGACACACACACACACACACACACACACACACACACCGATTTATAGAGAGAAGGAGAAAGAGACTACTTCTATTACAGACAGAAAGAAGAAAATTTTATTAAGTCAAATGGAAAACCCAAAAATATTTGAAAGATTTGGCTAAGACATCTATTTTCTTACTCTGTAGTGGAATCCCAGAATACAATATTTTAATAAAAATTGCAATGTAAGTAAAGTTTGAATTGGATTTTAACAGTGGAAAAAGCAAGGTCACTAGAGTGAAAAGACCTATGTTTTAAAAACCTTTTTTTATTCCAGGACCTGCACTACAAGCTGTTTGACTTTGACAAAGTCAGCTCACTTTTCTGAGTCATAGTTTCCTCATCTATAAAAAGGGAATAATACAGCTTACCACATAAGTTGCTAGGGAAGACAGAAGATCATAAAATATGTTAACAGTCTAGGAAATTATCTGACACCAAGCAGAGATCACTAAATGTTTATTTCTTTTGTCTTTTTCATACCATCTCTTCTTAATTCTAATAGAAAGTTTCTCCATTAGGCTTCTTGAAGATAGCTGTAGGAGGGCAAACTGTAGTTGTTATTCTGCCATTTAATGGAATACTGTGGGTTTTTTTTTTACCTCCCTTATTATTTACTATTCAAAATAATTCTAAATAAGTTTATCCCCATTTTACAGAGGAAACAGAGGCTTACAGACAATAAAAAATTTGTCCCAGTTCACGAGATAGTCTTTTAGTAATCTATTGCCACAATAATATGACACACATCCCCAAAACTCAGTGGCTCATAATAACGGCATTTGGTATGGCTCGTCAAGCTGTGGGTCAACCGAGTAGTCCTGCTGACTTAAGGTGGCCTCAGCAGGGCCCAGCCATGCAGCTACAGTCATCTGGAGTTTGGCAAATCTCTCTGGTCTATAGCCAAAGAACAATAAATAAGCAGCAGGAAGTAGAGTGATCTCTGGCTCCTTTATTGAATAAAATGGTGACCATGGATGCACCAACTAACCTTCCCTGAACCCTAAGCCAGGGATCTCCTTTGGTCCAATGCCTTAAACCCAAGCAGTCCTGGAGTAGGCAAATGAGGAAGTCTGTGGTTCTAATAGAAAGATTGCCTCCGTCTTCATGTTATCCTGAGAGAGATGACTGATAGCAGGACAGAAGCTACTATGGACGTACAGACAGCGAGTACAGATGCTTCCAACTGCCACCATTTCAAGGGAAGGACAATCTAGCCGGAGAATTCACCACAGCTGGAGATGATTACTGTTGATGCTTCAGCCCAGCTCCACGCCAATATGTGGTCCACGAATCAGCAGCATCAGCATCACTTGGGAGTTTGTTAGAAATGTGGACTCTTGGACTCCACCCCAGACCTCCTGAATCCAAACCTGAGAAGCACTGCTTCAGCAAGAATCACAAGGTCACACTATTGAAATAGCATCTGTAGCCAGATTTGCTCTAGTAGGTAAATTTACTCTTCAAGCCCCAGCACCTTGTTGAGTCTCTGACCTCCCACCCAAGCTCTTACCCCCTTCAGTTGCCCAACGGGCCCCATTCTCTGGAATGAGCATCTATTGTTTTTGCTTTTTCTGCATGCATTCCCCATCTTCTTCTTTCTTTCTTTTTTTTTTTTTTTAATCTCATTCTGATTTTTCTTTGAGACAATTCACCTCCATGTGTTCTGGATGGGACTTATCCTGGTTCTAGGAATAGGTATGTGATCCAGGCTAGGCAATTAGAGTACAAAACCCTTCCACAGTGATTGGTTCTGGAAGGAACACATGACCCAGGCCTGGCCAAAGAAAAGAATAGTCGTGGATTTTTCTGGAACTATTGGGAAAGTGACATGCTCTTTTCTGCTGTTGACTACAGATGGTGGAGTCTATCTGAGAGCAAAGTCAGCACTTAGATGACAAGAGATAAATTTTTGATGACATTGTTTGAGCATCTGAATTCAGCCTTCTTTGAAGCCAGACCTGACCCCAGACTTTAAAATTATGTGAGCCAATATATTCTCTTTTTTGCCTAAATTGTTATGATTTGGATTTCTATAACTCGAAAGCAAAATAGTCCTGATGTACAAAAGCCACCGCATGTTTCAAGCTTGCTGATCCGCACAAGTCCTTAGCTCAACTGCCAGTCCCCTATTCCCCATCACCTGTAACATGGTCATTTTCCAATGTCTATGTTCATAATTGTATGCGCTGCCACAGTCAAAAGAAGAGTGGGGTTTCAAGATATAATTCTGGGCAGGACCCTAGTGATTTGAGGGAGATGTAACTCTTCCCAAGTGCGACATGACCTGAGTGCTAGGTTCTATCTAGAACCTCACTACTCAGAGTGTGGACCAGCAGCATCAACAGCACCTAGGCGCTTGTTAGAGATGCAGAATCTCAGTTACCACCTCAGATATTCTGAATCAGAATTTGCATCTTAACAAATCCCCAGGTAATTCATGGACACAAGTTGAGAAGTGCTGCTCTAAAACACATATCACATAGTAGAAAAATGTTACTGCCTTGGAGTTAGAAGACTGGTCCTCCAAAGTTCTTCTTTTTTCTCAGTTTCCTCACCTGTGAAATGAATAGGGCAGAATGTTTCAGAGATTTACTCCAGCCTGGACTTTCTAAGACTCTTATGTTTTAGGGACCCTTACTCAAACAGATTGTGACAGTCTTGCACACTGATTAACAGGAAGAGAGGGGGCAGAAAAACAAAAGTGTGTCTCTATCAGTCAATAAACAATTGGTTGAAACTGTGTGTGGCAAGACATCCACTTCCATTTAGAAACAATTTTTTATTTTAAAGATGAGAAAACAAGCCCAGAGAGGTTAAGAGGTTTTCAAAAAGTCACACAGTACAGACACAGCAGAGCAGGGATGAGAAGATAGAGCTGAGAAGGAACAAAAGAACAAAGGATAGTTTTTGAGCACTTGTGCTCTGGATCTGGGCTACCTAGGTCCTGGTACTTATTACTGGGTGTCCTTGGACAAAATGCTTAACTGCTCTGTATCTCAGTTTACTCATCTGTTTAATGGGCTTTGTGATAGTTCATGAAACTTCATGAAGTTGTAGGAAGTTAAATCTGTAGTGTTTAAAATGATGCCACAAACATATAACATTTTATACATGTTTGTTAAGTAAATAAAAATAAATCTTGACTCCCTGTCTTGAGTGATTTCTGTGGTACATCCCAGCACTCCTGAGCCAGAACTGTCCTTCCCTTCCTTCAAGATTTCTTTGGCCACCATGCAATGTCTCTGAACTAGGCCTTACTAAATTCTTTTTTAAATTACTTAGATTTTTTTAGCATGGTGAATATGAGTTAATTTAATATGAATTAATTACCAGATAATCTATTCTCAGTAGAAATTACTTGAGGCAGCAGGTTAGCTCAAAGGAGAAAGGAGAAGGGAGTTGAATAAAAAAGGATTGAGTGGGGCTTCCCTGGTGGCGCAGTGGTTGAGAGTCCGCCTGCCGGTGTAGGGGGCACGGGTTCGTGCCCTGGTCTGGGAAGATCCCACATGCTACGGAGCAGCTAGGCCTGTGAGCCATGGCTGCTGAGCCTGCGTGTCTGGAGCCTGTGCTCCACAACAAGAGAGGCCACAACAGTGAGAGGCCCGCGTACTGCAAAAAAAAAAAAAAAAAGGATTGAGTGGATGGAAAGGGCCAAAAGAAAATAAACAGAGTAATTCTTGTTCATCAGTTTATCTATGGCTTACCCACAGCAGTAGTTTGAAACACTGGATATACTTGGGAAGCTTTAAAAACATTTTCAGTGTCCAGGGCCCACTTGAACACAATTAAATCAGGATTTTTGGAAATGGTACCAAAGTGCCAATGTTTTTAAAACTCCCTGTAGTAGGCTGAATAATGTCCCCCAAAGATATCAGGTTCTAATCCCTGGAACCAGTAAACATTATTTTATTTCAAAAAAGGGTCTTGCAGATATGATTAAATTAAAGACCTTGAGATGAGATGATTACCCTAGATTATCTGGGGTGAAACCTGAATGAAATCAGGCTGCATGTATCCTTATAAAGAGGGCAGGGAGAGATTTGGACATAGGTGCACAGAGAAGGTGATGTGAACCCAAGAGGAATGTGTATTCCGTGGCTGTTGGGTGGAATGTTCTACAGAAGTCTGTTAGGTCTAGAGTGTTTTAGTGTTGTTCAAGTCTTTGATCCTTACTGATTTCCTGTGTAGGTCTTCTATCCATATGGAAAGTGGGGTGTTGATGTCTCCAACTATTATTGTTGAATTGTCTATTTCTCCCTTCAATCTGTCAAATTCGGGCTTTGCTGTTACACTTTTATGATTAAAATGTCCTTCTTTGTCTCTAGTAGCAATTTTTATCTGAAAAAATCTATCATGTCTGTTATTAGTATGGTCACTGCATATTTCTTTTGGTTGCTTGCATAGTTTATCTTTTTCCGTCTTTTTATATTTCAACCTGTTTATGTCTTTGACTGTAAACTGGGTCTTGCAGTTTATATGGCAGCATATAGTTCAATTATGTTTTTTAAAGTCCATTTGACCAACTTCTGCCTTTTGATTAGAGTGTTTTGTCCATTTACATTTAATATAACTGATAAGGTAGGATTTATGTCTGGCTTTTTGCTATTTGTTTTCTTTATATCTTTTGATTTTTCCCTTTATTTCTCCATAACTGCCTTCTTTTGTGTTAAAGTGATATTTTCCAGTATACAATTTTAATTTCCTTGTCATTTTCTTCTTTAATGATACTTTTCTAGGTATTTTCTTATAGTTTCCCTAAGATTTACAATTATCATATTAACTTTAAAAATCTAGTTGAGATTAATATTAATTAATGATACCAGTTAATATTAATTAATATTGAAACAATTTAAATGGCACACAAAAACTTTTCTTATATACCTCCAATTCCCTCTCTCCACGTTTATGCTATTATGGTCATACAAATTTCATCTTTATACATTATTAACCCATCAACACAGTCTCATAATTATTGATTTATGCAGGTGTCTTCTCATAGTAGGAGAAGAAAAGAGTTACAAACAAACCAAAAAATACTGGCTTTTTATAAATAATATATATTTATTTATTCGGTTGTACTGGGTCTTAGTTGCGGCATGCGGAATCTTTTAGTTGTGGCATGCAGGGTCTGGTTCCCTGATCAGGATGGAAGCCAGGCCCCCTACATTGAGAGCTCAGAATCTTAACCACTGGACAACCAGGGAAGTCCCAAAATACTGGCTTTTATATTTACTCATGTATCTGCCTTTACTGATAATCTTTGTTTTTTTCTTCATGTGGATTTAAGTCACTGTCTAATGTCTCTTCATTTCAGCCAAAGCACTCCCTGTAGTGTTTCTTATAAGGCCACTCTACTGGCAGAAAATTCTCTCAGCTGCTGTTTTTGTTTTAATCTAAGAATGTTTTAATCTCTCCTTCTTTTCTGAAGGATAGTTTTGCTGAATATAGAATTACTGGATAAAAGTAATTTTATCACTCTGAATATGTCATCCCATTGCCTCCCTGGTTTCTGATGAGAAATCAGCTGTTAATCTTATTGAGGATCCCCTGTCACTTCTCTCTTATTGCTTTCAAGATTCTCTCTTTGTCTGTTGCTTTTGATAGTTCATGGTGCATGTAGGTGTGGATCTCTGCAGAGTTTTCTACTTGGAGTTCATTGATTTTCTTGGATGTTTAATGTTATTTCTCAAACTGGGAAGTTTGGGCCATTATTTCTTCAAATATTCTTTCTTTTTCTTTTCTCCCTTTCTTAGACTCCCTATATGGATATTTGGTATGCTTGATAGTGCCCCACAGGTCTCTGAGTTTCTTTTAATTTTTCTTCATTCTTTTTCTGTTTCTCAGACTGAATAATCTTAATAATAATAATAGTAGGGACTCCCCTGGTGACACAGTGGTTAAGAATCCACCTGCCAATGCAGGGGACATGGGTTTGAGCCCTGGTCCGGGAAGATCCCACTTGCTGCAGAGCAACTAAGTCCATGCACCACAGCTACTGAACCTGCACTCTGGAGCCCATGAGCCACAACTACTGAGCTCATGTGCCACAACTACTGAAACCCATGCACCTAGAGCTCATGCTCTGCAACAAGAGAAGCCACCACAATGAGAAGCCCGTACACCACAACAAAGAGTAGTCCCCACTGGCCGTAACTAGAGAAAGCCCACGTGCAGCAATGAAGACCCAATGCAGCCATAAATAAGTAAGTAAATAAATAATAATCTTAATAATAATAATCAATAATCTTCTTAATCTAAATTTAATCTATCCTTTAATTTGCTGGTTATTTTTTCTACCAGATCAAATCTACTATTGTGATCCTCTAGTGAATTTTTCATTTTGGTTATTATACATTTAAATCCCAATATTTCTATTTGGTTCTTTTAAAAATAATAATTATCTCTTTATTGATATTCTCTATTTGGTGAGTCACCTAATACTTTATTTTAGTTCTTTAGAATTTGTTTAGTTCTTCAGCATATTTTTAATCACTGATTTAAAATTTTATCCAGTTAGTCTAATGCGTGAGTGTCCTCAGGAATAGTTTCTGCTGATGATTTTTCTACTGTTTATGGGTCATATTTCCTTACATGTGTCAATATTTAGTTAAAATCTGAACATTTAAAACAGTATAATGTAGCAACTCTGGAAATCAGATTCTGCCCCACACATCCCCATCATTTGTTGCTGCCACTGTCTGTTTGTTTAGTGGCTTTTCCAAACTACTTCTATAAAGTCTATATTCTTTGTTGTGTGTGTCCTAAAGTCTCTGCTCAGTTAACTTAGTGATCAGCTAATGAATGGACAGATTTCCTTAAATGCCTTGCACCACTGAGTCTCACAGTACTTGCAGAGAAGCTCTGTCTGTGTGTTAGGGTGCTGCTTCAACATTCTGGCAGGCAGTTTACAAGGCTGCTTTAGCCTTTGCTTCCTGTTTTTGCAGAGTCTCAAGAACATTCAGAGAATAGGGCTTTCTCAGATCTTTTGTGGGCATGCTCACAGCCCCATGCATGTGAATGATCTTCTAGATTCCCAGGAATATATTGGAACTTTTCAAAGGCCCTATGGATATCTCATTTCTCAGCATTTCTTTTTAAGTTTTTTGGTCAGTGCCTTGTTTGCCCCAACGTTATCACTGCCTCAGGCAGCTGCTATGTTAAACATTTGCTGCTGACTGTTTTTGACAAATGGCCTGGGGAAAAGTCTGTTCACATTGACTGCGTTCTGATACATGTCAAATATAGACAAGCCCCGAGAGTAGTAGTTTCCAGGGAACTTTCAAACAGGTCAAGTAGTGACAGTTCTCTCTGGGTGGGGCTTCTAGGGAGCTCCAAACCAATTATGCCTCCCTCGATTGGCTTCTAGGCTCATGGTTTTCAAGGGTACTACAGAGCTGTGGAAAGGGGGATGGGAGTAGGAAAAGTTAAACGCTACAAAGTTTGCTGTTCTTACCTAGATTCAATCATTTTTCTTGCATAAATTGTTTAAATCAGATTGTTATAAACCTTTGGTTAATTTCCAGAGGTTAAAAAAAAAAGTTTTTGAAAAATTTTGCCAATGCTCTCATTGCTTTATCGAGGAGCAGATTTTGGAGGTCCCTACTCCATGATTCCAAAAGTGACTCTCTATGATCACTATTTTATTATTAAAACGTTGACCTCCAACAGGACTCCTGCCCAGACATCAGCTCCCACATCTCACATTTAATCCAAACTCTCCATTTAGCATTACCCAGAAGAACAAAGAGATTAAAAATACACTTCAGGGAGTTATTTTTTTCTTTTCCACTCTAAAAGTGGATGTCATTTTGACAGACTGAACAAGCAAGTTTTTAGAATTGCCAAGGCATTATGAGACAGATATTTCAGGTAGAACATTGCAGCCCACCCAAATCAGGAATGCCTGCTTAAAAGCATTTTTAAAAAAGTTGATATCTCCATTCTTTTTAAGATGAGTAATACAGTCACATTAAAAAATTTTTTTAATTAAAAAGTCGGGACTTCCCTGATGGTCCAGCAGTTAATACTCCATGCTCCCAATGCAAGGGGCCCGGGTTTGATTCCTGGACAGGGAACTAGATCCCCCATGCTGCAACTAAGAGCCTGCATATTGCTAGTAACGATTTCACACGCCACAACGAAGGCGAGATGCAGCCAAATAAATAAATATTATTTTTAAAAAATATAAATAAATAAAATTTTAAAAAGTCTCCAGGAGTGGAATTGCTGAATCACATGGTAGTTCTATTTTTAATTTTTTGAGGAACCTCCATACTCTTTTCCATAATAGCTGCACCAATTTACATTCCCATCAACAGTGCAATAGGGTTCCCTTTTCTCCACATCCTCACCAACATTTTTCATTTCTTGACTTTCTGATAATAGCCACACTGACAGGTGTGAGATGATATCTCACTGTGGCTTTGCTTTGCATTGCCCTGATGATTAGTGATGTTGAGTATCTTTTCATGTGTCTGTTGGCCATCTGTATGTCTTTGGAAAATTGTCTATTTAGGTCCTTTGCCTAGTTTTTAATCAGATTGTTTGTTTTCTTTATGTTAAGTTGTATGAGTCCTTCGTATATTTTGGATATTAACCCCTTATCGGACATACCTTTGACAAAAATTTTCTCCCATCTAGTAGGTTGCCTTTTCATTTTGTTGATTGTTTCCTTTGCCTTGCAAATGCTTTTTAGTTTGATGTAGTCTCATTTGTTTACATGTGCTTTTGTTGTCCTTGCCTGAGGGGACAGATCCAGCAATTCCAGTTCTGTGTATTTATCCAAAGAAAACAAAAACACTAATTCAAAATATATGTATACACTCCAATGTTCATTGCAACTTTATAATAGACAAGGTATGGAAGCAACCTAAGTGTCCACTGATAGATGGATGGATAAACTCAGACATAAAAAAGAATGAAATCTTGTCATCTGTGGCAATGTGTATGGACTTAGAGGGTATTATGCTAAGTGAAATAAGTCAGACAGAAAAAGACAAATATTATATGTGGAATCTAAAAAACAAAGAAAGCAAACAAACATAAAACAAAAGCGGATTCAAAAATAGAGAACAAACTGGTGATTGCCACAGGAGAGAAGAGTGGAGAGACAGACAAAATAGTGGAAGGAGGGTTAAGAGGTACAAACTTCTAGTTATAAAATAAATATCATGGGGATGTAATGTACAACATAGAGAATATAGTCAATAATATTGTAATAGCTTTGTATGGTGACAGATGGTAACTAGACTTATTGTGGTGATCATTTAGTAAGGTATAGAAATATTGAATCACTATGTTATATACCTGAAACTAATATAATACTGTAAGTCAATTATGCTTCAATAAAATTTTTAAAATAAAATAAAATCATGCATTTTAGTGTTTATCCTTCTCCGAAGTAACCATCTTTAAATATTTCAGTTGTAAGTTCTTCTTAGTGTTTATAACCTTGATTTTAAATGATATAATCCTATTTCTTGATTTATCAACTTTAAATAATATTTATTAACTCTCTCTTATTAAAGATTAGAACATGATCTAATTGGCCCTTTCTCTCTATTCCAACACCTCAACTTTATTACTTCTAACAATTTTTGGTTTTCTGTTGGTTAATTTCGTATATAAATGTATGTTTAATCATATAATATGATTAAACTTTATTTTTTCTTCTATCAACTTTACACCTATTCTCTTAACCCTTTACCATATAAAAATGGATAAACTGGAGCTTGTACAGTAAATAAAACCTCTCCACCTTGTCCCTTCCCAAGCCCCTCCTTTAACAATCACATTCTGAAAGTTCTATCATCACTTTTCTATAACATGTAGATTCTGTTAGATAAACTTAATTAAAACTCTGTGCTTGATCTACAACTTGATTATAAACTTTGAAAATTAATAAATAGCACTTACAGCATTATGATTATATAAATATTATTCGCTGCAGAACCAGGTAGAATAGTATGTTTTTAAACATTCCTATGGCACTACATCTTCACTATAATAACAAGAAAATAAAGAGAAAGAACAAATGGAAAACCTTTCCTTAAGCTCCACCAAAAATTTCTCAAAATTGTGTAATATTTGAAACAAAAATTTATAGCATAGCTTTGTCTTTCCTGGCATTTTAAAATAGGTGCTTTTTATTGCCATTAGAAGAGATCTATGCCATTGTCAGACCAATACTAGGATCACATTTTAAATCACATTATTTGTTAGATTATCTAATTTGCACTGATTCATTTCTATACTTGCTTCCTAGCTTTGATACTAGGAAAAAAATTCTATATTAGTTTTAATATTTCCTAAATTTTTAGTCTTCTTGCATTTAGTGGATTCCTTTGTGAGTTTTTGTTTTGCTAGTGTACAATGCTCAGAAACTGTTTTGATTTGCAGACAAAGCACAAGTGAACTTCCTGATTCTGTGTATATTTGGAAATGTCTTTATTTTGCCCTTCATTCTTTATTAACATTTGGCTTGGTATAGACTTATAGACTAAAATTAATTTTTCTTGCAACATGTGAAGACTTATTCCATTGACCCTACCATCTGGATTCACTGATGAGAAGTCTGATGTTGATGTGATTCATGTTTCTTTGTAAGCAACCATCCTTTTCTCCTCTAAAGAAATTCTTAAAATCTTCCCCAAGGAAAGTGGGAAATTATTCAAAAGAAGCAGCATATTAATTGTGTGGTGCTAACTTGTCAGTGAACAATAGTTACATACTCGTGTTAATGTCCAAGTGATTATGTGAAGAAAACTCATGATATTGAAAGGATAGGGAGAGGAAAAAGTGGTGATCTAAGAGAGCTTGTTTATCATTGACCATAAGAGGAAGTCAAGGGCTTCCCTGGTGGCGTAATGGTTGAGAGTCCGCCTGCCGATGCAGGGGACACGGGTTCGTGCCCAGGTCCGGGAAGATCCCACATGCCGAGGAGCAGCTAGGCCTGTGAGCCATGGCCACTGAGCCTGCGTGTCCGGAGCCTGTGCTCCGCAACGGGAGAGGCCGCAACAGTGAGAGGTCCGCGTACCAAAAATAAAAAATAAAAAAATGCAATTACAAACTGGGCAGAATAAACAGTTTTTTCATAGAAGACATGCCGATGGCCAACAGACACATGAAAAAATGCTCAACATCACTAATCATCAGGGAAAACACATCAAAACCACAATGAGATATCATCTCACACCTGTTAGAGTGGCTATTATCAGAAAGTCAAGAAATAACAAGTGCTGGCAAGGATGTGGAGAAAAGGGAACCCTATTGCACTGTGGTTGGGAGTGTAAACTGGTGCAACCACTATGGAAAACAGTATGGAGGTTTCTCAAAAAATTAAAAATAGAACTACCATATGATCCAGCAATTCCACTCCTGGAGTTCAAAAAGTTATATACACCCCTATGTTCAGAGCAGCATTATTTACTATAACCTAGATATGGAAGCAACCAAAGTGTGTCCATTGATGGATTAATAAATAAAGAAGATGTGGTGTGTGTGTGTGTGTGTGTGTGTGTGTGTGTGTGTGTATACATGTGCATACATATATATGTTACATATTTATACATATATAATGAAATATCACTCAGCCATTAAAAAAATAAAATCTTGTCACTTGTGCCAACATAGCAGGATCTAGAGGGCATTATGCTAAGTGAAATAAGTCAGACAGAGAAAGACAAATACTGTATGATTTCACTTATATGTGGAATCTGAAAACAAAACAAATGAACAAACATAACAAAACAGAAACAGACTCACAGACAACAAGCAGGATGTTGTCAGAAGTGAGGGGGTAAAGGAGATTAAGAGGTACAAAGTTCCAATTTCAAAATAAATTTGTCACAGGGATGAAATGTACAGCATGGGGAATATAGTCAATAATATTGTAATAACTGTGTATGGTGGCAGATGATAACTAGACTTGTCATGATGATCATTTTATAATGTACAGAAATATTGAATCACAATGTTGTATGCCTGGAACTAGCATAGTTGTGTAGGTCGATTATACTTCAAGTTAAAAATGAGGAAACTGAGAAAACAGAGTTGAATAACTTGTCCAAAGTCACACAGTTAAGAGTAGAACCAGGATATAAACACAGGCAGTTTGGTTCCTGAGTGTGCTGTGCTGTCTCAAGAGAGCCAGATTTTGGCCTCTCTGAGGAATATAATGCAAAATGGAAATTTTCATAGTGAGTAGAGCCATCTGTGTATGAAAAGGATTGCCTTTCTGAGGTGGTAGCTAGTCCCATATAACTGCAGGTGTTCAAGTACAAGTTGGACTACCACTTGGCGAAACTAATCAGTCTTAGTATTCAAAGTGTTATCCATGGATCAGCAGCAGTGACACCAGCTGGGAGCTTGACAGAATTTCAAGCTCCTCCCCAAAACACTGACTATCAATGTTTAGGAGTCACTGTAGCACAGGGTCTTTGTGAACCAGAGTAATAATAAAAGGGTGACGAGCATGGTTGTATCGCCAGACAGGCCTCAAGGTGAATCTCAGCTAGGCCAATTCCTAGCCATGTCATTTATTCATCTAAGCTTCAGTTTATACATCTGAAATGGGCTGAAAATTGTATTCCCATGGGGTTGCTGTGAGGACTTAATGAGTTTATACATGTAGAGCACTCATCACAATGCCTAATATCTTATAAGTACTCAATAATTGTAAACCACTAATAGGAATATGCATCAGATGTAAGGCTGGACCAGATAAATACCTCTGAAGATCCCCTTCAAAGAAAAGATTAAAAAAACAAAGAATATAAGAGGAGGAGAGTGGAAGAAATCAACTGATGCATAAATATGTTGACTTTAAGACACCTTGATTCCTCAGGTAAGAGTATTCGGTAAGAAGCTAAGAAGATGCTTCTGAAGCTCATGAGAGAAGGTGGGACTGGAAATATAAAATGAAGAGTCATATATAAATAATGGCTAAACTAAGGGCATGGATCAGATATTTTTAAGACAACATGTGAAGGAAGGGATAGGACATTGGGTTCTCTTGATGTACTGTGGTCAGTTCAGGAGTCCAGAAAATCAATCAGAATTCTCATGTATTTACTGGCATTAAAATAATAATTACTTGTACACATACCTCAGAGAATGGTGAGAATATAATGAGATCACGTGTGTGACAGTGCTTTACAATTTGTACAAACGTGAGCTGTTCGATATTCTTCTCTTTGACTTAGAGTACCAGAGTTTTCGTGGTGGAGAGTCAGGACATGATCCATGGACATATGGAGCTCCCAGAGGGTTTGTGTGGGGCTCAGGGAAATGTCCAGCTTAACCTGCTGGGCACAGCAATTTTACTGCTTCAACCCATCTGCTATGGAAAACGAGAAGCCAACAAAAAAGGGAGAAACAGGTGAGAGCATCTGATAGAGCACTTTAAGAAATGGAATGAGTGGTACAGATTGTCAAGTGAAGTCAGAGGTTAAAAAGATGGGAAGTCCATTGGTTATGACCAAGAGATCATTGATACTATCTGCTGAGATATTAGAATGCCTTGCCCAGCCTGGTACCTGTTGGCTGGCAGAACTGCACTGCTCTTCACGGTCAACACTAATAGAATTGTGCCAGATAGCCTTGCTCCATCCCAGCCATATCCTGAATTATTCACATCAACCCATCTCAACCTGATTTTCACTGCCAGAGTTCCTGGCTCTTGGGATCAATTCTGATTTAAGACCTCATATCATACCCTCAAAAGCAGTAGTTCACACTGATGTTCTGTTCTGACTTCTGGCTGACTCTCTCAAGTATATTTTGAGTGCATCTTCTGACCCAATTCTTATTTATGCTCCTTATTAAGTATTGATCTCTAAATTCCTTTCTTGATTGTACTTGGCACTCTTTTATTTGGAATATGTTTCTTCTGTTTACTCCAGGTAATCATCTGGCCAGCCTAGATCCTCTCTTGAAATTCACCCCAACCACACTTTGTGGTCAGTGATCCATAGACTTATCCCATTAGCAAGTGGAACCCCAAAGCTGCTAATGAAAATAGTCATACATAAGCCATAACGTGTTGAGGTTAGCTGTAAAGCGAGAGTGTGATGGTTAATTTTATCTGTCAACTTGACTGAGCCTCAGGGTGCCCAGATATTTGGTCAAACATTTCTATGAGAGTGTCTTTGGATGAGATTAACACTTGAATCAATAGACCGATGAAGCAGATTGCCCTCCCTAATGTGGTGGGCCTCATCCAATCAGCTAAAGCCCTGAGTAGAACAAAAAGGCTGATTCTCCCCTGAGTAAGAGAGAATTCCTCTTGCCTGGCTTCCTTTAAACTGGGACACTGGCTTGTTCCTGCCTTCAGATTCAAACTGAAACAATGGGTCTTGAGCCTGCTGGCCTTTGGTCTAGAACTATACCACCACTGGCTTGGTGTCTTAGGTCTCCAGCTTGACTCACCCTGCAGGTCTTGAGACTTGTCAGCCTCCATAATCACATGAGCCAATTCCTTATAAGAAATCCCTTTGCATATATATGTATAGGGAGAGGGGGAGGGTAGTATGGGGGAGAGACAATGTGTGTGTGTAGATATATATACATATTCTATTGGTTCTTTTTCTCTGGAGAGGTACAGATGGGCTAAGTCCAATGAGCCTGGCAGAGTCTGTACTAAAGCACAGTGTTTATGAACTTGGGCCCTGGGGTTCAAATTCCAGCTGTACCATTTATTAACTGTGCCCTTGGTCAGGTTATTTAACCTCTTTAATCCTTAGTTCCCTCCTCTGTTTTACTTAACTCCCAATATATTCCAGTGCCAAGCATACGGCAGGTAAATGTTGAGTAAATGAATGAACTAATACAGATGAAGAAATCAAGGCCCAGGGCCATTCATTGATACATATTTCATTAGTAGCTAATGAAAAAAACTCAACCCTTCATATTAAAGCAGAGTTACATTTCATTACTTAGAGAGGAAAAGTTAAAAGTCTCATCAAATTGAGAGATTTATTTAACCAAGACTTCACACTTTCTTTGTGGGTTGGTTATAATTACTGTCCCCATTTTACCTATGAAATGACTGAGGTACAGAGAGCTTAGAGAGCTAATAAGATTCTTGAAAGACTTACTAAAGGAATACTGTGATCCCTTTCAAATAACCTTTTAGAAGTTTGCTTATTTCAACTACTATTTTTTCCTTCCCTCTGTCCCTGACTGTCACAGGGTTCTTCCTCCCTACTTGACCACCTGCATCTTTCGGTATTGGAGAGGGTCCTGGGATGCATTCACATACAAAAGAAACCCTGTAATTTTGATGCATTAAGGAACAGGAGTTTGAAAGCACCCAGCATCTGGCTGCTGAGCACTTCTCCTTCCATCCTGCAATGCTGTTCTTAGTAAGGAACGAGGTGTTATTTAGAATTCTGGTGTGCAGTCTTATTTTTTCTCAACATGGCAAGCCAGAAACAGAAACCAATATCCCTAGTTCTGCCTTTACCTCTTACAGGATATGTCTCTGCCTCAGAGGCTTCAGGGAAAAAGGAGTTTAGATCTACAGCATTTAAGTTTTCCCCAGGTACTCTTAGTTCACTATCTATAAATGGGTTGGGGGATGAGGTAAGGGCTAGAAGAACATACAAAGAGAAAGTGGCAAGCAAACCATGTGGAAAAAAACCCCAAGGAATTAAAACAGTTGATCTGTCAAATTACGTATCCTTGTGCCCTCACAATGTTTCAAAATATTGTCACAGGGTGCCTGGCATGGCCCAAAGGAGGACCTTGGAGAAGGGGGTTCTGAGCTGGGCTAGTTCTAAACTACTTGCAAACTGACTTTGGAAAGATCTTACAACATTTTATAAAAACTTTTATAATTATTCTTCATGAAGTTGTAATTATTGAGTCAACCATGCATCTTGCTCCTTACCTGGGAGATACAAGCTAAATATCTTAGATCTGGAGTTGTTGCAAACCAGAGTACTTTGGGGAATGGTGTACCAGAAAAAGCTTTCAGAGACTACATTAGCATAGTGTAAATATCCTTCCAGCAGAGCAGGTAATTTTCTCATTACTCATCAAATGAGTTCCTAAGCATTCGTTACTCTACACGTTGGATCTTTGTAGAAATAACTCACAAGAGCTGAATCATTTCAGAGTGAATTTTCCATTACCTTTCTTCTCTGTATTGCTTAGGCCTTTATAGACCCTGAATAACATAAATCTGCTGGTTCCCTACTGAGAAAGATGACTATGGATTTTTTTTTTTAATCAAGCAAAGAGAAGACACTAGGGGGGAAAAAATCTCATTATCAGGGACTTCCCTGGTGGCGCAGTGGTTGGAAGTCCACCTGCCGGTGCAGGGGACACAGGTTCGATCCCTGGTCCGGGAAGATCCCACATGTTATGGAGCAACTGGGCCCGTGCGCCACAACTACTGAGCCTGGGCTCTAGAGCCCGTGTGCCACAACAACTGAAGCCTACATGCTCTAGGGCTCGCATGCTGCAACTACTGAGCCAGCATGCTGCAACTACTGAAGCCTGTGCACCTAGAGCCCATGCTCTGCAATGGGAGAGGCCCGCGCAGCACAACCAAGAGAGAGCCTGCACGCAGAAACGAAGACCCAACCCAGCCAAAAAAAAAAAAGAAACGAAAAAAAATCTCATTATCCTATTAAAATACATTTAAGGATGTCTGGATTTCCTGAGTAGACTTATATTTATCCAATGTTTATGTTTTCTAAATTAGACTCTGCTACCTTTCCCAGATCAAGATGAAGAACCTCTCAAACAGCATCTTTTTAACATAAACACGGGGGAATGAGAAATGCTACCGCCACCACAGCATAATCCCGTAGAGCCTGTGGTATTTTCTGTGATGCTTTGAATTAGTCTGACTCTCTCCTCTACTGTGTAATTTTTTAAGATGTCAATGTGGGGCATCAGCAGCTGAAAATTCAGCATACCAAGCCAGTCCTCCCCTGTGACTGCCACAGAGCTGTTGCCTACAGTTGAGCCTACATCACTGGTGTAGTTACTTTTTTAGTTTTATTATTTTTTAATCTGGAAAATCCCCCACCTCCTCTATTCCTGCACAAAACTTTCTGCCTGAATGACTTTCAGACTGAGGGCCAAACATATATTTCGTTTCTCTCCACTTCAGGCTTCCCCCCTCAAGACTTCTACATGCTGAAAATGTCACATTTTGGGGAAAAAAATCCTGACTATGAAGGATTTTGTAGTGACATCACCGCATTCGCTGTCACTTCTCCCAGCCCATTCCAGGCAGATTTTCTTCTTCTTTATTGTATATGAATCTTAAATGTTTAATGAAGTAAACAAATTTCAGCAACATGCCGTGTTTTAAGAATCCAGCTTTAATAAAAAGCCAAACATTATTCATTCATTATTATTGAAAACATTAATATTTCAAAATACCCTTTGGGTCAAGGAATCTTTAAAGAAGCAGTGACTTCCACTTATTTCAATTAAAGGCATTGTTTATTAAATTCTTACAGCTCTGCTCGCTATAAATGCCCCCATTAAAACTCTGTTTTCCTCCTTTCTTTCCTGGGATTTATTCTCCATTTCTCTCTCTCTCTCTCTCTCTCTCTCTCTCTCTCCCTCCCTCTCCCATCGCGTGCAGTTAAAAACCTAAGCTCTCTCTCAGCCCACAGAGCAGGGGTGTGTGTTGGGGTCGGGGAGGTGATGTTCGTTTCCCCAGCCCCAGGCAAGGAATTTCCATTGCCTAAAAGAGGCCATCAAGTTTTAACATTGAGAGGCACGACTTCTAATCGCATCCTTCCCAGAAAAGTACAAACAGCTCCTCACCGAGATCCCCCACGTCCCACGCGCTCCCAGCTCGCCCTCCCCGCGGAGTGCCCCGCGACAGCCTCCCCAACACCTGTGAATCATCCGAGAAGCTGCCACCATTTGCATATGACCCCCCTTCCTTGGCGCCTAACGCACACAACAAAGGAGGACAGGATTATTGCTTTATGATTATTCTTTTTACTCTCTCCTATGACCAGCACTAGTAGTTTCTCGCCCACGTCCTGTTTTGAGCATCAGAGGGCCGCCAAGGTAGCTTCGACTGGTACCCAGGGTGTGTGCACTGAATGAAGCACCAGAATTTTGTAGCGTCCCAGCAATCCTTGAAGCCGCAGCCCCCCACATTATCCCATCCCCACCCCCACCCCCACCCCCGAAGTCTGGTCAGTCCTAGGACGCGTGTACGCGCCTCTGTGAACTATTCCTAAGAAACCCTACATAAAACCCCAGGCTCCGATTGCAAATTAAACCCAAACAGCGTCACCTATTTTGGCCTCCGCAAACAACTCTCAACCCAAAGCTTTGAACTCCAGCAAACCCACGCTGGTTGGGTTAACTACCCTTCCCTCCCCTTTCCCCCAATTCCTCTGAAATCGCTCAGCGATAATTGCTCTGACGTACTTTAAAATAACGTGTACTAATCTCTCTCCCCAACTGACCACATTGAGGCGAACTCCAAGCCTCGATGCTACTTTGATAAAATGAAGAAATCACTCAAGAATAGCAACCCACGTAGCTTGGCCATATATGGAGCTGGTGAGAGTTGACAGGGATGCCCCTTTGGACTATCTTTTTTAGAAAAAGCAAAATCGCAGCTGAAATCTCCCCCCACCCCCTTATCGTCTACTCCTCCTCTGCCTTCCCTTCCCCTTCTATGACTCAACCAAAGACGAACTCAGCAGGGGAAAATTTTTGTATATATAATCACAAATATATTGCATATATATCGCACATATACATACACACACACACATATATATACATATACATACACACGTACACACACAAAAAACAGAATGTCAGATGACCAGTCGCGAGATAAATGAGTTTGCCCGTGACCGGGTATTAAAATGGAGTCATAAGAATCGTCCCGTTCTGGTGTTTATAAAAGACTAGAATACAAAGGTTTGCAGTACAGCGAACTGGGAGCTGAGTCAAGCGCTCGGCCCCTCGCGGCTCCTCCCCGCCCACCGCCCGCCCCCATCCTCCCTCCGCCCTCCCCTCAACACACTTCCTCCCCGCCTCTCCAGGAGAGGGCTATTAAAAGCTGCTGACGTCAAAAGGGACGGCCATCTTTGATGAGGGCAGCGCTCACGTTGCATTGAAGACGAAACCTCGAGGAGGTCAGGCGCTGTCTTTCCTTCCCTCCCAGCTCGGCGGCTCCTCCACACTTGGAACCTGCAGGGACCGGGCGAACACCACCCTCTGGAGAAGCCAAGGTAAGGAGCCCCCCTCCCCAGGTCGTGGTTCTGGCTCTAGATGGCTACATACCCAAAGGGGACCACAGCTGGGCAGACCAAGTGAGCTTGGGCAAATACAAGAATTTGTGCACCTAGGGTGCGGTATTCCGTGTGTGCGCGTCTGGCTAGACTCCCGCCTGGGGCTTTATAAAGTATTTTCGAGGTGAGCTGCTTGGGGAAGGGATGAATGGGAACAGTGCAGGTGGAGCGATGGGGAGGAAGCGCAAGAATACGTACGGAATAATAACTTACTCTCTTGAAACAGTAGCGGGACCTTCTGTCTCTTCCATTTTGCGATGCAGTTTTAAGAGATGTTTAGGCTGTGGGGTTTTGGTTTTGTTTTGTTTTGTTTCTGTAGATCAAGACAAACAAACCCTGTGGTTCTGACCCGATTATTAGGACTTGTCGTTAGGCGCTATTATCTAGGGAAGAATTAGGGAGAAGGCAGGGTGTGGGCGCTGGGGAGGCGAAAGAAGGGGGAGTTCCCGCCCCGGGCAAGCTGAGCTGCAGCCGCCACAGCAGCCTCCATGCCCCACGGACTTGATTTATGCCGCCTGCTCCACGTCAACTGCAGGCTGGCGGGAGGCGGGCGGGTAGTGCTGGGTGGGAGGGCTCTGCGGAAGGCTGGCGGGGGCGGGGGCTCGGGCTCGCCTCCGTGCTGCGGCGGCCAGAGCTCAGCACCCTGGACAGCAATACCAAGGGACTGCGCTGGCGCCCGCGACCTTTCAGCACCGCGGATAGCGGTCCGGCCGCCCCGGCGTACCTACCTGCTGCAGAGATGCCTGGCCGGGGCTAGATGTTCCAGGGCTGCAGGCCAAATTGCTTCTCTGAGACTTAGGTCTCACGGAGACCCCCTAATAGAGCAGGTGTAGTAGGTTGAAAGGAAAAAAAATCCTGCCTACAGGACTCCTTTGGAAGCAATTACCAGCTCCCATCCTTAGCTCCTGCATAGCCTAAAAAAAAAAAAAAAAGTCTACTTGTGGAAATTTCCTGTTGCCCTCTCCCCTCCCCGCCCCCCCCCCCCCCCCTTTTTAGGTAAAAAACAAACACATTTTTAAAAATCTGCATTTATCCTCCAGTCAGAAATCAAGGGTTTTGTTTCTTTCTTTCTTTCTTTCTTTTTTTTTTTTTTTTTAACACAGAACAGATCTGTCTACAGATCCAGGGTGGTCATGAATGAGGTATATATGAAGACGCCAACACAATCTGTTTATAGGAGCGATATATCTTTCTACATGTTTCTATTTGATAAAAAATGTAGGGGTAGTTGAACTAAGCAGAATCAACTTTAATAATGAATCCTTCTTCCTCTCTCCCATCCTTGTAATTAGGCATTGACACAAGCACATGCCCATAAAAATACATCTCTAAGAAATATTACAGGTCTTACAGGGTATAGATTTAACCTCTTTGGCCATGGTTTCAGAGTGAGGGGAAGTATTTCCTATGGACATTTGTTATCTCAGGATAGTTTCTGATTTTGACAACATTAAGACTGGCTTTCCTCAGGGGAATCTAACTGTGTCCTTCAGGGTGATGCAGATGAAAGGACCATGGTGTTAGGCTGAAACTGGACTCTGACCTAAAGATCTACTGCAATTTCCATTACAGCATTGCGGGATTTTGCTGAGGCAGTAATAAGTACTTTAACCATTTTCTACTCTGACGTTTGCAGCCTGTGAGTGAACAAAAATTATCACAGGGATATTTCCAGCTGTTTGATATAGATAAAATCAACATAAAATGACCAGGAACAAAATTGTGCTATTTGAGTAGTTGTTAAATAAGAGTAATAGCGTCATATGTAAGAATGTTTATACAGCGCATTAAAGAAATGCTATCATGATCCCCTGAAAAGCCTTAAAATAAGATCTTGGATTGGGTTTAGTTAGTCATTAACTCAATCATTTATATATTAGAGGTGCTCCAATGCCGTGTCCACATAGAGAAGGTACTTTCATTCCCAGCTATTTATTTCCTAGTGTTTTTAAGGATAACCATGTGGTTCCATATAAGTATATACAGATCTGTTGCTGGATATGGATGTAAAATTATTATTCAAGAGTATGTAACTGCATGGAAGAATTTTACAACTCTGCAATCTGCAGATGAAATAAATAACTGTGTTTCAGTGATAGGAGGAGGGGAGACAAGATGGGTAGGAGTCTTGAAAAATGCTTTGACTTCATGCTGCATGTCCAGACAGGTCTCTGCGTAGTTGCGACAAATGAAAAGGCCTAACACTGCTGGAATTATGTGCTTGGACATTAGTAATTACTGCTGGGTTTGTTTGTTAGTGGAAGACTGGGGTAGTGGGGGCAGAGGTAGAGGACTGCGGTGAAGCTGGCAAAGGGTACAAATCTGGGAGGAAGTGGTGATGTGCACAATTATGGAGCTAAATAGCTTACTGAAAAGTTTTTAAAAAATGTAATTGAAACATGAATTTACATTATTGATAAGCTTCAGGAAAAAAATCAAGAGAATTCCTATTTTAAGTTTTAAATTTTAACAATCCAGGGCAATATGGTGAACAGAGGCAGGAGCAGATGGACACAGAGATGTGCCAGGAAACATTCACACAGACCCTCCAATGGTACCTGCTTGTTTGCTCATTGGCATTTTCTGCTTTACCACCTTGGCATTCAGAATATGAAACAATTTGTAATCTTATTAACCTCTCCATGGTAAATCTCCCAAGAATTCACAATTTTATTTTTACTTCGTTAAATATGCATGACCACACATGCACAAACACAATACAAACTGCCTCTGAATTCGCTTATATAAAGACATTTCTAAACTCTAGGTGTTGACCCCAGAGTGATGGTTATCAACCAGAAGATTGATCTATCTGCCAGTAGCACCTCTTCTCATAGCAGCCAGCCTTCAACAGAGCATGTAGGTTTTGACGATTAGGAGAAATGAGAGATAATTTGAGAAAGAGGTTGACAAAGGAGACATGAAGGATAAAAATAGATAACTCTGCTTTTTATATGACGCACTATGAATAAACGATTTTTCTCACATCATGGAACTACTTTACAATTCTATAAAGGTAAGTCAATTGGTGTTTTCAGCCTCAGTGCTAAATATATTTCTGCAGTGTCATCCCTTGTCAGCAGGGACCAACCTGATTGGAAGACATTGCTCAATCAGTGAGCACCAGATACATAAATGAACCCCACTGAGGATGTAAAACCTCATGCTTATATAGTCTTTGACCTCAATAAGTTTAACACCTAGTACTTTTTTTTTTTTTTTTTTTGTGGTACGCGGGCCTCTCACTGTTGTGGCCTCTCCCATTGTGGAGCACAGGCTCCGGACACGCAGGCTTAGTGGCCATGGCTCACAGGCCCAGCCGCTCCGCGGCATGTGGGATCTTCCTGGACTGGGGCACGAACCCGTGTCCCCTGCATCAGCAGGCAGACTCTCAACCACTGCACCACCAGGGAAGCCCTAACATCTAGTACTCTTAATGAAAACAACAAACAATAAAAATTAATAATACCAGAAGGAAAGTGCAATAAAACAGTAGAAGAAAAATCATGAGGGAGTGTATAATTACTTGCCAAATCAATGCGACCAAAAATAAAGAATGCAAATTCTGAGAAGGACAATATTTCAGTGGACTAGAATGATCCGAGACAGGAAGCATGACCTGAGCTGGTTTGGGAGGTAGGAGAGAGGTGAGGGGACTCTGCTAAGTAAAAGTTATAGCATAGGCAGAACTACAAGTTAGGCAAGCCCAAGTTATGGTCAGCACACCCTAAAAATGCCTATCCATTTGGGTGAAGTGGGATGCTTATAAAGGGGAATATGCTGGAACTGTGAGTTGGAGCCGTCTATGAAAGGCCTTGAATGCCACACTGAGGACTTAGTGCCTTATCCTCTAAAGTTGATTTCTGAGCAGAAGCTGATATAACAAAGTAACCATGTCTTTTTTAACATCTTGGAATTGCTATTGACTGAGTGGAATTAAATTTACATTCTTCCAGAAATAGAGGGGAGCAAACTGTTATCATAAAGGATGATTAATTAAAAAAATAGTAACCAGTCCTCATTTAGTCATCTATTAAGACCACCCTTCAGTATATACATGGGCTTCTAAGTTCTACCCAGAAGTTAATTGTAGGTTTCAATTTTTCGTTATTGACTAGAACAAATTATTCAAGATGAGTGCCTACCAAGAAGATTGAAAATCGGGTCAGGCATCTGGGGATGAGAGGTGTCCAGCAGGTACACTTGAATAATAAACACGCAAACACTCTCTTGGACCCTCTGAGTATTCTGCACTGTCAAATACACTGACTGGATAGATGAAAAAAGATGCCAGGTTTTCTGTTCATGTTTCAGGCAGCATGATACATAGAACCAGCTCCAAGTGGCTAAAACTGGAGAAAAAAAAAAGGAAGGAGGGAAGGAGGGAGGAAAAAAGGAAGGAAGGAAGAAGAAAGAAAGAGAGAGAGAAAGAAAGAAGGAAAGAAAGAAAGAAAGAAAAAGAAAAAGAAAAGAAAGAAAGAAAGCAAGCAAGCAAGAAAGAAAAAGATACTATGGTAAAATTTTGAAAAGCTGAGGTGTGGTGGGCAGTATATCATATTTCTTTCCCTACCATCCTAGCAGCCTAGCTGACTTTTGCTGATTACCCTCACTCCAGCGCTTGCTTGAGGTCTGAACTATACCCATTTCATTTTTAATCTTGTGGTTACTACTCTCAAAGCAGAGCTTCACAATTCCAAATTCTTACAGAACTGCTGAACTGAAAGAGTCAATGGCTTCATGTGGAGGACTAAATGGCAGTTGCAGACATAGATCTTGTTGCTATTTCAATTCTCACTCTGAAGTGTCAAGGGACTATTCTCATCTGTTCTTCACCAAAACACTGGCAGGAGAGACATCCTTAGGGTAACTTGTTGATTTCTAAGCTGACTCCCTGAGGCAAAATTGGAGGTAGTGATGTTTGATGCTTTAGGAGGTCAGACTGTGGTTATTAAACGGAGTGCAGAAGGCCTTCCAAGTTATTAAGTAGGAAGGAGGAGATATGACAGAGCATTGAGGAAGCAGGACATGATGAGTGGAGGAAGAGGTTTTTTGGTTTTTTTTTTTTTGCTGTATGCGGGCCTCTCACTGTTGTGGCCTCTCCTGTTGTGGAGCACAGGCTCCGGATGCACAGGCTCAGCGGCCATGGCTCACAGGCCCAGCCGCTCCACAGCATGTGGGATCTTCCCAGACAGGGGCACGAACCAGTGTCCCCTGCATCGGCAGGCGGACTCTCAACCACTGCGCCACCAGGGAAGCCCAGGAGGAAGAGGTTTTAAAAAATTATTCTTACAAGAAGAAAGAGGCTTCAGAGAAATTTCCAGAGAACCCTGTCTGCACTCTGAACTCTTTAGAATTACTGTCATTGCTGTAATAATAGCTACTTGTTTCTACATAATTTTCTTCACAAGGATCTCAAAGCACTTCACCCAATATAAAAGTCCAAGCAGTTTCTGATTTCCAAGTGAATGATACAAACCATAGTCATATATGATATTAGATAACATTTCATATATGATATTTAGGTAACATTTAGTAAGCCATAAATCTGATTTAGAACAGAGATACCCAAAGCAGTGATTAATCAGAATAGGTCTGTGGGAGAGAAGAGAGAACCACTAATTCTAAAAGTTTTTACCAGTACTAGCTCACTGAATCTTCATAACAATCCTATAATCAGGGTGCTATTATTATTTCCATTTTACAGATGAGGAAACTGAGGCAAAGAAAACGTAAATAACTTGCCTTACATCACAGAACAGAGCCAGGATTTAAGTGTAATCAGTCTGACTCCAGGGTCTAAGCTCTTAATTATATACTCTGCTACCTCTTGCATCATCCACATTTTTCATACTGGCTAAATAAGGCACAGAGAATGTATATGATTTTTTTTGTTTTGCAATATCTTTTCCCTTTCAGTTGGACAGCTGAGCATGATGGCAAGGATGCTGATCAGGAGCCAGGAGACCTGGATCTAGCCCTGAAGCAATTGCTTGTCATTTTCTTTAAATAAGTCATTCAATCACTATTGAACTCAGTTTCTTCATCTGCAGAATGACAGCAGAATTGAACTAATGTTTTCCAATATGCCATTCAGAAGTCAATGATATTGGTTGTGAAAACTCTAGGTAGTAAGTCTGAGGCCAGTGACCTGGTGCTCTCAGATGGCACTGCCTTAATACTGCTTCAGTAACTGACCTGACTCCCTCCCTCATTGTAAGATTAATTATATCCACAGCACCCCCTGCAATCTCTCTCTATTTTTCCCTCAGTAATTTCTTTAACATCATCTTTCTGAAGTCCTTCTGGTCAGACTTAAGAAATCCTGACTTTTTCCTCAAAGCCCTGATCTGAGTCATCACTGCTATGGGGATCTCCCCTCGTTCTCAACCAGATTTATTGCTGTCTGGAACAGACTATTTTCTACAACCTGCCTAAACTTTTTATAATTCTTTTTTCAACCTAATTAACTGTTATAAAAATTTCTTTCTAGACCCCCTTTTGACATTATCTTTAAGTGTGACTTAAAGCAATTTATTAGCTGCTATTTCTTCATTCCTC
The DNA here is from genome assembly GCF_008692025.1 of Phocoena sinus. Classification (NCBI taxonomy): domain Eukaryota; kingdom Metazoa; phylum Chordata; class Mammalia; order Artiodactyla; family Phocoenidae; genus Phocoena; species Phocoena sinus. Next base: position 37,045,518 of record NC_045777.1, read on the forward strand.
TTTTTTCCTCTGCCTCTTAGAAAAGGGGAAACAGAAGCTTTTTAAGAGTCTGTGAGCTCTTAAGTACTTAAAAAGTAACATTTCCATATGACCTGAGTTACAAGATTTAAGTAGCCAGCTCAAAAACTAATAAAGTTTGGAGGATGGAGAGGTGGTGGTAAAATAATGTTACAAAAAAGCTTCAAGGACAAGGGACTAGGAGAGGAGGAAGCTTTAAAGCCTATGAAATATAAAGCTCGGAGGCTAGCAGTTGGCGGTACAATATTTATTAATTAAATTCACAAGTTCCAGAAAAGCCGTGTTCTCCTTGTTGCTATAAACTCATTCTTGCTGCAGATTTCAGCATCTTTCCATCACAGTAAAGCATTGACAAGGGGAGTTGCTAACTGATTTTCTTACTGCTGACTCACAGAGGTTAGCTTCAGTAGTGATTAACTGATGAGAGGAACAAATCTGTATTCCCAAAAAGACATGTGTAAATCCTGTTTAAGGGTTAGTGCTTCCTTTTAAATGCCTAACAACCATTCTGGTGAAACTCAAAGTGAATTAACAGTGCTCACACCGGATTGGTACTGAATGACAGCTGCGCTAGGTTTATGAACTGCTTTCTGTGGTCATGGAAAAATACATTTGATCCTCTTAGCTTGTAAAAGAAGCTGAATTATGATCCCTGTGAAGGGAAAACAAAAAGAACTTACTTATCTTTTATTCTGTTTGGGGGTTTTTGTTGTTGATTTGATTTGGTTCCTATTACCCAAAGATGGCTAATTCTCAGGTCTTAAATTGAGACTGTTTGCACTTTCTGCTGACTCACCTCATTTTATACTTGAAGATGGTCCATTTTATACTTGAAGAGCAATGTTATTTTCCTGCTAGAATGGTAGATCTGACAAAATGACCATCTGGTCCCTGCTTCCCCATCACTTCTTATATCCAAATGACCCTAGTTATAGATTTTGAACTTAGGAGATGACTTTTCATGGCTGCAGGCTTGAATGAGTGGTTTCTGTCCTTTACTGATGACAACATGTAAGAAAGTGGAAGCCTCTTATGTGCCCCCTGAGGCTAGAGTCACCCTGTACTCCTGCCTCATTCCTATTCTAGAGAAATCTCTCAATTCAGCTCAGAGAGTCCTACAAGTTGAACAGAATTTCCTTCCACGGAAAATCTCAGACCAAATTGCTGATCACCTTTATTCATGTTTTGTACAATTTCATAGAATAGTGACTGACAAATTGCAAAACAGTATATTTCTTAAATTTCCCTGAAGTTAGTCTGAGGTTGGTCTGACAGCTAGTTACGGGTAAATCACACTGCAGCTTTTCCGTTGATAAACAGAAAGTAGAAGGAAATAAATGCCAGTAAGTCTGCTAGAAAAAACACTGGCAAACGATTTCAATATGCAGTAGTCCTGTAGAGTGAATTTTTTTTTATTTTAATAGGAAAGTCCATTATAACTTCATTATAACACTAGAAATCAAGATAGTGTTCCTAATTTATGCCTGAGAAATTGCTGAATATATCTACTTTTTCCAGTTTCAAGATGACTATTCCTGTATTCCTCAAACATAAATCAGCTGTCCTTATGGCACTCTTCACTAATTAATTAATTCAACAAATATTTATTGAGCATCTGTCATGTGCCAGGGAAACATAGTACTGGTTACTGAAGATAGAGCCGTGAATGAAACATGAATGATTCTGCCCTCCATGTATTTTGATAGGCATCCCTTTTTGAGGTATTATTTTAGAAGACATGTTTCACATAGAATCCCTTTTAGACTCTAAGACATTAACCCAACTTAGAAAAGAACTTGGCTGTCTGTCCAAATATGCAATTGACTAAAGGTTTCTACTGAGTGATCAGTGTCCATGGAAAGGTTGCTGTCATAAACAGAATGTAAATTAAGAACCAGCCTCAGCCATCAAGGAACTTAGTAAATATCTAAGATATGCCCTTGTATAAATTTGCCTCTATTTATGTGGCAGTATTGCTAAAATTTCCTTTCAGAACATGTTATATTCCAGTATCCCAGTCTCTCCCTATATAGACCATTCCCCACCACTCATGGGGAGAACGGGTCAAGCTTCAAGAAACATGGTATCTCCTAGGCTAGAAAACCTAGTCCCAACTATAAAATTCGTGAAGCAATGCAAGAACAGAATGACAGAGAAGCGGCAGCATCTTTTGGATGACAGTACCTCCCGAGCCAATCCACGTTCCTCCTCTGAAAACTCCCTATCATTAAACAAGTTTACGGATTCAGGATCAGATAGAAGAATGTATTAGTTTCCCAGCTCTTGCTTTTCAAAATTTACCTCTTCTTACCAATGAGCAAAGCTCCCATTTATCACATTGCTTTGTAATTATGTACTTATGCATTTCTCTTCCTTAACAGAATATAAAAGTCTTTGAGAGCGAGGGCAATATCTTAACCATCTTTGAATCCTCAGTACCTATAACAGTTCCTGTCACACACCAGCTATACAGGAAAAGAATGGGTGAGTGGGGATACCAGCTACCCCTTTGCAGAGAAAAGAATTCTACCACTGTAAGTAATTCTTTCTTTAATTGGTCAGATGTTATGATCAGAACAACTTGGGAATACAGATTCACCCTAAATGTTGGAATAAAATTATGTCCCAAGGAAGCACTTTTGTTCATCCCAACTAGCTGCCAAACTTTGGCAAATAATTTGTTTTTCTGACCTGCTGTTTTATCACCTATGCATCAGGGGCTAAAATGCTAATGAAGAATCTGAAGAGTCTCATGAAAAGCATTGCTAAAAGCAGGTTTATATAAAGAAATGAAGAACCATTGCCTATGACCTATTTAGGTCAATTTCACACATAAAACAAAGCTGTTTAATGTATATAAAATAATGCGTTAAAATTCTTTACTTTTCATTAATATGGAAAGAATATTTTTGATGCCCCTCTTCACACGTTCACTGAGACATATAGTCACCAGGGAAGTAGATTGGTGGCTTCAGCCATCTCTTGTCTTTGAGGCCACATATTTGCTGCTTCTCTGTTAGAATTGGTGGCATGGTGTATACAAGCTCTCCATGTTCATTTGGCTTCCTAGAAAATGTCCTCCAAACACATCAATTTCTAACCTATCCTTTCAAACATCCAGTGTCCTCTTGCCTAGGAGAGAAAAATAAACTGAGGCATGATGTGGTAAATCAGTCCCATTTATCACTGAGAAAAAGCCATTACCAATGGAGCATTGAATGTTGCACTTTTCCCCCCAGTCCTTCTTATGAAACAACTTTAAAACCACTGGTCAGTTACTCTGTGCCCTACATTCTCCAGCTGAGAATGGAGGTACCACTTGTTGACCATAAGAAAAAAGTAACTAACTTACTGAATGCCCATAGTATGCTGAGCTAGACCCTTGGCATACATTATCTCATTTAATTTCCATGGCAACCTTAAAAGCATTTGGAATTCTTGTCTCTGACTGCAAAGCCCATGTTTTTCCCCACCACCTCATGAATTTTCCCATGAGTCGCACACAATCCATTGAGATCTTCTAATAGAAAGTATGCTCCTGATATGTAGAACATGAGTCAGCAAAATCCAAACAACTCAGTCCTATGGACTAAAAAGTCAGGTGAGATGTGGTGGTATGAGCTACCTGGAGAAACTAAATATCCAGACAAACTCATGGAGCACTGGATTTATCACCTATGCATCAGGGGCTAAAATGCTAATGAAGAATTTGGAGTCAGAGGGCTGCATACTTGGCCCATCTCTGCCACTTCAGTTGTATCACCCTGACCAACTTACCTAACTTGAACTGAGCTTCAGTTTTCATATCTGTACAAAGAAAGCAATAGCTACCATGCATACATCCTGTAGTTGCTATGTGACTCTGAGCTAATGCTTGTGAAGTATTGTTACCTCCACTTGGGAGAGAAGAATGAACCGTTGTTATCATGTTCCATTGTCTGCTGTTTGCCATGCCAGATTTCCAGTGTTCTTATTGCAGGCCATATGCTTCTTTTCCTCTTTATAATGTGGATTTTGCTTAAAGAAGTAACAGGTCCTGCCATCATACTATTTTTTAGCTTGAGCAGCATGCATGATAAAATGGGAAAATGTGTCAACAGTCTTTGATTTTTCTATTTGTGGGAGGGTTTTTAAAATGCCTTTGAATTGCATCTCTGCTTTGGCTTTGTGACTTTCAGGATAACTTTGGAGATGAAGAAGCTCAGGTTATGCTTTAATGAAACACTGGTCCCCCTCTTGCTTAATGCATTGGGTGTTAGGGCCCTTGAGGAGTTGAAAAGAAATAATATGCAAAATTACTTACCCTTCTTTAGCTTAAGAAAGATAATTTTGCTGTGAGCTATTTAGTGAACCGTTATTGAAGCTGCATCTGTTGGCTTCATTTTGTATTGAGTGTAATGTTTTTTGTCGGGGAGTGTTGGGTTCCTTAGTAAATATTGCATGTGTGTTTTTGTATGTGCACACAATATATAGGCAGACAGGTGCAAACGCAGACTCTTGCTTGCAGCCAGCTTTAGGTACAAGATTCCTACATGCATCACCTCATTGTCAAAACCTTTAGCTATATTCATATAAACCAATAAATATAAAATATATATAACAGAGCAAGTTATGTGAACTGCAAAACGTATGATCTTAGGCTGCATTCACAGAATGATTCCCCTCCAAAGTTGGAAAATGCTCCCAAAACAATTCTCTATGCAGCAATGACCTCAAATTTTGGGAGAATTCCTGCAAATCTAGGCTTACAGGACAAGAGAGCTTGTTGGGAAAGATTTTTGAAATCCACACTGTCTTTTGAGCACCTACTATGTTCTACTTGTTATATTACTGTCCATTGTAGCTAGTAGTATTTTATTTAATTTCTACACAACCTCCTAAATGGTGAACATAATTTTCCACACTTGACTCAGAGAGGATACTGTTTGGTCAAGGTCCTACCAAGGTGCTAATTGCTGCCTCTCTCCACTTCCATGAACCAACTGATATATACGTTAGTGATGAAAATATCAGGATTTTTGTCAAAGCTTGATTGGGAGAAAATGGTTAGAACCAGCAGCCAGAATCAGACTAGTTCTACTTCTAGTCCTCCAAGTCTAGACATGGAGAGCCACCAAAGGAGGAAGAGCGATGGAGACAAGTGTAGTCAGGCACAGCTAGAATACCTTAGGTCCTGCCCCTACTCCCCCACTCACCCCTCCCAAGGCACAGAACATGCCTCAGAAGATTTGCAGCTTGGAGGAGCAGAAAATGCAACCTTGCTATGAGTAAGAAAAAGAAAAAGCCAAGTGGAGGACTGAGGTATGCTTGCTTACTGCCCATTTCCCATCTCACAGAGCACTTAAGCTGGGGGTTAGAAGGGCAAATAAAGGAAGGGGTGGAAGGGATGGTGGAAACCATCTTCCTAATACTAATCTTCCCAAAGAGTGAAGGTTCCTATTTTAAGGGACAAGGGAGGAATTAATGAGTCTGAGAGGCAGAGAATGGATCCTCCTTCCACACAGCTAATAAAAGAGGGAACTTGAGTTTGAATTTAAGATCCCAAGTGCAACATTACTGACCCTTCAGAATCAGTGGCTCCTTGCTCCAGGACATTGGTTCTCAAACTGTGATCTTTGGACCAGCAGCGTCAGCATCACCCAAGAGTTCGTTAGAAATACAATTCTCAGGCCCCACACCATCCTACTGTCTGAAACTCTAGGGATGGGGGAAGAGTTTTCTGTTTCCATCACCTCCAGGTGATTCTGATGCATGCTCAAGTTTGAGAACCAATATCCTACAGATCTTTAGTAGCTCCTTCAAGTGTTCACATTGATCTTGAACTGGGTCTGATGAGGATGAGGTGTTTCCCCTCTTCTCTGACTAGGCCCAGAGATGAATTGCTTACCAAAGTCACAGTGTGAGCATTACAGCCTGGGCTCCTGACTCACAGTTCAGTGCTCTTTTACTGCATTGTGCTTTCTTGCCACTTCTGCCTCATCTTTTCCAAATTTTCTTTCCAGCACAGGCCCACAGCCTGCTCAGGAAATCTCTCAGTCTGCTGTTCCCCTCTGAGGTCTCCAGCCTCAGATGGTAACCCAACATTTATAAAAGCATTTTAGGAACATTCCCATGATTCTGAGCTGCCAGGTAGAGCATCCTGAAATGATTGGCTATATTGCTTATGTCTATTTGGGTTTTGCGCATGACAGAAAAACTCAAATATAAGTGATTTAGGCAAAAATGGAGATGTTTGATTGCTCAAAGAATCTGAGTAAATGTTAAACAGTCAAACCATGGGAAGGGCAGAGAGGTTGCTGGAATTCAGGAACAACTCAGGGTTGAGTCGAGTTGAGTCAAGCACCACCAAGGCTCTCGTGCTGCCTCCTCCCTGTGCTTCTTTCTATACACTGACTTCATTTTCTCTTGTTAAAAAGTCAGTTCCTCCCTCTATATATCGGAAACATGGACACCTAATTCGTACTCCTTGCACATCCACTATAGAAAAGGGACTGCCATTTTCTGTACCCCATGTTAAAAAATCTCAGGGAAAGGCTCTGATTGGTCCAGCTTGGGCCAGGTGCAAAGCTTACACCAATGAATTGAATGAATGCCATTGGTGTGGAGCATCACGGAACAGTATGTCTTATGTGCTGGAGCCACACAATTCCGTTGGGGGAAGAACCAGGTTCAAGGTTGACATAATAAGCCATATTATGTGTCCTATATACACAGACAATTTTTATCAGGTCACTTACCAAACACTTGTATTTGTTTAAAGATATTTTTTGGGTTGTTTTTAACAAGTGGTTTCTCCAATGTGATCTAATTTTTTAACTTCATGACAGCTCTGGAAAGGAAGATGATTTTTTAAAAAGTAACCATTTTGTGGATATACAAACAGAGGCCTAAGAAATTTGATTGCCCTGGAAAACATCACCTACCTACTTAAGTTGATGGCAGAGCCAGCTCAAAGGATGAAGATTGAACAGATGTTCAGTTTTGCTCCTAATCGATGGATGACAAGCTAATGACCCCTAGGCTTAATACTATCCACAAACTTGTTTCATTTGGCCAATGCTGAGTTTGCAAACATCTTAAATCTGAATGCCTTAAGGCAGAGTATTTCTTCTCCAATTTGCCACAGAGCCTAACACTACTTGTCTTCATGTACCTGCTTCAGTCCATACATCTGTATTATCTTCCCAACACCTGTAGGCATTTGAGTTTGTTTCCACTGCTTACCAAAGTTGTGGCATTCTTGGTGGTTCAGTGATCCTGCCAGAATCAGATACAGCTAGAAGTTTCCTGGGTTATCTTGTCACAGCTTTTCCTAGTCTTCTTAAGTTATGTCAGTATTTGGAGACAAGATTGATCGCCTTAAATAGACCAACCAAGTTTCGGGGTATTTTTTTTATTTTACTCTGAATAGAGTTAGCTTTTTTGTTCTTCCCACTGACCCTCCTGGCAGTCTGAGGAAGCCTTTGGATCCCTTTGCAGAGTGGTATTTTTTAATGTATAAAATAAAATGCAAAGGATTTCATAGGAAACCAATTATATTATAGTTATAAAAATATTTAAATTGTGGATAGCAATATATAATCTTTTAAAAATTAAGCATTAAATAATAATATTTGGTCCAATAACTACCATAATTTCAAAGTGGTGCTGAGAATATGATATTCTGAGATATTTGCAACAGCTATAAAGTGATATGAAAACATCCTGAGATTTCTACTTGTGGCTCATCAGGGTTTGAGCTCTCTTCTCGCCCCCTCGGTGGTGGCGTGGTGGGGTGAAGTCGATGGAGTGGTGGGAGGGGTGTGTCTTCATGTCATTCAGGCACCAGTGACAGCTGGGAGACCCTGAAACAATTGGTCTTTGTTAGGTAACAATTTACCCTAAAACTTTGCGGCTTGAAACAACTATTTCTTACCACTTATGGGTCTGTGGGTGACCTAGGCGGTTTTTTATTCAGCTGGTCGATTGGCTGGAGTCTTGTTGGTCCACGACATCCTCACTTTCATGAGTGACGGTTGGTGCTGGCTCTTGGCTGGGGCAATAGGGGTGACTAGAGCACATACCATTCAAAAACAGCACAAGAGGGCAAGCCACCAGGTGTAGGCACTTCTCAAGTCTGGTGAGGCCACATTTGTTATTGTCCCATTGGCCAAAGTAAGTCACATGGCCAAGTACAGAATCAGTGTGGGAGGAGCCACCCCAGATTATGGATACTGAGAGGGGAATTATTACAGCCATTTTTGTAAAAATATCTACCACAGCCTCCCAGTCTTGGGAGCGTAAGTCACAGAAAATCCCTCCATCTGCCGTAGGCTGGCTCTAGGTTCTACCTGTCCATCCTCGGGCTGCATAACTTCCACTAAATTCCACAAAGCACGAAACCTGGGCATGCGTCATTATTACCCTGCCACTGTCAGCCTTCCAATTCCTTCCTCAGCCAGATTTGGAGCCCTTGGGATTAAGTTTTGGATATCCTTGGGTCGAGAGGGCACCTGGAACACCTTGCTGCATCTCTCCAAGGCACCTAAGCAATCACAGACCCAGATGTCTGGTAAACTCAGGAGAAAGTCAAAGGAAAAATTTTCTGCTCTGAACTTTGAGGATGAGTAAGACTTTCTGGGCTCAAACTGGAAAATAATATCAGTTTCCTACTGTTTTGTGATGATGTTTCTTTATCTGAAATTTCACTTGAGCTTGTCTCAGCAAAAGCAGTTGTATTTGAAGTTTTTTCTCTGTCCTTCCAGAAGTCCCTCCTGTTTAAGAAAACCCTGATTTCTCCTATAATTTCAAGATCTCCCCGTAATGTTAGAAACAATCCTCAGCCAACCCTTTATCCAAAGAGTGCTTTGGAAATGGGAACCCGAGGGATGAGACAGTGGAAAAAACCCTGAAGCCTTTTCAGCTGTGCTGCTGCGTCACAGAAACAAACCAGGCACCTGCATCGGGGCCTCACAGCAGACCCACGAGAGCCTTCATCTTAGCTCTTCCATAGATTAGCAGACAACGCCCAGCTCACCCAGCTATCTAGTTAGGCACTCTCAAAGAGCATTCTGAGACCTGGCTGTTCATTTTCTCAAATCACTTCAAATATCAGATGGCCGACACCTAGGATCACACCCTGGGCAGAAGAGCTGTCCACTTGTTCAATCCTCTACCGGCTTCAGGTTACTGAAACCCCAAAGCAAAAAAACAAAAGAAACTAAAAATGTAAAGCCTTCAAAATTCTTTAATCGGAATGCTCTCTTAAGTTGGGTCCTCCCAGAAGCAGACCCTGAGAGAAGGATGTAGTGCACATACTTTATTTGGGAGATAATCCTAGGAAGCAGTGATCAGTGAGCAGGGGAGCTAGATGGGGTGGGAAAGAAGCAAATACAGGGGACATCAGAGTGCAGGGTACCACCTGCTGGGGTTCAGTCCTGCTAAGACCGCTCTCAGAGGGAGTGCACAATATGCCTGAATTACCCCACCTGAAGGGCAAGGAATTTAGGGTATTTATGTACCAACTCCCATCCTTCAGTGGCTAAGGGCTCTTCCCAGGAGTGTAAACTTGCACCCAGCCCAGTAAAAGGCTAAACCTACTCCTGAGACTGGAGAAATCCCTAAGGCACCGAGTCATAGATGCTTGTCATAGAGGCTCTCAGAATATACATGAGAGGTGAGTACCAAGGTGATATAGGTGGAGCATCAAGAATGGCTGCTACGATTTTGCAACTTGTCATCTCCAGACACCCCAAGCATCAAAACAGCTGTCTCCAGCTTTGGCACATTGATATTTCAGCCCTTCATTTATTCAACATGTATTCACTGGGCTCCAGCTGGGTACCATTTATTCAGCACCCGTCTGCTAGGCATTAAGCTAAGGTTTTTGCATACATCATCTCATTTGATTCCCATAACAACCTACAAGGTATTATTTGTTTCATTTTACAGCTGAGAAAACTGAGATTCAGTGAGTAATTTAAGGTAAGTAAAATTACCTTAGTCCCTCAGCTTGAAAATGACAGAGCTAAGATTCTAATCCAGGTCCATTTTCAAGTCTAAGCTCCATTCACTGTAAACCCAGCCCAGTTCTCAAGTTGGCTCTAGTGAGTTAACTCCTGTTCCTTCAGTGTTGCAAACCCTCTCTAAGGATAGTGGACTGTCCCTCACATCCTCCAGGCCCCCCCTTACCCTGAGCCCTGTGACCGCTTTTTCCGAGCTCACTACATCTTTGAATCTCCAGATCCTTAAACACCTTCAACTCACACCCACCCATGATCTGTGCTCCTCCAACCAGTATCTGTCAGGGGTTTTGGCAGGTCCTGCTACTTCTGGTTTCCTACTAAAGGAATCGGAGAATCATCTCTTTGTGGCATCTTGTGATTTTAAGGCTGATTTCACCCATGAGCCCCAAGCAAACAGGATCAAATGGTTTGTTTTTAAGCATCAGACAAAAATGTAAGTCCCACTTTACCGTTGTTAATATTTTAAAAATAAAATGGCGTGGGGTGAGGAACAAGAGAGGGAATAATTAATTCCAGTCTGCCAGCAGGGGAGTGGGAAGGAGTCAGCAGCTCCTGCAGTCCCAGGGAGTATACCACAGCAGTCAACACAGAACTTCAGCCTCCAGATGGCAAAAAAATATAAAGGGGAGCATGTGGGGTACAAAATGCTGCTGCACAGCTCCATTTTAGAGCCATTATATCGGACTTCATGGGAACCCTGCTATCACTTTGGAAAACATTATCAATAGAGCATCAGTGCCAGTATGAACTCTGCTGCTCTGGAGTCAGTATTGGTGAGTGGCAGAAACACTCCACCCCTCATGGGACAAAAACAAATTAAAGTTGGACTTGAAAGAACCAAAACAATAGGTCTTTGATGGAAAATGCCCTGGTATAGATCAGTGAGTGTAAATTTCACGCCATGGGTCCAAAGAGGCCATTTAAATGGTACAATCCAAAGTGCTTTAATGGAGAATGAAGGTTAGAGTGCCTTGGGTCATTCACACCTAGTTTTGAATCCCATCTTAGATCCCAGCTCTGGGGCCTTTTGAACCACTCAATGTGCCATGCCACCCCTGTGCCACCAGGGGTGGGATTACATTGTAGAATCATGGAACGTTGAGCTGTAAGAAATGTTGCGAAGCCTTCAACTCAACCCCCTCACTCACAAGTAAGGACACTGTTGGGACTTTGTTATAACGCTTGCTAAGTGGAGTCTCCACACTACACTGCGATACCCGTGAGCCTTCCCTAAGCAGAGGAGTGGAGGGAGACAAGAGCAGGTAGAAGCCCTCTGACTTGGGGGAGGCAGCACCGGGAACCCACAGGGTCCTCTCTGGAACCCAGGTGTATTCCTTATTTATTGCTGTGAAGCAATATTACCTCAAACTTAGTGGCTTAAGACATCTCACACATTCCATGGGTCAAGGGTCTGGGCACCATGTGGCCGGGCTGTCTGCTCAGGGTCTCACAGCTGCCGTCCAGGGGTCAGCTGGGCTGCATCCTCATCTGGAGCCTGAGGTCCTCTTCCAAGCTCATTCGGGTTGTTGACAGATTCAGTTCTTGCATTGTAGGGCCGATTCCTGGCTCGCTGGTCGCCAGGAGCCATTCTCAGGTCTTTTTGCCACACAGCCCCCTTGCAGACCCTCTCACAGCATTGCAGGTTACTTCTTCGAGGCCAGCAGGAGAATTTCTTCAGGGAGGGCCAGCTCCCTGGTTTAAGAGCTTCTGCCTAATTAGGTCAGGCCCACCCCAGGAAATCTCCCTTTTGATGATCTTAAAATCAACTGATTGGGGACCTTAATTACACCTGCAGAATCACTTTACCCTTTTCCATTGAACATAAGCTAATCACAGAGTGACATCCTGTCCTATTCACAAATGCTCACACTCAGTGAGAGGAGATTACACACAGAGCTATGTGGGAACCTTGAGAGCTGTCTTAGAGTTCTGACCCCCACCCTGGGGTAAAGATCAGTTCTGCTTCCTGCAGCCATCTACAGGCTCCTACCCTAGCGGACACCTGGATCCACATCGCAGTCAGCAGCCTCCCAAATGACCCTTTCTCAGCGGCCAGCTCTTGCTCTGAACTGGATAATTTGGTTGTTTGCAGACCTGCCTGCCAGCCTGAGTTGGGGCCCGTGTGCACTTTTCTGACCTTGATTACCTCAATCCACAGTCATTGTTCCAGAAGAGGCAAGGCCCGCAGAGCCCTGGAAGAGCAGGCAGGGGCCTCTAGAGGAGTCGACTTGCAGAGTTTGCCATTAGCAACCCTGGAGACTGATGCAAATGACTTCATTCTCTCTGTGGAGCCAGCAATCACTGTGGGCACTGGGGGTCCTTGACATGAGCTACGGATATGCCTCTGTGAAGCAGCTGCTGGGAGTAACGGGGATGCCCTGCGGCCTCTCTGAGCTTCCATGGCGCTGAGCAAGAAATCTAGGACAGCACACCCTGCTCAAGAGAGGCCAGTGTGGACTGTAGGGCCCTCAGCATGCTGAGTCCTGCCAAAGCTGGGCTTCCCTGAACCAGAAAGAGCAGCGAGGACTTGGCCAGAAAGACAGGGATTGGGACAGACCTCGAGGGGGCATGCTGGCAGAGGGGTGCCATCGTGGGGCAAGGGTGGTCCCTTTGTTCTATGATTTATAGGCAGCCTGGCAAAGCCTCCTGGGCCTCTGAGGCCATCAGTGGGTTCAGATCCTCGTGCTGTGGCGTTGGAGTACAAAGTACCATCGACTCTCCCTCCCTCCCTCCTTCTGTCGCCCCCATGTATTTACTGAGCATCTATTACATGCCTAGTGCTGCTCTAGGCACTGGGGAAACAGAGTGAACAAGTCAGGCAAGATCTCACGTGGAGATAACGTTTTAGTGGGAGGAGACAGACATCCAACAAACAGGCAGACAGACAAGAACCACATCAAATGGAACAGGGGCTAAACAGGAGATTAAAATAGTGTGAAGTGGAAATGTGAGACGGGGTGAGGGCGGGCCTCTCTGAGGGGATGGCAGTCAAGCTCCGGAGAAGAAGGCACCATCTTGGTGGGGGCTAGTATTTCAGGAAGGATGGTGTGTTTTCAATAGCAAGTGGCCAGAACTGTTGGAGAAGATGGGGTGTGAAATGAGGCCGGGAGTTAGGAAGCGCCAGATCAGTGAGGACTGCAAAGCCTGGTGAGGGGTCTGGCTTTTGGTGGTGGAGTACTGGAAGCCTCTGGAGGGTTCTATGAAGGGAATTGACGTTATGTGCCTTATCTTTTTCCAACATCACTCTGGATTGGGGTGAAACAAGAGTGGAAACAGGGAGCCCAATAGGAGGTAGCTGTGGATGGAGAAATTGAGACCCAGTGAGAAGACATGACTTACTAGGGGCTCCCAGCTAGACAGGGATGGCCAGCTGGTGAGCATCCTCGGAGTGGGAGGCCACTGGAGGACCCTATCTGCTGTCCCCTCAGTCACCGCCTGGAACAGGATGCGGGCTGATGTAAGTCTGATTCCCTGGTTGTAGTGGAATACGAGTGCAAGTGGTTCAGTGAGAAAGGATTTTCAGGTCAGCCTGTAATAACACGAGGGGAGCAGGATGGGGCAGGGGTAAGAGCCCGGCAAGGATGCCATCTCAGCTGTGGACTAGCCTCAGTCTGATCCTCAGCTCTGGAGTGTGGGTTGCATCACAATTCATCCTGCCTTGAGGCAAGGAGGTAGCTCTGTATCAGTCAGTCACTGGGCAGCCTGGAAACTGCCAGGCATCTCAGGGGAGGTGGGCCCTGTCAAGAGCAGGGCTCAGGAGAAATGACAGGTGTAACCTGTGAGCCACAGCAAGCTCAGCATCTGGGAAACTGGTACACCTGCCAGTAAAGAGTAACTGGGATCTGGGCAGGGCACCTCCAGCATCCATTATGGTAGCCACTACGCTTCGGAGTGAGGGAGGGAGATGACTAGTCTGTGAAGCGCCCTGCTGCCAGAAAACACTGAACCCAAATGTAAAGAAATTAAATAAGCTAACCTGGGAGGTCTGTTACAGGAGAAGCCTCTCATTGCCCACAGGTCCTCTTCAAAAAACCTTTAAATAGTCACCTCCCACTAGGCACTTAACTGATTTTTGGCTGTTTCATTCACCCAGCTCCTCAGGAATAAATTCCTTGCATGCTAGAAGGTGTCAAAAACCAAACTCTGCCCGCTGAATAAAACAAAGCAGAAGGGTGAGTTTATTGCAAGGCTTTTGACCTGCATGCAAACTGGGAAACTCAAGACTCTGGGAGCAATGAGTTCTGAGTTGCTTACAGACTAAGGGATTTTTATGGGATCATAGGGAAGTTATTTGGCTTTTTCAGCTGACTGGTTGCCCAGTGGTCTTCTTTCTCATTTGGATCAGGGGAGCTGAATGAGGGGAACAAGGAAATCCAGAGCTGGCATGAACAGACCTGGAGTTTGAGGGTTGGCTAGTGTCCTCTGCTGATTTCTGAGAAGAGCTGTAAATTCCTGTAAGGCTAGTTTACGTTTCCTTTATATGCCTGTATTGACCATCTACATTTTATCCCTGACAATAGTGACTCCATTTGGTTTGGTTCTCCAAAGGTAGGTCTGAATACCCACTTAGCCAGCATAATAGGAGATTAGGATTAATCTAACCAGTACATTAGAGTGTCCCACCAAAGAGATAAGGTCCTGTTTCTGAGGATAAATGTGAGAGTAAATTTGCAAGGAGTGCTGTTCCAGAAAGAACCACTGTACTATCATCACAGAGATGCAACCAGTAGCTCAGGGGTAGAGCCACCTTAAAGCAGCTGCTCCTTGTGACTTTACTTAAAAGAAACTGGCTTTACCACTCAACTCAGTAGCTCTTAAGAATGTGGATCAATGGTTTCCTAAACTTGTCTGCACATCAGAATCCCCATGGATCTTATAAAAATTCCAAAGCTCAGGCCATATCTTAGACCAATCAAATCACAATTTCTGGAGGCATTTTTAATTTAGGAATAAAAAAATAAATAAACTTTTATTTAGGAATAATTTTAGGTTTGCAGAAAAGTTGCAAAGATAGTACACCTCCCACCCAATCTCCCCCATTGTTAACACCTTACATTTTCACATTTGTACAGTTGAACACATGGTACATTTGTCACAACTAAGAAACTGACATTACTATTAATCAAACTTCAGATATTATTTGGATCCTACCAGCTTTTCCATTAATGTTCTCTTCCTGGTCCAGGATCTAGTCCAGGTACCACATTGCATTTAGTTGTTATTTCTCCCTGTCTCCTATGATCTATGACAGTTTCTCCATCTTTCTTTGTTTTTTATGACCTTGACCATCTCGAGGAGTAGTGCCCTACACCCTGTAGAATGTCCCACAATCTGGGTTTGTCTGCTGTTGTTCTTACCGTTAGACTCGAGTTATGGGTTTTGGGAAAGAATACGGCAGAAGTGAAGTGTCCTATTCATCACCTTATGTCAGGGGGGACAGCAAATCCATATTACATCGCTGGTGATATTATACTACTTGCCCAAGGTAGTGCTTGCCAAGTCTTTTCCCTGTAGAGTTACTATTTTTCCCTTTCTATACTCTTATCTTTGGAAATGTGTCACTGAGTCTAACCCACCCTCAAGGTGTGTGTGTGTGTGTGTGTGTGTGTGTGTGTGGGTGGGTGGAGGTGGTACTCAAACCCCACCTACAGGCAGAAATCTGAGAGACACATTTCCATGGCCATCATACTGTCCCCATCTCTTTGCCTTAGTTCCCAGTCACTATCGTGCGAACTCCTCAAATGATCCAGAACTTGGAATGCTCCTCAAATCTCCTGGGATTGAATCAGTACTTCCTGGCTGTTACCTTGGGCAGATTGTTTAGTCCCTTCTGAGCATCCTTTTCCTCATCTGAGGAATGAGTATCAATAGAGTATCTATTTCTAAGACTTGTTGTAAAGATTACATTAGACAATGCCTATAAAGTTTTGACTACAGTGCCAGACACAGAGCAAATAGTCCATAAACGTTAGGTACCAACAGTAGTAATAATAGTGGGATAGTAATGCCTTCCTTACTCCAGTCTTGTGCATCAGACATCTAGTGCCACAATAATTCACCTCAGTGACATAAAACAATAAGTTGGAACTTATATTTGAAAGGAACATATTAAAAAACTCATTCCACTATGTTTATTTATTAAATGAACACTTATTTAGCACTTACTATATACCAGGCACTGTTCTCATCATTTTCATAAATATTAACTCATTTAGTCTTCATAAAAAGCCTATGAGGTAGGAACTACTCTTAGCCCCATTTTACAGATAAGGAAACTGAGGCACAGTGAGGTTAAGCAGCTTGCCTAAAGGCACACAGCCAGAAAGTGGCAGAGGCAGGATGTGAACTGAAGAAATCCCATTTTGGAGTCCATACTTGCAACCACTACACTACGCTAAATGGTACAAACAAAATTATAGAGTGTTGGGAGACTGTTTAAAATGGGGCGGGGCCTGGTCAGGGGAGGGGAGCCCCATCAGGGAAAGCATCTGTGAAATCTTGGGTAAATTTATACCAGGCAAGAGAAGGGTGTTGGGGGGTAGGTTAGGGGAAGGAGATCAGGGATGTATGGAAAGATTTGGCTCCCCCAAAAGCCATCCGACATTAAGTATCCTTTTCACAGGAAGTCTCCTTCTCTCTTGCTTTCTTACCTTCTCACTTGCTTTCTCAATTCTTGAATGTGCCCTTGGGAAAATTCAGTAGGTCTTTGATTTTAGGGAAATAGGAGTGGGGAAGACGACACTTTCAATAACTCAAACTGGTGGTCAGTATAAAAGAATCTGGACCATTCAAAACAGATCCTTGTGCGTTGTCTTCCACATTTAAGAGAATCAATCTGTCCTCCTTCATTTTTATGTCAGGAGTTTGGTAACGCGAAGGAAGTTTCTGATTGTGAAGACTTAGATTAGCTATTAAATTATGTTTCGGGAGAATGAATATTAATTTAAATTTGGGAGTCAAAAATAAGTACTATTTTCTGGTCAGGGTGGGTTTCAAAGTATTGCCAGGGGTATGTCTCTAGATCCATATTCCTGCACCTGAACTCAGCTACAAACTTCTTGGCGACAGGAATGCTATCTTATTCATCTTTACACACTCACACTGACAATTTCCACACAGCAGGTGCTTGATATGTGTTTTTAAATGAATTTATAATTAAACAGACTCATGATGAAGTGTTGTGGCTTGCTTTTTTACCACTGCAGCCATATTTGAAACCTCAAGAGCACATGTAAATTATAAGCTATGTCCTTTCCCTTGTCCTGTCTTGTCCCCATATAAAATCATCTTTCTGCTTCCAAAATTGGCAGGGAATAAAGTATGTTAATTCACATCATGAATGAAATTTTAAACACACCTTTACTGAGACTTCAAAACTGTATGTCCTTCAGCCCAGGTAACTAGTGTCCTCGAGTTTGGCATTATTTAGTGGAGCTCATTGGAATTCATCTCACGCTTGACTATGTTGACTCCACTTCTGTCTGAAGCCTGCTGGGAAAACTCAGAACTCCAGGGGTTTCACTGGGGCCATGTTGACTCTGAGCTGATTCTGAGTGGTTGTATTTCAAAGATGGAGTCTCACATTGAATTTTCCTGGTTGAGAGCAAAAGAAAGTATGGTGGTGGGGGGTGTGTTCCATGCACATTTTTATGTGTTTGTGGGGTGGGGACAGAAGGTGGAAAGAAAGAGATGAAAGGAGCTGACCAATTTATTGAGAGGGGAGCAAATTGTACTTGCAAGGTTCTCCTTATCAGTGAAGACCAAATGATCAGCTGAGCCCAAGAAATGTTGACGTTTGGCTAAAACATAGAGAAGAAAGGAAAGAGGCAAGCCACCTTGACAATGGCAGATGTGTGTAGGGGGGTGGTGCTTTTGCTATCCACCATGCCCAGAATCTCCACCACTACCCCAGCTGTCATCCACAGCACACACAGAACCCGAGTGAAAACAGTGTGCTTGCTGGGAAATCTCACTTTCCAGACAAGTCTCCTGAACTTCCTACCAAATCACCACCTTTTAAGCCATAAAGAATTTCATAGGCCCCTCAAAATCCATAAAGAATAGATGTGCTAAGAGTGGCCCTATAAAGGGAAAAGTAGGGATAAAAGGGGTGAATTAATCAGTACCCATCACTAATAGTCATTCTCTAGGAGCCCTTGCCAGCACCCGGTACAACATCTCTGTTAGGGCTCACATGGTCAGTCAGACACAGTATTTATTGAACGTCTACTATATCCTAGGCACCGTCCTGTCATCTGGCTGAGACCTAACATAAGCATTAATGGTGGGGGCTCCAGCCTCAGATTTGAGGGAAGCTATTTAACTTCCTATTCCTCAGTTTCTTCATGTATAAGGTAGAGAAATGATAATGGGGTTGTTGTGGAGATTATCACACACAAAGAGGTCAAACACTACCTGGCATGCAGTGAGTCAACTATGTGTCAACTGTGGTGCTTCCAGGCACTTAAGATGGCCAAATTCATCTAATTAAAATCAATATGACCCAAAAGTTAGAACAGAATAGGCAATTTCTCAACAGGTAAGCAAGGAGATTTCTTACTCCCTAAAGGATGCGTGAAGCTGCAGAGGACACCCTGGTTCTGCCCAGAATGCTGCACCTGAGGTCTCATTAATTAACGGCCATCAGCAGAGCAGTAAAGAGATAGATTGGTGGTAACATCTGGGTCCAGCCCTACATTGATTTGTTTTCAGGCTCCTGAAAGAAATGAGATGCCAACACTTTATTTTCCCAACTCCATTCTTCCTGTCCTGGCCCATAACTTCAGTATTGCCTTTCAGACCAAGATAGACATTAAAGTGGAAATAAATTTCAGCTTCAATAGAGGAAAAGACTAAGAATAGACTGGCTGGTTATTCCTGAGATGCCATGGGAAAAATTTATATTAAGTCAGGCTTCTTTTTTTCCTCTTGGCCTATTTTCTTTTATAAGGACGTGAAGACAGCACCTTCCATTACGGATGTGTCTTTCGAGCCTGCTTTATTTCCGCTCTACTTGCTGCCTGCCGCTTACTTATCCTGATAGTCCCACTGTCTGTACAACTCTTAACATAAAAGAGTAAAAAGAAATTTGACTGCTGGATATTGAGGGAAGAATAGGATGATGGCATAATAGCAAACTCTTGACGTATACCCAGTGTATCAGTTAGCTTTTCCTGGGTAACAAGTAACCCCCCACCAACTTAGTGGCTTCAACAGTATTCATTTATTTAGCTTATGATTCTAAGTCAGTAATTTGGACTGAGTTCAGCTGGGCAGTGTTTCTCATCTTGGTTAGGCTCAATCTGTGGTCAGTTGCTAGGTCAGCTGGGAGCTAGCTGATCTAGAGTGACCTTAGCTGAGACGACTTATCACTGTTCCAGATGGTCTGTCTTATGATCCATCAGGTATAGAAATCACCTCAGTCCAATCAATCATCTGGAGCCCAGGCCCATGGGTAATGATGCCTAAGAGGCTTTTCTTCCTGATTGATTGCATAGGAATGATCAAACTCACACGTGTATGTACAGAAGCCAATAAAAGATATGCTTGGCTCTAAGAATAAGGCATGAATGGAGGGAGACCCATGAGGACCCATATGATATTCCATAGCCAACCCAATAACTCATCCAACTCAGCTATTAACACTTTCCCTTCTTTATGTACATCATTGTTATAGTGTTGCTTCTGGTTATAAAAACAATTCAGTAAGGCCAGACACTAGAAAACTCTTAGAGGAAAACATAGACAGAACACTCTATGGCATAAATCACAGCAAGATCCTTTTTGACCCACCTCCTAGAGAAGTGGAAATAAAAGCAAAAATAAACAAATGGGACCTAATGAAACTTAAAAGCTTTTGCACAGCAAAGGAACAAGGTGAAAAGACAATCCTCAGAATGGGAGAAAATATTTGCAAATGAAGCAACTGACAGAGGATTAATCTCCAAAATTTACAAGCAGCCCATGCAGCTCAATATCAAAAAAACAACCCAATCCAAAAATGGGCAGAAGACCTAAATAGACATTTCTCCAAAGAAGATATACAGATTGCCAACAAACACATGAAAGGATGCTCAACATCACTAATCATTAGAGAAATGCAAATCAAAACTACAATGAGGTATCACCTCACACCAGTCAGAATGGCCATCATCAAAAAATCTAGAAACAATAAATGCTGGAGAGGGTGTGGAGAAAAGGGAACCCTCTTGCACTGTTGGTGAGAATGTAAATTGATACATCCACTATGGAGAACAGTATGGAGGTTCTACCGTAGAACCCAGCAATCTCACTACTGGGCATATACCCTTAGAAAACCATAATTCAAAAAGAGTCATGTGCCACAATGTTCATTGCAGCTCTATTTACAGTAGCCAGGACATGGAAGCAACCAAAGTGTCCACCGACAGATGAATGGATAAAGAAGATGTGGCATATATATACAATGGAATATTACTCAGCCATAAAAAGAAATGAAATTGAGTTATTTGTAGCGAGGTGGATGGACCTAGAGTCTGTCTTACAAAGTGAAGTCAAAAAGAGAAAAACAAATACCATATGGTAACACATATATATGGAATCTAAAAAAAAAAAAATGGTTATGAAGAACCTAGGAACAGGACAGGAATAAAGATGCAGATGTAGAGAATAGACTTGAGGACAGGGGTGGGGGGGAGGGTAAGCTGGGACGATGCGAGAGAGTGGTACTGACATATATACACTACCAAATGTAAAATAGATAGCTAGTGGGAAGCAGCCACCCAGCACAAGGAGATCAGCTCAGTGCTTTGTGACCACCTAGAGGAGTGGGATAGGGAGGGTGGGGGGGAGACGCAAGAGGGAGGAGATATGAGGATATATGTATATGTATAGCTGATTCACTTTGTTATAAAGCAGAAACAAACACACCATTGTAAAGCAATTATACTCCAATAAAGATGTTTAAAAAAGAATTCATATAAATTGTAGAAAAAGTGTGAAGGAAAGTATAAAAAAGTAAGTCAACAATGACCTCATGGTCCAGAAACAATAATTATAAATAATTATTATACTATATATATGGTATAACATTGGCCTTGCTTCTATCTATACTTAAATATGCAGTAATACCATTTGTTGAGCCCTATGTGTCAGACCTTTTGCTAACTGCTTTACCTGTGTTACTTCATTTAATCCTTACAACAATAATCCACTTTAAAATGAGGAAAATGAGGCACAGAGAGGCTAAACATCTTGCCTGAGATCACACAGCAAGTAGTAGAGCCAGCATTTGCAGCAATGCAACCTCACTCCTTAGCTAGTCTTGACCATGAGAATCTACTGTTGGTCTTCATATCCAGTGTTACTCAAACTTTAGTGTGCAGTGTGTATCGGAATCCCCTGGAGGACTTGTTAAAACACAGATTGCTGAGACCCCCGCTCCAGATATTATGATTCAGTTGGCCTGGGGTGGAGCTTAAGAATTTGCATTTCTAGCACACTCCAGGTGATGTTGATGCCACTGGTCCGTGAACCACACTGGTCCACAAGCTCTGTTCACAGCAACATTGAGGTATGTACTGTTAATGCTGCTTCACAGATGAAAGGATGGACGTTCAGAGAGGTTCAGTGAATGGACACACAGTTGGCCAGTTCTACGTTATACCCCTTTTCCAGTTCACTCTCATTGAAAATAATAAGCGGGGGTAATTTTCACCTCATTTTATAGCCCATGCTTTTCTTCTGGTGAGGTTATGGCGCTCAATGAGACAGTTCTGAACTCAGATGCAGGCTCTCTGATAATAGGCATTACAGTTAGATGTGGAGGTTGTAGTCATTACTTCTTCATTCATTTATTCCTTTCCTTGGTGAGGGGCTCAGCTGGGAAGCCCTGGATGGGTAGTGTTATGAGCCCTGTCCCAGCAGCCTCTAAGTACTGATATTTAAGTGACTATCCTCATCAAAAAAGATATGAAAGGAAAACATTGCACAAAGATGTTGCCTTTTGAAGATACAGAAAGGAGCCTGCTCCAAAGTCTTCTATGCTATTTTTAAACAGCAAAGAGCCCAGTAATATTTCGCTGAGTTTCTTACAGGGAAAAAACAAAAACCTCCTCGTGATTGCCAAGGCTTCATGATGTCCTGACTACGTGGAGTACAGCTTTTGTAGCCATGTATGATCAGCTCATTGCTCTCTGGATGTCTGCCCTTGCTTCTCAAAGTGTGGTCCATGGACCAGCAGAACCACTGTGCAGCTTGATAGAAATGGAACTTCAGAAACCCCACCCCAAACCTACTGAACTAGAATCCCCAGGGTTGAAGTCCAGGAATCGGTGTTTTAACAAACTCTCCTAGTGATTTTGATGCAGCTACCTTTTTAGAAGCCCTGGTCTACTGAGAACCCTGCAGAATGGATTGATTTGCTTCCCAAGGAGGACAGCTGATCCTCTGGAGAGTTTTAAGTCAGCACCTCTAGTGACCATCAGGATCACCTGGAGAGCTTGGCAAAACATAAATTCCTGGGCTGCACCCTTAGGGGCTCCAATTCAGCTGGCTTAGGGTGGAGCTCATGAATCTGTATTCCCAGTGAGTTCCCTAGGGCTGCTGATGCTGCTAGTCCTGGACCCCATTCCAACTTGCACTCCTTTAGCCAACATCCTTCTAAAAAAACAAACAAGAAAAAACAACTGACCTCAACTTTCAAGAACTTTTCAAGATTTCTGATTCTATAGTTACATTTTAAAATGATATTTTCTTAATTAGGGAACTCATTTTCTTCAGGAATCCAATTATTTTTAACTTATTTTTTAACCAAAGTTCACAAAAACTGTTTTGAAATAGAGCTGGTTCTGGTGTCCAGGGAATTTCTGAAAGAGCTAGCTGAGTCTAAGTGAGAAGAAGGGTGTAAGCTATGTAAGGTATAGCTTCATGATTTCATGTTTGGGGGACTTTGATGGCCTTCCATCTGGTTCCATTAGAACCAGAGTCCCTGGTAAACAGCACTGGGGCTACTTTTTCTGGGCTCATTAGTCAGGCCCCACAAAAGTGACACCCAATTGCCAAGAGTGGTCTCTGTGTCATTTGGAAAGGAAGCCTTAACATGTTCCCCTAATACTTCCCTCCACCTTCTATGATTCTGATGTCAGATAGTGTGTGTGTGTGTGTTTGTGTTTTCTTAAATTGCTCATTGGACTGTCTAATAAATGCCCAAATTAATTGAGGACATATTGCCTTCAATGCTCAAAGGAAGATTGGTACCAAAAAACTGCAGGAAACAAGCAACATGTATGTGAGTGTCTACTCATGTTTGAGAGCCCAGCATCAAGTCAAACAAAAACTGTTACAAAGAAGTGTGAGCTCCGGGACTTCCCTGGTGGTCCAGTGAGTGGTTAAGACTTCGCCTTCCAATGCAGGGGGTGTGGGTTCGATCCCGGGTTGTGGAGCTAGGATCCCATGTGCCTTGGGGCCAAAAACCCAAAAACATAAAAAACAGAAGCAATATTGTAACAAATTCAATAAAAACCAAAAAAAAAAAAAAAAGGTCCACATCAAAAAAAAGTGTGAGCTCTGATCCTTGTCCTCAAAAGCAGTCACTTGATGTGTTTTGTGTGCTAGCTACTGGGACTAAAAGGGTAACTTTTGAAGACCCGTAACAGGATAGTGGGAGATGTAGGTAACATAAAGAGACCAATGTAGCATGAAGTGAGAAATACTAGGACAGGACACCTAAGAGCACATAGGAGTCCAGAGGGGGCCTTGGCCAAGCCACCAGCCTCCTCTAGGAGATGCCACTTGTGCTAAATTCTGAAGGCTGGGTAGAAGATGGCCAGATAAAGAAGGCAGAGCAGGGTTGAGAGGTGATATTATGGCAAATGAGATCACACGGGTTTGGAGGATTACAGTAAAAGTAAGTAGGTAGGTAAGCATGTTCATCAGGTTTGCTCCTGAGGGAGCAATGATTAATAAGCATGAGATCTGATTCCTCGGAAAATGTTAAACAAACCTGCTGCTACCTCTGGAAAGGAACACATAAATCTCTTTGAAGGGAGCCATGTTTGCACGTGTGATTAAAACAGGCCAACCTTTCCTGGGTGGCTTTTGTGTTTCCTTTTTGTTATTCATGAAATCGTTCATTTCACATCACATCCCCTTGAGGTTCTAGTGAACTGTGGACCCAGAAAAGCCCTTTCGCCTGTAATACCTGCCTCCTAAAAAGTGAATTTATGGAAATTTTAGATATTTGTGCAGCTACAGAAAAAGAAATCTCAAACCTCGGGAAATGGAAAGAAGAGGAACCTGGAGAGATTCAAGGCACAAATTCTCTGTACACTTGTGTTTGCCGGGCACTCCGCCAGCACACACCAAATAGGAATGAGTGAGGATCATAAGCTTGCTTTCTGCCTTGGCTGACATGACCATCTAGAACCATCTAGAGTTCTACCGTCCTTAGGTGGATAAGAAAATATGTGCCTTGATTTGCTCTCTGGAAGAGCCTGGGGATCTAGGAATACATTGACACATTCTGAGACACACATATGCTAACTCAGTAGTGGCAAAGTGCAATGTCCAAAGAGTTAAAACATGACTCTCCTATCAATGTATAGTGAGAATATGTCAAAAGTTCCTTTATGTCATTAGTGAGAGAACCAGTAGGCTGGGAAAGCTCATTCACAGAGCATTTGAGGAGCAAAGATTTATATAAACAGTCAGGAAAGGAATGTGAGAATAAATTTGTTCAGTTAAGTATGAAACTGATTAATGTCTTATAGGGCAAAAAAACTATAACACTTGGGGTTATCTTTTCTATCAAAGAGGAATCATTTGCATCTCTACTGGATAAAAGTCATTTGCTCAATTTTCTATAAAGTACTATTTCATTTGGTAGTCTGGTCTCTAATTAAGAGAAAATAGTAAAAACTTGGGGGTGATGGGTATATTTATTACCTTGATCATGGGGCTGGTTTCACAGGCGATGTACATATGACATTAAAGTGGATCAGATTGTACACTTTAAATATATGTATTTATTGTATATCAATTATGCCTCAATACAGCTGTTAAAAGAGAAAGAGAAAAAATAGAAAGCCAAACAAAGGCACATTCCCCTAGAAAATTAGATACTCATTGCATGAGCCAATTAGACAATTCCCCAGTGTGACATAAAAGGATGTGATCATCCTTTTGATTTATTTCCAAGTTTTGGATAATTTTTCTTGAAAGTAATTAGAGCAACTGATTCTCGAATAAAAGGAATTTAGATTTTGGTCGCCTGCTAGTTGTGTGACCTTGGCCAAAATATTTAAACCTCCCTAAGTCTCAGGCTCTCCGTCTGAAAAAATGAAGATAAAAATAGCCTCCTATGTCATAGGCATATAACTAGGATTAAAGAAAATAATGCATGTGGAACGCTTAGCAAAACACCTGGCACATATTATATTGAGGACCTAGTGAATGTTCACTGTTCTTAATTATTGTTTCTAAGGAAGAAAATAGCTGAGGAATCTGAATAAGACAATAAGGTGAATGGAAAGACTACAGACCAAGAATGAGGTGCTAAGGATACTAAGAACTGTGTGATCTTGACCACAGCACTTCCCTTTACCTTATCTCTCTTTCCTCAGCTATAAACTATGAGAAGAGCAGATGAGAGCCAGAGCAGGACCTAACTTTTAAAGTGGAATTGACTTACCGGGCCTTGAGCCAAATCGTGGTGGAATTCTGGCTTCTTCTCATCCAGAATCTACTCATAGGCTCTCAGAGTTGTCGGTCCACCATGCTGTAGCCCAGTGGTCAAGGGCAAAGACTCTGGACTCAGACTCTCTGACTTCAAATCTCAACTCTGCCATTTACCAGCTAGGGAACACTGGGCCATTCACTCAACCACTCAGTGCCTTTTTTCCCTATCTGTAAAATGGAGATAATAAAGACACCCACCTCACAGAGTTGCTGGGACTATGACCCTGGATCTAAACAGGGCTTGGCAGATACTAAGTGCTCAGTGATCATTCCCTTATTATTAGGGCCTTTGAATGAATGGCTGAGAAGCCAAGGGTCCTGGACATTTAGCAGAACTGATGAGTGTTGTTGAACTTCTCAGAGTGATAAGGACTGAATACATAATTTGTATATGCAGAAGAATTCCCCTTTGGGGTGTCATTCAATAATAACTTCAAAGGTGTATTTGTGTTACTAACAGAAGTTGTCTGACAGCTGCACATACAGTCTAATGACACAAAAAGCTCTGTGATCTACCCGTCACGCATCCCATGGGACTGGAGAAAAGGTGTTGTTGGTGCAAAGGTCCCATCCAGGCAGGTTTCAGGGTGACCTGGCCAGGATTTCCCCCTGCTGACTGGCAGGGTTTCCTAAGCAGGAAGTGCCTCGTGTTCCCACAGAGCCCACAGATGTCTTACCACCTGCTTTTGGCAAGATGACTTCTCTCTGGTTCTGGAGTACCGCTCCACCCAGAGCTGCAAGAAGATGTGTCCCCAGAGGCTCCTATAGCAGGCACTGTGGGTCCACCATAAGATCTCATTGGATCCCTTGCACCAGTCTTTTGCCCAGAGTCTGCAGGTTTTGCTGCTACAGACAGCCTACGACTCCATCCATGCAAAGGGTTGCCTGTGTGTAACCCCTTAAGGACTGCCTCCCCTGAATAGAGTTACAGAAATACCTGGGGGGTCTCTGTGTCACTGGCCTACTCAGTGGCTTTCACCCATAATTGACTGGTGTGGAAGTCCAAAATCCCAGCTCCATGGCCTTGAGGTAGCACATACTCTAAGGTACGTCTTACACTCCAGGGCTCCCTGTGGGATGACCTTGTCTTGACTGCCTTCTTCCCCTTCCTCAGTCTACTTCCTCTATTCCCTCCCTGGTCTCTGCTGAGGCACTTCCCCCAGTAAACCAGGTTCTGGCACACAGATTCTTGGCTTAGGGCTGGCTCCTGGGAGGAGGCAGTCTAGGACCACCTCCTTCTCTCCTTACTCTTAACTCTAAAAGTGTCTCTCTGCCTAGAACTTGTGGAGCCCCAAAGGGGAGGCTCCAACCTTGAAGTTCCCACAAAGCCAGGGCTTGCTTTGAGCAACTGGCCCCACCCTGAGCTACTTGTTTTGTAAGCACTCTGGGGGCAGGAGGAGAAGTAGAATAGGTAGGCTTGGGGCTCGCAGTGGGTGAAGAAAGCAGCATTCAGAATCCTCCAGGGGAGAACATTGTGTCCCCAAGGCAAGACGCCTTCTAGTCAGGCCTGTGTCACTGGAAACTTTTTCTCGTGCACTGGGTAGTCTCAGAGCCTCAGGAACTTCTCCCCAAACAGGTACAGCCTGCTCTGCACCTCACTGACCTCAGGAAAGTTTGCTCAACTTCCTCCTTCAGCTTAGCCACAGCAGGGGGTCTGGGCTTCCAACTGCTTCTTCATTTGAAGTAAGAAGGTTGCTGAGACTCAGTGGGACTCCTCAGCCCAGCCATCTGCCAGCTAAGGGTCTACCAACCTGCCAGGTTTCCAAAAGTTCGGTGGTCTCACATGGACTCTTTGGTGCTGGGAAGCACTTCTAAGTGATACTTGCTCCCCTGGCCACAGACAACACCTTTAATTCTTGTCCAACATCTTGTGTGTGTGTTTCAGAGGAGCAAATAACTCCTTGATCAAGACAGAGGCTGGGTGGGAGAAGGTGAATGAGTCAGGGTAAGCTATTCTCAGTTTCTGGAACGGTAGCATACAATTAACACACATACAACTTCCTCTGCCTTCTCAGGGTTATGGAAATCCACCAAGGTCAGCTGTTCCTCTTTGCAACCCACAGTCACTAGGGGTCTGTTTAACGCCTGGAAATAAGAGATGCACAGTGAAGGTTTCTCAGACTCAGCAAAGCTAACAAAGAGTAATAAAGCTAGTGAAGCACAGCTCATTAAAAAACTGAGTAGGTGAGTCTACATTTCCTGCGATTTAATAGAGGAATCTTGAGGGATAGAAGGGAGAGATTTGTGTCCTGCAGTCATCGAATATGTCTCTGTTTTCTTGAGCATAATTTAAAATTCTGGCCTCCTTTTCTTTTGTGTGATGTGGCTTTGATAACTTCAGCCTTCATTTAATGACTGTAAATAGGGCTATTAAGCATAGAACAATGAGGCTATAATTATTACAGAAATAATATTAAATATATGCAAACAAAAATATATGAAAATGGATCCCACTAAATTCAGAATTGGTAATAAGTCAGTCTGGGATATAGTGTAGAAAAGTCTTTCTTCATAGATAATGCGAGGGTATAACCAATATTACAGAGGGAGAATATTTAAAGTAGAACAGATGGATTTAGGCAGGCTTCTTATTGGCAAAGCTACAAGCTGCTTGCAGACAGATTAAAGCCATCTTAGGGAGGATGAGATCTGAGATGCTTTTCAACACTAGGAGTTCTCTAAGTGAGTGAGAGTTAAAATCAGAACTAGACATCTCTAAGAAATAGTGATGGTTAAAATTGAGGCAAGAATACACTCAAAATAGCTTGTTAGTAGTTTAAACTGGCATGTGTATCTATGAGTCTATCAACCATTACAAAGCACAGTTAACCCACCTACATATTTTATTTTACATAAATTAATGGAAAAAGAATGAATTATTCCACAAAGGATGTTGTAAAAAGGATGTTTGGAAAAAATATGAAATTAGAGTTTTAACTGTTTCTGTATACACTCTAACATAAATTTAAGCCAGAATAAAAAGTTAAATTAAAAATAACCATTGAGATAGACTAAAAGAAAATGAATTTTTGACTGTTATTAGAATATGTAAATATTATGTAAATGAAAAATTGAAGAACACATCCGTTTAAAAGTATACACTGATGAGACTTTATAGGAAGCAATTTGGGTAATATGTCTTGAAGGTCTTTTAAAACAATTTTTTTTTTGACCTGTAAATCCACTCCCAGAAATCCATTATAAGAAAATAATCCAGGAAGTAGATAAAGTTTTTGTATAAATATGTCCATAGCAGTCTAACTTATAATGGCAAAAAAAAAAAAGAGAAAAGAAAAAGAAAATAGCATTAAATGTTCAGAAATAAGCCCAATAAATCATAACACATTTATATGCTGAAGCACAGTATAGTCTTTTAAAATGTAAAATTTTCAAAATACAATTAAATAAAAGAAAAAACAGGATAATATATATCAGTATGATCCTAAATTAAAGATAACTTTATTTTAGTCATACACAATATATACTGACTCTAAGTAGTTCACTGGTTCTCAATCTTGCTGCAATTAGAATCACCCCAACAGCTTTAATGTATCCTGCTGCCTGGATCCATTCTCAGAGATTCTCAATGAATTGCTCCGGGGTGTTGCCTGGGCACCTGGATTTTTTTAAAGCTCCCCAGGAGATTTTGAGATTTTAATGTGCTCCCCCGCCCACCCCAGATTTGAGAGCCTTTTTTTTTTTAAATCCTCTTTACGAAGCACACTAGGAGAAAGCACTCAGCCTTCCAAAGCAAAAGAAGCATCTGGTGGCTGCTACAAATTTCCTGGCGTAGTGCCCAAGGCAAAACTCACCTCTTTCTATTATTTCTATCATTAAGAAAAATTATCCAAAGCTTAGAAATAAGGCAAAAGGGTGGATACAAGTCTAAGGGACCCACCCAAGGATTACTTGATTCTCTTTGTTTGACTTACTATTAACTTCTGATCAGGCTCCAGACCCTGTGAAGTTACTGGTTCATTAACTTGGAGATTTTTGTGTGCTAGAGATTTAAATGATTTCTGTCTAGTAGAAAAGTTACAGTTTTACTGCCCTGTAAGATATAAACCAGCTCTGTATCCAATTAGCAATCTCAAGCCAGCATCGTTATATACGAATTATCTGTGAACCAGCTTTTTCATCTAATTGGTTCCCTCATTAATGAGTTAAATAAAATTTTGACACACTTTCACTCTATAATTTCATGAGAGTCATGTTTTTAACTTTTTGGAATTGTATATTGAAACTGTCCATGATTAAACACAGATACAATGATAGAAGTGAACATTGGAAACTCACATTGAGTGGGGATTTATCCGGCATGAACATCTTAGCACTTGGTCACAGGAAGCTTCCTTCCCTCCTATGGTCTCAGTACATGCAAAAAAAAAAAAAAAATTCCCAGGTCCTCTGACCACAAGATTTAATCCAAAGTGCCTTTTAAATCTACTCCATATTAATGTTAGTGAGTGCCAAATTGAGTAATTGAAGAAATCAAATTTATACACTGGTTACTTATAAGCAACTGGAGATTTGAGTAAATTCTCATTTTACAAATCACATCATTTAGAGCCCTTCTGCCTTTAGCTGAGATTCCTGGTGCTTTGGCCAGACTTTTTAATCTTTGGTTCACCCTCTCTCTGTCAAACACTTAATGATCTGGAAAATGCTAGAATGTAAGCTAGGAGCTTTGCTATTTAAAGAAACCCTGCAGTGAATTCATTTCTAGAGCAAGTAATTTTCTGTGAGTTTCTTAGCTTAACTGCCCAGTAGCTTGGTCCATGATGGGTGTGTTTTGGAGCGGGATTGTTTTTGAAGGTGCTGGCTGCTTCAAGGAGAGTCAGAACAGAACTGTTATCTAAGGCCAAAAAAATAACCGAAAACAAAAAACACATTATCTCCATCAGAGGTGAAACTTATAAAGCCCAGGGCGAATGCCTGTGTCATTTGATGTGAGATTGTCAATGAATTTAAGAAATAATCATTAGGTTGGCATTTTTGGTTCTCACCTCCATAAAGCAGACTTTGCAAATGAATCAGCCCCTTCCTGGGAGCTTGTTCACTTGGGAAATATGTTCCTGGTTTCTACCCACAAAGGATCCTTTAATACGGAGAGGCCGATGGTGCTGCCACTCAGTGAATCCCAACTGCCATGGCTGCAAAGACCCCACTCTTGCAAGGGGCCTGGCCTTGCAGCATCAACATCATAAATCCACCTTGACATCCTTTATAGAGCTGGAGACCTCAGGTTTGGAAAGGAATTTACATATTGCTTGATCCAGTGTCCCCTCTCTTAATTGAATCCGTCGACCATAGGCCACCAGCTTTTTCCTGAATATTTCCAAGAACAGGAACTCACTTCATCCAAGGTGTCCAACTCAGACTTTGGACAGATGGCTCCAAGGTTCTTTACTGAGCCAAACTCTACTTTCCTGTAACTTCCCCCCAGTGCTGATGGTTTTGTTCCTTGGAGTCTGTTGCAAATTGTCTTCTCACAGTTTGGTAACTCTCAGTAATTATTTCATAGATAGCTACAGCTTCTACTAGTTAGAGTAGGGGATGCTTGTGGGTCTCTTCTCCAATGACTTTGAAACTAGATATTATGTTATAAGGAAAACAAGATTCAAGATGAAGTCTTCCCTTCATGCAAATATTTATTAGAAAGAAGACACAATCCTAGTTGGACAACCTGTTCTACCAGTACAATGTCCCAGCTTTCTGTTCTTTTTGACACTCCAGTAAGAACCTTGCAGAAAAGGCTTAATTAGGGAAGCTGCAAAAATATTCTAGTAGGAGGATTCAGGTGACCTTATAGTCAGACCACAACAGTGATTCACAAAGAGTGTTCCGTGAACCATCAGCAACAGTTATCACCTGAGAATTTCTTAGAAATGTAAATTATCAGACCCTGTTCTGGAATCACATACTGCATTAGCAAGCTGAGTTTTAGTAAGCTCTCCAGATGAGAATCAGTGGGCAAGACAATTCCCTAACCATAACAGAATCAAGGACCAAACTGCAGCCTTAAGCCAATGAGTAGGTCTGGACTGAGTGAGTACACACACACACACACACACACACCCACACACACTATTCATATTAAGTGGGATGTTAGTGCCTACATTTCTAGCCAATTACCCTATTTTGAACACTCAATTCACCAATTAAAAAGCATCCCTAACATCCATTATGTTAATTAGCAAACCTCCCAGTAGATCACAGATAAAGGACACGGAAACACTTGTAGTAGCTGTTTCAGGAAGGTGGGCCTCTGGGTTCACAAAGACAGTCATCATGTCTCTTCCTTGTGGTAACCATTAAGTCTTGTTCTGCTTTCTTTTCTCCCAGCTAAACATCCTCATACCTTCCTTTGTAATATGTCAAAGCTCTTGAGCACCCTGTACTCCTCCCAACTTCAAGTTAACCACAAATTAATGAGTATGAATTCTGATAGATATCGCTTGTTCTGTGGGCTCCCTGATTCCAGGATAAAGGTACTTACACACACAGACACACACTCACACTCACACACACCCCAAATACTCTACATCCATGCTCCGGTTTTGCTCAAACTCAGAACCCCTTTTAGCCAAGCTTCTCTTGCCTATCTCTGACCCCTCTACATGGGTCAGACATGTGGAAATACAGACAAGAATGTGAGTGGGTGAGTGAATTCCCAAAGACAACACACACACACCCTTGATGGCTCTCCAAGTGAGCTGAAGACGATGATGGAAAACGTTTGTTCCTTAAGATTTTAATAGTCATGTGTCTATTTTAATGTCTATTAAAGAAAATACAAAACTTCTGATTTTAGAGACATTATTACTTAGAACAAGGCTAAGTTTGAAAGGTGAGTCCATTAAAATCAATTTTTAAAAAAGATCAAGTTAATAACCTGGTGTGCATTTTTGCTTAAATTGTGAAGGCACAGGAAGCCTAGGGTTTTGGATAAACTATTCACAAGGATAATAGGTCTGTGATATGGAGGACCTGGCCTTGGGTGTCTTCACCATGAGTACCTTTCCTAGGAAAACAGAGATCATGGTAACCAGTGTCATTTGCCTGTTGAGCTATTTGTCATGTCTCCAGGAGGAAGGAAAATAACAGAAAATGCTGAAACTCAATTAGTTTAGCAATGCAAACACTACTGATTCTTTGATAAACCGCATACAGCTCACATGCCTCCTTTCAATTGAGGAAAGAAAACATTCTATGCCAAGACCAGTACCCACCAAAAAGACCTAAGCCAGAAGAAACTAGAGTTTGGGTTTTGCTAGTGGAGTGATGATATCATGGCAGATAAAAAGAGTGGTTGCCTCAAATCAACAGTGGGAAAAGAGCACAGGGCATATTGGCCTTAGTCATACTATTGTTTCTACGTTCTGAAAACAGTCAATGTACACAGACAAGACAGGTTCCTCCCTCCTGAGTTTTCTGATATTTCCTGTTTCAGTGATACCTTAAGATGAACCCTAGCTCTTAAGTTAAAAGAAGTGATGATGCAGCCACCAACAAATTACTCCACCCTTGAGTTTCCCTTCCCTCTGTGAGGATGATGCTCCAATAACCCTCAAGTCTAACCACTCTGTGATATTTTGGATGTGGAGTGTTCAAATCCAATGAAGTCCAGCCAGGACTTCCCGTATTGTTTGGCAGGGCTGGGAACACAGGGAATTTTTGTTCTCCCCCAACCTTTCCTAATACAGTGATTTGTTAATTCTTTCAGTACCTGATTTGCAATCATCTGTACCTGATAAAGTATAGCTCACAAGCCAGTGGAAGTTGTCTTAGGTTGGGTTCTTGAGAAGCCGACCCTTAGACAAGTATTTGTGTGCAAGTGTTTTATTAAGAAGGCACTACCAGGAGAAACCAGAAAGGGAGAGGGAGGAAGAGGACAGCGAGGCGGAGAGGAAGCCAGGCAGTAGAGCAACGGCAGGCGAGGTCCTAACTTTGGCATGACCTCGAGAGAACTTTCAGAGTGTCCACTGCATCTCATGGTGTGTCTCACCTTAAGGCAAAAAAAAAAAAAAAAAGCTGGGCTTCTGTACTCCTGAGCCAGCAGGTCACCAGCTATGGGTCTGCCCTGGAGAGACCCAGGAACTTGCGGCTCTCAGTGGATCAGGTGAAGCAGCATTAAGGCAGTTTTACAAAGAGGGTCACATGCATGAGTCAGAGTAAAATATGCAG
Organism: Phocoena sinus; assembly: GCF_008692025.1. Lineage (NCBI taxonomy): Eukaryota > Metazoa > Chordata > Mammalia > Artiodactyla > Phocoenidae > Phocoena > Phocoena sinus. Next base: position 37,079,441 of record NC_045777.1, read on the forward strand.
AAATTGGGGGATGACCCCATGGAACCAAGTGAGGGAAATCCTGGGGATGCCAAGCAGAGCACCAACAGCATCTACAACTGAAAGCAAGTTATCAGCAGCCGGAACATACAGCAGCTTCCTTCTGTTGATTGGTCATGTGGGCACAAAAAGACTTTGTTTCGATGAGAAGGAGGGTATTTCTGCCTGGTCTTGGATTCTATATGTTCTTGCACTCCTGAGTGGAATCATTTTGTTTAGGGCATTTTGTTTCTTATGTGGCCAAGTGTTAGTCTTACATGGATATCATTCTTCCCTCAGGAACCAAGCCAGGTACCTTGGGATACAAACATTTTCATCAGTTCTCTCTTAAGACAAGATGGAGGAGGAGAACTGAAAGCAAAGGCTTCCAGCTCAAGCTCCTATGGCCACCCTTTAGAGGCAGCCATTGCCCTCCAGCTGCAAGCCAGATGTGGCTGCACTAACCCATAGCACTCAGTAAATATTGGTTAAATGGATGAACAAGTTACTCTGGTTGGCTTTGACTATGATCAGGGTAAATGAGATGAGGTTCAGTTCTGCCTTTCCCTCTCTTCTGGTCAGTGAGTCCTCTGTGCTTGGCTCCCAAGTAAACAATCAGGAACTGCTGCATAATACAAACCTCAGTGCTAAACAACCATTTGGCCACATTTGCAAAACAGACAAAGGAAACACTGGCATTTCTGAAAAGGGGAAATTTAGGCATAATCAGTGTTGGTTGTGGCTGGCTGCCCTGTTGCAATTAAGAGATGCCAAAGCTGGCTGCATTGAAATGCCAGAGGCCACCCCTGACCCAGGTCAGTAAAAAGCAAAAACCAAGGCAAAGCTGCCTGTCAGCCATGCTGTCATTAATCCCAGAATAGCCCAGGGAAGGGGCTCATTGGGGAAGCTGGACTTACCTTATCAAAAGAAACCAGATCAGGACTGTATCTGTTTATATATCCAGATGTACAAACATAGAATCCCATTTAGGAATGGGGTGGGGTGCAGTGGTTTAGAAAATAAATAAGCCAAGTTTGAAAAGAATTGGGCTCTAATGGTGGTCAGTGCCATCACTCAGAAACACTAAGGGAGACAATGACAATTCTGTGAGCTGGTTGAAATATTTGTCACTTGAGATGGTTCTTAAGCAAAATTCTTTTATAGGGAATGCATTCATGGTGTTTAACCCAGCACATACTATGCCATCAAATATTGAGGAGAATATGGTGGGGAGAAAAGAAGGCTGCCATCTCAGATCAAGATGGCCTCCTAAATGCTGGACCACCATGTACTTGTATTTCTAGATGGCTGTATCATAGGACTGTCAGCCCACTGGATACTTGCAAAGCCCTTTGGCCTTATGTGATGCTGCACATGGATTCTCCAATTCTGGGCACATATGAAGGACTTGTGATTTTGTCAAAACTGCAAATTCCAGCCTGATCTTCATAGATCTCTTTTCATTGGTGGTGTGGCTGGGAATCTGTATTTTAATAAGCAACTAAAAGGTTTTAGATGCAAGGAGACCTCAGACCACACTACCGAGAAGCCCTAAGTCACTTGAGACTTATCTGTGAACCACATAATGGACATAAAATGTATGTAAGATAGTAAATCAGTTCATTCACGAGCCACTTCTTCTTCATATTTGAAAGATGCTCTTTTCATTCAACTAAGAAATTTATTAAAACCAGTAGTGAAAAGAGGACGTTGAATTTCATGCACAAGAATGTTCAAGGTAGTCACAGGGAGCCAAGTCCAGTCCACACTTTGAAGAACTTACACAACCATGAACACAGCAGATTTAAGAAATGGCCATTTTTAACCATAGACGTTCCAACAGAACCTTGCTACCTGTTACCCGCTAAAATTATTCTTTGCTCAGGTCCTTAGTTTTAGCATTAAGACATGAACTTTAATTATCATCATTTTCAGAAGAAGAAGAAGAAGAATTTATCAGGACCATCCATAGAGTCTCCAGTATTCAAAATCCTCAATGTTTTCTCCCTTTTGAGCTCTAATGATCTTAAATAATAAGTCTTAGCCTTCACAGACTCTATTATTTGGGGAAGATGGAAAGTCTCCAGTGTGCTTTTTCTGATAAGCATCTCCCCTTTGCTTTCTGAATGAAATACTTAATCTCATGGAAATCAGCCAGTTTGTCCACCCTCTGAGTACAAGACTCTGTTGTGAGACATTTAGAACCCATGACAACATGGAGCTCTCAGCTTCTTGGGAAGCAAATGCTGTTGGAAGTCTGCAGGTCGTGTAGAAGGGGCAGAGTGAAATAACAGCATGCAGTGCTGGGTGGAGGGACAGGCAGAGTCAGGCTCCCAAGGTGGGGCTCTCAGCCTCTTCCACTGCAGCTCTGTGATCTTGGTTGGTTATCAACTTCTACTTCATTCTTTTCGTTTAACATGGAGATAATGTGATTTAGGGCAGCACTTCTCAAACTTCTGATGCTCGGTGATCTTGTGCAATAGATGATCTGATTCAGTAGGTCTGGGGTGGAGCCTAAGATTCTGCATCTCTAAGAAGTTCCCAAGTGAAGCTAATTCTGCTGGTCTGAGGACCACACTTGGAATAGCAAAGGTTTGGGGGATCCTATATAAACCCTCAAATTTTATATAAAGTTCCTGGTTTGATTCCTATCACATAGCAAGTTGTCAATAAATGACTATTACTATGCCTAATATATATATATATATATATATATATATATACACACACACACATATATATGTATATGTACACACACACATATATGCGCATAGGCTTTCTCTAATTGTGGCGAGCGGGGGCTACTCGTCGTTGCAGTGCATGGGCTTTTCATTGTGGTGGCTTCTCTTGTTGCGGAGCATGGGCTCTAGGCGCGCAGCCTCAGTAGTTGTGGCGCACGGGCTTAGTTGCTCCACGGTATGTGGGATCTTCCCGGATCAGGGATCGAACCCGTATCCCCTGTATTGGCAGGTGGATTCTTAACAACTGTGTCACCAGGGAAGTCCACACCTAATATTTTGACAAGAGTTATGTGACACAGAATGTTGGATACATGCAGCTGATTTATCTTAATCAAGAAAGGCTGCTTCAAACCTAGGCCTAATTCGGATAATTCACAATAAATAATGCTTCCGATGTGCCTGAGGAAACTTAGGGACTTGTCTCAGCAGCAGTAACTGTGCTCACCCTTCCCTTAGAATGAGCACTTTGTGATTGATTCCACTGTGCAGCCAGGGTTGGGAACCATCTGCCTAATCGATTTTGATCAATGAGTAATTCTGAGCAATCTTTAAAAAGCCTGGGTCTTAAAAAAGTGGTACAAATGAACTTATTTAGAAAACAGAAATAGAGTCACAGATGTAGAAAAACTTATGGTTACCAGGGGGAAAAGGGGGTGGGCAGGGATAGATTGGGAGATTGGGATTGACATATACATACTACCATATATAAAATAGATAACTAATAAGGACCGACTGTACAGCACAGGGAACTCTTCTCAATACTCTGTAATGACCTATATGGGAAAAGAATCTTAAGAGTGGATATGTGTATATGTATAACTGATTCACTTTGCTGTACAGCAGAAACTAACACAACATTTTAAATCAGTTATACTCTAATAAAAATTTTAAAAAAAGAAAAAAGAATGAGCACTTTGAGTCTTACAGTTGCATTAACCTCAAGGAGAAATTTCACCAGTGAAAATAAGAGCACTAGGCCCATCCTTGATCACATTCTTGTACCATCACAGTTGGGGAAAGAGACATTCTTCTAAACACATCCAAGAGATGGCTTCTTCTACGGGTGAGGACGAAAGCCCAGAGAAAACAGGTGGCTACCCCCTCTGTTAGATTCTGAGTCATGAGCCAAATGAGACCTCCCACAGTTTAGATGTGTGATACTGGTTTGTTCTTGTTGTTGTTGCTGTTTGGGTTTGTTTTGTGAAGATGAAAGGGATAGGCTAAGACATATACTCCAACCCCTTGAGTTTGACCAGAATTGTGTAACGTAAATAAGATAATGAAATGGGGTATACAGGTACAATACTATTCTTTAATACTGATAAAAGTTACAATCCACCATGAATATGTAGCCATTGGGGGTCTATTAGTATGACAACCTAGCTGTAAAATAGAAAAACAAAAAATGGGCTGAAATATAAGATGAAATTGATAAAACTATAGTTCCTATGGAGAATTTGAATATACAGAAATCAATAGATCAGGTTGAGTAAGGATTTCAGAGAGTTTGAATAACACACCTTCCTTTTCAGCTCAATTTGATGTAGGTAGGTAGCTAGACAGAGTCAAATATGGAATAGAATTTCTTTTCAAACACAAATTAAACATTCTCAGAAATTGGTCATACGTTAGGGTGCAAAGGAAATCTCACCAGATTTCAAAAAGTAAAAATCAAGTGGGTCCCATTCACTGACCATAATGAAAATAAAATTAGAAATTACAAAAAAAAAAACCCCTTCTTATGTAAATTTTAAAATCATATTTTCAAATAACTCTTGAGTTATAGAAGAAATTAAAACTGAAATCTAAAACTACTTAGAAATAAATAACAAAGACCATTCTATATTCCTAAACATGTAGGATAGGGCCACAGTAACACACAGAGGACAATTTATAGCAGTAAGTAGTATACTGTACCAAAAATAAGAAAAAATGTAAAATGAATCTTTTGTCAATTCAAGAAGATAGAAAAGGAACAATATGATAACACATCTTAGGAAGAAAAGAGAAATAAAGTAAGAATAAATGCAAGGGAAAAAAAGAATTGAAAATTAACAACATAAGTAGGGATGATAAATAATATCAAAAGTTGGGATATACTTGAGATGTACTTGTCACGTTCCTTAAAAAATAAAAACAGGGGCTTCCCTGGTGGCGCAGTGGCTGAGAGTCCGCCTGCCGATGCAGGGGACACGGGTTCGTGCCCCGGTCCAGGAAGATCCCACATGCCGCGGAGCGGCTGGGCCCGTGAGCCATGGCCGCTGAGCCTGCGCGTCCGGAGTCTGTGCTCTGCAACGGGAGGGGCCGCAACAGTGAGAGGCCCACGTACCGCAAAAAAAAAAAAAAAATAAAAAAAAAATAAAAACAGAGTTACCATATGATCCAGCAATCCCACTCCTGGGCATATATCCAGAAAAGATAGAAACTCTAATTCAGAAAGATACCTGTACCCCAACATTCATAGCAGCACTATTTATAATAGCCAAGACATGAAAGCAGCCTAAATGTCCATCATCAGATGAATGGATAAAGATGTGGTGTGTATACACACATACACACACACACACACACACACACACACACACACACACACAGTGGAATATTACTCAGCCATATAAAAGAATGAAATAATGCCATTTGCAGCAACATGAATGGACCTAGAGATTATTATACTAAGTGAAATGTCAGGCAGAGAAAGACAAATATCCTATGATATCACTTATATGTGGGATCTTAAAAAATGATACAAATAAACTTATTTACAAAACAGAAATAGACTCACAGACATAGAAAAAAATTAATGGTTACCAAAGGTGGAAGGGGGGGGGAGGGATAAATTAGGAATTTGTGATTAACAGATACACATTACTAAATGTAAAGTAGATAAACAAGGACCCACTGTATAGCACAGGGAATTATATTCAATATCTTGTAATAACCTATAATGGAAAAGAATCTGAAAAAGAATATATGTATATATATGTTCTGAATCACTTTGCTGTACACTTGAAACATTGTAAATCAACTATACTTCAATTAAAAAAGAGATGTACCTGTCAGACCACTACATTATTTTCCGGTATATAAATGAAACTAAAAATAAAATCACTTCCAGTTTTTAATTAAAAGACAAAATATCCACACAACTTGCTTTGAGAATAAATATGCTTTGAAAATATGTTTTTGAAAATGACCCAAACTCATGATCTGAAACTTATCTGTGTGTCAGCAGAGAGTTACCTCTAAGCCTGTTTCCTGATCTACCAAGTAGGGATACTAACAGGGTGCATACCACGTGTCATTTAAGGTTTACATTAGTTATTATGTGAAAACATTGAAAACAGCGCCCTACGAAGAGTAGCCCTCATTAAGTGTTAGTGTGATTTTATTAATAATTAAGGAGAGTTGTCAGACTTGGTTGATAAAATCCCTGTGTTCTTCTTTGGGCTTTTTGAACATAGTGAGTCTTTAATAAACTTCTGTTGAATTTGAAAGCATATCTCCACCAGAAAGCAGGCAGGGTCTACAAGAAGAGAGGGATCTGTCCTACAGAAGCCTTGTTCAAATGATTAACGGTGTGGGGAGACACGAAGATGTAGGTTTCAGCTTTCTATGATAATTCAGCCGATGGGTATTGATGTATATAGGTTTGTTCTTTTAATTAAAGTGTGAAACAGGAAGAGAAATAGATGTTAGCTCAGGGCATACTCTGCTTACACTTTATCCATGACATTCCTGCCCTATGGTACTTGGACTAACAGCCGATGTCCCCAGCATAATAGCCATCCATGTCTCTGTCAACCTCGTATATCAAAGGCACACACCTAAATATGCACACTCACCTTCTGTTCCTGAGCCCTAACCTCATATTTGAGTCCAGATTCTACATGAGAAAGCAGTCTTAGGCTAATTCATGTAAATAAGCAAGCCCCTTGATGTGGGAGAAAGGGTTTTCTCCGGAGCCCGTCTGCTGTGTGTCCAATGTGGGTCTCAAATAGACTTGGATGCAGAATGAGAATGAGAGCTTTACAAATTACACCTGCCATCAAGGGATAACTGTAGACAACCCACTTTGTACCGCATACCTCGACAGCGACAGATCCTCAGACATCTCTGTCTCTGATGCAAATGGCCCGGTGCTGATGCTGAGTCTAGGAACCTTGGTCAGCTGGTCATGAAAATTAGGCATCTTTATGAGGGCTGTACGGTCATCCCAGATTAATCACATGGATTAAATCTGACTTGTAGTCCTAAAATTCTGTCCATCAAAGGCAAATTCACTTTTATATTGTACTCCGTGCATCTTTTTTTTTTTTTTTTTTTTGCAGTACGCGGGCCTCTGACTGCTGTGGCCTCTCCCGTTGCGGAGCACAGGCTCCGGACGCGCAGGCTCAGCAGCCATGGCTCACAGGCCCAGCTGCTCCGCGGCATGTGGGATCTTCCGGGACTGGGGCATGAGCCCGTGTCCCCTGCATCGGCAGGCAGACTCAACCACTGCGCCACCAGGGAAGCCCCGTGCATCATTTCTTGTTTTAAAATATTGTCCAGGAAACACAAACCCTATCACAGGAAACTCCAGGCAAAGGAAATTCTACAAACAACTACAGACAGGAAAACACAGCACACCCTATATCTGTCTATAGCAAATATACAGTGCCCTGTGGACAGGAAATGCTTTAAGAATTTCTGGGGGCACATCCATCTGCAAACAGACGTAGAGGAGTGGGAAACAGCAACAGCACTACAGGTCTGAAAGCACAAAGACCTCTATCTTCTAACAAACTGGCCTATTAAAAGGAAAGGTCACTTGCTGGCTTAGACTGAAGGAAGAAGTTCTGCCAAGGAACCCAGCAGCAAAATATGAAGATGGAGAACAGAGTGAGAAGGCGCTTTTGTTTGTCTCCACCTGGAAATCCTTTGAGAGGTGCTGCTTGGAGACTGGAGATTCAGGCACTCGGTTGGTTTCCCTGTTTTCAGGCTTCCGTGGATGATCAACACTGCAGCAACATGCCTCTTGCCCAGCCATCAGTAAATGAAAGCTAATTAACGAACACTGGATTTGTTTCGCTCTGAGCAAAGGGTACAGGCTTATCCTGAATGAGCAAGCTTTCTGAATATTAAGCTCCCACATCGTTACAAACAAGGTTGATCAGAACTTTCTATAATATATGCCCCTCAACAAGCCAATGAGTCTGGTATTACTTACGCTGTTGAGAAAGCTGGGGCTCAGAGACAGCGATAAACTTGTCCAGAGTCACCCAGCAACTGAGTGCCAGAACCAGCAGTACAACTACGTCTTTCTGATATCAAAGCTACGACCCACAATCTACTCAGCATTTCTGGTCCACCATTTTATCCTGGAGGGCCAATCCCAGTCACTCAGAGGAATATAGGAATTTTGTTTCTGCTCATCTCAAAGTTTAGGAATGACTTGGTATAAATTTCTTCCAAATTCTGTTTCCTAGATCCCTAATTTCTAAAATGGAGACTTGTGTTTAAGTAAAACGCAAAGCTTTTAAAACTCTACATCATATCATGAGTACATATTCTGGTGGCCAGAATGGAGGAGGTGGGTAGGGAAAGAAAGGCTCTGGAGGGAGCCTAGTCTGGTTATCTGTAATTTGCACTAAACGGGATTTCAAGAGAGCAGCCAGAAAAATGCACAGGTCACATTTCAGGACCACGGGCCCATCCTTCTTTAGAAAAATTCCTATGCACACCCACATAAGCCCTCTTGGCAACCTCTGATAACGACTGAAAGAGATGAAAGATTTTCTGTCTTTTGCTTTTAAATGCCCCTCAATACAATGGACTACTACTCAACAGCAAGAAGGAATGCACTATTAGTACATGCTACAACATGAATGAATATCAAAATGATTATGCTAAGTGAAAGAAGCCAGAAAAAAATAATCCATACTGTATCTTTCCATTTATATAAAATTCTAGGAAATGCAAACTAATTTATAGTGACAGAAAGCAGATAAGCAGTTGTCTTGGCACGGGGCTACAGTGAGATGGGATGGGTGGGTGGGTAGGATTATAAAAGGCATGAGGAAACTTCTGGGGGTGATGGATATGTTTATTTTCTTAATTGTGGTCATGGTTTCCTGGGAGGATGCATCTGTCAAAACTTCTCACTGTATACTTCAAAGATATGGGATTTATTGTGTGCCAAATATACCTCAATAAAGCTGTTAAAAAATAAAATAGAAATAAATAAGTGGGAGGTTAAAGGTATTCTAACCCGGAACCACATCCTTCCCTACTGACATTTCAAACTTGAGTGGTGTGTGTCTTAAAAATTATTTCATAGGCAGACAGGTATCCATCTCCGTTGTAAAGTAGGCAAATAGGTATTCATGGTGGCTTTTGGAGAAAGAGCATCATTCTGCGGACTCCTGTCTGGGTACGGCTTCCAGCTCAGAAGATGAGTCATGGAGACAGAGCATGGACCGTTGAGACCTTCCCCTAGCTGAGCACACCTGCCTGTACACATATAAGCTCTCACATGTTCAAATCTGCTTCTTTCCAGGTTCCGTGGCCAAACCCATCACTGACGCTCCAGCCCAGGCACCCCACCAACCCCCACCCCTACCATGGCTGAAGACGCGGACATGCGCAATGAGCTGGAGGAGATGCAGCGAAGGGCTGACCAGCTGGCTGATGAGGTGAGGGATGGAGACCTGGGAAGGGAGCAAAAGATGGAGAGCTGCATAGTTTGTCTTATTCAGGTTGAGGTGGGAAAAGGGCTTCTTCTCATGTCTCAGAAAAAAAAAAAAAAAACAGGAGGAGTATGACTTTGATTTCCTATATATCTAAGGGCTCTGCACACAGGAATGGGTTGGTTATAAAACTTGCATGCAGATCAGTGACCGAGCCCAAGCTTCCAACTCCTAGAAATCTAGAGAAGTCAAGATCCTCTAAGAAAAGCACTGTCTTTGGGTGTCTTACAGCCAGCGTTGTGCCAGAGTTGGCTCAATTCTGAGAGCTGGTTGTTACATTGTCCAGAACTTTGCAAGGTGGTATTAAAATTGAATTATATAAACTGACAATTGAATAGATCATATTAAAATCAAAGGTAATAAATACGTCCTAATGATTTTACTACTATCTATGCTTTCAAAGTTCTTGGCATGTGTTGTATCTGTAGTGTGAGGATACCGTCTAGAGGCCTGTTACCGTGAACCTTCCCAAGTTCACCTTCAGTGACACCATGGTGTAGTTAGAAATCAGAGAGGGAAAAAGTATTTACACCACGGAATCTGCAAACACTACAAATCAGGGCTTGACCTATTGTTTTGTTGATCCTCTAGACTTAAGAAAGTGGAAAAATATTAATAATGCAGATTAAACTTAAAAGTATGAACATCCGCAGCCATCACACTATAAGCAACACAAAAAAGAATTGAGAAATCTTCCAGTATTTGAAAACTATGATTCTCTTCAGCAGAGAAGCCACTTGCATCATTGACAAATGAATAAAGTTCCAAAACATGTCTTCATTCTTTCACTTGCCTTTTATTCACTCACGTAAATGAAAATATCCACCAGCGTTCATACCAGAGCTGCTCTTGTTTTATGCGTGCTTAGCTGTGGACACAAGAGTTCAGCAAAAATCAACAAAAGCTTTCTGTGAAAATCGATTGGCTATACAGAATTTGAAATAAGGTGTTGTGTATTTTATTATTATTTATAAATTTTATGGTAGTCATCCTTTATATCATTAAAATAATACACACACACACACACACACACACACACACACACACACATCTTTTTTCTGGAGAGCCCATTGTTAACATTTACCGGCATACCTCTGCTTACAGCCATTCTATTTCAAAAAGCAGCCTGCTGACAGTGCTTCCAGGAAAGTGAACATGCTTCATATACCTGCAAACTCTTGTCCAAAATAAGTTTGCCATTGAAAAGCACAGCTTTTGAGAAATCACACTGGTTGCTGGATTCTAGTAATTTAAAAGGAACTTAGAAAAAAGTGACCACACTGTGTCCAAGGGGCCAGTGCTGAATTCATTTTTTCTTATCTAAGGATGAAGATAATTATTATAGCTTTCTCCTATAGACTAGTTGTTTCAAACACGTTTGATTTTTTTTCCACCCTAGGGCAACAACTTAATTTGTACTGATAAGAACTTCCAATTGTGTTTCTAGGAGCTTTATAAGAAAATCGAAGTTAGATTCATCTCAATTCATGACAAATGATATTTGCCTTTAAAATTCAATATTCCTGGTCCAGGGAGGCCAAATTAGTCCTCTGAGTATTCGAGATAATTTTTCATGCCTCCTGCACATGCAAAATTACCTTTTCGAGCTTACTTTGTCTTTGATATCAAAATCAACTTCATCTGGTTTTGATTTTATGACAATCAGCTTTAATGTAATTGCTTTAGGGAATCTTATTATGTAGAAAGCCTGATAGGAAAGAGATTGAAATTGTGGTTCAGTTACAAACTTCAATGAACATGTGATAACAACCCTTTATGTTTCCCAAGTGAAGAAAGTTTTTCTGATATTCCAAGAACTCTGGATCCTGCGCTCATAATATTTATGTTTTTTATCTTAGTCGCTGGAAAGCACCCGTCGTATGCTACAACTGGTTGAAGAGGTAAGCAGTGACTATATTTTAAGATGAACTAATCCCTTTGGCTGACATATTCTTTGCCTAGACCCTTTGCCTTTCCCTAGACCACTGTCCCATTGATTCCAGTGTGGATGTAGCTACCAGAAAGCCATATAATGAGAGAGATGCTATATTTAAGTTGCCAGGTAGCCATCAAAGTATTCACTCTCCCTCCAGCCCAGCCTATCTTCCTAGTCTCGGAAGCAGAAGAGGGTGGTATTTCCAAGTATATAAATGTTCCCAAGAAATCACAAAAACAAATCAGAACGATTTTTTAATATACGAAAGAATTATCTACATAAAATCCTCATTTGTACTGATTTTGATGCCTCTAAATTACATCTAATCTTGGCCTTCTGTTTTAAATCTAGCTACATATATCACTTTAAAAAATATGTACCCAGAGAGGCATACTTTTCAGAAATTGTTACATTTATAGTCGGGCACTAAAATTCATGAAATAATAGGAAAATCCTTTAATAAAGGGAAACATCAAGTCTAGTCATGTAAATATAGAAGCTCTTTTATATTCCTGACTCTGGATTTAACATCCATTTTCAAGGCATGGTTAATGAATCCGTGACTATTTTTAAATGGGTGAAATAGGGCAGACAGCAATAATGGAACCAAAAGGGCATTTGCAATAAACCTCATTTATTCCAATTTGGGAGAGCGGCAGTCAACCAGGAAGAATAAATGGATTAATTGAAATTGTCCATTGGGAGAGATGAAGTGGAAAAAGAATGGGATGAGCTATATTTATCTTAACTGAATAAAACAAGTCTAATCATTTTTATTCAGTGAGATGCTGTTTTATCTATGCTTTGAAAATGCTTATCAATGTATAAATTCATGTGTGGTTATCATCTTTAGAGATCTTGGGGGTTTTCTAGCAGAATGATCAAATGAGCCTACTTGCCTCATGCTACTGTAAATTGCTTTTGCAATGACATGAAAGGAGAAAAGTGTCAATTTTATAAGGCTAAAAGGAAGGGCAGCCGCCTCTTACACTATGGAAGCCAACATTTTCCCTTACTTCTGCAGCTTCAGCTTCTCAGCTAAGAATGGAATATAGCTAACTGTGAATTGCCACAGGACGGGGAGGAGAAGGTGGCAACCAAGAGCTCAGAGGACCCCTGGGAAGGGTGGGGTGTCCACTGAAGGAGATCTATTACCATGAAAAATGACAGTTTGAGCCTGCAGCATAGCACAAACTGGCCCTCACAGGAGGTGGGCCAGCAAGGGGCCCTCAGCAGCACAGGAAAGCAACCTTCACTCTCTTAATGAAGAGAGATGTTTTCTTTGTGCTGTCCTGGGACTCATGCAGAAGTACTTGAGGACCAGAAAGGAGGCAGATATTCTAAATCTACTAGTGTCGGTGAGGCTTTCAGAATCCACATGTTGCCCCTCATCTTGTCATGAGAACAAGTAAAAGGAACAAATCTGAGTAACATCCACACATGAGCTCTCACCGTGACAGGAAGGAAGGGAGTCCAGAAGTCAGCTGACATCATTATCTTGATTCGTGTTTATGACCTTCAACCATGGCCTCCAAGCTCATATTTCATTTTCATTTGTGTGTGTGCACATGTGAAGGGAGTTTCTAAACTGCAAAATCTATCACCAGTTTGCCCACCTGTGCAATGTTGAAACTGCCTAGAGCACAGAAAGTGATGGAGGAATGCATCCAACACACTTTTCCCAACTAGCCCCTCCCCCATCAGAGTCTTTGGGCCGCAGAGACTTCTTTTTCTGTGTCTTAAATTGCAGGCAACGTTGGCCAGTCTTGGAAAAGGAGTGTCTGCTCTAATTTATTCTGGAAAAAAAAAAAAATCTCAGAAGCTCTATTAATTGAAGTAGGATTCTCAAATATTACATTTTTGTTTTTCCTAAAGTGTTTCTCGATCAAGCATGAAGTTGCATCTTAGAACAGGGGGTGAAACAGATGGATGCTGTCTCCTGCCTCTAACACATGAGAGGAGGCTATTAGACTTTCCATCCTTAGGAAATTATGAGTAAGGCATTATTAGACTAGATTGATTGCTCTTATATCCTCCTGGGTTATCTTATATTGATGGTCAAACATCCCTTATGTCTAGGGCATTGGCCAGTCAGATGATATTCTGCTTTCAATCAGGAAGGAAATTCTCTTTAAAGAGAATCAGCATTAAATATTCATCAAGGGCAGAAATCATTTGGAAAATCTGAGCATTGAAATACTAGGATCTTGCCCATGATCCCAAAGTCCATCAGTGCCATATAATTTGAATTGAGCTGAATGCTTATTGAAATTCAGTCTCAAAGACAGGAAAGGTTACTCAACTTGTGACGTTTCCCTGAGGCAAACAATCCCACTTTCAGTGTAATGTATAGGACTTTGTGCCATCCCTCATGGACTTTAAGGTGTAACAGAGTGGAAGGCATGGAAGCTTGGTTTTTAATAGAAGCCATCATCAGTGTATCAAGGACAATGTAAAGTTACACAGAGATCAGTAGAGAAAGTTCAGAAAAGCTGAATACCATACACACATAAAAAGATTAGAAATCACATAACACTTGGTTCCCAGCCTGGGCCTGGGAACTGGCTCTTTTGATGGATGCATTTCAGCAAATATTTATGGAGTGCCTGATGCTGGAGGTGGAAGATCAAAATTGATATCATGTAGAAAAACAGATATGAAAATAGCTCTCCAAATTCAAGGCCACACCTGCCTCAGGAGCACAGAGGAAGGGACAATGAATTCTAGAGGGAGAGTCATGAATACTATTTGATTCCAGACAAAAAAGTTAACTCTGCTAATACTAGCTGCAGGAAATGAGCTCTACATGTTAATGCCTTGGGCTATAGAACAAAGCCAGGAAAAGCCACACTGCCCTAGGGCAGGCTGATCCAAAAGCCCCACACAGAGCTTTCACGCCGTGGTGGTTACTGAGGGCTCCCCAACATGTATGGGTGTTTCAGCATCTTTTCTTTTCATTCCAACTTATCTTTTGAAACACGTTGGCCACAAGAAGAAAATAAGCATTCTAAAGCTATGTCTTTGTTATGCCAGACTTTGTACTAAAGGTAGAAAATTCAGGCTGAGCAGTTGTTTTCAGGTAGGCAGTTGTAGGGATCTTTTGGAACTCTCGCGGTTAAGAGAGTGTCTGGACTGGCCTAGTTTTAGCTCAGGTGTATTGGACTTTGGGAAAAGCGTTGCAGGATGACAAAAGACTTTAAAATGTTCTATAAACATGGTCTTAGATCATCAGCAAGAAAAAAAATAAGAATAGAGAAATAAAAAGTAAATGAAAAAAATCAGGGACTTCCCTGGTGGTCCAGTGGTTAAGAATCTGCCTTCCAATGAAGGGGATGTGGGTTCAATCGCTGGTTGGGGAACTAAGATGCCTCATGCCATGAGGCAACTAAGCCCACGTGCCGAAGCTACCGTGCCTACGCACTCTGGAGCCCACACACCACAACTAGAGAGCCTGAGTGCTGCAACTAGAGAGAAGCCCATGTGCCACAACGAAGAGCCCAAGCCCGCGTGCTGCAACGCAGATCCCATGCACCGCAACTAAGACCCAGTGCAGCAAAATAAGTAAATAAATAAATATATTTTAAAAAAGCACTGACATCTCCAACTCCCCCTGTTCACAGTTAGACAAGTTTCCCAGGGATCTTGAACAGGAACCAAGAATTGAGCTAAGACAAAAATAGAACAACCTCCTCTCCCTCCTAGCTATTAAAACATAATACTCATTAAGGAATCAGAGAAAGTAACATTCTGCCTCCCCCAAGATATCGTCCCATCCCTGTCCTTCTCTCTTGCCCTCCTAGTTCCTCCAAAGGACCACACAGTTGTTTTGATAAAAGTTGTCAGCAAAAAGTGGAGCCAAATATAAGTTCTACTATTTATTGAGAACCTACTATATGCCAGCAACTGTGCTCAGAGTTTATTATCTAATTTAATCCCTGCAGTCACTTTTTCTACTGCTTTGCTCTCCATTTTGCCAAGGAGGAAATTGAAGTCCACAGTGGTTAAGAAACTTGCTTGAGACACACAGCCACAAAAGACAGAGATGAAATTCAAACTCAGATCTACCTGATTCCAGAGTGTGAATTCTTACAGCATTTCCCTTACACCAGCAGCTCCCACAATATTTAAAAATTTTTTGAGAATTCCACAAAAAGCAAAAGGATCTAAGAAAACAAACATAGCAGCTCATCCTAAACTGACATTCCACACAAATGAAATCCTTTATCTCAGTTTTTGAATCATGGCCTCCAGTGGAGTTGAACCTGTAGAAGCTTTTAGGTTCTGTAGCTTATTTTGTCTTTATAAATCTTGGGAAGTGAGGGAGCTGTTTCTGTCCCCATCTGACAGCTGGGAAAGCTGAGACACAGAACGGATGACTCTAGAGCAATAGAACTGTAAAGATAAGTCTAGAATTCAGAATTACTGACTCCCAGATGCCAGCTCTGTTCACTTGACCAAACTGTTTATCATTCTGTGAAGCACAGTTTAGAAGCCAGGCATTTGTCTGGCCCTTACCTTAGTGCCTGGGGCAGAGTGGAAGCACAATAACCATTTAGTGAAGGAATGAATGAATGAACAAACTAATGAACGAGTGAGTGAATGAACCATCCTAGCAACTACCCAATCTTATTTAGCATCTCTATCCTTATCTTAAATATGGGAAAGCATCCTGAAAGGTCAAGTGACTCCTCCCCAATCTCAAGACTATTAACTGGCTGAGCTAAGAACATAATCCAGCATTCCTGACTCTCTGACCTGTGCTCACTGCTTCTGTTCTCCCAAATTGGGGCAAACTCTTGGTGGTTCTGTGAATCATTCCAGCACTGAAACATTTAGCACCAAATTGAACAAAGAGGAAATTATACTTGCAGAGGAAATTATACTTTATTTTATTTATTATATAAAATAAATGGGTAGAGCAGAAAGGGTCAACAGATGAGAGTTGAACTGACTAAACTGAAGTCACTCACCTGTTTCTCACCCTCCATCCCAAATAGAACAGAACAGAAACCTCGTGCATAGCCTTGAGTTGGATCCTTAGAGAAGAAGATGCTCTCTGAGATGACTCCATCCTCACTGGAACTTGCATTGTCACATCCATATGCCTGAATGAGCCATCTGCTTTTTACAATTTCCTCTCATAAACAATGGCTAAAATTTGCAGAAAAGGGGCATAGAAATTGTTAAAATACAGTCTAGTGTAGACAAATGTCCATTTATAACACATTGAAGAACAAGATTTTGAAATGTCTTGTGGGGTCTAGAATCTTGCTGCTCAATGTATGGCCCTGCACCAGCCAGCATCGCCGATCTTGTTCAAAATGAAAAATCTCAGTCTCTACCCCAGTCCTACTGAATCAGGATCTATATTTTAACAAGATGTTTTCTATGCAGGGAATTCATATACACATTAACGTTTGAGCAGTGGTCTAGAAACTTCTGGTGGTAGTCTGTAATGATGATATTTTAGTTTGCCCAGATATCCTGCTATAGATGCATTTTGTGAAGGTATTTACTTTATTAACCCTGGTGTAAGGCTAACTATAGTCCAGGCACCGTTCTAACATGTGCCGCCTATTAATTCATTGAATTCACATAAGAACTCAATGAAGTATGAACTATTATGATAGCTGTATTACAAATGAGAGAACTGAGGCACAGAGCAATTAAGACATTTGCCCGAGGTCCTGCAGCCAGGAAAGAAAATCACCAGGATTCCAAGGCAGAGTCTAGCTCCAGAATCTGTGCTGTCAATGACTCCTGAAGTCATCCTGAGCCATCACTCTCCAAACTACATCCTGACTTTGCAACTAAAACTTATCAAAATGTGTTCAACCACTAATTTGAAAAGATACATGCACCCCAGTGTTCATAGCAGCATTATTTACAATTGCCAAGGTATGGAAATGACCTAAGTGTCCATCAAGAGATGAATGGATAAAGAAGCTGTGGTATATATATATACAATGGAATACTATTCAGCCCATAAAAAAGAATGAAATTTCGCCATTTGCAGCAACATGGATGGACTTGGAGGGTATTATGTCAAATGAAATAAGTCAGACAGACAAAGACAAATACTGTATGATATCTTATCTGTGGAATCCAAAAAACACAACAAACTAGTGACTAAAACAGAAAAGAAGCAGACTTACAGATATAGAGAACAAACTAGTTGTTACCAGTGGGGAGAGGGAAGGGGGAAGGAGCCATAGAGGTGTAGGGGTAAAAAAGGGGTTCTTATATGATTACATGAAATCGTGTATGTGAAAGTTTTGAAAATTATAAAGCACTATACAACTTAAAGAATCTTTCATTCCATTTTTTTAAAACAAGCATAATAGGCTTTTCTGTCTGGTAGAGTTAACTGCACACGTTCTCTGAAATGGTGAGCTTATAAAAGCTCACAGAAATAATTTTCAGTGTTTTATTTTATTTTTGAAAGCACTATTGGAATTAAATTGTTGAAATACTGTTAAAAAAAACAAAACAAAACACTTTTGTTGACCTCCACTAACATCTCTCTCTTAGGTTAATGTAAGTCAGTCGAAAATAAATGGGGCCATGAGAGACGTATTTTAGAATTTATTCTAGGTACCACCATGAGCTTTTCTTGAAAAAACAATTAATCCAAACTGTAAGCACGGCCATTTAATATCTATTAATAATCACCCTATAAAACGGAAGGTCTTTACATAACTAGTTCCTGGAAATGATGATTATGAGCAATGCAAATATCTCTGCTCCTTTTTTCCCACCCACCAACTCCCACTCCCCTCCACTAAATAGTTCAGGGCTGTTTGGTTTATTTAGATCATAAGGGGTGAACAAAAAAACTGCAGTAAAACTTGTGGATGAATTATTTTCTCACACCATATTATTGTGCAGAATTTCAGATTTCATTAGAAAAAGCCCTTATTTCTCATCTGTCATTCCCTTTTCTAAATCTTGCAGAACTTCTCTCCATAGAGAAAGAAATGGAAGATTGAATTTCCTTTTGAGCTATGTTTCTCAACCTTTGTGAAGCTGTCATCCTTTTTGATAAACCTAAAAATCTCACCACCACTCCCAAGATTCTTACACATCTTTTCAGTAGAGCACCCCTCCCCAATTCACCTAGGGAAACTTTCTGATCTATCTGCCAGAGAAGATTTAGTCTTGAAGATTTTGAAAGATTTGCTTTCTGTGGTTGGTGTTACAAAAACTATAGGCATCTTTATTTTCCAGATATAAAATCACACTATAATATTAAGTATGTGTATTTCAAGTCCATGCCAAGCCCCATCCCAAGCCCCACCCCATGGAGACTGAGCTACATACCCCTCTTCTATCTGAGAATCACTGATGAAGCAAGTCCACAGGTGACCCACCTCTCTGAGTTCCTCCCCAGCCCCTAATACTCTCTGCCATATTTCCTCCCTCTTTTTCCTTTGGTCCTTCTTCATTTTCCATATCTAGGGCTAATTGTCCCCTTACTGATTTCTCTTTCTCTCTTTTCTCTCTCTAACTCTTTTTCCACTTTGCTACCATTATTGGAATGTAGAGTAAAGATGCTGGTATCAGGACTTTGGTTATGTTGGATGAACAAGGAGGTAAGTTCAGATTTCTTCAGTAAGAACAATTCCTCATCTGAATAAAGTCCATTAAAAAATGATTTGTGCATCTACAGGTGGCCATTGATGTGTGTTATGCACATATATGTGTGTAAGAGTTCTACAGTTTTTATCTTGCTTTTTTTCTCCTTTTTCTGTTGAAAAGATTGGTAAATGTATGGAAATGTTGAGATCTTCATGGTTGAGTAAATGGTACTACACACCCTGTTATATGTGTTGGGGTAATAGAATTTTGAAGGCAGAAGTCATTTGTTTGAATTTTTAATGATAGGATTTTGGAGAGTTTGAGAATTCTTCTCCTCATCCCCAATCTTTCCCATAAATTTGATGTGGTAATTCCTAAATAGAATGAGAGAATAGTATACCATATTGTCCATTTCTTTTGACCATCCTAATTCAGCATCTGGCAATATTGATTTCCAAGTCATTATGAGAATTCCTTGAATAACTGGAAGCTGTTTTTAACAGGACATAAACTGAGGGAAATCACTGTAAAGTGGAAAATTGAACATTTAAAATATTTGAACTTTTTCTTTTAATTATTACGGAAATACTAAAAGCAGTGAACATCAGAGTGCCAACATTTTAGTATAGCATATTTAGTCTACAGTGGAACCTAGAAGGGTAACACCAAACTTTTTTTCTTTGATTTATACATAGAATCATACAGCAATGATTTATTTAATTCTAGCCACAAGTTAGTTACCTGATTCCATTCTGAATTCTTATCATAATAATCAGGTTTAGCAGAATTTTTTCTCTTTATGTATATCTTACAAAGACATTAGAAAACTCTTAACAATCACGAGAAATTTTTTGTCAAAGATAAAAATATAAAATTTTCTACAACATGGAACACCATAAACAAACTCCAGGAATAAACCTCAAACTGGGGAGGTGGGGACGGGGCGGGAAACTGCCTTACGGATAACAGACATAAGGCATTTCCCTAAAATACAGAGAGAACTTGCATTTTATCAAAGAAAAGGACAACAATATACAAGAAACAATGGATGTAATATGTAAATCATCAGTTTACAAGTAGACAAATGAAACCATGCTTCACCCAACAACAGTAATGAGATGCCACTCTTTAGCAGATTGGCACAACTTCTTTTAACTGATAACAATCAATGCTGTGAATATGTTGGGAAAACAGAAACTCTCAATCTACAGATGGGCACTGTTGATCGGTACAAAGTTTAAGAGTAATTTGATAATATCTCCAAATTTTGATGTGCACCCATCTTTGACCAAGATATTCCACTCATAGAATTATATGCTACAGATATTCACTGACAACTCCGTGAAGAAAAATATACATGCCTTACCTGTAATGGTGTAAAACTGGAAACTAAATGTCTGTCAGTGGGGAGACTGACCAAATCAATTATGATATGGCCAGGAAAGAAATTCTGCATAAAATGTTCTGCAACCTTTACAATATATGAGATCAATTTTTACTAACTTCTGAAGAATTACAGCAGGGGCAGGGAGGGACTGAAGGAAGGTGTATTATTTGGGGTCCTCTGGGAAACAACTGCTAAGAATCAATTAGAAGTGTGTGAGACTTCTTAAGGAAATGTCTGCAGTGGGTGAAGGGGAGAGGAAGCAGGAGTAGGCAGGGAGAGCCTTTGGACTGTGATGCGGGCTTGACACTTGTGAGAGGAGAGGGGAACAGAAGGAGGATTGGATAGGAAGAGCCTCATTCTGTAGTGCTGCTCTGAGAAAGTCTCAGCCAGACTGATAGGCAGCCCAGGAGCAAAGACAACCCAATGGAGCAGCCCTGTGACGCAGGGATGCCTCCACTCTAGTAAATTGTGCTCAGCTGTTGGCTAGAAGCATCCCAGGGAGGGCATGGCTTCCATGTAAATGTGGTAGATCCCATAGGTGCAACAGCTGGAGGTGTCAGCTAACTACAGGGTCTCTCTTGAAGGGAGATCTGAGGGGTACACCCTCATGGCTGCTATATAAAGACATTTGTTTCTATATTATTTATTTGTATTGAACTTTTCCAATAAATATACACCAACTATTTTTTTTAATCCGAAGAAAATTTTTAAAAAAAACAATTGAACATCAATCCCAACACTTCTCCCCCCATTTTTAAAATATAAATTGTCAAAATTAATACAAAAATAATGGAGCCTAGTGGAGTTGTATTTTGAAGGAATTACAATAGCTGTGGCAGTCTTCAGAACTCTCCAGATGAATTTGCTATAAATCATAAGACTTGCTGGCTTGATGTGTATAACAATGTCCCAGACTTTGAAACTCAGGACACAGCAAATCATTGCTTTTTTAAAAAATTTATTTAATTAGGCAGCAGGTGCCCATACAGAAGAGTGGTACCTCATTTGCAGAGCTAAATTGATACATATATACTCAGGTAATAAGAAGTTCTATCTTATTAACTCTTTTAGTTAATAATTTGCATGTGAAGAGAGTAGAAAAGGAGCATTGCAATAGGAGAAAAAGTTTGAGAAAGGTTCAGGATAATACCATTTTCTCCCCTAATTATAAAGCATTGACATGAAAAAATAATATATACAAATCTGAAGTCAAAAAGAAAGTGAATAAGATATTGAGTTTCAAATTTCATTGTACTTTGATGAAGAAAATCTACAGGAAAAATTTGCCAACATCTTTACATTATTCTCTGAGAAACAAAGTAAAATTGCAGATTGCCCCCACAAGATAGTTAATGTTCTCAGCTAAGACATTTCGATTGTGGCCACACAGCAATAAATGCTAACTTCTTGGTTGAACATATTTCCTAGGATAACCTGGGTTTTACCAGATGCGTGGTGAATAATTGATACCGATGAGAAGCATGCAACTGTAAACCCTCAAAAGTGGGTAGCTTCTGCCTGGTCTTAAATGCTACATGTTCCATTTATACTGTAAGAAGAGATTAGAACTTTTGAAATGACTGATGAGTCAACAACCATCTTTACTGCCATTGTAAATGCATTTTGACACTGCATATGCTGTGTTTAGTTGTTTAGATCAGTAACTGCTTTAAAATTTCTCTCCAGTTATGCTCTACTAATTTTGTCTTTGCCTGAACACCAAAAGTGTTGACTGCAACTGCACAGAAGTCTCAAGAAACAGCCATCCGCCTAAAGAGCCAATCCAGGTTGTCCTGCTAAATGGTTGTGCTAGGAAATTCCTTATGGGATTCTTGTTTTACACCCAGGTGTCAGGAGACACCAAGGAGCACTGAGCATGACAGATGGCCCTGAAATGTCCTACGTCCTTGGACTTTTCTTGTCTCCAAGAGAAATCCCCATGAAAAACCCCTAGCCCTAATGTGGGATGATTTAACCTTTCACTTCCATATCTCTTGTTCCCTTTGTTGGTCTTTGCTGGGTTATATGTTTGTTTTGATGCTGAAAATGCTGCTCTTGGGACAATCCCATGGGAATGGCTACAAACTAAACAGTGAAATCTTTGACCACTGCCTGGCAGAGTAAAGGAAAAGTAAACCCTCATCCACAGAGCCTGCCAACTTTCTTAAAGGGTTCATGGCACTACAGGGTAAAATTTGTGAAAACATCCCTCTTGCTAAAGTCCACTCACCAATATCTCTTCTGAATGACTAAAGCTGCATTGCCCAATATGGTAGCCCCTAGTCACGTGGTTATTTAAATTTATTTAAATGAATTTCCATATGGTCATCAATTCTAAGGAAAATGGAAATCATGTAGGCAGTATCTTGTAATTGGTTACACTCATGAAGGCTTGCACATTGGGTCAATCAATAGCATTGACCTCTTGCTATTCTTCTGCTGTTTCTTTTTTTACTAGATTGAGGATTCTAACGGTCCCATGCTGCTTCACTTACGTAATATTAGTAGAAAAGATGTCTAAACTTAGATCCCTGAGCATCCTGCCATTGGTGGATCCATTACAAATAACCAGTCATCCAAATATCATAGCAAAAGAAAGAACAAGCTCTTGCCCCAACATATAGTGTGATGTACTGGAATACCTCCCCAATCCCAAATTTTATTCCCCTCCCAGTCTCCAAGAGTAAACAGAAAACAGCCAAAAAGTAAGTTTAGGGAGGTAAGGAGCAGTCAACCCTAGACACTGCATTGCATCAGCTTCTCAGATCCTGCTGTCTACGCAAGAATGGAATGAGGATATTGATTGCTTTCAAGCATTTCCTGAGGAAAATCTTCACAGAAATCATTTAAGTGCTGTGAAGTCCCAATACACCAAACATATCCACAAACGTAACTCAGTAACACTCTTAAAATTGACATTATTGTGAGCTCCTGCTATGTGCCATAGCACTGAATAAAACAGGCAAAAATCCCTGCCTTTATAGCATTCACATTCAAAGAGGGAACCAAAAAAAAGAAAAAAATTAATATTATTGTCAGAATATCTGTGACAAAATGGTTCCACAATATTTTTTAATTTCTTTTTAAATATTTTTATTTCTTTTTTAATTTTTTGTTTATTTTTTAATTTATGACCATGCCATGAGGCATGCTGGATCTTAGTTCCCTGACCAGGGATCAAACCTGTGTCCCCTGCAATGGAAGCGGTGGAGTCTTAACCACTGGAACCCCAGGGAAGTCCCACAATATTTTTTTAATTAAGGATTTGACTTATAATTGTGTATAACGAAACATTCAACCAATATTGGAGCAATAAAATAGTTTTCTGAATCAACTTTTCTGAAAGAACTCCAGAATTCCTATTTGCTGTGATCTTTGCTGAACAAACTGGCAAACCATGGCCGAATCCCGCTCTCAGAAATAGGGATTTGGACCTGCCTGTTTGTTTTTATCTTTTAATTTGAATTCTCTGGTTCAGAAATTCAACACTTGTGGGCCAGTTCACTTTTATTTATGTTATTTTCTAATCCCTGGAGACACAGTGGGTGGGGATCTTGAAATGTCAGAAAGTTATCTTAGCTGAAAATATTAACTCAAGAGAAATTCCTTAGGAAAGGCAAACACCTGAATGTGTGTCCCCATGCCATAACCTGTGCATATGACAGCTGTCATTAGTTGAGTCCAGCAAGTTTTCCCTCTGAACCCAGATGCTTCAATCTCATCTCAACCCAGCTCTCCAGGAAGCCATTAGCAATTTCTCGATTGGAATTTGGTGTCCCTATTCTGTCTGTACTTAACATAGTTCTTGTTTTGAGGATATTGGGCTCCTTTCCCCCCAACCAATCCCCTCATTTGATAGTTAATTTGATCTACAGACTAATTTATTGCATTCCTTAAAGGAAACTGGAATGAAGTCTTCAGAAAAGTACAGAATTCCTTGGTTTGTAAAGAATTGTCATCCATTTGTTTTTTAGCCCCTTTAGAGATTTTTCTTAAGCTATTACTGTACCTATATTTATTCAGCAAAAGTTTGCCAGCACTGCACCCTTATTTCCTCCGTCTAGCCTATGCTGGATAAACATTTTGTTTTCCCCTGTCATTTGAAAAGCAGAGCAGAGATAGCAGATTCTTAATAAGCTGAATTCTATTCCTCAGCCCCACAAAAGAGAACATAATAGGCTCTTATTTTCCAAATGGATAGTCTCTCCAGTTTGGGCCACTAGTGAACCTAGCTTAGTTTTCTGGAATGACAATTTCGACTGGAATGACAATTTAATGTGAAATTGTTTTTAAGTGATTATGTATGCCCTTAGACTGGAAATGTATTTACCAGTTTTATTATAATCATGCCTTCCTTCCCAGAGGTGTAGGCATGCATGCATGACAATATAGATGAAAGGAGGAATAGAAATGTAATTAGGTTTTGTAAATAGACAGCCAAGACATCCCATTGCTGTCTTAATGGTCTTAAAAGCTGTTTTAAAAATCCCTTCATGGAACTTATAGTTTGCTCAGTTTGATGACACAACTTTTGAAAAATTAATCAAGTTGGTGTATGTTACCCTGGTGACTTGGAAGTATGATTCATTTTTATGGGTATTGATCTATGTCTTAGGTATACTAAGGTCAGCTTTCCTGGCAGTGATGACTTGGTACTGTTTTATGTTCCAATCCATCACCTTCCTCCAGAGACCCAGGCATTCATTTTTCCCATGCTCTGCCTGGGGTTGGGGTCTAGCATTTCGCATTGTGGAGAATGGGAAATCAGAGGCAGAGAAGTGAAATGCCTTCCAAAGCTTTCATTACAAGGAAGTCATAGGATAAAAGGAATTTAAATGTTCCACTACCTATAACATTGCCGTGCTGATGTTGCTTTTCTTAGAGCTTGTGTTAATTGAGTATTCAAAACCAAGAGCTGTCCATGGCCTGCCTTTGACTAGAGAGCCACTGCTAGGGGGAAAAACTGTATGGTATCCAGTGATAGTTATCACTGTAGTTGTTATTTTTCCCAAAGAAGAAGGTGGATTATTTTCTACCCTTAGCTGGTTGAGGATGCTTAAAAACCAAAAGACGGAGACCTGTTAAAGTTGAAGCAGACACTTTCTCTAGTAGCATTACATCTGAATGCCTGAAACATAAACTAACATGCTGTTTTCTTTCTCTTGGGTTTCACTGGTGTCTGAGTAAGTGAATATGCTGTGTTGTTTTCCTGGACCCTCAGAATCTAACAGGCCTACCTACCCCATCCCATCGTATCTGCACTATAAACTATTTGAGCATCATTTTTGTTCATTTCCTTCCACCCCTGGCTGCATAGGGGAGCAACAGCCGACTCCAGCAATGCATCCTCTCGGACAATGCATTGTAATAGCTCTCCTTCTTTTTCAAATTCCGTTTCACATAGACATTTCTCATGTTCTGTTGGAAACCCCCCAAAAATTCATTCCACACTGTCATCCCTTTGTCCTAACCAGAACAACTCGATCGTGTCGAAGAAGGCATGAACCATATCAACCAAGACATGAAGGAGGCTGAGAAAAATTTAAAAGATTTAGGGAAATGCTGTGGCCTTTTCATATGTCCTTGTAACAAGTAGGTACTGGGTACCAGCTCTAATCTGTGGCGTCCAGTTTTCTTTCTTTCTTTTTTTTTTTTTCTTTTTTAATGTCAAAGTGAATGTCTGAAGTTTTGTCTTTTTTTTCTTTGTCCTTTTTCATCTGCTTCATTCTGTGGGGATAAAATACTTGTGTTTAATCAGAACAACTGGAACGCATTGAGGAAGGGATGGACCAAATCAATAAGGACATGAAAGAAGCAGAAAAGAATTTGACGGATCTAGGAAAATTCTGCGGGCTTTGTGTGTGTCCCTGTAACAAGTAGGTGCTGCCTGCCTGCCTGAAGCTTTGGTTTCCCAAGGCCCATCTCCAAGCCTTGACAAGCTCATTCCTGCTGGGTGCAAAGGCAGGATGAGTATGTGGCATGCAGAACAGATCAATACCGTCTCCAATGCATTCATCTCATAGCATAGATGATATTAGTGGGAGTTACTGTTGATGCATTAAAAATCAGGCATACTACAGTGAAAGCTTCACTGTCAGCAACTTTTACTGATGAACGTTTCAACATTTTCCAGAATGTGTACCTCGAGACAGAGACTAATCTCAACAAAGAGGCGCTTTAGAGAACATAAAATCCCATAAGAGAGGGATTTTATGTTCTCTAAATCCCAAAAGCCAAAATTGCAGATTTAGAAAAGACTGTGGGTAAGTTGGGAAGATGAGAAACACGTATCAAGGTCTGATTTTTCAGAAGCAAAAATAAGAGTTAATTTGGCCCAAACAAGCATTTCATAAGTTAGAGAGTATGACAGCAATTCACCCTTTCAACTGCCCACCAGTTGACAAATCGTGTCAGTGGTTAGCCCGTAGATGCCGCAGCTGCACCCAACTCAGAGGCAATGAGTCCTTCAACAAGAAGTGCTCAAGCCTTAGCCAAATTGGACCCATCCCTCTCCAATTCTTCCTCTTGGAAGACCTCCCTGTACACTGGCCGAAATGTTGAAATGTGTAGATTTTGCATGCACAACATCACAAAACATTCAACTATTAAGGTTCTGCAATGCTTTTTCGGAATGTAGCAGAAATGTGACATGTGGTTATAAAGGTTTGCAACAGAAGGAACCTGAAAATAAGGGTTCTGGAAGGTAGTCTCCTTTGACTAGCAGTGGAAAAAAAATGCATGAGCGGATTGTCCAACATGCATTTGGAAAATTAAACCCGTTACCCGATCCCCTTCACCCCTCCCACTTCCCTTTGAACAGAAGCCTTTTTCCTAAAAGCTCTCCTGATCCTAGCTTTTAGAATAGAAATTGATGTCATTTCTAGCTGATTATATGACCATTCACATCCTTTAAACTTTGAGGCTGATTTAAAATATCCCACTTCCTGTTTAGGAGGGGGAGGGGCTCAATTTACAAGTAAATTTAAACTTTTATTTTTTCTTTTTTTAAAGAATGATCTACAGTAAAGCCTGATTAACTGGAATCTAGCTAACTGGAACCCTTGAGTATATTTATACTTTTGCTCCTTTCCACTTTTAACAAAAAGAGACAAATGAACAAGGAGAGAACAAATCCCATCAAGGATTTTAAAGTGTTTCTCTTTAAGGTCAGTCTAGGCAGTTGGCATTCTTTCACTCAGTCTCCATTCTATATAACTTCTACATCCAATAGGACCAAACAGTAAGAGCTGAGCTGCAGAGGAAAGGCCATCAGTCACATCAAGAGAAACCATAACCAAGGAATGATTTGATCATGTTCACTGCCCTAAGACTCTGAGGCAGGAAAGTAGCTCAAGAATCTAACAGATATTCAACCATCACCCTCGAAATAAAATGTACCGCCATGGCCCACTGCTAATGAAGAAAGTCCAATAATTCACCAAAATGACATTGCTAAGCATTCCAGTTAGTCAAGATTTAACTGTATATCCTTTTCAGTGGCCACTTGCCCCCAGGCGAGATGTCTACCTGCTTTGTGATGAATTTCACAGGTACATTTTCCCCATCCATCAACTGTGTGTGGAGAAAAGGTGGAGGCAGGCCCCCTTCCCTCCCTGGGATGGATTCTAATGTTCAGATGAAATGACGACCCCTATGAATTCCACATACCGGTTGGCAGTAATTCCTTATTGCACAAGAGACCCTAACTGAGCTTCAAAGCTTGACTGAAGTGTTCCGTATTGTGTGTAAATAATGCTTTAAAAACCATGTGTCACAACGCAGTGGCTGGTGGTGCCCTGGACTCTCTGAGGGCTTCGCCCTGTCTCGGCATGTTTCGAAGGACTATGGTAGATGTCCGGCAGTTATGTGAGTCTATGTGCAGCATTGTGGGTGCAGTGATTCGCCTTCGTTCAGAAACGCAAACTTTCCCACCCCCTTGACTCTGCCAAAGATGGTATACCATACCTTTTACATAGCAGAAAGCATCACAAGGTCCATATAACTTCTGTTAATGTGAGGATGGAGGAGATGGGGATTTGAAAAACAACAACAACAAAACCAGACTCTATAAACTCCATTCAATTAGTTTTTGGATCCTATCCCACTAAGTGGGCCCCTGGTTCTTTAGAGCAGTGAATTCTGACTGCTCTAAGGCTGTGGTATTATACACTAGATTGTGGGAGTTGCTGAAATTCCATTTGTACAATTTTCCAATTTGTCTCCAAGGTTTCTTGGTCCCTAATCTTCAAATATTAGTATTAGAGCCAGTTTTAATAAATGGCTATGGTCCTACACTAAAAGAAAAAAAAGGTTAAATTCTGGTGTCTTATAATAGAAAATGTAAAAGTGGGACCAAAGGAAGTTCTGTTCTTGGACTAAAAAGCGTGTGGTTTCTACTATGCAAAGAACCTAAAAACATCTTTGATTGCTCAATTACAACACACCTACCAAAACATGCTGCACCTGTTTCTATTGGGCACAACAGGTATGCCTGGATTTTAAGTTTTTCTCCAAGGCAGCTCAGTGAAATACGGCCTACGGAGACCACACCAGTTCCAGACCACTCTCCCCCACCACATCCCAGGACAGTTTGAAGTAGGAGTCTGTAACCACTCCCATCCTGCCCCTCAGCCCAACAAAGAAGCTATTGAACTGCGTTTCAAATCCTCATGAAGGCTATTACTGTCCTGCTGGTGCCTTTTTTGAGAATGGTCAACTTCTGGAGTAGTTTGGCTTAAATGAGAATGCTTCACTTTCTACTCATGCCTGTAGCTGGTGCATGAAGAAGATGTAGAGGGATTTCCCTTTTTGGTGCTAGATGGCTTGTTCTCTCTTCTATTTTCCTGCATTCATTTCACTACGCTTCTTTTACTTTTTGTCTCTGTGGACAAAGGTTTGTACATCGATTCTGGATGTATGGTAACTGTTTGGAAGTACCGATATATTATCTAATTCAAATCATTCTAGAGGCAACTCACAGACCATCACGCTTGGCCAACCACCAATCCTTTATGTTCTCCATGCAGAGTGGGAACGCTTGTTTCCACACATGCGTTGGGGGAAAACAATTAAGCAGGGAATCTTTGCATGATGGTGTGTAAAAACTTGGTCCAGTATGTTTTTCTTGATGACAGTGTGTTCCTGTGGTGTGATGTACGCACTCTACTTGGCAGTCTTGTTTTGTGTCTGTCTGCCAGTATGTTTTTTCTGTGTGTTTTGTGTCTCAAAATATAACTGTGTCATTGAAATAGAACTGAATGTCCTCCAACTACCTTAATCCTTGTCTTAAATCCAACTAAACTACAAAAACAAACCAAAACAATAACAATCCGCGGGCAAAGGTTGCCATCTTGACAATTGCAATTGACTTGATTGGAAATGAAATCCTGAGTAGCTGAGGCATGGTGGTGGCCAAATCTATGGGTCCAGATTATGATATATCGGTATTCTCTAATGCCTCGAATTAAAACTCATTCGCTTGGTTCAGTTCTTAGCTTGAAGAGGTAACCGTTGTTGCGAGCTTGATGCTCTGCCCCCTTTGCTTGTCACTCACCCTCTTTTTTGCATAGGCTTAAATCAAGCGATGCTTACAAAAAAGCCTGGGGCAATAATCAGGATGGAGTTGTGGCCAGCCAGCCTGCTCGTGTGGTGGACGAACGGGAGCAGATGGCCATCAGTGGTGGCTTCATCCGCAGGTGAGCCTTGTGCAGCCGGTGCTATGTAAGTTATCTACTTTTGAGTGACAAACCACCCCAAACTGAGTGGTTCTAAAACAACAACTAAGGAGTTCCCTGGTGGTCCAGTGGTTAGGACTCCTTGCTTTCAATCCCTGGTCGGGGAACTAAGATCCCGCAGGCTGCGTGTAGAGGCCAAGAAAAAAACAAATCATTTTTCTACTTCTGAACCTCTATGTTGGCTGAGTAGGTCTTCCAAAAGCCTCTCCTGGGCTCACTCATTACATGCACCTGGGTGAGGGATGATCCAAGATGGCCCTCCTTGCTTCTCTGGTGGTTGGCTGGGGCTGTGGGTAGGGGGCATCCATTCTTTTCTACGTGGCCTCTCCAGCAGGAGAGCCGAGGTTTCTTGCATGGTGGTGGCAGCAACCCAAGGGGCAGGCTCTGATGAGCAAGCACTTATCAAGCCTTTGCCCACATTACATTGGACAAAGCAAGTCACATAACCACATCCAGCATCAGTGTGGCAGTAAACAGGTGTCTCATTCCATGAGTTTCATTGGACAGAACTCATGAAAGAGATTATTTACAGAGGTGTGGGCAGGGTCAATAATAAGGAATAGCAAAGCACTTATGAACTAGGAATAGCAGGAAGAATCCTGAAGGGACAGGAGAGAGCTGTCACCAGAGCCCAACTGTAGTTATGGCTATGGGCAGGGGCTGTGGGTTGAGATGCAGCCACTGTCAAACCCAACGGGAAACTAGAAAGGGAAATAAATGCCCCAGCTCCTCAGTCTCTTGTCCTCCAGAGTCTCTCACTGGCCATTGGACAAAGCCTACTGGAAGGCAGAGTAAGAGAACCTGGGTGATAAGGTTGTAGAGAGGTCAGCCTCTCTGGGCAGAGAGCAAAGAAGGCCAGAGAACAGATCTGGGGGTACAAATAGAGAATAATGAGCAGACCTGAATTCTTATTAATCGTTTCTTTTGAGATCTGGAAGCAAAAGCTAACTTAAACATCTATTAAAAAATCTCAAGTCACACAGACCTGCCAACTCGGAATTAAACTCTCAAGAGATCAGAAAATAATAAGAAGAACAAATATCCCTGTTGTTAAAAAGAAAAGGAAAAAAACTATAAGTTGTTACAGGTTACTACACTAGGACTTAGCAATGACTAGGGTTGCTGTTTGTACAGCCATCTATACCCAGGCCTTTGTAGCTGAGACTGCCAACCAACCAGATTCAAATGTCACTGCCATTTGTGTATAAAGATCTAGATATCTACCTAGAAATAACAGATGACAATTCTATTCATGTTTCTATTTGCTCCAAGGGAAACCAGACCAGGAGTCCTCAATCCTGGCTGCACATTGGAATAACCTGAGCAATTTTTAAAAAGTATCAGTGCCTGGACTTAATCCACACCAATTGAATCAGAATTTCTAGAAATGAGATCCAGGTATCAGTAGTTTTTAAAGCTCCTCAGGTGATTCTAATGTGCAAATAGGGCTGGGAACCCTGGAACCAGAAGTATGCCTTTAGCTGCTGAAGATCATTTAAATAAGCTTCTTTTCTACAGAAGAAATCTAGGAAGTTCCCCTTTAATTTTATCTGGCCTGGACTGCTTTAACAACCTTAGAGGGGCAGCCTGCATTGGGATTTACCATGGGGGATGGATTTTAACCCCTCTGAACATATTTTAGCTCATCACCATCTGTTGTAGAAAGATATTAGTTAGCCAGACATTCTGCAATAAGTACCTACCGTTTACAATAAAGAGTTAGTGCCTTCTTAACTTTCAAGCTGAACTATGAAAAAAATGGGAAGGCACTTTGGATAAGGCACTTTGAGAGCCAACTCCTTCCTCCCCATTCAAACTGAGACAATAATCTTTTATCACAGCTTTCTTCCTTGAAATCACCCATTCACAATGCCACCAAAAACCCAATAGCATTGAAATCTGAGCAAGTAAAAATCATCTTGAACAAGTAACTCCCTTTGGAATTCTTGGGAGCAAACAGGACTAAGGGGAAGACTGTAATTCTCATTACTCTTCCCATTGATGTTAGTCCCAAATGGGGAAGAAGATGAGTGGAGAAATTCTCTGACTTAGTACAGTAGCTTTTGTTTCATTCTAAATTTGAGTCTTGGAGATTTTGACTGACACTTCAGAAAGAAAAATACAGTTTCTAACTAGTTCCATTCTCTGACCTGGAACCCTCCCAACTAATCCTCCCAGCTGATTTTACCCTTAAAAAAGTGAAAATTGGGATAAACATATGAAGGGAGGAAATGATGTGTTGATGGAAGCAAGAGAAGAAGATAAATTAATCTATTTAATATGCCTTCTTTAAAAATAGAAATGTAAGTGTTCAATAACGCACTTTAAAACATCATTTTCCAATGTACAAGAGCGAACATGTGTTCTTGTATAGAATAGAAATTTTAAAAGGATAGGATTGATACCTAGAGGTCTACAGATTTTCCCTAAACTTTGGGTCCTTGGTATTTGAGTTTTTTCCTATCTTCTAAAAACTGTTCTTTGATGCCCAGGGTAACAAATGATGCCCGAGAAAATGAAATGGATGAAAACCTGGAGCAGGTGAGCGGCATCATTGGAAACCTCCGTCACATGGCCCTGGATATGGGCAATGAGATCGATACACAGAACCGCCAGATCGACAGGATCATGGAGAAGGTGAGCATGTGACATTCAACAAGTCTCCATGGCTTATCACTTCCTCTGAAATAACCACCGAGGAAGTGCGAAGGCCATAACAAGACCCTCAAACTGTGACTTTGGATCCAGACGTTGGTAGATAGACATTTTCCCTTAATTTTCTACGACAAAAATCCAGCAACAGATAAGTAAATAACAGGGTAGAATTTAATCTAGCAGATATTCCTCAGAGGAACCTTTATTTCAGGCATTGTGCTAGGAATCAAAGGACATATTAAGATGAGAAAGACATCATCCCAACTGCCAAGAAACTCACAGCCTACAGAAGGCAGTGAGCTTCAGATGAAAATATAATTTGCGAAGAAAGCCACACATCAAATGCTAAATCATTGTAGATGAGGAAAGATTTCAAGGGTCAGGGGATGGGAAAATCTCCCAAAAAACCGTTGAATTGGAATTGAGTCTTAAAGGATGGTTAGGAGCTTGTCAGGTGGAGATGATGTAGGAACAGAATCAGGAAATGGGCAAAAGAATAGTTATTTTAGGTTAGCCAGATGATGAATATGAGCTTTGATTTTATAAGTGCCAGAGCTTTAATGACAGTTCAAAAAGTCCCAGATTCCATTTCCAGTTCAACAGTGCACATGTCCAGATCTCAAAGTAGGGAACGTAATCTGATGAAGCTGCGTTCACATAAGGACACCAGGTGTCATGCTAAGACTGAGCCCCCTAGTGTCAACAAGAGGCATAAGGAAGAGTAGAGACAGTAGAATGGAAAAGGGTAGGTTTGGGCTTGAGATTAGGAGGAAACAGAAAGAAACACTGGAAAGCTCTTATATAAAGATTTGGGGCACCCAAACCTGGTATTCTACACTATGCAAATCTGATTCAGTCTCTATGTCTTTGTATTCCACCCCCTCCCCAATCAGTAGACTCCTAAATATTGCTTGTAATCTCTTAAAGGTGTCCAAATGCCAACAGGGAGAAATAGACACATTATGGGTTTAATGGTAATTGTGCATCTATAATCGATTCTACATGGCTAATCTTATATTGTGTGAGTTTATTCCTTGGAAGATATTGAAGTTTTGAGCCTGAAACCCTGAGTTTCTTTTCAACAACTCATTCCACTTTGGTAGGGGGAAGAAGGATGGTTTTTGAGATCTCTTGAATCATAAGGCTAAATACTCAGTTTCTTAGTGCCTAAGCATTCTCCACCGACTTTAGAAAGCAATGAGTAGACATAAAGGGAACGCTTTGCCCTATTGTGTTCTGTGCACTTTATATTAAAAATATTTGATTGCATAACACTTTGGCTAATCAATATTGAGCTACACAGATGTCAATGTTAGTTGACAAAATACTTGAGCTCTGCCTACTTTACAAGTCATGACATACTTATTATTGTTAAGAGCCTTTGATACGCTAAAGCTTTTAAAGCAAATCAATAGATTTTCAGAACAATATTGAGGGTTTCATAAAGCACTAGAGCCAACAGAAATGGACCTAACCACTATGGCCCAGAAAAATGAACTAAGAAATAATTGCTGAACTACGTTCCAACAGGAAAATGATTTTTAAAAAATGAAGAGTAGTCATTTTCTATCAAAGGACCCAATTGACTCAGATGTAGGGAGATAATGTATCTCTAACTCACTTAGAGTCCTAGAAGGAGAAGTTCTACTAAAAGAGAGGGGTCAAATCTTTATTGATAGAGCTGGGCTTTAAGCAAGCTGTTTTCCTGGAAAGGCAAGTGACATCTTAATTCTGCCACATTGTATTTCTAGTTCTCTTCTTTAGGAGAATACCTTTCATTCTGGGCCAAGTTTGCTATAAGAGCAAAGACATGTGCAGCTATAAGGTTTAATCAAAAGTCAGATAAGTGTATAGGAAATAGTCATTACAGTTTATATCATCCTTGAATGCTGAATTGCTTAAGAAGTAAGGTAGGGGTCTAGTTGCCATTGAGTAACTAGCCTTTTTTTCCCCTCAAAATAACAATGTGGATATGATTGAGATAAAGCCCATTTCAACTCAGCATTGCTCCAAATGATACATGTTACATGAGCTACAAAATTATTAGTAGACTTCTATCTTCTTGTGCAAGTTCTTACTTCCGATAACAGGAAATGGTATGCAGAGGTCTCCTGCATATCTAAGATTAAATCACACTGTAGAACAAAAGAGAATCTTCTGATGTTTCTCCCATATTCTCTCGTGACTCCAACAGCGATCTTCACCCAACTTCATCAGTCATGATCCTTTCTCATCACTTCAGATAGCAGTGAAGTTTTGGGAGTCCAAAACAACCCAATTTTCAATACATCCTTATGGACTGTCAAGAAATTACTTTGTCTATTTGAAAACCTTGTTTTCTGATTTAGGATATTTATATATAGACAATCTTCTAAGGTTACAAAGCTACAATTCTCTTAGAAAACTATTAAAACAGGGCAAGTTTATATCAGATCTTTATGGTAACTGTTGCTAAGGAAACAACTTAGTGATGTTCAAACTTGGACTTAAAGTTGTCAGTGGAACATGCTACGCACACATTGAAATACAGTGAAGCTGAAGCTTTAGCATTGCTCACATTCTCTCATCAACAAGGAAACATGGAATTTGAAAACTAAGATCTTGAGTACCAGCAAGGTTTTCCTGCTCACCAGCTTCATGACCTGGTTCCTCACCTGAAAGATGATAAGAGAACAGTGCAAATCTGGGGTCAGAACAGGCTGCCATGTGGGATACTGAGTATCCACTTCTGGAAGTCTGAGCTGTGGCCTAAAATCTACCTGTCATGGTCTGAAGTTGAGATTTCCAGAGTGTTCAGAAGGGTGAACTAAATAGCTCCTTCTACCTCTCTTACTGGCTTTTTTCTTAGTCATCCTGGGTTTCTCACAAGGGCAAATCATGTACCATATCTTGAGTATATTAGCAAGTTTAGGATTCTTTACATAGAAATATGAAAGTTGGAATGGGATATATTGCATAAATAAAGTCCTAAAAAGCATATAAATAGAATAAACACAGACACATTCTCCAAATACCAGGAAGACATCTAAAATAAGATTATCTCAGGAGTTTTTTCTAAAAGCACTACTGTTATATAATATAATAAAGATATGGCACTTTTGTACTGTATGGGCTGGAATTTTGATATGCTTCAGAAATAATTCAGGTGGACATCACAGACGGTTGTTAAAGATAGGTCTGTTCCAGCTCCTCCCAGATCCTTTGAGGATATCCAATGAGTAACCTCATGCTCTACTTCAAAATATCCTCTTGTACCGTCATGGGAAGACTCGTCAGTGCATTCTTAATGTAAGAAATCCTAGAATGTTTGCCTCCAGAAATGCTATCCATTTTTAAATGGATGATTTTTCTCATTTGAACAGTTCTCAAAGTTAAGTGTGGAAAAATAGAATAATCCAGTCTTCAGGAGCATTTCACACTGGTCTGAGCCTCTAATTTTCCTTTGTACCAAAGAGTCATTATTTCTGTAGCTGAAGAGGGAATACTTAAGAGCCAAGTAAAATTGGAGAGAATACCCATTTCCCAAATTAGGAACCTAAGGTCAAAAATATGAATCTATAGATCAAGGCAATCAAGGAAAATTAGTGTTCTATCTTATCTGTTTTGAAGTCAACTCTTAATTATCCAAACAGATGGTAGGGAGCCATTGCCAGATAATTTAGAGTTATGAATAATCTAGAATTATTTTTTATTTTAACTTGGCAAATTTCTATTTGAATATTGATAACTCTAGTGTGCTGGGAATTCACAATTAAACTGAATAAAGAAGACACAACTTGGTGGAGATTGGAAAGCACCAAGCACAGTCATAGATGCAAAATCAGTAACCGTTGAGTAAATACTGGTTGATATAAAAACAGTCCAGTTTCCCTACACTGCCTCTCAGCTTCCTTCCCCTCTTCCCAGGCTGGAGAGGGACAGACAACATTACCAATCATAATAGAGGAAAACGACAGCCTAAAAAGAATTTTTGTCTTCCCTTCTACTTGCTGACTCATATACTTCTCAGTGATGTCAGGAATAGTTTATTTCCTGGAGTCTAAAGGTATATCCAGGTAGCAGACCTGATGCATGCAGAGCAAAAGGTAGCTCAAGCAGTGAAGAGGTCAGTCAAGGCACAAAATGATAGTAAATGATCCCCTGCTAAAACAAGCCAGTTATAACTCATAAGAGTAAGTCTTCAGAAATGGGGCTAAGCAATTATGAAACATCCTTAAAAGCAAACCACGTTTTCACCCAATAACAATTACAAGATAAGATATGTTGAGCCCTTAATTTTTGCAAAACATTATTCTAAGCATACTATGTGTATAAACTCATTTCATCCTCATAGCAAACTTAAGTAGTAAAATGACTAACATATTGACTACCAGTGTGGACGCTGACTCCAGGGTGCTGGCCTTCTGACTCTGGTTTCCTCATTTATTAGTTCTGTGACATTAGACAAATTGCCTAAATCCCCTCTGCTTAGTTTCCTCACTTGGAAAAAGGAGCTAATAACAGGATATACCTCATAGTTGATGTTGTCAAAGTTGAATGAGCGGAACCGTGCTCATTAGCCTGTTCTTTATTATCCCCAGCTTATAAATGAGAAAGCTGAGGCCCTGAAATGTTAAGTAATTTTCCCAAAGTGACACTGCTAATAACTGTACAAATGGCAGGAATTCAACTCAGTCCAACGGATGTGAATGCCTGCCATAGAAATCACTGGGTGTCATTCCAGAAGAGAAAGATAAATGATATAACTCTGCTCTCCATAGTAGGGAAAAGAGTCATGAGAACTAAGATCAAGCTTCTGTGATCATGTCTAAGTCCAGCCATAAGCAATCATTCTGGGAACACAAAAGGAGGCATGGTTCATTCTGATCAGGGAAGTCTCAAGATGCCTTCACCCAACAGGAGGAATTTGAACTAGACCCAGAAGGATGAATGGAATGTGAATGGGTAAACTGAATTCTGTTTTCTTTCCCCTTTCTCCAGGCTGATTCCAACAAAACCAGAATTGATGAGGCCAACCAACGTGCAACAAAGATGCTGGGGAGTGGTTAAATGTGCCCACCTGTGTCCTCTTCCAAATGCTGTCGGGCAAGATGGCACCTTCATGCTTTTTTCATGGTATTACCTAGTAGGTCTGCACACATGCACACATCAATCCGCCCCCATTGTGAATGTTGTCTTGTGTCATCCATCAGCCCAACAATACTATGTGTCTTTTGTTCTTTCCGGGTCTCTTTCTTTCCAAAGGCTGTATATAGTGGTCATTTGGTGGCTCTAACTCCCTACGTAAGATGTCTTGGGTTTCGTTTTTTCCTTTTCTCTCCTCAGTGGCGTTTGCTGAATGACAACAATTTAGGAATGCTCAATGTGCTGTTGACTCTTTCAATACACAATATTGTTCTTGTAAAACTGTGACATTCCACAGAGCTACTGCCACTGTCCTTTCTTTGGGTGTCAGGCTCTGAAACTCTCAAAATTTGCTGTCTTTGGTTCCTCACGGCTGTCATCAGTCTTTATGATTTCATGATTAGACAATGTGGAATTACATAACAGGCATTGCACTCAAAGTGATGTGATTTATGCATTTATGCATGAGAACTAAATAGATTTTTAGATTCCTACTTAAACAAAATATTTCCATGACAGTAGCATACTGATGAGAAAACACATACATAAAACAACAGCAACAACAGCAAAACAACAACAAAGCATGCTCAGTATTGAGACACTGTCAAGATTAAGTTATACCAGCAAAACTGCAATAGTGTCACTTTCTTTTTGTCAATATTTAGACTTATTAATCATAATCATCCTTTTTTTAAAAAAAATTGTTTTTAAAAAGATGGGTTAAACACGCTCACCATTTAACCATTTCCAGCAAAATATATGTTTGGCTGAAACTATGTCAAATGGATGTAATATAGGGTTTGTTTGCTGCTTTTGAGGGCTCTGTTTTGGAGAAAGCAACCTTGCTGTAAAACAGTGTGGAGATGTGAATTTTATAAGGCTGATTCTTATTAATCACCATTTCCCCTGTGGTTTGTTATCAGTACAATTCTCTGTTGCTTAATCTAGAGCTATGCACACCAAATTGCTGAGATGTTTAGTAGCTGATAAAGAAACCTTTAAAAAATAATATAAATGAATGAAATATAGATAAACTGTGAGATAAATATCATTACAGCATGTAATATTAAATTCCCCCTTGTCTTCTCTCTCCGTTTGTGATGTGATTGACATTTTGTAGCTAGTTGAAAATTATTAAAAATTATAGACTCCAGATGTCTGTTTTAATTTCTTCACGGACCCCCGTCTGAGTTTGCACTCACATGAGAAGAAGAAATCTGGCTACTGTCCCATTGCTCCTAAGAAGCCAGTTCTGTGTGCTGAGGACACTGCATGGAAAAAACAAAGGTGCCCCTTCTAGACACGATCCAATGACAGCCAAAACTTGGCTTGATTTTTATAATCTGTTTCAGAAATGCTTGTGTGTAGGTTCAGTGTTGTCTGTGGGGAAATGTAGTTCAGCCAGAAGGCATAGAAAAAAATTCCATGGGAAAAATATCTGTGGTACTCAGACTTGGCCGTACATTGATTGAGGTATATCAGGTGTCGATGAACTCTCATCTTCCTTCCTCTCTCCAGTGTCCCCACCAAATTTAGCCCTCCACAACCACCACCACTGCTGCCCCCACTTTATTTAACAGCTTTATTGATGTGTCATAAAATTCACCCATTTAAAATGTATAATCCAATAGTTTTTAGTATATTCACAGAGTTGTGCAATCTAATTTTAGACTATTTTTATCATCCCAAAAAGAAAGCCCATACCTATTAGTAATCACTCCCATTCTACTTCCCTCAGCCATAGACAACCACTCATTTAAGTTCTGTCTGTAGACTTGCCTATTCTGAACATTTCCTATAAATGGAATTATACAATATAATGGTGATCCTTCTGACTGGCTTCTTTTATTTAGCATCATGGTTTCAACGTTCATCCATATTGTAGCATCTAACAGAGCTTCATTCCTTTTTATGGCCAAATAATATCCATTGTATGGAAAACACATTTTGTTTATCCATTCATCCACTGATGGCCATTTGCATTGCTTTCACTTTGGGGCTATGATGAGTTATGCTGCTATGAACGTTCGTGCTCAAGTTTTTGTGCAAACATAAGTTTTCATTGCTCTTGATATTACCACCTTCACCACCATCATTTCCTCTGCCACCAACACTTCTCCCACCATCACCTCCACCATAACCTATACCCTCCTACCTCCACCATGACCACTGCTTCGACTACCACCACCTTGACCTTTCCACTACCTCTGCCACCTCTCTAACTGTCTTAACTAGCACCTCCACCTTTATCACTGCTACCTTCCCAGCCACGACCATCTCCTTCATCACCACTGCCACCATCACAGTTGCCCCCACCTCCATCTCCTCCACCACCTTCACCAACACCACCATTATCTCTCTCACCTCTGCCACCTCCTCTGTCTCTGTCTCCTACCCCATAACGGCAATGCAGGCAAATGTATCCTGATTGCTCTGGTTGGCTGCCATATCATTTCACCAGTAACTCTGGAGGTTTGGTGAGAGCAGCTAAGAAGTAAAAACAGTGATGACAAGCTCTTCATTCTCAGGGAATGTTTGCAGTTCTTTACCCTGTTCCCAAACCTCAGAACAGGTTCTAGAGATACCCAGGTGCTCAGAGAAGTTATTCTAAGGACCAACTCTAGCAACACATTTATTCCTTAAAATTAAGGTAGTAGAGAGGATGCTCAAAGATGGAGAAGACGAATAAATATACTGTGTATGTCCAAGCTGCTAAGGGGTCGATGTATGGGCCGAGTTAGAAAATTCTTTTCCAAACTCCATCTGTTCTCAGTGAGGTGAGTGAGTGTGGTTCCACATTGTTTGAGTAATTAAAATCCCACACTGGATACATGAAAAGTAAGACATGGGTATCCTGCTTTAAGGTCCATCATGTAATTCATTCTGAAACATATTTCCTTTGATAATTGAGCTTGTCTAGCCTCAGCTTTAATGCAGTCAGCTTCATTTGGCTAAAGGAAGACATATTCCCCAGGGATGAATCAGATCTGTGTAATGCACCAACTCAGGAAGTACAGTAGAAATATAATTACTGGAGCAAGGTGGAACATTGCGAAGCCTAAGTCTTCTATCCCTCTCATCCGTGAGCCTTCAACAGAACACCAGAAGGTGAAAGGTGGTCCTGTGTCCTAGTGACAGATTCCTTTCCTCTTGTCTGCCTCTCCATTTCTAGTTCCGGTTTTCTTTTTTCCACATCCTCCCCCAGCATCTGCTTTGACCACCTTGCCCCAATCTTTGTGTCACTGATTTGTCAGCACATTGAGAATGGCACTGGAAATTGAGAGAAAGGGAAGAAAAATCATACTTGTGGTCAGCTAGTACATTCCAGGTGCTGTGTGAAGTGCCTCATTAATGTTGACTCATTAAACACTCTCAAAAACTCTGAAAACTTGACATTATTAGCCCCATTTTGCAGAAGAAGAAATGAATAGATTATTTGAACCAGATTTCTCTTGTTTAAGCTAATAAGTGACAGAGGCATGATTCAAGCCAGATGTGTGTGTCTCCAAAGCTGTAGAGAGGCCTGGAAGATAAATCCAGGATTGTGCTTCTCTCAATTCAGCTGGTCAGGAAACTCCGAGAGACATTTGGCTTCACAAAGAACAGTAAAGACAAATGTGCTGGGCTTCTTAGTAGAAGGTCTTGGTAAACCCACCTTTCATTCACTCATTCATGAAATGATTTTTTTTTTTTTTAGAAGATGTTGGGGGTTAGGAGTTTATTAATTTACTTATTTTTTATTTTTGCTGTGTTGGGTCTTCGTTTCTGTGCGAAGGCTTTCTCTAGTTGTGGCAAGCGGGGGCCACTCTTCATTGCGGTGCGTGGGCCTCTCACTATCACAGCCTCCCTTGTTGCGGAGCACAGGCTCCAGATGCGTAGGCTCAGCAGTCGTGGCTCACGGGCCTAGTTGCTCCGCGGCATGTGGGATCTTCCCAGACCAGGGCTCGAACCCGTGTCCCCTGCATTAGCAGGCAGACTCTCAACCACTGCGCCACCAGAGAAGCCCCTCATGAAATGATTATTGAGCCTCTATGCCAGGTCCTGTTCTGAGTATTGGGAGTGGGAGGGGCAGGGACAATTCCCTCGATTCATTGAACTTACACTCAAGCTGGGGGTTTTATCTATCCAGATAAACCAACAACTAAAATATGAAGTGTATCAGATGGTAACTGCCCCAGAAAAATATAAAGCAGTGAGGAGGGTAAAGAGTGTAGGAGGTGGGAGAGAAGGTGTTATTTTAAAATAGAGTGATCCAGGAAGAAAAGGTGAAGTTCAATGTTGGGAGTAACTAAAATGATATGTCCAGAGTGAACCCATTTGGGAAGCAGAGTCTGGGAGTGATAAAAGGAACGTACAAACTACCTGTATCTTTTCATTTCGTAGTACTGGCGTACCTCCTCTACAGCTCAATCAATACTGGTTTTAAGTATTTCCTAAATTGTCCAGAAGAAACCTGTGAAATCCTTGGCCCTATGAGCAAGAAGGCTCAAAGGATGAAACAAACAGTGTGCAAGGGATGAGTATTAAGTCAAATGTTATTAGAAGAGTAAAAAGTGTTGACTTCTTGATCCAAGATTTGGAAATTCTTGCTCTAAGTGGCCATCATCCAATCATCAACTTACCTTCA
This sequence comes from Phocoena sinus, assembly GCF_008692025.1. Classification (NCBI taxonomy): domain Eukaryota; kingdom Metazoa; phylum Chordata; class Mammalia; order Artiodactyla; family Phocoenidae; genus Phocoena; species Phocoena sinus. The sequence goes on from NC_045777.1 coordinate 37,121,945, forward strand.
AGTACATTAGTCATATACCTCAGGCTCTCCAACTAGCTTTTGGAAATTCAAATACATCTCCTAGAATGTAGGGGAAACAAGGAAATTAAGAAAAACTAAACCATGAACAAGTCATTTAACTCTAGTACTCTCAGTTATTTCCAGAACGAGTTGCCAAAACCTCCCAGGCTGTTCTAGAGCCTCACTCCCAGGCAGGGCGCCACCAGCTAATGTTCCCACCCACCACATAGTCCTTAGCTCCTCCAGCCTCTCACCATAGCACAACTTCAAGACCATCCTGTTTATGGGAGTTGCTGCCTTGAGTTCACGATTCTCTTTCCACAAGCAAACTGGAGAAATTGACCCACAGTCCTTCTAGCAGATGTTGCTAGTGCCCTGCCCACATCCTCTGAGCACTTACCTCTACTCCCAAAAGGCGATTTACAGTGAAGAACCAGCAATTCTCTGCCTTGGGGCAGGGAACGCCATAAGTGCGAAGCTTTTTTTTCTTTTTAATTAATTTTTATTGGAGTAAAGTTGATTTCCAATATTGTGTTAGTTTCTGCTGTACAGCATAGTGAATCAGTTATACATATATCCACACTTTTTTAGATTATTTTCCTATATAGGTCATTACAGAGTATTGAGTAGAGTTCCCTGTGCTATACAGTAGTCTCTTATTTGTTATCTATTTTATATATGGTAGTGTGTATATGTCAGTCCCAATCTCTCAATTTATCCCTCCCTCGCTTTCCCTCTTGGTAACCATAAGTTTGTTTTCTACATCTGTGACTCTATTTCTGTTTTGTAAATAAGTTCATTTATATCATTTTTTTAGATTCCACATATAAGCGATATCATACGATATTTGTCTTTTTCTGTCTGACTTGCTTCACTCAGTGTGACAATCTCTAGGTCCATTTATGTTGCAGCAAATGGTATTATTTAGTTCTTTTTTATGGCTGAGTAATATTCCATTGTTTACGTGTACCACATCTCCTTTATGCATTCATCTGTCAATGGACATTTAGGTTGCTTCCATGTCCTGGCTATTGTAAATAGTGCTGCAATGAACATTGGGGTGCATATATCTTTTTAAATTATTTTTTATTTTTTATTTTTTGCGGTACACGGGCCTCTCACTGTTGTGGCCTCTCCTGTTGTGGAGCACAGGCTCCGGACGTGCAGGCTCAGCGGCCATGGCTCACGGGCCCAGCCGCTCCGCAGCGTGTGGGATCTTCCCGGACCAGGGCACAAACCCGTGTCCCCTGCATTGGCAGGCAGACTCTCAACCACTGCGCCTCCAGGGAAACCCTATCTTTTTGAATTATGGTTTTCTCTGGATGTATGCCCACGAGTAGAATTGCTGGATCATATGGTAGCTCTACTTTTAGTTTTTTAAGGAACCTCCATAGTGGCTGTACCAGTTTACATTCTCACCAACAGTGTAGGAGGGTTCTTTTTTCTCCACACCCTCTCCAGAAGTGCTGAAGTTTTAATGCCCCTGGAAGCAGTCCTCGACCAAGGATGGATAGGGCTGGGTGAGTGGTTTCCCCAGCTTCTTCGCCCCCAGGTTGGGATGGCTCTGAGGCATGTGTTCTCAATATATTGTCTCCCAGAGTTCATCAGTAGAACCAATCTCAACTTCCTCACATGACATCTTGCCTGGTAATTGTCACTTTCTTTATTGGCTGTCTTCTCTTCTCTGCCTCTTTGCCACCTTCCTACTTGTATTTCTTGAAATCTCTTTTCAAATAAACTACCTGCCCCCAAATCCTTGCCTCAGGGTCCCCTTCTGGGGAAGCCCTACCTAAGACAACATGTTTTTATGAGATTCATGCCAGCTTCTGAGGAGATGTCCTCCAAAACACTGCCATAGAGAAATGCATTGCCTGCCACCCACTTGCCAGAATTCTTTACTTGCCACTGTTCTTTGGATCCACCCTTCTTCAATAAAATGCCCCTTAATTCCTACTGCATGCGTCTAGAAACTGGCGTTCCTCAGTGGTGAGCAAGGAGCTGCATGCAAAGCAGTACCAATTATTGTCTGAACTCATGGCTCTGCATTTGTGAAATCTGGCTTCTGCCCCTCATGTAGCACCCACCTTCCCCAAACAAGGGTTGGAGGGATGAAAACTTATAGTAAAAGACAATGTGCTCCCTCTCACAAAGTTATAAACTGAAGGGTAGCTTGGATGTGCTATGGAAAGAGAATTCAATCAGGAGTCTTAAGACTAGCCTGGGCCTTAGTCTATATATGTCTAAGCAAAATAGATATAATGATGCTTGCCCTACTTATTTTACAGGATGATTGAGACTATCAACTGGGATCATGTTCATTCAAATGCCTTGTAAATCTTATGTGCCACAAGATGACAAATAAAGTGAAAGAGAACATAGCACCACCAAGATTGAAAACAGGCCTCCCTTGCCACTTTTGGTTAGAGAATTCGCTCATTGCCTATGTGCACACACAGTGTACTCCCTGGACTTCACCTTAAGTTTAAATAAATTAATTTTCACATCAAAAATGCTTGATACTTTATTAAACCTACTAACAAGCTCTTCGGTTATCTCCATTCTGAATTGTAGCAGTTGGTCTGCTAAATTTTTCACCATTAAAGTTCTGTCAGTCTCTTTGACCTTTACCCAAAGGTAATAAAAGTCAAGAGTGTTAGCACTGTTTTTGCCCTTGTTCACATCCAAAATAAAAGGCATCCCAGGGACTTCCCTGGCAGTCCAGTGGTTAAGACTCCATGCTGCCAATGCAGGGGGCACAAGTTCGATCCCTGGCTGGGGAGTTAAGATCCCACAATCCACATGGCACAGCCAAAAAAATTTTAATTTTTAAAAAAGAGACAAAATAAAAGGCATCCCCTAGATGTTATTGTGAGACCCAAATGAGTTGTACACTCTACAGTTCTGTCTTAATATTACCTATTGTTATCACTGTTGCCAATACTATCAATGATAATAAGGGAAACCAGGCAAAGGATCCAAAGAATATGGCGGAGGCTGTGAACCTCTGTAACAGTTAGCTATTGCTACAAAACAAGCTGCCCCCAAACACGGTGACTTAATAAGTATTCATTTGGCTCCCAATTCTGCATTTTGGCATTTGGGGCTGGGCTTGGCTGGCAGTTCTGGTCTAGGCTGGGCTCCTCACATAACTACAGGCAGCTGGGCAAGTTGGCCAGCTGTCTGCTGAGGAACCTCCCTTTTTCGCTTTGTGGCCTCTCATTCTCCAACAAGACAACCAAGATTTGCTCTCAGGGCAAAATCAGAAAAAGTCCAAGAAAAAGAGTGGAAGTAGGCAAAACCTCTTGAGGTCTAGGCTCATTGCTTCTACTACATTCTATTGGTCAAAGCAAGTGACAAGATCAGTTCAGATTCAAGAGATAGGGAAATACACTTCTTATTGGGAAAGGCTTAAAGTCATATTGCAAAGGGCAGGGATGCAGAGAGAGGTGAACTATATGGCTATCTTGGCAATCAATCCACCACACCAACCGAGAGGCCTATGGAATTCTCCTTCTGTCCTCTGTGTCCTTGTCATCTCAAGGAAACAAAAGATCAGGGTAGATCCTCTGTGTGCCTTAGAGTAAGCACACCCGAATATTCTTCCTCTTTAGTCATATTCAAAAGAAAAACTGTAGGGCTCAGCAGGCAGCAGCCCAAGCGAGGATTTGAGAACCCGAGCAGAGTGATTGTAGGACTGGGCACTGCTGACAGGATGTGGCAGCCAGTCGATAAGACTGACCTTAATCCCAAAATAACGAAACTAATCCCTCCTATTCAAAGCAATAGGGTTTCAGCACTATCATTAACCCCTAAACACCAGAACTGGAAAGAAAACATTTTAAAATGTTGAAAATAGAACTGGATCCTCAACCAGCACCTGACAAATATCCTTATTCTAGAAACTTCTGTGGTTTTTTTCCCTGCCATCTTTTATTTGTTGCTATTTTGTGGGAATTTACACGGAAATTTCTCAGGAGGAGGGCAGGTGCTTTTTTAAATTTTCCTTTCCTCCCAATCTTTTCTGCACAAAAATATACCATTCTCTTTGCTAAAAGGATAAAAAAGACTGATTACTCAGGGATGAAAAAGAAATTATGTGTGTCAGAGACAGCTTAAGTACACACAACGTGTATCCTGGTGGTCTGGGGAATGGGGGTGTGGGAGGTGACTACTGTCTTCCCAGGCACTGTCTTAACTTCTTTAAAGGAACCGACACAACCGCCAGTTTAGGAAAGATGAGAAAATGCTAACGGTGTGTGTTTTTAAACTTTCAGAGGCTGGGGGGCGGATAGAAAGCCCTAGAGAGCTAAACCCATACCCCCATTTTTTATTAAAGGCAAAACCCCCAACTAGGACAAAGAGATTCTCTAAGGGGCTAGAGCTTTTATATGTCTCCACTGAAAATCCACTTTACCTTCCATACCTATCGATTTGACCATGACAATGGCCTACTGGAATTCCTGGCTTCTGAAATTTCATTTCTGTACCTTAAATATGAAGAGCCCACTCAGCTCTGAGAAAAAAGAACAATTAATTCTTCAGTCGAGATATCCTGACCAACTATCTCAACATAATTTTATTCCAGAGCAGTGATTTGAAGCCAAGAAGAAACAAGGGAGTGCCTTGGAAATGCTGTCCCCAACCTCCAGGGACTGAATTAGGAGGCATTCCAGGTTGGTTCCTCAGAAAACAAAGCTGAGACAGATGCATAAGTCTAAGTAGTTTACCTGGGAGTGTGATTTCAGGGAGCGGGAAAGAGGGATAAGAGAGTGAAATAGCAAAGGAGGGGGAGCCATATGGAATTAGCCAAGCTACAGGCACCTGGGTGTTGATTCCCATGGGGCAGCTGAGAAGCCCTGTGAAATGCACATCAGGACCATCTTCCTGGGGCAAGCTGGGGAGATTTACCCATCAGCTTCCATCTGCCTTTAGTTAAGGATAGCCACAGGGCAGGGCATCAACTCCCTGATACTTCTGAGTGAGGCACCTGAATGTCAAGGGGCTCTTTTCAAGGTTGTCCTGCCCTAGAAGATCAAACACCTCCAGGCAGAAGTGAGAGTTGGGGCTGAGGTGGGTACTGTCAGTTCATGCTTGTGTGAGGCTGGTTGAAATCTGCATGAAACTGGTCACTACTGCTGTGGCTGGGATAAGAGACAGGGACAAGAGAGTTGGAAAGTATGTTTAAGAAGCCTCTGATGTGCATTACATACTGTTGTGCGGTTTGCATACTGCTCAACTCTAGAGGGTGCCATTCACAGCATAATAGCAGCTCCATATTTCCCTGCTTTATATACAAGGTCTCAAATGAGATTTTGTTTGAAAGAGATTCCACTGCTAAAAAAGAAAATGTAAAAACAACATAAGATGAAACCTTTAAAAGCTTCTGTTTTAGAATAATTTGGAGGACCAACAGAAGGGACAAACTGAAGAATAGATGGGAAAAAAAAATAAAATTCTATATATTAGTGATGGATCAAAGGTTTTGGATGTTAACAGAAAAGTAACAGGGAAGGCTTGTTTTTTTGTTTTTGTTTTTTGAGTCCTGGAAACCCAAAGGCAAAAGGCCAGAAAGTTTAGCATTAGGAGGGAGATAAGGAAGAGGAACACCAAAGAAGATAGTATTGAGCAATTCTGGCAAAATGACAACACAGAAGAGATTGAGGGAATGGGGTTGGGGGAGCAGAGAATGACATAACTAGTTAAAAGGAAATAAGAAAGAAATATAAAAGAGAACTTTTAGATAAAAATACTACCCAGAGCTTCCCTGGTGATGCAGTGGTTCGGAGTCCGCCTGCCGATGCAGGGGACGCGGGTTCGTGCCCCGGTCCCGGAGGATCCCGCATGCCGCGGAGCGGCTGGGCCCGTGGGCCATGGCCGCTGAGCCTGCGCGTCCGGAGCCTGTGCTCCACAACGGGAGAGGCCGCAGCGGTGAGAGGCCCGCGTACCGGAAAAAAAAAACAACAACAACAACACTACCCGAAGGATTGGAGGATAGGGGCTGGTTATGGACTCAGTTCCTTGTTACTATTTCTCTGTCATCTTCCGGAAATAACCCTACCTGCAGTCCTTGGTCCTTCTCTCTTCCTTTATTCTTTTTTTTTTTTTTTTTTTGCGGTATGCGGCCTCTCCCGTTGCGGAGCACAGGCTCCGGACGCACAGGCTCAGCGGCCATGTCTCATGGGCCCAGCTGCTCCGCGGCATGTGGGATCTTCCCGGACCGGGGCACGAACCCCTGTCCCCTGCATCGGCAGACGGACTCTCCACCGCTGCGCCACCAGGGAAGTCCTCCCCCTACCTTTATTCTCACAGTGATCAAGGTGACCTTGATTATAAGCTTCTGCATTGCAAAGCTTCTCTCTTCCTCAGTTTCATCCAATATTGCTCCAAAGTTCAGAGAAAAAAATTCATCTCTGACCCAAACTTTTACACTTCCATTCTCTCGTGTTCTTACATATCTGTACATGCCCTTCAAACTCATCTAAACTTCTAGCTGCTTCTCCTACCTTTTTTCTAAGTCCAACTTCCTAATGTCACCAAGAGACCTGGTCAACAACTTCCTCCACTCTTGTAGCAACATCTGTAACTTTCTGCCCTTCAACCCTGGACTATAAACCCCAGACTCTGGATAAATGCAGCCCTCTGCCTGATCCCACTTGTATGAAGTCCTTTGGAACACAGGGTAAAATCACACAAATACCTGGATTGGTGCCAATAAAAACACATGGTCCCACTGGAACTCTAATATCCAGCAGGTGACAGTGTAAATTGGTACAACCACTTTAGAAAACTATTTGGCAGTACATTTGGCCCTCCATATCTGGGATTCTGCATCTGCAGATTCAACCGACCACAAATCTATCAGTAAGGGACTTGACCATGCACAGATTCTGGTATCCGAAGGGGTTCTTGGAACCCATCCCCCGGGGAAACAAAGGGATCACTGTATCTACAAAAGCTAAACATATGCATACACTATGATTCAGCAATTCCATTCGTAGGTATCTACCCATCAGATATATACTTTCGTTCATCAAAGACATGTACTAGAATGTTCATAGCAGAAAGTATTCATTATAGCCTCAAAGTGGGATTTGCTCAAATGCCCATCAATAATAGAATGGAGAAATCTATTATGGTTGTTTACACATGGAATTCTTCCAGCAATGGGAACGTGCAAACTACAACTACATGCTAAAGCAAGGTGCATAGACCTTATTAATTCAATACAGAATGACAGAAGCCAAATATAAAGAACACTTTGTTTGATTCCACACATATAAAGTTCAAAAACAGAATAAATCAATCCATAGGGTTAGAAGTTAGGATAGTTATTACCCTTAGAGTGAAGGGTTAGTAACTTAACCAGGACACAGAGAAGTTTCTGGGGCATTAATAATGTCCTGTTTCTTGACATCAGTGCTGGTTACATGGGTGTATTCAGTTTGCAAAAGTTCACTGAGCTGTAGAATATGATATGTGTGCACTTTTTTGGATGTATGTTATATACCTCAACAAGAAGTTTCAAAAGAGTTATAAAAACAACAAAATAGAGTCCCCAGCTTCATCTGGCTCTCCCTTCAGCTGTAAGGGGCTTTCAAATATAAAGGAACCCCTTCTGAACCATCCTTTTCGTTTCCTCTCTCCTAGAATGATTTTACCTTGTATTTCAAGAGAAAAACTGAAGTCAGTTTTGAAGTTGTCAGAAGGAGCATAGTTATGAGCCCTGTGGAAGCTCCCCTTCTGTCTGTCTTTATATTCTTTCATTAGCTCACTGCTTTTGCTCTCTCATAATGCTGCTGCAGGGGACCAACCATGTCCAACTCATCCATCTCAACCTTTCAGCTTCTGCTCTCATCACTTCTTCATTCCCTAGATCTTTCTTAGTCTGATTCCCAAAACAGGGAATCCAATTAGCTCCTCCCTTATTTTCACAACAAGCAACATCATAGGTTGCTGACTCTTTGACATTTGGCTTTGATAGGCTGAGCTCAGTCACATGCTCACTCGTGCTCCAGTTAGCTATTGCTGGAGAGTTAGGTCATGTGACCCAAAACATGGCCACCTAAGCAACAGGAGCTTTAAGGAAAGGGGGTGTAGTGAGTGAGTACTTATTGATATCTATATATTCACCTTAAATCTTTAGTCTAAAAGATTTCGTTTTTTAATTTAGATTCTCCCAAAACAGAGCCTGAGTTAGGGATTCAGATTCAGACAGTTTATTTGGGAGGCAATCCCAGTGTGCAGGAGTGAGGGATCTGGTAAGGAAGAAAAGCCAATACAAGCATGTGTTGTCAAAATCACTGCTCTGGGCAATAGAGCTCAGTTCCATGGGAACCTCTGAAAACTTTACAGAATGCCTCTCAGAATTGTCCAGTCTAAAGAGGAAAGGCAAGAGCATTCTTTTTTCTTTTCTTTTTTCCAGCTTTATTGAGATATAATTAACATGCAAAATTTTTTATAAGTTTAAAGTGTACAAGGTGATATTTGATATGTGTTTATATTGCAAAATGATTACCACAATAAGGTTAATTAACACATCCATTACTCACATAATTATATATATTTTTTTGTTTAAGAACATTTTAGATTTACTTTCTTAGCAACTTTCAAATATATAATACAGTATTATTAACTATAGTCACCATGCTGGATATTAGATCTCCAGAATATATTCATTTTATAACTGTGAAGTTTGTGCCCTTTGACCAATTTCTCCCCATTACCCCTACCCACAGCTCCTGGCAACCACCATTCTATTCCCTGTTTCTATGAGTTCAGCTTTTCTTCAGATTTCACATATAAATGAGATCACATAGTATTTGTCTTCCTCTGTTGGACTTATTTCACTTAACAGAATATCTTCAAGGTTTATTCATGTTGTCACAAATGGCAGGATTTCCTCCTTTTTATGGCTGAATAATATTCCATTGTGTGTAAATACTATCAATACATTTACTTTATCCATTCATCTGCTGATGGACACTTAGGGTTGTTTCCATATCTTGGCTACTGTGAATAATGCAAGACAGAATCATTCATTCATTAGCTCACATCCACATGGGTGGAGGATTGTTGATTCCCTCACAGAGGTGTTAACTCCCCCATACTTCCAAGCTTTCATGTACAGGGCTGAGCAAGCTCTCACTGGTGCTCATGGCATTGGAGAAACCCTGGACAGAAGGGAAAACTTAAAGTTTTCAAGACACTGTGTGCTTGAAATGAGTCAAAGACTGCACAGGACTATCTACCCCTCCATGACTGAAATCAGAGCTGAGGTCTAGAGACCATGGATGGATCTTCCACCAAGGAATAGTTAACAGCCATTGTTTTCTCCATTTTCTTACTACTCTCTCACCCTTCATGACCGTTGATTCAACCCTTGGTAAGGTCACCATGAAGTTCATCATAATTTCTGAGCACAAGACAAAGAGAAAACTTTCCAATCCTCTATGTCTCAGCCTCTCTGGGATATTTGATACTGTTGACCTCCAACTTCAAAACTCCTTCCTTGTTTTATAAGAAACCTCTTGCCTCTGAATCTTCTCTTTCTCAGTCTCCTTTGGTTTCTCTTCCTCTGCCTGTCTTTTAGGTGTTAGTGTTTCCCTGAAGTACTGAGTTTGGTTTGCTTCTCACTCTGCATATACCCAACCTTGCCAATATTAGCTTCAGCTACAGCCTCCATGCAGATGATGCCTAAAACTAGAACTCCAGGCTTCTTTTCTGATGTCCCAAATCACATTTCTGCCTGCCTACTAAACACCTCCTTCCAACTCACCCACAGCCACTTCAAATTCATCATGACCCATACTGAATTGCATACCGCCCCCGCTTCCAAACTTTTCTGCCTCAGGACTGAAGCCAGATACCACGCCCTCATTAAATCAGTTGCCAAGCCTTGTCTGCACCACCTCCTAATATCTTCCTCCTCTGCCCTTTCTTTCCTATGGCCACATGTGGAAGAACACAGATTCAAGACTAGCCTCCCCAAGAATTGCCTGGGTCCACACCACTTCCAGAGCGAGCTTAAAATGCCATCAATCCATTCATGTTATGCGTCTCCAGTCCTTCAGTGGTTTGGTTACCATTAAGATAAAGAACAAACTCTTTAGCAGGACATATGAAGCTATTCACGATCCAGTGGCTGCCAATAATTAGGAACAATTTATTATTATCGCTCCTTAGCTTACTAAGAGGCTTGCAGTTACCGGAAAAGGATGTGCTTCCTCAACCCCCACCTCAGTCTCCCAACCCACTCTAGCAAACACCTGCTCATCCTTAGAACTTCATTCAGGCATCAGCTGAAGTCTTCCACTGCCTTGACCACACTGAGGTAGATTTAAACACTACCTTCTCACTCTTCTCAGAGCATCCCATTAAATCTTCAAGTATAACATGCATCACATTGCATTGCAAAATTTGCTTTTATGTTTGTCTCTTTCATGACACTATAAACTTGTATCCGTTACTATTGTTGTGTCAGAAACAATCACACAAACTCAGTGGCATACAACGATAAATATTAATGTCTCACATTTCTTCCAGGTTCGGCAGTTCTGAGCTGGGTGTTTCTGCTGGTTTCTGCTGGGTTCACTCATGCATCTGTGGGTCTGATAGGGTTATATCTGGGCTGAGCTTGGCTGGACAGCTTAGCTGGGATAGCATTGCTCCATCTGTATCTCATCCTTGAAGGCAGGGATTTTGTTTCATTCATCATGGCCCTTGGTATTGAATTGCCAAATGGAAGACCACAATGAGATAACTAGTTAATATTGAATATATTAAACAGAAAGTACTAAATTGAAGCCAATGGCATCCCCTACTCTTCCCAAGTTCTTCCAGTTATCCATACCTAAAAGAATAGAATACCCTCTCACTCGTTCTCATAAGTATTATTTTTTCACTATTCCAATGATTATTAGGTAAGACTTCCATGTCTCTTGCAACCTCTCAGCAGAACATTCAAATACCAGGTGGTATTTTATCCACAGGGTAACAAGGATTTGTTTGCCTTCTCCAGAGCTATTTGAAGGAAAGCCACTCTGGTGGTTTAAAATACATATGTAAATTCTTTGATGCTCCCTCCAATAGGTGAAGCCTAATTCTCTTCCCCTTAAATGGACACTTAGTGACTCACTTCTAAGGAATAGGATAAGGCAGAAGTGACAGTGTGTAACTTCTGAGACTAGATTATCAGAGACCTGTGGCTTCTTCCTTTCTTTTTCTTGGATCACTTGCTCTGGAAGCAGAAGCCAGCTGCCATGTCATAAGGGCATTCAAGCAACCTTATACATAGAGAGGTCTACATGACAAGGAACTGAGGCCTCCAGCCAATGGGCACCTGAAAAAGCCTTCCTGAAGCAGGTACTCCAGCTCCTTCTGAAGACTGCAGTAGTCCTGTTACCTACTGCTAGTTCATGTGCCTGATGCACCGGGAGGCCAAACAACAAAACTTTGGAGTTTGGAGCAGAGAAAGGTTTATTGCCGGGCCACGCAAGGAGAAATGGGTGGCTCATGCCCCTCAAAACCCCAAACTCTCCAAAGGACTTCAGGAAAGCATTTTTAAAGGCCAGGTGAGGGAGGGGCATCACAGGGTATGTGATCTGCTCATGCACAGTTCTCTGATTGGTTGATGGTGTGGTAACAGAGCAGTTAACATTGTTAATCCTTAGGCGCCAGAAGGTCTGGGGGCTACGTGCTCATGATCATCAAGGAGTTAATTTCTTCCATTTGGTGGTGGTTTTTAGCATCTGAAAAACTCAAGAAATATGCATGAGATACTATTACCTGGGTACTTCAGAGAGGAGCTACAGCAGAAGATATGAGGGTAGGGTCTGTCCCAGGAAGGCCCATAGGGTCCTGCCCTGTTGCAGTCCCAACCAACATTTTGACTGCAACTTCATGAGAGACGCTGAGCCAGAATATACCCTGATTTTCAGAAACTTTGTGAGGTAATAAATGCTTGTTGTTTTAAGCTGCTAAATTTGGGGATAGTTTGTTACGCAGCAACAGATAACAAATTCATCCACCTTGTGAATAAATTATTGAACCTTCCCCCAAAGACCAGGTTCCATGATTGTAACATTACAATAGCTTCTAAACAGCATAAAGGGGAGAAAATACAACAACGAAACCCTCTCCTTGGAAGCCTTTTACCTAATGCTTTAAAAAAAAAAAAAGGACAAAATAACTATCTACCTTCCTTGGAGGCTAATAGAAAACAATCAAGTTTTAGGAGAAATTGTTAAGTCTGATTGCAAATGCTGTCCAGGAAGTCTGAGTTGGACAGTGAATTTGTAGAAGAAGAATTGAAAAAACTCTAACATTATCCCTTTGACTGAAGCCCAGTTCCTAATTTTCAAGTTCCACATTTAGCTGTTACCTCCTCAGAACAACTAGATTGCTAGAACACTAACGTGACCCCCAGTTTATTGAACTGTCACTTGCTTTGTTCTCCCCAGCTTGGCCCTGAGACAGAAAACACTGCAGGCCAACTTCTGTTCTAGCCCAAAGGTGATAATGAGGGAAATCGTGAGACTCCTAAAAATAATGGGAAAAGGGAGCAGCGCTTGTGCTTGTGAGTCACAGTTGCTTGGGAGGCAGGAGAGGTAAGTGGACAGAGGAGGATTATATAAAAAGAGCAAAGCAGAAAATAAACACAGGCTCTGCAGACACAAAGCTGAGGGGAGCACCCCAGGCCAGAGGCCTCAGAGAGCATCCAAGCAGGCTGAGCTGGAGGTCTTGACGGGCAGGTGCGCAGGTGAGAAGCCTGTGTGTGGCTGACTCCACCAGGGGAGCTGTCACCCACCCACGTACAGCAGGCCCTGGCCAATGATGTGAGGTCTTCCGGGTCCCCGACTCTCCCCTTTGGCCACTGAACAGCAGCATCTACCCCCTCTTCATGCCAAGAAACATACATTCACCAAGATGCCACTTTGCACTCAGCACGGTACCAAACCCAGGGAATACAAAAATTAATGAGGCCCCTGGGGATTCAGAACTTAACAGGGAGACTGACCTAGGGATGGTCATACAAAAAAATAGGACAAGAACAATAAGAGGGGATTGTTTAAGGAACTGTGGGAGATAAAGGAGACGTGTCTACTCAGAATGGGGCCTGGAGGAGAGGTCTAAGAGCCTACCTGGAGAGGTGGCATGTGAGCTGCCGAGATAGGAATCATTCTGATGGATTATGTGTTATGGGAGAGACTGGGGGTGGGGGAGGCAGGTCATTCCATAAATAGGTAATATTACAGTTGTAATAGTTTTCTCAGGCTTCTCTAAAAAATTACGACAACTGGGTGGCTTAAAACAACCGAATTTTATTCTCTCACTGTACTGGAGGTTACAAGTCTGAAGTCAAGGTGTTGACAGAGCCATACTCCCTATGGAGGCTCTAGGGGACAGTATGTTCCAGCTTTTGGTGGCTGCTGGCATTCCTTGGCTTAGGGCCTTATCAATCTTTGTCTCTGTCTTCCCGGTGTCGAATTTCCCTCTGCCTCTGTCTTACGAAGAAACTTGTAATTTCATTTAAGGCCCACCTGAATAATCTAGATAATCTCTCCATGTCAAGATCCTTAACAATCATATCTGCAAAGACACTTTTCCTTATAAGCTAAGACTAACAATTTCCAAGGATTAGTACTTAACATCTTTGAGTAACCATTATTCCCTGTACTACAACAACCTAATACCTGGACATGCAAAGACCCTGGTGAGTGGATATTTCTGCATTCCTTGAGCTTAAGAATGAGTGAGAGATGAGGAAGGCAGACATCTGAGCATGAAGGGTCTTACAGACCAGAACAGGGAAGTTAGACTTGACTCTGAGGGCGACAGGGTACCCTTAAAGATTTTACATGAGAGTGGTCAGACTTTCTTTACAGGGGATTCTCCAGACAACTGTGTGGAGTAGGGTAGGAGAGGGCTAGACTAAAGGCAGGCCATTAAATCTCACACTGGCTAAATTACAGATGTTCGGCCCTGGAGAGAGAGAGGTCCAGGGTTCTCCCTGTAGCCACCAGGTCAGGTTTCATTATCAATTAACATCACTGTGAGCTTTGAAACAGAGGAGTTAAGGCCCTGAAAGGATCTCACAAGTACCCAGTGCCTGGAATATGTGGGCAATACATGCTTGTGAAATAAGACAAGAAAAACATGCATTTACAAAGACTGTGGAAATTGGGGAAAGTCAGGAGGCCAGTGAACCTCAGTGAAGGGGCCCCTGGGCCTGCAGGGTCCTACTGAAAGTGTTGATGGGAGGTGCCCCACCCAGGAGATGATACCACACCACCCCAGGGCAATCCACTGCCAATGCCTGACTGACATTGGGGTATTAAGGGTGGCCCCCTGACTCAAAGTGGGACAGCTCTTGGTGCCCTTCATGCTCCAGAGCTCCTCAGGGTGTCAGGCTGAGGCTACAGATGAGACCACATCCTTATTCCACTCCTGCCTGGCTTTGCCCTACTCCCCTCACCCTGTCACAGTTTCCTCCTAAGTGCCCTCCCTAAATAAATCACTTGCACAAGAATCCTCATCTCAGGCTCTACCTAAGACAGCTTCCCTTTGTGGCGATGTGGATCTTAGGACAGTCTTAGCTAAGAGACAGGTCAGCAAGCAGAAGTTCGAAACAGCTGTCAGTGACTTCTGGGAGAATGCTAATTCTGCACTCACTAAAATGAAGGAAGAAAGTTTTGAAATTGATATTCAATAAGTAGATGCCAAAAATTTGATGGTCTGCACAGAGTGTCTTTTCTTTTTCCCAGAATTGGTTTCTAATTTAAGACTATTCCTTTGACACTTATCTCACTCTTCCTTGCACTGAAATTTTATGTTTTTGCAACACGTTTTGTTTTCACCAACTAAATTCTTAAGTCTTTGTGGTGAGGCCCCACATGGTAGGGTTTTCTTCCCCATAATGCCTGTCACCATAGTTGGCACTCAGTAGGGGCTTAATAAAGACTCAAAGTTCACATTCACCTGAGTTTGTGTGGGCTTTAGAGTTTACAGAGCACTTCACATACCCAAAGTGTGGTCCATGGACTGGTAGCATAAGCATCACCTGAAAACTTGTTAGAAATGCAGAATTTCAGCCCACAGCCCCGATCTGCTGAGCAAGGATCTCTGGGGTGGAGCCCAGCAATCTGTGTTTCAACATGACCTCCTTGTGATTTTATGGGCACTAACATTTGGAAACCACTGGCATATATCTCTCATTCAACTTGGGATGGATTGATTGGAGAGAGGACTGTCAACAGAAAGCCACAAAGAAGTGCAACAGCAACAGGAACTGACCCCACCCCCAACAAACTTGCCTCCAACTGTGTTCATGCCCTGGGAGTGCTAGGCCAAGGTCCGCACTTCTCCATTCCACTACTGAGATTCAGACCCCACATCTAACACGGGCTGCTTCAGCAAATGATTTCCCTCATCCTCTGTTTCTTCATCACTGAAATGGGAACAATTTTAGTACTAGCTCACACAGGCTAAATAAACTGTGGTACATCCGTGGTACAAAGGAATACTATGCAACCTGAGGAATGAGGTGGGCTTATATCTGCTGCTATAAAAGATGTTCAACTTATATTTTTATATAATTCAAGATTCTGAAGAGTAAATTGTGTGTGTGTGTGTGTGAGGTTAAAAACAAAGGACTCATTACATAGATACGTACATTATACCCAAATGTATACATTGCATATGTGTGTTCCACATATGCATTACATATGTGTGTGAAGTTAAAGATAAAATACTCATTAACATATACACACAAATAATTATTACATGTATATTGTATGTGTGTGTGTGAGAGAGAGTCCTGCAGTTTTAACCTCTCATACACACATACACAGAGCACTGATTATAGGTGAGATGCTGGAAATAGCAGTGAAAATAAGAAAATCAAATTCTTGTCTACGAGAAACGTACATTCTAAGAAGAAGACAGCCAACAAAGAATCAAATACATAAGTAGAATAATTATAGATTGTGATTAATGTTATGAAAGAAACCATCTCAATGGTCTGATTGTGACTTAGGAGGGGCTTGTTTGGTAAAGGACAGTGAGGATCTGCAGGAGGAGGTATGTTTTAGCAGAAACTGATGGAGGGCATGGTGATTCGAATTGTTGGGGAAAGGGCATTCCAGAGGGAGCATTATGGGCAAAGACTCTAAAACGGGAAGGTGCTTGGCTCATTTGAGGGTAAAAAGGAGGAGATCAGTAGAATAGGAGTCTAGTAAGAGGATGGAAGAGCGTTTTATAAGTTCAGATGAGGAAGCACAGTATGCAAACCTTGCGAGTTGTGTTAACATATTGGATTTTGTTCTAAGAGCAAGGAGAATCCATCAAAGGGTTTACCCAGGGGACTAACACCCTCTGATTTGTGTTTTTAAAAGATCCCTTGGCCGCTGAGTGGGAACAGCCTCATGGGGAAGGGTGAGGGAAAGCAGGGCCCTATCTAAGAGGCCGTTACAAAATTCAGGTAAAATATGGTACAGATGCTCTAAACTAAGGCAGTGACTGTGGAGGTGGAGAAAAGTGGGCAAACTCGAGAATTACACTGGAGGTAAAAACAGACTTGGAAAATGGATTGAAAGATAAAGGATTGGTACTAGAGTCCACTGGCCCTTGGTTGATCTAGACTGTCTTTATCTGGGACAAATGGGACAACTTAACTTTACTCCATACATCTCTCATTCTCCAGCAAGGTAGCCTGGGCACGCATTCATGGAGACAGCAGAGACACAAACCACAATGGAAGGGAAGAAGCTCTTTCTCAAGCCTCTGCTTGAGTCACAACTGCTAATATCCCATTGGCTAAGGCAGGTCACATGGATAAATCAGAATCAAAGGGCAGGGAAGCAAGCTCAGCCTCTGGAGGGAAGGAGCTGTATGTAAAGCCACAGGGCCAAGGGCAGGGACACAGGAAGGGCTGAAGAATAGGAAGACAGAGCTTTTCAAAGGACTGGCAGCTCTACATTAACAGCTGGGAACAGGAGACAACAGTGGTTAACATAGTCCTGAAATGTTGAAAATGATAAGTGCTTATCACATAGGAAGCAAAGAATTAAAGTGAATAAGTAAATGCTAGACTGTGAAATGCCTTAGGACCCAAGGGTATGCTAAAATTTGGGATTCTCTGCTTTCTGGCCAGTTTTATTTTATCACAGTGAAGCAGAAATTGAGGGACAGCATGAGATAGCCTGGCAAATAATTTCATTCTCCTTGTTTCTTCTCAGTTATTATTTACCTGGTGCCTTCCCTGTGTGGGATTTTCTTGGGCCCCCCATCCCCCAAAAGACTGTAGTAATTTCTCTAGAGGAAGCAGAATTTCTACCACTATCCCCAGGCAAACCATTCCAACAGTCAGGTGGGATGATGGTGGTGGTGGTGGTGTATTGTCAGTGTTTTTTTCTTTTTGGATTTTTTTTTTACTTAGGACATAAATTGTGGGCCCTTAATGACATCAGTTGTAATTTTTAACCTTATTGGGACAAGAAAGGATAAGTATCTCCCTAATTTCTAGAAACAAAAATAGCAAGGAAATAGGACATTTAAGTAAACAAGAGCTTTTAACAGAAGGTCTGCCGATGTTGACTGCTTCTCTCCATCACTGTAGATCTGTGGCCTGTCTCTGGGAAAGGGCAGAAAGCCTTGGGGTGCCTTGGTCAAGAACAGTAGATAAAAGTCATGGTCTGGCTATCCCATCCGCTTCCTTGAAGAAGGAAATATTATAAAATAGTAATGTCAAAGCCCCAGGCAATGCAGTCTCCCAAGTGGTCTCTGAGTTAACCAACATGTCCTCTTACATGCAAACTTGGAATCATGATGGGGGTGGGGCAGACAGCCGAACGCACTGACTATGTTGGCACGCAGTGCAAATGAAAAGGGTACCATCTGTTCAGTTGCTGAAAAATGATGATGCATAGCTGTGACTTTTTTAATGTTTCATCTGGTGTATAACTGAATTGCCTCTTTAAAATAAAAAATATCCTTATTTGATATATATCCTTTCTTGTAATGTCTCCATCCATCCTTCATTTTTTCTGTAGGACTTATTTCATGAGAAGTATGACATGAAATATTAAAAGTTAAGGACGAAGGCCTCTGGGGGATGGCTGTGGAATTTTTGTTTCTTTGGCTGACTTGTCCTTTATTTTCTTGTCATTTCAAAAACACTTTCCATATGCAAAATTTTCTCTCACCCACCGGCAAAAAATGCCCTTAACTGGATAACTGGATAGACCAGCAGAAGGAGACTATCAGTCTGTTATCTACACACAGGAGGAAAACAGGACATGAATTTGCCAAAATACCCAGTTACCTACATTTCCAAACCAAGAAAAGCTGCAATTAATGTCCTTTCCTAAAAATCATGTTGGTTCTAAGAACATTCTGAGAATAATAATAAGGGCAATTAGAAGCGCAACTTGAATTCACAGTGACTGACTCCTGAAACATTAAAAGCATAAGAGGGAACAAAAGTATATGGAGGGGTCTCTAACACGCCTCTCTCCAAGTACAATTATAGATTTGAAATCTGTTGTTACTTTACCATGGCAAACTTCACACTTAATTTCCCAAATATTGAACTTCTGTCATCCTACTCCTTTCAGGGAGCCCTTCAACTACTGCTTCCCCTGAACCCCATGGTCATGTCATTGCCTTTAATACCTAACAATCCTCCAAGCACATGCTATGAGCACACTTGCCCAGACCAAGAAAAAAGTAAAGACCAGGAAGAATTTGGCTATGCTCTCAGCAAAAGCACTTAGATGTGTTTTTTCTAGATGATGGACACCAACAATTGAATGTAACTCCAAACAATGCAAACTTCGAAAGCAGAAACTTGGCTTCTTGTTGTATTCGATTCCATTTAAATAAAGTT
This sequence comes from Phocoena sinus, assembly GCF_008692025.1. Lineage (NCBI taxonomy): Eukaryota > Metazoa > Chordata > Mammalia > Artiodactyla > Phocoenidae > Phocoena > Phocoena sinus. The sequence goes on from NC_045777.1 coordinate 37,140,828, forward strand.
ACTATCTACCATGTGCTGGGAGTCTCAGGAAATATTAGATTAGAATAAACCATATTGTCTGATTTCAAGAAGTTTACAATATAGAGAGAGAATGAGATACAGATAAGGAGAAAGCAGTTCTCAATGTGTGATCCCCAGACCAGCAGCAGTAGTATCACCTGAGACTTTGTTAGAAATGCAGATTCTCAGACTCCACCCCAGACCCTCTGAATCAGGATCTCTAGGAGTCAGGCCCAGAAATCTATTTTCACAGTTCTTCCAGGTGATTATGGTGCTCTAAATTTTGAGAATCACTGCTGTAAAGCAATAGAGAACAAGCACCAAAGAGAGATACAAAGTGCTTTGAGTAAAGGGAAAATCACATTTATTTTGAAAGGAGGACTTCCAGGTTTGACTGTATTCCATAAAGCTTGAAAGTTAGCTAAGATATTGAAATGTAGAGAGTGTAATAGGAAGAGGACATTCTGCATGAGGGAAGTGTGAACCAAAGGACAGAATTAAGAAAGCAGAAGGAAAATCAAAGAGTCTAGGTTGATGTGCATGGAAGGAGATGGAGAAGAGGACCAGAAGATAGGTTGAGGTCTCAAACACCAGTCCTGAGGAGTGTGTTTGTCTAACACAGTGGGCAATGACAAGCCACTCAGGTTTTTCATTGGAGGAGTAACAAGATTAGAGCAGTGTTTTTGGAAGATTCATCTCAGGGTTTCCACAGGATAACTTGGAGGAGAAAGATAACGCAAGAAGTGGAGAAACAACTGAGTTGATGATTGCAATAGTTTGGGTAGGTGATAAAAAGAAGCTTCAACTTTTTAGGGTGTCTGCAGGGGAAATAGAAAAATGAGGAAATTAATTGGAGAAAATTCGAAGGACTAGATAAATAAGATTAGCAATTAATTCTACATTAGGAGGAAAAGAATGAAGAGAATCAAACCTTGATTTACAACTAAGGATTAGCAATGTCATAAACCAAGAATAAAGTAATCAGGAGGAGGAGTTGGATTTGGAAGGGATTTGTTTTGAATGTACTTGACGTTCTGTGGTATGGTCATTATGAAGTTGCGAGTGTAGGCATAGAGTTTATAATAATAATATCTACAATGTTTTGACTGCATAGGGCTCTGCCTCACTAAGCACAAGAACCAGGCATATGACCTATATTATATCGTGTCAACCTTACACTGACTTTACGAGAAGGCATTATTATACCCATTTTTACTACCTGAATTAGATTCTGTGGCATATAACAGAAAATCCGTATTAACAATGACTTAAACACATAGAGTTTATTCTAGCATGTAGAAGAAATCAGGAGGTATGCAAGGCCAAACAAATATGGTGCATCCAACAAAGTCATCAGGGGGCCAAGCTTCTTCTAATGTGCTCTTCAGCATCCTCTACTAGGGAATTCCATCCTCAAGGGCATTTCATCATTCAAGATTGCTGCTTAAGCTCCAGCCATCAGGGAGGTGATGACTAAAAATATGAGAATGGATGCTTATCGAATATAAAGAGTAGGAGTTTGGAAGAAAGAGCCTTTGGAGAATGACCACAAGGGAGGGCTGGGAGGATGCGCAGGAAGAGAGAAGCACCATGTCAACAAAAGGCAAGAAGACACAAGGCTTCACTATGAAAGGAGAGGTAGGTAAGCAGTATCAATGGTGCAGTCCATCAGGACGGAAAAATGCTTATTGGATTGGAGAAAGTGAAGTCCTTGATGGCCTTCCGAAGAACAGCATCATTCAAGTGTTCTATGGCAGCCGATCTTAGAATTAAGGAAATATTAGGTGGTGAAATAGTGGAGCAATAATTTCTCTTCTGTGAAGTTTGGTGATTCAGGGAAAGAGCAAAATCATGATAGTGGCTGAGTTGAACAGTGTTGAGGTAATGTTTTCATAGATTAGAAGACCTGAACATAATTTCCCTTTATGATGTCAGGTCTCTGGGAGACTAGATTTAAATTGCTTGAATGTGTGGGTTGAGACAACAGAGTACTTCTTCCATGATCAGCAGCTCCAATCCGATTCCTTGCAGGGAAAGTGAAGCAAGTGTTGGCTGATATTATATCATAATAAAAGGCTGATATTACATTTTGTAAAGGCTGTCTGATAATCTTAATTAATTCATTTTTGTTTTTCCCTCCAAAAGCTAGATGGAAACTCGTCTAGCTCTGGCTTGGGTTCTTGAAGAAAAATTAAACTGCAAAAGTAAGGATGTTTCATTAGCCTTCTGCACTCCCCAAGGTCAGCGAAGCCTCTCTGGGTGCTTTTGCAAGGCTGCAGAATCTGGAATGGCAAGGCTGTGGCTCCATTTCAGCAAAAATAAATATCATATTACAACACATTGTTTTTGCAGCTGACTGAGGCTTCAGTATAGGGGATATTTCATTCTGCAATTGCAAATAAATAGAGAAGTTGCTGTCAGGGCAATGTATAGTGTTTGCATCATTCCTTTATGAAGCCATTTCTCCCCGCAAGGAGTGCATTCCCAGAAGACTTTTTTTCCCCCAACAAATGTCTAGTGTTTCTGCAGTGCTCAGCGTGCATGACTTCTTTGAAGGCTGTTAAAAATTAAGACAGATAGTTGGACAAGTTCTCCTGGTACATTTCATTCCTTCCTCCCTAACTTTATCCCCCCCTCCCCTATCCCGCCTCCCCCAAACCCTTCTATTACAAAACTATGAAAGAATGGCAGAGACTAAAACCACAACACACTTTGCAATTCTAATTTTTTAACCTAAAGCTAGTGAGCCATAAAACCCTAGAAGCTAAAAGCTGCCTGAGGAGAATCCAAATCTTCTGGCTTTAAAATAGCTACATATATTTTACCATTTTAGCTATTTTGAGGTAGATTTTCTCACACATGCATGCTTGTTGAAATTAAATGTGTTTTTATCCTTTTTTCCTTCTGGAGAGAGAGCAGACTTGAGAGGGGCACTTGTTTTCTGTCTCTTACAGAATAAATTTGAATGCTCAAGGTAGGCATTAAGTTATCTGACTGTGCAATTTCTATCTAAATTGATTAGGTCTGGTACTGCTTTGGAAACTGGGTGCATGTAGGCAATGCAGTTGTCTTATTTGAGCCTGCCTTTTAGTATATGGGTGTTATCACAGGTTTGTTGTAATTTGTATCCCCCAGAAACAAACCCTAAGAAGAGGTTTTGAGGAAAAGTAGTTTATTTGGGAGGTGATTACAAGAAAAACTGGTAGGGGAATGGGAAAGTGAACAGGGAAGAGAAGATATTCAATAAAGGCTATCTTAATGAGAAGTTGCCACTGTGGGTAACTGGTGCTTGATCCTCCTGGGGACCTCTGGGATGCTCTGTGGGACATGCACAGAGATGTCACACCTGAGCAATGGGAAAGCTTGGGCATTCATCAACCATCTCCCATGGGTCATTGGTGGACAATCCTGGCCAGAAATGTCAATTCTTTCCAACTTCATCTATAGATGTACTGTAATCCCAATCAAAATCCCAGCAAACTATTTTATAGATATCAACAAACTGATTCTAACATGTTTATCAAAAGGAAAAGACCTAGAATAACTAACACAATATTGAAAAAGAAGAACAGAGTTGGAGGACTTAAACTGCCTAATTTCAAGACTTACTATATAGCTACCATAATCAAAACAGCATGGTATCAGTAAAAAAAATAGACACATAGATCAATGAAATAGAATTAAGAGCCCAGAAATAGACCAACAAAATATAGCCAAATATCTAGCACACAAAGTCAAACTGATCTTTGACAAAGGCTCAAAGGCAATTCAATGGAGAAAGAACAGTATTTTCAATAAGTGATATTGGAAACTAGATATAGACTTAACACTTTACAAAAATTAACTCAAAATGAATCATAGACCTAAAAGTAAGGTGAAAAACTATGAAACGTCTAGAAGAAAATGGGGAAAATCTCTATAGGTTGAGAAACTGAGTGTTTAGACAAAATACCAAAAGCACAATATATGAAAGGAAAAACTGATATGTTGCATCTTATTAAAATTTTAAATTTCTGTTCTATAAAAGACACTTAAGAAAAATGAAAGACAGAATGGAAGAAAATAATTGCAAAATACATATCTGATAAAGAACTTATATCCAAAATACACAAAAAATTCTTTAAGCTCAATAATAAGAAAAAATCAAATTAAAAACAATAAAGATTGTCAAGTTAGATAAAAACAGCAGGTAGAATATGATTTTGTAAATCATTATCATAATAAATACATTAAATTTTTTTTCGCAATAGCCAAGTCCTTTAACTCTCTCTTTTTTCAAAAGGGAGCTGTGAACTGTAAACATTTCCCTTCCTAGCTCTTGTTTTTTTAAACTTGAGTAAAAGGGATTATACAGATTTTTTGATGATGGCCATTCTGACTGGTGTGAGGTGATACCTCATTGTAGTTCTGATTTGCATTTCTCTAATGATTAGTGATGTTGAGCATCCTTTCATGTGTTTGTTGGCAATCTGTATAGCTTCTTTGGAGAAATGTCTATTTAGGTGGAGAGGGTGTGGAGAAAAGGCAACCCTCTTGCACTGTTGGTGGGAATGTAAATTGATACAGCCACTATGGAGAACAGTATGGAGGTTCCTTAAAAAACTAAAAATAGAATTACCATATGACCCAGCAATCCCACTACTGGGCATATACCATGAGAAAACCGTAACTCAAAAAGATTCATGTACCACAATGTTCATTATTTACAAAATCCAGGACATGGAAACAACCTAAGTGTCCATCGACAGATGAATGGATAAAGAAGATGTGGCACATATATACAATGGAATATTACTCAGCCATAAAAAGAAATGAAATTGAGTTATTTGTACTGAGGTGGATGAACATTGAGTCTGTCATACAGAGTGAAGTAAGTCAGAAAGAGAAAAACAAATACCGTATGCTAACACATATATATGGAATCTAAAAAAAAAAAAAGTTTCTGAAGAACCTAGGGGCAGGACAGGAATAAAGACGCAGACGTAGAGAATGGACTTGAGGACACAGGGAGGGGGAAGGGTAAGCTGGGACGAAGTGAGAGAGGCATGGATATATATACACTACCAAATGTAGAATAGATAGTGAGTGGGAAGCAGCCACATAGCACAGGGAGATCAGCTCGGTGTTTTGTGACCACCTAGAGGGGTGGGATAGGGAGGGTGGGAGGGAGATGCAAGAGGGAGGGGGATATGGGGATATATGTATACGTAAAGTTGTTTCACTTTGTTATACAGCAGAAACAAACACACCATTGTAAAGAAATTATACTCCAATAAAGATGTTAAAAAAAAAAGGGGACTATACAATGGGAGAAGGAATTGCAGGAGAAAGAGTGACAGGCAGAGGCAGATAAAGGAAAATCCTTAAAGTAGAGCGGGGGGCACAGTGAGCTGGAGGACCCAGACCCCACCGCTTCTCAGTACCCTTAGGTAGCAAGACCTCAGAAGGAAGCTAAAACTAGCACTGAGCCTCCCATTGGAGCAAGGCTGTCTGTGCTCCTCTGGGCCCTGAATCAGTACAGTTCCTGTTCTCCTGAACTGCTGAACCATAGACAATAATGAAGGCTGCCATGCTAGATTGAAGATCAGAGGCCTCCCTCTACTCTCTCAGTAGTACACAAATCTCCCAATTTTCTCTTTGACCTCAAGGAAGATCAGGAGCCTCAATACTTACCAGGATCTCCTGACAACCTTGTAGGATGAAGGTCAGAGATACACTTAATTTTATCTGAAGAAAATAAAGATACAAATGAGTTTATGTGTATGAAGTTATATGTGCTTGACACATATGAATGGGAAAACAACTGTAAGTGTACATATCAAAATGGTTATAGATGGTAAACTCTGGGTAAGGATTACAAATGATTTTTATTTTCTTTTTATTTAGCTGTGCTCTTTGATTTCCATACAATGAGAATGTGTTACATATGGTAAAATGGGGAAGGACTAGCTGAATGGTGTCGTGTATAGGGCCTAGGTTTTAGACCCCACAGACCTGGGTTTGAATGACCAACTCTCCTACTTATTACCTGGGAGAATCTGAGAAAGTTATTTTCATTTCTAAGCTTCATGTCCTCATCTACAAATGCCAGTGATGTCAACCTTGTAGAGTTATCATAGAGATTAACATTAATCTACATAGAGTGCAGAATAATTTCCCATATAATTACACACATAAATATTCATGATAATTGTACACTTTAGACTACTGAACTTTACACTGTGTAAATTATATCTCAATACAGTTGTTAAAAAACGCAAAAAAATACCTATAATACTTTTGCATGAATATTTAGACCAGCTATGGAAATAGCTAACCTAGATACCTTGAAGGATATTTATAAGGTTGGCATATGTCCATCATTTATATCTTTAAATTAAAGACAAAAAAAGCATTGCTTTCTTGTTCTATAATGCCAACTCTGAAACTCTAAGAAGGTCTGTAATTCTAACGTTTCTTTCTTCTAAGAATGACTTAAAGAAATCCATAGTACAGGTTATCAATTGGATGTGCTGGCTGTGTTCCTTAGACTGTTCAGTGGTCACTTAGTCCCTGAACACCTGACATTCTTCTTCTACTGAAATTGAAAGAACAGTCCTTGTTGAGGGATGAATTATGGCCCTCCAAAATTCCTATGTTGAAATCTTAACCTTCTGTACCTCAAAATGTGACTGTGTTTTAAAATGGGGTCTTTAAAGAGGGAATTAAGTTAAAATGAGGTCATTAGTGTAGGCCCTAATCCAATGTGACTGGTGTCCTTAAATGAAGAGGAGATTGGAATACAGATACACATGGAGGGAAGACCATGTAAAGACACAGGGAGAAGATAGCAAGCCAAGGAGAGAGGCCTCAAAAGAAACCAACCCTGGCAACACCTTGATCTTGGACTTCCAGCCTCCAGAATTGTGAGAGAATAAATCTTTGTTGTTTATGCCATCCATTCTTGGGTACTCTGTTATGGCAGCACTAGAAAACTAATACAGTCCTTTTGCCTGCCCGAATTTTGAGAGTGTCAGGAGGAACCCAGTTAACATTCAGAAAAAGCTTAGGAATCCTTTTTTTATAAATGTTATCATTTTTATAAAAATCATTATCTTGTGTGGTGTACCTACTTAAAATTATGATGTAGCAGCTATTGTATTTCAAGGTATATAGCAAAGATATTTAATCTTTAAGTTGAAAATAAAGTGTGGCATGAAGGAACATATCAAATTACAAGTTTTTGTGGTATCCCTCTTCATTCATTTCAAAGGATATAGTATTTGCTTGGTTCGTTTACCAGGACATTGTGCTGAGAGGCATAGTAGAAGGAAAGAAAACTTGAAGAAAATGAGAAGATGAAATTACCTTTTATAAAAGCAAAAAAAGAAATGATAGGGAGATAAGCTAGCACAACTAAAGGCCTTTGGAACATAGGTGAGAGAGAAGAGATTGAGGAACAGCCATTAGGAGTGGAATTTTGGGGTGGGGGGAGAGGTATGTAAGAAGAGTTGTTAGGAAGGCTTGCTGGATTGAATGCAGTGTGTTGTCTCCTAATTCTTCCATGAAAAACTGTCATAAGACTTTCATATTATTTTCCAAAGCTTTTGATTCAGGGTTAAAAGATTCATGGTGCTTTTCCTGACATTCCAAAATGCTGAAAAGTTGTGAAATCAAAACAGTGTAGCTTAAAGGACAGCTCATGCATGTAGTGTTTCTCTTAAAATTTTCCACAACGTGAAACACAAAGTAATGTGCTATAAAGACAATGATTAAGCAAAGGGTATTTTAAAGTTTACTTTCCTTCCATTTGTTTTCTCCAGCTTTCAAGTATCTGCTACTCAGTTCATTTGTTGTCCTATTTTGATTGTTTTTGGCAAACAGATGCAGGAGAAGGACACTATCGCCTTTTTTGTTTTATATAACCTTAGAGATACAAACATAATGTTAGTCAGGTTTTCTTTTGTAGGGAAAAATTATGAAGGACTGAAATACAGCTAAAAAATTCCTGATGTTTTCAATGGAAAACTAGGCATTGTCTAGCATACCCTTCCAACTTATCTGATTCTATGGGGTCTTTACACCCTTCATTGTAGTAATGTTTTCTACAAATCTGTAAGTTTTACAGAACTGAAAGAGATACAAATGATTCTTGTCTACATATATGCAAATGAGTTTGGAGGAGATTCAATTAATTTTCCTCCTCTCTGTGGAAGAAGCTATTTTGGCACAAGTTAAGCAAATCTAAATTCATTGCATCATTCCTGATAGCCTACATATGTGTATTCTTTTCGGAGTCTCCTTTGAACTGGTAGTAACATCTTACTGGTTCCCTCATTAATTAATTAATTAAATAAAATCTTTGACATGTGTCCATTTTAAATATGTATGTGGGTCTATTTTTTCTGAAAAGTTATCCTTTAATACTTTCATGAATTGACTGTCTTTAAGCTTCTAGGAGCCCAGCTGAACCTCTTACCTGAGGTTCAACTGGACATAATAAAGTGAACTACTCTTTTGGAGTGAGGAATAGCAGGGGATGGCTGGGGAACAGCATAGCTGAACTGACCTCTCTATACCTCAGTCAAGAGTTTCAACTGTGTCCATCTCCAATGAACCCAGGAGCACTGAGTTATGATCTGCACGACATTTTTATCTCAGACATTCAGTTTGACTTTCAAGTCACATCAAAGACTAGGAAAAAAAAAAACCATGAATCCAAAATGAAACAGACTATTTTTCAGCTTGGCACTACACCATCTAGTCTAATGTGAAAAAAAATTCATTTCATTTTGCCACTGCCTGCTGATTGGCATGAACTCAGCTGTCCTTCAAAGGTTCAGCCTCTCCTGAAAGCAGGTACAGTCATTTCTGTGAGCCAAAGGGGGAACTGTAGGTGGAATTTTCAAATTCCCCTGAGGGTTGCTTTTTGGGAAAAATTATTGAATGAATGGTTTTAGCATACACTTGAAAGCTACTTTAATTCTGTTTCACTTTCAATGTATGGAAGTAAAGGCAGCATTAGAGAAGTGTGCTGATTACTTCCAGTGGGTAAAATACCTGCAATCTTGAGATAAATGTTGCCAGAAAATAGAAACTGATGTGAGAGGTTTATCCTGTGCACATTATCAAATTATAATAGAACTTAAAACACATGCCTATGCTTTTGTAGGAGAGAAGAAATATCTTCTCCTTTTAGGCTCTCCATTGGGGATCCTGTAATGAAAGACAGATTAACAAGAGAAAAACAAACAGAAGTTTATCAACATGTATATCTCACATATACATGGGAGAAACTCACAGATGAGTAACTCAAAGAGGTGGCTAGAACTTGGGCCTAAATGCCATCTTCATTTAAAACAGAAGAAGAAGGGTGTGGGGTGGGGGTGTGGGGAGGTAAGTTATGGGAAGGTGACCAGGAAAAGTACGTAAAGAAGCATAAGGTTTGCTATGCGGATTTAAGACTGTTCCTTCTCTATTGATGAGTTTCTTGTGATTTAGAGTCATCCTTCTTTTCCTGGTACAGAGAGGAAGACACCTTCACAAATGGAAATTTCCTCTACAAATGGAAATTTCCCTTACAAAAAGACAACTTATACCCTGTTTGAAGAACTTCTCCTGTGTCTGCTGTTTCTCGAAATAGTCAATTTTAAATATTGACATTTATGCTAAAGAGCTATATTTTGGGGTCACACATTCTGGTCTCCTACACTTTCTACTATCACCAAACTTGAAGCCACATCCCAGCATTTAGATTAAATGGTTGCTCCATCCAAGGCACCTGTGGCTTCTGTATCACATTCAGATAGTTTTTACTTATCTTTAGCTCTTAGTTCCATTATTTTAGAATTGCCAGTTGGTTTGGAAGTTGAGAACATTTTTTTCTTCCTCTCCCAGGTCATAAAATTGAAGGACAAGAACATGGGGTCTAATCTAGGTAAATATCTTAACAGAATGATATCCAAAGTATAATTTTCAAAGTGTTTCATAGATTGCAATTCTTATATAAAACCATAATGAGCAGAAATCTAAGTTTTATTAAACTCATTAATGAGGGAGACAGCAGGATGACAAAGATGGTTCAGAAAAGAATACAGGGAGGACTTCCCTGGTGGCACAGTGGTTAAGAATCTGCCTGCCAATGCAGGGGACAGGTGTTCCATCCCTGGTCCGGGAAGATCCCACATGCCGTGGAGCAACTAAGCCTGCATGCCACAACTACTGAAACCTACGCATCTAGAGCCCATGCTCTGCAACAAGAGAAGCCACCACAATGAGAAACCCACACACCACAACAGAGTAGCCCCAGCTTGCCACAACTGGAGAAAACCCACACACAGCAACGAAGACCCAACACAGACAAAAATAAATAAATTTATAATAAATAAATAAATAAATAAAAAGGGATCATACCATTTCTGGCTTTATAAAAAAAAATACAGAGAACTAATGATTATATAATCAATGAAGCAAAGGAAGAATGCTGTGATAAATCACAAAGTTAGATGCAAAATTGGTCATTGTCCTACCAGAAATAAGACCAGTCTTTGGGACTAACTTTTCTATGTAAGAAAAATCATTCGTGTTATTATCAGGCAAAAATAATTTTCATTGCACAAAAATTACTTGCCTAATATTGGGCAAAATCATTTATATCTTACCAGTTTCCAATAAAGGAACATCCAACTTTACAAAGTTGTGAGTTGTCTGGGCCTTAATCAACAGTAAATGGCAAGTCAAACAAACTTGTATATCTTGTGACTCTAGGGCCGGGGACAGCAGACTATAGTTGGGCTTAGCTGACCACTTGTTTTTTGTAAATAATGTTTTGTTGGAACACTGCCACAGCCATTTGTTACGTATTATACATGGCTGCTTTTGCTACAGAGTTGAATGGAGACCACGTGGTGAGCACAGTCTAAAATATTTACTATCTGGCCCTTTACAGAAAACAAACAAAACTTGCCAACTTTGACCTAGGAACAGGACATTGTCTAAAAATAAAAACAAAGGTGACACAATCTTTTTTTTCTTCCAAGTTTTGGAGGATATTTTTTCTTTGCAACAATATTAATAAAAAAGCATGAACATGAAATCAGAAAAATCGCTTCAGGGAAAAGTCACATCAGAAGTGATTTAAATCCACGAATATACAATTGAAAATTATACATTTTGCAATAATTATACACTATTCATTTGTACAACAGATTCAACTTAACAGCACCATAGATTCTCAGAATCTCCTTCAGAATCTATTACACATGTTGAAAACAGAGAAATACCAAATTCTTTATATCTACGAGAAAGCTCATGACTCATTTAAATCCTTAGCATTCCAAATTACTCACTTCCCCTTGATTAGAAAAATCAAGCCAGGCGAGGCGGGGCGGGGCCGCCAGGTTCGGGCACCCTGGGGGCCAGCGTGTGCGCTGCCAGGAAGGGGGCGGAGCTTCCGGCTAGTCGAAGGGGAGAGGCGGTAGCCGGTGTGGACGTGTTCCTCAAAATACGGCGCCGCAAGACCATCATCTTCATGGAAGGCAAAGCGTCCAGCACCATGTTCCTGTTGAAGCGCATCGTCGAGGGCATCCTCAAGCAGCTGCCAGACGAGCAGCGGCTGTACAAGGACCACCGGTTTCTGGACGATGGCAAGATATTGGGTGAGTGTGGCTTCACCAGCCAGACCCAGCCGCGGGTGGGGCTAGCCTTACAGGCAGGTGAAGCATTTGAGACCCTGCCCATCAAGCCCTTCTCCAGCCTACCGGAGTTGCCGGATGTGATGAAGCCGCAGGACCCAGGAAGCAGCGCTAATGAACAAGCTGTGCCATGAGAACTCCCCCTCAGGGCCTCCCCCCACTCCATAAAAGAGATTGGGTGCCAAAAACAAAGAAAAAAGAAAAGAAAAATCAACCCAGATTTTGGTATTCAGCTCATCCATATTCTGGTATTTTCCTTAAGGAATTTGCTATGTATAGCAGGCATCAGGGGATCACGCTTTCAAGAAGAAGTAGACTTCCCTGGTGGCACAGTGGTTAAGAGTCAGCCTACCAATGCAGGGGATATGGGTTCAATCCCTGGTCTGGGAAGATCACACATGCTTCGGAGTAACTAAGCCCATGCGCCACAACTACTGAAGCCCTATGTGCTTACAGCCCGTGCTCCGCAAAGAGAAGCCCGCGCACTGCAACAAAGAGTAGCCCCCCTACTCGAGGCAGCTAGAGAAAGCCCGTGAGCAGCAACGAAGACCCAATGCAGCCAAAAATAAATATTTTTTTAAAAAGAGAAAAAGTAGCCTGTAGCTTTTCCTTGATAACCTTATATACAAAAGTAGATAAATAAACTTACACAACCAATTGTTGTTTGGAAATGGCATCGGAGCAAGGGTTTTAAGATACCCATCTAGACTAATCCAGTCCATATTGTCACTTTAGAGGTCATACCTCCTACTGTCACTAGACCACAGCCAGTGTGAATTACAGACATTTGGGAGATTCTGTAGACTCCCTTTTCCCATATGCAAACAGGTGCAGGCAAAAAACCCAATTCAAAGAAGTAAATATTGATAAAGTTTTTATCTAGGTTATATGCAGGGCTGAGTTTCAGCCAGCACTTACAGTTTGTTAAAATATTATAATATTTAAGTGCCAATTGGTAGTTAGCCATGGCTATGAGCCCCTTAGGTAATCCTCAAGTTATCGCAGTCAGCCCAGCCTCTCTGAAGCCCCAGAATCAGCCAACTACCAGAAAGTTAACTCTGGCGGAGTAGAGAACCAAACTTCAGTCAAGAGTCCATGGCGATTGTTAAGTGTCCTAACCATGTTGTGTGCTAAATATTTTTCATTTTACCCCCTACATTACATTTCCCACATTACCAAATTGTTCACAGTCCCTTTTCAATTAAGTTCCTCTAAGCATCCACTAGCAGGTCACAAAATCAATGCAAATCTCTTTAAAAACAGCAGGGACAAATTACAAAGAAAAACAGGAGGACCAAGCCTAAGATGGAAGCCAATCCCAGGCTCTCTGAATGCGGAAAGATTGTGCAAACTATTCTAAGGAAGGCCTCTACCACAATCGAGACAAGACTGAGTATTGAAGAACTGCACAGCGTAGTCTAGCGGAAGTGACTAGGATATTTATTCAACCATTGGCAGTGGGGGCTCTGGTTGGGAAAACCTGTAGGGCAAGAACAAAGAAAATAGAAAAACAAGACAAGGGAGCTTTGGAAAAAAAAAAAACAACAACTCTGATTTTATACTTGTGCTCAATCCAACTTGTGTGCTCAGAAAAACTCATCCATTTTGATTTTAGCTTTCCTCAATTATTGATGCTATACTTCTATACACCGAAAACCAGGTGCTGCTCCTGTCCCACCTGGATCCCCCTACTCCTCTTAGTAGTTCAGTGCACCCTGGCCCAACTTTCAACAGCCAGCCTCTGCCTTTCTTTCCCTCAGGGTTTTCACTCTCTTCCGGAGCCCCCTCTGCCAGTTAGTGTATAAATGTCCCAGTTCCTTTGATATTCAGGTAGGTCAAGTTCCTTTGACCCTGTGTAGTATCCTATACTAGCTTACAGAATTTCCCCAGCAGAATCAAGCTCCAGTCATCCATAACGGTAGCTGGCTCAGTGAGACACATGTCACTGGTTCCTTTTTCTTCCCCTGTCTCACTTAGAAAATCCCCAGCCTGTGTTCCCTTCATCTCCTGTATAATCTTGAAACCTTCCCAATTTATACTCAAATTAGTTCCCAAATTACTCTCAAATCCTTGTCTCAGGACTTGTTTTTTAGGAGAACCCAAAATAAAACATGGTAAGTGCTCAAGAATATTCATTCATTCATTGAACCCTTTTGAGTATTTCTATTTTTTAATAAAATAATTTACAATTTAATAATCATTTCAGGTATAGAAAGCAGTATTAGGAAAACATAACTGATGATTATTTTCATAATTATATGCTCTTTATTCTTAAATTCATGTCTGTTCAATTAAGTGGCAACAAACTAAAATATGAAATACACTCTTTAAGCCTACTACAAGATTTTTACAAAAGTTGTCACATGAAACATTTGTAAAGAAAATAGGGAATAAAGAATCTTTATTCTTGCTTAAGAAGCTACTCATAATTAAATACATAAACTGAAATAAATGTTTACTGAGCTATTTTTGTATATTCTTGACTATTGAAACTTCAAGAATACCTATATAATACCTGCAAAAATTTCAAAGTGCTTAAAATGGTTTTCACTACAGTGATAAAGGCACTCTTTAATTTAGAATATCTATAGTTGGCTATTGAGACATAATCTTTAATTTACCATGTTTGATAATGTCAGAAAATGAACAGTTTAAACTATGCAACATAAAAACTTTAGTTGAATGAGATCCTAGCATGAGTTCCAACATAGTCTTTGAAATGATCCAAGTCTGTGAAGTTTTACAAAAGGCCAACCTCAAAACATTTTACTCACATGTCTTAAAACCACAGATATTTAGTATCATTCACTATGATATAAATATAATATTAAACACTTTAATTCTTTGATGTTGTAAAAATGTTTTATCAGGAAAAAAAAAGAAAGAAAACTGCTCTTCCTACCCTGTCAACAGTTCCCGATTTTGTAACCCAACTTTTTTCTGGAAGTTTATATAAGCAACATATACACAGGAATTACAGCTAAATGGCACTAGGTAATTTTGACCTTATACTTTTTATTTAATCTGTCTTTTCCAAGTTATCCACAATAAGCATATATAAGTTATAATACTTAGATATTAATTTCTTAAAAATAGGCCCTCTCTTTTCTTCAGTTTCAGTTATACAGGAAATTCTGAGGTTGTTTCAGCAGGAAGACCACAAAGAAGAAAGCAAGTATGGAAGCAAAATTTTTGTGATTATCTACATAAAATAACTATGCCAGGTAAGTAACTAATGCCAATCTGTGTTTTCTAGAACCCAAAACCTTCTCAAATTATGGTACAAATATGTGTTTATTTTGATTAGTTGTATATCTAACTTTAATAGTAGATACTGTTTAAAAGAAAATACTTAGAAATGTATAGATCTACATACAAATATTGGTTCTATAGCTTACTATTAGTGTGATATTTGCAAAGTTAATTAATTTTTCTAATTCTTAGTTTTTTGCTCTATGGAGACATAATAGATACATAATAACGACATATCCACATGGTCTTGACTATTTTCCAACTGGCATTGCTACATGGAAGGAACCTTAAGCTGAAAAATGACGGGCTTATTCTTGTCTCCTGAGAAAGCTGGCTTAGGATATGTGATATTGTGATTTATAATAAGAAATGTACATTTGGTCTTCTTTTCCCTTTTCTGGCACAGAGCTCCTACAAGGCTTGGAATTTCTTAACTGTGGAGAGCCATATGGTGTCTTTTGTTATGATAATGAGGTGAATTTCAGAAAGTCCTTAGGTCACCTAAGAATGGGGGCTCCTTGCCTGTTGGAGGGTCAGAACTTTTCATTTCCCCCCACCTCCACCCTCCACCCACCACTCCCGACCTTGTGGGAGGGGAAAGGGGATGGAAATTGAGTTTAATCGCCTATGGCCCAGGGTTTAATCTACCATCCATATGTAATGAAGCCTGCATTAAAAAAGAAAAGAAAAGAAATGGAAGGAAGGAGTTTCAGAGAGCTTCTAGGTTGATGAACAGGTAGAGATTTGGGGAGAATGGCATGCTCAGAGAGCATGGACACCTCGTGCCCCTCCCCACACACTTGCCCTATGAATCTCTTCATCTGGCTGTTGATTTGCATTTAAAATCATTTGTAATGAATCAGTAATTCAGTGAGTAAACTGTTCTCCTAAGTTCTGTGAGCCACTCTAGCAAATTAATCAAACCCAAGGATTGGGTTATGGGGTGCTCTAATTTATAGCCAGTTGGTCAGAAGCATGGGCGACAGCCTGGACTATGATTGGTATCTGAAGTGGAGGTTAGTCTTGGGGACTGAGCCGTTAATCTGTGGAATCTGACAGTATCTCCAAGTAAACAGTGTCAGAATTGAGTTGAATTATAGGACACCCAGCTTGGTGGTGTGGGGGAAAAACTTACATGTTGGAACTGGGTGAAGAATTGTAGGCTCACAGTAACTGGAGCAACATGTGCCCCTTGCTCTCACTCAAGAAGATATAGCCTGCCCACAGAGGGTCCTAGGAAGAGCACAGAAGTCAATAGTAATGGCTATTATTTCATTTGAGCTTCACAACCCCAAGAGAAGAATAGGGCTTATTATTCCTATTCTACAGATGAGAAAATTGAGCTCCAGAAAGATTAAGCAATTTTAATAATGATATCGCCTCTAGAAACTAAAGCACACAGGTGCTCTGACTGTAAGAATCAACTCTGTGAGCTTTCTATGAGTTAATATTTTTCTGTCTAGTCCATGAATAGTTTCCACGATATGCTTGCTGACTCTGTTTTAGTATGTTTAGAACTTGAACAATGAGGCCCAAATCATCTCTCAGGAAGCTCAATATACTTTTTGCTCCCTCTAATCAATGTTTCATTTTGCTTTGTTCAATAAATAATTCATTTCTCATTTCTAACTTAATAAAACATAACTCTTCTTCCCAAACAATGGGAAGCCTGAATCAATAATTTTTGTGGGCAGAGATTCTGTAAAGGGATACAGAGTATGAAATTGCTATGTGGGGAATTTTATAGCATTCTGGGAATCTGAAAAAACAAAAGCCAATACAAGATGTATTGCCATAAATCATATAGTCTACTAATAATTTAAATGGAAGATTTTCATTGGAGTCTTATCTCTACAGCTTCTAATCATAAGTTGTTGGGTGGGACACTGGACCTTACTTTCATCTTCAATAAAATGAGGATAATAATACTTATCCTGGGGCTTCCCTGGTGGCGCAGTGGTTAAGAATCCGCCTGCCAATGCAGGGGATATGGGTTCGAGCCCTGGTCCGGGAAGATCCCACATGCCTTGGAGCAACTAAGCACGTGCACCACAACTGATCCTGCACTCTAGAGTCCATGTGCCACAACTACTGAAGCCCACGCACCTAGAGCCTGTGCTCCACAACAAGAGAAGCCACCGCAATGAGAAACCTGCACACCACAATGAAGAATAGCCCCAACTTGTCACAACTAGAGAAAACCTGCACGCAGCAACGAAGACACCACACAGCCAAAAATAAAAATAAATAAAATAAATAAATTTAAAAAATAATAATACTTATCCTTTGGGATATTGATAAAATTATGCCAAATATGACATCACAATTTCCACTGAGTTACCATTATCATAACCAGAGTCCTGGAGAAGAAAGGGAGAAAGTGGCAGCGTACTTATTCTAAGAAATAATGGCTGAGAAATTCCAAAATCTGGGGAGAAATTTGGACATCCAAGTTCATGAAGCACAAAGTTCCCCTCTAAAATTTCAACCCAAAAGATCTTTTCCAAGACATATTATGATAAAACTGTCCAAAATCAAAGACTAAGAGAGAATTTCAAAAACAGCAAGAGAAAAAAAAATCATCATATACAAGAGAACCATTGTAAGTCTATCAGCAGATTTCTCAGCAGGCAACTTACAGGCCAGGAGACAGTAGGGTGATATATTCAAAATGCTAAAAGAAAAAACTGCTAACCAAGAACACTTTCCCTGGCAAAGTTGTCCTTCAGAAATGGAGAAGTGGTAAAGACTTTCCCAAACAAACAAAAGCTGAGGAGGTTCATCACTACTAGACCTGCATTCAAGAAATGCTGAAAGGAACTTTTCAAGCTGATATAAAGGGTTGCTAATTGGTAACATGAAAACATATGAAAATATAAAGCACACTTATAAAGATAAGTATATAGTCAAATCCAGAAAACTCTAATACTGTATTATGGTTGTATGCTAAGGACTTAACTCTAGTATAAAGCCTAAAGGACAAAAGTAATAAGTGTAGCTACAAAATTTGTCAATGAATACACAATATAAAAAGAGGTAAATTGTGACATCCAAAACAAAATGCGTGTGTGGAGGAAGTGGTAAATAAAAGGGTAGAATTTTTGTATGCAATTGAAGTTAAGGTGTTATTAGAGTAAAATAGGCTGTTAAATCTATAAGATGCTTTTTATAAGTCTTATTGCGACCACAAAGCAAAAACCTACAGTAGATACACAAAAGATAAAGAGAAGGGAATCAAAAAATACCACTATGGAAAATCATCAATTCACAAGGGAAGACATCAAAGGAAGAAAGGAACAAGAAAACTACAAAAGAGCCAGAAAACAATTAAGAAAAATCATATTATAAGTCCTTACCTGTTAATTATTTTAAATGTAAAAGGATTAAATTCTCCAATCAGAAGGCATAGAGTGGCTGAATGGGTTAAAAAAACAATGCCCAAATATATGCTGCTTACCAGAGACTCTCTTCAGCTTTAAGGACACACATAAGTACAAGGTGGAGGGATTGAAAGAGATTTTCCAAGCAAATGGAAATCAAAAGGGAACAGAGGTAGTTATATCAAACAAAATAGACTCAAAAACAGTAACAAGAAACAGAGAAGGCTATTATATGATGATAAAAGGGTCATTTCATCAAGAGGATACAACAATTATAAGTATACTGGGTTGGCCAAAAAGTTCGTTCAGGTTTTTCGTAAGATGTTACAGAAAAACCCGAATGAACTTTTTGGCCAACCCAATATACGCACCCAACATCAGAGGACCTAAATATATTACACAAATAGTAACAGATCTGAAGGGAGAAATAGACAACAACCCATAACATTAGAGGTCTTCAATAGCCCACTTTCAACAATGGATAGATTATTCAGACAGAAAATCAGTAAGGAAACATTGGACTTGAACTGTACTTTAGACCATATGAACCTAACAGACATACACAGAACATTTCATCCAATAGCAGCAGAATACACATTCATCTCAAGTACACATGGGACATTCTCCAGGGCAGATCATGTCACAAAACAAGTCTTAGAAAATTTAAGAAGAGTGAAATCATACCAAGGATCTCTTCTGATCAAAATGGTGTAACACTAGAAATAATAACAGGAGATCAACTGAAAAATTCACAAATATGTGGAAATTATACAACACACTCCTAAACAAACAATAGGTCAAAGAAGAAATCAAAGAGAAATAAAAAATTTCTTGAAACAAATGAAAATGGAAACACAACATACTCAAACTTATGGGATGCAGTAAATGCAGTTCTAAGAGAGAAGTTTATGAATAATCACCTGGAAAATAATGAAAACTGACCCCTATCTTACACTGCTCACTCCAGCTCCAAATGGATTAAATACTTAAATTTAAAACCTGAAACTGTAAAACTATTAGAAGAAAACATATGGGAGAGACTCCTTGACGTTGGTTTTGCAATGATATTTTAGATATGACACCAAAAGCACAAGCAATAAAAATAGAAATAAACAAGTGTGACTACATCAAACTAACAGCTGCTTTACAGCAAAAGAAAGAACCAACAACATAAAAAGGCAATCTAAGGAATATTTGCAAATTATGTATCTGATAAGGGGCTAATATTCAAAATATATAAGGAACTCATACAACTCGATAGCAAAAAACATAAATAAATAAGTTAAATACTGCAATTTATTCCAGTTCAGAGGATGTGAATAGACATGTTTCATGCAGACAGACTCTAGGCTGGGGTTGCCAGGAGCTGGGGGATGGGGAAAATGGGGAGATGTTGGACAAAGAGTACAAACTTCTAGTTTTAAGGTGAATAAATACTGGGGATCTAATGTACAGCATAGTGACTATAGTTAACAATAGTGTGTTATATATTTGAAAGTTGCTAAGGGAGTAGATCTTAAATATTCTTATCCCCCCCACAAGATAAGTATATTAACTTATGGAGGTGTTAACTAACCTTATTGTGGTAATCATTTCACAATATATACCTTCATGAAATCATCACCTTGTATATCTTAAACTTATACAATGTATATGTCAATTAAATCTATTGCAACCTTTTAATTATCTTCGGTGTTGTTGGTTCTGCCTAATTATTCTCTAGAGGCAAACCAAAAAATGCAGACATGAAAATAAAGCTTGGTATCTCAGTGAAAACAGGTTGGTGGTGGGCAGTGAAAATTCCTGAGAAGTAAGTAGGTGGCATTTCTGCATAGCCTATATGCAGAATAAAAATTTCTACAACCATAAACTTTTCTGTATTGACACCTTTGATTATAACAGTTCTAATAATAGCTTTGTAAAGTTTTACACAAAGAGCAATTAATAGAGTTTTATATTTCAGTTTCTGCTGATGCCTTAGTCCAGATTTTAAGAGAGCCCCCGCACCAAAAGTTCTAATTTGAATTCATTAAATACATTCTACATTTTCTATGAAAAGTCCATCAAATAGTACATTCAATCGCCATGATTTAAAAATTCAAGTTAGGGCTTCCTTGGTAGCGCAGTGGTTACGAATCTGCCTGCCAATGCAGGGGACACGGGTTCAAGCCCTAGTCTGGGAAGATCCCACATGCCGCAGAGCAACTAAGTCCGTGTGCCACAACTACTGAGCCTGTGCTCTAGAGCCTGCGAGCCACAGCTACTGAGCCCATGTGCCACAACTACTGAAGCTTGCGTGCCTAGAGTCTGTGCTCTGCAACAAGAGAAGCCACTGCAATGAGAAGTCCACACACCACAATGAAGAGTAGCCCCAGCTTGACACACCTAGAGAAAGCCCACGCACAGCAACGAAGACCCAATGCAGCCAAAAATAAATAAATAAATAAGTAAATAAATAAACTAAAAACATAAAAAAAAAAATCCTCAAGATTAAAAAAAAACCAAAACCAAAAAAACCTCAAGCCAAAAGCCATTTTTATTTTATTTATTTATTTTGCCGTACGCGGGCCTCTCACTGTTGTGGCCTCTCCCGTTGCGGAGCACAGGCTCCGGACGCGCAGGCTCAGCGGCCATGGCTCACGGGCCCAGCCGCTCCGTGGCATGTGGGATCTTCCCAGACCGGGGCACGAACCCGCGTCCCCTGCATCGGCAGGCGGACTCTCAACCACTGCGCCACCAGGGAAGCCCCATTTTTAAAATAAGGGTTAATAAGGTCTTTTGGGGGCTTCCTTGGTGGCGTAGTGGTTGAGAATCTGCCTGCCAATTCAGGGGACACGAGTTTGAGCCCTAGTCTGGGAAGATCCCACATGCCGCAGAGCAACTAGGCCCGTGAGCCACAACTACTGAGCCTGCACGTCTAGAGCCTGTGCTCCACAACAAGAGAGGCTGCAATAGTGAGAGGCCCGCACACCGTGATGAAGAGTGGCCCCCGCTTGCCGCAACTAGAGAAAGCCCTCGCACAGAAACGAAGACCCAACACAGCCAAAAATAAATAAATAAATAAATATTTTTTTTAAAAAAAAGATCTTTTTGTTTATTTATTCTTTATTCTCTAATCACTTAATACTGAACCCACAACACAGATGCAATGCAAAGAAGGATGCTCAGATTTTTTTATTATTAATCTCAGGATTGCTTCTATAATGGCAAAAGTGGAAAATAGAGGAAATAAAAGTTTCTGTCCCCTGCTATTTCTAGAGTTCTATTTTGTTGAAGGCATGTGTTTTAGTAAAGTATGGGAAAGTGGTTGCTTTTTCTTCCTTGTGACAAATGAAATTGAATAAATACATACTTTTTTCCATAATACCTTTTGTGCTCAAAAGTTAAGCGGGCTTCTAGAGGGACAAAATGATACTGCTAAATAAAATTCAAATCTTGAAAGAGCATCTGTATTATATGTCTTAGTTCAAAGCCGTCCAATGCTTGTCAGATCAATTCTGCAACCTCATTCATACACACAGGCATTTAGAGGATTTCCACTTTAAACATTCTCACACTTTTCAAAACTTTTCAGCACCTTAGCAGAAACTCAGAGGCTGCTGAGCGTGCTAAGGATGGACTTAATATAGACTGATGCTGATGCCCACATGATGTCCTGGGCCTCAGAGAATCTTTGAGAAGATAGTAGTTTATTAGATCTACCAAACCAGGGGCAGGAAGGCACTAATTTGGGGAAAAGATATTCTTGCAGGCTGTAAAAGAACAGTCATTTCTTCCCTCTGATGTTACCGTACTCAGATGTAATAAAGAAAGATTCATCTTTGCCAGTTTAACCACCGACCCTTAGTCATTAAAGATATGAAAGCATGAGCTCTGTCCAAGACAAAAACAGAACAATTAAGGAAATTCATTTTATTTCAATCCCCAAACCATAAAACTCCTAGAAGAAAATAAAGGAGGTAAGATCCTTGACAGTGGTCTCGGTAATGATTTTTTTGGATTTGACGCCAAAAGCAAAGATAACAACAAAGCAGAAATAAAATGGGACTACATCAAACTAAAAAGCTTCTGCACAAGCAAAGGAAACCATCAACAAAATGAAAAGGCAACTTACAGAATGGAAGAAAATATTTGTAAATCATATTCTAATAAGGAGTTGACATCCAAAATATATAAAGAACTCATACAACTCAATAGCAAAACAAAACAAAACAAAAAAATCTGATAAAAGAATAGTCAGAGGACCTTTATTTATATATATATATATATATATATATATATACTTGAAAGTCTTTGAGAGAATGAGAGTAGATCTTAAATGTTCACCACAAAAATGAAACTGTAAGTGATGTGATGCAGGTGTTAGTAACACCTTGATGGTAATCATTTTACAATATAAAAGTGTACAAACATTGTAAGTCAACTATACTTCAATAAAAAAGTAAAATTAAAAAAAGTGAAATTAAAATCAAACAAAATTAATCTATGGTCTTAGAAGTTTGAAGTTTGGATGCTGGCACCTCTTGAGGTGTGGACCATAGGATGAGCTTCTGTAGTGCTTGCTGGTCATGTTCTATTTCTTGGTCTGAGCACTGGCTACAAAGCATGTAAGCTTTGTGATAAGTCATCTATCTGCTCACTTATGATTTGTGCAATTTTCTGTATGTACACTATATATTGATAAAATTTACATCACAGAAAACCCTGAGACTGTCCGAAAAGTGACTTACACTTCTGAAGTGCTTGATTATTCTATTCAGTAACGTATTTGAGAAAAAGAAATTCTTTGCTTTTGAATTTTTAATCTATCTTTGATCTGACACAGCTTAGATCCATTCTTTAAAAGATGATGCCAAAAGAAAAGTCTTCAGAAATGTGTTTAGGAAAAAAAGCAGCATATGTTTCTTAAGGGAGAGCTAGAGCTTCCCAATTTCTATCTTCTTTTCACTAACCTGTTATGTTCCTCGAGCAAAAGCCAGTTAAATAACCAAAGACCCAAGGGCCAAGAAAAACAGTCAAGGAGCAAAGAGGACCAGATGATTTGGGATGCAAAATCAAAAGACCTGAAATAGAACCTGAGATTTCTCAAAAGCTACAAGAACAATGGATCTGTCCTGAACGACCCACCGTTAACCACACTGATGTAGATGAATTTTAAAAGGAAGAAATAAAAGCTGTAAACTGCCTGGGGGGATGAATCATCATTGAAAATAATTAACCCACATACAAAGTGCCATTTCTAGGTGCTCACAAGGCTTTTTAATATTCCCCTCATTCCATCTCTCCCTAAAACCCATCTCCCAATCCAAATAAGTCTCTTTTTTATGGCAAGGTCTCCTGGCTGGGGATCTGAACCTGGCCCCTGAGGAACCAGACAATTTTCATTCCAAATCAAGCTTGTTTGTGGGAAGAAATCTGTTAGATGAGCTTTTCCAGTGTACATCACTGTTGTTGTTCATTTGTTTCCCTTCAGCTTTCCCAATTAAGTTCACTCTTTTTAAGTTTTTTTATAGCAACTTGCAATCTACAATCTCTTATTCATAGTGCCCAAATAGAGAAAGCTCTGAAAACTAAAAGTTTCTTTTAAATTTAATGACAAAACCAGAACTCACATAAAACTGTTTATAATGTCTATTTACCTCTTACTGTGAATTTTTATGTTTCATTGCAGAGATTTAAATGTGTTTGTTACAGGATGCTGCTTTAGACCTCCCTGGAGGTGTAATACATACAGTATGCCATATATGCACTGCATTACCTTTCTACACTCCAAAAATGTTCAATTCCAAAGCATATCTGGGATTGTGGAGCTGTAAACAAGCATTCCTCTCCAAGAGTAGAAATGAACTTGTTCAGTTACTAGAGGGATTTAGGTTAAATTTAAACAATAGTCTTATGGCCAGAAGAGTTGTTAAAAATGGATATTTTCTCCCAAAAGACTATATTAAGTTGAGAGATCAGAACCAATATTTAACTTGGAATTCAAACTTAAATGTTAATTCTGGACTGACTACAGGACTCTGACCCTTACATTTCAGATCTTTTTTCTACTGATAAGATAAGGAAGTGGATACAGGATGCAACTCAACACATTTGGAGGGAGCCACACAATTAGGAAGAAGAGAGAATAAAATATGATTATTACAGCAAACTTTTGATGTGCCTGTTTTAATGTGTCTGAAGCAGGGGTTAAAAACTCAGTTCTGCAAATGCATTTAGTAGATTTCCCAATTGAGAGGGCTTTTTAGAGTGATGGTCCTGGTAGAGCCTACTTGCCTCCCACTTAAAAGGCTCCTCTGTGTGACTTTGATAAAGATATTTTAAGGGACACTGTATAGGTTAGTTATCACTGTGTAACAAAACCAGGACTAAGGACTAGACAGGAGGTAAGAGGGTTTTTGAGGTGGTTATGCTAATTAAGGATTGAAAAGGAACACTGTGGATAGAACAAATAATAGAACAAGATTGACATATGCTCACCATTGGTTGAAATAATCCCCACATTTCATTGATAAGGAAAGTCTTGAATCCAGTCCAGTTGTCATTCTGGGCACATGGACCACTCAAAGTCACTGGTTTTTCATCAGCATTAGCTGGTTAGAGACGTGACGAAACACAACATTCAGTTTTGGTATATTTTATTTTATTTTTAAATTTTTATTTATTTTTGGCTGCATTGGGTCTTTGTTGCTGCACGCAGGCTTTCTCTAGCTGCAGCGAGCGGGGGCTTCTCTTGTTGCAGAGCACGGGCCTAGGTGCGCGGGTTTCATCAGTCGTGGCTCACGGGCTCTAGAGTGCAGGCTCAGTAGTTGTGGTGCACAGGCTTAGTTGCTCCGCGGCATGTGGGATCTTCCCGGACCAGGGCTCAAACCCATGTCCCCTGCATTGGCAGGTGGATTCTTAACTACTGCGCCACCAGGGAAGTCCCGTTTTGGTATATTTTAAAACTAAAACTCTAAACGAGTGTGGCTCAGGCTTTAATGTGCATCTTGTTGAGATGCAGATTCTAATTCCCTAGGTCTGAGATGAGTCTGAGATACCGGCAGTGGCCAGGAGATTGGTTTTCAAGGCCAGAGTATTTCAAACTTCATTGTGCATTGGAATCACGCGGAGGGCTTGTTAAACGCAGCCCCACCCTCAGATCCTGATTTTGTAAGTCTAGGGTGGACCTGAAATCCTGCACATTCCTCCCAGGTGATGCTGCTGATGCAGGGCCACACTTTACGTTTAAAAAATCAATTAAATAAAACAGACATGTTATTCTTTTAAATTTGTTGTTAACATCTGAATATTTTCAAATTGAAGTAAGCATCTAGATATACTGTTGAATAAAAATCTCCCTGTGAGCTTTATGTGCTAAATTTCTATCACTCAGTTGAAATTTGTATTTATTACTGAAAGAATAAAATGCTATTATAATTAACCATTGTGGTGTTAATTTTATGTAAAATAGTAATGATTAAAAACTTTCCGATAGTTAAATCATTAAAGAAAAAAATCAGCTTAATAGGAATATTAAGCAAGGATGCCTCTGCTAGATAACTTTAGGAAGAACACATTATCCTTCTTGAGCCAACAAATATTTGTACAATTTTAAATAAGGATGGAAAGCAGAATAATAGAGACTATATATAAATCATATTTGTAGTCTTTGCATAATTATTAGGTTATTATCATTCATGGCATTAAACAAAATACCCTTCAAAACCTCTATTTATTTTTATTTTGCTATTTAATTCCATTTAGGCTTCGAGTTTTTAAAGAAAACAACCTGCCATAGAACTTCATCGTAAGTTGACAATGTTTGGCTTCAGCCTATTATTTATTTTAACACTAGGCCATTTGGCATTCAGCCAAATTGAGGGTTTGGTACACTTCCAACATGAATCTTAGGAGCTGAATCAAGGGAGCTCCCAAGATCCTGGATCAGACACTGTCCAGAGGGCTTCTATTCCTGATGAACTGGATCATCTCACATCTCCCCACCCAGCTCCCCTTGCTGAGAATCTTGTGGAAAGTCAAAGCCAGTCCATTGATCTCCCTTCTTTCAAAGATTAGGTGAGGTTAGGGTTGCAAGATTATATTCAGGATGCCCAGTTAAATTTGAATTTCTGACAAATGTTTTAGTGGAAGATGTCCAATGCAATGTTTGAGACATTCTTGTATTGTTTTTTGCTATGTCTCACATCATTAGGTAAGATCCCAGCTGCAAGAAACTTGTCCTAAGAGAGTGTCTCTGAAACTCATTATTTCTTCCCTTTTAACATCAAATGGGAGCCATCTAGAGGTGAATGATAGTTTCCTTAAATTTATGTGGTATGGCATAAAAGTAATCTGGGAAAGGCTCCATTTTCTAGTGGAAATGTTACTAGCCATTAAAACATTACTTTAAATCTTAGGAAACCTTAGTTCCAATCCCAGTCCCACCATGGATGGGGTGTGAGATTCTGAGCTCATCATTTACCTTATTTCATAGCTCTATGATACAAATGCTTGTAAAATACACCAATAAAAAATGACATCAGGGGCTTCTCTGGTGGCGCAGTGGTTGGGAGTCCGCCTGCCGATGCAGGGGACATGGGTTCGTGCCCCGGTCCGGGAAGATCCCACATGCCGCGGAGCGGCTGGGCCCGTGACCCATGGCTGCTGAGCCTGTGCGTCCGGAGCCTGTGCTCCGCAACGGGAGAGGCCACAGCAGTGAGAGGCCCGCGTACCGAGAAAAAAAAAAAAAAAAAAAAAAAAATGACATCAGGAGAGAAAAATTGCTGCCAATTAAACCACGATGCAATGTGAAAACACCACTGATTATAAGACACATCTTTGTTTAAGAAATATTAAAATGTGAGGGAAAATGAGTATCTTAGAATTGATAAAATATGATATTTTGACTTACCTCATTTATATAATAAGAATAATTATCATTTTTCCTACTGAATAAACATAAAGATCAGACCGAGAGATTCATAATCAGCTCTTGTTTCTCAATCTAGTTTTGAACTACGCAGCAGGAAACTTTAGCTTCCAAGGTATTGATAGAATGTTTTCCAAAGACTGCTCCTTTCAAAGTAGCATAAGAGGAGGTTTAAATTTCTTATGGTCTTTTTAGGACAAATACTGTATAATTCCACTCATATGAATTATCTAAAATAGTCAAAATCATAGAAACAGAAAGTACAAAGGTGACCTGGTAGAGGGAGGGAGGTGGGGTAATTACTATTTAGTGGGTATAGAGTTTGAGTGTTACAAGATGAAAATGTTTTAGAGATCTATTGCTCAGAAAACTGAATATCTTTAACACTACTTAACCACTTACAAATGGTTAAGATGGTAAATTTAATGTGTATGCTTTAGTACAATGAAAAAATTCATATAGTCTTTTTTAAAAGGTTCTTTCCTGTGTAGGTCAAAACTAAGTCAGTTTTTGAGCCCCTAGGTGAAGAATTATCTTTATGGTTATAACGCGTCAGAATCCAATGTCATTTAAACAGAAAGTATCTGGATCCATGAGTCTGTATCACCTATGCACTCATCCGTCCTTTGATCCATTCATCCATCCATCCATCCATCCATCCACTCATCTAATAATCCACCTGACATTTATTGAATTTCTGTTCTATGCCAGGTACTGGGATAACCTATGAAGGAAACAGATATGGAAAATGTCCTTGTGTTCAAGGAAAGGCCCGAAAATGTACTGCAATGCCCTACTTATTAAGAGATACTCATACTTTTTGCATCTCAAATCTCTGGAAAATAGTTCATGTCTTCTTTCACATGGAATTCTCAAATCTCTGGAAAATGGTTCATGTCTTCTCTCACATGGAATTCTCATCCTTTCTCCTTACTGCCTATTTAAATCCCACCCATTTCTTCAAAGGCATCTCAAATCCTCCTATTCTATGAAATATTTCCTGGCTATTACAAATCTCAGCTTTTCTCAGACTCCTAAGTTGATTAAAGGACTTAACTTGGCTGCTAATTGGGCATTGCATGAGTAAAATATATAGTGTGTTAGATAGTTATATGAGCTAAGAAGAAAAATTTAGTGGGAAGGGGGCTATGAATATCTGGGGAGGAGTTGGGCTGAAATATTAAATAAAATGGCCAGTGAAAGTCTTACACAAAAGCAGAATTCTGAGTAGTGACCTGAATGAAGTGAGGGGTGAGCCATGTGGGTATTTCGGAGAATATCACTCCAAGCAAAGAGAATAATTAGTGCAACAGCCCTGAGGTGGGAGTGTGCCTACTTTGTTGGAGGAACAAGAAGGAGACCATTGTGGTTGCAATGAGGTCGAGAAGGGGGTGAGATTGGGAAATGAAGTCAGAGAGGACATGGAACCAGGTTATGCAGGGCCTGTAGGTTTTGCTAAGACCTTTGGCTTTTACTCTGACTGGGATGGGGTGCCATTGGAGGGCATGAGATGAGAAGTGACATGATCTAACTTATTTATCTTTTCTTAATTTTTTTTTGTTGTTGTTGAGGTACGCGGGCCTCTCACTGTTGTGGCCTCTCCCGTTGCGGAGCACAGGCTCTGGACGCGCAGGCTCAGTGGCCATGGCTCACAGGCCCAGCCGCTCCGCGGCATGTGGGATCTTCCCAGACAGGGGCACAAACCCTTTTCCCCTGCATCGGCAGGCAGACTCTCAACCACTGCACCACCCGGGAAGCCCTCTTAACTTATTTTTAACAGAATCTCTTTACCCTCTGAGTTGAGAATAGAATGTGAAGGTGGGAGGGGAAGGGTAGATGCAAGGAGACCAATTAGGAGACTATTGTAATAATTTAATCAAGAAATAATTATGGTAGGACCCAGTGGTGGCAGCGAGGTAGAGAAAAGTAGTTGAATTTGGAATATAGCTAGAAAGAGCTGTTAGGATTTGCTGATGGATCAGATGTGGGATGTGAAAGAAAGAGAATAAAGGATCACACTTGGCAACTAGAAGGATGAATCTGCCATTAACTGAGATTGGGAAGATTGTGGGAGGTGCAGGATTTGGGGACAATATTGTGAACTCAGTTTTGTACCTGTTAAATTTGAGAAGAGGATTAGACATGTAAATGGAGATGTTGACTGGGAAATTGTAGAAACCTGAGGTTCAGAGGAGACATCCAGTTTGGAGTATATTGATGGTATTTAAAGTCATGCTACTGGATGAAAACAACTAAGGAGAGAATGTAAGTAGAAAAGAGAAAAGATCCAAGGGCTGAGCTCTGGAGATGTTGCTATAATTATCTCCATCAGAGCAGAACACTCTGACCTATCAGAAAGGAGTGCTGCCCAAGCCTTCATGATCCTTAAATCTTAAGACAGTTTAGGAATCCTCTGGAGTGGAAATTACAAAGGTTCACTGGGTATCTTTGGCATTAAGGAGAAAATGGAAAAGAGTGAACTTTGGAGATAAAATAGAGAGCTCTGTGAGCATTCTGTGATACCTGTAAGCTATCTACAGTATTTGGAGTAGGCGCCACATATATTAAATTCCCCTTTAAGATAAGTGAGAATAAGACAAATATAAAAAACAATTTGGTAACTGAAGAAGAATCAATGTCACAAGGTATGTCTGTCTGACACCAATTCTGTGACACCAACTGGGTGTCCAACAATTAAATTCTGATACTAACTACCCAGCATTAGTGCAGACCCCACAGACTAGTCCTCTACAAGACTGACCCCGCTTCAGACACTAGCCACAAGTGGGGTCCCTCAGACATCTGCACTTCTAAACAGTTGGTTACAAATTCAGGAGTCCCATGAACCTCTCAGGTTTTATAATTTGCAGAACTCAGGAAAGTACTATAATTAATAATCACAGTTTTCTATTAAGAGTACAGATCTGGGCTTCCCTCGTGGCGCAGTGGTTGAGAGTCCGCCTGCTGATGCAGGGGACACAGGTTCGTGCCCCGGTCCGGGAAGATCCCACATGCCGCGGAGCGGCTGGGCCCGTGAGCCATGGCTGCTGAGCCTGCGTGTCTGGAGCCTGTGCTCTGCAACGGGAGAGGCCACAACAGTGAGAGGCCCGCATACAGCAAAAAAAAAAAAAAAAGAAGAGTACAGATCTGACAAATGGAGAGAGGCATAGGGCAAGCTCGGAAGATAAGGCAGAACTTATTGCCATCTCCTCATGGAATTCAGGCATGTCACCCTCCCAGCACATCAATGTAATTCACTCACCAATGGGAAGCTCCAGTGAGCCTCTATGCAATAGTTAATTTTATGTGTCAATTTGACTGGGCCACTAGCTGCCTAGAAATTGGATAAATGTTATTTCTGGGTGTGTGTGTGTGAGGTGTTTCTGAATGAGATTAACATTTTGAATCAGTAGACTGAGTAAAGCAAATTATCCCACACCAGTGTGGTGGGCCTCACCTAATCCGTTGAAGGCCTGAAAAAGCCTGCATAAGAAGGAATTCCTTTTCTCTGCCTGACTGTCTTTGAGCTGGAGCATTGGTCTTCTCCTTCCCTTGGACTAGGGTTTGGACTGGAACTATATTATTGACTCTCCTGGGTCCCCAGCTTGCCAACTGCAGGTCTTGGACTTCTCAGCCTCCATAATAATGTGAGCCAATTCCTCACAGAAAAATCTATGTATATATAGAAACAGGAGATCTCTCTCTCTGTGTCTCTCTCCCTCTCTCACTCTTGGTTGACCCTTGAACAACATGGGTTTGAACTGCACCGTCCACTTACATGTGGATTTTTTCAGTAAATACTACAATACTACACGATCTACAGTTGGTTGAATCTGCAGATGCAAAACAGTGGATATGATGGATTGGCTATACAGTTATACACAGATTTTCTACCGCATAGTGGGTCAGCACCCCTAACTCCCACGTTGTTCAAGGGTCAACTGTATACCCTATTAGTTCTGGAGGACCCAGACTAATACGCTCAGTGTCCAGAGTTTTTGTGGTTTCACTACTTGAGCATGATTAAATTATTGACATGTGATTGAACTCAACCTCCAGCCCCTTCTCCTTCCAGGAGGTTAGGCTGGTGCAAGGTTCCAACTTTCAAATCATGTGGTTGGTCTTTCTGGTGACCAGCCTCCATCCTAAAGCTAACTAGGGTCTCACTAAAAGTCACCTCATTGGCATAACAAAGACATTCTTATTGTAGAATATTCTAAGGGTTTTTGAGGCTCTGGGTGAGGAACTGAGGAAAAGATGAGATATATTCTCCATTATACCACAGTGTGGACCATTGTATTTTCCAAAATGGCTGCAGTACTATATCTCCCATCTCACACGCTCTTCTTACTCTCCTCCCAATGGGACGTGAAAACTATTTTCCCTCCCTGTGAGGGAAACACATGTGAGGGAGACATGTGAGTAAGGAAGAGTTCAAGAGGACTCTGGCCCTAGCTTGCCATCTGCCTGCAACTGCATGAGAGACTCCTGACTGAGAACAGTGTAGCTGCACGCAGTGAACCCCAAACCACAAGAGATAATAATAACAATAACAAATGACTGTTGCTGTTTTAGCACCACAAGTATGTGGTGGTTGGTTTTGCAGCAATAGGTGATTGATACACAGAGATTTCCCATGAATGAATTTTGCGCTGCCTGATATCAGCAATTCGCTAGTTTTTTTATCTTGGGAATAAAACCTAGATAAATGTATGCAACAAAATGAACATGTCAAAGGAGAATTGCAGGCCTGGACGCCATTTCTAATGGAGCTCTCTTCATTAACTCCCTGCAGGACCTTGGACAAGCCCCCAACATGTCTTTGGCCTCTGGTTTTTCATCTGTTAAAGCATGGGGCTGATGTGGACAACTAGAGGGTACTGTCCAGCCAAGTTTCTTGGTCTCTCTTTTCTCATATATAAACTTCCATGGTTATATTCCGCTTCCACAATAGATAACAATGAGAGATTTGTTCATTTTTGACATTTATACTGCAGTTATAGGAAGCAAAAGGTCTCAGCCCACAGGGTGATTAATCATTATACATTTTGATAAGAAAAGTACAAATTCTCAGCAATTAAATTCCAAGCTAAGATTTAAGCAAATTGGTCTGAAATATTCTAAACTGATCAGGAAGCACCTTTCACTCAGAAAGCGTGTTGTCAATCCTTTTTTAAATGTTCCTGCTTGGACAATTACCTGTCCACTAACATTTCCCCCCTACCTTTCTGAGGCTGAGAATGATTTAAATCAAGCTCTGTAGTTTCTAAGCCTAGCTTTCAAAGTTACGAAGCTAAATAAATTTCTGTACTTTTGGCTTTTTATACTCCTCTATATGTAATTTGACCCCTACACACCTTACACAAAAATCAGTTCCAAACGGACTATAGATCTAAGTATGGAAAAGTAAATTAATAAAGCTCTAAAAAAAACATAGAACATCTTCATGACTTTGGGTAGGCAAATAAAAAAAAAGAAAAAGACAACAGAATACAAAATACCATATGGAAAGAAGTGATTAAATGGACTATATTAAAATCACAAACTTCTATTCATCAAAAGCCATCAAAAAGGGAATTAAAACACAACCCACAGAAAGAACATTTGCAATACATATATCCAACAAAAGACTTTTATCCAGAATATGTAAAGAACTCCTACAAATCAACAAGAAAAAAATGGCAATGTGATAGAAATAGGCAAAAGACTTGAACAGATATCTTACAAAAGAGAATATCTTAAAGGGCCAATACACATTTGAAAAGGTGCCCAACTTTATTATTCATTAGTGAAATGCAAATTAAAAACCACACAAATTAAAATCCACCAGAATAGCTAATTAAAAGGCAGAAAATATCAAATGTTGGTAGGAGTGGAATAACTGGAACTTTCACATGGTTAGTTGTGAGTTGCCCTGGCTTTATCTGCTAATGCTGACTATGAGCATACATGTTTCAGCAGTTCCACTCCTAGTTATATACTCCAAAGAAATTCATATATGATGTTCACCAAATGACATGTACAAGAACGTTCTTAGCAGCACTATTCATAACAGCCAAAACCTGGAAACAACTCAAATGTCCATCAACAGACAAATGGATAATAAATAAATTGTGCTCTATTTAGACAACACAATACAAAAATAGCAAAACAAAAATGAAATATCTATAAATTCACAAAACAATATGGATGAATCTCACAAACACAATGGTGGGTGAAAGAGGATAGGCCAGGAATACTGCTTACTGACAGTATGCTGTCCCATTGAAATTTAGAGATAACCACTAAGGTATCTACCTATTACCCATGAAGGGAATCAGAATATGCCAACCCAAAATATGCCGCTATGGCATATTGATTATTTTGAGCTAAAGGCATTTGAGAAACAGGTGCAGGAAGGGCTCTCTGAATTCTCTTTCTACTTAAACACGCTTTATAACATTTCCCACGAGAAAGGTTCCCTCCCTGTACCAGGAAGGAGAGGAAGCATTCTTATCACTGGAGACAGATTTGATGCCAAAATGGATCTGTATAAGACAACCCTACTAAAATAACCCTTATCTCCCATTAGTTTCCCCCATATATTTCCTTGCTTTCCATCCTGGAATACTCAGGCAAATCACTTAGCCTCTGTGCTTCAGTTTTCTTATCCATATTATTATTTGGGGGGAGTGGGAGCGTGGAACGCAGCCTGTGGGATCTCAGTTCCCTTACCGGTGATTGAACCCTGGGCCACGGCAGTGAAAGCCTGGAATTCTAACCATTAGGAACCCAGGGAACTCCCCCCCATATATTTCCTAGTCCCTTTCCCATAATTTACTGCCCCAGCCCAACCCCCTTTGTCTTGTTACTTCTCCAAAAATTTATCATTTCTTTGTTTTAAAAAAGTATTTAAGCTCTTGGTCCTAACTGCTTCTTTGTGTCTTCATTTTTCTTCTGACGATTCCTGTGTGCACATAAAATTATTAAATAAAATTTGTATGCTTTTCTCCTATTAAAAAAGTATGATCCCGGGGGCTTCCCTGGTGGCGCAGTGGTTAAGAATCTGCCTGCCAATGCAAGGGACACGGTGTTCGTGCCCTGGCCTGGGAAGATCCCACATGCCGCGGAGCAACTAAGCCCATGCACCACAACTACTGAGCCTGAGCTCTAGAGCCCGCAAGCCACAACTACTGAAGCCTGCGCGCCTAGAGCCCGTGCTCTGCAACAAGAGAAGCCAAGAAAATGAGAAGCCCCCGCACCGCCATGAAGAGTAGACCCTGCTCACCGCAACTAGAGAAAGCCCGCGCACAGCAACAAAGACCCAACACAACCAAAAATAAATAAATAATAAAATAAATAAATTTATTTAAAAAAAAAAGTATGATCCCATTTATGTAAAGTACAAACAACAGGTGAAACTAGTCTATGTGTTAGAAGTCAGGATAGTGGTTTCTCTTGGGAGGAGGTAGTGACTGAAGGGGACGTAAAGGAGGAGTGTCCTGTTTCTTGATCTGGGTGCTGGTGACATATGGATGTTCAGCTTGCGAATGCTCATCAGTTGTATATTTATGTGCACGTTTCTCTATGTATGTTGCAGTTCAATAAAGAATAAAACAAAACAACAAAACACTCTCCAATCTTTTAGAAAACTGCACCTCAGAATGTAATTATAGTTATTCTATCTGATGGTTGGTTGTGTTCTTAAAAATAATAGAGTTAACTGGATTATTTAAGTGCTCAAGTGGAAGCAGCTCTCCTAAAGAAGGCTGAGGTGAATCCTTTGGTAACATGAATAATTATGGTTGGTGGCATTTCAGAGTTCAGATGTTCTCCAAGTGTGACTTTTCTAAAATCCTTTTTCATATTCAATTCTCCAATCAATAGGTGCAAAAATAAAATTAAATTTTGTTCACTTGGGAACCTAATCATATTAAGACCTTTTGAAGATTTCTCAATCATGACTCCACTTTTTAATGTTTATTTCCACCTGCATTGGGCCAGTATGGTCAGAAATATTCTTTTAAACTTCATAAATTATAAAAGCACTTAGACGCAGAAGTTTAAATGTATGCTCTGTAAGTATTTTCACGTCAAATATATTATCAGAAATGTGGGAGAATTAACATGGCATTCAGTAATTTAAAAGAAAAAAGGTTTGAAATTGTTAGGACTTATATAAACTGTTACTGCTCTTCTTGTGATAGCAAAAAGTATATATATGGTATATATTTATGGTATAAATATATATATTATGTATATACCATATATATATATATGGTATATACACACACCATATCTTATTTATCCATTCATCTATTCATGGACACTTAGGTGCTCAGTGGTGAGTGAGGCCAGGTCCTGCAGCTATTGCCAGCCCACTGGTAGGCAGAGCTGTGCCCTGGGGTCTCTGGCTGGAGCGCCCTGGAGGTCCTGCAGTTGCTGTTGGCCTGCTGGTGGGCAGTGCTGGAACCCAGGTGGTCCCAGGGCTGGTGCTCTCCCACTGGTGGGTGAAGCTTGTCTCGAGTCTGGTGCCATCCCACAGATAGTATGAACTAAGTGCTAGAGTCTCTGGCTGTGGGACCAAGGGGTTCCAGAGCTATTGTCAGCCCTCTAATGGGTGGGTCTGGATTCTGGGCCCTCTGCTGGATGGGAGCTGGTCCCTGGGTGGCTGGTGGCTCAGGGAGCCCTACAGCAGCTATCCTGCTGGTGGGTGGGACTGTGTCCCCACCCAGCTAGCCCCTTGGCCTGAGGGGTTCCTAGTACTAATGCTCACAGGCTAGTGAGTGGGTCCAAGTCCCAGGGTTAATAAGCTAGAAATAGCACTTGCCAGCACCAATGTCTTTGTGGTAGAATGAGCTCCCCAAAATGGCTGCCACCAGTGTCTGTGTCTCCAGGGTGAGTTCCAGTTGCCTCCTGTCTCTTCAAGATCAATAGGTGGGTCTGACCCAGACTCCTTTCAGATTACTGTTTCTGCCATGGGTCTTGGAATATGTGAGGTTTTGTGTGTGGCCTTTAATAGTGGAGTCTCTATTTCCTACAGCCCTCTGGTGTTCCCAAAAGTATGGCCTGCTGGCCTTCAAAGACAAATGTTCTGGGGCCTTGTCTTCCTGGCAAAGGACCCCCTAGGCTGGGGAGCCTGATGGGGGTTCAGACCCCTTGCTCCTTGGAGAGAACTTCTGTGACTGTAATTATTCTCCTGTTTGTGGGTCACCCACCGAGAGGTATGGGTCTTGACTATAAGATGTTTCCACCCCTCCTACCTGTCTTGTTGTGGCTCCTTCTTCATATCTTTGGTTGTAGAAGACCTTTTCTGCTGGTTTTCAGGTCATTCTCATCAGTAGTTGCTCTGTAAATAGTTGTAATTTTGGCGTGTCCATGGGAAGAGGTGAGCTCGGGGTCTTTCTACTCTGCCATCTTGGCCACTCGCCCTAATAATTTGTCATTATCTATAGAGTGGGCATGTGAAAATCATCATAGTTGTATTCATTTTGATATTAAACGTCTATAAAAGTTACACAGTTGGGGGCTTCCCTGGTGGCGCAGTGGTTGAGAGTCTGCCTGCCGATGCAGGGGACACGGGTTCTTGCCCCGGTCTGGGAAGTTCCCACATGCTGCGGAGCGGCTGGGCCCGTGAGCCATGGCCACTGGGCCTGCGCGTCCGGAGCCTGTGCTGCGCAACGGGAGAGGCCGCAGCACTGGGAGGCCAGTGTACCGCAAAAAAAAAAAAAAAAAAATTACGCAGTTTTGCAGACATGTCTGACAATCCTAGGTCAATCAACTGTTTTGCAGATTAATA
Source organism: Phocoena sinus (assembly GCF_008692025.1). Taxonomy (NCBI): domain Eukaryota; kingdom Metazoa; phylum Chordata; class Mammalia; order Artiodactyla; family Phocoenidae; genus Phocoena; species Phocoena sinus. Next base: position 37,177,821 of record NC_045777.1, read on the forward strand.
ATGATATATATGCTCTTCATTGATCAGCCTGGTTGACTATATCCTGAATTCATAGCTGCACAATGGCTGTTTAATGTACCTTATGTAGATTTATTTTTGTAGCAACTGGAACTACAAAAGAAAGACGAAGGCAGTGCTTTCCACTTCACTGTAAATAAAAGCAATATTTATTTTAAGAATAGTGCTCATTAAACTTTACATTATTCTATTTAGATGGCAAGCTGTTGTTAACAGGAAGCAAAATGCTCTTCACAACACATGCTACAGGGTCATCATTAACTGTGCAAGACTATCATTTTTGTAGCCTTTTAGACATACATACACTTTAGTTTGGCTTGGCTGTCCCTATTGTTTTCTATATTTTCTTGATATATTTTAGGATATAGATCTCCAACAGGAAAACCAAAAAGATCTTGTTTGGAATTTCCATGTCCATGTTATTTCAATAGATTTTTTGAAAATCAGTTTAAACAGTAAAACTTAATCTTTTGAGATAGAATAATAATGATGATAAAGCCTATAAATTAAATTATTTTATATATTACTCATTTTCAATGTTAATTCAAGCATTTGGGGACAATGTTGAATGATATAACCTTCCCTGTTTCAGTATCCCAAAAGATATATTTCTCATTGACTAGGGAAGGGTATAAACTTGTAAAACTTGGAACATCGCAAAAGAAATGTTCTTTAACTTTAAGAAGTTCTATCCCTCTTACTATTCAAATAGTACTGACAGTCCAAGCCAATGCAATGAGACCAGAAAAAGGGGAAAAAAAGGGATAAAACGGTTATTGTTTGCTGGTAATATAACTGTTTATCTCCAAAGACCAAGAGGGTCAACTAGCTTTTTAGAACTGGTAAGGAACTTAAGTAAGGAAATTGAATTAAAGTGTAACATACAAAAACCAATGCCCTTCCTGCAGGTTTGTTTTAACCAATTGAGAAATGTGACGTACAGACTTCATTCCCTGTAATAAAAAAATTATAAAATATCTAAGAAAAATGAAAGACATATAATGAAACAAAAAACTATAAAAGTATGAAAGAACTAAATCAAAGTTAAGTTGGGAGATATACCATTTTTCAGGATAACCAACCTAAATATTACATAGGTGTGAATTACATGCAAATAATGAAATCCCAATTAAAATCCTAAAGAATTGTCATGGGCCTTGTCAAGCTGATTCTAAAATTTATCTGAATCCCCAGAATCTAGAACAGTACCTGGCATATAGTGGTAGCGTGACAAATGTGTGGTGATTGAATAATCAGTGAATGAACAGCTTTTATAACTACCTATATGCAAATTACTCACATATTTAGATTTCTACCCCAGATTCATCCTCTGAGCTTCAGACTTGTACATCTGCCTTTTTAATCTCTTCGCTTGATTAGCAAGAAAGCAATTTAGCCTCATTATGTTCAAAACAAAACTACTGTCTCTTGCAAATCCTATCTTATACCAGTCATCAAGATGAGTAAACTAAAAGCAGGGAGTTATATTTAACCATCCAAGTTTCCGTTTGTGATTATCCAAATCATCACAATTCTGTTGAGTTTATGTGCTGAATATTTCTTGAATCCTTCTGTGTCTCTCACCTATACTGCCACCATCACCTGCCATAATTTCTTCCCTATTCTAGTGAATGACTTCCTAACTAATTTCCCCTCCTTGAACTCACTACTTCTCCCTCCCACCTCAACTTAAAGCAGTGTCAGAATTTGCATTGCTTTTAGGATTAATTCCAAACTCTTTGTGATGACTTTCAAAGTTTGGCCTGGTCCAGCCTCCACCTACGTCTTCTGAGTCATCTTCCATGACATTTGCCCTCACTCTATAAGCTTTGGTCACGATGACCTTTCAATTCTTCAAATATGTTTTGTTCCCTCCTGCCACAGGGCCTTTGTTTATGTTATTCTTTCTGCCTGGAATCATCTCATTCTTCCTTATCCAAATTAACTTTAATCCTCCTTCAAATCTCATTTCAATCATCTTGTCCTTATGTAAGAACCTCCGAATTCCCACTATACTCTCTTATATCTCCCTCCTTCAGAGGCAGATTAAGTTTACTCTTATATGTGAATGATTTTCAGACTTTAAGCTTAATCAGAACAGAGACAATGTCTCTTCATATTTATTATGGTATCCCTAGCTATGGTGCTAGGTAATGAATAAATGGGTGGAAAAATGAAGCTAGATAGGAAAAACATGTGTGACTTGATATGGTCAGACAATCAGTAGGTCTTCATTGAATGAATGAGGAAAAACTTAATTTGGTTTTAAGAAAGTAAGAATGATGGGTCAAAAAACAAACTGCAAATGCTCTATATTTAATTTCATATTTTGAAGTTGTTCCCCCAGCAGAGTCCCAATATTTATATCAATTCATTCATTAAAGTGAAAATAAAACCAGAAAGGATCCAAATACGAGAAGAGAGATTCATCCATGCAGATAATCAGGATTTAATTTATGATAGAAAATGATGACGATATTTCTTGTAATGCTCAATAAAAAAAGGAAAAATTGTATTTAAACAAGAACTCGAAATCATCTGCTTTTTGGGGGTTTTTTTTTTGTTTTGTTTTGTTTGTGGTACGTGGGCCTCCCACCATTGTGGCCTCTCTCGTTGCGGAGCACAGGCTCTGGACGCGCAGGCTCAGCGGCCATGGCTCACAGGCCCAGCCTCTCCACGAAATGTGGGATCTTCCCAAACCGGGGCACGAACCCGTGTCCCCTGCATCGGCAAGCAGGCTCTCAACCACTGTGCCACCAGGGAAGTCCTCATCTGTGTTTTAAAGACCTTGGTTTCATGTGCCATAAAGATAAAAATTTCTTCATCATCAAGTGTAACCTAATATGATAAAATATTCATGTATAGGAAATTCATAAGTGAAATAAATAAGAATAGTTGATACTTTCCCTTGAGAAGTTGATAGAAATTTCTGTTTTAGTTTTAATAGTTCCTTTAATTTTCATGAGTAATCTAAGAATTTTCAAGTTGCTTATATAATTGTAAAATAGATTCAAACATACTTCATATATATTTATTCATTTCTTACAGTCAAAACATATAGAAATAAAAGTAAAGAGTTGCAGAATAGTAGTTTTGAAAATATCTTAAGCACCATTGATAACAAATGTTAGTAATTTGCTGACAAAAATTCAATCCATTTTTCTTAAACTCAGGGAATATTAAATTCTTTTGCAATAAAAACACCTAGTCAATATTCATAGATGTGTCTGAGGTACTGATAAAAATAATATATAGCACATTTATCTATGTTTTTAGTGAACCAAGACTGTCAGAAGGATTTAATAAATATGCCCATTGTGTGTAGTCCCTGACATAAGAGAATTAAAAATTATACAAAGTTACTAAGTCTACAGGAGTACTTGAAAATTAAGCAGATGATTAAATAGCCTTGTGACCAATTCACCAAACTTTATAAATTTGTAGTTCTGCTTTATCACAATTAAATTAATTTTTTTTTCGAGCTTCTAAAATAATGTGGAATTAGCCTGTTGGAATCTATTGGAAGATTTTTCCTAGCTCCTGTTTCTTTGTTTGTTTTTGCAGTACGCAGGCCTCTCACTGTTGTGGCCTTTCCCATTGCGGAGCACAGGCTCCTGACGCGCAGGTTTAGCAGCCATGGCTCACAGGCGCAGCCGCTCTGCGGCATGTGGGATCTTCCGGGACTGGGGCACGAACCCGTGTCCCCTACATCGGCAGGCGGACTCTCAACCACTGCGCCACCAGGGAAGCCTGCTCCTGTTTATTGAGTGCTGCTTATATGCCAGTTTCTGTGCTATTAATTAATTATTTAATTTACTCTTCACAACAATCACATGAGGTTAAAAAGCTCACAAAAAGTAAGAATTTACTCAAGTATTTAAACCAAGGTCTCCCTTTCAAAACACCAGAATTCTCAAAAGCCTATGCCATGCCTCCTTCCATCTATACAGATTGCATAGATATATTTATTTCCTCAAATCTGTGAAAGTCTATAAAGCACATCATCATCTTAATAGTAACTATTTTGTGGGGTGAAAAAGACACCCAAATAATGTATACTTTGATTTTAAGACACATTCCAATTTTAGAAAAGTTATATGTGAAAAAGAAAAACCCATAGATCAAAAAAGTATCTATGATTTATTAGCAGTGAACAGTATTCATGGTATTCCAAAATATAGAAATAAAATATTGGGCATTTAGTAATGGAAAATCATTCTATTCAAACTAGCAACAGAACAGTGAAATACTTAAAAATCCATATAAATCCCATCCCCTGACCTCCAAGGAGAGCAAAAGAGCTGGAGGTCCAATCAGTTGCCAATGGCCAATGATTTAATCAATCACGCCGATGTAGCAAAGCCTCCATAAAAACCCAAATGGCCAGGATTCTAAGAGCTTCCTGGTTGGTGAACATGTGGCATTTCGGGAGAACAGCCCTCTCCGAGAGAGCATGAAACCCCTTTCTACCTGGAGAGACAGCGTCAGATGCCACAGGTTCAAGGCTTAATCCTGTACAAGGTTGCTTCTCGTTCTAGCCATCGTTTCACCCAAGGGGAGAAAACCCTGAGAAGCACTGGTGAAGTTCACAGTCCAGGAGCAGAGGCTCACCAAAAGACCAAGACCTAATCATAGGACTATAGAGTGCCACCTTTCTCCCCAGAACTTACCACTGCATCACTAAAGACCTATTTATCACGGTCCCTTTTACACAGTACATCATGTCCGCCTTTCAACACCTGATGGGTAGTTTATCTGTGACACCTGGGGCAGGAGAGGAAGCATGATGATGGTACAGATAGAGAAGGGGAGTAACAAAGAATGTCAGGTGTAGGGTGATTTAAGGGGACAAAGGGGGACAAGGAAATAGTACCCTACAAAAAAGATGATTGTTAATTAAAGGACAGCAATTAAAGGAGAAAAGATTTGAAATGTTTGGTGCTAAAACCTGGCATTGATGCTCTCTGTCCAAGGTGGACAAACTTCACTCTCTGTGCAGCTGTAGCCCTGGGGAAGAAGGATTTACATCTTGGCAGCTTTTTACTGTCTGTAGTGAGTTGTATGGTGTACGCCCCAAAGCATATGTCTAAGTCCTCTGCCCCATCCTGTGAATATGATCTTATTTGGAAATAGGGTCTTGGCAGATGTAATTAAGGATGTTGAGATGAGATCATCCTGGATTTAGGGTGGGCCCTGAATCCAAAGACTGGTGTCCTTATGAGAGAAAGGAGAGGGAGATTTGAGAGACAGAGGTGGGAAGGCCCTGTGAAGATAGAGGCAGAGATGGGAATGATGTGTCTACAAGCCAAGGAATGCCAAGGATTGCTGACAGCTACCAGAAACTAGGAGAAGCAAGGAATGACTGTTCCCTAGAGCCTCTGTAGGCAGCATAGCCCTGCCAGCACCTTGATTTCAGACTTCTAGCTTCCAAAACTGTGAGAAAATAAATTTCTGTGAAGCCACCAAGTTTGTGGTATTTGTTATGACAGCCCTAGGAAACTACTACACCATCCCATTTCATAGATGCTCAAAGAGTTAGATGATAGTAAAAAGTCAGAGGCTACTATTTAAAATTCATCATACTACATAGATGTTTAGTGGCTGCTTGTAAGTGACAAATCAATAGAAATGTACAAAGCTGGGCCATTAAGAAATCACCATGTTTAGCTTGGGCAAGTGAAAATGTTTAGAAAATTGAGACCCTAAGAGAGGCTATGCATTTGCTTTAAAATTTTCTCTCTCTACTACATAGATATCTTTAATAATCCATATGAGAAAACAAATATAAAAATAAAAATGTGTAAGAGAAAGATAAACTTACTGATAGAAAGTAAGGCTTGGAAGGCCTATTTTAAAATTTGACTAAAAAAAGGAACACATGGCCAATGATGTATGAAACAGTATCTTCCTTATTAATAATTTTGAAAATGCACATTATAAAAAGGATTTTATTTTCAGCTATTAGATTGGCAAAGATAATAACTAGTGTTGACCAAAGTTCAGAAAAATGAGAGCTTTCACACAGTGTTGTTGAAGTTTATTGATGCTACATTTCTTGAAGACAATTAGACAATATGTATTAATTGCCTTTCCATTTCAAATACAGCTGGACCCAGGAATCTTAATTCTATTTATTCACTCTGAGAAAATAATCAGGGATCTGGGAAAAGGATATATGCAAGATGTTTGCTGCACTGTCGCTTATATTAACACAAAAATTGAAAACAGTCTAAAGGTATATTAATAAAAGCTCATTGACTAAATTATGATACACAGGTATGGTATACCTCAAATATAGTGAGGGTTTGATTCCAGACCACCACAATAAAACAAGAACTGCAATAAAGTAAATTACACAGTTGTTTTTGGTTTCCCAGTGTGTATGAAAATTATGTTTACAGTATACTGTAGTCTATTAAGGGTGCAATAGCATTATGTCTAAAGAAGCATTGCATATACCTTAATTAAAAAATACTTTATTGCTAAAAAATGCCAGCCATTATCTGAGCCTTCAGTGAGTTGTAATCTTTTTGCAATAGTGACATCAAAGATCACAGATCAACACAGCAAATATAATAATAATGAAAAAGCTAGAAATACTGCAAGAATTACCAAAATGTGACACATACAAAGTGAGCAGATGTGGTTGGAAAAGCGGGGCAATAGAATTGCTCGATGCAGAGTTGCCAGAAACTTTCAATTTATGAAAAAACATAATATCTGCGAAGTGCACTAAAGTGAAGGACAATCAAACAAGGTATGCCTGTAATCTCTACAACTGAAATTTCTTCAGGTATTAAAACTGATGTAGTAGAAGAATGTGTAATTATTATACATGATTATGATGTTCATGACATATTAAGTAAAAATAATAGATTATAAAACAACATCCTATATGATCACATTTTTGGAAAACTGTACACAGAGGACAAACCAAAAAGATGCACATAAAATGTAAACAGTGGTCGTCTCTGGGTAGTAGGACTACTCTTGACTTTGTTTTTGCTTTGTGTGTGTATGTCAGATTCATATTTTCCAAATTTTCTACTGTTACAAAATGTTATGAAAGAAGAAAGGAAAATAATACTTAAAAAATGTCTTGCTGGCCAGATGATCAACTCCTTGAAGTCAGGGATTGTGAACAAATCTTTCTTTTTTAAATCTTCAACACCATTGACTTTTGTATCTGGCAAACAGAAAGAAATCAATTGACATTTCTCAAAATGAAGTCACAATGCTTCAAACAAAAGCTACAGGGCTAAATAAAATAGGATGTTTATTATAAAGGTTTCCCCAATGTGAATTCTTAATAGAACATTGTCAAGTTGCTTCATTTCCCTCTTAAGTCACAATTTATTACAGATAATGGTATTCCACTGCTTTTAATACATCTAGTCTATTAATTCTCTCTCCAACAAATGGGTTGATCTACATATACAAATAGTTTTCAGAGATTGCATTCTCTTTTATATGAGTATTACTATATTCTTAATACAGAAACATATAAATCTACTTGTAATCCAAAAATACAGGCTAACATTGAGTTTAGATGCATCTAAACTCAAATTCTGTAGGTGAATGGCACACATTTCCAAGGATTATGGGACACTATAGTTACTAAGTGGAAACACTTAACTAATGAAAAAAAATTATAAAGGTATCAGATGTTCAAACTTGCCTTTTCCTTCAGATTAAGAGATAGATTTATTTATACAATACAGCTGAAACAGGGACATATAAGACATGTTTAGTCTCCTTGACTATTCCCCAAAGATCACCAGAAATGAATAACCTAATTGGATGTTTTAACAGGCCCTGCATTGAATATGAGAGTGATTTTTGTACATGATATTCTTAAATAGTAACCTATATAATTTATGTGACTATAAATAATATTGTTTTATTTTAAAGTTATCCAGAAAACTGTCCAACAATGTAAGAATACAGAATATGATGGGTCTTATGAGGGTACTTAAAAGTCCTCTTCTATCACATGAATGCCCCAAAAGTTTTGATTATACAAACTGGGTTCAAGAATATCTATGATAATAAAAAAGAACTAATAATAATAATTTAAATATCCTGTGGAAAATACTCCACTCTAACAGTTGATTTAAATGTCTAACATATAAAGATTCTCTGATACAAGTATAAATGGAAGAATTAAGGAATTGGGTATTTATAAGATTAAATGAGTATTTTGACTTAAAATGTCTTTTAATTTGTGTTAGTTCTCCAACTTGTTTTTTTATGCTGCCAAAATCCTAACCTCTTTGTATTAAAAAGATGCTAATCCTATGGTTCAAGAAACTTTACTAATTAATAATAATAAAACATGAGATGTGTCCTGTGTGTCCCACAAAAGTATTGAGCAGTGCTGACTTCATTCTTTTCTGCATGATTCTCCTTTTCCTTTTTTTGTAGCTATCAGGGCTTCCTGTTCTGTTGCCCGAGGAAACATAATGCAAAATTCAGACTTCAATCTTACTCTGTCAGCAAACAATGCCCAAGGCTTAACTTAGCTGCTAGTTTGTTGTTGTTGTTGTTTATTTCTGTCAAAATGAGCTCCTCTGAAATTATTTTCATCAAGAATTTTCATCTCGTATTTTACCATCTGAGTTTGAATGATGATTTTCTTGAACTATTAAGACAGCTTTTTTTTTTTAAATTTCCATTGTTTTCTACTAAGGATTGCATACAACTTCAGGAAACATGAATTTATAAGAATACGTCAACAAATTTATGACATACTCAAAATGAGAGCACTTGTATTTCACCAAGGAATATAATTGAATTTTAAGGCAAAGTTAAAAATGACAGAGCTAAAAATGGCTATCCTGAGAACCCAGGATAATTCCCATATCTCTATGTGACACCCTTTCTTAAGTGAATATAAAAACCCCATTATAAACATGTGTGATGAGCCCTGCCTTTATGTTTGGAGTGATGGTGAAAATGCAAAGGCATGGCATCAAGAATGCTTTTTTCCACTTGTGTGATCAAATTTTCAGTATGTAATTATAAATAATCTTTACTCTTGCCTTTATTAGGTGTTAATTGCTGCATAACAAATAACACCCCAAACTTGACTTAAAGTTTATTATCTCACAGATTTTGTGGGTCAGGAAATCAATCAAGGAGTGGTTTATCTAGATCCACTGTTTTAGGGTGTCTCATGAGGCTGCAATGATAGAGGCTAAACTCATCTTGATGCCTATTAGGGAGGAACTGCTTCCAAATTCACTCTTGTGTTTGTTGGTAGGATTCAGTTCCTTGTGGGCTGCTGGCTGGAGCCTCCCTCAGTCCCTTGCCACGTGGGCCTCTCCTGAGGGTAGCTCCCAACCTGGCAGCTTGTTTCCGTCACAGTGAGAGAATGACAGATAAGGAGAGAAGCCTGTGTTTTGACAACCCAATATCGGAAGTGACAGCCCATCACTTCTGCTGTATTCTACTCATTAAGAGCTAGTCATTTGGTCCTAGCCACACCCGAAGTGTGTATGCCAAGAGGCAGGACCATCTTGGAGGCTGCCCATCCCATGCAAGATATATTCACACCCTTCTCAGATCCCCCAAATTCTCATGGCGTTACAACATCAGCTCAAAGTCCAGAATCTCATTACTGAAGTCAGGTCAGGGTGGGTGAGGCTCCCTGTGTGTGGTTCTTTAGGTGCAGCTCCTGGAGCACAGTTCCTCTCCACCTGTAGACTCACGAAGACAAGTTATGTCCCAATATACAGTGATAGGTCAGGCACAGGGATAACTGCCCTAAGACACTCCTGTTCACCAAGTGAGAACTGGAAAACTCAAGTCACTACATCCAGCCCACACTCAACAGAGGGGATTAGACAAGGGTCTGAAAACTAGGAGGCAGGGGGTAACTGGGGGCCATCTCAGAGGCTGCCTACCACTCTGCCAGACTGACCCTAATAATAAAAGACATGAAATTTTAGAGAAATATTTTATGAAGCTTGTAGTGTAGCTGATTTTTCAATATATATTGCACTGCTGTGTTTGTACTGCGATTTCTTCTTTGGCTCAGGATAAAAATTATTTTAGATTACAAGAATACTGGAGGAAATTGCTTAAACATTATATCTCCCTCTATCACGGCTATAGATCTGATCATTGACTCTTTGGTTGTTTAATTTTCCCAAACTGTTCAAGATGTTTTCCTAAAGTTTAATGTAACATGCTACAGCTCCATACTGATTCTTCTAGCTACATTCTGTATTTCTTCTTCAATTTATCAATACATCTTGCATTTGCATAAAATTCAAATTATATTCCTTGATATGACATGTCTTTACTTTGAATATGAGAGCTGTGCCAGTTTCTTTTTGGCACTCTTGACTAAATTAGAGAAATAGTTTTTCCACTTTTCTCTATGCTGCTTAGTTACTATATAAATCTATATTTTTCCTTGATTACACATTTCATCAAAATAACAAAAATGAAGAACTGTGATACAAACTAGCAATTGTAGGTAGACCAGCTCCTACATCAATTACCCAACCAGTGAATGACATAGTCTCAGTTAAAGAACCCAGAAATTTTACTGAATACTTCTTGTATAGTTTGAATACTTCTTTTGAATGAGCAGTATGTACTAGATGCTTTGTGATACTTTGGAATCTAGTTTTAAACATATGTAATTACTATGAACTAAAAAATATCTGTAATAAGTATATCCGAACAAGAACATAAGATTTAAAAAAAAATTCTGTTATGCTCTCAGAATGACGTCAAAATAATGAGAACAGAAATTTAGAACAATGTACAGTGGTATCTGTGGAAACTGCTAGATAATTACCATATCTTTAACAATGCTTCATATTTTTATTATTCTGTGGTATAATAATGTGGTATTCAAGAATCAATTCTTTTTTCCTTAAATAAGTTAATCTATAAATTTATGAATCATCAATCCCAATATGCAGAACAGGTCTTTGAGAGACAACACATACACTCGATATTTTTCTTTATTGACATGTCACTAGTTTTTCTTTTTGTAATATAAACATGCTATTCTCTTACATCAGTTTTTATCTTCAATGACATATGAAAGATCCAAAATCAAATTGGCAGTCTCCACAGCCACCTGCAGGCCACTAAGCTTTGCAGTAAAACAGTCCAAGGTCAGGTTGCCGGCTGAGTCCGTGGCTTTACACGGAAGGCAGGTTTGAGGCACAAAAGGAAGACGAGCACTCCTTAAGAAGGACCAGCTAAGTTCTTCCTGGCTGCTGTAGAGTCCACAGCCACATCTTGAAAGCAAATCTGGCCAGTTCACAACAGAGGGAGAATCAGCCTGAACTGACCAAAAGTGTCCATACTTCCCATCAGTGAGAATTTCACCTCCGTCGTGTTCTAAAGAGCCAGCGAGAGATTCGAGTGCACTGCAGAATGCTTCAGCGATCAGCTGGAGTTCTGTCTGGGTACATCCGTCATCTCTAAGAATGCCTTCTGGCTCGCTACGCGTCTAAAGAGCAATAAAACCATTGAAAACACAGAATAGAGCAATTAATATGACAAAAATGTTTCTGAAAAATACTTGATCAGACCCTTATTCATAGGGGTTTGGCACAAGGCTAAAGGGCATGGATGGGCCAGCTGGTCAGGCTAATCCCTTAACCTGGTTGTTGTAGTAAAAATGCTCGCTACCAGTCATGTTATCAGAATGAACGACTCAGAAGAAACCCCACCATCAACTTATTCTGAAGGACTGCCCAGTACTGCCTCCTTAATACATGAAGGACAAGGTATAATATGTGAATCACAGGCTTCTGTACATCCGGGAGGAACCTCTGGAAGACTAATGTCCCAGATGAAGTACTTATTTATGCTTGGCAAATGTTTGAGATTTGTTTAGAATGCGAATACATGTATTATTATTAAGACAAAAACCATTTAAGCACGTGTCATTTTCACATTAATGTTTAAAAAATAACTATTCTTCTCTTTAAATTAATGACAAGGTTATACAACTTTGCTTCTTTTCCACCATTCTAAAAAGTTAATCCTAGAAATTTCATGATAGAAAAAGTAATATATTAGCAAACTCATACTTGAATGATAGTTAAAAACCCATATCCTAACTACTTAAAAACAGTGACCACTTTTTTCTTTTTCCCAGGAGGTTGGAACCAGATGAGATCATCTCTATGGCATATTCTTTCCCCATATTTTCAGTGCTATACTGTTTCTTTAAAATCCTACTCAAAACACCTTCCTTCTCCAAAAGACTTATTCTAGTTTACTCAGTCCCATTTGCAGACCATGTTATTGCCCATTCAGCATCAATAGATTGGCAATGGTTTTGTTTATCATAATGTAAATTCTAATAACTTTTCATGAATGGGCTTTATCCTCAAACAGATTTTAAATTATTTGGGGAAGCAGGGCAAAACGTTTACACCCAATCCCAGGCATCCCAGGGAGCTCTGCACTCCTGACTAACCAAAGAGCCAACTGCAAATACCTGGAAAACACATACATTTTTGTATCCATTTTCAAATAGAGTAGGTCAGTGTTAATGAAATAATTAATAAGAACTACAATGCACTAAATTTACTGTCAGGAAATGGAGTTTCATAGATTAATAAAACAATTCTAGTTAATAGAATCAATATATCATAAATGAAAACCAATTTAAAAATTATAATAGAGTCTAATAATTAGCACACTTTAATAAATGAAATTAAGTTTTTTCTTGAAGATCCAGAAGGTACTGAAGTATTCTATAGAATCTCAACACTTTCATCGTGAATATCAATTATTACTGTACCACAGCACTTGAGATCTCTAAGATGACAGAATGCTCATTTCAAGAGGCAGTAGAGACAATACTCAAAGAATGCAATCACCTGCTAAAAGGTTGGATTAATAATCATTGTGATAAAGATATTACCTTATATTTGCAAGTGTTATTTCCCTCAAGTGTTTTCAAATACAATATTTGATTTCAAGACTACTGAGAAATTAAGCATTAAAGGCTCCAGAGTATTATGATTTAGCTTATTATCTCATAAAATGAATGTTGCTGAGAATTGAGATAATTTAAGAAGGACTATCTAACCTACCTTGTGTCTGATATATGCCGCCAAATGAGTTTCAGTACAGCCACCTCCTAATAAAACACATGGTTCCTTGATTGTTAACTGCAAAGCATGCAGTGCTGTTTGACACGTGAGCTAAAAAAGAAACGAATCACCAGTATCTGACATTGACATCAGAAACACAAAGAAATGTAACCACGTTTTCAAGGCAACTTAGAGAGTGGTCTCAAAGAGCCTGATTTTAATTGCAGAAGAACAAAACTGGTGTCACTAAGGTTGTCATGTGATGAATACATTTTGGAATAATAAAGATGAAATAATATAGAGATGAAAGAAAATACTTTAGCCAGATGTTTGTTTTCATGGTCTGGATTAATATCCTCTTTCATATACATTTAGCTCTTCAAATTGAGACTCACAAACACAATAACTAGATCAGCAAGGCATGCAAATATTTCTACCAAAAAAATATTTCAGTCTAAATAACTTAGCTGTATAAATGCTACAGAATTTATTTCAAGTTGCTATGGAAATGATCCAACCAAGCAGTAATAAAAACACACAGACCTTGAATATTCACCAAGGATAGATCCTTGAGCATGCATTCTTCAAGTCTGTGACCAATGCCGTAGGGCATCGCTTCCATTGTATAAAAGCTGCATGTGTTATTGCTGTTCGTGGACAACATGCTGTTAAGAGGTGGATGATGGGTATAACTAGGGAACTTATTGCTAAGTGAATTATTCAACACATTAGCGTCAACAAGTACACAATTGAAGTTAATTTCTTAAGAAAAGTCCCCATCAAGGACTTTCAGATTGCTTGTAAAATACTAGAAATAATAAGAGGCAACATGCCAAGTTTCTGTAGTATCACAGGCAATTCAATCAGCTTACTTGTAATTTTAATTCTCACATTTTTGTGTTTTTGCTTTCTATACAACCTAGGGAAGTTATGAAGAAAGAAAAAAGTATAGCTCACCGATGTGAAAAAAAATTATAGCACTTGTCTGAGTGATTATTTAATCCCTGCCTCAGCCCCTAGACGTGGAATTCAAAGTTTATTACTTACCTTCAGTTCATCCCAGGCTGTGTCATTTCTGTTGCAGAGAAGCAAGCTACAGACAGCTGTTTCATTAGGAATAAGATGAAAAAAATGTTTGAAGCCAAATTTTGCAGTGCACAGCTCTTTCACACTTCCATAACTACTGGGAGAGATTGAGTCCAAGGAACCAATAGGCCTTGTTCCTATTTTTTAAAAAAAGTTTAGAAAAAACAAAATGGATGAGTGAAGATGGAGCATACAATCATTTACAATATTTATTCCTAGCCAATATAAAAGCCCCACAAGCATATCATTTAAGATATGAAATATAGGATAAAGAAATAAGATGCATCTTCTTAAACCTATGAAATAAGTAGTATTCTGTCATTAAAATCATATGCAAATAAAGCAGAGGTTCTTTTGGTTTACAGACTTCTTTGAACATGTTAGAACCTATTTTGTACTCTCCAGAAAAAGACACACACAATTCTGCATATATTTTCAGGAAGTCCAGGAACCCTGGAAGCCCGTGCAGGGATCAGAGACCCCAAATTAACAACCCCACTAATCTGGAATGAGGATGAAGTGAGGAGACAGGTCATTTTTTAAAGGTGTTATGATTTTTACCTTAGAACACACAAAGTAAGCTATGCAAATAGCTGTGCAGTGGAATTCTTTTGGGGCTCCATTTAGTGAACATATAGGAATTTTTTTTTCTTTTTGCCTAACAACTGTTTGCATGTAAACAACTACCTAAATTATGCCAAAATAAAGTATGTGACATTCTTATTTCATTTTCTTATTCTTTGATTATATTTTGCCCTCCTTCCTGTACAGGTAAAATAGTGAAATTTTACAAAACATAAATTAATAAAAATATGAATGAGAAGTTAGGATGACTTGAAGGTTTCTAAAAATCTCTAAATGTAGTAGTTCTGTAAGAAATGGCACAAACCTATAAGGAGTAACAATACTAGTTTAAAGTCTTAAGATTAAAACTGTAACTCTTAGCAATGTACCTTCTTGGGCCAGTTTCCTCTTTGAAACTAATGGGATTAAAATAATTATGTCTAAAGATATGTGCAGCTCAAAAATTTTGTAAAAAACCAGAAAATAATCATGAACAATTTCACTTCTTTGAATACCCTTTCCTCTTTACTTCTGAATTCTCAAAGAATAAGGAATACTTGAGGGATCTAAAATTTAAGGAAAAAAACACAAAACTCTACATCTTGTATAATTTCAAGGGTGGAACCAACAGAGAATTTGTAAGGAGAGGATCCCCTTTCCCGCTGGTTATCCTCTGATGTGCAGCAAGTCATTTAACTCTTCTGGGTGGGCTTTCCCAGAATGGGGATAATCACGTCTATTTCACAAATAAATCAAACCAAATGTTAAAAATGCTCTGTAAGCTATGACGAGCTTCATACCCACAAGTCAACCAAGCACAATAACCCCATTACTTAACCTAGATCATCAGTAAAGAGGAATTTTGTTTGAAGGGGGAGGAAGGAGGTAATGTTAACCTAGATACACCGGAGAATATGGATTAGGTCCCAAACATACTTCACCTGTTATTAGTTTACCGGAACCATCGTCCTGGTATAGTTTTTCCCCCCCTTTTCCCTTGTGTCTCAAAAAGATTCTGCTCCCGAGATCCAAGACTGCAGCCGTGGCTTCGCATAACGTTACACATACATAATTTGGGGAAGCAGGGCAGGGCATGTCTATAAAAAACATTGACACTCTCCCCAGTCCCACTGGCAGCTCTGCAATCTCTTGATAACACTCCTTGATAACACTTGATAACACTCCAAAGAATCAACTGCAAATATTTGGAAAACACATAACTTTTCATATCCATTTTCAAATAAAATAGGTCAGTTCATGTTCTACCATGTTCTAGTTACAAATGGGATAAAATATCAATTGTGGGCTGGTGTGGAAACCCAGTGCCCACTTATATTGTTTCTATGGAAAAATGCTTCAGTTTAAAAACTGACTACATAATCTATAATACTCAATATTCACAACTGGAAATCATCTGACTCATGAAAAGCCAGTAAATATTTAAGGATATAGGTCTGACCCACAATATTACCAATGAGTTCCAAAGAATGATTTCTGTTATTTCTTAACAATTTCCACTCTAACGATCATTTGACAGTCTTACAGAGGCAGGGCAATAGCCCAGAGATCTTAGGGATTCAGTACTGGCACTCATCCTTCTCCTTTTCGATGATTTATAATAAGACTAAAAATAGTCAACTTTAACAAAATTTATTAGACTTAAACTTCTAAGTCTAATAACTTACGAATTGAAATTGATCTGAATGAAATGATTGTCTTTCTGATGGGTTGTCAATGCAGTTAAAGAGATACTGAAAAGTGACTCAAATCAGGAACTTTTCAGCCTGTCTCTTTGGCTCTAGCAGGCGACTACCAACCTTCTATTTGCTTCTTTTTGCTGAGTTTGTGAAATACGGTTAATTTCTTGCCTGTTATAATTCTGTATGTTAATAAACATATTATTGTTAATCCAACAAACATTTTAGAACCCCTACTGTGGACCAGGCTTGTTGTAAGCACTGAAAGTAAAAGATGATCCCAACTCTCAATCTCAAGGAGCCTAGCTGGAAATATTTGGGATATTGAAAGCTAGCCTGCAGGCACACACACACACACCCCTAATTAGGAACCACCATTTAGGCAGAAGTACAGTTGTTTGTTGGAGTTAGATAAAAGTGAATATTCTAGTTGCAAAACTACCTTCTGAATACAATAAGAGCTTTGTAAAACTCAAGTAGAAGAATTTTGTTTCAAGTATGAAAGACTTTATGTGATTATGAAAATGTCAGATTTCTCAATAATCTGTAAAATGTTTGGGGGTTAATAGTTTTAGATTATGACAGACTCTGCAGTACATTTTGGGGCTGGAAAATACCCAGAAAATAGTCCTCATCACTCAATTTTTAATAAGTGAACAATGCAGGATCTTTTTCAGAAACCACCTTTGCTGCCAGAAATGATACACACACACTGTGAGGTTGGAGGCTTCTCAAATTGTTCAAGATGTTAACAGTGACACACACCAAGACTATCTTTGCTCAAAAGAAGTGTGATTTATTAACCATAAGGGGCAAAAGCTGAGAGTGCTTTTTACCTGTCACTTTACTCAGGGGTTCCATCACAGCCACTCCAACTCTGTCTACAGCAATAACATGATGCGTTCTGAGAAACTGCTTCAAAGATGGGTGTATAACTTTTTGGCACAAGACAAGATCTACGTGATCACTAACTAGCTGCCTTCCTAGGTTAAGCAACTGGTCCAGGACTGCATTTTCAAGAGAAACTCCGTAACTCACCACCACATTTCCTTCTCCAGTATCAGAAAGGTCTCCGGATAAAGACACACAAAAGAGTGCCACCTTGAAGGAATCTGATTTTTTGATAGGTAATATCTTCATCAACTGAACTTCTGATATTTCAATAAGTATTCCAGGTAACACAGTAGAATCTATAACTCTTTGATGTTTTAAAGGGACAATTATACTCTTTCCTAAAATGATGTGGTCTTGGGCATTTTCTGGAATTGTAAGCAGAAAGGCTCTCAGAATCAAAGTACTGATATGGTCGACTTCCTTTGTGGTGAGCATACAGGCAGGTTTACTTGTTAATATACTGCGCACCAAACAGAGGAGGATCTGAGTGCTACTAAAGTTGACTGGGATTCGACAACCACAGGCCTCAGATTTTAGGTAACTGGTGCAGAGGCTCAAAAGCTGCTTATTTAACTTAATGACAGTGGTGGGTGTCAAACCTATTCTCTGAACATTTTCAACTAAGTTGCAGCAAAGAATGGCTGTGAATAAGCCGCCGTCACTGAAGCAGGACACGTGATTCTGCACAGAAGTTGTCAGTATCTTTAAAATGGGATGGGTGACTGGCAGGTTGGCGAGGAGGGCTGCCGACTGGGAGGTTGTGCACACAGAGCCCCCCAGGCCGTTGTGCAGCTGCTTCAGCCTGCCCGCCGGGCCATAGCAGGATGTGACGATGCCTTTCAAGACAGAGAGGGTGGCCCTCACTCGTTCGCTTGTCAGTGGTTCACTTCTACAGAATGAGGGCTTTTTAGCTTCTAAACGAGACATCTTACTTCAGGTGGTAATTTGTGAAGACAGCTTTTATTTTGTTAACCAGAGTTTTCTATTTATTGTATTGTGGTGGGTTTCAACATTTAACAAGATTATCCTTCAGGAATGAAAGTCCGAATATACAGCATTGTGGCTATAAAATTAAATACTTAGCTCCATGGTGTCATGTCATACATGTCATACACCATATGTCATGGTGTAATGACATATTAGTAATTCCGAATATTTATTTTAGTTCATTATTCAAACTCTTTTGTTTGCGTTCAGGTTGAGACTTTACAGATTGTTTTGCAGCTCTCTGTATAAAATATGTTCCGAGATGGATGCCTGTGAAGAAAATCCCAGCTACAAGAAGCCAGTTCTTTCTGATCCAATTGCTATTTTTCATTTCTTCTTTCAAACTCAAGCTCAGACTCAAAGCTGCTTCTTTCTATAAGAAATAAAAATATAAAATATTTTAGAGAAATAATTCCAAAACATTTAATAGATTGTAGTTTAGTAATTACTTTTAATGCTCTGCTCCTTCTTTAGAAAAAGGAACTATCCACTGGCACAAACCCCCAAAAATGAGAACTGTAAATCAACTTAGACTGAACATTCATTTCTTTATTCTTCAATGAATCCCTGCATGAAAAAGTACTGATATTTTAATAATTTTGGAATGCCCAGTAACACAGCTAGAAAGCTTACAGTACAGTTATTCAAATATGATATGCTTCTAGAAGACAAATGCCATGTGAAATGCATAGAGTTTGGTCTCTGAGTCCCAAATGTTTTTATTCTCTTACATCAAGATCTGGTGTTGTTTCTTCTCTAACTTTCATTTGCTTGGAAACCTTAGGTGTGAATACAAGTGCATTTATATCAAATCCTGCTTATAAGTAATTATGAAAATGAGATAACTGTTGGGATTCCTAATACAGACACTCTCTAATGTTCAGTCTACATCCAGCTAGACAAATCTACACAACACATTTACCAAAGAATAAACCATGTTTTAATTTTAAATATTTGGCTAAATTCAGAGCAGTTTCCTGTAGTTTTACCCGATCAATCAATGATTTTCAGTTTTGATGTCCTATATCTAACCGTCCCCCAAATTTTGGCTAATGACAATACAAAAGCCAGGGAATGTGCTGGATGACAAGGAGAAAAATAGGATCTGATTTGCAATGTGATCTCAAAGAGGGTAAATAATATAAAATGCTATCATTTACCAAGTGTGCTAGCGCTTGTACTAGTTTCCTTAATGAGGTTGGAAGAAGCGTGCCTGAGGCATAAAACTCTGATACTACAATAATATGTGGCAAGGATAAAAATCTCAGGTCATAGACCTTATCTGTTGAGCCTTGGTGCTTTGAAGGTAAAGGTTCAGCCAATTATTAGTTATGTTCAGGAATATGCTAACCATTGGGCAGTGTTTAGCACAAATAAAACCAATTGAACTACTCAGACTACAGTACTACCCAGAGCTGTCTATGGCACAATATGATACAGACCAAAAAGGTGATTTGAAGATGTGCAAAGATGTGAAGAGAACAAGGGAATGCTATGCAAAGTGTTCTTTTGGTTACCACTCCTCCCAATTTAGTTAAAGGGCTGTAACCATGGCAACTGGGCCCAAATAAAGTGAAAGCAATGATGGCCAGCTTTCTCCCTGCAATGATAAAGCTATAGTCATCTCTTTATAGCACGAGGAGGAAAAAATGTTTCTGTTCATCTTATGCAAGGAACAACAAAGGTACTTAAATATTATTTCAAAGGTTACTTTAGATTTGGCAAAATCTGTGAAATACATTTAAATGAAAGCTTAGTGAAGTGACTTCCATACATAAATTTGCACGTTACAACACACACACACACAAACCACAAATCATAACAGAGACTGTGATTAATAAAGTGATTTCTCTAGTTACTTTTCAATACATAATAGTGACATGCGACTTTTCAAAAGTAGAATGCCAAATTGGCACCTCTAACAGTCTTGTGGTAGTGAGACCAGTAACCACATCTTTTGGCTAATATCTCTATAAAATGAGAAAGGAAGAGAGTGTTGGTGACTCCCAAATCATTTTTAGGATGTCAAAACTTGCTGACTTCTGGTCCTATGTCTAGATCTAGACAAAATAAGGTACAATTGAATAAAAAAGAAACGAAACACAGGGCTGGCTTATAGCATACGTTTGGAAGTGTCAGTTCAGCTATTTCTTTCTTCCTAACAATGTGACCCATTATTCCAAAAGTTACCATCACATGAATGGCCCTGACTATTCCTGGATGCACTGGTCTGGCAGATGGGCTTTTTGCAGTGATGGATAACAATTAAATAATACTAAAACCTTCATGACTGTATTCTAAATTCAGACCTATAAAATATGATTTAAAGAAATATAAACACATAAAATATTTTCCTAAAAGGAATCAGGGCTCTTTGGAGAAGTGGCTGATTCTAGGTCTGAGGCAAGAAATAAACTAGATGAGCTGGGGACAATTTTTTGCCAAAAAGTAATAATGTTATTAAAGATCACTTGGATCATATCAAAGGGCACAGGAAAAAAAAAAAAAAAACAAAAAACGACACAGGAGTCAACTTGGAGGGAATCTAAGATGGGACAATTTAAGCATTAAAAAGAATACTGACAGTAATAGACTGAGATAATTCAAATTTATTATAAAAACTGATAAAGGGTAATAAATCATATATCTTGCTTTTCCTGTATAAGTGCATTTTGAGGGGTAACTGAATAGTTGAGGCAAAGTTGGTCCAGCTACTAAATGGAGAAGAAACGATAGCATTTCAGCAGCATAATTTTGCAACACCTAATGAAGTAATGGACTACACCATCATAGTGGTTGGCAAATTATAGCCCATGGACCATATCCAGCCCACTGCCTGTTTTGTAAATAGTTTATTGGCTCACCCTCATGTACTGTGCATGAATGCTTTTGTGCTAGAACTGAAAGTTAAATAGTAAAAGAGTTACCATTAACTTTTTCAGTGTGATAACATACTTGTGGTTGTATGTGTTTATCCTCACTGTTAAAGATACATTCCAAAACCTGAGACTTGCTTCAAAGTATTTCAGCAATAAAAAAAAAGGGAGGGGATAGATAAAAAGAGATTGGTAAAATGTTGATAACTGTTAAAGTTGGGGGGTGGATACTACAGAGTTGAATATACTATTCCTCTCTATTTGGGGTTTGTTTGCAACTTTCCATAAAAAAAGTAAAAATTTTAAAAAATAACGGACAGATACAGCACATTCTTTTGATATACTTCAACCACTAGGACATTATTACTCACCTGAAGGTCAAAATGGTATATTAAAATAGAAAATGTTCCACAATTGTAGGGTCACAGTTCTCCATCTGGGGCCAAATGAGTTTCATAATTCATTATTTCTTGGATTTTAGAAATACAATATAGTGTATAACACCCATAATCAAAATAATATGGTGTTTAACACCCAGAATCAATAATCATAATACAGTATAACAGTCATGGTCAAATATAACAATATTTCTGCCTTGAAACTAAATATTCATATTAAGTGGAATAAAGATTAAATTGCCTCATGCCAGTTAAGATCAACTACCTAAGGAGTTATGACAAAACCTTTTAGATTTTAGAACTTTCTGGATTTGGGAATTATTGATAGGGGTCTATAGACCTGAATTATATTACTATATGCTCTTATTTCAGTGACTCTGAAAAGTAACAAATTACTTTGAAGCTAAAATATTAGTCATTCTTTGGTAGTCATGGGGGATTCGTTACAGGACCCCCCCAACTCAGATACCAAAATCTGCAGATGCTCAAGTCCCTTATATAAAATGGGGAAGTATTTGCATATAACACAGGCATATCCTCCCAGATACTTTAAGTCATCTCTAAATTACTTATAATACCTAATACAATGGAAATGCTATGTAAGTAGTTGCTTTTTGGAACTTTCTGGAATTAATTTTTTAAAATATTTTTGGTCCGTGGTTCACTGAATCTGTGGATTTGGAACCTATGGGTACGGAGGGCTGACTGTAGATATTAAGGAATAATTAGTTTTATTTACCTTTACCTTTACAATTAGTTTTATTTACCTTGGAAAAATCAGAGAACAATAATAAAGAAAAGAACCTTTCGCAAGTTACAGATCTGTAAGTGCGGCATGGATTTATGGCAGGGGAAAAACTGCTCCTTTGGACACAATTATAATCCTGGTGACACTGCTAGTGAAAAGGGCAGGACAAGTAATGGACCGACTGTCCTTTCAGGCAAGTGTCAAAGCTTTCTGTGGAACCAACTTTTCTAGAAGCAACTGTAGGATAATATTTTGCCAGTGGTTCATAATAAAAACAACAGGTTAACTCACCAACTTAGGTTTTTATTGCCAGAGCCCTATACTTTCTTAAAGATTATGTTTCCCATTGTTGGAACATGCCATTTGGTTGACCACATTAAATCAAACTCACCTGAAGCTCTCAAGTCTACTATTTCCCTGGGATGTGGTTCTTCTCAGGACTTGTGACTGCCACACTCCCTGGCTCAGGAAGGTCATCCTTATTAGGAATTTGGAAGACAGGGCTGCTTTTGATCCTGTGCCACCCCAAATGTATGAGCCCAACTAGAGGTACCATAACAACCAGAACTTTGTAGTCTCTCCAGAATTTCTGAAAGCTCATAGTGCTTCAGCATTAGTGCACCTAAGAAAAGGCCAACAGTTAAAAGAAACAAAATAAAAAAAAATCCCTCAAATTACATCTATATATACCACCACAAGCAGAATATTGCACTCCAATAAAAGCTGCCTGTTAAAAGTTTTTAGTTACAATACATTGCAATGTTAATTAACAAAAAGAGGGCTTCCCTGGTGGCGCAGTGGTTGAGAATCCGCCTGCCGCCGCTGCAGGGGACACGGGTTCACGCCCCGGTCCGGGAGGATCCTACATGCTGCGGAGCGGCTGGGCCCGTGAGCCACGGCCGCTGGGCCTGCGTGTCCGGAGCCTGTGCTCCGCAGCGGGAGAGGCCACAACAGTGAGAGGCCCGTGTACCGCAAAAAAAAAAAAAAAAAAAAAAAAAAAAATTACCAAAAAGAGACGTTGTAGACTTAAAGGGATGGCAGGAAATCAGGCTTGGTAAGCTTATAGAGTAATACTAAACGTTTAGTCAGAAACTGTAAAAGAGCAATATTACCTGCTCGGAAAGCCACTGGAATATTTGGAAACACTCATGCATCAAAATCGTTTTCTGGGCTTCCCTGGTGGCGCAGTGGTTAAGAGTCCGCCTGCCGACGCAGGGGACACGGGTTCGTGCCCCGGTCCGGGAAGATCCCACATGCCGCGGAGCGGCTAGGCCTGTGAGCCATGGCCGCTGGGCCTGTGCGTCCAGAGCCTGTGCTCCGCAACGGGAGAGGCCACAACAGTGAGAGGCCTGCGTACCACCAAAAAAAAAAAAAAAAATCGTTTTCTTCAGTGGTCCCCAACCTTTCTGGCAGCAGGGACCGGTTTCATGGAAGACAATTTTTCCACGGACAGGGGTGGGGGGTGCGGGGTAGATGGTTCAGGAGGTAGTGCGAGCGGTGGGGAGCGGCAGATGAAGCTTCGCTGGCTGGCCACCGCTCACCTCCTGCTGTGCGGTCCGGTTCCTAACAGGCCTGGAACAGTACTGGTCCACAGCCTGGGGGGTGGGGATCCTTGGTTTTCTTTATATAATTAATTATACTTTCTCTGAACCATAATGAAGTTAGATTTTTAAAAAATATATATTTAGTCACAATTTTTACAGAAGAATCAAATGGCAATCCTTAAATATGCAGTAAGAATTCAGATTCTGCATTCTGACAGGATGTGAGTGACGATGCTTCCACTGAGATTGAGTCATGCACGGATTCCAGTCGCAGCAAAAGACTTTTGGTTTGGACTCTATGAATTAATGCCATTTCCACATGTATGTGCTGAACCACCGCATTTTAGAGTGTTTACCCTTATCGCTAATAACAATACCCTGCAGGGGTTACTGTCAATCCAGTTTACATGAAGAAATTGGGGCCAGTAACTTGCCTGGAGTTTCAAAGCTCAGTAGTATTGAGAACAGTCTTTTTGCTCTATCTTTGATTTGGAAAGCATGGAGTGTAGCCCAGGAAGTCTGTTTCTGATGATCCGCTGGGTTTGGGAACTTGAGTCCGTACAACTGGACTTCTTATACTTTTTCACTTAAGGGCACTCACTAGGCTTTAGTGATTAGCTTATAGACTTGTGATGCTATGAATGGACCTGCTCTCCAAGTTCCTTTCTGGGCACAGGACAGTAAGGACTGCTTCTTCATCTACAGGATAAACTAAGAATTAGGTTCAATTGCATGTATATGAGTTTCAGTATCATAAAATTTCTTACAGTAATTTTGTGTGAATGCCTTTAGAAAAATGCCTGAACAGAATTTTCACTTATTCCTTCCCTTTTAAATCAAGATTAATATACAGGACTAATGAGCGAAATACCTAAATTGTCTCTGTGTTCTGTATATACATATTAGAAAAACAGAAGGCTTAGAGTTATGCCTATGTACATATATTACTCCCAGCATTAGAAACCATTTCTCCTTGAGGTCCAAATTCACATTTAATAAGGACTTTGTTGCTAAGCTTAAACAAATTACTAGATGGAAAAAACATGGCCTACTTTGTAACACCAAGTATTTTATGCCTTTTTCTTTTCTAAAGTGCTTTGGCATCCTATACACTTCTTGCAGCCTTTACAGACCACACCTTTTATTGACATGCTCATGTTCTATCTTTGGAAAAAGTCAATCACAAATAACTGTATCATGATTACATTTCCTTGCGAAGCCCACTGTGCAAAAGCCTTTGGGACATTTGAGATTTGAGGAAACAGTAAAACCACTGGGGGAGGCACCGGGTGACTCGGAGTAAGTAATGAGGGAAGAACTACAGTAAGCATTACTTCTAGATGGAAGGAGGGACTGAGGGTGCACCAAAGTCAACCCGCTTGTGTTGACTGATAGGTGGTATTTTTGTCCACAAAATACCTTGAATTAAAGGTTTAGAAGATACTGTCCTTCACATCCAGTCTCAATACCTAAGGTGACTTTAACACCTCCAACTCTGTCCCTCTCAACACAAGCTTATCAAGTCACAGTACTTTTCATAGATGGCACCTCTGCTCTTCACTGTTTACTTCTCATGATCACTAACATATCATCACTATTTGTTACTTTTTCCTGAGTTGCAAACTTTTAGGAAAACAGCTTACAGAAAAGAGTCATTTGGATAAAAGGATATAATAATAAAGTTGACATAAATAACTCAATAATTAAAATTCAGAACAAATTAAATTACAAGCTATAACAGCAATGTCTGGAAAGTGTGGTACTATTCTCTCCATGTAGGTCACAGGATGAAATGTGAGGTATTGAGAACCTTCCTCATATTAGGATCAAGTTAGCTCCCTGTACTCAATACATCTTTGGGTCATCGCTGTGTTAAGGACAAAGGAGGGTGCTCCATTTTATTTATGTTATGTTTAACAGACTACTATTTTTTTTTTTTTTTTTTTGTGGTACGCGGGCCTCTCACTGTTGTGGCCTCTCCCATTGCGGAGCATAGGCTCCGGACGCGCAGGCTCAGCGGCCATGGCCCACGGGCCCAGCCGCTCCGCGGCATGCGGGATCTTCCCGGACCGGGGCACGAACCCGTGTCCCCTGCATCGGCAGGCGGACTCTCAACCACTGCGCCACCAGGGAAGCCCCAGACTATTATTCTTTTCCACTAGAATAACTTAAGGATCTATGCATCTTTTTGTAGATTTGGGTTTAGTTAAACCTGGGAATTAGTACCTATTTTGGCTGAAAACTCGTATTTGCCAAATTACCACTGAGGCCCAGTAACAGCACTTCCTGGTTAGTAACTGATGTGGACTGATTTAATTATTAATTGCTGTAATATTTGCTCAACACCGACATGCCCCCATTTCCTCAAATTCTCCATATCTCACACATTGATTTGGCTAATGGGGGTGAGAGAGCAGGTAACTATTTTCTGATGATTATCCTGTTGTCCTTTGAGAGGCTTGGAAAATTACTAGGATCAGGATGACAGGGCTTTTTACTTTACAAAGTACTTTCACAGTCTTCACATTTAAATCCACATAAAAACACTGAGTATCACACCATCTGCATGATAGTCCATCTCCACCAAGCAAAATGGACTATTTTTAAATGGCACAGTAACCTTCACCTACTTCATTTCGCTTAATAGCTTTCCAGCATTTTACATGTATTCTGTTGCTTAAATAACCCATATTCTAGGGCCAGACAAGTTTAGACTTTACTAAATAAGGCTCATTGTTAGTTGTAAGAAGAAGACAACAAACTAGTCAGTGAAATGATGCATTCCTTATTTTCTTCATATCTTCTTGTGGAGCTTTTAAATACAGTCCATATATTTTGGGGATAAAATTTTGATTTAACCCATTTTTTTTCTTCTAAAGTCTTTTCGTGGGTTTTTTTTCCAAAATGAAAATCAGCATTACTGCCGTTTTCTAAAAAATATAAAATTGTCTTACTTTTTTAAGTTAGAAAATACAGATGTAAGAAAAAGAAAGCTAAAATATCTGTAGTCATTTTGGTTTTCACAAAAATGTGATTAGAATATACATGCTGTTTTGTAATCTTTTCTTCCCGCAAGAATACAAATCTTCATTATGATTTTCAGTGGCTGTATAGCTTTTGATTTATGGCAATACCCTAATTTGACAGATCGCTGATTGATAGAAATTTGAGTTTTCTTTCAGTGCTTTATTGCTAAACATGCTAAGAATAATAAGTATTCTCGTAAATTCTCCAGAGCCCATGCTCATAGCTGCTACATGCTGCTTCTCAGGATGATACAAAGTCTTACTAGAATTCCTAACAATTAACTCATTTTTCTTTCTTTCTTTTTTTTTTTTTTGTGGTACTCAGGCCTCTCACTGTTGTGGCCTCTCCCGTTGCAGAGCACAGGCTCCGGACGCGCAGGCTCAGCGGCCATGGCTCACGGGCCTAGCCGCTCCGCGGCATGTGGGATCTTCCCAGACCAGGGCACGAACCCACGTCCCCCGCATCAGCAGGCGGACTCTCAACCACCGCGCCACCAGGGAAGCCCTAACTCGTTTTTCAAATGAACTTACGAGAAGGTTTTTAAAACCTTGACTTTTACAAAGGTTCTCGGTGCTGGGCAGCAGGGAGACAGGGAGCTCCAACTTGGGGGATGAAAAACGAAGCTAGATACAGCTTATCTTAAAATGGTCCTTCCCCCAAAACATTTGGCAACAGGTTATTCCAGGTGGTACGGAACTATTTTATGGACTCGAGAGATTCCTGAGTCTGAAACAAAAATTTCTCAAGAATATGCTCAACATGATCAGATTTGTTGGGCAGTAAGAGGCCGGTTTCTAAAATAAGTTCGTGCTTGTTGTTCGTTCACTGAGCCTTTCAAGTATGCTTGGAGTAAAGCAGCAACAGAAATAACAGCAGGAAGACTTCTTTTCTCTCCTTACCCTCCTTTAGTCTACCTGCCACTGCCCTTATCTTTCCTGAATCTTATTTAAACACACTCCTAAAAAAAAAACCAAATAAACAAAACCAGAAGGCATGGAACTCTTTTGATGGAGGAAACCAAGAGAAAGGAAATGAGATTAGTAAATTTTACATTAAGTAAAACAGAAAGTAGATGTTTATGGTTTTATCCATTGAAATGCCTTTTGTTTAGAAAATGTTTAGAGGCCATCAACACAGATTATGCTTTCTTATACTCTTCTTTCAAAAATGTATACTTTGCATTATTCAAAAAGTTTCATATTTTTTCTCATTTTGTTTTCATAGCGATTTTATGAGACCACTTTATACATGAGGAAATTCTAAATGATTGATTCCAAAATTACTGTCAGCTAATTGTGGCACTCATCTTAGATTCTGGAGTCCTAAACGTCTTGGTTGGTATTCTTAACAGCAATATTCAGAAGTCAAGAATTAGTATCCCAGCTTTGGCAATAAGAGTCAATCAGAATTTCCAGTGCATGATGATGGACGAGAACATTCTGGGTGCATGATGCACACTTGTGAGGGTCACTGAAGAAGGCAAGTATCCTGGTGCATTACACCTGGCATGTTTCTCTTCTCATGTCAGGTACACTGGAGGTTAACAGGTCTTGTGCCACTTGGTCCAAAATGAGAGGGTAAAAAAGCCTATCTCCTCCAAAAACACACCCATGATCTACTAATGGTTGAGATTAGTGGGGCTAATTTTAGTTCAGTTTTTTTAGCTTAGTTCTTAGGAATGAATAGAGAGAAATTAATGAACAGAATGGAGAAAAGCTTGCTGTATCTCTGCCTCATTATCGTCATCTTTTTGAGTACATATAAAGGCCAAGGAAGGAAAACACTGAGAGATATGCTTCAGACCACAAATACTCTTTACATTTAAGGCACTAATGTGTCTAGAACAGCAACTTTCCCTCCCCTCAATTTGTATTACCGAGATTACCAGCTCTTCAATTTCTACCATTAAGGCCTCTGACAGGCTTACTGAAACTTGTTACATTCCAAGCCAAAGGAGGGTTTCTTGGTGCTAGAACTGGTCAGTAAGGTGAAGGGCAAAGAAGGGCAAAAAAGCAGTTAAGCTCCCTAGGAAATCCTAAACAACCTGGCTCTGGCTATCAGATTACTCTTTCTATGGAGCATCAGGTCAATTAAAACCGCCACTCTTTGCTACTGATTAGGCCTACAACCTGGATGCAGGAAATACTCTGTGGAAGTTTCTCATTTTGCCTACTGGGCTTGCTGGACGCCACCTGCTGGTTTTTTGGACACAGTGTAAGGTAAATTCTTTACGTCTTCATTGCTGCTCTGCTTAAAGTATTGGGGAAAAAACAGTAATGTTTAACAATTTTTAAAAAACTACTGAATGTAACTTAAACATGGAGAACGCTAAACAGAACATTGAACAATTAATTAACCCAGCTCCTGTGACTGCAATATTCGATGAAGTTTATTGGAATTGTACAATGTCTTTTCTTTTAGCATGGCAATGTTGGTTTTTAAGGATCTGTGAATTCTTCATTCCTGAGTTCCAATAACTAACCCTGAAAATAGTTCTTTTTATCCTCAATTGTTAATACAGCAGTTCACATCTTGGCAGTTTTTGTGTACACATTAGAAAGGACTGCATGTTGTCTTCAGGCCTATTCAACTGACTGGCGTGCTAAAGAGAACAATAGCTTCCTTTTTTCTTTTTCTTTTCTAACTACATCACCTAAAATAACAGCTTTGCTGAGCTTTTCCAGTTTTGGAAAAACACAGGTACCAAAAACGTTACTGTCAATTCTCGATGAACTGAATGGACTACACCTGAGTTCTAAAGTTTCCATTCTGCAAAATCCTACCCCTACCTTGACCTACAGGCAGTAGCTGGGCTGCTGACAGCACAGCCTCATCAGGAGCGGGTCAGGAGTATGCACAGAGTATGGTGAAGGTCAAGTTATGTGTAAGCATTTCATGATCTCGGTTATCCCCCACTGTTACAGTGAATTCAATGTATTTATAAATAAATAATATACTGAAAGCATCACAAATTTTATAGGGGAGCTTTACTAACTGTCAACAGCCTAAGATGTGACAAGTGAGTGATTGATTAGCGACTAATGAGGAAGAGACAGTCTTACTGGCAGGCTGTGGTTTATCAGAAAGGTTTGGAGCGTTGTTATAAAGTTTACAGAGTTGTCTGAGAATCTTTCCATCCCCTTTCACTGTCTTTACATCTGGCTGCCATTTGATGCCCAGACTGGTGGAGGAAGGGGACTGGGTACCATGCAGACAGCAGACTGTTCCAGATTAAGTGTGCAGCTGATTGGGCCCTTAGTACTGCAGCAATGGCTTTATGTTCCCCTGGTCAGCTCTGAATCCCAAAAGGGTTGGTTTCTGTCTTCATCATTTCTGAGATTTCTATTTTACTCTCTACCTTCGTTTCTGCAGGTAACCTACTGGCCAGAGGAAACCGTGGCTACTGGGTAGGAGCCCCTCCACTTCCTGCTCCCACATGGCCACCTCAGCTCCCATCTTCACCTCCTTCCTCAGTGTCTAAGAGGAAGGCCTGGCACTTCTGTTATCTGTGCTCCAGCTGGTCCCACGTGCTGCTGTGTCTTCACGGTTCCACCTCCATTAACCTCCCTCTTCTACCTTCCACCTCCCACTTGGAATTGGTCTTCCTCCTATGCAAAACCTGACCATTTTTCTCCATTGAAAAGAACCAAAAACAAATTCCCCAATGTAGCTGCCCTTTACCAGCCTTCCTTCCAGTACTACACACTCTGATTCCTTTCAAATAACGCATGTTTCTAGAGCCATTGCCCACTTCCATCTTCAAACCCAAGTAATTTGCTTTTGCCCCACTCTTCATGGAAACTGCCCTGACTATAAAGATCACCGATCTCTCCCTTTCTCCGTGATCTCTCTGCACCACTTCTGATGAGTTCTTAAAACTCTTTACGTACCTGAGACTAGTCTGATCCTTCTCAGTCTCCTTTAATGACCCCTTGGTTTCCATCCACCTACTCCCCCTTCTCATAGCTCTGCCCTGGGCCGTCTTCCCCCCGTGTTCGTTTCCTGGGTGGCCTCATTCACATCCAAAGCGTCTGTTTTAAAACATCCACCAGTGACTCCCACATCTACATCTCCAGCTTAAACCCACTTATCCCACTGTTATCCCCCACAAGTGTCTAAACTCATCTCATATAAAGATGAATCCTCTTTCCTTCCCAAACTGCTGTTCCTCCTCTGCTTCCTGTTTTGTTTTTTTTTAAAAAGGCATTATCAAAAAAAAATAATAATAATAAATAAAAATAAAAAAGGCATTATCTACCATGCCATTCAGTTAGAAAATCTGGATATAGTGGACTCTGCCCTGTTCCTTATATTCCTCATCAAGTCAGTCACTCAATCCTCCATTTGAAATGACATTTCTTTTATGTAATTTCTCCCCACAGCTACAGTCCAGACCCTCATTACCTCATGATCTCCTCGCTTCTAGTCCAATGGTTCTCAAAGTGTGGTCCCCTCACCACAGGCAGTAGCATCATCTGGGAATTTATCAGAAATGCAAAATCTTGGGCTGCTCCTGACCTACTGAATCAGAACTCTAGGTTGGGATCCAGCAATCTGTGTTTTAACAAATTCTTTAGGTAATTCTGAAGCTTAAGTCTGAGAACCACTGTTCGAGTCTATTGCCCACTAATCCATTCTCTACCCTCTTAACACAGCCATCTTGGGGAAAACAACAACAAATACATTCATGTTTCTGCTCTGCTTAGAAGCCTTCAGTGACATTTTTTACTAGAAGGTGAAACCTACATTTCTTAGTACAGCACAAAAAGCCCACCAGGATCTAGTTCCAGAAGGGAAAGCACAGCAAATTATTTTAGTAAGGATGTATTGTTGTGTAGTGATTAAGGGGATGAGCTGTGGAATCCTACTGCCTGGGCTTTCCATCTCTGCCTTACCACTTTGCACCTGGCTGTGACCTTGGATGAGTCACTTAACCTCACAATGCCTCAGTCCCATCACCCATAAAATGAGAATAATATTGACATCCATCACAAGGCTGTTGTGCAGTTATCACAATACCTGGCACTCAGACTGGACCCTGTGACTGTTAGCTATTATTTTGATTATTTCAAAAGGTGAAAAAAAACATTACTGGTGTCAACCTTGAGTATAGAAAGAGAGGTCTGGAATGACTAAGGCAAGTGGGTCCATAAACTATAGGCAGTTTCAGTTAGTCCAGATGTGAATAAAACCCCCAGATTCTCAAGAAAGAGGTTCTGAGGACTTCGGGGCTATTTTGATTAGAGTAGGGTAGATCTGTAATCAGATTCCAGGATGTTATAGAAAAGATAACACTCAGGCTCCTAAAGTGAGGGCCAGGAATGCTAATCATGAAGGAAACCGGAAAACTCAAGGACAGAGCAAAATAGCAAAGACAGGGTGAGAGTTTCATATTTATTTCTCTGATAACAGTTAATGAAGTTAAAGTTGCCAGTGATTAAACATGAGAGTCCTAGTGTGATGAAGCTTTGAGTACCGATGGAAATCAAATTCTAACCTCCCGCACAAGTTACAATCTTAGGCAAATTACTTCTTTCCCGCCTCAATTTCATAGTCTGTAACATGGGGCTATATAATGAGGATTTCTAAGTATGTATCTATGCATTTATTGCTTAGTCTAGTGTCTAATACGTGAGAAGTATTCAATGCATGGTAGTGATTATTATTACTGTACGTACAATATCTTCAATACAAATCATATATAAAAACAGGCACTTCCGGAGAGTCCTGTTTGACTAAAGCTCCTGGTAGTGCTGAGACAGGACTGACTGGATGAAGAGAGTTGAAGTTATGCCCTCCTTCCAGGGCAATGGGTATCCAATGACTCGTCACTGCAGTGGTACAAAGGCCTGGCGGTTCATCCAACTTGGGCCAACTATGAGGCCCAACCCAGCACCAGAGTTCCTGTGAGACTGGTGGAGACCCTCCTTGGGACTACACTACAGCTCACCTTTTTCTATCCACCCAATCCTGCTTCCTTTCTTCCTTGGTAAGATCCAAAAAGTCCTCCCTAATAAATGTCCTGCCCACAAATCTCCTTAGAGTCTGCTCCCCAGGGAACCCAATCTAGGACAATCTGGAAACATCTTGTTCATTTATCAATGTGCTTGTTTATTGTTTCCCCTTCCATCATTGAATATAAGCTCCATGTGGTCAGGGACCATGCCTGTCTTGGTCACTGCTGTATCTGCTAACTCAGCACAGTGTGACAAA
Organism: Phocoena sinus; assembly: GCF_008692025.1. Lineage (NCBI taxonomy): Eukaryota > Metazoa > Chordata > Mammalia > Artiodactyla > Phocoenidae > Phocoena > Phocoena sinus. Next base: position 37,210,949 of record NC_045777.1, read on the forward strand.
TACGAATATAAACTGATGACGTTAATGAAGGAAAAACTGCAGGTACAGAGAGCCTCTGAAACAGCAACAGGATTTGTGGATGGTCCAATTTGGGAGGAAGATGTATATGACTTCAGGAGGTCTCCCTCTCAAAAAGATTTCAAAGCCCCGAATCCTGCTTTTGCTTTCAGAGTTGGTACTACCACGCTGTACAGAGTTCTGACATCCAGTTCCACGTCAGAGGGTGGCTCTCACCTCCCAGACATACACAGGTGGCAGCTCAGGTGCAACTGGTGCTTTCACTGGGACACCTTTTCCTTCTACTTTATGGTGCCGCGCAGATGGGAGAGGGAGAAGGGTCTATACCTGGAACTCTACCTACACCACTGGAACACCTCCTCGCCATCTACATTCCTTCCTGCAGCAAGGATTCACTGCCAACAGCTGTTTTAAAGGTAGATCTTCAGCTTTCTAAGGAACCAGCCTCCTCCTATTCCCCGCCCCCAAATATCCTTCAGTGACACCAGTGACCTTTCCGAGCGGGGAGGAGGCGCCCACAAGCCCCCCACTCCTCTCTTCGGCCGGGTAGACTGCCGGCTTTTCCACCTGCGACCCCGTCACGCTCACCTGCGCACCCGCCGCTGCGCCGCCCTGTCAGCCGCCGCCCGCAGGCCCCTGAAGCCGAGCACCACGCAACCGCAGCAACCAGTCCTGGCAACTCGAGCCCCGAGCTTGGAGACGGAGCACGCGCAGCTCTGTGGTTGGCGCCGGTCCCACTCGGATTTCTCTTCTCCGGGTTTTCGTGATGTTCTCAGCCGAGAACGCGGTGGCTGGAATCGGAAAGAACAGGGGGCGGAGCTTATTCAGTGTCAATCTCAGCAAGTTATTGAAACTGGAAAACTTAAATAACAGATCAAATGCACTTGTTAAGGCACGGTATCTTCCTTCTGGCGCGCGCTTGGGAGGCACTTATTGAACGAAAAAGTGATCGACTGTTCTCGGCGGCTCTCGGGCCTCCTTCATTTGACCAATCACAGAGCGACGGATTTTGTTGCTCATCGCCAACTCCCCGCCTTCCTTTATGGCTGCCTGGAAAACCTGGAGAAAAGGACTCAACAGCGACCATTTCTGTGGATCGTGTTGGAGAGCGGTCATGCGCAGTGCGAGCTGGTGGCGCTCAATTAACAGCTTCTGCCCTTAGTCCGCCGTCTAGGGGCCTACGGGGAGTTCAGAAGTCCTCTGTTTCTGTGCCCTTCACCAATTAGATAATTTGCGCACTACGTCCCCATCCTGGTTTTTCGTTCGAGGACAAAAATTGTATTCCCCTGTACTATTCAAAAGAATTGTGGGAAAAATTATGTTCTTGGCTATTTTAAAATTTATCCGGCATTGTGAAAGTCACCTCTACTTTCCAACCTGTGTTTTCTATAATCTTCCCCTTCAAAGATTGGGGAGACTTTTTCCATCCTTGTGCTAGTAATATTACGGGGTCTAGAAGCACTCTGTGAATGGACTTGAGGACACGGGGAGGGGGAAGGGTAAGCTGGGGCGAAGTGAGAGAGTGGCGTGGACTTATATATACTACCAAGTGTAAAATAGATAGCTAGTGGGAAGCAGCCGCATGGCACAGGGAGATCAGCTTGGTGCTTTGTGACCACCTAGAGGGGTGGGATAGGGAGGGTGGGAGGGTGACGCAAGACGGAGGAGATAAGGGGATATATGTATATGTATAGCTGATTCACTTTGTTATAAAGCAGAAACTAACACACCATTGTAAAACAATTATACTCCAATAAAGATATTTTTTAAAAAAAAGAAGAAGAAGAAGCACTCTGTACTACAGGAACACTGCGTTTTATTTTTCTCTCGATCACCCCTGCTGTCTAACACAGTGGGTAACTGATTCTTCACGGACCAATCATGTTCACTTCGTTCTCGGCCCCTACGTAGTTGTCTTTTGCCGCCATTTTTGTTTTGGGCTCTCGTTGAAAACCGCGAGATCCTGCTCGGAGGCCATTTTTCTTTTGGGCAAATTCCGCGCGCTTCCCGGGCCGCTCGCTTAGTATTTCGCCGCCATCTTAAATCCTGGTTGTGGCTTCAAATCCACAGTGAAGTAGCTCAGGTCATCTTGTGTTTGGGCGGTGGCAGAGTTCCTCTACGCGCCGGGAGCCCGGGGAAGCGGGAAGTAAGCAGGAAACGCGAATTCCCAAGCTTCTAAAGGTTGGCTTGAGAGCCTGCTGTACAGCCAGGTACTACTTCACCAGTTACTCTGGACAGTAACAAAACAAATAAAAGCCCGAACCCAAACCCTCTCACCATCATAGGTAAGAACTTGGAAATGCTGACAACCTAAGATATTCCTTTCCTTGAACTAAACTGTTTGCCCATCTCCTCTCCCACTCTGGTTTTTTCCTTTGATTAGTGAACCTTTTCTGAATCCTTCTCCCTGTGCTTCCACCTCTCTCCATTGTTTTAAACATAAGGGTAATTAAATAAATAAATTTTAAAACAAAACATAAGGGTGCGGGAAGCCTGGGCTTGACAGTGGAAATGTTGGTTTGGAAAATTCTTTTTTTTTTTGGGGGGGGGGACAAAATGGAGTACAGTGAGTGGGCCAGGTATTTGTATTAAACATCTATATGTACTGATAGATTCCCCTTCCCAGACATTTTTTGGGTTGTGACATAAATATAGATTGTGTTTGTATATACTTATTCATTCACTTATTCAGTACATTTGTTGAGTACCTAGTGTGTACTAGGCCGTGATGATTCTGTGTACATTAAAATAAAACCCCTTTATCTCATGGGGCTTACATTCTGTCACCTTGACAGCTACTGGGTCGGGGCAAGTAACAGTATTCTATGGTTCTTAGTCCTGCTACGCTATACAAACAAATAACAAGTATTCACTTGCTCCTTCCTCTATTCCCCTCCTTTTATTTTCCCCCGGACTAGGAATAAGTCGTATTGCCAGTTATTTCTTGGATCTTAGACATAACTACATTTGTAGGCCAACTGGCTAATTTTACAGCCAATATTGAAGTTACTTAAGGCCTTGTTGCTCCAGGTGTGGTCTATCTATCAGCCGCATCCGCATCACCTGGCAGCTTGTTAGAAACACAGTCTGACTCCATCTCCAGGCCCACTGAGTAAGAATCTTCCCTACGAAGTGCACCTTAAGTTCAGAGACCATTGATTCCTGCATGGTCTAAAGACAAAGACTGTCTCTTTTCAACTTGTGCTTCTGAAACAATATATGGTCAGTTTATTCCATGCTTTAAATGCAGTGGACATATGGCACGTTTTTTCTGTGCTTTTATCCATCACCTTGATGTCAAGATGACAATTTAGCATTCTAAAAGGTTGAGAATGCCAGTCCCGTGTATTGTTATGTAACTTTTGCTGTGATAATATCTCATGTACTTTGTGCATATTTTTAATTTATTTAAAGTTGAACTCAAAATCCTACAGGTATTCAGTAGTTCAATATCAACTTGGAAAACTTGGGGCCGTAGTTTACCAAAGCTGCTTTGGCCCCTTGCTTTCATCTGTCTTTTTAAAATGAGAACTCTAAATCTAAGATGTCTTGGGGTTTCTCAACTTTGGCTGCTCATGAAAATCATGTGGGGCGCTTTAAAAAAAGACTCCAGGCCAGTATCAGTCAGAGGTTGTGATCCTGTGGATGGAATTCAGGAACTAGTAAGGTATTTGAGAAATAGCAAATGACTTTTACATTTTCCACGTTGCTGTATGTTCGGTTTTTCTCCCTTACAGATTTACTTAAAATTATTAGGAATTTGAAGACAGTGAAGAGAGTTGGACTGGGAATGTGGTAAACCAACTTCCTAGTTGGTTTGACCAACTAATCAACTTGCCATTTATTCTGTGTCCTAAGCAAGTTGTCCAGCTTTTCTGTCTCTCCTTCCTCCATCTATTAATTGGGAAAAGAAGAATGAAGGTCCTGTTGTGTTTTATTTAGTCTTGTGTATGCTACAAAATGTAGTGGATATTTATATTCTGTGAATGTGAGGAAGAAAAGTATTTTGCAAGTGCAATATTCATTGCTTCTGATTTTCCTATACTGTTTCTTATATTGTATATGCCAGTAAGCACAGTGGGTACAGAAACGAACTCTAGAGCCAGACTCTCTGGGTTCAAATCCTAGCTCCTCCAGCTACCAGCTGTGTGACCTTGAGCTGATTACTTAACCCTTCTGTGCTTCAGTTTCCTCATCTCTAAAATAGTGCTGGTATGAGGGTCAGATAAGTTAATGTAAGAAAAATGCTTAAAATAGTGCCTGGCACATAGTCACAGCTATGTAAATATTAATTAGCTATTGTTATATTTAAGTCTTTGGATTATTAAGGTTTTGTTCATGCATGCAGATCACTTAAGGGGAAAGGTATTGTAGTTTCATAACTTTTCAGGACATATACCTGTTTGGAAAAGAGGGTGGTTTAAAGACAATACACCAAGCCAGGAAGATGTGTTAGTTTTTCTTTTAAATGGTCTTTTTCCCTTTTTCAACAGCTTTATTGAGGTATGGTTGTCATACAGTAAATTGCACATGTTTAAAGTGTATAATTTGGTGTGTTTTATGTGTATACAGCCATGAAACCAACACGCCAGTCAAGATAATGAACATACCCATCACGCCCAGAAATTTCCTCTTGCCCTTTTGTAATCCCTCTGGCCTCTTTCTTCCAGGCAACCACCTATCTGTTTTCTGTCACTCTAGATAAGTTTGCATTTCCTAGGACGTTATCTAAATGGAATCTTAGAGTATGTGCTATCTTGGGGGTTGGGGTAGTGTCTGGATTCTTTCACTCGTCATAATGGAGAGCCATCTTCGTTGTTGTAGGTGTCAGTGGTTCATTCCTTTGTAATTGCTGAGTAGTATTCCATTGCATGGATAGACTAATTTGTTTGCACATTCGCCAACTGAAGGGCATTTGGGTGGTTTTTATTTTCATGGTGCTTGTTTTCACATTGGAAAAAAAAAGTCTAATCATTTGGTGGCCAGGCGTTCCACATACAGAGAAAGCAAGAGGTGCCAGTGGTAAAACGTGTTTGTTTGGGACTTTGTCTTTGCCATTGTAGAGTTTATGAATTCATGTTTTCTGAATGAAACATGTAATAGCTTCTTAAAGATGTAGAACACATGCATTGAGTTTTTAGTGGATTGCATCTCTTTTTTATTGAGATATAATTTATATATAACATTATATTAGTTTCAGATATACAACATAATCGTTGGATATATGTATATATAGTTAGACAACTTGGGCATTAGGGGCGCCGACCCTTTGTGCTGTTGAAAATCTGCATATAACTTGACAGTGCACCCTCCCCTTCCCATATCTGAGGTTCCACATGCTTGGATTCAACCAACTGTGGATCTGTAATACTGTAGTATGTATTTATTGGGAAAAAAATCCAAGTGAAGTGGACTCTCACAGTTCAAACCCATGTTGTTCAAGGGTCTTCTGTATACAATACTGTATATTATTGTTAGTGGTCACCATACAGTACATTACATTCCCAGGACTTATTTATTTCATAACTGGAAGTTTATACTTTTGACTCCCTTCACCCATTTCACTACCCCCAACCCCCTAACAACCACCGGTATGTTCTCTGCATTTGAGTTTGGTGTTTTGTTTTGTTTTAGATTTCACATATAAGTGAGATCATATGGTATTTGTCTTTCTCTGTCTTAATGCCCATTCATGTTGTCGCAAATGGCAGGGTTTCCTTCTTTTTTCAGTACTGAATAATATTCCATTTTGTGTGTGTGTGTATGTGTATGTGTGTACACACACACCACATTTTCTTTACCCATTCATATATCATGGACACTTAGGATGTTTCCCTGCCTTGGTTATTATAATTAATGCTGCAGTGAACATGGAGCAGAACATGGAGCTGCAGTGAACATGGAGCAGATACCTTTTCAAGTTAGTGTTTTCCTTTTCCTCAGATAAATACCCAGAAGTGGAATTGCTGAATCATATGATAGTTGTACTTTTAATTTTTTGAGGAACCTCCATACTGTTTTCCACAATGGCTGCACCAGTTTACACTCCCATCTACAGTGCACGAGGACTCCCTCTTCCCCACATCCTCACCAACACTTGTCTATTTGATGATAGCCATTCTGACAAGTGTGAGATGACATCTCGCTGTGGTTTTGATTTTCGTTTCTCTGATGATTAGTGATTAGTCCATTTCATACATAAGGGAACCTAACATTTAGAGGTGCTGAGTACGCTGTCTGAAGTCACATGAAAAGGTAGGCTTTAAATGCATGTCTGTTTTACTAGAACCTGAGACCATGACTGCCTCATGGGTCAGTGCCTATGTCTGTTTCTGACAAAGTATTAAATAAAAATTAAATGTTGTTTATTAGTGAAGCATCCCACACAGGGCCAGGTGGGGATTTTCTGTGGGCCCAGCAGGAATGGGAGGCCTAGATCTTGGGTCAACTGACCAGGTTAAGGATATAGAGTGACTAAAAGGTAGGACTGTTCTGTGGACTTAATCTTTTTGTTTTTGAGCCCATTTTGGCATTCAAAGTTACCATATGAATAATAGGAAAAGCTGATTCTTTTTTTTTTTTTTAACACTGCAGTTACCTTTTCAAATTTTATCTAAGTTGTTGCCAGCAAGATCTTTGCTCATTTGTCATTTTTCCTTGGTATTTTGTTAAAGTTTGTGATTCCTTCCTTGATACTGTCCTTTTGCATGTGTGTGATAAAATTAGATTGGGGGAGTAGGGGCAGCAGGTTATGAAATGATCTCTCATTCTTGAATTACAGTTTTTCCTTCAGAAGTTCTAGGGCCTTTGTTGTTTCTGCTCCCATAGGTAATGAAAGTTTTTTAAGATGATAGAAGGAAGTATAATAATTTTCTTGATAAAAATTGAAATCTGAAGATTAGGAGCCTAAAGTTAATTTCTGATCTTTTTAATCTGGAGTAGTTGCTTTGGCTTGTGACACAGACCAGCAATGCTAGAAGGAAGACAAATGTGAATTTCAGAGTGCCTTGGATTTTCCCACAGAATAATCTAGAAGGTCATTGACTTTCTTTATTAGAGTTTATCTCTGCTTTGTATTTAAATGACAGGACAATCATGTGATATTGTTTAATCTACTTCCATTCCCTCCCAAAATTAATTTTCTTAAGGATTTTAGGATCTTTCCCTCTTCAGTAAAGACACACATGCACACTTATTTTTGGTGGGGTCAGACGCTATCAACGTCTCGTCTCCTCTTTGTGAAAGAATGCCTGTTTTCAGGTCAGAAAGTGGGCTCAAGAATGCAGGATATAGGATGAGATGTTATTTGTAAGACTTACATACTTCAGCTTCTCAGTATGCTCATGTAAATTATATGCTTTTAGATATTTGGAAACTTGATCTTTTTGGAGATTCTCCTGAACGTCTTAAAAACAGGGTATAAAGTAAAAATTACACTGAATGTAGACTCAAATTGGCAGCTCTGATAGGAAGGCTTTTTAACATTTATGCTTTAAACGACAGGCACTGAGCTTGCTGTTCCCTCCTGAAAGTAACTCTAAGAGCCTAGGAAAGTAAATTTTTAAGGTGCGTGTTTGCTTTCTAAATGTGTGTGTGCACATCTGTCTTCTAATGATCAGAAAACAAGTCCAGAAAAACCTGAAGATGTTTCCAGGGTAAAACTTAATTAATACAGAGGCTAATTTCCATTCAAATGAATGTTAGGATGTCAGTATTTTAAAGACAAAAGCACTGAAAACCTCACATTTATGGCCTTCAACCATGTGTCTGTTGCCTATTATATTCAATGTAAAACGCTTCCATCTTCTGTTTACATTTATATGCATATAAGGTCTCTCAACTTTGGCTGCATGGTATGTGTAACTTAAGTGTTATTTATCTATTGAAATAGGACCAGAGTGCTTTGACCTCCTTTTTAGAGGGCTTAATGTGGAATTTGGGATTTGGAGACAGTAAAGATGCATTAGATTAATAGGTATAAATCTAAAAATATAATAACACAGTCCGTAGCCACTGATTTAAGTAACATCAACAGACTCAAGTTAGCAGACTTGATGGATACCTGTGCTGTGCTCCAGGTATCAGAGAGAATGAGAATGGATCCTGTCCTCAGGAAGCTTATGGTCAGACTGAGGTGAGAGAGAGGCTGAGGACCAGACTTAGGTGTGAGAGGAGAGGGGGTGTAAGAACACTGCATGTTCAAGGGCACGTGCTGGCGTTGGCCGTGTGGAGGCCTTGAAGCTGTGAAGGTGCCTGAGCTGAGAGGTGGAGGTGTGGGCAGGTGTGGTGCCGTGGGAGACCTTGGTGAAGAGCTTTGAAGAGGGGACACCTGCTCAGATACCTCTAGTGATGGTTTGGCAGGTGGAGAGCTGCAGGGATGGAGACAGGAGGTACATGAAGAGGCTCTGGTTGCGGGGAACCTTCAGGATAACCAGCTCTTTGGGGTCTGGGACTTCCTGGCATCAGCAAGTCATGATTTTTTCTTCCTGTGAGAGGCAGACAGGACCATCTGTGACTGTCATCTGTGCTGTCCCAGATGACAGGCACTGAGAGAAGAGAGCAGTGTGTGCTGTCCCCAGATTCCCTGGCAAATGGTCTTTCTGTATTTAGACTTTAGCTTTCTCAGGTTTTATAAAAGGATAGTGAAGGACATGGCCCTCACCTCCCCAGGGTGGTTGTCAAGGCAGAGATAATACAAGGGATCAGGAGACTCCCACCTCCACCCCCACCGCCTTGCCAGACCTGTGGAGACTTGGCTGGGAGACAGGGGAGAGACAGGGGAGCCTAGCTCTGGGCACCTCCTTTGCCCATTTTTCTATTGGATTGTTTTATTTTGACTACTCATCCTTTGCTTGTTATACGTCTTGCAAATGTATTCTAGTTTGTGACTCTGCCGCATACCCCACCCCCATTTCTTTGTGATGTGTTTTTTAAATAAATAAATAAATTTATTTATGGCTGCGTTGGGTCTTCGTTGCTGCACGTGAGCTTTCTTTAGTTGCGGTGAGCAGGGGCTACTCTTTGTTGCCCTGCGTGGGCTTCTCATTGTGGTGGCTTCTCTTATTGCAGAGCATGTCTTCTGCATCCTCACCAACATTTGGTGTTATTCCTATTTTTTTTAGCCATTCTGGTAAGTATGTAGTGATGTGTCATTGAGGTTTATTTTGTATTTCCCTGTTGGCTAATGATATTGAATATCTTATTTTAATTGAAATATAGTTGGTATATAATGTTATGTTAGTTTCAGGTTAGTTTCATAATTGTTTGACATTTGCATACAGTATGAAATGATTTGAATATCTTTTCACATACTTATTTACTATCTGTTTCTGCTCTTTGTTGAGATACCTGTTCATGTTTTTTGCCCACTTTTCGACTGGATTGTTTTATATTTTACCGTTGAGTTTTGAGAGTTCTTTATATGTTCTAGTTTATAAGACATTTACTGGATATGTGGATTGCAAATATTTTATTCCAGTCTGTAGAGAAGTTTTAATATTAATGTGATCAAATCTACCATTCTTTTTGTATTGTAATTTTTGTGTCTAGTTTAAGAACTCCTTCCTTCCTCTGAGTTCATGAAAACATTTTCTAAAAGATTCTAATTTTATTTCAAGTATAAATTTTATTTATTTTATTTTTTAAATTAATTTTTACTGGAGTATGGTTGCTTTATACATTTGAGCTTTTAGCTCATCTGTAATTGATTTTTAGGTGTTATGTGAAGTATCGGTCCAGTTTTATTTTTTTCCAAATGGATAAACAGTTGTTGGACCATAATTTATTGAATGAATAGTCTTTATTTCCCACTGATCTGCAGTGCTTCTCCCATCATTCATTTGCATGAACCTGTGGGTTTGTTTCTGGTCTGTGAAGTCTGTTTCTTTGGCCTGTTTGTTTACCCCTTTGCCAGCACATTATTTGATTTACTATAGCATGGTGGTAGTTCTGCTAGAACTGGTAATACAAACTCCCTCCTCTGTTTTCCTGTCTTCTTTTTTTCTCTCTCTCATGTATCTTAGTCCTTTTTGCACTTCCTCAGATTCCCTGTTCAAGATTGTGCCTGGGATTGCATTAAGTTTGAAGATCAATGTGGCAGGATCTGGCACATGCCTTACTAAGTTCATTCCTAGGTATTTTATATTTGTGGAATGCTAGTTTAAATGATATTTTCAGAAATCTACATTTTCTGCTTGTTTCAAAGAAATTGCTTTTAAGATTCATCAGTAAGCACGTTTGCTACACTTTCTTTGTAGGGATGCTTTTTTCACGTTAAGAAATTTCTATTAGATTTCTAATGTTTTTATTTTTTTCTATTTTCATTAAAATGATCACGTGCTTTTATTCTACTTCAGTTTTTAAGTATGGTAATTTTTCTAATATTAAACTAACCTTTCACTCTTCAGAGAAACCTCACTTGGTTCTGGAGTATTTTTTATGTATTGCTTGCTTCAGATTGCTTCTGTTGGTTTAGGATTCTCTCTTCTCTGTTCAGGTATAGAATTGGCTGTGATTTCCCTTTCTTTTTTTTGTTTTTGTTTTTTCGGTACACGGCCCTCTCACTGTTGTGGCCTCTCCCGTTGCGGAGCAACAGGCTCCAGATGCGCAGGCTCAGCGGCCATGGCTCACGGGCCCAGCCGCTCCGCGGCATGTGGGATCTTCCCAGACCGGGGCATGAACCCGTATCCCCTTCAACGGCAGGCAGACTCTCAACCACTGTGCCACCAGGGAAGCCCTGATTTCCCTTTCTTAATCTGCCCTTGTCTGATTTCACTCTCAGGGCTTCATAAAATGAGTTGTGTGATGGGAGGGGGCTCCCTCTCACGCTCTTCTCCGGAATCATTTGTACATTGGCATTATTTGTTCCTGGAACAGCTGTTGGATTTTGGATCACAGAGGTTTAGAAATGGAAGAGACCGTAGAGGTAAGCCTGTCCAACAGCATTGTTCTACTGAGGCAGGAAGAATTAAATGCTGAGGCTCAAGTCCAGAAGGCATGGTCCACTGTAGAAACCTAATCCTGAAGTAAAGGTAACAGCCATTTTATTACCTAAGACAGAGGGCTTGACGCCTTCACACCAAAGTCCATGGAAGTCCGTGGAGAGACTTGGAAAATGTCCCACCACCCTGACAAACTGGTCCCCGAGGTTTCTGGGGTCACTGGATTAAGTTGAAGAACCCAGAGGGGAAAGGGAGCCTTGGGAGGCAGGCCCTCTGACAGCTCATGGAAAGCTGTGGCAAACAGGCAGAGGCCTCCCTGGCTCCACCGTGAGCAGCTCTGTGTAGGCACAGCTCAGCAGGGCATTAACATATATATCGCCCATTGTGATGACAGGTGAAAATTTTCATCTGGAATATCAAAGGAATATTCATTATGTGGTATTTTTTATGAAAGTTGGGAAAGATTCAGTATATTTTTTGGAAAATTTCCCTATAAACAGCCAAAATAAAATAGTCTCAGTTCCTCTTATCTGGAATATTTCTTCATCCAACAGACTTTCTTGATCACCTTTTATTGTTAAGCAATGCTCTGAGGGCCGGTCACTTTGATAACTTGCTCCTTCCAGGATGGGTAAGCATGCTTTTACCATATTTGGAAATTAGCAAATTGGTTTGGTTCATTTCAGATTTCAGTTCCTCATGTAGTTCATTTCCAGCACCTGTGCCCAGTGCTGTAATGAAGCCAAGGAAGTATGCCTTCTTTATCTAATAGGACTTTAGGAAGTATGCAGGCTCAAGGTCTATGCAACTGCTGTCCAGATGTGTTATGGGCTTTATCTCGGTAAGCTTTATTTTTTATTTATGAAGAAGTGTGCCATGTCACATAGCATAATAGCGAATTAAATGAATTCCAACCATTTACCTTAGCTGTGGAGCCCCTCCCTCCCTCTTTTCCTTCCTCCCCCCTCCCAGCCTTTCTGTCTCTGTCTTTTCCTCTTTCTTTCTTTGATTAGCAGGAGAGACCCACCACTCACTTAGCTTTATTCGAAGTCGTGCCCTATGTTAGGAACTTGTGACTTGGCCAGGGGCTCTGGGAGGGAGGGCACACCTACCTTGACAGCCCAGTTAGCGTTTGACCTTAGCAGTTGTACAGGGGACAGATGGTGCTGGTTTGCCTTCAGAGAGCTGACCCGACTCTTCTCCTGCCCTTGGCCTTCAGCTGTGAGACCCTGGCCCGGTCCCCCAAGTTCTTGTTAGGGAAATAGATCTCAGGCCTGGGAATAGATGGTCTGTAGGGTGTCTTTTATCATAAAACTGTTACTTTTTTGAGACTGCAAACACTGTAGGAACAAGTGAAAAAATTTTACATTGAAAGGCAGAATGCCACATGGTGTTAAAAATGGGTTAAAAGTATGCAAAATGTATTTTACAGTTCCTTTTTTCATGCAGCCTGTTTTACACTAGAGACCATTTTATTTCATCTAAAAATATGCTATTTAGTTCTAGATTCTTACAGATCATATTTTTGAGACTAGGCTTTGATGATACTTTTTGAAGAATCCAGTCCTTAAAAACAAAATGCAGGGACTTCCCTGCAGTGGTTAAGAATCCGCCTGCCAATGCAGGGGACACGGGTTCGAGCCCTGGTCCAGGAAGATCCCACATGTCACAGAGCAACTAAGCCCGTGTGCCACAACTACTGAGCCCATGCTCTAGAGCCCGCAAGCCACAACTACTGAAGCCTGCGTGCCTAGAGCCCATGCTCCACAACAAGAGAAGCCACTGCAATGAGAAGCCCGTGCACCTCAATGAAGAGTAGCCCCCGCTTGCCGCAACTAGAGAAAGCCCGTGCGCAGCAACGAAGACCCAATGCAGCCAAAAATAAAATAAATTTATAAAAACAAAATAAAACGAAATGCAGCTGCTCTTGCTTTACTGATTAAAGAAAAAAAATGAGCATTTTAAAAGAGTCAACTGGGGCTTCCCTGGTGACGCAGTGGTTGAGAGTCTGCCTGCCGATGCAGGGGACACGGGTTCGTGCCCTGGTCCCGGAAGATCCCACATGCCGCGGAGCGGCTGGGCCCGTGAGCCATGGCCGCTGGGCCTGCGCGTCCGGAGCCTGTGCTTCGCAATGGGAGAGGCCACAGCGGTGAGAGGCCTGCGTACCGAAAAAAAAAAAAAGTTCTAAATCATGTACATTACATTGTTAAGAGAATACAGATGAATAAATTAGAATTAAATTAAAATGACAGGGTTTGGATAAAGATACTTTTGTCTATTAGAAAAATAGAATCAGGGCTTCCCTGGTGGCGCAGTGGTTGAGAATCTGCCTGCCAATGCAGGGGACACGGGTTCGAGCCCTGGTCTGGGAAGATCCTACATGCCGCGGAGCAACTAGGCCCATGAGCCACAACTACTGAGCCTGCGCGTCTGGAGCCTGTGCTCCGCAACAAGAGAGGCCGCAATAGTGAGAGGCCCGCGCACCGCAATGAAGAGTGGCCCCTGCTTGCCGCAGCTGGAGAAAGCCCTCGCACAGAAACGAAGACCCAACACAGCCAAAAATAAATAAATAAATTTATAAAAAAAAAAAAAAAAAAAAGAAAAATAGAATCAAAGGTTATCAAATTTCTTTAAAAAATTGTCTTTGACTAAGTAATAATAACTCTTCACACTCATCCAGGGCCTACTTTATATAAATGATGATACTTTATATAAATGATGATACTGAAGGTTTTCACATGCTTAGTCCTTTCAATAATTTTGAGTGATATAAGTGATAAGTGATATATATATATATATATATATATATATATATATACCACATCTTCTTTAGCCATTCATCTGTCAGTGGACATTTAGGTTGCTTCCATGTCTTGGCTATAGTAAATAGTGCTGCTGTGAACATAGAGGTTCATGTATCTTTTTGAATTATAGTCCAGATATATACCAGGAAGTGGGATTGCTGGATCATATGGTAGTTCTATTTTTAAATTTTTGAGGAGCCTCCATACTGTTTTCCATAGTGGCTGCACTGATTTACATTCCCACCGGTAGTGTAGGAGGGTTCCCTTCTTTCCACACCCTCTCCAGCTTTGTTATTTGTAGACTTTTTAATGATGGCCATTCTGACCGGTGGGTGTGAGGTGGTACCTCATTGTAGTTTTGATTTGCATTTCTCTAGTAATTAGCGATGTTGAGCATCTTTTCATGTGCCTGTTGGCCATCTGTATGTCTTCTTTGGAGAAATGTCTGTTTAGGTCTTCTGCCCATTTTTTGTTTGGGTTGTTTGTTTTTTTGATATTGAGCTGCATGAGCTGTTTGTATAATAAGTGCTTTTCTTATAATAAAACGAAAATCCCTTAAACTGCACTGTCCATTACGGTTGCCACTAACTGCAAGTGACTGTTGAGCACTTGGCACGTGGCCAGTCCAAATTGAGGTGCTAGAAACATAAAATACATACCTGACTTGAAAACTTAGGTAAAACACCAAGAGTGTAAATATTTTTATATTGATTGCATGCTGAAATGATAACATGATGGATTTATTGGGTTAAATAAGACATATTAGTAAAATTAATTTCACCTGTTTCTGTTTACCTTTTTATTAGATGCAGCTACTAGAAATTTTAAAATTACATATGTGCTTTGCATTGTATTTCTGTGGGACCGTGCTGCTCTGAAAGTGTCCGTACGCGTGATCTAAACTGCAGATAGTTCCATGCACGAGGCTTGTGAGTTATGGCATCCTTCCCACCCTATTCCTTCCTCCACAGCAGCTCTCTCCAGCTTGCTCTTCAGGTTGGAGCAGAGTTTAGCACTTAAGAATTGGGTCCTTATCAATGGAGAGCAGACGTGTGGTTGCCAAAGGGAGAGGGGAGGTGGGGAAGGGATGGAGGGGGAATTTGGGGTTAGCATATGCAAACTATTACATATAGAATGGATAAATAAGAAGGTCCTACTATATAGCACAGGGAACTATGTTCAATACACTGTGATAAACCATAATGGAAAAGGATATGAAAAAGAATGTATATATATGTATAACTGAATCACTTTGCTGTCCCGCAGAAATTAACACAACATTGTAAATCAACTACAATAAAAAAAAAGAATTGGGTCCTTATCACTAAATTTCTTGCTATATTTCTGCTTTTTTATTAGTTGTGGTTGTGTAGGTTGTTGTTGTTATTATTGGTTTTAGGCTTTGCTTCTAAAACATTCAGTTAGCATTAAAGGGAGCTCCCTTTAACCCCTGTGTCCCTACTACATACATACACACACATTTCCCATCCTCTTAATATTGTTGAAAACACAATGTTGTTTAGGTCAATATTTAGTGTTTGTTATCATGACTATAAATGCTGAGCTGTCTATGAAATACATTTTACTTTTTATTTTCTGCATAATTTTTGTTTATCCTGGAATCAGTAATTGCCTTGTACTATTCAGTTGCTTAGCTTTCCGCGCAGCTGTCCTAATTCAATCTCATATTCTGCGCTTGTTGTCTAAAATTCATCTGCATGCATGCAGGCGCTTCCTGAAGAGGCCTCTCCTTGAGCCTCACAACCGGCTCTGTCCTGGACTGATGGTTCTCTGCTTGTCTAGCCCATGAGTCTCATGCAGGGATCTGCTTTCACCAGATCCTGGGGTTTCCTTTGCCTTTTGCCTATCTCAGCCTTCCTTTTTCCTGTATCTTCCCTTTTTTTGGGTCAATTTCCTCCTTTTGGTGAAGCACATCTTTAGTAGCTTCCTGAGAAAGAATGCACAGGACATACATTTTTTAAGACCTTGCATGCCTAAAAATGCTTTTACCCCCGCCTCGTGTTTAAATGCATTTGGGGTTTGAAAATAATTTTCTTCAGGTTTTTAAGGCTGTTTTTCCATTGCCTTTTAGATTCCAGAGTTGTTTTGGGTAGTTTGGAGCCAAATATTCTCTTACCACCACCTTCTTCCCCCTTCCTCCCACAGATTTTTCAAGATTCTTTTTGTCATCAGTGCCTGAAATGTTACTGTGATATACACCCTTATATGGACCTGCTTCTATCCTGATTTTTACATGTTGGTTCTCCTATACTGGTCCTTTAATTTTTATTCTCTCTTATTTTTCATCCTCTTTATTTTTGCTGAAGTTTCTGGATGACTTACTCAATATGATCCTCTGGACCTTCTATTTAGTTTTTAAATTTTAGCTATCATAGCTTTAATTTGTTGTTTTCTACAAGTTCCTTTTTAAAAAAAATTATTTATTGCCTTATAGATGTAGTATCTCCTATCCCACTGATATTAGTGATAGTTTCTTTAAAAATATTTCTTTCTCCTTGCATAGTCTAGGTTTCAGCCAAGTAGTTTTTTTCTGTTTGTTTTGTTTCCTTTCATGATAGAGTCTTTCTTTACATGCTAGGTGATTCCTGATTGCTTAAGTGTATTTGAGAGTGGGACACTAAAGAGATGGGAGTTAGTTCTGCACACAGATGTGGGGCTTGTGGGTGTGGCCTTCACTTTAGAGCCATCTGTCTTGGCTGTTTGCCTGGGGAACCCCTGATGTCAGTACTTTTGATCCAGTTCCCTGAATGAGGAGGTTTCAGTCTCCTATTTGGAGACTAAGGCAGGATAGAGGGGTGTGTTAGTCAAGCTTCTCCAGAGAAACAGAAACGATAGAAGATACAAACACACACACACACGTATATGTGTATATATATGTGTGTGTATTTATGAAAAGAGTTGGCTCATGAGATTTTGGAGGCCTTGAAGTCCTATGATATACTGTTTGCAAGCTGGAGATCCAGAAAAACCAGTGGTGTGATTCAGTCCAAGTCCAGGAGTGCCAGTGTCCAAGGGCAGGAAAGAAGATGGATGTCCCAAATCAGAGAGATCTTGGATTCACCCTTCCTCTACCTTTTTGTTCTATTTGGGCCTTCAGTGGATTGAATGATGCTCACCCATATTGGGGAGGGCCATCTGCTTTACTCAGTTCACGAATCAAATGCTAATCTTCCAGAAGCATCCTCACAAATGCACCTGAAATAATGTTTACTAATTATCTGGGCATCCCTTAGCCCAGACAAGTCAACACATAAAATTAACCATCCCAAGGGGCATGTGGGATGCCCCTTAATTTCTCTTTTTTTTCAGTAGGATACCCCCCACTTTATGCTGTGCCTGGTGTTCTCCAGACCAGAGATCCTCTGTTTTACCCTCTCCAGAACATAGTTCTCTAGGCTCTGCAAGGTGGGAGAGGGCAGTTGCCTGGCGGAGCTCAGTAAAAGGGAGTATAAGAACTTGATTCCTTTTTATTGCCAAATAGTATTCCATTGTGTGTATATATCACATTTTGTTAAGTATATAGTGATACAAGCTTACCTCAGGAAACAAGAAAAATCTCAAATATCACATTTTGTTTACCCATTCATCATTTGATGGACATTTGGGTTGTCTCCACTTTTTTGGTTATTATGTATAATGCTGCTATGAAGATTCCTGTGTAAATGTTTGTGTGAACATATGTTTTTATTTTCCTTGGGTACATACCTAGGAGTGGAAATGCTGAATCATATGGCAACTCTGTGTTTACCTTTTTGAAGAGCTGCTAAACTGTTTTCCAAAGTGGCTGCAACATTTTATATTCTCACCAACCACCTATGAGAGTTCTCATCTATCCATATCTTTGTCAACACTTGTTATTGTTTGTCTTTTGTATTTTGCCATCCTAGTGGGTGTAAAGTGGTATATCATTGTGGTTTTGATTTGTATTTCCTTGATGACTAGCAATTTTGAGCATCTCTTTATGTGCTTATTAGCCATTTGTATGTCTTCTTTGGAGAAATGTCTATTCAAATCCTTTGTTCATTTTTAAATTGGGTTATTCATCTTTTTATTGTTGTTTTAAGGTGTTCTTTATGTTTTCTGGACATGAGTCCCTTATTTGTTGTATGATTTGTAGATATTTTCTCCCATTCTGTGGGTTGTCTTTCAGGTTCTTGGTAGTGTCCTTTAAAGCACTGAAGTTTTAAATTTTGATGAAATCTGATTTACCAATTTTTTCTTTTGTGACTTGTGCCTCTGGTATCGTGTCTAAGAAATTATTGCCTTATGCAAGGTCACAAAAATTTACGCCTATGGTTTCTTCTAAGAGTTTATAGTTTTAACTCTTACATTTAGGTCTTTGATCCATTTTGAGTTAATTTTTGTATATAATGTGATGTAGTGTTCTAGCTTTATTCTTTTGAGTGTGGATATCCAGTTGTAACAGCACCATTTGTAGAAAGGACTGTTTCCCAATTAAATTGTCACAGCACATTGGTTAAAAATCAATTGAACATAACTGTAAGGGTCTGTTTTGGGACTCTTAGTTTTATCCCATTGATCTATGTGTCTGCCTTTTATGCCAGTACCACACTGTCTTGATTACTGTAACTTTGTAGTAAGTGTTCAAATGGGGAAGTATGAATTCTTCAATTTTGTTCTTCTTTTTCAAGATTATTTCGGCTACTATAGATGTATTTTCATATGCATTTTAGGATAAGATTGTCAATTTCTATGAAGTCAGCTGGGGTTTTGGTAGAGATTGTGTTACAGATCAATTTGGGGAGTATGGCTATCCTAACAAAATTAAGTGTTAATTTAATCCATGAATATGGGATAACTGTCCATTTACTTAAGTTTTTAATTTCTTTCAATAATAATTTACGGTTTTTGGTGTATAAATCTTGTGGGGTTTTTAAAAAAAAATTTTTCCTAAGTATTCTTTCTGATGTTCTTTTTCTGATTTTTTTTTTTTTTTTAACTCTTTTTTAACTCTTCAGGATTTTCTGCATATAAGAACATGTTATTTGTGATAGGGACAGTTTTATCACTTCCTTCCCAATCTGGATGCCATTTATTTCTTTTTCTTGCCTAATTGCCCTGGCTAGCACCTCAGTGCAGCACATACAGTGCTGTGTGGAAGTGACAGAGCAGATATCTCTCTTTTTTCCGCTTTGAGGAGGAGGCATTCAGTCGTTCATCATTTAGCGTGGTTTTAGCTGTGGGTTTTTCTTAGTGGATTTTATTTTGTTTTTTTTTGGCTGCGCTGTGCGGCTTGTGGAATCTTAGTTCCCCAACCAGGGATTGAACCTAGGCCCTTGGCAGTGAAAGTGCCGAGTCCTTACCACTGAACCGCCAGGGAATTCCCTAGCTGTGGGTTCTTCATAGATGCTCTTTATCAGGTTGAGGATGCTTCCTTCTATTCCTAGTGTGTTGGATTATTTTTTTTTAATTAAAAAAAGTGTTGGATTTTGTTAATTTTTTTCTACATTTGAGATAATCATGTGTTTTCTCTTTTATTCTATTAATATAGTGTATTATACTGATTTTCAGATGTTAAACCAATCTTATATTCCTGAGATAAATCTAATGTCATGGTGTATAATCCTTTTTATATGTTGCTAGCTTTGGTTTGTAGTATTTTGTTGAATACTAGTGTGTAGTTTTCCTTTCTTGTGATGTTTCTGTTTGGTATTGGTATCAGGATGTAACTGGCCTCAGAATGATTTGAGTTTTTCTTATGCTTCTTTTAAAGAGTCTGTGAAAGATTGGTATTAATTGTTCTTTAAACATTTGGTAGAATACATCTGGGCCTGTGCTTTTCTTTGTGGGCAGTTCGTAAACTGTTAATTCAATATAATATTTTTGTTAAGACCAGTTATAAGTGAACATTCATCTTGTAAGAATACCTGTTGATATTTGATTATTCAGCCAACCTTTCTCTTATATAATATACAAATTGAAAGAAATTTTGATATACCTACTTTTTAACTTTCTTTTTTCTTCTGTTAAAGGTCTGTAATTACTCTGGAATCAGTAAGCCATGGCGTCAAAGAAATTTGCTGTTAAGGTAAGTAATGCTTAATAGCTTTCTTTAAAATGATTAATCACTTTCTAATATAACTGAGTCCTGTGTTAATTGAAAGCAGTAGCCCTGAACTTTCCTTCTACTCTTCAGATTTGGGACACTACTGAAAACTTGAAGTAGATGATTGAAAATTTGCATGTTAAGAATGAGATGGGGGAGAAAATGAATAGTTCATATGGTCATGAGAGTTTCTTGCTTAAAGTCTTTTGTAAGATGCCTTTGGGACATAATTTGGTCCTTAATGTTAAAAAGTATTATTCACATTGTATGTCCATGGCGTCATTTTTGATTATGACAAAGCACATAAAAGTAAAGAAGCAGGCAGCAAATGCTGCGCCTGGGTGAATGCCAGGAGCGAGTTCTCCTGCCTGGCTGCCCTCTTTTGCTTTTCTCTTGTAAGCATCTCTTCTCTATCCCTTGATGGCTGGGTCCGAGACCTTCTCAGTTGTGGAGGAATGGGAGGGTCACCTGTGAGGGGTGGTTGGGGAAGGAAAGGGGAAAAATTAGTAGTGAGTACAGTCGATCCTCCAGGTTCTGCATCCGAGAGTCCTGCATCCAACTAGCTGCAGATCCAGTCTCGAGAGGAACCATTGTATGAAGGATGCTTCACATATGCCTGTTCTTTAGGGCATTTTCCCTGCGCTAGTGTTTAATTAAGCAGAAATTCAAAACACCGGAACAGAGAAATCATAGTGGTTAACCAGATCAGATACTGTTTAGTGTTGTTGTCGTATCTTATCTTTACCAAGTCAGTGCTTTAAATTTACAACATATTATAAATTTCATTACTTACAGTTATTTCTAGTATCTGTATATTCTGTATGTAGTATTCCTCTCTGTGAGAGATTATAAGTGGTGAACTTTCACAGTCTGTCTGTCTAAAAATGTCTTTTGGTTTTCCTCTAGAAAGTAAAGTTTGTTTTAGAATTTTAGGTTGCACATCAGTTCCTCTCAGCACTTTAAAGGTGTTTTTCCATTGTCTTTTGAAATCTCTTATTGCAACTGAGAAATGTTTTAATTATCAGTTGATGCTTTAAAACCACCTTAAAATGTAGTGACTTAAAACAGAAGCCATTTATTCTCTCTCAGGATTCTGTAGGTCGCCTCGTATCAGTTGGGCGGTTTCTCCTCTTGATGTTGGCTGGGGCTGCAGTCATCTGGGGACTGAGTTCAGCCTGCACATCAAAGCTGGCCGCGCATGTGGCTGGCCGTTGATCCTGGCTGTGCTTGGAATCTCACCTGGGGCTGTTAATTGTTGCCCTAAGTTCTCATTCAGGTGGCTACTCTGTGTGGCTTGGGCTCCTCTCCTGGCTTGGTGGCTGAGTTTTGAGGGATGGTGTCCCAGAGCAAAAGTTGCGAGAAGAAAAAAGTGTAATTTGTCCGTCCCTTGAAGGCCTGAGCTCAGAAGTCCCATGTGCATTTCCTCTGCATTCTGTTGGTCAGAGCACTCAGAGGGTCAGCTCCAGGGAAGCTGCAACTCTCCATGGGAGAAGCAGCTTGTGCTCACAGGGAGGGGGAGAATCTGGGGGTGCATCTGTGGAGACTATGGAGACTAGTCAGCAAAGAAGTCTACTGTCAGCCCATCGTGATTTTTTTCTTTGTTATCTTGCTTATCAAGATATCTTGGTTCTCTTTGGTTGCTCTTAAGATTTTGTGTCTTTGATATTCTATAGTTTCACTGTGAAATCTTGAGATACAGACTTTTTATTTATCTGGCTTGGGATGCAATGTACATCTTCATTTGGAAGAGTCGGGTCTTTCATCAATTTTGGAAAATTTCGAGCTTTTTCTCTTCAAGTACTGCTCCTCTCTGTTCTCTCTGATCTCTTCTGGAACTCTTATACGGAGTTGGTTGAATAGTCCCACGTAACTGTTTATTATGTGCTAGAGGGTGATGTTAACTCATCCAGGACTGAGTGCCTGCAGGCTGTCTGCTCAGAAAAGGACTGGGCCTCTTGCAAAGCTTCGCCCAAACTGGCTGTGGTCCATTCGGATAGACAATCCTCGTCAGCCGCAAAGCTTAGACCCTAGGCCCCTAATTATGCCAGAGCTGGGTCAATTGATTTCCAAGACATACATACTGATGTGGTAACTTCTGCTACGAGATTGCCTGATCTCACAGCTGCACCAGCAAGACTTGGAACCTAACTCCCAGATCATGCCAGGTGAGGGAGTGACCCCAACCATGGGTGTCAAGCCAGCAGGTTAGGGATAGTCAGAGTTCTGACACATTATATGGAAGATTCTACACATCATGTTGTGTTGGTGTCCCTGCCTCTGTCTGATCACACAGGCAAGGAACAAGTGCTTTCCTAATCATGCAGTTTAGAAGGCCCACAACCCAAGCACTGGGATCCCATTCTGAAGGTCTGACATCCCGCCCAGCCAGATTGTTGTGCACTGCCCTAGGGTGTCATGGGCAACAGGGGACATGCACACCTGCTCTTGCTGCAGTCACCACGTGCCCGCTCTGATGAACTCTGCTTGACCATTTTCCGTTTCCTTTTTCTCTTCTCTTTATGTCTGTATGTTGCATTCAGAGTGCTTTTTATCAGATCTCTTCCAGTTTACTAAAAGCTTGTCATCAGTATTTATTCTCCTTTTTAATCTGTATTTATTCTATTCTTTGTTTATTTTTAGTGACTGTATTTTTCATTTGAGAATTTGTGTTTGTTTTGTTTTAATTCAAATTCTACCAGTTCTTTTTTTATATATATACTTGTCCCTTTTTTCAATATGTTTCCATATCCTTCTTTTATCTCCTTCATAATCTTAAAGTAGTTTATTTTATAGCCTCTTTTAGATTGTTCTGTTATTTCCACTGTTATTTACTAAGTGTGAAATACACGGGTGGAAAGACCTATGAGCTGAGCCCTGCAGAGCAGTGGAGCGGTTTCAAGTTTACTTCTGCTGGAGCCATTGGCATTTTGGTGGTTTTGGACCAGGTTTATATTCATTTCAGGGCTTGGGATTCCACCACCTTGTGGGTAGTCTGACTTTGCAACCCACAACTGTGTATGGCACAAGCTTAGTGTTTTTAGTATTTTCCAGTATTTTCTTTGCTGTTCTCCCTCCCCTGCCCCCCACCCCCCGCCCCTGCCAAAGCCCTGGGTGGATGGCAGGCTTCCATGCTGCTTCCCTTGGTCAGCGAGCAGAGATTTTTTTTTTGCATTTTCATGAAACCCACAGTTTCTCAAGAGGATGAAGGAAAAGCTCTCTTGAATAGCTCCTGTTCCAAGAAATTGTGGACAAACTTACCCATACGAACCCAAAGAGTATTATATGAGGATATCTACAAATTGAGTACTTAATCCTGTGTCAAGCTTTGTCTTATGTGCTAAGCTGATACAAAGAACTGAAAGTTGAAGTTCTTCACAACTCCGGACTTAACT
The DNA here is from genome assembly GCF_008692025.1 of Phocoena sinus. Lineage (NCBI taxonomy): Eukaryota > Metazoa > Chordata > Mammalia > Artiodactyla > Phocoenidae > Phocoena > Phocoena sinus. The sequence continues at coordinate 37,234,191 of NC_045777.1, forward strand.
GGAATGAGTTTATTCCCAACTCCTCTCTCTCTCCTACCCTTTTTAGTCATTAGGATGCCATCTCTCAGCTGTCCTGGCTTCCAAATACTCTTGACAACTAGACTTGAACCTTCCAAATGGGTGATTATATTTTTTCCAGCTTGATTGAAATATCATTGACATATAACATTGTGTAAGTTTAAGGTGTACAATATGTTGATTTGATAAATGTATAAATTGCAAAATGTTTACCACAGTAATTTTAGTTAACACGTCCTTCACATAATTACCATTTTGTTGTTGTCATGGTGAAAACATTAGAGCTTTACTCTCAAGTATACAGTACAGTGTTGTTAACTCTAGTCACCATGCTGTACATTACATCCCCGGAACTTACTCATCTTATAACTAAAAGTTTGTACCCTTCAACCAACATCACCCCATTTACCCCATCCCTCAGCCCCTGGCAACCACCATTCTACTCTGTTTCTATGAATTTGATGTTTTAAGATTCCACATATAAGTGAAATCATACAGTATTTATTTGTCTTTCTCTGTCTGAGTTACTACACTTAGCATAATGTCCTCAAGGTCTATCTGTATTGCTACAAATGGCAGAATTTCCTTTTTCTGGCTGAATAATATTCCATTGCATGTGTATACCACATTTTCTTTATTCATTCATCTGTCAGTGGACACTTAGGTTGTTTCCATGTCTTGGCTATTGTGAATAATGCTGCAGTGAACATGGAGTGCAGATATCTCTTCAAGATAGTGATTTCATATCCTTCAGATATATACCCAGAAGTGGGATTGCTGGATCATATGGCAGTTCTATTTTTAAATTTTTGATTAACCTCCATACTGTTTTCTGTAGTGGCTGCATCAATTTACATTCCCATCAACCATGCACCAGGGTTCCCTTTTCTCTACAGTCTCACCAGTATTTATCTCTTGTCTTTTTCATAGTAGCTATTCTAACAGGTGTGAGGTGATATCTCACTGTGGTTTTGATTTGCCTTTCCAAAGGAATGATACTGATTAGTGCTGATAGGGATTTGTTATTTTTAGTAGTCTTTTCAGAGAACCAAATTCAGGTTTAATTTTATTTTCCTGTAGCATACTTGTTTTCTATTTATTGATTTCTTTACTATTTCCTTCCTTCTACATTCTTTGAGCAAATTTATCCTTCTTTTTTCAGCTTCTTAAGGGGGAAGCTTAAATCATTGATTTTGGAGCCTTTCTTCTTTTCTAGTATATGCACTTAAAGCTATGAATTTCTCTCTAAGTACCTACTTGACTTGTATCCTCTTGTTTTGATAGAGATGCTGTTAAAGTAGGAATTTTGCTTCCATTCAAATCAAAATATTTTCTAATTTTCATTGTGTTTCATTTTTGATTATGGCTTCTTCAGATGTATATTGTATAGTTTCTAAGTATTTTTGGAAATTTTCTAATAATCGTTTTGTTATTAGCATAATCATTTTGTTTAGCGTAATTCCTCTATTGATATTTTGGTTAATGTTCTATAAACACTTGAAAAAAGTGTTGCTTGTCAGGTGCGTTGAACTGTATCCGACTCAAGTCAGGTTTGTTGATTCTATTGTAAAAAATCTGCTTTGTGTTTACTCATATTTTGTCCACTTGTTTGATCAGTTGAGAGAGGTGTGTTAAAATCTCCAACTATGGTTTTAGATTTGTATATTTGTCCTTTTATTGATCTTGGCTTTGTATATCTTAAGGCTATATTAACACATATATACAAATTTATGATTGCTCTTTCTGTTGAATAGAATCTTTAATTATTATGAAATATCTCTTTTTATTTCTAGTCATACTTAACCTAAAGTCTACTTGTCTGATATAAGTAGGGCCTGCATCTGGCATCCCCCAACCAGATATCTAAGTCCCCCACTGGATTCCTGAAGCCCAGCAGTCAGTAAGTTCCACCCATGTACAGAAACTTTCCAGTCAGAGATTTATTGTCTGTTCTTACTTATGAATGGACAAAAGATACCACCAGAGATTTAAGGAAAACTTGAGAAACAGAAAACCAGAGAACTGAAAAAGAGAGAGAAAAGCCAATGAGCAAAACTGGAGGATCAGAGAGATTCTAGTAAGCAAGAAAAGACTTTTAAAAACATTATAATTAGTATCCTCAAAGCAAAAAAGGAGACTGTTATAACCATGTGACACGTTCAGGATTTTATGAATAAGGGAAATTCCTGAAAATAGGTAAGAGCTCTTGTAAATTAAAAATATGATAGAAATAAAAATTTAGTAAAGTATGGGAAGATGGATAAGGAATACTGCCCAGAAAGTAGAGCAAAAAGATAATAGTTTAAAAAATGGGAAGATAATACAAGAAAATTAGAGGTGTACAGTATTGATATGAAAAATTGATTTTGAAAAAAAAATTGATATGAAATTGATATGAAAAAGTTCTAGGAAGGAAAACAAAGAAAATGGTGGAGAGGAAAATTATGAAAGAAGTAATACGATAAAATTACTAGAAATGATGGCACAAAGTTACTATTTGAAAGTTTCTGTGAGAGTGCACCTAAGAAAGGCAAGGAAAGCAAGTTGTACTAAGGCACATCATCCTAAAATTTCATAACACCGGGAATTCAGAGAAGATCCTAAAAGAAAATCAGATCACATACAGAGGATCAGATTCAGAACAGCCTTCTCAGCAGCTATAGTTGCGGACAGTGGAACAATTCCTTAGATATTCTGAGGATAATAGTTTCTGATCTTGGGTGGCCTCGGCCTGCAGCAGCTTGAAGCAGGGTTTTGGTTCCCCGGCCAGAGATTGAGGTCGGGTTGCAGCAGTGAAGCACAGAAACCTAGCCACTAGACCAGTGGTCGGTGACTAGGCCCTGGCCCTTTGGCTTTGCAGAAAAGAGTTCCCACAAAGACAGAAAGTAGTGAAACAAGTAAAGTGTTTATTAGGAGAAAAAAAAAAGAGTAGAGGATGTGTGGATAGACACACGGGCGGACTCAGAGAGAGTCACGCCCTCGTGGTAGTTTGAATCACTTTTATGGGGCATTTCTTGCAGGTTTCCTTTGGTCTATCACTTTGCTTTGCCTGGTTCTGAGTCCGTATTTGGAACATCTCAGGATCCTCCCATGTGTGCGCGCGCATCTCTCAGCCAAGATGGATTCCACCGAAGAGGCCTATGGGTAGTTGGCCTCTTACTGTGGGGTGGCTCCCCCCTCCGTTTTTGACCTCCAAGGAGCTTTCTAGTCGAGAAAGTTTCCTTGACTTGGAGAATGAGAAATATGTGGTCTCTTATCTTCTATCTGGGCAGGGCCCAGCCTCCTCTCTCAATTGTCCTGCTATTCTCATCTTGGAGTATCAGTTCACAGGGAACAAATCTCCAATTGCTTACCCTGGGAAGGTGGGGGGGTTGTGGCCCATCTACCTCCTGCCTCAGTTTCCAGCCCTGAATGCTTTTCACAGCTCAACTTTCAATCACATGTTAAGGTGGAATAGAGGCATTTTCAGACTTGCAAAGGCTAAAAAAAATTTTCTTTTAACGTACCCTATTTTAGGAAGGATATGATTTTTCCCAGATGGGACAGTGAACAGAGGAAGGGTGAGATTGGGATCTAGGAAATAGGGAATCCAGCAGGTGAGGGCCTAAGCAAATACCATGATGATCAGTTGTGTATAATGCTTAGAGAGTAACCAGTCCAATTGGAACAGGACAAATGATTCTATGAAAGATGTCTCCAACGAAAAAGGAAATGAATAAAATACCACATGTACTTAAATGTATTGAGAGGAGTTTCTGTAGGTCAGAGTGTGGGAATGATTTAGTGGTAGGAATATGGGAAACTATTCCTTAATTCTAAGCAAACAAAAGATTATGCAAGATAGAAAAGTAAGCATAGTATAACTACATGGCTCAGCTTCGAACACTTCATATGTTGCGATCTTCAAATTTTGGAAGTCTGGGGAAGGAGATGTGTGAGCGGGTGGGTTGCAAGCATTATGTTTTCATTTTCCATGGATAGTGTTTAAATCTGAAATAATAAAAGATTACAGTATAAACAAAGTATTTAGAACGATTTAGTAAATACCAGATGACATAGATGAAGTTCCCAGTGTGATGTCTCCTAGTGAGTGAAAGTTGGGTTGAGGGTGGAGCCAGGATGGGGCAGAAGAGGACTGTTTTTGATAGGTCATTTTAATCTGTGTATATGGATTACTATGATAAAAAATCACATGAATAAAAGTTAAAAGGAATTAACTTATGCAAATTTTCATATAGATGCATTTACTTTTGACCATCTGGGTTGAAAATTACTTGGATAGAGCACCGTTTCCAAGCTAACAGAAAAGCAGGTGAATACCAAACAATTTGCCACTTGCACCTCAGTTGTTTATTCTGAGACTTTCCTTGGAATGGTATTAATTATCCCTGCAAACAGGCTATTCTTATTCAAATGAAGAAAAGTCTTCTGACCTTCCTGCATAGAAGAGGGCTTTTTAAAAACAAAGCAAAACAAAACAAAACAAAACACTGCTGTGACCCTGGCCTTCACCTCTTTCTTATAACTGCCTCCTAGGCCAGAATTTCAGGAAATGGCAGTGGTGTATGAGATAAGTCCTTGGAACCCCAGCTTTCAGGGTTTCTTGACTTCTGGGCCACTGCAGCCCCGGGCAGGAGGATGTGTCCTAAACTCCAGTGAAGGCTTTCTCAGCTCAAAGTAGTAGTGGCAGCAGACCCATGTCTCCCCAAGGCTCCTCCGTGATCTTAATTCTAGCTCTGCACCCACCCCAGTGTTTTAGAACTTCCATAATTATAAGTTTTTTAGGGAACAAGGGATCAGAAAGTTACACCCCACAGATGAGCTGCTTGTTTCTGTAAATAAAGTTTTATTGGAACACGGACACTCCCATTTGTTTATATATTGTGCCTGGCTGCTTTTACGCTACAATGGCAGAGTTGAATAGTTGCAACAAAGACCTTATTGCATGCAAAGTCTGAAATATTTATATATTACATAAGCAGATTTAAGTATATGAATATATCTCTTAAAGCACATCTCAGTTCCTACTGGCCATGTTTCAAGTGCTTAGAGGCACACATAGGTAGTAGTAGTAGTAGCAGCTGAATTGGACAGCATGGGTCTGAATCAGTGCATCCTTCTGTACTCTTGCTTCCTTGCACCTTGTCAGAGTAAGCTTTCAATGAAGTTTACCTTGGGTTAAACCGGCTGCAAGGGCACGGTAAATTAGGAAGGCCAAGGCAACTCCATTTCCTTTGAAAGTAGAAGCAAGAAATAGACATGGACATATAATGTATTAAAGTTTAGTAAGAAGAAAATAAATTTAAATAATAAATTATTGTTGAAGGTGTCAAATCAATATTCATGGTATCTACTTCTGAAAAGTTTATGGATCCATTCCCCGCTTCACAGGTGTTTTAAAAGTGTTGCCAGGTCTCACTCCCATGCAATTATAGTTACAATCTTATGATTTAAAATTTTCGACTTGGGTTCCAGCATAGCAGTACTGTGTTCCTACTTCATTGTCTGTCTTTGTTTGTAGATCATTTCCTCTGCTTCCTGCATCTGTTTTCTTGGATTAGTTAGGTATTACACCAAAGTCTAGAATTCTTTTGGCTACAAAGCTTGCTCTGCTGCTTTCCCTTCCCACAGCCCACTTTATTGTGGGTGGGAAAATTTTTGTTGGGAGGGCTTGATTAATTAGAAGGGATTCATGACTTCCCTAGCAGGAAGATTACAGAGCCTGGCTTAGTGACAGGCCAATCGGTACTTAAAGAAAAACTCAGACCAGCCAGATTTCCCTGGAATGTGGATCTGGCTTTGTCTTCTTCCACAGGGAGTGTGTAATGACCTTCTCCTCCTCCTTCCCACCCACTCCAGGAGACTTGAAGCTTTTACTTTTGCTGTTGATAGTTGTCCACTTTTTATTCCGGGGTTGCGGTGTGCTGGACTTTTGGGGTATGAAGACTGAGTTATTCCCTAAATCTGAAGTAACAGATTTAAGATTTTATTAATGTTAACAAAGAGAGGAGAGATTTTACATTAAAAAAAAAATCTCCCCGCATCTCTACTATCTGTTTTTCGTTCCATTCCTTTGTAGCAATTATAGTTTTATCTTCTCTGAATTTCAGTTAACCTTAGTCTCAGCATTCCTTAGAACAACCGCAAAAAGAAATATGCCCAAGAATTGACAGTAATTTCCCCTTTATAAAAAGTGAAGAGCAACTCTTTGAACTTCTAGAGAGTGAAAGTTGAATAGCAAATTGGCTTTTGTCTTGCTGGTTTGCCTCAGTGAATAACTTAAATTCTGTGCCCTAGGTTTTTCATTTACCTAAAGGGGAATGTAGCACTTTGTCATCAGCACTCATTTGGAAATAGATGCACTGATTTTGTGTATTGAAAAAAAGATTTATGCAAATATTTTCATATCAGTCGAGTTCTAGTTAATGACTCTATTAAATTTTGAGAAAGACTAAAACTGAAGTGTCCTAACACAATAAATCACAAAAGTTTTAAATAGTTACATTCTTTAGTAGAAATAAATCTGAAGGACGGGTGTGCAACCTTTAACCCTGAGAATGTTTTTACAAAGGCATTTGTCTTTGTGAAACTTTCCACGGTGAGAGAAGTAGCTCTGTATTTCTTCCCCCAGAACTTAAACTCTTCATCTTCCAGTTGCTTCTTAATTTTGTCTATTTGTTGGGCGAGCTTGAAGTTTTAAAAGCACACAGGATCCCTACGAGTTTTCCCAGTGGTGATGACACACACACCAACTACAGTCGGCTGCTCTTCCTTCCCTACTGCACAGTATCTGTTCTGTTACGTTGCTCACGCTGGGAACTATTCAACTAAATGTGTGCTGAGTACTTGATAGATTTGGAATACAATTCATAAAAGTGTACCGGCCGTCACCCAATTAAATGCTGCATCAGGCTTAAAGTTTTCAGGAACCTTCTCACTCCAGTGAGAGCATTTGTTCTGAGTGTTGATGACTTTGAAACAACGTTCTTGTTGGACTTGAAATGAAACTTCCTTTTCCAAGTGTTGTCTCTGCTTCCCTGGCCAGACACCCAGTTTTCTGGGCTTCTTCCCCAGTCCTTCCCCATGTGTATCAGCACATCTATTCTTTTTGGGAATGATTAGAAAGTGTTTAAATACAGCCCTGGCTTCTCACCCTCTTTTCAGTTTCAACTCTCCACCTGCCTCCCTGAAGTCTCTGCCTAAACTGATCCCTAAAACTTTGCACTAAGAATTCAGTTTATCACATTTTCTTCTAAATTGGCTTTTGCTTTGAATGTTCCTGGCTCTACCCTCACATCCTGGGCTCACCAAATTATGCTGTTTCCCTGTCTTTCCTGCATCCATTCTCAACACAGTGTACTGGACTTGCATCTTCTCTCTCCTTTTCTTACAAAGTCAAGCCTTTATTATCCTTGTCGTTTATGTTTCTGCACTGATCTCTGGATGATCTCTATGCCTTTCTTGTCCTGCCATTCCAGTGCATCCAGACAAGTGCCAGGATAATGTTTTCTTAACACCGTTTTCACCCTGTCACTTCCTTGCTTAAGCGATCAGAGTAATTCCTTTTGTTTAATCAGACCTAATCTAAACTCTCCAGCTCAATTCAAGGCACTCTGATAACTATTCTCCCCCTTCCTCTTTAACTTTGACCCATATTTTCATCTTGGAACTTGGGAACATGGCCCACCTATTCCTATGAAGCCGATGCATTTGCATTTTCTGCAGTGATCTGGCCTGTGGTTTTCTTTCTTCCTTTTCCCTCTCACCTTTTCTTCTGTAGTCTATGCTCATCAGCTTTTTCCAGGCTTGACCAAAGACTCTCTTTTATTTTCGCACAACATCTAAACTTTTCCTGCATCGATTACCCTCTCACTTTGTTCCTTTGACTGCTATGCGCAGCTTCTGTTGTCCGTGTTATATATATTCTCCAATTATTTATATCTATATCTACCCTTGCTCTTACAACATACTGTTCCCAGCCACATTTCCCAAGAAGAGGGACCTGTGGTCTGCTTGTTATGTATCTACCTTGAGTAATCCGGAGTATTTCCGAGGTGCCTGGTATCCCTCACTTTCCCTATTAGAAAGATGAGAAATGTCTTTCCTCGTGGCTTATGGGAAACAGGAAAGTCACTCAAGCTTAGAGTTATTTCTTACTGGTCTTTTTTCAGTCCCAGACAGAGACTGTTGTAATCTTCAATTTGTGGTTTATTTCTTTTGTTAAAAAAAAATTGTATCTCAACCTGTTTCTCCTTTAAGGAGTCCACAGTTTCGCTTTGAAAATATTTTAAGTAATTCTTTTGAAAATAGCCAAAATGACAATGTATAGAGTTTGCTTCTATTTGGCCTTCAGGAAAGTAAATTATTCCAGTACAATGATGTTAATTCTTTGGACATCATCATATTTTAAGTAACACCTTAGTGTTAGACATGATATGCTAATTTTTTTCCAACATACATACAAAGCACACGTGTATGTTATTAACTTTCTTCTGTGTCAAATATAATTCTTAGTAGGGAAGTAGATTCAGGATCTCTCACAGATACAAGAACTCAGTACGTTCCTTGGATTCTCTTTGAGGGCTGTAGAGGGCATCATTGTTCTGTGTTTTGTAAAGTACCTCTCTGCAGATGTCGTGATCCAAGGAAGCACAGCAGCCAGAGTGCTTTTAAAATCGCTGGCTCATTCCTACATCATCATGACGTGCTAAATGCCGGTGTTTGCTTGCCTGGGAGTTGTGTGTGTGCCCTCACCTATAGCCTGTTAGCCTGTGGGTGTTTAGATTGCTCTGTCTTATAGTTCTCCTCGCCGGGAAACACCACCGTTAACCACAGCGGTAGGAAACAGAACAACCCAAACTATCCACAGTGGCCTCAGAGAGAGCATTGTCAGTGACACAAGATTGCCTCTGGTGTGCTTCACTTCCAGATTCCAGAAGCGGAAGCGAGGGGCTGAGAGTGAGGGTCCCTTTGGTCCTTGCACGGCTTTGGGGCCCCAGCCCAGCCCTGGTCCTAGCAGTAAAGGCTGGAGGGTTCGACTGGGACAAGGTCCTTGAAGTCACAGTGTTTTTAACAGTTACTGTACTTCCTACTCACCTTTCCTAACTGTTATTGTTACTGTGAGTTTTGGGGATGCGTGGTTGAGGAAGTGAGATGTAGGGTGGTGATTAACAGAGGGTCCTTGCATCCCAGAATCCCTGGGAATGGAAATGATATTTCACTGAACGGCCCACACGTGCAACAGTCCAGTCATTAGCCAAATGATGTAAGGATGCACAGTGTTCATTTATTCTTTTTTTTTTTTTTGCGGTACACGGGCCTCTCACTGTTGCGGCCTCTCCCGTTGCAGAGCACAGGCTCCGGACGCGCAGGCTCAGCAGCCATGGCTCACAGGCCCAGCCGCTCCGCGGCACGTGGGATCTTCCCAGACCGGGGCACAAACCTGTGTCCCCTGCATCGGCAGGTGGACTCTCAACCACTGCGCCACCAGGGAAGCCCAGTGTTCATTTATTCTTGTTGGCCTTTTCGATGTGTCTCTAGTAGTAACCTCTTGGAATACCCAGGATTAAGTAATACAGGAAACAAGGCCATTGCATAGGTCGCTTTGTTGCATGTGAGTAGGCATGTGACAATAACATTCTGATTTAAGACTACTAGAAACACCAAGTAAAGAATGAGTTTGTAATAGGGACCATATACAGCACACAGGCACATGCTATGTTTTGCAAGTGTGAGCTGAGATGTGGAAGAATGTTATACTGTTTGTTTCACAAAGATGTAGTGTCATATAGATTCTGGCAAGGCATGTGCCAGGTCTGGCATCCCACTTTTCATGACCTGAAAAATTCAGTCTCTTATGGATCAGTACTGAGATCATGTCTTGTTCTAAGTTTCTGTGATTCTCTATATTCTATTCATATGACTCTAGGTTCTTTTATAGTACTTCTTGAAATTTAGATCCTCAGGTTTTTGAGGAAGGGATTCTAGAAGATGAAATTAGCATCAGACTTTTGATCAGGGTTCCTGATATCATGTTATGGCTTCACTTGTGAAATGTGGATGACTGGGTGAACTGTGTTACCTCTCTGAGCATCCATTTCTTCAGCTGGGGGGTAGTGCTATTATTCCTATCTGTTTGACAGAGTTTCTTGTGGGTATCAGAGTAATAATAAAAGACAGTGCTGTCAAAGTGTTTGGGAAAAGAACACTTTATGCATGTCATGGGCCGTCAGTAATTATTTAATATTTTACAGTGACATTCTGTATAGTGTTAGAGGGACTTGGCCTGAGCGTCTTATTTGTTCTTTGTCTCATAATTCTTTGGCATGAGGACTAGTCTAATTCTTTTCATATGTGAGGTGTCAGCAAATCTTCGTTTATCCCTGGCGTGCAAGGCCCTGAGTTAGGCACTAGAGACACAGACAAGGGTGATGATTGCCTGTCCCTATCCTCAGGGGGTTTGTAATGAGAAATTAATGTGTCAAAATGTAAGCAGCCATAGGTGAGGGGAATACAGAGACAGTCCTGCAGAGCTGAGGTGTGAACAAATGAGTACAGTCATTTTGTTCAGATCTGTTTCTTTACGGGATATTGTGGCAAAGCCCAAAGGTCACTCGGTCTTTGGGGTGCTCCGTTCGTGAGTCAGTTTACCTGGTGGGCTACAGTGGCAGGTGGCCAGGGCTAGAATTCCGGGGGCTTAGATTTCAGTCCTTAGTATTGATTCTTGACTATGGGCAGGTCAGTTAACCTCATGTTTCAGTTAGCTATGTAACCAGCAGTTAGCTGTGTAACCAGCTAGCCCGAAACTTTCCATAATTCCATGGGTCAGAAAATTTTAGTGGCAGTTTTTCTGCTTTACATGGCGTTGACTGGGTCACTCATTTGGATGCATTCAGATACCCACTAGGCTGGTAAGCTCAAGAGGGTTTCACTCCCATGTTCAGTCCCCCTCCACGATGCATGTCTCTCTTCACAAGGCATCTTTCATTTAGTTGTCTAGCTTGAGCTCCCTTGCAGCATGGTGCTGGCTTCCCAGAGAACATGACACTGGAAGATGCTAGGCTTCCTAAGGTCTGAATCTGGAGTTGGCAGACTCTGACACCATATTCTGTTGGTCAGCAAATCACAAGGTCAGGAGAGAAGAAATAGATTCCTCTTCTTTCTTTCTTTTTTTTTTTAAATAAATTTATTTATTTTTTGGCCGCGTTGGGTCTTCGCTGCTGCATGCGGGCTTCCTCTAGTTGCGGTGAGCAGGGGTTACTCTTTGTTGCAGTGCACGGGCTTCTCATTGTGGTGGCTTCTCTTGTTGCAGAGCACGGACTCTAGGCGCACGGGCTTCAGTAGTTGTGGCTCACGGGCTCTAGAGCGCAGACTCCGTAGTTGTGGCACATGGGCTTAGTTACTCCGCAGTATGTGAGGTCTTCCCGGACCAGGGCTCGAACCCGTGTCCCCTGCATTGCCAGGCAGATTTTTAACCACTGCGCCACCAGGGAAGCCCATCTCCTCATCTTGACGGGACGAGCAGTGTGCTTATGTGAAGGAGGGGAGGAATTGTTGGTGGCCATCTCTGGGGATTGTTTACCACGTATGTTCCTATCTCTTAAATCTTATCTATTAGTATCTATTAAATGAGGTGTTGAATTAGCACATCTCTAATGACCTGTCTAGTCCTACATTTTTATAATTCCCTAAACATTTATTGGAGGAATTTTTTGTGTATGATATAGTGGAAAGAATTTGGGCGTTGGAGGCAGAAAGGCCTGTGTTTGAACCAGGGCATCACCATTGACCTGCACTCTGGAAAGTGATTTAAGTACCCACTTGTTAAATAGGAAATAGGGTTAATTAAGTGGTATTAATATAAACTCCTTTCCGGGATAATCGTCCATCTCAGCAGAGTCACCACTTAGAAAGTGTTAGCATTTTTCCCTTTTCACTGCCTTGTTACCTGATATGGGCCTTTTCAAAGCCAGTAGTAGTTGAAGACATTAATTGCCATTCATTTTGCTTAATTCTGATAAGGATGATGAAGTATTTAATCACGTTTTGCCAGTGCAAGGATATTTTTCTAGTTCAAATGTTTATCCATTTTGGTATTATAAATTATTCCTAGAACATTGTTGCTCCTTAAAAATAAGTATTTTGAAAATGTATTTTGGTCTGTGAACAGCTGACTTCTTTGGCATTTCTGATATCTTTTGTTTGGAAGAAAGAAAAAGCCATGTGGGGTGGCCGGCATTCAGTCTGGCTCTTTGGACTGTGGTGGTGCCTGGCCTGTGGACCAGCACACTGGTGTGTGAGACTGGGACACGTGCTTCTACTACCATCCTACCTGGGTCCAAAATGAAGCTCAGAGACAAAGGGGAGGAAGAGAAAAGACAGACCCTGTAGTCTCTAAAGCACTGGCTCTCAAAGTGTGTTCTCTGGACCAGCAGCATAAGCATAGCCTGTGCTAATTGCACTATTTTTATATTAGTGTTATTGTGAGGGTTAAATGCATATTAAGTGCTTAACAAAGGTAGCCATTTTAATAAACATTAGGCATTATCTCAATCATCATCATCATAACAAATATTAATTATTGTGATTAACTTTTTTTTTAACTTTTCCTCCAGCGTATTTCATGAAGTAGCTTATTTTGCAATTTTTTTTTTTAAGTTACCAGAGTTCTTATTTCATCCTTTTAAAAATTTTGTGAATGATCTGTTGGTCTAACAACACTTCGTGTCGTCAAGTAAATGAAGACTTGTTTAAGCAATGTCTGAAGGTACTTCATAATTCTGAAGAAGATAGTCTTCAGTCTAAAGGGATGTTGAGAGCTCATGTGTTTGTGGGAGTCATTAATGCCACTGAATGAGTCCCCAGGCAATGTCTCAACTCTGGAATTTGCTATTAAAAGCTGTTCTCTCTCTAGACCCCCTTTCTTTCTTCATTTAGGTATCTGTGTCCTTAAAAGTCTCTGTGGAGTTTTTTTCCTTTTCTTTTCTTTCTTTTTTTTTCTTTCATTTGTGGTCAAATAAGGATCATGGTTAACCCTAAACGGAAGGCCAACAGGGCCGAGCAGGGCCTGGATTGAGGGGTCTTCAGTGGTGGAGACCCCGATCCTCTACAGCTCAGCCTGCTGCCTTGGTCACTTCCTCTTTCTCCCCTTAGCCACTGTGTATAAGCCAGATCCCAAAGTGAAAAGCAGTTTGTTGGTCTTTGCAGCCTGCTGATTAGAGGCATGGGTGCTCTCTGGGGTGTCACTGTCTGACCACTGAGCTGTGGACTGCAGCTTACCTCAGCTTCCCTCTGGCACCTGCATCCAGGAGTTCGCTCTCACCGAGGGAGCCTTGGGTTCAGGTCATGGCCATTGCTCGACGGCTGGTCTTGCCCATGCTTCCTGGTCTCGGCTTGAGTGTCAGTCCTCACCCTCTCGTCTCTCTCCTCCTTTGGGCCAGCATGTGGGGCGGCTCACATGAAGCTGCTCTTCCCTGGAGGATGGGATCCCAGGCAGAGCCAGGGGCCCCAGAGAACATCGCGCTCAGGGTTTCCGACAGTGTTCCCTGGGAGCGCTGCCTTCCACGGGGCCTGAGCCAGATCCCTGTCCCTCCTCCAGCCCGAGTGGCTCAGCTGCCATGGGTCTGATGTATTGGGTCCTGCACAGAATTTAACTGGGGGCGGGAGGGGGAAGGAGGGGGAGATGACATAAAACACATTGAAAAACACAGATGTAGTCCAGCTCCTTCATAGGCAAGATGAGAATCCTTGGGGGGCACAAGGTGAGGATCTGAAAAATTGCCCAAGAGAACTACTAGTGCCTTATTTAGAGAGTAAGGACTGTATCGGGCTGGTGGTAATCAAGGCTCTTTGGAGGAAGAAACAGACCTGTGGAAACTATGGGAACTGAAAAGGGTACCTCATGATAGGGGAGCAGAGTGTCTCAGAGAACCCCGGCTTCGGACTTTGTGGCTGAGCTTTGGGAAGGTCTGGAGACGGCTTCAGACCACCCAGGGCAGCTCCCTGTGGGCCTCTCTCTGAGAAGTGGGGCCTTGTTCTCTGCTTCTCCTTGTTACTCTCCCTCTGCTCTCCTGTGCATGTTATAGATCATGATGGCTCCTCACCTGCCAAGTGACATCTTTTATAAGACTCCTGTGCATTCCACCCCAATAAGCAACCTTCTGGAGCTGAATTTGCGTAGGCATCCACCTTTGCTCCAATGACTGTGGCGCAGGGTCACTTAGTGCATGCATGGCTGTCCGTGCTCCTGCCTATTCTTGGGCATGGCAGTTGTCAGGATTAAAGGCACAGACTACCCCCAAAGTTATATGGCAGCATTTTAAGGTTTAGAGACTTTACTATAAAGTTTCTCCTTGTGCTTCCATCGAAGGCCTTCTTACAGAACATAATGAGTACTCAAAGTGTGTAGAGAGGTCTCTGGGGCATTCAGGAGGTAGCTGGAATAATCTGACCCTGAGAAGGTTCTCTTGGTTACCGGGGATGAGGACGATCATAATTACTGCTTTACTTCATTTTGCAACTTGCTTTATTGTTGGTGCGCGTGTTGAGGCATTTTGAGGTCGTTCACATCCTCAGTGTACATTATGACAATTAAATCGAAATATTGCAACAATCAAGAAAAGTATCAAAGACGATATCATTCTACTAAAATTTTTGCATACCTACTCTACAGATGACATTCTGAGTCGGGACCCTCAGTGGTATGCATCTGGCCTTAAATCTTGAGTTCTGAAGCACTGAATGCATTCCGCGGAACCCCTAGTCAGCTATGAGTCTGTACATTTGCTTCTGACTCAGCATTCCATTGTACTTCCCCCAGTGTGCAAGACTACAGAAACTGCATTGTAGCTTTAGTTTTGTTTTTTTTTTTTGCTGTACGCGGGCCTCTCACTGTTGTGGCCTCTCCCGTTGCAGAGCACAGGCTCCAGACGCGCAGGCTCAGCGGCCATGGCTCACGGGCCCAGCCACTCCGCGGCATGTGGGATCTTCCCAGACCGAGGCACGAACCTGTGTCCCTGCATCGGCAGGCGGACTCCCAACCACTGCGCCACCAGGGAAGCCCTAGCTTTAGTATTTTTAATTGTCACCAAGTAGTGCTGCTACCACTGTGCAGTCTCCCAGCAGCTGATGAAATGCTTCCTCGTTTAAAGACGGCCTGGTGGAATCACATGGCGCTGCATCAGTTCCAGTGCTTCTTGGGTCTGTTTCACTTCCCACAATGACTGAGCCTCCATCTGCCATGACAGTGCATTCCTGGGCTGCTGCCCCCTTACTGGGTTGGTGATTGGAATGTTTATTTTTAGGAAAAGTTAAAATTATCCAGAGAAGGGTATCTTCTGTAAGGTTTACATGAATCAGCCTCTCCCTGCAGGGATTTTGGTAGGGGTGTGTATATCTCTAGACTCTAAAAAACTTCTTCTGGAAAATTTTAAAACTAGTAAAGGGGAAGGAGTATAATGAACATTGAACCCATCTTCAACATCGCAGACCGTTTTAAATTAAGTAATATTTAAGCTGAAGGCTGGTTTAAGAAAAGCAAGTGGTACCATGTGACTCCAACACTCATGTGTTTAAGCTGAATTTTCCAGATTTCAGCACTGTTAGTAATTCTCCTCCGCAAAACCAAAAGAGCCTTAGCTCTACCTTCAGTCTTCTGTTTAAATGCTAAGAAATAGTATGAGAAGTATAATAAGAGATCTTACTGGGGCATTAGCATGGGTTTTCCCATGACCAAGGCAGCCACCAAAACTGCTGATTTTGGTGACCTCAGTTCTGAAGATACCAGTATTCCTTAGATTTCTGAGTTTACTGTGAAGGGAATTCTTGTTGGGGTGTCATTGCACAATAGTCAGATGGACCCCACTGCTTTTCCTACCAGTGGGATCCTGATTCTTCCTCTCCAGTGTGGGAATAATAAACGTCAGCCTTCATAGCGTTGTCACAGAGAAAGTGTCTAATCCAGTGCCTGGCAATTAGTAAACATTCACTAAATTTAGCTCTTAGCAATCAGATTAAAGATGCCAGCTGGGAAGCAGACCAGTTGAAAGATTATGTAGGCTCCCCCTTATCCTCTTCAAGTATTTCATTTCAAGCCACTTAGGATGTACAGTTCACGTGGGTTGTGGTGTTTCTTGTAACAGGCTCCCTCTGGAAGACTTTTGTGACAGCAAAGGAAGGGAGCTAACATTTACAGACAGCCTACTGAACAGGGTATTTTTCACATATTATCCTATTTAATGCTCACAACACCATCAATGACACCTTACTGTTGACAGGTCACAGATGTGAGGGAAGTGAGGTCGAGTAATTTGCACAGGTCAGAGCTGGAAAATGGTCAAGGCAGGTTTCAAGCTTGGGATCGCTTAGTGGAAGTCATATGCTTTGAAGAAGAAGGTGGAAACTGTTAGCTACAGTCTTATAAAAACTTTGGCTTAGACTCCCCCTTGTCTGGTAATAATACAACTACCTACGTTATAGTGGTTTATAATTTTTAAAGTTGTCTTAAGACATTACTTTTACTAACTGTATTAAAATACGTTGTCTTGGGAAGTCGGCAGGGCAGGTGTAATTATTAAATAGGGGACCTTGGAGCCCCCGATTCTGTTTCTTTATTGCTTCTCCCTCTCAAAAAAAAGTATTTTAGGGAAAAAGATGCGTTGAAGACTGTTGGTCAAAGGTCAGTTTTGGGCCCTTTTCTCATTTGTTGACCGTAATAAATCAGGCCACCTTTGCCAAGCCCTCCTGGGGGTAGTTGGCCCTCTCATGGGAGAGAATCTTGAGCCCCTTTGGCTTACGAAGTAGGTGGAGTGAGAGAGGGTTCAAAGCGGAAAAGAGAGAAGGAGAGGGCCAGACCTCAAGAAAAAGGCATGTTACCTCCATGGTCAGGTAGAAGCAAGAGAAAACTGCCCAAAAGCTGGAATTCAGGGACAGGTTGGCCAGTCCTCCCCTGACTAAGGCCTCTGCCCAGGTCCTGACCTGGTTTTGGGGAAGAAGTTAGGGAGACCTTGAGAAGTGGGTGGGATCATTGGTTTCCATCTGGAGGCCAGCAGTGACTGTGGCTACATCCCAGATGGCGAACCTGCCTCTAGGAAAGTTGAAGACAATCTGGGTAGTTAGTGTATATAGATGCAGAATGAGAATCGTTGCCATATAACTTCTAGACTCTTTGTATACTTCTTTTTTTCCTTTGAGAAATTAAAAAAAAATCTGAAATGTATGAAGAGGAAAATTTTCCATATTCCTGCCACTCAAATTCCATGTTTCTATTGCTGTTAACATCTTGCAGTATTAGCTCCTAGACTCTTATTTAAAAACAGGCAAATAGACTTGTAGAAAAACTTGTTCTATTAAAAATGATCTATTTGCATTCTGAAGAATTCAAAGGTAGAAAAAAATCACTCTAAATCTCTTATGAAAACACCTCTTGTTAGCATTTAGGTGAACATCATTCCAGATGGACACCGTGGGATATATATTTACAGATAGAATGATTACAGCAAAAGATAGTAGCACTTTTGTTAAATATTGGATATTATAGCTGTTATTTTCATTAAAAACATAAAATGTAATTTTACTTTAGTAATAGAAAAGGAATCTGAATTGAAACTTAAGGAATTTTTGAACCTCAGTTCTTTTTCCTTATGTAGATTTTATTTCCTGAAAGATTTAAGAATAAAATAGCTTCAAAATGAAAGAGGTTGAAGTAAGGTTTTTTTGTTTTTGGTTTGTTTCGGTTTTAGACAGAATTGATTGACCCCTGGCTGTGAGAGAGGGGACAGCAGCTCCTCCTTCTTCCTCTCTCCTGTCTTCTCACCTCCCAAGTTTTGTTGTGTTGTTAATGTGTGCTCCCATTTTATATTATTCACATTCTTGGCCTGTGCAGTTCATGTTCAGTATGGGGACCGCTAGCTGCATGTGGCTATTTAAACTTACAGAAAATTAAAAATTTCATTTTTCAGTCTCAATAGCTACATTTTCAGTGCTCAGTAACCAGAGGTGGTTAGGGGGATAGTGCAGGTACCACAGAAGGTTCTATTGGACAAGACTGACTTTCAAGAAGCAGTTATTGGTGTTTTACTTCCTGGATTCTTTCACGTTTGAGAATGTCTCTTCTTTGCCTTTGTATTTGAGTGATAGTTTGGCTTATACTTTCCCTCAGCATTTTGTAACAAAATTTTCACCAGTATCTTCTGACGTTCAATATTGCTTTAGAGAAATGTAAAGCCAGCCCAGCATTTCCCCCACTATGTAGATGACTTGGTTTTTGTTCTTGGGTACCTGAAAGATTTTATAAATCTCTCTCAGTGTGGAGTATTCTTGCAGCATTTTTTTTTCTTTTTCTGGAACATGCACTTTTTTGATTTGCAAAGTTTGTTCATTCTTCATTCCAGAGAGATCCTTACATTGTCTCATATCTTGTGATCCCTCATCTATTCCAGTTATTAAGTTGTCTTCTTCAAGGATATGTCTTCCTATTAAGTTATTTTTATTTGCTTTCCATTTTTATTAGCTTTTCTCTAATTGTTTTAATTTCCTTGTTTCTTTTATTTTTCATTCTATCCAGACCGTGTCACCATAAACAACAAGGTCTTACTGTGTAGCACAGGGAACTATATTCAATGTCTTGTAATAAGCTGTAATGGAAAGGAATGTGAAAAATAATATATATATTTAGCTGAATCACTTTGCCGTATACCGGAAACTAACACAACATTGTAAATTAACTACACTTAAATTAAAAAATAATAATAACAAACCATATCACCATGATTATCCAAACCTTTTTACTGTCAGTAAATCAATTTTCAGGGTTGTCAATTTCTTGATGATCTTACTTTCACTTATTTATTAATTCCATAATGATACTGATTTTTATTCTCAATTTGTTTTCTTACTTTCCCCATGTTAATTATCTATTAATTTTCACCAAATTACCCCCAAATTTAGAGATTAAAACAACAGCAAACATTTGCTGGCTCATGGTTTCTGTGGAACAGGAATATAGGCATAACTTAGCTGGGTGACTCTTCCTCAGGATCTCTCACAAGGATTCAGTCAAGATGTCAGCTGGGGCAACAGTGTTCTCAAGGCTCAGTTGGTGGAGGATTTACTTCTAGGTTCCCTCATGTGATATTGGCAGGGGGTCTCTGGTACTTACTGGCTGTTGATTAGAGACATCTGTTTCTCAACACATGGGCTTCTCCATAAGGCCACTCACAACATGGCAGCTGGCTTTCCTCAGAGAGAGCAAGAGAGGGTGCCCAAGATGGAAGCCACAGACTTTTTGAGACCTTACCTCAAAGTGACATCACATTATCACCTCTGCCACATTCTGTTTGCTAGAAGCAAATCGTTAAGCCTAGCGCACACTCCAGGGGAGAGGATCATATTGTACAGGAGCGTGAAAACCAAGAGGTGAGGATCATTGGCGGTCATCTTAGATGCGGCCTACCATACCCTCTTTTTCATTTTTTATTATATTGTATCTGTCTTTGGGCTCTTGAGTTAATGAGTTTAACTCCTAACTCCTATTTCTCACATTGTGGTTTTTTTTTTTCAGTTTTTATTGGAGTATAATTGATTTACAATATTGTGTTAGTTTCAGGTATACAACAAAGTGATTCAATTATACATATATCCATTGTTTTTTAGATTCTTTGCTCTTTTTTTTTTTTTACATCTTTATTGGAGTATAATTGCTTTACAATGGTGTGTTAGTTTCTGCTCCATAACAAAGCGAATCAGCCATACATATACATATGTTGCCATATCTCTTCCCTCTTGCATCTCCCTCCCTCCCACCTTCCCTATCCCACCCCTCCAGGCTGTCACAAAGCACCGAGCTGATCTCCCTGTGCTATGCGGCTGCTTCCCACTAGCTATCTACCTTACGTTTGGTAGTGTGTATATGTCCATGCCTCTCTCTCCCTTTGTCACAGCTTACCCTTCCCCCTCCGCATATCCTCAAGTCCATTCTCTCTTTGCTCTTATAAGTCATTACAGAGTATTGAGTAGAGTTCCCTGTGCTATACAGTAGGTCCTTATTAGTTATCTATTTTATATATAGTAGTGTGTATATGTCAATCCCAATCTCCCAGTTTATCCCTCCCTCCCTCTTTTCCCCCTGGTAACCATGAGATTGTTTTCTACATCTGTGACTCTATTTCTGTTTTGTAGATAAGTTCGTTTGTACCATTTTTTTAGATTCCACATATAAGTGATATCATATGATATTTGTCATTCTCTGTCTGACTTACTTCACCCAGTATGACAATCTCTAGGTCCATCCATGTTGCTGCAATCACATTGTGTTTTCTTTTAGGTTGGCCATGTACCTTTTGTTCCCCTTTCATATTGTGTTTTTGATGGAAACACACTTAAAGCCATGCCATTTATTTCAACCTTGGACTTGGGTGGCTGTGCTCAGACATTGTTTGCTTCATTGTGGTGTGAGTGACTATTTTGTATTCTCCCCTCTGTAACTGAAGCCACTTTGATTTCCCTTCAAGCTATAGTTTGAGAACTACGTATTTTGGCCAGTCTGCTTTCATGTAGCTCATAAGAGTGGTCTCTGGAGGAAGGAAACAGTTGAGGTGAGGAGTTTAAACACCAGAATACCTGGATTCCTACTCTTTTCTGAGGTTGTGTTAATGATCCTGTGTTAGAGTTCACCCTTGGATGGGGAGGGGTTGGGCAGGGCTGGATCCTCGTCTCCTGGGATGTCCTGTTAACTTTTGCTTCCCAAATGGTCATTTCCCATACTTCATAGAAGGAAAGAAAAGTATATTTGCTGGAGTAAGTAAATGAGCTGGGGAACTTTGGCAGGGTGATAGAATTACTCTAAATTATGAAGACAGTTGCACAACTCTATAAATTCACTGAAACTCATCAAAGGGGAAACGTAAAACAGGTAAATTTTAAGATATGCAAATTAAACATGCTAATTTGCTACTATTGATTGGATGATATGTAAATGAAGAAGTCCTACCTGAAAATGCAAATTAGATTTTAATTATTTTCTGACTGTGAAAGAAACCACTAGGAAAAAGGAAAAAAGAAAAGTAATGCTTTCCTAAAAGGATTCTAGATGAGATAGCCTTTTATTTATTTAATTCTAATAGTAAAACATAGAGTCTAGTAGAGCCAAATCTTTTTTTTTTTTTATTTTTTGCGGTACGTGGGCCTCTCACTGTTGTGGCCTCTCCCGTTGCGGAGCACGGGCTCCGGATGCGCAGGCTCAGCAGCCATGGCTCATGGGCGTAGCCGCTCCGCGGCATGTGGGATCCTCCTGGACCAGGGCATGAACCCGCATCCCCTGCATCGGCAGGCGGACTCTCAACCACTGCGCCACCAGGGAAGCCCTAGAGCCAAATCTTGATGTCTTTAGATTACAAAGATAGATATAGTGTGGCTGAAGGAATTAAAAGATAACCCCCACTTCCTAAAGCAGGAGCATCATTAACATAGCTAAGGAGTATTTACTGGGGGCTCCTTACTCTGGTGATCAATTAGGAAGATACACAAGGAAATATGGCAAGCTCCCCATCAGTCAGCCTTCCAGTAAACAGATGGGCAAAGACTCCTGTGTGCGTGTTACTTTGAGATGTACTGAAATTGTGAGTTTCTTAGGGGAGGGGCTGTGTCTTATGAATTCCTTTTTATATCTGCGACTCTTTGTATATTACAGGTGCTCCGTGAATATTGAATGCATTGGTAAATGAAAGAGTAACTAGGATGTAGTCCTTATCCTCCAGAAAAGTACATTCTAGTTAGGAGACTAAGCCAAGCACGTATGAAACGGCCCCATATCATTCCCAAGTATCCACATAGGGCCTGAGGAAGAGGAGGATGATGGTAGGACTGCTCAGAAAAGCCTGTGCAGTTAGTGGTACCCAGGTGTGTACACCTGAATCCCTGACAAAGAATATATTTGAATGCTGCACACAGACAGGCTCCGGGGTAGAAATGAAGATGGCTTTTGTGGGAGACCTTGAAGAGAAAGAATTGACTCTGGTTGTAGAGGGAAGAACTGGAAAATTGAGTTGGATGGACAGAGTGGCTGTGACTGCCCAGGGGCTTTAAAGCCCCGAAGAGAGATTGGGTTTGTTTTGTTGGGTGTAAGGGAATTGCTGGGTTCTTAAGCCAAGAAGTGTTTAGATTAAAACTTAGAAACTCACTGTTAACAGTTATTGATTGACCAACTGGGTAATTTGGCTGGTTTTAATATCTCTTATATGCAAGATGCTTATATATTTAAGAAGGTTTGTGTACTTGGTTGTTGCATTTTCTTCCCCCCCTCCCCCCCGCAGCTTGAGCAAAATAATCATCAACTCTTCACTTTTGTTCTTTTAATTTTATCAGATAGGAATTCTAACACTGTCTTGCAAATAAGAATAAAAATGTCTTATCTGAAACATTTCGGCAGAAATTCACTGAGGGTGTGTCATATGCAGGACGCCAGGTGCTCCGTGGAGGGTTCACATGGAGTGATTGCATGCACAGGTGGTTTAGCCCATTAGAAAGGCAGCAATGTGGTGCTGCTGGGGTTGGAGAGGAGGCGGGTGCTGCTTTCTGCTTGGGAGCCAGGAAGGAGAGAGGTGTGGCCCTTGTGTGAGCCAGATGGCTTCCCAAGTCTTCTTTTAATCCTTACAACGTCCTGGTAACATTTTTGATCCCTACATGCAGAGGAGAAATGAGACCGAGGGCTGATGTTTATGGACATGAGCATTTCAGGTATAGGCTTGGATGAAATTGCTGATAGAATGTTGGTAGGAAAGGCAATCAGGTGTTATAAAATAACTCAGTATTGTAACATCTTTCCTGGGGTAAATGATCAGGCAGACAATGTAACCAGGGCAGCTCTATGTCCTTATTTATAAAATGTTAATAGTCCTTTAAATGTTGCTTAGAATCAAGTTAGTTACACTAAGCATTCAAACCTAGCATTTCTTGGAAGGTTTAAAAATTGCCCTTTGAAGAGATCCTAGTCTGAAAAATATTTCTCCTATTGGAACAAAGTAATGCCTGAATCTCTATACTCAAACCTTGTTTCTTTTGAATTATCAAATGAAGGGTACAATTAAGTGTTGATTTAGTTCACTTGATCATTGATTTTGATCCACTTAGCCTGGGCCTTAGTTCCTACTTAGTAAACAGAATTTTTAGATTAGAGCAGCCCCCCGTGCCCTTCCAGCTCTGGGACTCTCTGTCCTGTACTATAGAAAACTATTTATTCCTCAAGGCAGTAGCTCTTTGTGGGTTAAAAACAAAAACAACAGCAAGAAGGAAACCCGACATCCAGTCTAATCCTGCTCTGCTCTTATTTACTCAGACATTTTTGGGAACTGTAATAACTTGTTAGATCTTGTGCAGTAAAACATAATTCCAAATTTTCCAAGGCCAGCTGTAGATCAGGATTCTAAAGGCCTTAATGGAGAAGGGCGGGTGTGTGTTTGTCAGGAGACCACTTAGGGAAATCAGTTCCATGCAATTTTTAATACAGTTCTTTGGATAGACTTTTTTATGACTCAGTGTTACAGATGTCATTAATTTATAATGGAAAATAGTGAGACAATATGACAGTTATCTTCAGACTCAAGAATACTTAGGCAGCAGGGTGAGTGATGATTGAATAGTTTGAACAGAGGCTGCTATGAAATGCCACCACCAGGCACCAGGCTGAAGGGTGAGCCTGGCCTCCTGGCCTCTGACCCTACTGGGTTAGCCAGCCACTCATCACTGGATAACTTGGGTGGCAGAAAGAAACTGAGTCCTATTGGAAATCCAAGGCTCTCAAGGTTTCTTCTCACCAAAGGAGGTCTACACGAGTTTCCTGTTCTGGGCAGGCTGAGATGTGTGAAAAGGGCGGTCTTGGACAAAATGGGAGAGTGGATTTAGCTTGTCTTCTTGCGTAGGCATGTTGCACACACTCATCTCTGAGCAGTAGACATTTTAGAGATGAGAGCCAGCCAGCTGCAGAAATATTTCAGGCATCTTTGTGAGGGAGGAAGTTAAAATATATGGTGAACATTGAGTGACCAAATGGGAAGATGTTTTCTCTTTGCTGGTTTTGAAGGTTTCATAGGGTTTTGCAAAATATCAGCATATTGTGGGTGACCCTGTAAGTAGCGCCTGTCATCTTTGGACCCCACAGCCTGTGCTAGTAGCAGAGAGAATCTTGTGAATAAGGAAGTAAGAAAGGCTGCTGGCCTGGAATTGGGAGACTGGGGTTCAGCTCAGCTCGTGAGCTGAGTTCCCTCTTAGTCCTTGTTATGAGTTGAATTGTGTCCCCTCCCAAAAAGATATGTTGAAGTTCTAAGCCCTGGAAACAAGGTCAGTAAAGAGGTAATCAAGTTTAAATGATGTCAGGAGGGTGGGCCCTAATCTGGTATATTACTGGTGCTCTTATAAGAAGGGGAAATTTGGATGCAGTCACATGCAGAGGGAAGGCCATGTGAAGACACTGGGAGAACACCGTCTGCAAGCCCAGGAAAACCTGCAGCCACCAGAAGCCTGGAGTTAGGCCTGGAACGGCTTCTCATCACAGCCCCCGCAGAGGAACCCACCCTGTGACACCTTCATTTCAGACTTCTAGGCCAAGAACTGTGAGACAATACTTTCCTGTTGTTTTAAGCCACCCAGTTTTTGGTGCTTTGCTACGGCAACCCCAGGAAACGAATACAGCCCTGATCCCCTAGAAGGCACAGAGCTGTGAGTAAGCCTCTCAATGTCCTGGGCTTCTGCTTCCTCATTTATAAAATAACAGCCCGGGAGTACATGATCTCAGGACCTTCCTGCTCTGACACTTGGTGATTAGTTCTTCAAAAAGTGCACTCAATTTCTGTTGTTGTATTTCCTAATGTAGCTAAAATATGCAAAGCATATGTAGTTTTTTCAGTTCCCAGTTTTGTTCTTTTCATTTAGGAGTCATTGGTGATACTTCCCTTTAAGCAAGATATTGGGTAAGGCTGTCCCTTCCAAGTTAATACGCTAGACAAATGACAGCATGTCTAGTCTGTATGGAATATATAACCAAAGAACATACCACTTAAAAGCATTTAACTATTGTTGACTGGCTGGGGGTTAGCATATGTTGAATGTCAGTTCATTAATTTTTCTTCCTTAGATTTGAGGATTGACTTCTTTTAGACACCCACAGGCTTATTCTAGTTTTCCCAAAGGAACCTACCACATAGATACCGGCCACTCCTTTATTTGCTAAATGCCTCACCTCAGTAAACAGTAGCGCAAGCAGCACCGTCTGCACTGCGGGGTGTTCTTCACACCAAACTTTGCTGTAAGTGAAGGTCTTCTTTCTTGACTTGTCAATAGGTTACAGTTGGGTCCACTGATGCAGCAAAATCAAGACATTGTATTTGGTGCTGTCCTAGAGGGAAACAGTGAGGAAACAGTCACCCGCCTCTTCACCAATAAATATCTTTCCTGATATAGTCGGCAGCCAAAACCTACAAGATATGTTTGAAATAATGTTAGCTTTGGACCTTCTCCTTAGATTTTTTTTTTCTCTTTCTTTTCCTTAGTCCCTATATTACAGTGGATAATTTTTTAAAAATGTGCCTTAAACTTTTTAAGGAAAGATAAGTAATATAAAATTATCTTCCTATTCTAAAAAAAAAAAAAGAATCATTGTTTATTAGGTTCAAAGTATAGAAAGGACACGATAAATGAAATAAATGGTTGATACCACTTGCCCTCCTGTCTGAGGCTCTCTCATGGTCTTCCTATTTTCCTCAGAACCCTTTTATATCTTCTTCCTCTGCTAGAATATTCCCTGTCCTCAGTCTGCTGGGACAGAAAGACCAAGGGGTCAGGTTAGGCCTAGGGAGAGAGTTTTAAAAGAGAATGGGAGTAGTCCTGGTGAGGTATGGCTGGATAGGCCTTAATGGCTCTATTTTCTTTGTACTCCTTAGTGAAAGGGATAGAGACATGGTTAATAAGGACAGTTTCACTATATTCAGCCAAATTAAAGGTAATGATTTTATTCACATGTTTAATGAAGCTTATCTGGTTCTTCAAGAATTACTGTGCTGTCTTCTGAAGTATTTTAACACATGCATGCCGTGTTTTTCATGCATTATGTCTCACTCTTGGAAATCCAGTCTGATTTAAATTTTCTTCATTTAATTCTACTCCACCTATTTATCTTTCATAGGTTAAAACACAGGGAAGGGCCTAAAAATGTCCTTAGTGTTAGCATATATTCTAAAGAGGCTCCAATGAATCACCTGTATGGGTTATAAAGAATGACACACCTTAGAAAAATATTATCACCTTGAGAGGCCTCAGGAAACAACTCTGCCATGTAAACCCAAAAACTTGTGTTTTAAAATGAGTTATTTTTAATATTTAAAGTAATGAAACTTTCTTTTTTAAAAGATTAAAACTATTTGTAAAGTTCTATGCACAAATTATTTATGACTATTTATAATTTCATTTTGATCCTGAATAAAATATAATAATTAAAATATTCTACTTCTGAATCTGTGCCTGGCTCTCTCTTTGGCTTTCTCTTCATGCTGGTTCTAAGCCTCTGCTCTGCGCTGGCTTCAACAGAGCAGTGGTAGCAAAGGAGATATTCAGCTAAATTGTCCATGTGGTTTCCTGTAACATTTTCTTCTTATGGTGTCAAATGTGGATTAAAAATAAATAAACCTGCCATTTTTAGGTTAAGATTCACATTCTCAAAGATTCTTCTGACATGACATTGTTGTGACTGGTCACTCATTTTGTGAATTTTTCAGCTCTTTATTTCCAGTGCCTTTTTTCTTGGAGACCTAGTGTTTTGGCATTTTATTTCTTCCTTTGTGCCTTTTCCAAAGGACCCAGAAAAAAAGAAAGGACTTGAGACCCCAACTGATCAGTGTTGCTACTAGTTAACGGAGGTTGAAAAGATCTGATGGGTTTTCTGCAGTTTAACATTATTGACCAAGTAGTGACTTAGATTATTTTTTTTTCATTGCCGCTCGGTCGTTTATTTTAAAGTGTCTCTGTCAATTTCCCTTCTCCCTGTGAACATAGCTTCTCCTGGTAAGAGTCCAGTTTGCATTCATTATTTGATTTGAATGCTCTGATTCAGTGGTTCTCAACTTGTTGCTTTCTGCTGCCACACAGATGGCTTTCACATGCCTCACACACTCAGAGGGGTGTACCCAGGGTTGTGCAGAATTCCAAGCAAGCTACTTGTAATTCCACCCCTCTCTTTCCCATGCAGGATGGTGCAGTGGGAAGCGAGTGAAAGAGAACGGTTTCGTCACATGGCTCTCAGTTGGCTCCACTTCTTAATAAAGCAAACTGTTACAAACTCTGGTACTTGATTACTGTCTTCTTGCCTTAGTCATTTGTAGATTTAATAGCTTCTTAAAAACAGTTTATTTGTATTTGAAACATTTAATAAAATGAGCAATGACAGAAGGGACACCTTTGTCCTCATTCTCCAATTCAAACATTTCATAACATTTTGCCAAACATAGACAGTATCTGCCACCTTCTTTTTCAGATAATGAAGGAATTAATACTTTTTCATTTCCCCCTATTTCTCCCTCAGCTTCCCTATTTTTATATTATTACTTTATGATGCAGCTAAGATTGTTCATGTTTATCCCTGTAATCCTTACGACATTGTTCTTGGTGCTTTGTGTAAAGGGGTTTCATGCTTAACACTAGTGCCTTCTCCTCAGTTTACCTCTCAATGGGCTAGGGTTCTTAATGCTAAAGAGTCTTCAAGAAGGGTTCCTGGATACCATCTTCCCCAAGGGTTTTTGTTTTTTTTCTTTTTGACATATGCCTTCCTGTTGGGTGCATTCTGGCCCAGCGACTTGGATGGGTGTATGTTCTTGTGTTTAACTTTCTTTCCCTCAGAGCTTTTGGACTTTGTACCATTGTCTTCTCCAATAACTGATGATGTGGAGAAACCCTTGGGACTGAATTTTTCTGAGTGTACCACTGAAGAATTCCTGAGTTCTGTAACCTAAACAGCTTTTAAGCAGTGATGCTGTATCAGTTTTCCCCAAAACTTGATGTATCTTTTTTTTTTTTTTTTTTTTTTTGCGGTACGTGGGCCTCTCACTGTTGTGGCGTCTCCTGTTGCGGAGCACAGTCTCCAGACGCGCAGGCTCAGCGGCCATGGCTCACGGGCCCAGCCGCTCCGTGGCATGTGGGATCTTCCTGGACCAGGGCACGAACCCGTGTCCCCTGCATCGGCAGGCGGACTCTCAACCACTGCGCCACCAGGGAAGCCCGCTTGATGTATCTTTTAGATCTGAAGGTTTATTTTTTTCTCAGTTTCATTCATAGGTAGTTTCTTCTATTGAATCTTTAAACTTTTGTATTATGTGATCATTTGATACACACAAAAGAATACAGCCATACTTTATTTTATTGTACTTTGCAGATACTACATTTTTTACAAATTGAAGGTTTGTGGCAATCATGTGTTGGGCAAGTCTGTAGGTGCCCTTTTTCTAACAGTGTTTGCTCACTTCATATTTCTGTGTCACATTTTGGTAATTTTCACAGTATTTCAAACTTTTCATTATTATTATATTTGTTATGGTGATCAGTGATCTTTGATGCTACTGCTGCAAAAAGATTACAACTTACTGAAGACTCAGATGATGGTTAGTGTTTTTTAATTAAGGTATGTACATTGTTTTTTAGACAATGCTATTGCACACTTTATTGACTACAGTATAGTGTAAACATACCTTTTACATGCTCTGGGAAACCAAAAAATTCATGTGACTCATTTTATTGAGGTCGTCTGGAACCAAACCCACAAGATCTCCAAGGTATGCCTGTATATGTAAATGATGAAGCACTAATTTAACAAAAATCCGTAAACTTGTCATCCAGTGTCATAGCTAGTGCAGTGCGAGTATCATCAGGTAAAAAATAACTTAGACACTTTTGAATCCCCCTGTGTACCTCTTCTTAACCTGTAACTTTTCACTCACACAGAAATAATAATATTCTGGAATTGGTATTTATTTCTATATATGTTTTTATGCCTTTTTTACAAGTGAATGTGTCCATAAACAGCATATAGTATGATGGATTTGCACGTTTTCAGACTTAATATCAATGGTGTCCTGCTGTGTGTAGCTTCATGCAGTTGGTTCTACCATTCGTTCTTATTTTGGTGATCCAGCCATGTTGGGACATGACCTGTAGCGTTGGATCTACTCTGTATTTTTCTCTTTCTTAACTATATGCCATTTACTTACTCATTTCTCCATTGAACATTTCAGTTTTTCCCGATTTTGTGCTATTCCTAAGAGTTTGTGATAAACATCCTTGTGTGTTTGGTGGGGATGGGGGGACTGTACACAGGTGCTAATTGCTCTAAGAAGTGCACCCAGGGGCAGAATTGCTGGGCTGCAGAGGAATGCTCATCCTTCACTAGACTCTGCAAATTGCTCTCCACACCCAAGTGTGAGTTTTCCCTCCCATCAGCAGTGGGATTCTTGGTATTGCCAGAAATTTTACTTTTACGAATCTTACGGGTGTGAAGTAATATCTCAGGTTTGTTTTTATTTCTTGTGTAGATAGCCAGTTTATATCCTCTACTCATTTTTCTGCAGGATTGTTGGTATTTATCTTTTAATATAATCTTTATATTCTGATCTTTTGTCATTTATATGTGTTATAGATACTAATCTGTGACTTGGCTTTTTGTCTCTGGTGTCTGGTTGAACAGACCTTTTTAATTCTAATACAGCCAGATTTATGGTTTGTGCAATTGTTTGGTTTGTGCAATTTTTTAGACTGATTTTTCCACCCCTGGGTGCATTTCTTAGAGCAATATCTTTCTTTCCAACTGTTGGGCTGCACCCCACAGGCCTGCAAGGCCTGTACTTGCCCAGCTTCAAGACCAAAGAAAGAGCCCAGAGGCAGCAACAGAGACATCAGTGGTTTAATGGATGGGGGGAGCTTACGTGTCTGAAGCAGAGTCCTAGAGTGACACCCCACCGTGTGCGTGCAGATGGTTGACAGGACATGGCGGCAGTCTTCGTGGGTGTGTGGCGGGGTGTTGGATCACCAGGGAAACTAGCAGAGGGGCTCACCCGTCACGGCCCCTTTGATAAGAATGCTCACTAGTTGGGGCCTGGGGCAAGTATGTGGGAAGGTTAGTATAGTGAGCAGGGTATAGGTGTAGCTGGCACTGGTTGAGCAGGGGGATGTACAGAGAGCAAGGGAACAGCCACTTAGAGTTGCCTGACCAGACACCAACCCAAATGTGTTTTTCAAAAATTTCAGGGTTTTGGTTTTTGTATTTATGTCTTTAATCCACCTGGTATTTAGTGGCATCAGGTAGGTATCTACTTTTATATTATTCCTAGTGGATAACCAGTCATCCCAGACCAACTTATCCTTTTCTCACAAATCTGTAATGCTCTTTTGTCATATAGTATGATTCCAAATAAACACAGGTGTATTTTTGACCTATGTCTTTATCGTTTGTCTCTTCCTTTGCCAATGCCAACTGTTTTGATTGCTGTAGTATTGTAAGTCTTCTGGCAGAACAAATACTTCTACCTTTTTCATTTTCAAAATTGTCTTGGCTACTCTGGGACCTTTGATCTTCCTTAAAATTTTGGGATTTTGATTCAAGTGATGTTGAGTTTATAAATCAGTTGGAGAGCAGTTATCAGTTATCTTTATAATTCTCAGTCTTTGAACAAAGCCCTTAAAGGCCTTAAGCAGGATCTTTATTAGGTTTATTTCTAGGCATTTTGTTTTTGTTGCTACTGTTAATAGAATCTTTTATTCTCTTATGTTTTGACATAGATTATCACAGGGTTTAGGAGAATTATTTACTTTTATAGATTGATGTTGAAACCACCAAATGTACTGAACTCTCTTATTTTAGTAGTTTATTTAAGATCGTTTTATATTTAATAGTGTCTGTAAGATTCTTGTAATATTTTCATGTAAACAGTCATTATCCACAAATAAGGTCAGTTTTGTCTTTTTTTTTTTTTTTTTTTTTCCGTTACGCGGGCCTCTCACCACTGTGGCCTCCCCCGTTGCGGAGCACAGGCTCCGGACGCGCAGGCCCAGCGGCCATGGCTCACGGGCCCAGCCGCTCCGCGGCATGTGGGATCCTCCTGGACCGGGGCATGAACCCGCGTCCCCTGCACCGGCAGGCAGACTCCCAACCACTGCGCCACCAGGGAAGCCCTCATTCACTTCTTATATGTCCCTTTTCTATTTCTTAAGTCATTGCGTTGGGTAGGGCCATGAGTACAGTGAAAATGTAGTGTATACTTGTGCCTGATTTTAATGGAAAGAATTTTAAAGTCTCACTATTAAGAACAGTGCTTGCTTTAGGCTTAGATAGATACTGCTTTTCAGATCAAACAAGTTTCCTACGGGTTTGGTTTGTGACCACATTGTGTCAGGAATCAGTGTTAGAATTTTATTGAAGATTTTTAAAAAAACATTTATTGAATATTTTTTCCTTGAATCTTTTTATATGGTTTATTATATTAGTATATGTATATAGGTATATAGTATACAGTATAGTATATGTATATAGTATATATGTTCTGATTTTGTCAATATTATTATTCCTGGGACAAACTCTGCTTTGATTTGCCAGTATTATACTTTAGGATCATTGAAACTTTTAATAAATGAGCTTTATCTTTTTCTTTTTCTTTTTTTTTTTTTTTTTTTTTTTTTTTTGCGGTACGCGGGCCTCTCACTGCTGTGGCCTCTCCCGTTGCGGAGCACAGGCTCCGGACGCGCAGGCTCAGTGGCCATGGCTCACGGGCCCAGCCGCTCCGCGGCACGTGGGATCTTCCCGGACCGGGGCACGAACCCGTGTCCCCTGCATCGGCAGGCGGACTCTCAACCACTGCGCCACCAGGGAAGCCCTTCTTTTTCTTTTTTTTTGACTTTTTTTTTTTACTAATCTCACTAAGTGAATTGAGTAGATCATGTTTTAGAAAAATATTTATTATAATCTGCATAAGATTATCTGTTTCTTGAAGACTTGGTAAAACTCTCTTCTGAAACTGCCTGGACCTGAGTTTTTGGGATGGAGAATGGGAACATAGCCTTTTTATAATTGGTTCATTTTCTTTAATACTTACTGATTTGTACACATTTTAATATTTCTTTTAGGTTTGTTTTAGTAATTAATATTTGTTAGAGAAACAGCCATTTCATCCATGTTTTCAGATATATTGATATAGAGTTGTTATAGTTTTCTCTTTTTATTTTTTTAAAAAACCCTACTCTTAAGATTATGTCATCCTTTTTATCCAATATTATTTATTTGTACAAGAAGTTTGCCTGCTTAGTTTTTCTAGTGAACCAGAATTTGGTTTTGTTAATATTTGCTATTTTTTATTTAATTTTTTTTCTTTTAAATGTATTCGTTTATTTTTTGGCTGCATTGGGTATTTGTTGCTGTGCGCGGGCTTTCTCTAATTGCGGCGAGCGGGGCCACTCTTCGTTGTTGTGCGTGGCCTTCTCATTGCGGTGGCTTCTCTTGTTGCAGAGCATGGGCTCTAGGCGCACGGGCTTCAGTAGCTGCAGCATGCGGGCTCAGTGGTTGTGGCTCACGAGTTCTAGAGCGCAGGCTCAATAGTTGTGGTGCATGGGCTTAGTTGCTCCGCGGCATGTGTATCTTCCCAGACCAGGGCTCAAACCCCTGTCCCCTGCATTGTCAGGCGGATTCTCAACCACTGCGCCACCAGGGAAGCCACTTCTGTTTAATTTCTACTTTATCTCTTTCTCACTTTTTCCCCCATCTCCTGTTGCCCCCTTTCTTAGGTTTGGTCGGTTTTAAATTGAATTTATTTTAATTCCTTCTTGTGTTTTAGAAAATTCAAAAACGGCTGTAAAATTACATCTCTGTATCACTTTAACTGCATATTATACATTTTGATATGTAGTACTTTCATTGTTGTTAATTTCTAAATATTTTGTGATTTTCATTGTTATTTCTTTTTAAATTCCTGGTTTATTTAGGATTACATCTTAAATTTTGCAAATAACTACTTTTAAAGAACATTTTCTGTTGTCATTTTCTAATTTGCCTACATTATGGGTTAGAGGATATAGTCTGAACGATAGAAATTTGTGGAAATTTGAGATTTCCTTTTTGACCTGGCACTTGGTCAGTTTTTGTAAACGTTCCATGTATAATTGAAAAGAATTCACATTCTGCATTTATTAAATGCAGGATTCTATTTAAATAGCAGATCAAGTTTATTAATTTTATTGCTCAAGTATTCTGCCTGATTCCTCAGCTTCTGATAGTACCTCTCACTGTGGTTAATAGACTTGTCATTTTCTCCTTATAATTTTGTCAATTTTTTGTTTTATACATTTTGAAACTGTGCTGTTAAGTATAAACAAATTCATGATTTTCTATTATCCTCACATATTTTTTCAGTTTTTATTATCAAGTATTCATCTTTAGTGATATTGCTGGTTTTATCCTAAGATAATATTTTATTTGGTATTATTTTTTTTTAACCAGTTTTTATTTGGGTTAAATGCCAGACATTTGCTTTTCCAGCTCTTTCTTTGCATCTTCTTTTTTGTAAGCATCAATGTTTGGTTGGTTTGTTTTGTTTGCTCAGTGTAATAATCTGTACCTCTGCATTGGTTACATTTATTGAAAATATTGATATATTTAGATGTATTTCAACTACAGTATATTTTGCTTACCATTTATTTTCTGTGTATCTTCCCCTTTCCTGCCTTCTGCTGAATTAATCAAAACTTTTTATGTTTCCTTCCCACTTGAAGTCTCTCTTGTGGTTTGGAATAAATATACAGTAATTCCGTTCTTATAGAACTTATTCTAAATTCTTTTCATTATCTAGTTAAAATAATATCCAGCTACAAGTAAGAGAAAACCAATTATATAAGCACAAACAAGCAGGCGTTATTTTTCTTACACAGTGAACAACTTGGAGGTGGACTTGCCATCAGGGACCCAGCTCTGGTCCATCATCCATAACTCTGGTCCATCATCATCAGCACATCCCACTCATGGGCTTTTCCTCATTCTTGCTGCTTCATGGCTGTGAGCTGCCTGCTGCACTTTGGGCATCAGCCTCTGGTGTGCCATGAGCCTCCCATAACCGGAAGAAGGCTAGAGAGAAACTGAGAATGGGGTTTGAGGTCAGACCATCAATAGTGTCTCCCACACATATTTCATTCTCAAATTTTCTAACAAATTCTATGGTCACTCAATATTTCTGTCCTTTTTGCATATTCCATCATAACTTAGTACATTTTATTGAAACATTGAGCAACTTCCATAATGTTTTCTTAATACAAAATAAATTGGTTATTGATATTTATTTTTTTCAATCAGAGGTTAAGTTTTTGTGGAAATGTATGTGGGTGTTTCTTTTATAAAAATCAGTATCTAGGGGCTTCCCTGGTGGCACAGTGGTTGAGAGTCTGCCTGCCGATGCAGGGGACACGGGTTCGTGCCCCGGTCCAGGAAGATCCCACGTGCCGCGGAGCAGCTGGGCCCGTGAGCCATGGCCGCTGAGCCTGCGCGTCTGGAGCCTGTGCTCTGCAACGGGAGAGGCCACAACAGTGAGAGGCCCGCGTACCGCAAAAAAAATAAAAATAAAATAAAATCAGTATCTAGACTGATTGATTATTGCTTCCGGTATCCCATGCCTTTCCTTCAGTTGATGGACATCCTTTTATGAGAGATTGTGGGGGTCTGTGGGTGATACATTGTGTTAGTTTAATGTAAAGACATTTTTATGTCTTTACTTTGCATTGAATCTTGGATGGTAGTTTACATGGGTGTAAATTTTTAGGTCAACAGTGATTTTCCCTGAGCATTTTGAAGGTATTACTCTTCTGTTGCCTGATGATTAGAAATCTTCTGTAAGACTTTATGGTAACTTTTAAGCTTCACAACTTTCTTTTACTCTCTAGTGTTTGTGATTTCACTATAGTGTGTCTAGATGTGGACTCATTTTTTGCTTTGCGCCCAAAGGTGTTTTCATCTGAGGAATCACATCCTCAATTGTGGAACATTCTTCACCATACTCTCTTTAAATATTGTTTTTCACCATTACCTCCACTTTCCTTGCCTGGAACCCTTATTCTAGCCTTAGTGCAGACTTTCAATTTGTCTTTTGTGACATGTGTGTTCTCTCATATGCATGTATTCCTCTGTTTCTCTTTCTCTTTGCTCTGTTCTAGGGAAGTTCCCCACCACTATTTACCAGCTTACTAAAAAAAAATTTTTTTTCTCGACTTACTTTAGTCTAGACTTGATGCTGTCTAAAAAATTTTCAAAATATGTTCCAAAATTTCTTACTTGTTCTTTTGGTATTTTTCATATCAGTTTTCCTTTTTTTTTTTTTGTCTCTTTCTGTATTATAATTTGTTCATATTTTAAATGAAAACTATTTTCCTGTATCTCTTTAAAGCTCTCAAACATACATATTTCTAAGTCTACTAGAATTTTCCAGAAAATTATTTTCCTTATTGATTTTGTTGCTCACCTTTCTAAACATTAAAATTCTGTATATATTTTGGGATTTTTGATTTGTAGGCTAACTCTTTTTTTTTTTTTTGCGGTACGCGGGCCTCTCACTGTTGTGGCCTCTACCGTTGCGGAGCACAGGCTCCGGACGCGCAGGCTCAGCGGCCATGGCTCACGGGCCCAGCCGCTCCGTGGCATGTGGGATCCTCCCAGACTGGGGCATGAACCCGCGTCCCCTGCATCGGCAGGCGGACTCTCAACCGCTGCGCCACCAGGGAAGCCCTGTAGGCTCACTTTGAGTAGGTGGTGGCAATGGCTGCTGCTACTGCTGTTTCTTCTCTTCCCCCTCCTCCCCCTCCCCCTCCCTCTCCCCTCCTCGTTCCCCTCCCCCTCCTCCTCTTTCTTCATTGTTTTATTTTCCTCTGTTGCCCTTTGTATGAAACCCTTATACCTAACCTTGCATTTTCTAAAAAGTTGTCTCTTCTCACTGAGGACCAGCCCTCTCTTCTTGGCTCCTCCAGCATGAGGTCTAGAACCCAGTCATAGAGTATATATTTCATTGGTTTCAAAGCTCACATTGTTTTCACGTTTTAAAATCTTTCAGATTGGGATGCATCTATAATTCATGGTGAATCATGATTTAGTTGGCAGCATTTTTTTCTTAGTAGTATGTAAAATAATATTATGCCTTACAATTGATGTCATCGTAGATTTGATGAAATAGGTAATATAATTTCAGATCATCTGTCCTGCAGTGGAATAGATGTTAAGCTGAGCCAGTGGGTAGCTCTGTTGAGCTGCCAAGGCTGTGTTTGTGTTCTCCTGCCTCCCTGTCATGGCAGCATCCAGTCATGCTATTGTCTTAGGTCATCCGTTAGCAGTTTTCTTCTGGGTAGTCCTTCCTCAAGCCACAGTTCCAGCCTCAGGGCTTCTTTTTCCCATTACTCTGCAGGAGTGAAACTCCCCTTGCTTCTGCCTCAGGTCTCTGGCTTCTACCCTGCCCCTAGCTTATTTCACAGTCATTTCTTTCTTTTTTTTCATTTACTTTTTAAATTGAAGTATAGTTGACTTACAATGTTGTGTTAGTTTCAGGTGTACAGCAGAACGATTCAGTTATACATATATATATTCTTTTGCAGATTCTTTCCCCATATAGGTTATTACAAAATATTGAGTATAGTTCTCTGTGCTATACAGTAGGTCCTTGTTTATCTATTTTATATATAATAGTCTGTATCTTTTAACCCCAAATTGCTAATTTATCACTCCGCCCTTCCCCTTTGGTAACCATAATTTTGTTTTCTATGTCTGTGAATCTGTTTCTGTTTTGTAAATAAGTTCATTTGTATCATTTTTTTAGATTTCATATGTAAGTGATATCATATGATATTTGGCTTTCTGTGTTTGATTTACTTCACTTAGTATGATAATCTCTAGGTCCATCCATGTTGCTGCCAATGGCATTATTTCATTCTTTTTTATGGCTAAGTAATATTCCATTGTGTGTATATATATATATATATATATATATATATATATACACACACACATATGCATATACATATATATACACACCACATCTTCTTTATCCATTCATCTTCATGGTCATTTCTTGCCCGTGACATGGTTATCTGAGTTTTGAACTTGGCTTTCTATCTATCATTTTGATAGTTTGTGGATGGTTTAAAAAAATTGATCATTGCCACAGGGATGCCTCAAGGTGAGAACTTACTGTGTAGTCTTAATAAGAGGTTCTTTGGAACTTGTAGCAATTTTTTTTTGGACAGATTCACAATTGGATCTCACACCTTGGTGTGATTGAGTCTTGGCCCTTATTCTCAGGATTTACATTTTTAAATATCCACATTAAAATTCCTTTTAAAAATCATCTAACTTTTAAAACTTCCTGCAAATTTATTTTGTGATCATTATCATTCTACCCTTGAATAGGTTACAATGATTATAGCAATTATAGTCTATGATAATAGATTATAACAATGACAATTCTTATTAGCCTCTTTTCCTCCAAGTAGGAAAAAAGAACTTAAATTGGACAGCATGTTCTTTGCTGAGGGTTTAACTGGATCTAAGAGTAAATATAGCTAATTGTGATGATGACTGCTATCAAAGGTACAGATAAGCTCAGTAACTGAATCGAAGGAAATGGTACATGTCAAAGATGAAAAAAGAAAAGCTGTGGTTATTGTATGATTCTTAGGTGATTAATTTAAGAAACATGCACCCCTTCCTTGTTCAGGAGACCAGAAGATTGTTTATAAATCCTGTCCCTTTATTAGATATTATTATCTGAGCTCTGGGGATAGGAGAGGGTCTTTTGCATTTATGATATTCTGTGTCAAGATTCTACATGTGGTTTTTTTCATGTGGAGGAAAAGGTAGACTTTTCTGAGGGTCTGCCATTATATTCCTTGCCCCTCCCTATGCCCTAGGTACTCATTTTGGGATTCTGTTTTGTAGCCAACTTTGGTTTATGGGGTAATGTTCTTGGTAAAGATGCTTCTAAACCCAGGCATCAGATTCAGGATGTGTGGTGTGAGCACAGGTTAAGGCCAAGTCTGTGGGGGGACAGTGCATCAGAGCTCTCTAGAGCCAGTTAGTCTTTTCATGAGTTTATTTGGCCTGGGCTTCCTTCTCCACTGGCCTGATGATGTTTGATGAGATCAGTTGGTGGTATTCCTTATATGAATTATGCCTGTGTAAATCAAGAGTGTTCCCATAGGAAGTACTAATTTAGCCGTGTGTACTTGCATTGATGGTGGCTAAAATAGGTGAAACTATTGCAGTTACTACATAGTAGAAACACTACTGCTGGTGGCAGTAGGCATAATGGTAATGGTAACTAGCATGTATATATATGAGCCCTTTCAATTATCATCCTTCAGTGAGTGAATTAGCATTTTACAGAGAGTATCTCATGTAAGAGCCACAACCAGAGCTGTCTTGTGACCTTTCACTTTTTTTTTTTTCTCAGATGAGAAACTGGGAGTGATAGTTCATTTTCTGTGTCATCTTGGCTAGCCCATAATACCCAGTTTCTGGTCAAACACCAGTCTAACTGTTGCTGTGAAGGTATTTTTTTTTAGATGAGATTAACATGTAAATCTATAGATTTTGAGTAATGCGATTATCCTCCATAATGTGGGTGGGTTGCATCCAGTCAGTTGAAGGCTTACAGAAAGGACTGAGGTTCCCTGAGGAAGAAAGAATTCTACTTCCAGACTGCCTTGCAGACTCAAGTTTGCCACACAGACTCCTCCCTGGGCCTCCAGACTGCTGACCACACCAATCACATGAACCAGTTTCTTTCTTTTTTTTTTTTAAACATCTTTATTGAAGTATAATTGCTTTACAATTGTGTGTTAGTTTCTGCTTTATAACAAAGTGAGTCAGCTACACATATACATATATCCCCATATCTTCTCCCTCTTGCGTCTCCCTCCCACCCTCCCTATCCCACCCCTCTAGGTGGTCAGAAAGCACCAAGCTGATCTCCCTGTGCTATGCGGCTGCTTCCCACTAGGTATCTGTTTTACGTTTAGCAGTATATATAAGTCCATGCCACTGTCTCACTTCGTCCCAGCTTACCCTTCTCCCTCCCCGTGTCCTCAAGTCCATTCTCTATGTCTGTGTCTTTATTCCTGTCCTGCCCCTATGTTCTTCAGAACCTTTTTGTATGTTTGTTTTAGATTCCATATATATGTGTTAGCAAACGGTATTTGTTTTTCTCTTTCTGACTTACTTCACTCTGAATGACAGACTCTAGGTCCAACCCCCTCACTACAAATAACTCAGTTTTGTTTCCTGTTGTGGCTGAGTAATATTCCATTGTATATATGTGTCACATCTTCTTTATCTATTCATCTGATGATGGACAATTAGGTTGCTTCCAGGTCCTGGCTACTGTAAATAGAGCTGCAGTGAACATTGTGGTACATGACTCTTTTTGAATTATGGTTTTCTCAGGATATATAGTAGTGGGATTCCTGGGTCATAGGGTAGTTCTATTTTTAGTTTTTTAAGGAACCTCCATACTGTTCTCCATAGTGGCTGTATCAATTTACATTCCCACCAACAGTGCAAGAGGGTTCCCTTTTCTCCACACCCTCTCCAACATTTATTGTTTGTAGATTTTTTGATGATGGCCATTCTGACTGGTGTGAGGTGATACCTCATTGTAGTTTTGTTTTGCATTTCTCTAATGATTAGTGATGTTGAGCATTCTTTCATGTGTTTGTTGGCAATCTGTATATCTTCTTTGGATAAATGTCTATTTAGGTCTTCTGCCCATTTTTGGATTGGGTTGTTTCTTTTTGGATATTGAGCTGCGTGAGCTGCTTGTAAATTTTGGACATTGATCCTTTGTCAGTTGCTTCATTTGCAAATATTTTCTCCCATTCTGAGGGTTGTCTTTTGGTCTTGTTTATGGTTTCCTTTGCTGTGCAAAAGCTTTTAAGTTTCATTAGGTCCCATTTGTTTGTTTTTATTTCCATTTCTCTAGGAGGTGGGTCAAAAAGGCTCTTGCTGTGATTTCTGTCATAGAGTGTTCTGCCTATGTTTTCCTCTAAGAGTTTGATAGTTTCTGGCCTTACATTTAGGTCTTTAATCCATTTTGAGCTTATTTTTGTGTATCGTGTTAGGGAGTGATCTAATCTTATACTTTTACATGTACCTGTCCAGTTTTCCCAGCACCACTTATTGAAATGCTGTCCTTTCTCTACTGTACATTCCTGCCTTTTTTGTCAAAGTTAAGGTGACCATATGTGTGTGGGTTTATCTCTGGGCTTTCTATCCTGTTCCATTGATCTATCTTTCTGTTTTTGTGCCAGTACCATACTGTCTTGATTACTGTAGCTTTGTAGTGTAGTCTGAAGTCAGGGAGCCTGATTCCTCCAGCTCTGTTTTTCGTTCTCAAGATAGCTTTGGCTATTGGGGGTCTTTTGTGTTTCCATACAAATTGTGAAATTTTTTGTTCTAGTTGTGTGAAAAATGCCAGTGGTAGTTTGATAGGGATTGCATTGAATCTGTAGATTGCTTTGGGTAGTATATTCATTTTCACAATGTTGATTCTTCCAATCCAAGAACATGGTATATCTTTCCGTCTGTTTGTATCATCTTTAATTTCTTTCATCAGTGTCTTATAGTTTTCTGCATACAGGTCTTTTGTCTCCTTAGGTAGGTTTATTCCTAGGTATTTTATTCTTTTTGTTGTAGTGGTAAATGGGAGTATTTCCTTAATTTCTCTTTCAGATTTTTCATCATTAGTGTATAGGAATGCAAGAGATATCTGTGCATTCATTTTGTATCCTGCTACTTTACCAAATTCATTGATAAGCTCTAGTAGTTTTCTGGTAGCGTCTTCAGGATTCTCTGTGTATAGTATCATGTCATCTGCAAACAGTGACAGCTTTACTTCTTTTCTGATTTGGATTCCTTTTGTTTCTTTTTCTTCTTTGATTGCTGTGTGAGCCAATTTCTTAAAATAAATCTATCCATCCATCCATCTCTGTCTCTCTCTCTCTCTCTTCCCCTCCCCTACACACACACACACACACACACACACACACACACACACACACGTATTGTTTCTGTTTCTGTGAAGAACCCTAACTAACACACCGAGACAGCTCCTTTGACATGCCAAGTTGCCTAACTCCTAACTCCTAACTGCTCTGAGCCAGTACAGAAAAATTTCCAGCATACGCTAATGACTCAATTGAATTGAATTTTATTTATTCCCCTCTCCCCCATCATTTATCCTCTCAAAAAAGATGCTAATAAGTAGAAGGAACTTGACCTTAAAAAGAGAGCTGTCTTCATCCATAAATGAAGTCCACCTTCACTGAAGAGTTACGTTGACTGACTGCAGTTGCCAGAAGGCTGCTAGACCCTCTCTGGGGTCCTGGAGATGATGTGCTTGTGTACACAGCAGATACCCTTCCTTCAGAGGGTCACTCTAATGATAAATACTTCTCCCTCCACAGAAGGCTCCTTGGTTTACCACCTTTCTGCTGTTGCTAATCCACTTGGTCCTTGAGTCTGGTGGGCAGGGTTGCCAAAGACCTCCCCTGTCAGAGAGCTCTAGACTTATCGCATAGCCACAAAGAGATGGCAGTCGTGCCAGGTGGCAAGTTATACTTGCTTCCACTTACCCAGGCAGACAGAGTTAAGAAGGTCTGTTGATAAAATGAGAATTTTTGTCACCATCA
This sequence comes from Phocoena sinus, assembly GCF_008692025.1. NCBI lineage: Eukaryota > Metazoa > Chordata > Mammalia > Artiodactyla > Phocoenidae > Phocoena > Phocoena sinus. The sequence goes on from NC_045777.1 coordinate 37,275,933, forward strand.
AGAAAAATTGATGTCTTAATGTATTAATTGCCTCTCATTTTCTTCTGAGACAGACAATTTATACAACATTTTAACAGTGTTTTGTTACTTTAGAAAATGTACTTCTGCTTTGGAATGTTTCAACTGCCCATTACATTTTATAAAATGTGTTTACAGAGTTATGATGAATAGGGTAGACCATTTCTCCTTAAATAAATATAGATGTGATCTCTGATTTGCATGTAATTTCACTTAGCAAAGAACGGGCAGGTTTTTCACTGGGTGGAGCTGAGATGACAGCTTACTATTTTTTCTTTAGGGTAGATACTCTAAGGGGAGTTAAGCAGCTGCACCACATTGGCCAGGGTTTATAAGCCTCAGTGCAGCACAGGTGTGGCAGTTATGGCAGGAGCCTCCTCCCCGCCCCTGCCCCCCAGCCTGCCCTCCATGGAGCAGCCTGGGTGATCTGGTTCAAGCAGCAGTCAGATTGTGTCAGAGTCGAAGCCCTCTATGACCAGGCTGTTCTCTGCATGCACGGCCACATGTCCGCTTGGCTCTCACTGACAGGCAGCCTTATTCTTTGAAGGCTCTTGCCCTCATGGCCTTCACTCTGCTATCCCCCTACCTACAGTGCTCTTCCCCCAGTTATCACCTTCTCTTTGAGTTCTTTCTTGATCACCCCATTTAACCTGATAATCAGCCCCATCCCCATACTTCCTGTTCTCGTCTCTGCTTTATCCTTCTCTGCTACTCAAATTGTTAATGCTGTATACAATACTTTACTTTTTTTTTTTTTTTTTTTTAATTTTTGGCCACACCATTTAGCATGTGGGATCCTAGTTTCCCAATTAGGGATTGAACCCGTGCCCCCTACATTGGGAGCACAGAATCTCAACCACTGGACTACCAAGGAAGTCCTTCACTGCTGTATTCTTAACACCTAAAATAATGCCTGGTCTACAGTAGGTGCTCAGTAAATATTTGGTGAATTTGTAGTACTGCTGTACTAGTCGCCCTTCAGAACGTACCTCTACATCTTTAGACTTGATGGTTAGTACTACCTTTCTTGCTATTTGACCTTGGCATTAGTGGCCATCAGTCTGGTTCTCCTTCTATCTAGTTATAGTGCCTTGGGCTGCTGTAGGCACCCTTCCAGCATTGATACAACCAGGGGCCATCACCGTTATGGCCTCCCCTACTATCTTTCCCCCACATTCCCTTAACTCATTTATTTAATCCATATCCCCTTAATCCATTCCCTCTGGGTATGAACGGGCCCCTCCATGCGCTAAGGTTTAGGTGGGACCTAAGGCTGCCTATGTTGCAGGCCTCTTGGCAGCTCCTAGGTCTGCAGGCCCTCTGTCTTCAGAGCTCCGCAGGGGTGAAGTGGCTACTGAGTCTCCTGAACAGCTGGCAGGTGACTGATGGGTGGAAGTATAGGTGGCCTAGAGGCATGGCTGGGGTGGATGGACCATGGAAACAACGTAGAAAGTGTAGAGCCAAACATTGCCAGATGCTGAGCTGCTCCCTGAGACATAGCCATTCATGCAGTTTTGTATAAAACTACACTTTAGGCCACCTTGCTGCCACCATGCCATAGGAGGGGCTGATGTGTACGCCCTGTGCTTTCACATGCAGCCTTGCTTTCATCTGAAGGACAGTTGCATACACAAATGCCAGATTTCTTTTTTTAGCTCAAGACAAATTGCTCTTTGTATTAGTTTCCTTGGGGCTGCTGTAACAAAGCACCACAAACTTGGTGGCTTAAAAACAACAATTTATTGTCTCGCAGTTCTGGAGGCTTGAAGTCCAAAATCAAGGTGTTGGCAGGGCCATGCTGTCTCTCTGAAGGCTCTGGGGAGGATCCTTCTTGCCTCTTCTAGTTTCTGGTGTTTGCTGACAGTCCTTGGAGCTCCTTCCCTCTAATCTTTCCCTGTATCATCACATAGCGGCCTTCTCACTCTGTGTTTCTATCTTTTCTTGTTCTTATAAGGACCTACTAACCTCATCTTAACTTGATTACATCTGCAAAGACCCTATTTCCAAATATGGTCACATTCACAGGTACAGGGAATTAGGACTTTAATATATCTTTTTTTTTTTTTTTTTTGGTGGGGAGGGACACAGTTCAACCGGCAACACTCTTTCTGAGGCAGAAGCAGCAACCAGGGAGAAAGCCTGGACATTTTCTAAGGATAGAGAGCAGAGTTGACTTCTTCTGGACAGCCTCGAGATTCCCTAAATTTTTTGTCTTTATTGATTGGTTTATCCTAGGACTGGGGTCTTTCCTTTTCAGACCCTGCAGTGTGTGTGATTCAGTTAAGTGAGTCCCATGTACCTTCTTTCTTTCTCTGGAGTCCAGGAGCCTTGGGAGAACAGATGAACTGTGAATGGCAAATTCCCTGAAAATACAGTAAGAACCATCCTCCTGCGGGTGTAAGCTGGTCCCTTGTGGAGGCTTTTGGACCTCCAGTGGGGCAGTTGTGGAAGGCTGCAGCAGGACGGCGGGGTGGTGGAAAAGCGGTTGGAGCTTCTTTCATGTAAGGAGCCACCTTCTCAAGGGCTCTCCCATACCCTTTATCCTCCAAGGGTGTCCTTAGGGCTCCTTCTCTTCATCGTTGCTCGTTGCTCTGTGTCGTCGTTGTGTGCCAAGTGGGAGGTGCATTGCCAGATGCTTGGCAGAGTTGGAGAGGCAGACATCACCATGCTCCTCTCATCTGAGGCTCTGCATTTGGAGAAGTAGAACACTGGACTCATATTCCTCTCCTGGTAGTGCAGGAACTCAGTACTGACCAGATCTGTGTGGAGGAGGCCCAGCAGTCAGAGAGGGAGCTCTGAGAGGCTTGTGGGATTTTCCTGGCCAGAAAGATGGTGGCCACAACGGAGGGAGGCCAGTTAAATGGTCGTGATCCTCTGTCTGCGGGGAGGAGTGTGTAACATCACACACCCAGCAGGGCTTAGGTAGCCAGAAACGTGGCAGCTCCATACCCCCAAAGTGAATTTTAAAGTTGACTTATTTACACCATTGTCATAGCAACAGGAAAACTCTTCTGACCTATAGCCGTGGAAGACTCCGTAAAAGAAACCGTAGAAGGAAAAAAATAATGCCAGGAAAAAAAAAACAACCCTGTAATAACGTACCATTCCTTCACTTATTCAGTCAACTGAGAATAACAGTTTGTGCGTTTGGCAATGAAATGGGAAACGGCATTGCATGTTATAACATGAACCTGCTTATACTAAGTGATTTTTGTTTGTTTGTTTAGACACAGTGTACAAGAATCTTCAAGTGGAAAGCTGTTAAAAATGTGAGAACCGGCAGTGCTCACTAACCTACAGGAATGATAAATTCAAACAGCCCAGAATCCAGAAACCGTCTTGAGCATCTAAACTCTAGACTCTGGGAATGAGTGTGTGTCTTCAGTCCATCAGCTGTAGGTCATTTTTCTTTCTGTGAGGTCTTTTTTCACTTATATATTGTCTGGACAGGGTGGAGCCCCTGCTTAAAGTCTATTTCTAGCTTGCCGAAAGACTGAATTATTGTAGACCAAAGCCAGTACTACTTGGAAAATAGGATAGGCGGAGGAGATGGGGCATGTTCTTCTCGTCTGGCCGGGCCGTGAACTTGGCTGGGACCCCTCCTTGGGTGGGTGTTCCTGGGAGGTTGCACAAGGCCTGGGTGAAGTTCCTGGGCCAAGCCTATTAACGCCTGTCATCTTGTGTGAAGGCCGGTGCTTGGGAACTCTTTCTTAAATCTTTCTGCCACTTGACCCTGGGCTCAGCATATTTGTATGTGATCTTGACTAGAAATCTGTAGGCCAAAGACCTTGTGTGCTGTTTCTGTCCTCTCTCTCGCCTGTTCTTTCTTTCTCTCTTTCTATTTAATATATATATTTTCTGTATTATATGTGTGCACAGATAACACAGTTATATCAAATTATTCTTTATCTTCAAAACTATATTAAAATGAGGTTTTTAAAGCCCCCCCGCTTCCCCGCCCCTTTTAACCAGCCCATTTCTCCCTTAGTCCTTGCATGGTAACATCTCGATTCCTAGTTTGGCGGGAGAACCACATCCATTAGTCGGTTGCATGCTGCTCCACTCTGTATTCGTGGTTATGATATTGAAACTTCAGGACCACACACAGATAGCAAAGTCTCTGGCCACTTAAGCATGTAAACAGTCTGGCTTTTTATAAAGTGGAAAAATATTTCTTGTGCACTATTTTAACATGATCAGCATGTTGAAACTTGGTGAGCAACTGTGTCAACATTTCTTTGGCTGGAAAGAGCAAACCTGGAGAGCCTTGTGGTAACGTATAAAAAGCGAAGTTGCTTTGTGTACTACTGGGATTTAGGCAGCAATTACAGCCTGCAGTTGACTTTCAAACTTAGGACACAGAACGAGTGAAATCATTATTTTTGCATGATGATTAGGCTAGTTGAAATAATGATTCCTTTTCAGGCGGCTAAGATTCTTTCAGGGAATCGGAGGAAAATGGGTAGCTGAATTCCCATGAAGTCCTTTTATAGAAAAACTCACATCAGACCCGGCCTGCCAGTGTCTTCTTTGGTTTCAAATATTTACCAAACACCTCAAACGTGTCAGGTTTTCTTTTACGCACTGGGCGTGTGGATTAAGCAGGATAGATAGGCTGTTGGCTCGTGGTGCTTGCTCTGGCTGTCTCTGGGGAAACAGTAAATAAGAAATCAGGTAAACAAGAAAGACGATATTTGTGATTGCTCTGAAATGGGTTTGCTCAGCATCAGGTGTTTACTGAGGGCACTTTTGAGACTCTTAGGATACATGAGCAGTGATCCTGGAAAGCCTCACCGAGAAGGCTTGAAGAGGTGAGGGGGTCAGCTCAGCGGTGTCTAGGGGAAGAATGTTCTAGGCCTGTGGGGACCAGAGTGTTTGGGAACAACAGGGGGCAAGTGTGGCTGGAGTGGAGTGAGTAGGGGGGCGGGGGAAGGACATCCAGATACCGAGGGTGTAAGTGTGAGAGCAGGGTGCGCAGCTGACAGAGCGGTGGGACTGCTCTTTTAGACACGAGAGGTCAGGGAAGGCCTTTGGATGAGGTTTTGAGGCTTGAGTTGAAACCTGAAGGATTTGATGAGCCTATCATGCATGGGAAGAGTTAGGCAAGAATGGTCCAGGCATGGGCATGGGGGAATGGCAAGGACCAAGGGCCCAAGACAGGAAAGAGCCCTCCTCCCCCCCGACCCCTTGACCCTGCTGTCCTGTGAAAGTGGGGAAGGGGAAGATGGGAGAGGAGGGAGGAGACGGCTCAGTATGCACTGTGTGGTTGGGGTGAGGGGTACAGGTTTTACTCTGAGTGAAATGAGAGGTAGAATGAGGTGAGATGCTCCCTTCTACTTCTAAGGTTTGAGAGAAGGAAGGAGAAGGCGGCATAAACCACGTGCAAACAGGGAAAGCTGCACGAGGTCCAGACTTGATCCTCTTCCTTCATCGCCGGCCCTCGAAGCGCAGCCCGTGCCTGGCAGATTAATGAGGCGCACAAAGCAGGACGTGTTTGAATGGATGGACACAGGGATGAATGATTTAGTGACATACCTGCTGGGGGGACAGAGGCCTGTTGTCTTTTATGTTTTGAGTTATTTGGAGAACACAGACACAAAAATCCTAGAATAATACACCAGCCACCCAGAATTTATAGCACTTAACATTTTGGCATATTTGCTTCCAGCCTTTGTAAAATGAGTGTGTGTGTGTGTGTGTGTGTGTGTGTGTGTGTGTGTTTAAGTTCCTCTCAATTCCCATCCTCAGTGGCTTTCCCCACCCTAGAGGCAGCCATGTCATGAGTTGGCTTAATAGTTTTTTTTTTAGCAAATCCTCTGTTTCTGGTTTGCATCTGGGGAAAAGGAAGGCAGAGAGGAGAGCCGGTGTTTCCGAAGAGGCTGTGTGGCAGGTCTTGTGGTCCAGCACTTCCCTGGCTGGAGTTGGGGGAGTGTCTGTGCACAGACTGTGCTCTGGGGTATCAGGCCTGCTCAGTGAGCTTCCCACGGTGCTGGGCACCATGCCAATGTGGGCAGAGCCTCTGACAGCCCAGCCCTGAAAACCCCTCCCTTGTCGCTGGCATCCCTTTAGCATGATGTGTCCCAGATCAGCTTGTCCCGGCTCCTGACACCGTCAGCACATGCGGCACTCAGTGTGGGCAACTTTTCCAGATAGCCAAAGCTTATCCCTTTTTTCTTTGAGACATGGTGGAAATTATCCTAAAATGTCTTGCAGATTTAGATTTTCTGAGCTTCTTAAATGAGGTCTGTTGATCTTTAATGTGAATTGATCAGGGTCATTCTTTTGAGCATCAGTCGCTGTATCCACTGGTGTTCCCGGGGCCATGCTCAGCTTCCTGCAACAGTGCATGACCCCAAACTGCTCTGCTAAAGCTCTGCTGCCTGCTTTAGCTAACTTGCAGCCCTCCCTCTTGCTGTTGTCAGTCGGCCTGCCTCCAACTCTCCACAAGTCCCACTTCTCACTCCTTACCCAGGAGTTCCTGTCTGCTTTGGCCTGAGAAGCAGATAGTCAAAGGAAGAAAATTCCAGGTAAAGCCAAAGAAGGCTCCAAGTGAGTGCTCTCCACTGAGGCTTCTCTAAGTCAGGGTGTCTGTTAAACTGCGCAGCCTGCCATCGTGAGACTGGCCAGCAGACATGGTTGGACACATGGTCTCTTCCAGATGGCCAATACTGAGAGCAGTGCCACCATCTGAGGCCCAGTGGCTCCATTTCTCCCTTACATGACAAGCCAGAGTCTCACTCACTTCACCTTCCCTGAGATTCTTCCCTACCTTCCCTGACCAAGAGCTCGGGGCGCAGGGCCTCTCACGAGCTGCCGTGGTGGCTGCCCTCAAGCTGTAATTCAGCATTAGAGAAATCTGACTGTAAAATTGTTGAGGAAAGTCACTGCTGGGTCTGTAAAGCTGCTTCTTTTTTCTAGAACCAGTTGTTCAGTTATAAAGGCAGCAGGGAACATTGAGATAATCTCATTCTAGCTCCTAGTTTTATAGCTGAAGAAAGCAAAGCCCCATATGAAAAATGACATGATGGAGACCACTAAGTCCCTAGTTGCTAACTGAGCAGCACTTCCGTCTTGGAACAGTCTGGCCACCATGGTCAGAGGTGCCCTGCTGTTGGATGTCAGGAATCTGAGCACAGAGGCTGGTAAGTGCTTTGGCATGGGGGAAAAGTGCCTCATTCCCGAGCTTGGTGGGATGTCATCTCAGTGCAGACCAGATTTTCTAGTGGTTAAAAAAGGTGGTTGAGAACTTACTCACTGTGTGGACAAAGGCTTATTCAGAAAGATGTTCATTGCAGCATTATTTGCAGTAGTGAAAACTTGGAGACAGCTGGTCCACCATGGGGCTGATGAATAAAGTTTGAAATAGCTACGTAGTTGAATATTATGCAGTTATTAAAACTACATGTACAGAGTTATTAATAATAAGGGTATTGACAAAGTCACTGGTTGTTTTTGAGTGTACTAAGTCAAACAGGCAAAATTAAGTAATAAGGAAAATAGTATAAAAATTATGTACCATATCACCTTAACTGTATAAAAACTTTAAAGAGAAAAAAGACTGGCGAGGAAATACTCCAAAATGAGACTGTCTTTTTTTGTGAAAGTCTTTTTTTTTTAATTATTTTTTTCCTGTACTTTACAGAGTTTCTAGAATACCCGTCTATTTTTATAAATTAAAAAATATTCCTTAATGATTTAATGTGTGGAGTGGGGTACAGAAACAGCTCTGGTTGGGGAGACAAGGTGAGAAACCATATTGAAACATCCCTGGACACAGTAGGAGAAGCTGCATGGCCCACCTTCGTGGCATCACACCTCGCCACGCCGAGTGTGGTGCCACCAAACAGATACACGGGGCGGACTTTTCTTACAGTGTCATCCCTAAATGTAATTGTCTGGTACTTAATCAGAGAAACAGAGATTTGTTCCAACACTGGAGGGGAGAAAGGAAAAATTGGGCACATTGGACTGATTTATACACAGACAGTCCCACACAGTGTTTTATTTATTTTTGTGTTTAAGATGTTTTCAGGAGTAATTTTTAATACAGTCATTTCTTGGTGAATTTTAGAACCCAGTTGTCATATAAGCTCTGATTCCACTCTGTGTGCCTGATAATAGATGTCGTTGTTAGTGATGTGCCCTTGTAAACCTGTGAGGCCTTGCCACACGGTCTTTGCCCTTGTGTGTTGTGTTGATCAACCTCTGAATTGGGACCTGAGAAGGAAAGAGAAAAGGAGTGACAGGGTGGAGAGGCAAGGGGAGGAGAGGGGTGTTACCTGTGTGCCCCTCATCCTGCCAGGCCAGCCCACCTCCTCAGTATTGGCTGGAGAGGGAGGAAATAAAGAGAGCTAATGTTTATTCACTAGCTGCCATGTGGTAGACAGAAAGTACCAGATTCTAGCAGATGCAACCTTTTGAGATAAGAATCATCACCCCCATTTTTCAGATAAGGCAACTGAGACTCAGCTAACACTTGGTAGAGTTGGAATTTGTACCCAGGTCTGCAGAGGTCAAAGCCCAGATCGTTCCTCTGCCTACAGCACTTTCAGGCAGCTCTCACTCCAGGAAAGTCAGGAGAGAGCCCCTGGCCGAGGACCGTGCCAAGGTGGCCATTTGTCGCCATGACGGATGTCAGTGTGGCCATAGGAGCTGCCAGGTTCATTGTGCCCCACCCTGCTGTCCTCACTGCCCTTGTTGTCTGCCTGGGAAGGCAGACGTGGAACTGGACTTCAATAAACTCCAACAGGGGCTTCCCTGGTGGCACAGTGGTTGAGAATCCGCCTGCCAATATAGGGAACATGGGTTTGATCCCTGGTCTGGGAAGATCCCACAAGCTGTGGAGCAACTAAGCCCGGGCGCCACAACTACTGAGTCTGTGATCTAGAGCCCGTGAGCCACAGCCACTGAAGTCTGTGAACCACAACTACTGAGCCTGTGCTCTAGAGCCCGCGAGCCACAGCCACTGAAGTCCGTGAGCCACAACTACTGAGCCTGCGATCTAGAGCCTGCGAGCCACAGCTACTGAAGTCCGTGAGCCACAACTACTGAGCCTGCGCTCTAGAGCCCGCGAGCCACAGTTACTGAAGTCCGTGAGCCACAATTACTGAGCCTATGCTCTAGAGCCCGTGAGCCACAGCTCCTGAAGTCTGTGAGCCACAACTACTGAGCCTGTGTGCCAAAACTACTGAAGCCCGTGCGCCTAGAGCCCGTGCTCCACGACAAGAGAAGCTACCGCAACGAGAAGCCCACATGCGGCAATGAAGACCTAACACAGCCGAAAATAAATAAATAAAATAAATGAATTAAAAAAAAAAAAAAAAAACTCCAACAGACGTTCAAACCCTGGTCTTTTCCTCTTGCCCATTTTCTGGAAATATCTGCAAAGAACAAGGCCACAGGTCTCTGAGGGGTCAGGACAGCTCTCCAGGTGGCAGTGGGTGGATGGGCGGGGCATAGAGGTGGAGAGGAGGCAGCTGAAGCTTCAGCAGCTAGTAAGTTGCTTTTGCTTCCTTAGGGTTGAATGTCTTCCTCTTTCCACCCAATCAAAGACCGACCTGCAAAGCACCATCTCCTTTCAGGCTGGCTCTCTAGCCCACCTGCTGAGGTAGGGGAGCACGTGCCTGAGGTCATAGAGGAGACCCGGTGCCAGGTCCTCCCGGCCCGCTCAGCCCTCCACTCTCCTCCTGCCCCCACCCTCACCCCTTTCCTTCTTCCTCGAGACTCCTTGGCCCCCTGGCCAGCTCTCACTGTGTCCCCCTGCTGCTGTTCTGGCCTGGGCTCTGGCACCGCATCCTCTGAGGCTGGCGAGCACCTCATCCTCGTGCAGACGTGCCACTGCCAGTGCCGCCCCCAGTGTTTCTCCTGCCCTGATGCCTCCACACCTGCTCTCCAGGCAGCCTTGAGGTGGGGAAACGGCCTCGAGTTAGTACTGTCAGCTGGTCCTGGTGTGATCTTCAACTTGAGCCCTCTGGGTTCACTTGCCACGTTGAGGAAACTCATCCACACCCAGCAGGGTTGGCGTGAGGATGGTGTGAAGAGATAACATGTGAGAAAGGACCTCGCTGTCCTCCTTCCCTCTGTCCCCACTTCATTCTCCACCCACCCAGTCTGCGGATCCTCGCTCTGAAAAGCTGTTTAATTGACAAAAGGGCTTTGGATTGGCAGACTGAAGTCTTCTTTAGCTGTGGGATATTGGCCAAGTCACTTGCCTTTTTGAGCCTGTTTCCTCATCTGCAAGAATGAGTGTAGAACTACCCACCATACTATTTTCTTCATGTGGATGTGCTTTATAAACTGTAAAGTACCACGTGAAGGAGGGGCATTTGTTACGCATTCCATGCCTCTCCAACCTGAGAGGACTTGAGATGGATGGCACCGAAGATTCAACCACCTTATGAGAAGGCATTTCATGCTAATAATTCATGAGGCAAACATGGACTGTGTGTGTTCCAGTAGTATGCTTGTCTTCATCCATTTATCCACCCCCGGACTCAGTGGCCTTATTCTCAGTGTCTCACCTGTAATTTCCTATAGCACACCCATGCTTTCCCCTCCTCCTTCGGCTCCTCTATACTTTTTAAACTCTTGATTTGTATTCAGGTAATGAACGAATGACCCTTAAGCCCCTAGGGCGTTAAGGAGTGCATGAGTCTGTGCTCTGTGGCCATACTTGCATCCTGGGTAATGGGCAGCTGGGGCTGCAGGCCCATTATGCAATCGGCTGTCCTCTCAGGTGCTGTGATCAGTGGGTCAGGACTTGTCCACTAAAGATAAGATGGCTACAGTGAGAGGGAGCCTGGACTTAGCCTCAGGCACCTGGCAAATGAATTGGGCACAGTGTGTCTTTGCAGGAGGATCCTGCCAGGCAAAACCACTGGGTCTGTTGTTGGGGACCGGCCACTTCCTGGGTTAATCCATCAGCTTCGTGCGTTCATTGGTGCCCTGGTCTTGCCCCTCCATTCACCTTTCTGGCAAAATGGAGCCAGCTTGTTTTCTTATCCGGTTTTAAAACTTAAAAGTTTGCGATACACTGTCCTCATAATCTGCTGACATCTGCTTAACCTTTGGTGTGTCATACTTCCCTATCAAGAAGATGATATGTACTCGTTTTTTCAGGGATGATATGTACTCGTTTTTTCAGGGACACATAAAACTTTCTTAAACATAATCACAGAAGAAAAAAAAAACATTGAAGTCATTCAGTACAAATCATCACCCTTCTGCAGTCCCCCCTGCATCCACCCTGCCGCCTCCTGGGGCGGTGTCAGGGGTTTAGAACATCTGTGAATGGTCTGTTCATCTGACTGTCTGCAGGCAGTAAGGTGATAGTCTCTCCTTGTGTTGAGCTGAAATCTGCCTACTTGAAACTCAGTATAACAACTATTGTTATAATTTGGTCAACAGAATATGTCTACCAGCCTTTCAACAATAATACAAATGATTAATTTAATAAAAGCAACAACAGCAATGGCACTTTCCATTCCACTTGATGGTCACCATCTTTCTGTGAGGAAGGTATTGTTACTGCCCCAGCTTCACAGATGAGGCTCAGAGAAGGTGAGGACCCCAGGTAGGACGCCACTCAGGAACAGAGCACTGAGTCCTCACAGCACTCTGGCTCCACCTTGCCTGTGTGCCAAGACCAGGTCCTATCCTTCCCATCCCAAATCTTTTCTTCTTCTTCCATATTAAGTAGTTGATGCTTTTTGAGCATATAGAATGATGTTCTCAGACCTGACATATAGAATGATGTTCTCAGACCTGACACCCAGATATTCCTACTTCTTTTTATCCTTTCTAGTTTGACAGAATCCTCTGAAAATTTGGTGCCCATCAGGAAGCTGTATTTTGATAAATTTTAGTTTCATTTGAAATCTAGAATTGCCACATAGTGGAAACCCATGCTTAGGAGAAATAATTTGCTGTCATATTCTTGTCAGAGAATAGCACACAAATGTGACTGTAGGCTTGGGAGGCAGTGTCTCTTGAGTTCTGTGAGCTGAGAACAGGGGCTGGCAGATATTTTTCAGTAAAGAGCCAGATGCTAAATATCTTGGGCTTTGTGGACCGTACAGTCTCTGTTGCATGAACTTAACTCTGCCATCGTTGACGAAAGCAGACAAAGGCAATGTGTAAACAAAGGAGCACGGCTGTGTTCTAGTAAAACTTTATTTACACGAACAGGCAGCAGCTGGGTTTGGACTTTGGCTCAGTCTGCATTAACGGGATTTTCCTTAATGGTGAGGAAGGGTTTACAAGTGGGTGTGAAGTAGGACAGTCATAGTTATTTTGCACTAATTATTAATAGCACCCCCTTTTAGTTTCAAAAGTATCTTGATCGATAAATAATATACTGTCACCCTAGTATTATGTCACTTTAAGGTTATTAATGAGACTACGATGAAGTAGAAACTCTGCTTTCTGTGCTCACTAGTCAGGACCTTTCTGTATCAGGTGACCTTTCCGTAGATTCCTATGCTTTTCCAGTCCAAGAAGAGGGCCTGGCGATGGAGGGAAGCACTTGGAGGGAGGGATACAGAGACTTTCCAGAGGAGTAGCCATAGCTCAGCTTTGTGCAGAACTTCCTGTGTGCAGGGCATGGTACTAAGGGCTTCATGTGGATGGTGTCAGGAAATACACACTAATCCCATGAGTTAAGTATGATTATTACCCCCATTTTACTGATGAGGAAACTGAGGCACAGAAGGTTAGGAACTTTGCCCAGGTTCATAGAGCTAGTGGTTGGATTTGGATTCGAACCTGGACTATCTGACCTCAGAACCCAAGCTCTAAGGCTGAGCAAGCACGGAATAATTAAATCAAATAAATCAGTCAAATGGAAGCAGGACAAGATTGGGATGAGGTGGAACCATGCTCTTTTCCCAGGTAGAAGAGGTGGCAGTTATCACCTCCCACCTTACCCATCTTAGGTATAACCATCACCGAGGTCAGTGAGTGTTAGGTGGGACCTTTCACGGGGAGTAAAGGAAGTACAGAATCCTTAGGCCTTCTGGTTGGAAGAAGCCTCAAGCTTCTGACCTTGAGCTCAGAAGCTGCCCCATGGGCTGAGGGCATCCTTGGATTTCGAGGGAGAGGACTTGAGGAGGGCCTGGGGGCTGCTTTTTGCATCAGAGCTGCCTCTGGCCTACTCAGGGCTTTGTCCGGCTGGGCCCAAGGGCAAGAGGGATGGGGGAGTCCTGGCTGTGCTTCTCACCGCTCACTGCCCTGAGCAGAGTGAAAAGTCCTCGTGCAGCACAGCACCTGCCTGGCATTCCGATGTGCATCTCCCTGGGATGCATGTGGCTTCTAGCTGGGACAGTGGAGAGAGCATGGCCCCCACCCGTTTCTGGACTCTTACAGGTTAGACCCCTGTATTTCTAGCTCTGTGACTTAAAGGGAGCATCAAGTTGAATATAATTTTCAAGGGGAGTTGCCTTCTTTAGATAAACCTGTGCCAAAAGGAAATCTTTAAAAATAATTCCTATCAATTCTTATGATTTCTGGGTGGTATTTTCTGGTACCAAGTTTCCAAAGCAGTGACCCTAACCACAATGAGGACAGTCCTTTGGAGCTTTTCCAAACTACTCATTCAGAGAAAAGCGCAAAAAAGGGTGCCTGTAGGTTTGGTTAGAAACCTCCTCTCAGGGGTGGGAGGTGAGAGGAGAACAAGGGGTTCTGCCTCCTGGCCCCCGCTTTTCAGCGTGTATTCTCTGAGGTGTATTATACTTGGTGTACTTCCCCAGACGTTCAGTGTTGCCCCAGGAAAATTGTCTAAGTTCATTTTGGCATCAGGACAAATAAGAGGATGCTTCCTGTTTGCCTGACTCTTGCCCCAACTTCCTTCTCTGTTCCGTTAAGCTGTTGGCTAAGTCCTTTCCTCTTGTATTCCACATTTTAACTGATGTTAGGGCACCAAGCACAAAAATCTGAAAACAGTTAGCTTTCATGTTTGAGCATTCTGGTTGGAGTATACCAAAGTTAAAGTTCACATAGCACGGAAAGATCACCCTCTGTATAATGCATTAAACATTTAATAACTGTACAATAATCCCGGACACTTAATGGGCCACATGGGAGCCTTAATGTGGTAAAAATGTATTTCTTCACTGTCAAGTTAACTTGCATCAAGTTGAGAGAAATTCTTCGAAGCAACTTTGAGCCTAGAAACAAATAGCATGTTCTGAAAGTAATTTTTATGTAAAAAGAGATAATAGAAATAGAGTATTAGCCCAGAGCTTTGTGCATTTCTTTGCAGTTCAGTACTTTTTAGGTTGGAGAGAAGTGTCCCTCCACGATGGTGCAGAGAGATGATGAATAGGGATGACAGCTAGACCAGCATCGGAACGCAGGTCTCTCTGGCCCCAAGACCTTGCTCTTCGATTGGGAATGTGGACTGTTTGAATTTGGCCCCTCTTGATGTATTTTTTAAAATACTACACTTTTGGAGGAAAAAAGTCAAAGGTCGATGTGTGTTGTTATTAAACTGAATTCCTATTTATTTCTAAGTTGAAGCGTTTTTTAAGAAATTTTTCTCTGGTGAAACAGGTGTGCATTTGAAATGATACAGTTGTTTTCAGAGGCTCAGAAAGGACTGACTGAAACAAGGATCAAGTCCAATAATGTAATTACTGGTTTTCCTTTGTTTTGGTATATTTAAAATAGTCTTGGCTCCTTACTCCAAATGAAATCCAGTCAAAACACTTACAATTATAATGTGCATAAATTAAGGACTTAGGAAACTGATATTTCTCAGCTATTTGGGAGGAAATGATGTCTTCTGAATAAAATTCATGACATAAGCCTAGCTCATCACTTCACTTGCCTGAATACTATACTTGAATGCTATTTTTTTTTTAATTTGAAAACTTTGTTGCCTTTTGGCTGAAAATGTAAGATGTTGGCATATGTTACTGTCATTTTAGGTCTATTTGTCTGGTTGGTATCAGAATATCAATTAGTTCGTTCTTTAAAACCGATGCTATTTTAAGAGCAGTAATGTCTTTACACCTGATTTTGCTGTGTAGTTACCTGCAGTCTCTCTCTTGCTTCTTGAGGCTATTTTTATCCACACCGTGGTACCTGGCCTAGTGCCTTCTCTTCCATGGTTAGTACACACGCACATGCGTGCGCGCATACACACAAACACACACACACACACACACACACACACACACACAATGTAGATCCTGGCAAGTCTTTAATCCTTGAGGGGGGATTTCGATTTTCAATTCAGAGAAAATGACAGGCTCTTGACTATAGTAGATAAGGTGGTTATTGAGCAAAACTGAGGTATGGCTGTGAGGCTTGCAAATTGACTTGGGGGACTGTTTCAGAAGAAAACTTCCCAGTGTTGGCAGCACTCAGGAATGAACATTATGCTTCTAGGATGTGTGTTTGTTTGCATGTGTCAGTACTGGGATGTTTTATAACAAGTCAGATTCTTGCTTAATGGCCCTTCTCCATCAAGATGGGTCTAACAAGGAGAAACTCCCAAGCTCACCCCACGAAAGACAGCCATGAAACAAACATCAAGTAGTAAGTCGGCTGCCGTGTTTTTAAGAAGGAATTTGCTGGCGTTAGCCAAGAAAACCCCAAAGTGGCTCAGGTTGTCTCCATTGGCTTTTAGTCGTCTTCCCTTTTAACAGAGTGAAGAATGTCTGGGCAGTTACAGCTTTGTTCTAAAGTGGCCCATAATTTTGTCTATGGTTTACATCCCAGTGGATTCCTAAGACCAAATATGGTATTGCTTCTCAGCGAGGTCTCCTATTCTTTCTCTTCAATCTATACAATATTTAATAGATTTATTTTGAGGTCAAGATTATCTTTTAGGTAAGCCTGCAACTTAAAACCTGATAGACTAAAGTGGTTAGTAACACAGTAACTCAGAGCGACCACTGGAGGAACTGTGTGTGTCCATTCTGATCACTTTAAATCAAAAGCCATCACGTTTGAGAAAGCATTTGTAAGAACGTATGAAATTGTTCAAACCAGTCTTTTCTCTCCACTACATGCCATCAGCTCTTACTGGTTTCTTGTTTCTGTATATACCACACACAAAAGACTGTGCTTCAGGGCTTCCCTGGTGGTGCAGTGGTTGAGAGTCCGCCTGCTGATGCCGGGGACACGGGTTCGTGCCCCGGTCCGGGAAGATCCCACATGCCACGGAGCGGCTGGACCCGTGAGCCATGGCCACTGAGCCTGTGCGTCCGGAGCCTGTGCTCCGCAGCGGGAGAGGCCACGACAGTGAGAGGCCCACGTGCCACAAACAAACAAACAAGGAATTCCCTGGCGGTCTAGTGGTTAGGACTCAGCACTTCCACTGCAGGGGGCCTGGGTTCAATCCCTGGTCGGAGAACTAAGATCTCCGTGTGGTGCGCCCAAAACAAACAAACAAACAAAAATCCCACAAACAAAAACAAACGAGAAAATGAATTCCAGGATGGCAGTTCATACACAGAAAACATTACAGAAAATATAATCAAGTGCTTGATCTAATTCTCCTTTACTTTTATTAAAGTGGTTCAATTCTACCATTAGCTACTCCAAAATAACACTGGAAAAGCATCTACCATTAGCTACTCCAAAATAACACAAGAGGGGGCTTCCCTGGTGGCGCAGCGGTTGAGAGTCCACCTGCCGATGCAGGGGACATGGGTTCGTGCCCCGGTCCGGGAAGATCCCACATGCCACGGAGCGGCTGGGCCCGTGAGCCATGGCCGCTGAGCCTGCGCGTCCGGAGCCTGTGCTCCGCAACGGGAGAGGCCACGACAGTGAGAGGCCCGTGTACCGCAAAAAAAAAAAAAGACTGTGCTTCTGTTATATCCACCGTCATGTGGTCGATGCCACGCTGGGTTTTGTTGCACTGCGGAAGGTCAGGGGTACTGCCATGCCCCTGGGTCTGGCTTGACGAGGGCAAACCAAAGAGGAGAGAGGGAAGGAGGGACTAGATTTGAGGCAAAAGATAGACATAGGCTAGAACTCTGTGTGAGGTAGAGATAAACAGTGTTCTGACAGAAATGATGTCAGTGAGTATCTTCCCACATATAGGAAATGAAAAATGCTAACATTTATGAAAAGAAATGAACGTGGTAAAATGTGTACTTTAGGGAAGTGGGCATATCTTATTGGCTAGAAGTTCAGGTTCTAGAGACATAACGGCCGATGTGGGACTCCCGGCTCTGTTCTTACAGCTCCGTGACTGTAGGTCTCGGACTAAGCACTTGGTGCCTAATTTCTCATCAGTAAACTGCGGGGTGGCAGAAGGTCCCCGCCTCACAGGGTCAATCTGAGGAGTGAGTGAGGAGAGCATTCATTCCCCGTGCTAGCTCGGCACCTGGCACTCAGCAAGCCCTGCGTGCCCGCTGACCTGGGACCGCTATCCCTGGGGTGCTGGGAAGTGACCTGGGACCGCTATCCCTGGGGTGCTGGGAAGTGACCTGTGCTGGGGCCCATCCACAGGGAGGCTGGGTGCAGCTGTGTCAGTTCACAACCCTGTGATCCTGAGCAAAATTTTTAACTTCTCTAGGCCTCAGTCCATTGCCAGGTCTGTCAAGTAAGGGATTTGCTCTCTAACATACTTCCAGAATGAAAATTTTATTTTTTTTTTAAACTGAGAATAAATAGTACTTTAATATTTAAGAGTTCTGTTTAGAAAAACAAATAGTTCTGCTAGAAGGGCACACTCGCTAACTTCAGGAAAATGTTGATTAAAACGACATTGTTGCTTTCCTGCTGGGAATTGAATCTTGTCACTCTGACAGATGGCCGTTCTCCGAGCAGCACTACAGACCTTTCTAAGGAAGCCAGAGCAGAGGAGGGTTAATGCTGGCCATAGAAAGGTAATAATGAGTTTGATATTTTTTCCTGCTTGGGGTTCTGAAAGTAACATTTGTATAAATTCACTGTACTAAAGCCATTGCATTAGACACATTTTTTTAAAGTCCACTTTTTTGAGATATAATTTATGTGCAATAAAATGTACCCATTAATGTGTACAGTTGGATGAGTTTTGACAAATGTTTACATCTCTGTAATAACCACTGTCCTATAGACATTTAAAAACAGCTTTATTGAGATATAACTCACATACCCTAAAACTCCCTCATGAGAAGGGTATTTAAATCCAGTGGGTTTTAGTATATTCACAGAGCTGTGCAGCCTTACCACACTCTAATTTTAGAGCATTGTCATCCCACTAAAAAGAAACGCCATACCATTAGCAGTCACTGCCAGTCCCCCCTGCCATCCCCCAGTCCTAGCCCTAGGCAACTGTCAGTCTACTTCCTATCTTTATAAATTTGCCTGTTTTGGACATTTCAAGTAAGTAGAACTATTCATACAATATGTGGTCTTTTGTGACTGGCTTTTTTCACTTTGCAAATTGTTTTCAAGGTTCATCCATGTTGTAGCATATACCAGTACTTCATTCCTTTTTATGATGAATACTCCATTGTATGAATATACTGTCTTTTGTTTATTTATCAGTTAATGAATATCTGGGTTGTTTCCACTTTTTGGGTATTATGAATAATGCTATTATAAACATTTATATAGAAGTTTTTGTGTACACTTGTATGTTTTCATTTCTCTTGAGTATACACCTAGGAGTGGAATTGCTAAATCATATGGTAACTGTTATGTTTAACTTTTTGAGGAACTGTTTTCCAGAGTGGCACTATCATTTTACAATGTCACCAGCAATGTAGAAGGGTTCCAACTTACCCCACATCCTCATTAACACTTACTGTTGTCTGTCTTCTTGACTGTAGCCATCCTAGTGGTGTGAAGTGGCATCTCGTGATTTTAATTTGCAATTTCTTGATGGCTAATGATGTTGAATGTCTTTTCATGTGCTTATTGAACATTTGTTTATCTTCTTTGGAGAAATGCCTGTTGAAACCTTGTGCGTTTTTAAGTTTGGTCATGTGTCTTTTTGTTGTTGTAAGAATTCTTTATATATTCCGATCAGATATATGATTTGCAAATATTATCTCCCATTTTGTGAATTGTCTCTTTGCTTTCTTGATGTTGTACTTTGAAGCAGAAGTTTTAATTTTGGTAAAGACTACCTTATTTTTTCTTTTGTCGCTTGTGTTTTTCATATCATGTCTAAGAAATCTTTGCCTAACCAAGGTCATGGAGGTTTATACCTATGTTTTCTTCTAAGAGTTTCATAGTTTTAGCTCTAACATTTGGGTCTGTGATCCATTTTGAGGTAATTTCGGATATGGTTTGAGGAATAGATCCAACTTCATTCTTTTGCATGTGGTATCCAATTGTCCCAACACCATCTGTGTTACATGTGTGAACGTGTATTTTCTTTTCTTTCCTTTTTTAATTCTTTCCCCTGTTTAATTATCTTGGCATCACATTATAGACTTTGAAAGAAAAGCAATAGTTCCCTGCTATACCCCCCTGCATCCTCTGTTCTCACTCCTCAGAAGTGATCACTCTAAACCCTTTTAGCTGTTTTTTTCTGATTTTTCCCTCCATATTTCTAAATACCATGCTTACATGGCAATTTCTTGAGTATTATGATAAAACTCAATATATTTAAATTTGAACCATTTTGATATAAATCCATATTGTGTTTCATTATTATGATGATATTTTATATTATTATGACAGTGTTTACTGCTGAGCCAAGTAGTGTACTCTGAGTACATTTCTTTTTTTTTCTGTATCATTTTTGTTTTCCTTTGCATTAATTCCCCGCCTCTCCCCCCCCAACCCCCATTTTGTTTGCATTTGCTTGCTGTCTCCTGCAATCTGGTCGATCTGTCCCCCTCCCACCCCCCAGCAGGTCTTTAAATAAAGTGCCTGCCAGTCCAGTTCTCCACATGATGAGACCCCAGGGGTAATCTTTCTATTCTGTTTCTCGCCTTTGTCTTTCTGTCTTCTTTGTTCTGGGGTTCATCCTTCCTTGAGTCGTCTCTTGCTTTGTTCATTCCAAGCTGGCTGTTCTGTGGATTGCTGTCTTCCAGAGACTCCTATTGCTCTTCTTTTAGGAGTTCCCTTCACTTCTCCTCTATTTTCTGTCTGGGATCCCTGCTTCGTGGATTAGCCAGGGATCCTTTACATACAACTGAGGAACCTGATGTCCAGATTAATGAAATTCCTTACTAATATCCTGTTTCTTTTACTGCTCATGGCTACTGAAAATGAATGAAAAGCAGTTAAGAACCCTGAGTCAAGAACACCTTCCTTACCCAGAACAAAAGTCTTATCCATCAGAACCACAATTCTAGGAACCGGGAGGTTACCTGGATATACAGTAGTGGTGCTGCGTCCCCAGACATGGCCACTGAAGTCAGACACTTTCCTCACCATGCCTGTCTTCATCGAATCTGCTTCTCTTTTATATCCAGTTCTAAGGTGCTTGGCTGTTCGGCTTTCTAGGGCACATCAGAGAAGAAGTTGGAAAAAACTTTCAATTAGGAGCAAATGGAAGGCTAGAAACAGGCACACAGTGAGCTGTAAGAAGTGCCAGTTAGCTAAGGGACAGAAGGCGGAATTACTTTTAAAATCAGCATATAATTGGTAGAGACCTGAATTATACATCATTTAATACATAATTTAATGTTATTACAGAAAGTCCTGTAAGAGTCAGGCTCACATAGAGGCGTTGCTTCATTATGGCACTCCTCAGTGGCTGGCCTCCTCCCTCCCCACCCCCCTCCCTCCCCCTTTCCTTTAAAGGAATAGGTTTTAATTTTCTGGAAAGTAATTTTATGTAGAACAATCCATTTGTCACAATTACAAATAAAATATTATTACCGTATATCCTTATGAGAATAGAGTACCTGCTTGGACTTAACTCCCTTTCTCTACTTTTAAAAGCACAGCCTAATGACTGTCCTTATAAATGGCATTTCTATCACTAAAACTGTTTGTGTTCAATCAGTTAAAAAGAAGTATGTTTGTACATATATATGTGTATAAGTAAATCGGTGATATTTTAAAAAATCTTCTGATCCCTCTCTCCCTTCCCTCCTCTCCTTTTCTCCTTATGTCTTACTGTAACATCATCTTACTTAACCAGGAAATCTATCATTAGAGCATGTCAAGATTCTAAAAAAGAAAGTTTTGCACAACATGATGAAATAAAAGCATACTGAATGTGTCCTTTGGGGTACTATCTTTAAGTCTGGCCACTTCTTAGAACCAAAAGTCTGGAAGTGGTTTTAGCCAGTAGCAGGACTGACCCCTTCGATTGTCCAAAGGAGGAGATTGAGGTTAAGATTTTTCTAGAGAATACAGGATGGAAGTGGAACCAGAACCTCCCTGACTACGCCAGCTCCCTGTGACATCAAGAGGGCACAGCCTCCTTCTGGGGGCTGATCAAGTCCCTGCAAAGTAAATGGAACTAATTAGCGCTTCCATTAACCACATTCACAAACATGGAGGAGCCACTGTGACAAGTGACAGAGATCACGAGGTAGAGTGAGCAGCGGCCACAGGCCCGGGAGAGGCGTGCTTTGTAGTGCAGAGACGCGGAATAGCTGTTTGATTCAATGTGTGGTGACTTGCAAGCCTTAGAAATGATTATTAGTAAGAAAAAAAACCTGGAAAATGTTTTGATCTTTTGCTGAATAGAAAATGCAGGTTGTGTTGCAGTCAATGGGAAAGGATTATTAGTTCTCCCTTAGTGTTGCATTTCTCTTGGCATCTTAGATCTTTTGTAAAGGCTTATTAAAGCCCCCTCCCCCAAAGCTCAGTGATCCAAATTTATGTTTTTCATACCTCTTCTCTGTGTACCCCCCCCACCAGTAGAGTGGAGGTGCCCTGTGGGTGGGAGCTTGTCCTCTCTTCCGCCCCCCTCCCCCAGGCACCTCAACAGGGGGCAAAGGGGAGTATGAAGGAGGGAGGGAGGGACAAGGCTCCTGGCCTCCTGGGCCTGTGGGTGAAACCACATGGTAGTGTGTGACACTAAAACCTGTATTTTGCTGATCCGTTGGTCCTCACCCACATGCCTCCCCCCATTAAAATGTCCTTCCCCCACCCGCTCCGGGTGTTCCAGGTGAGGCAGGGTCGTCTCACATGTGCTGTGTATCAGCCCAGGTGGCTGTTACTGATCTTCCCCATAGAGCATCCTCCTTGTTCTTGTTCGCTGCCACCGATGCTCTTAACCCACCCGTGCCACCTCAGTCCAGGTGCAGTGATGCAGGGAACATCTCTCCTGCTCCGTGGCCCCGCCCGTTGGTGGGGAACAGGTCCCACCGCAGGGTTGCTTGGGTCTTTTGTGAACACAGTCTGCTAGAATGGCAGGTCCCAGCCACCAGACTGAGCACATAACCCACTTCCCTTCTGCTGCAAACTCTCACCCAGCCCTGCAGTCTTTCCTTGCCATTTGGCCTCTAAGTCTACAGCCCTCTGTTCCTCCCTAATTTTACTAGAAGTTCCTGTGTGTGTTTAAATCCCAAGTGCAAGCAGAGCTCAGATCTTTCCTCTGCACCAGACCTCTTGGCAGGACCTCTTGGGATAGTCAGTGGGTACAATCATATGGAGAAGGTGGCAGTCACTGCCTTCCCCAGGTGGATCTCAGCTCAGTTGCACCTGGAAGGGACGCTCTGCCACAAGATGCCGTGAGAGTCACTGAGAGGTGGAAATGGCTGATAGCTTTCTCCTCATGGTAGCAGTTTATATTAGATTTGTTTCTAATGATGAAGTTGAACTTAAGCCAGTTTATGGGGAAGTTGAATTCATTCAAGTCACATTTAACTGGCTTTTATGATACTTGTTAGATTATCTTTTAACCCCCTCTTTTAACTGACCTCTGTATGTGGACATGGTGAAATGCTTTTGTGTTTATTTCTCCAAACCTATAGGTATGGTTATGTGGAGAGAGATTAATTAATTGTAGGATAAATAAAGTAATAGCCCCTTCACCTTTTTAAATGTTACATTAAACTCTAAAAACTGTTCCTAAAATTTGACTCTAAGCATCAGGGAAGTCGGGGACCACAACTGCCTATCCCGTCATCCTTCCCAGCACCTGGCACGATGCCTGGCACCAAGGACCCAGTGCTGCCTTAGCGAACGAATGAAGAATTTACTGCAGGAGATGCTACATTGGAGCCGTCTGCTAGAGGATGTATTTTGTGAGAAGCTCATGTGAAGCTTTGAAGTCATGAGCAGATTAAGTAGGTGAAGTATTTTTTAAAAAGTGAATCAGTAGGAGGAGGCTGTGATGTTGGGTGGTTTGTTTCTGTTCCTGCCTGACACAGGCCCAGGAGGGCCGGCTGGCTGGTCTAAGGTAGAGACCCAGCAGGCACACAACCCACAGCAGGCCCATGGGTTGGGAGGTCGGAGGAAGCCCAGTGGTAGCAGGCCGAGGCTAGTCCCAGGGCTGTGCGAGGGAAGAGGGCTGCAGGCCTTGTGGGTGTGGTAAAGTGTACTGGCCAAGTCCATTTGGCATTGATTACACAGTTACAGGGCTGGTTCACAGAACTCCGGGCAGGGGATGGAGGGACCCTCTGCGTCATTTCTTATGTCTGCTCCTCTGTGGGCATCAGCTTGGTCCTTCCCAGACTCTGATGCAGCCCCAACGGTTCCCAGGTTTACATGTTACAGGCGTGGCCATGGTGGGAGATGCTCTTGACCACCCACCTTGCCCTAGTTCCACGTTGCTAAGCAACATGAAATGATTGTTCCATCCGCTAGGGCCAGGCCTGGGGCTGAAGTCAAAAACACACAGGGCTCCCAGGGGCCCACTCAGTGGTGATGAGTAAATAGTCATAAGGAAGAGATTTAATTGGAAATTCAGTTAACTATATACCTACGAATGTCTTTGATGTCTAAAATAATTAATATTTTTGCGAGTTGCTTTCAAGTTTTTATTTGACCCATGGAGGCACAGGATGGTAGTGGAGCTACAAAAGTGTTAGGAAAGATACGTATGCTCAGAAGGCAACAAAATACAGTGTCAAGAAGGAAAAGTGGGGATCCACCAATTACTCACCATTTGATCTTTTCAAAGCCTCCATATTGTAAGATTCTGGTGAAGATTAAGTGGACGTTTTGCCTCAAACTCTCATCTTCTCTCATTCTGTATCCTGTCCCTAGATGTCTTATGTTACTAGCTTCTGTCATTGCCTACACACGGATGACCTCAAGTGAGTTCATCAAGCCTAAATTCTCAGGTGAAACCTTTCCATCAAACATCTGAAGCTCAGTGTGTCGAGAAATCTGATCTCCTGCCTTGCTTGTTTCTTGGACATTTCTCCCTTCCCCTCTCTTTATTTCTGCTATCATTGTCTTAGTTCAGGCCATCATCTTCTGTTTCCAGTCTCTTATAGCCACTTAACTAGTTTCATGTCCTTTCAGTTTCTCCCTTTGGCACCAATTCTCACCTTTGCAGTCAGGGTGATCTTTGTTATTTATCTGTGTGTGTGTGTGTGTGTGTGTGCACGTTTATCCTGTGTGATAAAAAGTCCTTAGCACGTTATTTAAAATAAAAGGAAAGAAAGAAAACGAGAAAATCTTTACTGTCTTGTCCACTCTACCTTGTTTTTTTTCTTTCAAATGTGGTTTCTTTACTGTTGATATTTTTATCATTTCATATATGTATATAGTTTCAAATATCAAATAGCAGTACTATGATTTTATTGAAAAGTAGCAGGCCCCTGTTCCCCCATTTCTATCCATCCCCAAATCCTATACCCCAGAAGATACTTCTTTTTGGTTGTTTATATTGTAATTTCTTGATTTTCCAGATTTTGACATTATCTATTCACTTCTGTAGATGGGAATTAGAACTGTTATACCTCTCGCTTCCCACTTACCCACATGGAAACTTCCCCTCTTGGTGTCCTCCATAGTTGTATCAAAATGTTTAGTTAAATCTGTCTTTAATGTTTATATTATTATAACTATACAAGTATTTTCATTGCTGTGCTAAACTGTGTTCCATGAATATTTTCTTATTGTTACAATGTTTTGTTTTTCCTGGAGTTTAGAGTTGCTTCTTTTTTTTTGGTTGTTGTTGGTATAGTTTTCTTTGTCTCTATCACTGTTTATATCCACAATTATCCAAACGAACTATAAAGCCCTTCCAAAGAGTATTTTCCCACAATCCACTGGGCCAGGTAGTGTGTCAGGGCATTTCTTTGTCTGTTCCTGTGGTTGTCACCCTGCTGCTTTCTCTGGACTGGTGGCATGTAAGGCTCAACACACAGGCATCATCCTCGATTTATCTTTACCCCTCTCCTATGTTAGATCCTCTCTTTCTTACATTATTCTTTTCCACTTTCTTGGTTTATTGTTTGTTTGATGCAACACATTTCTAATAACTTCCTGAGTAAGAACTGTGGATGTAGGGGGTAAGGACTCAGGGGTCTTGTGGTAAATGCCTCACTGCCAGGATTCCTGGAGCTGAGCATCCAAAGGGTCTCACTGTTCACTGAAGTCCTCTCCCTGACTCTTTGCCAGACCCACTGGCTTGTCCTGTTTGTTCTTGCTTACATTTAGAGCCTCATCTTTCCCACCGTACCTTCCTGCATGGTTCGACATCACTGTGTACGTTCACACCTTTGCATTTGTTGGTGCTATTCCCTTAGCCTGGAGGGCTCTTCTCCAACTTTCTACCTGGTAAAAATGTATAGCCATCAAACCAGCTATCTATTCAGATGATATCGATAAAATTGTAGTTGAGAAAGAACATTTCTACTTTGTTTGGCAAAGCATGAAACGACAGTTTTATAGCAGGTGTATGGCAGTTTTTGGGTTTGGGTTTGTCAACTACCTTGATCCTTTTTGGAGTGAACTAGGGTATAATTCACTAACAAACACAGTTAATAATGTTTCCTCAAATAAGATAATTTCAATGTAGCAGGTAACTTCGGAGACAGCAGCAAACTAACAAATGCTGACTGTTTGTCTGAAATGTATCTTCAAGATTGCTATTCAGGGGTTGTTTCCATCAAATTGTTTTTGATCTTCTGAGATGTTTTTAGTAGACCTCTGTTTATTCTCTCTCAGTTCTGGAAGCCAAAGGTCTGAAATCAAGCCTGAAGTTGGTAGGGCCGTGCTCCCTCTGGAGGCTTTGAGGGAGAATCCTTCCTTTGCCTCTGCCACCTTCTGGTGGGGGCCAGCTTCCTTGTCTTGTGGCCACATCTTTCTGCTTTGTCTCTTTGTCACCTTCTCATCTGTGTGTCTGTATACTCTTCTATGTTTCTTTTTTTTTTTTTTTTTTTTTTTTGCGCTTTGTGGGCCTCGCCTGCTGCGGAGCACAGGCTCCAGACGCGCAGACCCAGCGGCCATGGCTCACGGGCCCAGCCGCTCCGCGGCATGTGGGATCCTCCCGGACCAGGGCACGAACCCGCATCCCCTGCATCGGCAGGCGGACTCTCAACCACTGCGCCGCCAGGGAAGCCCTAAAAGGACACTTACGTTTGGATTAGGGCCTGTTTGGATAATGCAGGATGATCTCGTCATCTCAAGATCCTCAACTCACTAACATCTGCAGAGACCGTTTTTCTAAAATAGGGTAACGGTCACAGGTTCTGGCAATTAGTCCGTGCACAAGGGGGGCCACCTTTCAACCCACGATAGCCTCTGAGGCGAGGTGCCCTTTGAGATATGTGGTGTCCTACGATAATCAAAAGATACGTTGTTCTTTGGTCATAATGACCACACCTCAATCAAAATGTTGCAGGTTCATTAACAGATAAACAGTACCACGAACCAGGCCCCGTGCCAGGTCCTGGCTTTATAAACACCAACACAGATGGAACCCTGCCCTTCGATAGCACACAGTGTTGTGGGAAAGGACAGCTTTCCCCAAGGATCCTCGTCTATTATTTGGATACATTTCTGAATAATAAGAGAAATAAGGAGTTAGAAATACAAAGAGAAACTCTGGCAAGTATATTATTTATTTATTTATTTAATAAATGTAATTTGTTTGTTTGTTTATGGCTGCTTTGGGTCTTTGTTGCTGCACGCGGGCTTTCTCTAGTCACGGCGAGTGGGGGCTACTCTGTCGCGGTGTGCAGGCTTCTCATTGCGGTGGCTTCTCTTGTTGCGGAGCACGGGCTCTAGGCACGTGGGTTTCAGTAGTTGTGGCTCGCGGGCTCTAGAGCGCAGGCTCAGTAGTTGTGGCGCACGGGCTTAGTTGCTTCTCTGCATGCAGGGATCAAACCCGTGTCCCCTGCATTGGCAGGCAGATTCTTAACCACTGCACCACCAGGGAAGTCCTCTGGCAATTATTTTAGACACATGGAGAAGGTGCAAGAGGGGACTAGTCAAAGGACTAATTTCATGCTTTACCAACCAGAGATGTCCTGAGCAGAACTCTAGTGTGCAAAGTGGCTTTGTGATAGAAACACAAACCCTTTGGTAAACTCAGACGATGAACTCTCTGTAGAATCCTCTCAGTTTATTTAACATGAGCCCCTTGACTTCTTGCCCTAAAAATTTACTCCATTCTGTTCCCAAGGAAGATGTTTTTTTTTTTTTTTTTTTTTTTTTTTTTTTTGCGGTACGTGGGCCTCTCACTGCCGTGGCCTCTCCCATTGCGGAGCACAGGCTCCGGACGCGCAGGCCCAGCGGCCATGGCCCACGGGCCCAGCCGCTCCGCGGCATGTGGGATCTCCCGGACCGGGGCACGAACCCGCGTCCCCTGCATCGGCAGGCGGACTCTCAACCACTGCGCCACCAGGGAAGCCCCGGAAGATGTTTTTATAAGGTGCAAAGGAAATGGAAGTTAGTCTTCAGCCTTTGGAAATGCTTTATCGCTTTCATTTTTTTTAGGATACTTGATTGCACTCAAAGTGATTTCTTTCAGTGATTCTTATGAGGCTCTCTCGGACTCAGGTAATAAGGAAGAATAACTTACAAAACCAAAATTATCACTTCTATTAGAGGTTCTAATCCAAGGTTTCTTTACAGTGCAATGTGTTTTAGACAAGTTGTTATCACAAATAAAGGACCTAAGTTTTTCAGTGATTACTAGGGAAAAAAAAGATTGATACACATTTAAGGTTATCCATTAATATAATTACTTATTTTCATTTGCTCTCCATCCTGCATTTCATTTGGGAAAGAAAAGGGTGGAGGGACAGCTGGTGCCTCTGTAATTGAACATAACCCCTAGCCTGCCTATCTGTGCACTCCCGGGAGTAGGGGTCACAAATGTCACCCTCTGCCTTGCATGTTCCAATAAAACAAAAAGGCTGAAAGACCTGGTGGTTCTACCTTCCCTGAGTAATTGATCATTATGGGTTCTGTAGCCATTTATCAGGTAAGAGTAGAACTGATTTTATATTTACCTTTTGAAGCTAATTAAAAAAATAGTGTTGGGCTTCCCTGGTGGCGCAGTGGTTGAGAATCTGCCTGCTAATGCAGGGTACACGGGTTCAAGCCCTGGTCTGGGAGGATCCCACATGCCGCGGAGCAACTAGGCCTGTGAGCCACAACTACTGAGCCTGCGCGTCTGGAGCCTGTGCTCCGCGACAAGAGAGGCCGCGATAGTGAGAGGCCCGCGCACCGCGATGAAGAGTGGCCCCCGCTTGCCACAACTAGAGAAAGCCCTCGCACAGAAACGAAGACCCAACACAGCAAATATAAATAAATAAATAAATAAACTCCTACCCCCAACATCTTCTTTAAAAAATATATATATATAGTGTTAAGTTCTTAGAAGATAATTTTAAATGTGCTATTAGGAAATTTTCCAACTTTGTACTGTTCTCACA
Organism: Phocoena sinus; assembly: GCF_008692025.1. NCBI lineage: Eukaryota > Metazoa > Chordata > Mammalia > Artiodactyla > Phocoenidae > Phocoena > Phocoena sinus. The sequence goes on from NC_045777.1 coordinate 37,304,648, forward strand.
GCTTTTCTAAAGTTTGAAATGACTTCAAAACAAAAGAGCATCAAAGCAATTTGTAGAATCTTTGTGCATATTTCAAGAGCTGGACCCTTCATGGATATATGACATTAGTCTCATAAACATCATCATTTTTGAAATGGAATTGATTTTCATGGTGAGAGTCATTCAAGTAGGATTTGTACCTTCCATTGTCACTCATCCTCTTGCCCCTCTTTTTCCCTCTCCTTCATCTGATACTCATGAGTAATAACAAAAACACAATTACATTTAGGCAGTGGGAAATAATTTTACTAGGTCACCTGGGAGGGTTAAGAGGCTTGTGGACTTAAGCTTCATTGGCCTTGCTCTATTTGTGGATTTTTCTTTTCTTTTTTTTTTTTTTAAACTCCTGGGAACTTGCATTATCGTACCAGACTAGGTCTTTAGAGTGAGCCCTCCTTACATCTCAGAACAAGGGAGTAGGGCCCAGACTCCTCAGCCTCAGTCTGAAGACCCAGAAGAGAGAACCCTTGAATCCAGGTTATGACCCACACCGGCTATAGTGGCTGGCCAGTATTTGCCCTTCTGGTCCTGTTGCCCTGGCCTGGACATGTTTGCCTGGTCATGTTAGATGTTCTTGCAATTTGGGATTTTCCTTTTTGATTTTTTTTTTTTGCTGTACGCGGGCCTCTCACTGTTGTGGCCTCTCCCGTTGTGGAGCACAGGCTCCAGGCGCACAGGCTCAGCGGCCGTGGCTCACGGGCACAGCCGCTCCACGGCATGTGGGATCCTCCTGGACTGGGGCACGTACCCGTGTCCCCTGCATCAGCAGGCGGACTCTCAACCACTGCGCCACCAGGGAAGCCTGGGGTTTTCCTTTTAAACATAGATGTAAACATCTCGATACCCTTAAACTATGTGGCCAAATGCAGCCCAGCTCAAAGTTGAAGCTGTTGGAGATGCCTGGAGCTTTCTGTTATGTTGTGTGACTTACAAACATGGTGCTCTTTATTATTTCCTTTTGAGCTGTGCAAAGAAGATACCTGGTGATACATTCGTGATTTGCTTGGATGGATTTCTGAGTCTCTTTGCTTTGAAGTAATAAGTTTAGGATGGTGTCTAACCAAAAGTAGATTCAGATTTTGTTCACTGCTTTAACTTTATTTAAAAAGTCCAGCTTTGGGAGGAGTAGGTGAATCTAATTTTCCTGTCATGCTAATAAGAGATATTTAATTTTTATGTTTAGATCATATATTTTGCTCTTTAGCCTTGTGGAAGAAGAAGATAAAATAAATGGCTCGTTGTTGAAAAGTGATCCCGATTGTTTTTTTTTAGTCCTAGCTTTGTTAGAATTCCATATCACTATGAAAGGAGGAACCAAAGCCTTTGAAAATTCAAAGACCCTTTCCCACAGTTGCTGTCATGTAAAATGTTCTTTTCAGTTCTAGTCCACTGGGATATAAATTAACTTAAGCCAGCATTAGCAATATTCTTGATGCCAGGAGAATTTCATGAGTTCGGGAAGCCTTTTTGAGACTCTGTCCTCGGAACAGCCTCATTTTGGCAGGTGTTTTATTTCTCCACTAATGGAAAGCCCAAGACCACGTGAAGTCCACAGAGCTTTCACCTATGGGACGGGAGTTGGGAGTCAACCAGCAGAGCTGGCGTGTGAAGATGCTGGGTCTCTCTGTCACAGTTTTGGCTGCCTTGGCAGTGCTCAGCCACAGAGCATGGTGGTTCTCAGAAGTTTTGGGAATCCATACTGGGGATCCAGTTATGAACAGGCTGACACTCTTGTCTACTTAATATTTAATTTAAGTGAAGCCACTTTGTAAAGACCAAAAAAAAAAGGGGGGGGGAGGGGTCAAGAAGCTTTGCAGGGGAGTGAATAAAGACTGTTTTTGGAAACAAAAATAGCATAGAAAGACTTTCCTGTGTTACCTGCCCCAGAGTAAGGCAATGAATACAGTCCTGGAGGTACGACTTTGGAGATTTGAAGCACAGTACTCCACTGGTTGGTACTTCGTTTTATTATGTCTATGTTTCTGGTATGAGTTTGTGTGTTTAGATGATTCAGTGAATCTTTGAGCTTTTTTCTTCGTGAGGTCTGCTTAAACATTTGGAACTATCAGTGAACATAGTACCCTTGGTGTTTTGTGGCTTTGAGCGTTTGATTTTTTTTCTGAGGCTGCCGCCATGACGTTAACCTTTGATGAAGTCAAGAGCATCAGAGGGTAGAAGAAAATGATTACCAGTGGTTAATAACATCCCGGGGTTTTAGGAGTTTGGGAAGAGTGCCCATTTCCATGAAGGAATCTGAGAGCTCACATGGTGAGAAGTTCCCTGACCACATGTAAATTGAGAAATAGATTTCAAAATCAGTTTTGATTAAAATGGGAATTTGAGCCTGCCGCTGAGAAGCAACCCTCTTGCTATAAATTATTTATGGCATGAGCATAAGGGTTTGGTATAGAGGCTGTAAGCCTTTTTTCCATCTTGCTTCAGAAACTGGTTTGATTATAAAAAGAAAATAATTAATTTTGGTATTGAAACATTTTTTAAAGGGGGATTCTGTTCCTACAGTGACTCTAAGGTTGAAAAATAAAGAACAATTACTAATACTTTTCAGAAGAACCAGTGTTGGCAGCTGCCTTCTACCTGAAAATGTCAATGGCAGGGTCCTGATTAACACAGTTTACCATGTTAGATACTTGATGAGATGTTTCTTAAAGTGGGCACATCAGTGGCTTAAGGAGCATATGTTTGAGAGTCCCCGGCTTTAAACACATCTTTAGGTTGATTCCTGGCTAACCAGGTTCTAGCGTGTCTGTCTCCCTGTTTAGACTGTATGTGGAGAGTCTGCTGAGCAACGTGACACTAGGGTGGAGGGGCCTAGTAGACGGGTATCGGGCATTGACCCCATTTCTGGGATCAGACCCCCCACCTCTGGCTGCTGTATCTTGCTATGAGATCAGACCCTCGCCCTCACCTCCTGCCTACAGGGAAGTTCAGATATTTTTTGAAAACTGGAAGACTGACAGATCCAGAGACCATTTCGTGAATGTTTCAAAAGATGATGTATTCTCTGCTCTCATTGTATAGGGTTTGATATATATATATATATATATATATATATATATATCAGATATGTGTGTGTGTGTGTGTATATATATATATTTCAGATCAACATTATGTTTATAAGTCCTTTTTGGTTGTATTTATGTTTGCTTCCTTGATCCGGTGTGGGCTGAAAGAAGTGGATTGAATCTCCTACAACTCTGGGGTTTCTCTTGTTTTTAAACATTTTATTTATTCATTAAATATTTATCGCTTGCCTCCCATGTACAGGAGTGGTTCTCAGCCGTGGGGACACAGTTTTGAGTAAGACCGACAAGGTCCCTGGTCTCATGGAGGTGACCTTGCAGTCGGGGGAAGACAGACGCCACACAAGGAAAGAAACAAGATAATTTCAGATACTGAGAAGAGTGAAGAAGTTTGGTAGTTTGCTGGCAAGGGACTAGAGGTGGTTCCAGTTTAAGTAGGCAGGTCAGAGAGCCTCTCCCAGGGAGTAGCATTTGAGTAGAAGTCTGAGTAGAAAGAGGGAGGCACCTCCCCAGGGAGTTGTAGCCAAGAGACCTGAGGTGCAAAGGCATCAAGACAGAAGCAGACGTGGCATTTTAGATGAGCAGGTTTTGTGGGGTTTTCTATCTGCATTTGTGTGCTGTGTGTGACACTGGATTCTCAGGAGAGCTTTCATTTCCTTGTAGCCTTTATCCACTGTCAGTGTCCTCCCCGGGCTCATTTCATCCTCCTGCTACGATTTAGCGGTTGCACGGGCATTGCTGGGTTTGACCCTGCCGGCGGGGCTGTGCCCGTACTGACTCCTCGGGCCCCTCCGAGTCATCCAGTTGTTTCTCCAGTTGACCGCAGCGGTCTCCAGAGTTACGTGTGCGCGCGCCAAGGTGGGACACGGAGGGAGGGAAATGGTCCACCTTGCTATAGGGAAAATATTAGAACTCTTCTCTACATTTAGCATGATAAAAAAATTAATCAAAAGATTACCACAAGCACCCTTACTAGGCGGGTGCAGCCGAGGCTCCTCTGTCTGGGAAGGTGGTGTGACGGAGGAAGGGGGCCCCTGTGGAGGGTGTGCCTGCGGGGCCCTCACCTGCTGTCACTCTCCTGGCTGGACACCGTGCGGCACGGGCTTCGGGTGCTGTCGGTGTGGTTGTTTCATAAAACACAACCAGTGCCCTCCTCACCCCACCCGCCTTGGTGGGATATTGCTGTGAAAATAACCAGTATGTTGCTTTCACATTGAATAGAGCTTCACACTGTTTAAGTGACACCCCCTCCCCCGCCCTCCCCTGCAGATGGGTGGGTGAACCAAGCTGAAATTTGCACTCAGATTTTAATCTATAATGGGTAGAAATGGAAGGAAAAAAATGGACTTTTATAAGCCACAAGCAATGTCTTTCTGTCAAGAGAGGGAAACTTCAATATTTCTCTTTGGGAAAACTGCTCAGATGAGCCTCATATTTGTGCAAATAAAGCAGAGATCTACTTTGAAATGGAGAGAAGTTTGAGATCACTCTGGTAGGGAGAAGAACACTGTTCGGTGCATGAAGCTTGTGACTCGTGGCTTCTGGATGGATTGATCGTTTTAAATGAAACATCTCTCAGTTTCTTTGAATGATTTTCACCTTTAATGCTACCTTGTCTGATTTCCATCTTGCTGTCCCCTTTTCCTTTGGCTACTGTTTGCCAGGCAGCCCTCTGCTGGGCATGAGAGTCTGTGCAGAGCAGAGTACATCTCAGCTGAGGAGGGGTGACGGTGATGGAGGGGGTGGGGGGCTTCTGCTCCCTTCCCCCACCCCCAAATAGATGCAGACTTCATCATCTCTTGGAAGAATCTGGCAGTCAGATGAATCACACAGAAGCAGGAAAAATTGCAGCCTTGGACCATTGTTTCAAAGAGAGGCAAGGTGAAGGGTGGGATGCCCCGGGCCTCAGAAGGTTTCCACGACGAAGAGGCTGAAGGACACCCCTGTGTGAGCCCAGGGGCAGGTGGGTGCAGGCTGGCTGGGGCCGAGGTCCTGCCTCTTCTGTTCCCTGCTCTGTGTTCAGCTCCTGGCACAGGGCTGGCGTCTGGTGTACGATCAACAAATAAGAATTAGTGAATAAACGAAGGCCAGCAGGGAGTGCAGGGGGCAGTGGAGTGACATGGGGCTGGAGACACTGGCAGGCGCCAGGCCTCATAGAGGCTTGTTGCTAAAGAGATCATCTGGGTTGCTGTGAAAATTGGGACAGCTTTTAGATGAAAAGAGGGTACTATTACTAATTATGTTTGAACAGTAGGACGTAAAATGAGACTGGCCTGGGAAAACTAGGATGTGTGGTCAGCCTCTTACAGGCCACCATAGGGAGTTCAGTCTTCTTTCAGAGACCAGTGCAAGACCTCTTGAAGGGGTTTTAACTTGGGTACAAGTGTGGAGGAAAGGCAAGACTCGATCGCTCTGGCCACGGGCTGTAGGGCTCTAACAGATGGAAAGTGACTAGACTTAGGAGTTCATGGGAGTGTTGCATTTAAGGGCCAGGCAGGGGAGGGTGGTGGCCTGGACTGGAGGCCGGGATGGCGAGGGGGATGGACCACAGGACGTGGTGATGGATTGCCCGTGGCTGCTGAGCAAAGAGCGGTGTCAGGGTTTCAGAACTGGACAGGTTTTGGTGCCTCTGGTGGAGCTAGAACAGGGAGGAGGAACAGGTCTGGGGAGAATGTGTAGTTTGGGACAGGTGGGGAAGTCAAAGTATGAACTTGAGGTTTCATCCTTAGGCTTGTGAATTCCCAAACGAGGAGAAAATAACCTAACTCCACACGTGCTGCTGGTCTCATGTCCCACCTCTGTTTAAACTACCGCAGCCCCTCCTACCCATCCACTACTCGCTTATGCCTAAAATTTTATTAACCAAAAACAAATCCTTTGCTTCATAAAAAGCAAATATTGAGTAAGCCCGCACAACAGAGTGAATAGTTTATCAGGGAGAGGAGGTTGGAGAATGCTCTTTCCCGAAAAGATAAAAGACGCTGAGCTGGAAAAGCACCATTTCGGAAGATGAACTCGGAAACATGGTGAGGGAGAGCAGGTAGCAGAACTGAGAGTCCAGCAAAGAGGGTCTAAAAAGCCAGGGTACCGCAAGTAAATTGGAGTCTGTATTTAGAACGGCTCTTATGGTCTCTCTAAGTTACAGACTTCTAATGTATTATTTGCATAATATTCATCTTCATTCAAAGATCTTTAAAGCACCCTCTTGTTTTTAGAATGTGAAGAGTTTTATGGTTGGTATGACCAGAAAGAGATGGTAACTTTAAAATGCTTTGGTTGGGTTGCAGTGAACCGTACTTCCGCATCATCAGTTGGAAATACTGGAATGGTTTGGTCTTGCAGCTGCCTGTTAATTCATCCCAGGAAAAGGAAAGGCAACAAGCCTGTATCTTTGCACGTGTGATACGTAGAAGCCTGTGCTTCTGCAGGCTGCTTCCTGAGGTCTGATTCCCTTGGCTAGTTATTACCTTGACTGCAGGTAACTGCCAGGGCTTTGTGTAATGCCAGCTGGGCCGCCATTGCCCTCTTCTGGTAAGGGGCTAACGCTACAAATGTCCTGAGTTTTACAAGGAGGGAAAACTCAAGCTCATTTTTCACTTTTGGTCAACTACAGTTTGCCAGCTGGCAGAAATCCCTATAATGAAATGAATGTTTGGTTTAAAATGTTGTAACATATACTCAGACCATGGAACCATGCGAGGGTCTAACCTTATTTACAGTTTTGGCTTGCGGGGTCTACCTTAGACATCCATATCGTTTTCCACAGTTGGGCCACTTTCTATTTGGCAAAAAAAGATTTCTTTCAGCCTTTTCTCTGCCTATGAAACCCTGTCTGACTGCTTCATTAGCTCACACACGTGTGAATTAGGATACTGATAATGGCAGCAAATGCAAAGAATATGGTTTTAATAAAATTTTAGTATCTAATATCTCTGGAGCATTAAGGGCACAGAACATTATAGGCCTGGGATAAACAATTCATATGCAATAGGGGCATTTTAGCATTTCTTGGTGACATTTACACAGTTTATAATTTAGAGATGAGTTTAAGTTACATGGGAAAACTTAAGAATATATTAAAATAACTAACTCTATTGGGGAGGGGCAATGAGAATATGGGGTTACCGTGTATGGTGGTTTAGGCCGTAACTAAAAGACAGTTCCTGTTGTCCTACCGGTGCTTGTTCTTTTCTGATCAATCTTTGATTGGCAACCTGTCTTTCCCTCCCCAACTGGGAAGGAGGTAAGCCCTTGAGTGAGCCACGTGGGCTTTGCTGTTTAAAGGAACCCTCTCATGAGTACCTGGAGTGGAAATACTATTTTGTGAGGCATTTAAGTACTTCCTTACTATAACACTATTTAATAGATTTTTAAATGACCCATTAAGTAGCTATTTGCCATTTAAAACCTGAAGAGTGTTCCAAATCAAAGCTAGCTACCATACTTGTTTTGGTTGTTGACCAGTGTAATTTTTCTAGGAAGTTAATGGTGACAGGACATACATCTGATAGTCATGATCTCAGTATGATATTAATGATGCGTGAGAAAACTCCTTCACTGTTACCCCATCCACCCCTATGCTGAGACCCTCTGTAAATTGCCCCAAATAAAAATGTCTCTCCAGAGAATGGGCAGTACTGCCATTTAGATTTTTACAAAAGTAGTGATATAGTCGATTTCTAAAATGATACCTGTTCAGAATTCCTACATTTTTTTATTCATTCATTCCTTAGTTTAGGCCTTTTTCAAAGTTAGGAATGATACAGAATGCTGTATAGAGTGGAGGTAGTCTGTCAGTTGGCCATATGATGAATCACAGAACAGAATTGTTACCAAACTAAATCTTTAACCTCATTGAAAAAAGCCCTCATTGACCACGTCTGGCAAGGTCAAGGCTGAGAAGACCGTTTCTGTGTTGTTCTGGGCAGTTGGGAGGATGAGCAGTGGCTCTCCTCGGCTGGGCATTTTGTAGGACTTCTTCAGCTCTGGACCCTCAGGCCCTCTCTCTGTTCCTCCTCCCGGCTGGCCTGAGATCCCTGCCAGTTCTCCAGTGGCTGAGAAGTCAGCTGACTTCACGTAGCAGTTTCCAGAGCAGGGTTTCTCTACTTAGGCACTAATGACAGCATGAACCAGATGATTCTTTGTTGTGGGCTCTCCTGCATATTGTAGAATGTTTAGCAGCTTTCCTGGACTCTACCCCACTAGATGCCAGTCGTGACAACCCTAAATGTTTCCAGACGTTGCACGTTGAGGGGGTGGAGGGGAAGACCGGGGTGGTTTGGCCTCAGAACCACAGTTCTAGGTTATGAATTGTATATTCCTTCATCTTTAGCTTTATTACTTGGAGGTAAATTGCACTGCTACACTTTCTCAGTAGGTGCTGATGTATGGCACATGTTGTATTTTAGCCTGAAGATTCATTAATTGGAATTCAGGATGGGGAATAGGTTTCCTGTTGAGTACTAATGCTCAAGGCAGAGCTAATCAGGGGGTACATACCAAAAATAATTCAATTTAGCTTTGTTATTCTCACCAAAAAAAATATTTAGTTCCCCAGTTTGTTAAAGGAGGAACAGGCATCATAAAACATTATTTCACAGGAATAACTAACTGTAAACTTCATCCTTGCCATATTAAGCCAGAGATGAGGAGGGAAGGGTAGAAGCAGCCAGATGATACGTAGAGATGAGGAAAGAGGAGAATCTGACTTGGAAAGAAGGGAAAGGAATTTGAAGAGAATAGAAAAGAGATTTGAGGAAGAAATGTTACATGATTTTGAATGTCTTAAAAATCATTACCTGGGCTTCCCTGGTGGTGCAGTGGTTGAGAGTCCACCTGCCGATGCAGGGGACACAAGTTCATGCCCCGGTCTGGGAAGATCCCACGTGCCGCGGAGCGGCTGGGCCCGTGAGCCATGGCCGCTGAGCCTGCGGGTCCGGAGCCTGTGCTTCGCAACGGGAGAGGCCACAACAGTGAGAGGCCTGCGTACCACAAAAAAAAAATTAAAAAAAATCATTACCTGCTGCTCATCTAGCTGTAGGGTTCTTATTTCAAAATTTATTACTTGTTACCCTACTCTGTTTTCAAATGATTAGTAGATTTATCAGTGTTCATATATCTCCAGTTGCTCTCATTAGTAAATCTTCAGAGAATTCTTGGAGAGAGAGAGAGAGAGAGAGAGAGAGAGAGAGTGTGTGTGTGTGTTTTGCTAGTACCATGAGGATCATTATATTTTGGTTTGTAGAAAAAAAATAAATGAACAGTGAAATATCACCTCCAAGAGTTGGTGGAATCAAGCGGATGCCAAGATCTGCCTCCCTGTCTCTAGTTTGTAAGGGTGGATGTAGTCTCCAAATTTAAATGGTTTGAAGCTGATCTTTTCTGCATTGGTTCTCAACCCAGCCAGCATTATTACAATCAGGTAGGGAGATTTTAAAAGAATACTGATATCCAGGCCCCATCCCGCTCTCTCCCGGGTCTGATTTAATTGGTCTGGGGTAGAATTAGAACATAGGCTTTCAATATTCCCCGGGTGATTCTGATGTGCTGCCAGGGTTGCAAACCCCCTATTCTTAGGCTGATGGTCCTCAAAGTGTGATCTCCAGCAGCAGAAGCAGCAGCACCATCACCTGGCAGTGGTAGAAATGCACATTCTTTGCCCCACCTCCAGCCTGTGAAATAAGAAACTCTGGGGCTGAGCCTTGGCCATCTGCATCTGTAACCTGCTCCCCTGGGGAATCTGATGCATGTTCAAATTCGAGAAACACTGTTTCAGGCAGTGGGTGGTGGTGCTTGCAAGACATTGAATCCTGAGAATCAAGGGTATGGAATAGTGGCTGGTGGAGATACTACCCTACAGTCGATGAGACCATCTTCAGAGTTCAGTCACCTCAGGAGACTCTTCACTTAACCAAGGAGGACCACCTGGAAGCTGTAACTTTCCACCGAGCCTTCATAAGGCTTAATTGCTAACGTGTAGGTAGCAGCTGATACCGAGTTGTCCCCCTCCTCGCACCCCACAACTCATTTCTGGGAAGTTTTCAACCTTGCTCTCAATATTCTTATTAAATGATCTTCAGTTTCTGAAGCCATTTCATCAGTGGTCTCCTGTCCCAGCACGTTGCCCTTTGAGCAGTCCTTGAAGACTGTGTTATTCCCGGCAGTCAATTAGAAAAAGAAAGTCGAGGTGGCTCTAAACAAGTCCTGTGACCAATTAACTGCCTCCCTTCATTGCCCTTTGTAGTTCTCGAAAAACGGGTCGGGAAAGAAAAACTCGGGCTCCCCCCAGCAGACCTCGCCTGTGTTTGTCTAACATCTTTCTGTCCCATTTGCTGTTTCAATTTCCTGCCTTAGCCATGAATTGGTTGAAAATTCCCTTTGAACTCGTGTTCATTTTGTAGGAACCTGATGAAGCAGTGATGAAAGTAGTTAGAGGATTGTTTCCTGAGTCCTGAGATGCAGGGCAGAGTTGGAAGGGAAATTCAAACACCAAATTTTAAGGTTCATTCTCAGTGAAAGCCAAGGGATTAGGAGCAATTATAGTGGCTGCAATAATAACTTTAAGAATTCTCCTTGAATTTTGTTTTCTGATTTGATAAAGCAGGGTCACGGTGAAAGGGGTGAAAGGTGAAGGGAAACTTAAACTTCTTAATCCTCTAATTGGCAGTAACAGCTTTTATGGCTTCATTTTCTCTTTACAAGGAAAACACCTTGAACTAAAACAGTTCTATTGGATCAGCACCATCCTTGGTAAAGTTCAGAGAAATTTCCCAGGTTAGTCCCTGTCATACCCTCACATGCCATCCTGAGGAGCCTTCTGGAGTTCCCTGTGGGATGGGAATCCCCTTGCATCACCGGGCACTTCCTATTACGGGTTTCCTGATGTTGTTTGCTCTTTAAAATTATAGAACCAGGACTTCCCTGGTGGTCCAGTGGTTAAGACTCTGTGCTTCCACTGCTGGGGGCACAGGTTTGATCCCTGGTCAGGGAAGTTCCACAGGCCACGCGATGTGGCCAAAAAAATAAATAAATAAATAAATAAAAAGTTATAGAACCAGGATTTCTGAACCAGGAGTCACTTTAGGGAAGTATCTCCACTGTTCAGCAGAGTAGCCACTAGCTACATGTAGCAATTCAAGTTAATTAATAAATTAATTGCTAATAAACCAACTTAATTAGAATTAAATCAAAGTCACACAAGCCTCAACGCAGGTGCTCAGTAGCCACACGTGGCTTGTGGCCAAGGTGTTGGACAGCGAAGATAGAGAACATTTCCATCATCACAGGAAGTTACCAGGCAGCACTGGTCAATCTCATCACCCCCATTATAGTTGGAGTACTGGGACTGCAAATGATGTCATTATGTGTTAACTACTCCCAATTTATTAGTTAACTACTCTTTGTTAACTACTACTCTATTTTTCCTCTTTGAATTTAATCCTAAGGACATCTAAGGACATAAGGCCCGAGGCCTTATGGCCAGTAAAAGGTACAGCCAGTGGTTGGACGCACACCTGCTTGATTCCAGAAGCCCATGTTTTGTATGTTAAATTGTTTCCGAAGGTAACTTCTCAGATTCTTGAGGTCAGTAAGCCCACATCCTTAGGGATACACTAAAACAACAAAAAACAGTAACGAGTATTGCATGTATGATTGCAGTGGCCAATTAATAAAATGCAGCAAGTCAGTAGCATACCCTTTCCTGTGTCATTTTCATAACTCCTCACAACTAGGCCAGTGCCCTGTGATAAGAAGGCAATATTTATACCGTTGTCCATTTTCATGTGTTTTATGTCAATACAGTGTGATCTCCTGGCTTGGCTGGTGAACATACCACCTCCCATGGCAGATCATTTCCTGGTTGGAAAGCCTGCCGGCCAGGAAGTCTTCCTTATGTGGACGCAATACCTGTCTCCTTGGGGTTTCTCTGCTCTGTATGCCTTAAGGCCCTGAAGAACTGAAAAGGATCATTCTTCCACCTTTAAATGTCCTGGTAACATTATTTTATCCTGGTGGTTTTCTTTTTTAGGTAAATTATTCCACTTTTTTCACCTGATCCTCATTCCATGATTTGAAGTGTTGGTCTTACCCTGGTCACTCGTATCCTAATACATGCTTGTTTGTCTCTGTCTGTATGTTGAGACTAGTTGAGTACTAGATGCCTAAAGAGCATAGCCAGCGTAATGCTTATTCTGCCTGCTGCTGTTGAGGCAGCCTAAAATGACGTTGCCATCATCGACCACAGCATTTTGCTGCCCACTCACAGAGCTTTCTCTTGACCAAGACAACCTCTGTGCTCAGGCTGTTAGTTTTTTTGGAGCCAGATGTTGACCTTTACATATATTCTTGTTAAATTCCATCTTCTTAGGTTGATCTCATCTTTCTGAGTCACAGAGATCCAGATTTTTTGTTTGTTTCCTGTATTTGTGCCAGATTCCGTTTTTGCTATTCCAGATATTCACTCTCCCCTCCTGTGCGACTTCATCCATCTATTTTGTGGCATGTCCACCTTCATCATGTCACTGCTGAGAATGTGGACCAAGATCAGGGTCAAGGGAAGAGCTCTTCACCATCTCCCTCCATGCTGTGGTTTGGCCATGAATGACTCTGGGGGTTACGGTTGTTGAACTAGTTATGAATCCATCTGATTGTCATTTTCACCCATGATGAAATTTTTCTGTTTGTTTTATGATGATACTTTTCTGTTTTTTCTTTACTGGGATTCATTTGTGTATTCACAGATCCGTCCAGTTAATATTTACTGAGCTCCTGCTGTGTACCAGGCGGGCTGTCTTGAAGGTAGAACTGTTAGGGTTTGTTAACAGAAAAGCTGTAGAATATGAGAGAAGGAGAGGCATCGAAGGTGACTCCAAGGTTTTGACCTGAACAGCTGGAAGAGTGTGGAGTTGTCATTTACCAAGCCAGTTCAGCTAAACCTGCTGGGAGCACATTTGAGGGTAAAACAGTAGTAGTTTGGATTTTGAACTTGTGAAATCGTAAATGTCTATTTCACATCTACGTGGAGATGTAGAGTAGGCAGTTGGATATGCGCGTCTGGAGCTGGGAGGAGGTCCAGGCTGGAGCAGAAACACTGGGCACGATCAGGATCTGAAACTTTGAGACTAACAGGAGTGTAGGTGGAGACGAAGAGGTCAAGGCTTGAGCTCCGTTTGGATGTTGGTGCAGTGGGGACGAGCCTGCCTCGTCTCCTGACGAGCCTCCTTCCTCAGGAGACTGAGGAAGAGTGGCCAGTGAGGAGGGAGGAGAACCAGGAAAGCACAGTGGCCCAGAAGCGAGGGTTTCAGGGATCAAGTGAATGAACCACTTTGTTAAGATGGTGCTGAGAGGTCATGTCACGTGAGGACTGAGACCTGTTCATTGGATTGGCTACATGAAGGTCATAGGTAACCTTGACAAAAGCTGCTGTGGTGCAGTGGTTTGGACAAAAGGATGTCATGGGAGAGTCTGCCTGATTCCTGGCTGAGGTTCATGTCTTCTTTGTCAATCACATTTCACCAGTTGTCATAGTCTAGGAACCTCAGCAAAGAAGAAAATGAGATTAGTTTTTCATAATTTTAGTTTTTTTCTGGATCCTATCTAATAATCTATCAGGGATTAAGTTGACTGCTGCAAACTATCTTTCTCCCCCTTTTGCAAAGAGCAATGTTTTCTGCCCCTCTCAAGGATCTCATTGCAACTCATCATCCCAGTGGCCAGGCCATGTGCAGAGCCCATCCTCTTTATGCTTTGGGGTGGGTTCCCCTGAGCCCAGTGATCTGAGCTCATTTCAAGGATTTAAGTGCAGTTGTGTGACCTCCCTGTCTGTTTTGGGCTTACAACTTCCTTCCTTTCCATTTCTTCCTAAGGCTCTACCTTGATCCAGTAGGTAGATTTCCTTTTCCCTTTGGATTTCCATCACCATCATCCTAATCCAGAGGGCAGTTTTTAAGATGCTTAGGGAGGCATTATTATATCTGTGGTTCTCAACCCTGGCTGCACATCACATTTACCTTTGGAGGGTGTTGTTTTTTTCTTTTTAAAGAAAATCATAATTTGAGTTTCTTACAACTCTAAGAGAATTATTTTCTTATCATCATGGTAAAATTGTGATGTGTTTTCCTAATGGGTTTTAGAATTGTAATATATTTTGGTGAGCTGTCGCCTTCTCTTGTGGTAGGTATATTATGAAACCTAATCAGATTTTCCCCCCTTCCTTTTCTAATGTAACCTCCAAAAAATTTCCTGTATTGTACAGAGCATGCCAGAGTAGTCCTCAAAGAGATATAGTAGCCTACAGCAGTGGTTCTTAGACTTGAACCTGCACCAAAATCATATGGAGGGCTTGTTAAAACACAGGATACCAAACTCCACACCTAAAATTTCTGATTGGGTAGGTCTGAATTTGCATATCAAACAAGCTCCAGGAGGTACTGATGCTGCCGATACTTTAAGAGCTAGATCTCCATACTCTAGTGGACAAATATCCTTAAGGTTGTACACACAGAGAGCTTTCCTGAACTGGCAGAACCAGGATGATAACCATGGCCAAGCGCAGAGAGAGGGTTGGCACTTGACTTGGTTGGGCCTCTCTGAGACGTTGGTAACCCTGAGCCCTGCAGAAGTGGAAACTCTTCAGGTGCAGTAGGCCTCAGGAGGTCCTCACTCTGAGGTGACGTTTTGGTTGCAGCCATATACTTGGATTCTCTTTGCCTTCCTGAAAAAGGTTACATGTAGCCTTGTCTTTGGCCTGTCAAAGTTGGCTTGGAAAACATTACTCTTACACGGTTTAGAAGAGCAAATGTAAGCCCCCTTTATCACTAGTACCTACACAATATCAATACTCCAGAGAAAATTAAATGACAACTGGATTGAACAGAGGGTGTCTGTCGCAGCTCTGTTGGGCAAGCCCTGTGTTATACTTGAACATAGACGGGAGGATTCCAGAGGAAAAAATACTGATCGTGGGGGATTTCCTTAAATTATTTTACATTAACCATACGAACAGAATTCCTCTAAGTCATCCAGAATCTCCAAAGTACTCATCAAAGATTCTTTGGTTCCCCACCCCCTGCTCCCCAGAGAGGTAGGAAAATTATGTCCCCTGTCTTTTATCTCCCTTCCTCTTTCAAGAAATCTCCTTCCAGGACCGACCACCCTTTAGAATGATCCACAGATTCTAAGCATTGATCACTAAGAGAATATTTACAGGGTTTTTGTTTTTATTTGTGTTTGATTTATTTATAATTTGTCATAAATTTCTTTAACTCATAGGCTGCACTGCTTTTCTTTTGTTCTTGTTGACCGTGAAGAATGTCAAGATTCTTTGGGAATATAAAAGAATATTTTTTTTTAACGTGTTAATTTTTAGAATTTAAATTGAAACCCACATTCCAAAGCTTCTTGATGACACATGCTGGATAAAATTGTGAGCAGAATTTGTAGGGACCAACACCCCTGGTGTCCACCAGATTCCATTTTCAGATTCCTAGATGGTTGGCCGTAACTGTTCCTTAACTCGCTCCTGAGCAGCCGAAATGTTGCTAAACTGTGAATGTTGCTTGTTTTTCTAGCCACTTAAGACCCTCTCAAGACAAGTTCCCTATAGACAAGTACAGAATAATTTCTGTCAGATTATCTTTTCCTTTCATGTTCTCTGTTGCAGAAATGTGTGGCAGGAGGGCTCGTTGTAATCTGGTGTGATTACAAGCCATCTGCTGTTCTTCTGAGAAGCAGCGTGTGGCCAGAGTAAAACAGCGGAAAAGAATTAGGAGGCATTTATTAGCTCTTAGGAGAAACAAGGGGAAACCTGCACCCGACCTATTTGTCAACCTTAATGGAACTGACAGTTCAGAGTTCACTGAAAATTCTCTGGAATTTGAAACAAATTCTACCTTTGGAGAGAAACAAAACAAAACGACCCATATTTCTTTCTTAAGTCCTTCGGATGTGCTGAAGTCTTGTACCTGAGTTCTCTCATGTAATCCTCAAAACGACTCCGTAAAGCATCTTGCATTATTGTCCCATTTTGCACTGCGGGGACTTACCCAGGGCCTGAGGGTCTGAGGCGCAGGGAGGGGGCTGCGCCAGGTCTATCCTGCCCCCTCGTCATGCCCACTCCTCGCTGCTCACATGCTCTGGACGTGCCACAGGCCGGTCTCCTAGGAATAGTGGCCTGGGGGTTCCATTTAAAAGGATAATTTTTGGAAAAATCACTGGGGTTAGTATCTAAAGAAATGAAGGCCGTTCTTATCTTTCAAAGGGAGTGACTGAGAGCCTGTTCCTAACTGCACTCTTCATGCAGTGATGGGTTGTAGAGGCTGTGGTTTGGCCTCAAATACGACTTAAAGGTTCCAGGGGGCATGTGGGAAACTTAAGCGTCGCTCCGTAATACCGCTTTGTTGGCCTTCGCTTCATTCCCAGCAGCACTTTGCTTCCCTTCTCAGATCCTGTCCATAGCTTATGTGAAGCACTCTGTGAGCATTTTAGGCAAAAAATACCCCAGAACTCTTTCTGAGCAGGAGACCAGAGACAGCTTACTGAAGGACACCAGCCCTTGTGACTCTTATTTGTTTCTCCTTTTAGAATTTGTCATCACACTCAGTAACTCTGCTTGTCTGCCATCTTTTTCTCTCATTCCTTTGTGATTTGCTCCCTGCCCGTGTAGAACCTTTTCCCAACCATAGCAATAAATCTGTTAAGAAAAACAAACAAATGACTGAAAAGGTGTACATCCCTGACCTGTAGTCAAATGTCCCAGAGCAGAAACCAAACAGAGAGAAACTCCCTCCCCTCCCGATTCCTTTCCACTTGAGAAAAGTCACACCCTTTCCTGCTTCCCTTTCAACCAGAAAAACTTGACCTCAAAGCACTAGCCATCCATTTGCAACCAAGGAAGCCCTATGTAGGTTCCTTCTAATGGGTCTGGATTCATATAATCAGCCAGGGTTTGATTGCAAGATCGGACGCTAACCATCTAGCGTGCAGCAGTGGCCACCTCTGCCCGTTTTCCCGGGTGATAGTGTTCTGTGCATGTATGAGGCAACCTTAGTTGTAAACCATGAGCTTGATTCTGTTCTGAGGACAAGGTGCAGGTGAGAGGGTGGTAATCCCTCCTAGAGAGAGAACAGGGCTGACACTTAAGTAATTTTCATCACTGATGTATTATTTTCATTCATTGAACAAACACTCTTCCCGGCCATCTCTGTGCCAGGCCCAGTACTAGGCATTGATAAGCCAAAGGTAACGGAAAGCAGCCCCTTCTCGCAAGCAGCCCTCAGGAGCCAGGAAGCGTGCAGTCCTGTGCAGACAGCCTGTAAGGGAGTCCCACAACAGGAGCATAAATAAAATGCTGTGGTGGCAGAGAAGAGCTCAGTCTCGCCTGCATCTGGTCGGAGAGTGCTCTGGGGGGAAGAGCTCGTTGGTTGCTAAGATTTTTCCCTCAGCCAACTGCACTGAGCTTCTCCATTTCCTGTGGTTTATACCGTGATTTCTAGCCATGAGACTGGTATTTTCTGTCATTGGTTGCCAAGACTAAATCCTGCCCACAGAGGTCAGCCCAGCAGGACATGTGCTCTCCTGTTGTCTATTCCAAAACGACGGTGGACTTGCCTGCTGTGCTTGCAGGGCCCATTGTGAACCAATGGAGGATGGTACCAGGTGCCAGACTCAGGGTGGCTCTTTCAGAAGCTTTACAGGAGGCCAGACGTGACATGGGCCAATGGAGTCCAGGCAAATGGTTGCAAATCAAAACCCTAAGAGATGGGATCTTAGCGCATAAGGCACCTTGAAGGAGACCTAGTTGTGTCATTTTACAAAGAGGGAGACTGACACCCAGAGAGGGGAGGTGGGAAACCCCTCCTAAACTGGGGTGTCACCAGAAGAGATCGCGGCCTTGGACTCCCTGTGCTAGGCCATTCTCCTGTTGGTCAGCAGAAGGCTTTCTCCAGGCCCTCTCTGTGTGCTGTGCTCTCGACTTCAGGCTGTGTCTCTTTCTGTGACTAAGAATATAGTGTTCCTCCTACCTGTCCTGACGAGTATTGCCAGGTTGGCAGGCACCACTCCAAACAAAACCCAGCCATGATCACCAGGGATCTTTGATGAGAGAGAGGGAGAGCTCTTGAGCTTCTCAGTGTCTCCAGAATGCTGAGTGGTAATTGTTTCTGCCTCTCCGGGGCACAATAAATACAATAATGCACTGAGAGGGCTTGATGCAGGGCCTGGCACACAGTAAGTGCTCAGCAAATCTTAACTGTTGTGATCGCAAACTTATTTCCCCTTTGGAAGTTTTTGCAATTAGATGAAGGGTGTCGTGTATTCCGATAGTACAACTAACTGTTTATTCTCCTGTCCCCTGACCCAACTGTCTGCGTGTTTATGGCATATGCCATCCTGAAGGTATGCTGGTTTCTTTTCTCGAATGTAAACTCCAAGCTTGGATTTCTTGGGCAAGTATTTTAAGGAAGAACAGGGGTGAAATTGACAAACTATTTGCATTGACTTTTCTTCAGCCTGAGCTCCCTGGATGGGGCTGTTTATGTCAGGCGACCTCTTTTCCTGCCCTGCCACCCGACCCCACCTTTGGCGTGACGTGTCACCCTTCTCCTCCTTCCTTCTCCCCACAGCCCTCTCGCCCCACTCTCTCTGCAGTGGGGCTTTCACCTCCATGCTGCACTCTTCTCCAGCAGCGTACCTACCCCAGTGGCAGCTTTAGGATCTGAGCCCTCAGGGCCTCGCTTCAGCCCAGGGAAGGGAGCTGCGGGACCCCGTTCAGAATCCTTGGTTCCATCACCAGGCACCGATGGGGTGGGCCCGCGCAGCTGCCATCACTCACCTTAGAGGGGACAGGAGGCCAGTTCCCAAGTAGAGTGGAGGGGGTTCCAGGCCAGGCAGCCTTAAACGTGCCTCCACGTGGGGTCAGGAAATGAGTCCCGAGGGGCCTTCCACAGTGGGGGGATATCTCTTCCAAGTAGTGCACACAAGTTGGCTTTGAGGGGTAAAAGATTAGGATCTGATTCCTGGGTCTGTCCTTCACTGCCTGCGTGATCTTGGACTTGGCCTTTACCGTCTCTGACTCCACTTCCTTACCTATAAAATGCGAGTAACAGTCGTGCTCCTTCACAGCTTAGTGACGAGGATTAAATTGAATACTGTCAGTATTTTAAACTGTGCTCTTTCTTGCAAAATCATGGGACTTTTAAATTTTGTGCTATAACCTATATGCGGTTCGTTTGGATATGAAAATATTTAATATTTTGCTAGAGGCTTTGAGTCAAGTTGATGCTCCAGGAGGATAATTGCCATGTTTTTTCGTGAAGATATTCAGGAGAAATGTCTTTCTAGATTGAGCATGGGGATTGATTGAATTATCCTCAGCACCAATTTGTTCTCATCTGACGGCCTCTGGCCTCTTGTTTTTCATGTTGGTAACTAGCAAACTGAGAGCAGACTGTTGCAGAGACTTAGGACATGCTGGGGCTTTTGTGCAAACCTATGAGACCTAGCACTGGCTTCATTTTATCTTTTTACCCTTGTTTTTCTTACTTATTACCCCATTTTAAATCTGTGCCTTGTTAATCCAGGTTGCCTTAAATCTTTAATAATAGGTGGGTGGGGCTTCCCTGGTGGCGCAGTGGTTGGGAGTCCGCCTGCCGATGCAGGGGACACGGGTTCGTGCCCCGGTCTGGGAAGATCCCACATGCCGCGGAGCGGCTGGGCCCGTGAGCCATGGCCGCTGAGCCTGCGCGTCCGGAGCCTGTCCTCCGCAACGGGAGAGGCCACAACAGTGAGAGGCCCGCGTAACGCAAAAAAAAAAAAAAAAAAAAAAAAAAATAATAGGTGGGTGTACAATGCCAGTGACAATGCGACAGATCCATATGGGGAAAACTGCCCGTGGGCCCTGGGGTCACCCTTGCCCCTCCCCCTCTGCACCCAACCACATGTTCTTGACTCTGTCTTCTGAGTATCCCTCAAATCTGCTCCTTTCCCCCCACCTCATGATAACCTTCTACTACCTCTTGTTTGGGCTCTTGTGGCGGCTTTAAACCTGGATGCCTGGCTCAGGTCATTCCACCCTCCAGCCTGCAGTCTTCTTGGCCCCTCAGCCCGTCCGGGGCTCCTCTGTGCTCTGAGCCCTCCTGCCCTGTTTCCATGTCGTCAGACTCCACCATCCTCAGAGCATATACCGAGCTCCTTCCTTGGGCCTCTCTCTCGACCACTTGTCACCCTGTTCCTCAGGACTCAGCTGCAACATCACACCCTCCTCCCTGGCCTCCCTCAGGGGGAGTTGACACTCAGCTTCCTTGGGTGTGCACTGTGGTCACACTGCCTGCAGTGCTCTGATACGCCCCCCCGCACCAGCTCTGCCCCAGGGCTCCTGTGAAACTCAGTGGGGAATGAATAAATGAATGAACGAACAAATGAGAGAATGTGGAGAACTTTCCACATAACTCAGAGTTTTGAACCTGCATCTGAGAGAGCTACACGTATGAGAAATGGTAGCAGTTTCACCTTTATTTTACACTTAATGTACAATTAGAGGACAAGATCTCCCACCCCTGAAGACTTGGTAACAGTTAAGTTTCAACTTTGGAATTCTTAGGAAAGAAATAGGAAAAATCACCAACATGCTTGGTTGGCAGTGAGTTTGGGGTGAGGTAATCCTAGGATCCTTGAATTCCCTTTTTCCAAAATATGGAAAATGAGTGGTTGTCACTGGTGATGGCATAGTTGTCGCCGCTCCAGAATAAGGAGGGAGAAAGTTGTTCTATGACACATCAGTGTCCTGGGCTCAGTCAGAGTGACCTTGTCCCCAGAGTGGTGTCAGAGCCCCAGTTTGCAGATTAGGCTGTGATTGCCCCCCCACTTCCTTCCTTCCCTCCTTCCTTCCTTCCTTCCTTCCTTCCTTCTTTCCTCCCTCCCCCCCTTCCTCCCTCCCTCCCTCCCTCCCTCCATCCCTCCCTTCGTCCCTCCCTTCCTTCCACTAAATATTAAGCATTTACTGTGAGCTGGCACTGTGCTGATCCCTGGGATGCAGAGGGACTGAGGTGTGGACCCTGTCTCCACTGAGGAGCTGACAGTCTGGCAGGGGAGGCCCCTACATGGACCAGCCACTGAATGCAGAAATAAGCACGGGAAGCATTGCTGATCCGGAGGAGGGAGCGGCAAACTGTTCAGAAAAGCTCCACGGGGATGGCCGCACTCCTGTGAGGGTTTGAGGATGTGTGAGAGCCCACTGAGCACGGGAGCACCATCGAGGTGCTCTGGAAGCAAAGGGCAGAGAGCTTGTGACCAGGAGCAGCGGGAGACAGTGGGGAGTGGGCCTCATCAGAGACTTGGAGCCTCGACATCCCCTCTGCGGCAGGCATGGCTCTGGTGGAGGCTGGGGAGTTCATCCAGGACTCCGAGAAGTGGCCCTGATGTTCCAAGTGGGAGATGACGTGAGCCGGAGAGCCAGAGAGGAGGGGTGTGTTTAGCTCTTGAAGAAGCCAAATCTTCCAGGCGTGGTGACTGAGGGTGAGGGAAGGGAGGAGTTAGGGGTGACTCCCAGGTTTTTGGCCGAAACCTCTGGGTGGAGGGGGAGGAAGCCGGACTGGCCCCCAGCCGGTTGGTTCCCAGCCCAGGCGTGGGATGCAGAGCTTCCTCTCGTAGCTGCTGGGCTGTGAGGGAGGTAACGCGGCCTGTGTAGCGTGAGCAGCTCTGGCCTGAGAGCCCAGTGATGCTGACTGTGCTGCTCTGCCTGGAAGAGTAGAGAAGAAATGGCCCCTAATTAAGGGGCAGGAGGGGCGGGGGCTGTGCTGCCAGCAGCAGTCAGGGGTGGTGTTCTTTTTCTTTCTTTCTTTTTTTTTTTTAACTTCTGTTTACTCATGGGAGAAAAGAAGCAAAGCTTTGAGAGCAGGGAACTTCAGAAAGGCAAAATATCTCTGATTACTGTGGGAGCTGGAGAGAGCTCTTGCTGGAAAACTCAGAAGGCTGGCTGCAGAGGGAGAGCCCCACTGGGGAGTGGGGAGTCTGGCAGGAAGCCTGGGAAGGTTTGAGCACCAGAGTGAGATTCAATGATTTATTTAAAAAAAAAAAAAAAGACATTTTAATCAGTCTTCTTATAATCAAACAGACTAGCTTCTTTGTGATCAGAGCTAAAATGATGAAAATATACCAAATTGGACCTTATCATTCAATTTTTTAGGATACTATTACATAGTATCAGTTCAGGTTGTTCAAACGTCACTATTTTTTTTTATTTTAAAAAATCATCTTTGCTAATGACAAAGGGGTAGCAGAGAACTTGGTTTGACTGAACAGTCAGGGTGGAACACCCACAGGAAACCCAGTAGAATGTGTATGAGGCATGTCTCACCTCTTTGGAGGGGCTCTTGTTCTAGGATCCCTGGAGCCTCAACAGGCCTGTGAGAGAATTCAGAGGGTCAGTGAACTTGGATGGGGAAAAAGTTGCATCTTTACTTTGACCAAGTTCTAATAAATTTTGTTTTTATTATGAATGAAATATTCAGAACACAATAGTATTAGCAATGTTTGTTACCATTAGAAATCACAGCTCTTTTTATATTGCATTATAATTGTGGCAGATATCTGAAAATGTCATTTATGCTTATCACTACTTTGGATTTATAGTAGTTTTTAGATCTACCACTGTGTGACAAGATCCAATGCCTTATTGAACAAGTACATCCATTACTATATTACAATATTTTTTTAATATGGGTAACTGTACTTCAGTATAATTGGCTTTCTTTTTACTCCTATGCATTGTGTCTCCATGCATTTAAAAACATTATTATGCACAGGTTTCATCAGCTTCACAACAAAGAGATCCGTGGCACATGAAAGGTTAATAATCCCTGGCTAAGATCCTGTAGTTGTGACATGAGACCTCCACCTGGTGGCAGCATACTCCTTAAAGGTTAAATCGATAATCAACATGGAAGAAACTTTTAAAACAGTGTATTTGAATATGGTTTTCAAACATTTTTGACCACAACCCACAGTGAGAAATAGGCTTTATATCATAACTCAGTACACTCATACCTAAGTTTCACAAAACAAGACTTAACTTTACCATCTGACACATTGATTTTTTTTTTATCCCATTTCTCTTTCATTAAAATAAAATGCTGGTTGCAGCTCACTAAACTGTAGTTCTGTGGGTGACATTGCACTGTTGGACATTGTAGGAGACCATTTTTCAGTAGACTTTATGATTTATTAACCAGGGAAGTTCACTTTGTTCTCCCCCAAAATACCCACACATTTTCAAGGACATAATACTTACATTTTAAATATATGTCAACAAATATGAGTATATTTTTACACAGTACTTTAAAAATCATTTATTATTGATATGTAACGTATATACAGGGAAACGAACTGATCTTAATTGTATAACAAGACATAGAACATTCCCCAGCCAATTTCTCCCTGAGCAATCACTGTGCTGATTTCTTTGACCATAGATTTAATTTTGCTTTTCTAGAACTTTATATAAATGGAATCATGCAGTATGTATTTTAGCCTGGCTTTGCTCAGTGCAGTGATATTGATATTAGTCCGTGTTGAGCGGATCAGTAGTTTGGTGAGAAGGGTTCCATTGCATGAATATACCACAATTTGTTTGTTCTCCTGGTGTGAGACTTTCAGGTTGTCTTCCATTTCGATTCTTGCAAATAAAACATCCACACACATTTGTGTATATTTCTTTGTGTGCACATATGTTTCATCTCTCGCAGGTAAATACCTGAGGTGGAATTGCTGGCTCAGATGGTAAAATAAATATGTGTTTAACCGTAGGAAACTGACAAACATTTGCCAGGGTGGTTGAACCATTTTCCATTGCCACGAGCAGTGTGTGAGTTTGGGTCACTCCCCATCCTTACCAACATTTGGTGTGCGTCAGTCTTTTTCACTGCAGTCGTTGTGGTAGGTGTGTAGTTGTATCTCTTGGCAGTGTTAATTTGTATTTGCTTGATAAGCGATGATGTTGTACACTTTTTTTCATGTGCCTATTCACCAGTTGTTTATCTTAATTGTGAAGTGTCTGTTCAAGCTTGTGTTTTTTTGTTTTCTTAACGTCAATTTGTAGAAGTATTTTTTACATATTTTGGACACCAGTCCTTTATGTCAGACACGTGTATTTATGAATATTTTCTCCCAGTCTATGGCATACATATCCATTTTATTAATGGTGTCTTTTGATGAGCAGAAGTTTTAAATTTTGATCAAGTCCAGCGTGCTGATATTTTCTTTTATAATTAGTGCTTTCTGGATCCTGTCTAAGAAATCTTTTTCTACCCCAAGTTTGGGAAGATAGATTTGGTTTTTTACATTTAGTTCTGTGATTCATCTCAAATCAATTTCTGTGTACAGTGTGAGGTAGGTGTCGAGTTTCATTTTGTTTCCATATTATATCTGGTATTCTCACACCGTTTGTTGAAAAACAATTTTTTTTTTCACGACTGAATTATAGCACAGAATTTTTTTAAAAGATTGTTTAGCCAAAGAGGTACAAAAATGACTTTCCCTGCTGGCCATAAAGCAACCCACAGTGCTTTTCTAAGTTAGTTCATCCACAGTTATCTTGAGATTCTCAGATTACTTTACTCATACGGTATGAGGGTTTATGAAGCTGTACGTTTCTACAAGGTCTGCAGTCATGCCGCAGAGCTTCTAGCTACATGTGGCTGTTTAAATTAGCTTGAAATCAAATAAAATTAAAAGTTCAGCTTCTCAGTCACAATAGCCACATTTCAAGTACACAGTAACCACATAAGGCTATTGGCTTCCCTACTGAACAGTGCAGATAGAGAAGATTTCCATTTTTCCCAAAATGCTAGACAGCACTAGCCTATCAAATAAGAAAGGAGACAGGCTTTGTAGCATATTTTAGTAAAACCCATGTAGTTTTCATAACTGTCATTCAGCATCTGCCTTCTGCTCTTTGGTTCTTTTTCATTTGTCCGTGCTTCTAGTTCTAGTCCAAGATGTACGGTTCCAGCCAGTCCTTTTGTCTGTCTAAAAATGCAGTGACTTCTGTGTGTTCTCGCCTATCTGGAAGAAAGAATTCCCCTGGCCGTCCACGGACTCATTCTTTTCTGGAGCCTACCTCGTACTGACCTGTTTAACTTTTCTCAGTGTTTAATAGCCTTCCGACTGCTGCCAGATTTCTGGACATCCTCCTTGAAGGTGCGGCCCAGAGATAGATATTTTGTCTTTCCTATCCTGATTAAAATTAAGTCTCTCCCTAGCATTTCTAGCATAAATTATAAACTTGCAAAAAGCATCGGGTTATGAGTTTTACCCCGCCCCATATTGATGTTTCTGTCCAGTAGTGAACTTTGTTGCCGTTTCATCATGAGCAACCACATAGGAATTTGTGAGATTTTCTCTCATTGTTTGCTGGGTGTAAGCTAACTCTGCCATTAATGTCTTTCAGTGTGGGAATTTTGCTGTCCTGGTGGATCTTCATGTATCTCCGCAAGGTTCAAACAAAGATACCAGCTGGTTTTCTGAACAGAAGAAAGAGGTACCAGAAAACTTTTCACTATTTTTTAAAATTGAAGTATAGTTGATTTACGGTGTTTCAGTTGTACAGCAAAGTGATTCAGTTATACATACAAACACACACACACACACACACACACGTATGCTTTTTCAGATTCTTTTCCGTCATAGGTTATTACGTGATATTTTTTAAAATAAATTCTTTCAGGAGTTGTTTATTTCATTCGTAGTGGAATTAGTTCATTCTTTTTTTTTTCTTTTTTCTTTTTGGCTGCATTGGGTCTTTGTTGCTGTGTGCAGGCTTTCTCTAGTTGCGGCAAGTGGGGGCTACTCTTCATTGCGGTGCATGGGCTTCTCATTGCAGTGGCTTCTCTTGTTGCAGAGCACAGGCTCTAGGAGCATGGGCTTCAGTAGTTGTGGCACTCGGGCTTCAGTAGTTGCAGCACGCGGGCTCTAAAGCGCAGGCTCAGTAGTTGTGGCACACGGGCTTAGCTGCTCCGCGGCATGTGGGATCTTCTTGGACCAGGGATCGAACCCATGTCCCCTGCTTGGCAGGCGGAGTCTTAACCACTGCTCCACCAGGGAAGTCCTATTACATGATACTGAATATAGTTCCCTGTGCTCTCCTTAAAACTTTTCACTATTTTAAATGCAAGGAGCTGCTCTTAAAAGGAATATTAGCTCTTCTTCCAGCTTTCATTTGCATTAGTAGACAATAAATCTTGAATGCTATTTAATCCTTGAAAAACAGTTGTGTTCCCCACAACAGACATACACCTGCTTTTTTGTTGTTGCTGTTTCTTCGGAAACTGACACATCTATTTCCTTTGCTATTCTAGTATTTAAACCAGAAATTTCCTACCTCTTTGTTTGGGGGAAAGGGTTCTTTGTATTAAAAAAAAGAAGAGGTTGGGGCTTCCCTGGTGGTGCAGTGGTTGAGAGTCTGCCTGCCGATGCAGGGGACATGGATTCGTGCCCCGGTCTGGGAAGATCCCACATGCCGCGGAGCGGCTGGGCCTGTAAGCCATGGCCACTGAGCCTGCGCATCCGGAGCCTGTGCTCCGCAGCGGGAGAGGCCACAACAGTAAGAGGCCCGCGTACCGCAAAAGAAAAAAAATAATAAAAAAAAAGAAGTTAAAGTGACTTTTCCAGGTAAGCAGGGACTGTAATCCTGACTGGCCATAAAGGATGGACTGAGCACCTGGAGCAGGTGTGGTGTTGACACAAAGCTGGTCTTTCTCACTTGTCTGAAATCCTCTTCTGCACCGTGTGATCCTTTGACAAAGTGTAGAAATGGTTTATCATGGCCCTTCTCTCGCCGTGACCAGTCACTAAGCTGATGCTCAGTCAGTAAAGGAAGTGGTCATGTGACAGGGTGGCGATGTTGGAACTCCTGGGGCCCCAGCCTCCTCCTCTGCAGATGAAGGGGCTCTCCCAGACCCTGGCTGAGTCACTCCTGGCTCTCAGTTTCCGAGGTCCCACCCAAGTGCTGCTGTGGCAGAGGGTGAGAAGGTGCCTCTAGCTCTCATCACGTGCTTGGCTCCCTTCTCCAGATCCCTGCTTACAGGAGAGCAGAACAGCGAGCCTGTGGCTTTCACATAACTTTCCAAATGTTAGAGCCCTTGGTGTCTTCCATGATATTCGTTGGTCACAATAGCTTTTTAGAGCTAGAAATAAAAATACATTTTATTAAAAGGTAGTATATGGAGAAGAAACTAGTGATAGTGGTACTTTTTTATACCACTTTTTTACGCCTTTACTGTGATAACTGTTTTCAGTCAGCTTTTGGAGATAACTAGAAAAGAAAACTCCCAAAAGAAAATTTATAAGTGATACATTTTCGGTCAGGAGATAATAGTATTATCAGGACTCTGTTGTCCTCATTTTGCGAAGGACACCCAATGGCCTGAAGCTGGAGCAAGAAGGCCCAAGATTCTATATGATGGGATTTTCATTCAGGTAAATAGCCGTGAACCCTACTCTTCAGGGCTTAACGTTTGACGGGCCAGCATCTCCTTCTACAACTCACCTTCATGTCATTCCAAGATTTGGCTTCTCAACACCTGTCCCTATGATTCAAAACAGTTAATTCGTTTCCCCAAAGTGACTAATATGCACCCCAGGGGACCCCACCCAAAAAGTTTGACTTATATAAACAGCATCCTAGAATCCACCATTCCATTTTCCTCTATTCTCTCCCAGCTCTGCCACCGCGGCCGTAGACCTTTTTTGTTATTTAGTCAATTTTGCCAAGATTCAGTTGATTTGGAAGGCGTTACAATAAATCTGTGGGTATGTGACTCACTTCCTAGCCAAAGCATAAGGCTAGAATTTTCCAGGGTGCCACAAGCAACTGTGCTGCTCCACCTCGTACCTATGTCCGGGCAGCAGGGCGTGACTTAGCAAGATGCTCAGAGCACGATTAGACCTGCAGAGCTCCGATGCAGTGCCAGCAAGCTGAGTTTTCCTCTCAAAGCAAAGTAGATAGTTTGTGGCTTTTACTGAAGTTGTTCCTTCGAAGTGTGTTCACTGACATTAAAATCGCTCTGGGATAATTTGTGTGTGTGTGTGTGTGTGTGTGTGTGTATGAGAAAGGAGAAAAGCTAGTTGAGGATATGACTTTAGCCTATGTTCAGTGTCCCAATGCTTTCATCTTTTCTTAATCATTAGATTATCTCAAGACTGGGATTTCATGAGCAATCAGTTTGATTGCATTTTAACAGTCGCTTTGCGTAGTGAAAGTCTTAAGATTATCCAGTTCCTTTTCAGGAAAAGGAACTAATTACATGTATTAAACATGTGTTTATTTTGAGTCCAGCATGAGTAGTCTTTGTACCCAAACAGTTGAACTCAAACTGTTCCGTTTGTAAACCTGGGGAAGCACACATGAACCCCTGTTAGCCTGGAGATGTTAGGCGCATCTCTCTCTTGCTCCTTGACTGGGACTTGGTCTTCTTGCCACCCCTCCAGTTTAGCTGGGAAATTGTCTTTTCTCGCCTTGCTCTGGTTCTAAAGAGAACACTTCGCCAAGTGCAGTGTGGTCACTTACTAGGGTATCTCGACCACAGCACACACTATCTACCTTCCATTTGTCAAACCTGACTCATGGAAGGAAAGCCCCGTAACTCTAGGGAGAGAGTTTGTGTGTATGGGCCTTGGCTTTATTTTTGTCATACTATTTTTAGTTCTGGCCTTATAGGGCATTTATGGCCAAATTTTAACAATCCTTGTTTCCATGTATGTCTTTCACATATTTTCTAGCTCAGTCATCGTTGAACCCTGCATGTGAAGCAAAATTCTTTAATTGTTAAAACAACAGTATGAGACAAGGCTGCCTTTCTGTTGCGTGAACAATGCCAAAACCCTAACTGTAAACGAATACGGCTGTATTCCACAAGGCACTGCATCTTTGGGCTGCAAAATGAGAGCAGGAGAGAGGAGACCAGTGTTTGTATTTTATAAAGAAACTCATGTTTGTCAGTTAAGTCAAGGGTTCTCTGTACTGTTTGAGGAGTACACGTATCTGCAACAAAAGAAAAGTTTGGCTCTCGTTGCCCTTTGAAGCAGCTTACAACTCTGTCCTCATTTTAATTTATGAAGATTCTAAGAGATCAACCTGAGATGGCATTGCCAGAAACCAGTGAAACAGGTTTGAGGTGACCTGGAAACTCTGAGCCTTCTGCAGAGTCCTTGGGAACTGAACCAGAATTACCCATCCTTACGCATCAGTTCTTAATCTCAGTTAAGAAATTTAGATTTGTGGGCAATTTTTTCCTTTCCCTACATCAGGTAACATTTTTCTGGTAGTGTAGCTGGAATGGGCAGTGCCATCCCATTGTGTGGTTGGACTTTTAAAGTTTTGTTTTTCTTTTTATCAATAACACCGATACGTAAAATGGTAGCTCCAGAAATTTGCTAGTCATATGGGATGCCCTATGTTTCTGTTGCCTAATAAATATTAGTCTACTTTTGAGCAATATAAGAAGTTAAATTATTTTTACCATGAATAGGTGAACATAGTACAGTTTTCACAAAAGCATATACAGTATCATCAACAAGTATGAGAAGAAAATCAGACTACTGATTTCCAGTTCGCTATTCAACCCACCACTCGGTGCTATTCCTTTTTAGTAGATTTGTAAATCCCAGAAGCTAATGAATTATGGTGGTTAGGTATTAAAAGTTTTTTGAACCAAGTTTGAAAAGTGGGAAATTTTTGTATAAAAACCACTGTCTCTAGTTTCTCTTAAACAAATTGGAAGATCTGGTATCACTGTGCCTTGTGTCCCCATATGAAAGCACGGGAGGCTGCCCCCTGTTGACTGCTTAGGGGTCAGGGTTCCCTCTGACTGTGCCTTGGCTCCCAGCTTCTCCCGGTCCACAGTCCCCACCCAGTGGGCCTGGCTCTGGGGCTACCATCTCCAGCCAGAGTTGGCTCTGTTTGACTTCTCTCTTCTGTTTGTCACAATCCCACGGGTTGATATTTACACGAAAACAGTCTTTACCTCTCTGATTTTGTCACCTGATCGCCCTGATTTTTACATTGAAGTGTTTTTATCTTCCTTTTAGAAATGTGAAACTGAGGCAGAGAGAAATGAAATGTATTTCTTATATCACAGAGTAAGCCAACATCATGGTTTCAAGCAAAGCTCAGTGGCAAATCTAAATCTGCAGCATTATCCATGAGCACATATAAGATTCCTTTATTCATTCATAGCTAACTTAAAGAGCAAACGAAATGAAATGTTCGATTTTGGTGTTTAAATATGCATGATACTGACTTTTTTTGCATTGCATTAAATTAGAAAGTTATATCTAATTTTCTGATTTACTTTAGGAAGTCTGTTTACTGTTAAAAGAAACCATTGATTCAAGAGTGAAGGAATACTTAGGAGTTCGTAAACAGCACAGGCCGTCAAATACAGAATTCACAAGATCCAGTCCCTTGTCCTTAAAAGGTAGGAATGGAGTACTTTGATTTTGGATAAACTTTCTGCTTTGTAGAGATGGCAGTTACGTTTGACTCTGGCTGTCACGTTAGTACAGTGATACATTTTTTAAAAACATGTTCTATTGAAGATGCGTTCATTAGGTAAAGCAAATTAACCAGAAAGCCCTGAAGGGCTTTTAATGGTAGGCAAAATACATAAAAATAGAAAATAAACATTCCTAAGTAAGCTATAAATTCTTTAAAGGATTTTTTTTTTTTTTTTTTGACAAGTCTTACAGCTGGGTTTACGTTAACACTGACTTGATTTGGGGCTTTATGCTTTTCTAAGTGCTTTCATTTATGTCACCCTATTTCAGAAGTTCTCACCTGGGGGTGCTTTTGCCCCAGGGGACATTTGGAAATGTCTGTGACAGTCTGGGTTGTCATAGCCATGGAGGGGAGCTACTGGCATCTGGTGGGTAGAGGCCAGGGACGCCACTAAATATCCTACAGTGGCCAGGGCAGCTCCCCACAGCAAGACGCTATCCCCCAAAATGTCAAGGGCACTGAGGTTGAAATATCCCACCCTGTTATCCTAATAACACTTGGAGAATGGTCATATCCTCGAGTTGGGGGTGAAGAAGCTGAGGTTGCAAGATAAAGGGGGTTGCCCAAATAAAAGATCATCTTCTCGAGGACAAAGATTATGTCGTGTATCTGGCATCTTCCCTTCTCCTCTCCCTGCCCCCAGCACTTAGCTCAGTGCCTGATGCACAGATTCATATTCAGCATATTCAGGGATACGTTGAATATGGAGGAGGACTTGGGTGACAAGCAGCAGAACCTGACCCCCCAGACCAGTGTTCTCTCCACTCTGTCGTTGTGGTGTTTTTAATTTTTTAATTTTAAGTTAGCGTTTCATGGCACTCTTTGTAGTACACTTAACAGTCAGCCCATGTTAATCCTCAGAGGACAGTACTGCAGTGCTGTGAACTAGATTATGCTAATGCAACCCCTCTTTAGGGAAAATGGTGTCACATCCTCCCCTTTGAAGGCATGCTTAATCTGCACTGTTTACTTGGGCACGACTGATAAGTGGGCAGATAGGTTAAATTTATTCAAACCAAAAGCCTCAGACAAATAGAACTTTCAGTCCAAACAATATTGTATTAGATGACGCTTGCTGGCATTTTGCTTAGTAATACTGTAAGTCTTCTTGAGAAAAGCCGTAGGAGCTTGCATCCTTTGTACTCCAGCAGACCTGGCTAGTGTCACTTTCTAACTAGTACGGAAGGAAAAGGAGCAGAGAAAGTTCCAAGACCTCTGTCTCCACTGTGCCTAGTGGCTTAGTCAGTCCCCATCCTCAACTGGCCCCTCCCCTGGCCTCCACTCCTACTGAAGGAAGAGCTAAATACTCACTTTCCCAGCCTCTCTCACAGGCAGGGAACACATGGTATTCTGGCCCCAAGATGAAACCCAAAGCCTTTCTTGGGCTCACGTGGGCAAGAAGTTTGTTTTTAAACAGAAAAGTGATCTTACTGTACATACAATTTTGTAATCTATTTTTTTCCCACCTAACATAATATAAAAGTCCTTTGAAACACATACATCACCATTTTTAAAATTTAATAGATGTGAAGTGGTATCACATTGTGGTTTGAGTTTGCATTTCTTTAATGATTAGTGATGTTGACCATCTTTTCATGTGCTTATTAACTATTTGTGTATCTTTGGAGAAATGTCTGTTTATGTCCTTGGCCCATTTTTTAATTAGGTTGTTTATTTGTTTGAGTTGTAGGAATTCTTTATATATTCTGGATATTAATCTTTTATCAGATATGATTTGCAGATATTTTCTCCCTCCTGAGAGAAATGGAGAAAACAAAGCCTTTGACAATGTCCTTTGACCCAAACGTTTTTAATTTTGATGTAGCCAGTTGATGTCATATCCAACAAATCATTGCTGGATTCAGTGTCACGAAGCTTTTCCCTATTTTTTTCTTCTAAGAGTTTTATAGACATTTAGGTCTTTGATTCATTTTGTGTTAATCTTTTATATGGTTTAAGTTAAGGATCCAACTTTGTTCTTTCACATGTGGATATCCAGTTTTCCCAGTGCTATTTGTTGAAAAGCCTGTCCTTTGACCCATTGAGTGGCCTTGGCACCATTATAAAAAATCATTTGACCATAAATATGAGAGTTTATTTCTGGGCTGTCTCTTCTATTCTATTGGTCTATATGTCTGTCTTTATGCCAATACCACACTGTATTGATTACCATAGCTTTGTAGTAGGTTTTGAAATTAGGAAGTGTGACTCTTCCAACTTTGTTCTTGTTTTTCAAGATTGTTTTGGCCATTCGGGGTCCACATCACTGTTTTTAATGACTGCATAGAATTCCGTTGTGTCCATAGTTTGATTTATCAGTGGGACATTTAGGTCGCATCTAATATTTTCACTGTTGTAAACAGTGGTATGGTGGACACCTTGATGATCTAGATATTTGCACACTTCAATTTCTTTATAATATTTCTCTCTATTGTTCATACATTGTAAGAGCTCCTTAAGGATATTCAAGCTCTGTGTGTTATGTATGTTGCAAGAGATTTTTCTCAGTTTGTCATTTGCCTCTGACTTGGTTTATTTAACATACAACCACAAACAAGAAGCCTTTTTTGCCCCTGGAGCCTCCGATGCCCCCTAGTGGGGGCAAAAGCCGGGCTTCTCTGTCAGAGATAAGCAGCGCGGTTGATTGCCCAAGAAAGCAGGAGGGTGCTGATGCAACGGTGTGCCGCTCACTCCTCTCCCTCTTCGAAAGCCAACTCGGTGTGAAAGCAGCATCTCCCTTCTTTCTGCTTCTGAGAACAGTTAACCTTTGACTGAGCATGTCTTTCGATGTCCCCACCTGAGCTAGTCCTCTGCTGCCACCAAGCAGTCCATGGTCCCGCCTCAGCTGGACACTCGAACACCTGCAGCAGCACGCTCGCTGGCGCCCTTGCGCTCACTCTGGCTGATGCCCCACCTGTTGTCAACACTTGAGTTAGTGTAATCCCTTCACGTCACAGGTCTGATCTTTGTGCAGAAAGCCCTTCAGGATTTCCCCAGGGCTCCTGGGGAAAGGCCAAGATCTCTGGGGTAGCTGCCTCTCCAGCCTCATCTTGTGGCCCTTGTTCCTTCTTTCATGCTTAAGCCACAGCAGCTTCAGTTCCTCTCTTTCAAAGCCTCATTCTTCCACTCATCCTGGGGCTTCTGCCCGTGTTGGAGCGCTGGTCCTCCCCTGCCCTTCTGCCACTTTCAGCCCTCCGCTCAAAGTCCACACCCCAGGGAAGCGTATCCTGTCCACGGGTCCCCTGTTTCCAGGCCCAGGAGCATCCTGCACTTTGGTTCACACCATTTGATTAATGTTGATCTCTCCACAAATGTGCCGGTCGCCTGAAGACAGGTTCTGCCTCTTTTATGATCCGTGGTATCCCCGGCATGGAGCATATTTTCCGGTTTGCAGTAGGTTCTTAATAAATGTTTGTACAAGTGATTAATTACACACATGGATACATCTTTCCTCTTCCTAGTAAGGTCAAGGCCTGCTGTAACTTACCTCGCCTGCCTTGTCCCTTCCTGCTACTCACTTTTCTATTTCCTGCAAACCTGCATTCTTTATACCTCTGTTTTTACGTTTTCAGGTTTCTCTTTTGTCTGGAAATCTCCTAGTATTCAGCTTTTAAGACCTAACTCACATATTACTTCTACAAAGTCTTCCTCAATTTCCTGTCTTCCTTGCTCATAGCACTTTTATAACATTGGTCACATTGTATTATAATTGTTTTATAATCAGTTTACCTGCCTTTCTCCCTTTCTTTGTT
Source organism: Phocoena sinus (assembly GCF_008692025.1). Lineage (NCBI taxonomy): Eukaryota > Metazoa > Chordata > Mammalia > Artiodactyla > Phocoenidae > Phocoena > Phocoena sinus. The sequence continues at coordinate 37,339,027 of NC_045777.1, forward strand.
GGTAAAGATTGAGGGGTTGCCACCCCAGAGCCTCTTTTTTTTTTTTTTTTTTCCTCCAAATGACCAAGCTGCTTAATTCAAGAGCAGAAACCGGTAACTCTGCTTCACCTCATACTAAACTGTTAATTTCCTAAAGGTCAGAGCGCTGTTTGCCCGTCTCTACCCCAGGGCTGCCTTCCATAGAGGGCCGAGATGCATCATCTTCTAGGACATGCACACCCGCAGGGATGAAGCAGACATACATAGTGATGCCACCCATCCCAGACTGTTTATTATCAGCGTCACTAAAAATGGAAACTGCCTCTTCTCGGCTGCTCCCATAGTCTTACTTTAAATGCCTTTTTCTTCAAAAGGAATTTCAGAGCCATGAACTGTAAGGAAGGCCTTGCCTATTTCCTCCTCACTGTTTAGTTCTGTGTCTCATGTTCCCTGAAAATAGAGTTGCTCTTACTGTCTTGGTGACTAGGGTGAATGTGTGTGGTTTTCGCTTTTGTGTAAATTGGGTATCTTCCTTATTTGTGTGAGTTTCTTACCTTTCCCGTTTCCAGATCTGAGTGACGATAACGTACTTCATCATGGGATAGACACTTAACACATGATGCTTGGTGAGCTGAAGTCACCAGGCTGGTAACTTTGCTGATTGCTTTAATAAAATTAATATATTTCATCCTCTGAGTTATCTTTATTAAAAAAAAATAACATAAATGGCTTTTAAGCCATTTCCTTAATCATGTAATATTGAGGAATACAAAGAGTACTGGCAAAAACTCCGTCAGCGAACAGCATAGCACAGACATTTGCCAGTAGCCTCAGCCTTTTTTAAGTCACCTGGAATTGTTATTTCAATGGATTTAGTAAAAATTAATGTTGTAAGAAAGTTTCTATTTTAAAGACTTAGCTCAGATTCTGTCAACTCTACCTCATTAATATTTTTCCCCTTAGCCTTGCCAATATTGAGTGTTACTGGTATTTTTAATTTTTGCCAGTCTGACAGGCCAAAAATCAAAAAAAGAGATGTCACGCCCTTTGATTTTTATCTTTCTGTTTTTATGTGTTTATTGACTGAACTGCATATTTACAACTATTGCTTACCTTTGTATTGGGTCGTTTGCCTTTTTCGTCTTAAAGTTTTGTTTTTCCCTGTGTCACTCGCTTGGTCAGGGCCCTTCTTATTAATCAGCTCTTGAATCACTGCCACGGCCTCCTGATTTCCCTTCCAATTCATCCATGCCTCTGCTGCCAGAGGGGCCTTTTGAAAACAAAAATGTGATCGTCTCCAGCTTAAAACCTTTTGTGGTCAGGAACTTTAGTTACCTAATATCCTTTGTTTAATTTCATTTCTGCTTGAGACTAGCTGGAATTGGTCTGGCTCTGCAGCAGAGAAGAAGTTGATTAAAGATATTAGGTAGTTCAACAGAATCTACCTGTAGGAGGGCCAGGCAGTCCGATTCTGAGTCTACACAGACAGCACAGCCTCAGCCTCAAGATGGGGGGACGGCTTTGGTTCATGAGCCCTTTCAGCTGCCGTCTGCGAAGCCCAGCACTGAGCCTACAGGAGCCTGACGGCCTGGCCTGTGGCCATGGCACCGTGCTCCTCCCATGGAGAGGATCCCATGGCTGTATCCTGGTTGCAGGTGAGCCAAGGAGTGCAGAATGTTTGGCTTTTACCTTGGGAAGGTGGGACTTAAAAAATGTGGGAAGTTACCAAAACGCAGGGAGGATAGGCAGAAGTTTTGGGTGGGTGGATACGAGTTACAAATATCCACTGAAATTTTCCTGTTGGCTTCCTTCTTCCATAAACTTCCAAACAATAACAACAAACTTTTGCCTGACAATACAACTCTCCCAACTACGGACCAAATATGCTCAGCACCTCCTCCAAGAGAGAGAACCCCAAGTCTCACATCCCAGCTCCAAGCCCGAGATTTCTGAGCGATGTGTATTCCTCCTTCGGTTTACTCACAGCCCATTTTGTTTTCCTTATTGACTAAATGACGAAGCTAACTATTGCCAACATACCCTGAATAAAAAAACAAAAAACTTAGTTAATATATAAATATATATGTGGTACAGCAAGGAAGACAATTTAGGAAGATGCTATCATTCTAACTTCTGTAGTCGGTTACATGAAACAAATAGTTGGTGTTTGTATATTCCCTCCTCTAATATTTGTTTCATATTCCATTTGTCTTTAGCCAGTAACTCAGCTGATCAGGTTTCTTGACCTGGCAAGGTGACCAAACTTTCCTTCCTAAGGGATTTGAGCCCTCAGTGGTCCTGCCTTTCTGAGGTTGCCATAGTTTGCATTAAGTTTTAGCACTGGATGTGCTCTGCTAGGTCGAACGCGTTATATTCCTTCTGTGTTACCCGTCTACCTTGTTGCTCTTCTTGTACCATCGTGAGCCAGCATTTCAACTGCCCTTTGGTCTATTTGTCTAGCGGCGTGAAGAGCCGGAAACAGTTACACGGCGCTTTGAACTTTCAGCCTGACTCATGTTTTCCTCTCTGTTCTAGTCTTTTTTTTTTTTTTTTTTTTTTTTTGCGGTACGCGGGCCTCTCACTGCCGTGGCCTCTCCCATTGCGGAGCACAGGCTCTGGACACGCAGGCCTAGAGGCCATGGCTCACGGACCCAGCCGCTCCGCAACATGTGGGATCTTCCCGGACCGGGGCACGAACCTGTGTCCCCTGCATCGGCAGGCGGACTCCCAACCACTGAGCCACCAGGGAAGCCCCTCTAGTCTTTTCTTGAGTACTAAAGAAGCAGAGTCATGGGGATGGAAGGCAAACTTTTTGCTGAGGTGGTCACTTCCCACTTCCACTCCCTGGTTCCAGGAACCACATATTCTGGCCAAGGGAATGCGTTGTTCTGCTGGTCAGAGCACATAATACATCTTTTAGGGCTTCACCCCAGCTCCACAAGCTCTTCTGCCTTGCAGTTTGTATCATAACTGAATTTTCAGTAGACCTTTTCACCATTGTATAAGGCCAGCTGCATTTGAACCTGGCTTGATTGCTTGGTAGGACCACTGAATTTTATGAACCCACTGTCTTATTTTGCAAAATGAGTTTTCTTGGTCAGAATCACTGCACTGGTGATGGTGAATGAGGCCTTCAGGAAGTGCATGGGTGATGTGGCCGGCAGAAACATAGCAGACATAGAGGGTACATCCAAATCCTGAATAAGGGTCTATTCCAGTGGAGGTAAGCTGTTGCCGCCTCTGTGATGAAAGAGGTCTAATATTAACCACCCTCCACGGCTAGCCCATCTCCCTGCGATATGAGAGTTGGTGGGGAGGCTCAGATTAATTGGGCATTTGGCAGGGCTCAGCCTTGATACGGTTAAGTCTGTGTTGTTGAGCCCAAGCATAATGTTCATCCTCGCCCCCGTGGCCACATCACTCCTGAGTCCTTGAGCAGGTACTTGGGCAGCTGGGGAAAGAGGCTGGTCAGCACGCATGGGGGCAGGTCATCTGGTCCAGCTTATTGTAAGAACCTCTTAATGGGGCCTTTCAGAGAACATTCACATCAGATGCAAATATTCTCACACTCTGTAACTTTTCCCCAAATGTCCTTGTCCCTGTCCTTCTGTCATTTGCCGAGTAAATCTATTTCAGTCATACACTCAACAGCTGAGAAGACAACTACAGATTTTCACAGACCTGCTGGGCCCTTTGTCAGATGAATTGAAGCCAGGTTTCTATTTATCCCCCTCTGGTGGGTCACAGTGGCAACCAGAAACCCCAAGGTATAGCACAGTCTCAGAGCTAGCGTCCAGTCATCCTCAAAAGTGCTGGGTATTTCCCTTTTCTCACTGTGCAGGCACCCTAGTAAACAATTGCAGATCCCAAGGGGAAAATTTAGAGAATGTACTTGTAATATTTTTGAGGGGGCCTTGCTTGGGTGCCTGGCTCTCTGAGAAGCTGTGGCTGTCTTTCAAGGTAGCCCAAGTCAGACCCCTATTTACCAGACCTAGATTCTTTTCTATTATACAGTGTACTAGCTTGCTAGGGCTGTCATAACAAAATAGCACAGACTGCTAAACAACAGAAATTTATTTTCTCACACTTCTGGGGGTTGGAAGTTCGAGATCAAGGTGTCAGCAGGGTTGGTTCTGAGGCCTCTCTCCTCGGCTCGCAGATGGCCTTTTTCTCCGTGTCTTCACGCAGTTTTCCCTCTACATGTCTGTGTCCTAAATTCCCCCTCGTATAAAGTCTACCTCTTATACAGTCATACTGGATTAGGGACCACCCTAATGACCTCATTTTAATGATCTCTTTAAAGATGCTATTTCCAAATATAGTCACATTTTGAGTACCTCTAGGGTGAGGACTTCAACATAAGAATTTTGGAGACACGATTCAGCCCATAACATACAGTTTAAGTAGGGCCCAAGTATGTTCTCCATTTTATTTGGAGTCATGGACGTATCAGTTAACCAATAAGCCAAAGATGTCTGTCGGTCAAGCCACTGACAGCGTTCCTACCAAGGCTACCACTGGCTCATGGCCCTCTAGTGGACCAAGTGACTCACCCAGCCACAGGCTTTAGTGGACGACAAATTTCTGGCCACCTCATCACCAGGTGACCCATCCACTCTTCGACTGTGGTGGTCTACAGATGCCATGTCTCTCCTGGTCATTAGTCCTCCCAGCAACTAGCTCACAGTCCCTGAAGGGTGTCCCTCAACCCCAGGGTCCACGAGCCGTGGTGGCAGTGTCCTCTCCATGTTGGGCCCCCACCTGTGCAGAGGGTTCTAGGGAATGCAGGGCATCACTTGGCACAGGCTGACAGTCTCACACGGGATCCTTTGCTCTATTGCCGTACTGTAGCTGTGTGTGCTTAGCTGGGGTACAGCTTTATGGACCTTGTAACTGCATTCCAGCAGAGGGACCCCAGTTCTCCCATGATCAACCTTTTTATTAAGCAAGCATGAAAATGACCTTGTGGGGGTGGTGGGGAGGGGGGCGGGACATTTTAGTCCCAGTTTCAGGCACTGAGCAGTCAGGTTGTTCAGGAGAACGCTGGGTAAGCCAACCGCCCGGTACCCGGAGACTTGGGCGGCCCTTCATCCAGACCTGTGGGAAGCTGGGTTCCGGAGGAGCCTCTCTCCTCTAGGGGCAGGGGAGTCATTGGTCCCAGATGGCTTTGGCCAGGGCGGGATAAATGATAAACCCTCATTTATCAGCTTGGCACCGTAGCCTAACTGACAGGCCCCCAGAACATCATGTTTTCTCGCCTCTGGGCCTTTGCACATGCTGCTTCCTCTCCCCACAACTCTCTTCTCCTTGTTCGCCGCGGGGCCAGCTCTGCATCACCCTGCAGGCCTGTGCTCCCGCGTCATTTCCCTTAAGGAACCTTATCTGACTTGTTGCGTCTTCCCCCTCAGGGAGCTGCTCCTCCCTTTTCCAGCAGCCTGGACAGTGGCACAGTCATCGTTTCCTCCTCCTGGAGGGCAAGGGTCCTGTCCTGGGCAGCACCCAGTGCAGAGCCTGTCACTCAGGAGGAGCACATGCGTTGGAAGAAGTAAAGGAACGAACTGTAGCTGTGCTCACTGGTCACATTTCATTTGCCAAGGCTTTGTGCTCTGCTTCCATCGTAGCATCTCTTGCCCCTTTAACAAAAGGCAGAGGTAAAAGTGGTCTGCGAGTTACAAATTATTAGACAGTTTTCCTCATTTGGTTTTGAGAAAGTCAAAACCACATCCTACCCCAGTGTAAGGTGAGCTGCAGTATTTTCTGCCTCTTCTGCAGATGCCTGCCCTCCTGCCCCGCCCATCACAAGTGCCCTCCAGCCCCACCCATCACAAGTGCCCTCCTGCCCCGCCCATCACAAGTGCCCTCCAGCCCCGCCCATCACAAGTGCCCTTCAGCCCCACCACCACCACAAGTGCCCTCCAACGTTAACACTCCTACTAGTTACCGTTACCAAGATTCAGCCTGATGGGTGCCAGCACTGTGCTGGGGCTTCTGCGTACCCACGGTGGATCCTTGGGGCAGCCCTTTCTAGCAGCATCCTTAACCCTGGTTTTAAGGATGAGAACCAAGCTCAGAGTTCAGGCAACTTGCCCGAGGTCACATAACTGGGAAGTGTCAGAGGCATCATGAAAACATGGCTGTCAGGATGCCTGGCTTCTCTTCACTGCTTCAGCCTCCCTATTAAGGGGGGGGAGAGAGAGAGAGAGAGAGAGGGAGGGAGAGAGAGTGGGGGAGAGAGTGTGTGTGTGTGTTTTCTTTTTTAATAAAATTTCCCTCTAATCATGAAAACAGAGCTCATCTTCCAGCTCCAAGCACTTCCCACAATACACTATCTAAATATTAGGGCTTTAAGACATCTTTGTGTTTGTAGAGCAGTAATCTTTCTTTTTTCCTTTTTTTTTTTTTTTACTGCCCATTATTCCATTCTGTGTAACCTTTTTCTTGCAGTTAACATGTAAGAAACCCAGTCCTTTGGAAAATGCCGTAAAATAGATTAAATTTTCCTGGGCACTGTGGTTTCTGTCTGCCTTGGCTTTCTATTTGGCTTTTCTTCTAAGCTGAACGCTCCTATAAAATCTTAGCTTAAATCTCCAGCCAGCGTGCAGCTCGTTCTCTTGTGGCATCTGAGGCATCTTCTGTGAATGTTCGGGGCCCGATGAACAGACCTCCTATCTGTCCATCGACACCCACTCAGCATCCTGGGGAGGGCGGGGGGCACTTTACCACCATGTTGGGAAATCAGCGGGTGTGCACACAACAGGAGGAACACAAGAAAAAGATGAGAATTGCCAAAACAAGCAAGTTCTTCCTATTCTTCCCTCCGTCTGAGAAACGTTCCTCTCCTTTCCCCATCGCCCGATGCGCCGTACCTGCCAAAAAAAGCTTTCTCTCTGCTCTCCAGACACAGGCCCGATTGTGAGCCCTGCTCCCCAGGGGCCCCAGGAGCGCACATTCGCATATTGTGCTGTTTGTTTTGCTTTGTATTTATTTTCCCAGCCCACTGAAAAAAGGGCCTTTTCCTATTTAAAAGAAATTTTGGAAGTGAAAACCTTTTCCGTTTGAGCCCAGCCCTTCCTCCATGTAAACCATCGGGCGTTTGCAGAGAGAACAGTGAAAGCTTGCTCCGAAACACCGTCCTTACGCAGTCACGTGACCATCCTTTCTTAGACATTAGGGACAATGAAAGTTACCGTCTCTCCAACAGCTGTCAGCCCTGATGAAACATAGGCCCTTGGCAGAGAGTCCCAGCTTCGGAGTCACCTTGGCTGTGTGTCAGCACCCGCCCCTGCCCTCCCCGGCCGTTGAGGTGGAGCCGTGGGCGGCCACCGACGCTGCCATGGAAGGGCTTCTCGGCCTGAAACAGGAGGAGCTGGGAGCTCCTGCGCTTTGATACACAGTAAAAATCACAGCACATTTAAAACAATCTGCCATGCTGCTAAATATTCTTAATATGGAGACATTGTTTTTTTCTATTCACAGCCCTTTACAAAGAGAAATGGATTTCCCTAGATGTGTCCTAGGGCACCATGGAAACATGTGTTTTCTCTTTACACGTGTTTAAATAGCTTTGGTTATTATTTACATTTCTTCCCATAATGTACTCCATCAAAACATTTGCTCGGCTTTCATCCTCACGAGAAGCTTACAAGGGCAATAATGGAAGCAAGTGCCCACAAGGCCTCTGGTGAACGTGCCGCAATTTCAGCAAAGGTGATTTTTCCAGGAATTGGAAATTGGTAAAACTTTAAGTTTTATACTTTTTACCGTAACTGTGCTAAAGCAGCAATGACAACACGAGAGACTTTGCATCCTCAAAAACTGGGGAGACTTGTCTAATCACTTATTGCAATAAATGGAAAGAAAAGCAAAAACTGTAAACTTTTATGCATCATGTTTCCACTTGTTATAGTTACCTGTTATGGACATCGCTAAAGTGGCAATAACTGATCTTTTGTTTATTTTTTTAATTTTATAAGAAATTAAAACACAAAAAAACCTGATTGCAAAGCTTCAAAAAAAGTTTAGGATTCTTTTCACCACACCAAGAAGTTGTCGAGCGCCCATTTGAACCACCTAGAAGGCCTTTTCGTAGTTAGTATAAACCTTATTAAATCGACCCAGCTGGCTGGTGAGTCAGCTGCTTCCTCTCCCACCCTGGCCTTCTCCCGAAAGCCCCTGCCCGGCACATAACAAAGAATGATTTTTCCTCATAAAACGAAGTCTTCGTTGCCATTGCTGAGGTTCAAATTACAATGCCAATTCTCTTGGGGCTTTTATGGTGATGCAACTCCATTTATACTTTAGAGTCGGCTTGGGCTGGTTCACATTTACATCCAGACTTTCTGCTCCCAAATTTCTGCATATTCAGGAACTGGGAAGTTCAAAACAACTTTACCAAATCCCCTGGGACTCTTGGATTCTAGAAAGGTCTTTGTCATCAGATGGTTGCAAGACTTTTCTAAAAGGAGTTGTCCCGATTGGCTGAGAGCCCTGCCCATTTACCAGCTCTGTGAAGACTGACTGTTTATTACCAGATCTTCCAAAGGCGAGTCCTGCTTGGTGGCAGGTGGGACTGGCTGGCACTCCTGCCCTGCTGGCAGAGAAGGTCACTGCCTTACATTGATAATCAGCGTGAGATCACACCATTCTATTAGCGATCTGTGTGTTTTGTCACAGTGTTTCTAATGGTGACAACTGGATGGGGGACCTATAGTTCTCATGGTTTACCCAGTGAAAACAGTGGCTTATTCTAGCACGTAGGGAATGTGGCCCTTGGGACACTGGCCTTAATATTGTTCAAATGGTTTGGCTGCCATATAGCGTGTGTGTGTGTGTGTGTGTGTGTGTGTGTGTGTGTGTGTGTGTGTGTTGGGAGGGGTGGGGGGCAGAAGGAGATAGTGAGACCCTCCCCCCACCGCGACAAAGCTGTACTTTCCTTTGGCAAATCCCAGACGAAGTCTTAAAGAGTGGCACCTCTCCTGTGTTTGACAGATACTAACGGGGAAAGCAAACACACACATATCCCCTACCTCCCCCCACCCCCGTTTCTCAGAAAGCAGTGACCTTTTCTCACAGGAGTTGCATATAATTTTTTAATGTGTGAGATGACAAGGTATAGTGGAAACTGTTTACCTTGGCGTGTACTGTACATTTCTTGGGAGTTTTATGTCCGTTGCCCTATAGTAATAGCTTTTCCTATGTATGGGAAGCGCTTATGGCTTTTACCAGCCTGTCTGTCCCCTTTAAATTCTTTTCCTTTGGCCAGGCCCTCTGATCACAATGCCAAGATTTTAAAATTCATAGTAATTGAGTTTCACATCACTAATATTAATAGCCATTGGGAAGCTCGAGAGAGAAAATAGATAGGAGTTATCTCACTGATTAAATGTCTAAGAATTCTTTGACTTTGAAGGGTACGGAGGACGTGTGAAGAGGCTCTGTCTAGTGGAGGGTAACATGCTGAGGTTTAATGCTTTGGGACTGGGATTTGCTAATTAGGTATCTTGGGAATTTGGGGACCAGTAGCCCAAGTGATGATTAAAAATCGGAGCGCTTTCGTTTTCAAATTCCCTAACATGACACCCTTTTATTTAGAATAAAAGTGGAGAATCTAAAATTACGGTTGTTGTAGTTAGTATTTTCAACTTACCACTGCAATTGTCTATAATGAAAACAATTTTATATTCACTGTAATAACGTCTATAAACTGAGCAGGGACTACCTGCTCCCTTTGGTACAGTGGCCATTTATATCACCTCTAAATGAATCCACCACCGTTTTCTGAAGGAGGTGTGCATTTGTGAAGAGTTGCAAACCCCTGGGCGATTTCCAGGGAGTTGAGTAGAGGCGTGTTTAATACCTGCTCATCTACACTTAATTGTGGAGCTGGTTTGTATTTGTTGTTGTAGCACAGTGCCCTTACTACTTAGAGCCTAAACTCCAGTCAGCTTCAAATGGATCTCAGATATTTGATCATGAACTATTTCACTAATGGGAAACTTGGCTTAACCTATTGTGTGGAATGTCTTGAGAAAATCATCCATGTCTACATTAAGCAAAACCCAGACTAGGTCCACACAATCTCAAACCTAAAAAAAAATGAATGCCTGGGAAGAGATGCTAGTTTTAACTTTGAGGCCAAGATCGAATCGCAATTCTGGGGTCATAGGTTGTAATTGTGTATGTTTGTGTGTTTCTGAGTGTCTTTAATGAATAATATAGATACATAAGTTGCTGCTAAGAAAAATAAAAAAGTTACAATGCCAGAAAGGAGACACCAAAAATATGATTTCCTTCCAAATATTTGCAGGAATTTTACTTAATTGCAACCAGAAGTCTGACCTGGAAGTGTAGTGTTTTGACCTCCTAGCTGTCTGGTTTCCTATTTGCGGTGTTTTGCTCTCCCCCAACTGTGAGAAAATCTATTTTACACGGTTTTAACCCTGTGTATTCTTAGAAACACTGAAGTAGGAATTATTCCCCTGGGGGAAAAGAAATGCTCATTATTTACAAGAATGACTCGTAAAGGTTTCTTTTAAATAGAAAACATTTTTGAAACACTTAACAAATCTTTCTGTATAAGATATATTTGAAAATAAAACAGCTTCTAGATTTCCTTTCAAGGTAATGTGAAGTTTTGGAAGACTGTAAGGTTGTTGCATTGTGTAAGTTTATCCTTATTTTAGTAAAACACTAGTTAGTAACAAAAGTGTACACTTTAGAAGTAGTCCTCTTGTGAAGAGGCTTTTTCATACTTTTTTTTTCCTTTTTCCAGCTCTAACTTAAATCTTTTTTCTCTAGCCTTTTAGAAAAGTGAAAATTAGGCTGAATAAACTCTGGGGGCCTGTAGTAATATGTGGTACTCTGATGGGCCAGAATACACCAATGACATTTAATCAGGATAACTGTAGGTCTAGGAGGCCTACTGTTGAAAAACTATAGAATTCACACATCCGGTGCTCACCGATGCATTTGCTGAATCTAGTAAAATGATGGACTATTGTTTCTGTGTAGCCTTTTAGAATTGGCCATCATGTCAGCCAGTCAATTATTTCCCATTTGGAAAGTCTCAGACATTTTCAGCCAGAGGAAAGCATCATTCTTCCTACTTGATTTAGGGATTTAAGAATGAGAAACGCTGACAGTTCCCATCCATTTAGCTGAAGAACATTTCATCCCGTTCTCCTTTTTTTTTTTTTTATAATAATAACTTTCTTGAGATGTAATTCACATACCATATGATTCACTCATTTCACACATACGATTCAGTGGTTTTTATATATTCACAAAGCTGTGCAACCATCACCAGAATAAATTTGAGAACATTTTTGTCACTCTATAAAGAAGCCCTGTACCCACTAGCCTTTACAATACCCACAAGGTATTGGGGGAACCACTTTCCCCTAGTACCTTTCCCCCAATACCCCAATACCTCAGCCTAGGGAACCACCAATTTATGTGTTGTTTCTATCAGTTTGCCTATTCTGGACATTTCACATAAACTGAGTCACACAATACGCTGTTTTTGTAACTGTTTAAATTTAGCATAATGTTTTCAAGGTTCATCCATGTTGTAGCATTTATCAGTAGTGTTTTGTTTCTTTTTTACTGTCAAATAATACTCTGTTGTATGGATATGTCACATTTCATTTATCCATTCATCAGTTGATAGACATTTGGACTGTTTCCCCTATTTGGCTATTATGAATAATGCTGCTATGAACATTTGTATAGGTTTTTGAGTGGATATTTATTTTAATTTCTTAGGAGTATATACCTAAGAAAGGAGTTTCTGGATAATTTTATACCTCTATGTTTAGTATATTGAGGAACTTGTAGCCTGTTTTCCAAAGTGGCTGCACCATTTTGTATTCCCACCAGAAGTGTATGAGGGTTCCTTTTTCTCCACATCCTGTCAACACTTGTTATTATCTGTCATTTTGATTATAGCCATCCTGCTGAGTATGAAGTGGTATCTCATTGTGGTTTTGATTTTTCCATTTCCCTGATGGCTAATGATGTTTTCCATCTATTCAAATACTTATTAGCCATTTGTATATCTTCTCTGGAGAAATGTCTTCAAATCCTTTGTCTATTTTTTAAATTGAGTTGCCTTTTTATTAGTGAGTTCCTTACATATTTCCTTACATATTTCAGATACTAGTCCCTTATCAGATACATGGTTTGCAAACTTTTTCTTCTCTTCTAAGGATTGTCTTTTCACTTTCTTAATGGTATCCTTTGAAACACTAAAGTTTTACATTTTGATGATGTCCAATTTATCTATTTCTTTTTCTTTTCATTGCTTGTGCCTTTGGTGTCACATCTAAGAAACAATTACATAATCAAAATCCACAAAGATTTACAAATATCTGTGTTTCTTTCTAAGACTTTTATAGTTTTAGCTTTTACATTTAGGTCATTGATCCATTTTGAATTAATTTTGTATCTGATGTGAGGTAAGGGTTCAACTTCTTCTTTTACATGTGGATATCCAGTTATCCCAGTACCATTTGTCAAAAAGACTATTCTATCCCTATTTAATTGTCTTGGCACCCTTGGAGGAGGGTTCATTTCTAGACTCTCAATTCTATTTCTACACGTCTGTCCTTATGCCAGTGTCACACTATTTTAATTACTGTAGCTTTGTAGTAAATTTTAAATCATCATCCCATTCTTTTAACAGAACTGTTTTCTCATTTTCCCAGCAGGGTTAATGCTGGCATTTACTAGTCAGGATCAAGAGTCTGTTTTATACCAACTTGGTTGGTATAAACTTCACTTTAAATTGTTATAAACACCTGACTTTTAATGAATTAATTAAATACTATTGAATCTGCCAAAGGATTTCTAGGGTTTTAGATTAAATCTTTTACAGATGTATCAACTCTAATTATTCCATTTTAACTAAATCGATGTAGAGAAAAATGATTCTTGTCATAGTCAAGTCTTCATATTAATTGAAAAGCCTTAGTGAGTTCACAGTATTTGTAAGGTATGACTGGGGACACTCATGGGTCTCAATAACTCATTAAAATCTTTTACTTTAGGTTGTAAAGTTGACTGTGGGTTAAAGTCTGACCTTCGCTTATCCATCCAACCTCATCCTTCATCTCTCCCTTTCCTTCTGTGCATTCTGAACCCTAAGTCTCTAGAGGTCTACTCTACCAGGGTTCCCAGGAGCCAACAGGAGTCGCCTGTGGTTTTACACGAACATGGGTGTGATGCCCTCCATTCTCAATCCTCTTAGCAGAATCCTCCTGACGCTTGCAGACTCTGCTTGGATATTTATTTCCCTTCCTTGGGGATCTCTCTCCTCCCAGTTGAGTTTGTTACTCCCCCTTGTTTAATTAGACACACCCTTTCTTGGCATCCCCAGTTCCCGCACATGTCTTTGTTGTAGCACTTGCATTGTACCTGTCCTCCTTTAACACTTCTGTCTCTTCTCTGCCGTAGGTGCACGAGCAGCATGAGTGGGATGCCTCTGGTTTGGTTATTACTATTAGAGGAACATCCAGCTTTTGACAGAATGAAAGAATGTATATTTCCTTTTCACACTGGTCCCTATAACTCCTCTCCTGAGATCATTTTCAGGGTCAGAAAGAGTAAGATCCCGCTCAGTAGAATGCCTCACTAATATGGGAAAACTCCAGTGTGCTGCCAGCCTGCCCACTCTGTGACAGCTCATCATCAGTGTGACATGTACTGTCATGTTTAACTTCTGTTATATAACTAACATAGAATTCCCAAGCTTGTTTAACCCTGTTGGCCTTACTGCCATTTCTAAGGAATTTTTTATTTTTCCTGAGCTCAGTAAAGTTTTTTGTTTTTGTTTTTTAAGAAAAGCTGTGTTTTGAGAAGAGAGCAGAGAAAAAATTGTCTTGCTCCTATGCCCTGGGAAGGGGTTTTAATGATGGAAATGAGCAGAGTGGAGGGTGCAGACATAGGTGGATAGGGAAGAGCTGGCCCTCAGAGCATAAGCTTGGGACCGCAGGGCAAGACCAGGGGCGAGGGGTGATGACAACAGGCATGGGTGGGGCTGGCATGTCGAGGAAGACTCTGAGCGGGGCTAGAGCTTCTTGAAGAACCTGGGCGCTGTAGAGCTGGTGGGAGAGGTGTGCCACTGAGAAAGGACGAAGATAACGTAGTAAACCAGCGAGAAGCGCAAGGCCAGGGAGGGGCATGGGAGGGACGGCGCATGGCTTGAGGCAGAAGGAAACACATGTGTTCATGCCCTGGCTTGGGTGGCCATTGCTTTGAGACTCACACCTACCCCAGGATACCGCTGGGATCCCCAGGACTCCCTGTCTGAGACTCCAAAGCCCTGCAGAGTGTCTAGTACCTTCAAATACCAGAGGGAAAGCCTCTTATCATGTACACCTTCTAATAAAACCAATTAAAGGTAGAGAGAAAGCTGCTATGAAAAGAGCTGAGAACTGTGTCTGGAAACATCTCAGATCTCAGTCAAGTGAGTTCAAGCGTGACCTTGAAAATGTGTGCATTTGGAAGGTGGTGATAGAGAAAGGGCAGGGCAGGAAAGTGGTTCTGTGGGAGGGTTAGGCAGGAAGCTGGGAGGTTTGGGATAATGAAACGTTATGGGAGGCTTTGTGGAGCCTCAGGGGATGGTAAGTTCTCAGCATTCAACAAAAGAAAAATATACAAGTCAGGCGAGAGTGGGGTTTTCATGGAATGATGGAGCAGTGTCTCCTCCCAGGGCTGGGTGGCGACCGGGATATGGCCAGGGTACAGCTTTAGTCCTCGCCTGGGTTCCTCTGACCTTCTCCAGAGGCCCTTAGGGTGTCTGCCCATTGGTTTTCTACTCTTGCCTTCTCCATTCCTGGTATTTCCTTGATATTTCCATTTGTCTCGAGCTCAGCTATGTATCAATATTTAAACACGTTTTTTCTTTTACCTGGATTCTATGTTTTTAGTGGGAAGGTCTCCTTTATCTCAGACTGCCAGATTCCTCAGATTCTGTTTTTAGCAATGTGCTCTTTTTACTGCAAAGCTGTATTTTTTAATACTGGTACACTTTTTACTCCATACTTAACAGGTCGGTAATGTGGCTTGAGTTTGCAAAAGGTATGTATCTGTGTCTATAGCTATCCCTATAACTATATCTGTAATCAGTTATATTTTCAGCTTGGACTGCTAATTGTTAAAGACTCTCGAGGTGAAGTTACGATTCCTGTTGTAAGTATAGTAGTGTGCTTGTTGAGGCTTCAGGAAGATAAGAGCTTTACAATCACCTGTTGGACCATTTTTGCTTAGGTTGCCTTGTAATCGTTATGTCCTCAGGGAAGATGATTCTAAAGATTATGACTAAATTTCACAACATAATAAAGAATACTTTTGCATTCTTTATAAAATCTTATTTCCAAAGTTAGCAAATTACCTAGAAAATCAAGCTTTAATCAAGATTTATGTTCTGGAGACTTTGGAAGAAGGACTTTCTTTTAAACACAAATATTTAAAAGAAGAAAAGTGCATCCTTTTTTAAGATTCTTGAACATTTTCATCAAATGATGGTGTTTCTTTTTAAAAATTAAGCCTTCTTTAAAAGAATCTTCACTTTCATTTTATAACTTAGAAATTTCAGATAAGCACATCAATAGAATCATACAACGAACCCCCACTTATCCATCAGCCAGTATCACATTTTTAACATATAGCCAATGTTATTTCATTTATGCTTTTTCCTGCCCCCTCCCGCCGATTTCTTTTAAAGTAAATGCTGAATATAGTATTATTTTACACACAAATGATTCAATATACACAGCTCTAAAAGATGAGGTTGTTTGTTTGTTTTTGTGTTTATTTTTTAATTAATTTATTATTGGCTGCGTTGGGTCTTCGTTGCTGTGCGTGGGGTTTCTTTTTAGTTGAGGTGAGCAGGGTCTACTCTTCATTGGCGTGCATGGGCCTCTCATTGCGGTGGCCTCTCTTGTCTTGGAGCACCAGCTCTAGGTGCGCGGGCTCTAGAGCGCAGGTTCAGTAGTTGTGGCGCACGGCCCAGCTGCTCTGCAGCATGTGGGATCCTCCTGAACCAGGGCTCGAACCCATGTCCCCTGCATTGGCAGGCGGATGCCTAACCTCTGTGCCACCAGGGAAGCCCCTGTTTGCTTTCTTAAATGATCAAAGTGCCGTTAAGGAAAAAAAAAATTCTTGATGTCATCAGATATATATAATCTGTCTTCAGAGTTCTCTGAATATCTCTTCAATTCTTTTATAGTTGGATTGTTCAAATCAGGGTCCAGACAAGGTTGGTCCACACCCTGATTGCATTTGGATGATTCTCTTTACCTTAGATAAATATCTCTTTGAACCTATGGGAAAACCTCTCCCAGTTTTTTTTTTTTTTTCTTGCTGTTTACTTGTTGAAGAAACTGGGTCAAGTGTCCTCTGGAATTTCCCACAGTTTGGGTTTGGCTGTATCTGCATGGTGGTGTTAACATGCTCTTCCAGCCCTGTATTTCCTGTAACCTGGTAGTGAGGGCTTGATGAGGTCTGGTCCCCTGTTGTTGTTTCTTGTGCAAGAATCCTTTGTGGTGGAGGGGGTGTACTTCCCACTGCATCTCACTGGGCAGCACGTGATGCCTGGTTTTATCTCTCATAATCTCATGTTAACAATGTTTATATGGTGAAAATGGAGTTTCTTATGATATTTTTATCAATCAGTATTTTTGATTGGTTAATTTAATATTTATATTATCAGTAAATATTGTGTCAGCAAAACAAAATTTAAAAGACCCCTTTACATATTCTTCTGGACTTTGCCGATAGCATCCATAGCTTGTTCCTTTTTTAACCTGAGCCTATATGAGATCTGATTTAACGTCTTAATTAAGATCATAAGTCATTGCATACCTATCACTTTAATTTTTTACACATCAAAATGATGTACATTTTATGTGAACTCTAAGGACTTGTGGAAGATAAGAAAAGGAAAAGCATGTGGTGTTTTTTTTGTTTTTCTGTGAAAAGTTTATCAGCAGCAGTTAAAAAAGAGAGAGAGAAGAAAACAAAGGAGGCATGAGAGCTGTTCTTTGAAATCCTCCAGAGGTGCGATAATAATAGAGCTAATATGCATTGGCTTCTCATCAATTGCCTTGGTAGTTTGAGCCTTGAGTGCCTTAGAAATTAGCTTTCTCCCCATGCCTCTTCACTGTTGCTATAGTATTCTTGCCAAAGGCCTATCTGTTTGTGTTTAAGGAACTCGTGTAATTTCTCTCTTACATTCACTTACAGAACTCGAATTTTGTTTTTGTCTTCCAACAACCCTGTAAAGTACCACCATTACTCTAGCGAGACTCTTGCTACTAATTTCATTATAACAGACCAGTAAATCAACAAAATAAGATTTAGAGCAGTGACTTCCAAACCTCAGCTGTGCATTAGAATCCCCTGGAGCTTTTTTAAAAGAATACAGTTCTCTGGCACCCACCTCAGATCTACATCGGGTTCTCGGATGCGGGGGATACAGGAATCCTATGCATTTGTAAAAGACCCTAGCGGTGGAGATTCAAATTCCTCGAGTGGTTTAGATATGGGCAGGGAGCTCATGCTTGGGAGTTGGAAAGACTCTAGACCAGTAGGTGGTCACTTGAACTTCACAGTGGTTTATTTAATAACTGGAAGAAACAGGAGGATTGATGATAAACTTTGGGCATATTTGGTGTTTTCATCCATGGCTTGAGTGAATGCATCAAAAATGGCAAAAGGACCTAGCACCTTGTAAAGTGGGATACAAATCCCAAATGACGGTGACAATCCTGAGAGGAATGTTTGTTACAGACAAATGCTGACTAGCAAACATAGAACAGAAAACAGACTACGTCAACACAGAGGAGAAAGCAGTGACCGCATGTCACGAAGGACAGAGCCACGGTAAGGTCCTAACAGAACTCAGTAAGACAGTGCCTGTCGAGAAAGCCAGCACGAGCCTGGGGAACGGGAACAGGAGTGTGGTCCCAGAGGGACAAACGACGGTTTGCCTTTACTTCAGTAGTTTCCCCTGACACTCCTGTGCTGCCTCCTGTTTGCAGAGTTCCTGGAGCAGATGTTTGTCTCTTTGTGCCCTCTTTCTCACCCTCATTCACTCTTCTACCGTGAAGCCACCTCAGAAGTGCTGTCGACCACCTCTTAATTGTCAACTCCTAGTGTTTTCTACTTCCACCTTTACTAATGCATTTGACCTTGAAACTCTCTTTATCCTTAACTTCCAAGACCTCACTCCCATGGTTATCCCTTTTCCCGTCTGACCACTCCTGTGGGTGCCTCTTTCTCTGCTGACCCTCATCCTCTTCATTTCTCGCTTGGCATGCTCCACCATGGACCTCTTTTCCCTTTGGTCAGAGTTGCCTCAGTATATATCTCCAGACATCACTTCTCCTCTGAAGTCCACACTTTATTTACATTTGCTTCCCAGACAGCCGTTCCCAGATATCTCATAGGTCCTTCTGTCTAAAGATTGGTTCATTGTCTTACCAATTCTCCCCACTCTCCCTGTTCCTTAGCAAGCCCCCATTCACCAAGTCAACAAAGCTGGAAACACTGTCATTGGAATTCACCCTCTCTGCGCATGTTGTTTGTGGACCACCAAACCTGTCTCTGCTTCTGTCTCTGAAGTGTCCCTTGAATGTGTCCCTTTCTCATTAGTTCTATCACGACCGATAATCCTCACCTTCCCCCACTTGGCTTGCTGTAGCTTCTACCAATTTTAGACATTCTGTGCCATTGTGGAAATGTAGGCCCATGTGCTACATATTCTGATTTTTCAAGTGAAGCTGAAAATACATATTTTCGTGTAAACTTGCCCAATCCTTAAAATGTTTGTAACTAATTAAAAAACTTTTATAACACCACGTGCACCTTCGTAGGCCACTAGTTTGTGATTTTTTTTTTTTTTTTTTTTTTTTTTTTGCTGTACGCAGGCCTCTCACTGTTGTGGCCTCTCCCGTTGCAGAGCACAGGCTCTGGACGCGCAGGCTAAGCGGCCATGGCTCATGGGCCCAGCCGCTCCGCGGCATGTGGGATCTTCCTGGACTGGGGCACGAACCCGCGACCCCTGCATCGGCAGGTGGACTCTCAACCACTGCACCACCAGGGAAGCCCTAGTTTGTAATTTTTGACTTAAACATAAGATAAAAATATTATAAGAAAATGATAATGTAAGTGATTTTTTTGTCTTTTGGCATGGGCAAAAGCTTTATGTCAGAATTTCAAAACAATATATGTGTTTTACTAAATAAAAGTGGGAAATACTTTGGCAAAATAAAAAATACTATAAACAAAGTTAAAATATAAATGATAATATGGGAACATTTTCAGATAAAAGGTTAATGTAATTATTGTAAAATTATGCTTACAAATCAGTGAAAAAAATAAACTAAAAAAAGCTCTGCACCCTAATAGAAATGAACAAAGGACATGTAGAAATACAAATGTATCTGAAATAAAGTTTGTCCTTACTTGCAGTTAAAGAACTGGAAATTAAAAAGCCATGAGCCGTGAGCATTAACCTATTAGGCAGGTAAAGGCTGATTGCTCAATGTTGGTATGAATATGGGGAAATGGACATGATATTATACTCTTGGTGGGAATGTGAATTAGAATTTTTTTTTTCTGGAATGGAATGTGGCAGTATCACATCTGTCAGAGTTTCAGCAGGATCCCGGCAAATTAGGAAAAGAGAAAATGGATTCATCATAAGAAAAATCAAAGTTCCAGGAGAACAGTGAAAAAGGCATTGGAGGTGGGAATTAAAGTGAAAAAGACTGACAAATTTCTAAAAGGAGTGAAGGATGTATTCTCTGATTTAAGAAATCTCAGCAGATCCCAGCAGGATAAATTTTTCAAAATCTCTTAGATATATTGCAGTAAATTCCCAAATGCCAAAGACTTAAAAGAGGTCTTAAAAGCTGCCAGAAGGAAAAGACAGATCATATTTTTTAAATCAATCAATTAATTAACAGCAAAAATATAATCCAGGGTACTGGAATAATTTTTTTCAGAGTTCTGAGAAAAAAATAATAGTTGACCTAGGATTCTTTATTCTGTGAAGTTGTTTTTCAAGACTGAAGGTGAAATAAAGGCATTTCAAACATAGAGACAACTGAAAAAGCTTGCTATTCACAAAATGTCATTATAAGGACTTCCAAAGGCTCTTCTTTAGGAAGCAGGGCATGATCCCAGGAAAGAGGCCAGAGGAGCAGTCAGATGTGAACAAAGAAAATGATAACTATGTGGGTGCAGCGAAGCAACAGAAGTGAATAATTTATAGGGTTTATAAAATCAAGATAAAGCTAAAATCCTGGAAAGCATTGGCAGATACGTAGTAGAAGAGGGGCATAGGTGATTAGTAGGTCTTGACTTTTTGGAGGGGGGTAAAAAGGTAGACTAGCTTTAGACTTGTTAGATTAAATGTTCATTTGAAAAATTATAGTGTGACACTGCAAGAAGGAAGAAGGGAAATGGAAAGAAGGGAGGAAAAACAAATAAATCAATCCAAGATGGCAATGAAAGAGCTTTAAAAGCAAACAGAGAAAAAGTGAAGCAAATAAAAAAACTATAGCTATTAATCCATATCTATTGATAATTGTGGTCAAATATTTTAAAGACTAGATTGTTAAAGATTTTATTCATGTGCTATTTATAAGAGATATTTCTAAAACATAAGACTTCAGAAAAGTCAAAAGTAAGAAGAAGGAAAAGGGTATACTAGACAAATACCACTGAAAAGCAAGCTGGAGCAGGTATATTAGTATCAAATCAAAAATGTTTAAGGCAGAGAACATTACTAAAGTTAAAGAAGACCACTGACTATTGAGTAAAGGTTCAGTTTATGCTGAACATATCAAAATTCTAAACCTCTGTGTACATAATACAGTTCCCAAAAATATCATGCAAAATGGACAGAACTGAAAAGAAATTGATAAATCCACCATCATAAAGAGAGATCTTAACCCACCATTCTCATTAATAAATTGATCAAAAGGATGAAAAGATAAGAAGGATATGAAAGATTTGACCAAAACAAATAACAAGCTTGAACCAGTGGACATATTTTGTAGCCAGAGAATACTCATATTTATCAAAACATACAGAGAACATTTATGAAACTAGATCATATTAGATTGTTAAGCAAGCCTCAAAAAATTTCACAGAATATGATCATGCAAGATAAATCACATTCTGGGGACTTCCCTGCTGGCACAGTGACTTAAGAATCTGCCTGCCAATGCAGGGGACACGGGCTCGTGCCCTGGTCTGGGAAAATCCCACATGCCACAGAGCAACTAAGCCTGTGTGCCACAACTACTGAGCCTGTGCTTTAGAGCCCGCATGCCACAACTACTGAAACGCACGCACCTAGAGCCTGTGCTCTACAAGAGAAGCCACCACAATGAGAAGCCCGTGCACCGCAACAAAGAGTAGCCCCCGCTCGCCACAACTAGGGATAGCCCACAGACTCAATGCAGCCAAAAATAAATAAATAAAAATTTAAAAAAAAGATAAATCACATTCTCTAATTTAGAAATTAGTAACAAAGAGATACTTTTGGAAATTAAAAAGCATAGTTGTACGTAATATGTGGGACAGAAAGGAAATCCGAATTGAAATCAGAAAATATTTAAAGTGTGATAATTAAAAGACTACTTTCCAGAAGTTGTAGGGCACACCTACATAGAGCAATTTGTAGCTTATATTAGAAAAGGAGAAAGCCTGAAAATGAATAAGTTAAGCATCTAGCTTAAGAAGTTAGTTAAAGAACAAATTAATAAACTCAAGGAAAATAGAGGAGAGAAATAAAAGAATATAAAGAAATTATACAGGAAATGTATAGTAGAAAGGATTTTTTAAATAGCTCAAATTAAGTATTTTTAAATAAATTTTCAAGAATAAAAGTGGTCAAAATCAAGTACGAAAAAGGCGAAGAGAATTACTAGAAGTAGAAATACTAGTAATGAAAAAAAGATGTAATTAGATGTCAGTGGAAATTAAAAGACTAATTAAAGACTATTAAGAACAACTTCATGCTAATAAATTTGAAAACTTAGATGAAAGGAAAAAAAATCATAGAAAAAGATAAACTGCAAAGTTGAGCTAAGAATAAAGAGAAAACCTGAATAGATTCAATTAAACAATTTAGACCACTACTTCAGAAAGTACCAGGTCCGGATATTTTACCAAGGAGTTCCCTCAAAATTTAAGAAATAGGTAATTCCAGTTTTATATAATCGAATAAGAGTTAACATTTCCAGCTCATTTTATGAGGTTAGTATGATTTGACACTAAAACCAGATAAGGACAATAAAAGAGAGGAAAATTACAAGTCAATTTCATTCAAATATAAAAGCAGAAATCCTAAACTAAATGTCAGCAAACCAAATTTGGCAATGTAGAGAAAAATCATGACATCATGCCAAGTTGGTTCATCATTAGAAAGCCTGTTAGTAGTATGTACAACATTAATATGTTAGAGGAGAACAATGCATATGATAACTAGATGCAGGAAAAGCAGCAGTCATTCATGATAAAAACTCTTGGAAAGATTAGGATTGTGTCTATAAAAAGTCCACAGCAAATATTGTTCTCAGTGGTGAAACATTAAAAGCATTCCTTTCATAACTGAGAGCACCACAAAGATGCTTACTACAATATTCAATAATTACTGGAGGTTCCAGCCCAAGCAATAAGACAGGGAAGATAATATAGATGAAATATTGGAAATAAAGAACAAAAGGGTCATTTTGGGGGTAAATGAATACATAGAAAAGTCTAAAGGATATATGCAGACTAATTATTAGAATTAATAAGAGAATTTCATAGGTTTTTCAGCTGTAGGTCCATACACAGTAATCAATTACAATAGCAGACAGTTGGAAAATATAATTTTTAGGAGCTAACATGTACAATGGCAACATAAAAAAAATAGGAAGTACCTCGTAATAAACCTAGCAAAGTATGCAGTAAATTTATATAGAAAAATGTTACACTTTATTGAAAGACATTTTGAAAGTCCTTAAAAATAATTGGGAGATTTACCATGTTAAATGCATAGGAAGTCTCATTATCATCAAGATGTTAGTTTTCTTCACCTTGATCTATAGATTCAAGGCCTTTCTAATCAGACTCCCAACAGGGTTTTTTTTATGCAGCTTGACAAGCGAATAATACTAAAAAGTTCTATGAACAGCATGGAGGGCCAAGAATAACTCCAAGTAATCCTGATGAAGACTAGAAACAGTGTTGGGGATCAGGAGAGGAACGTGCACTCCTGGATATTAAGATTTATTATAAATAAAGCTCAGGTAATTAATAGAGTGTGCATTGACTGGTAAGTCAATGGAGTAAAATAGCTCAGACAGGTCTATGTATGACAGAGCTGGCATTTCAGATCAGTGGGGACTTTCTGTTGACTATTCTATTGGTTATGCATTGGGGTAAGAATGAAAGTGGATTCCTCACAGATACCATACACAAAGTCAATGCACACAACACTGAGATTTTTTAAAAAATCAGATTATAAAGCAGCATTAAAAAATCATGTCTCCATCTTTGTAAAAAGAGAGAAGAATATATGTGTGATTATATACCTTGAAAAAAATCTGGAGGGTATCAAAGTCAAGGTGACAGGAGCTTCCCTGGTGGCGCATGGTTGAGAGTCTGCCTGCCGATGCAGGGGACACGGGTTCGTGCCCCGGTCCGGGAAGATCCCACATGCCGCGGAGCGGCTAGGCCCGTGAGCCATGGCCGCTGAGCCTGCGCGTCCGGAGCCTGTGCTCCGCAACGGGAGAGGCCACAACAGTGAGAGGCACACGTACCGCAAAAAAAAAAAAAAAAAAAAAGTCAAGGTGACAAAGTGACCATCTCTGGGTGGTTGGATTGTTGATGATTTAACCTTCTCTTTATGCCTCCTTTTTGTTTCTGTTTAGTTTTTTTTTTTTAATACATTAAGTATACATTACCTTTAATTTGAAAAAAAATTTTCATTTTCAGTTTGTTCCCCTATTTTTACTAGTTTAGTCTTCTTTTAGATTATTTTTTAGAATTCTTTTTGGCAACTTCCAAACTGCCTCTTCCCTTCACACACAAAAATAACATTTTCATTGTGAGTTTGGTTGGAATTGTCTGGTGCATAATAGGCACTCAGTATGTTTGTTAAGTAAATAAATACGGAAACAATTCACATGTTTGTACCGGTTAGCCCTTCCAACCAAGAACATGGTATGTTACTCAAATCTTTTCAAGTCCTTTTTTTTTTTTTTTAAATTAATATATACTTTGTGATTTTTTGAAATACTGATCTCACACATTCATACAATTAGCGTTTTCTAAAATAGTATAATCTTTCAGTTTTTCCCCCACCTTGAGTCAAACCCTTAACTGTATATCTTTACCATCAGGACTTAGAAGCATCAGAAAGATGATTTAAACGTAGATAAATACATCCTGTGTAGTGAGATTAAGGACCAGGGTTTATTTAGCTTAGAATAAATGACTGTATTGCAACTGAATACCTATCTCCAAGCACGTGGTAGTGGCCAGCTTTCCTTCAGCTCTGCCAAAGACAGGACACAAAATGAACTTCAACTGAAGTTAGAGCAGTTCGGATTAGAGATTGCGAACTGGCAGTGCGAAGCAGAAGTGGCCCTCAGAAACATTATTTTGGACTGCACGGCATAGTTTAAAATTTTGAATTCATTGCTAATTTAAAATTTGGGACATCTCACATAAAAATTTAGATTTCCAGGTTTTCTGGCAAGGCTTAAAATCTGGTACCCTGCACCCAAGTTTCCAGCAGCAGCTGACGGCTGGAGTTCAGTAGCAGCTGCCCCCTTTAAGCCAGGTGTGTGCTTTCTCCAGTTCACCTCTGTCAGAACCCAGCCCTTTCCTGTTACCTGTCTTGCCCCTTAAGCATTTAAGTGTGCAATCTCAATTCAAGTGGTAAAGGAAGAACTGAGTTGTACACGTATAGGCATGGCATTTTTCATTCAGCCTTTCAGTATTGTTTTTTAAATATGGTTTAAACGAAATTGAGTTATTTGTAGCAAGGTGGATGGACCTAGAGTCTGTCATACAGAGTGAAGTAAGTCAGAAAGAGAAAAACAAACACCATATGCTAACACATATACATGGAATCTAAAAAAAAAAAAAAAAAAGGGTTCCAATGAACCTAGGGGCAGGACAGAAATAAAGACACAGATGTAGAGAATGGACTTCAGGACACGGGGAGGGAGAAGGGTAAGCTGGGACGAAGTGAGAGAGGCATGGACATATATACACTACCAAATGTAAAATAGATAGCTAGTGGGAAGCAGCTGCATAGCACAGGGAGATCAGCTCTGTGCTTTGTGACCACCTAGAGGGATGGGATAGGAAGGGTGGGAGGGAGACGCAAGAAGGAGGGGATATGGGGATATATGTATACATATAGCTGATTCACTTTGTTATACAGCAGAAACTAACACAACATTGTAAAGCAATTATACTCCAATAAAGATGTTAAATAAATAAATATGGTCCTAATAAGCGGGAAGTAGAGTAGGTGACTTCTCAAAGATCTTTCTTGTCCTGTGAGTCTGTGACCCTGTTGGAATAAATCCCATGGTTCAAGAACTCTTTTTCTCAGTGTACATGGTCGTCGAAGCTGCAGTGGGCCCTGTGCAAGACAAGGAGCCCACAGAGGTCGTGCTTCATCTGGCATCCTCATCTTGGGCACAGGAAGTTTGACAGCTATTGCAGAGGGACCTGCTTCAACAACCAGCAGTTCAAACAACTAGCTACCTCATTTAGAAGGTTTCTTAAAACCCTGTGTTGGGCTTCCCTGGTGGCACAGTGGTTAAGAATCTGCCTGCCAATGCAGGGGACATGGGTTCGAGCCTTGGTCCAGGAAGATCCCACATGCCGCGGAGCAACTAAGCCCGTGTGCCACAACTACTGAGCCTGCGCTCTAGAGCCCGGGAGCCACAACTACTGAGCCCACGGGCCTAAAGCCCGTGCTCCGCAACAAGAGAAGCCACCGCAATGAGAAGCCTGTGCACCTCAACGAAGAGTAGCCCCCGCTCGCCACAACTAGAGAAAGCCCGCGCGCGGCAACGAAGACCCAATGCAGCCAAAAATAAATAAATTTATAAAAAATAAAAAATAAAAAAAAAACCCTGTGTTGCTTTTTATGCATAGTTATATAAATGTGAGTGAAGGATTTTATAGGTAACTTTGAGTTTTATAAGTACTCAGTATCACATCATTCCCATGAGTACCATGGGGACCATCGTTTTGAATATCATTTCGTCTGTGCCTGAATGTTATCTAATCACGGTTTTCATATTTAACGTTAAGGGCATATTTTTATAAACAAAATAGTGGGAAAGTGGTATGCGAACGAAATCTAAAGTGATAGTTTCTCAGTATGTTTTATTCTAATTTTTGTCTGCCCTGAGAAGCTTTCTCATTCAGTGTTAACAATCTCTGATAGATCCTGTAGATAATAAAATTAATAGCACATGTGGCCCGTGGTATTACATATAAAGTCAGTGAGGTTACAGGTAGAAAATTTGTTTTTTTCCAAGTAAATTTGGCCTCAAGTAATTATTTTGTTCACAGTTTTGTTTTTTTTTTTTAATGGAACTAACCAGTTTGCCCATTTGTTTTGGCATCAAATAGACATAGCTTTATTGTGACTCAGAGTCCAGTTCTGTCCTTATTTAAAGACATGAAATGTTATCTCAAGGGAACTTTTTTGGAGTCTCTAAATGTCTTGGGTAATAAGTGAAACTTTTAGCCCAGGATCAAATATTCCACTTACCCACCCAAATTGTTTCCCAGTTGTGGTCTTAGACTAGGATCCTGTGTGTGTCTTCTTAAACTTAGGACAGGACACTTGTTTTTTGGTTCCCACAGAACAGTTTCTTTCTACAACCCCACCAACATCAGCAATGGTGAAGGTCGCACTTAGACCTACAAAATGTTTCAAAGGGCTCCATAAAGGCTTTTCAAAGACGGTGTCTCATACTTAGTTTTTCCTTTATGTTTCAAGAGATGGCATCAAGCTTATGATTTCTCTACCCTTGACTGTCTGATAAGGACTGGTATGACTTTCCGAATAGGCACAGTTTCAGAAGTCATGAGTTATAACTTCATTTCTCCTGAACTAAATAGCTTTAAAACACACATGTTACCCATCTTTTAAATATATTATGTGTTCCTGGCCTAGTCTAGCACCAAGACATTGTTAATACTTGATAGGTATGAGACCCTTCCTTCCTACCATCTTATTAAATCTCACCCAAGTCTTCAGCTAGTGAATGAGCACTGACTCATGACCTCAGACTGGAAAGAGTCACAAGTCTGAACTGGTGCACAGTATGGAGCTGCTTCTAGTTCAGCCCATAGTCATCTGATTGCCACCAAGTCCCCTTTCTTAAAACAAATGTAGACCAATATGAGACCACTATCACACCTGCTTAGGTAAGCTTACCTTTGCTGAAAATTGAAGTATCTATAAATTTAATATTTGGTTTCTTCAAAATCAACTTTAGGACTGAATCTTCAAGTCGTGTGTGGTTCAGACTTGGAATTGTAATTATAGCTTTAGTCTGAACCTGCAATTTCCTGCAGCAGCTAAAGAAACCATCAAAATTAATAAATGACTGGCATTCTAAAATAGCATGCAGGGGCTTCCCTTGTGGCGCAGTGGTTGAGAGTCCACCTGCCAATGCAGGGGACACAGGTTCGTGCCCCGGTCCGGGAAGATCCCACATGCCTTGGAGCGGCTGGGCCCGTGGGCCATGGCCGCTGGGCCTGTGCGTCCAGAGCCTGTGCTCCGCAACGGGAGGGGCCGCGGTGGTGAGAGGCCCCCATACCGCAAAATAAATAAATAAATAAAATAGCATGCAGTTTGAAAATTTGTATTTAGGCAACTGAGATTTTTTCTTTAAAGTTCAAATCCTGAATGGGGGTCATTCTCCAGAAAAACTAGCCTGATCTCTTTAAAAGGTCAGAGTTATGGAAAAAAGGAAGAGGTTATTTTATTATTCTATGTGTAAGAGACATAACCAGATGCAATGCATGACCTTTGGTTGGATTCTAGTTCAGGAGGAAAGTCAGTGATATACGTTTTGGGGGCATTTTGAGAATTTGAACATGGACTGTCTATTTGAGCAATAATGTCATGTCAGTTATGATCATAGTATTTTGTGATATAGGAGAATGTCATTGTCTGGGAGTCTGTGCTTGCATATTTAGGAGTAAAACGTCATGATGTCTACTCTGAAATGGTATAGCAAGTGGGTATATGAAATATGATACAATATTAACCATTACTGAGTATAGATGGCGGGCTTTTGGGTGTTCATGGCACTGTTTTTCCTCTTTTCTGGGTGTTGGAAATTTTTCATGCTTGTGCGTGAGGATACTAAGGAAGCCGTCACCTCTGGGAGAGAAGTGTTGTGGGACACAGTATGTCTTGCTGAGGCTGCCCTGTGGTTTGGGAGAAGGCTTCGCTGGAGGGGAGCCATGAAGTGGTGGGCAGAGCCCACTGTGAAAGGTGCTTACCTGCCCGGCTGTCCAGGGGCTCAGCAGGCTGACCCAAGGCAGTTTCCCAGGCTCCCCATGAATTGGTCTCCTAGTCGCTGTGGGAGAGGGCTTCCCACCATGATGCACTGGACCACAGCTTCCCCTTGGCAGTCTTGGGGAAGCTCAAGTCATGTTGGCCAGGAATCCCCTGGAAAACAAGAGAAGCTGGATAGTTTTACAGTAAAAACTCCATGTTGGATATTTGCTCTTAGTGTCTTGGGACTATGAAATGTAACAACCCAAATAAACGACCACTCCCTTCAAAAGTATTACTCATTGGAGCACAGTACTACTTAAAACTAATCTATTGCCTGGCTAAGCCAGGATGGAATTTGTTCAACTCATACTTGATTTTTTTGTTGTTGCTTTTCCCTTTCTATTCATGAAATCTCTGAATTTCTAATAAAACCATTTGGAACAATTTATTTTAGGCAGAATGTTAAATGAAATAGTAGCAGAACTCTGTCCTTAAAACATGGACCACCCTTTCTTTCTCTCACAAATATTACTGACCCCTGCCTCCTTTCTTTCTTGGATACTTAATGTTCTTTGGTGAAGAACAGAAGGAAGTACATGTGGTAACAAGTCATCATCTGGGGCTTCATTGCAGGGTTGTCTGTAGAAAGGTAGCCGGAAGTGCAGCAGCTCTTTATAAAGTACGGAATGCGGGAGGCACAGGGATGGGAGACTTTTGGGGCTGCTTGGGGGCCATGGGAGACGATGGCCTCCTGCTGGTACTGGATGTCTCATGACATTAAGCAATGCATAAATATAAATTATTTCTAGAAGTAGACATACCTGAAGACTCCTGGTGGAAAGGTGCTTCCACTACAAAGCAGTCCTCTCTCTAACCCCAATCTCTTTCTGTGGCTACAGACAGTTTTTTCAAATTAAGGAGGCCCACAGTACGTAGCTCAAAGAAAACAGGCATCCTTAAGTGTGATTTATAAGTGCCTCTGGATCTTGGAATACCATTGTCATGTAGTTTTCAGATGAATATCACTTTATGATTTCCATTTTGCTTCTTCCCCCGCTGGCCCTGACCCTGGTTCCGGGCATTTAGAACATCAGCGTTGCAAGCTGGTGCCCAAGAAGGGGAAACAGAGGGCCTCCTGGATTCTTTGCCAAGCTGCTATTTAGCTTTCGAGAGGAGTGGAGCTTTACATTAACCCTGGATAATACAGGATCTCAGTAGCCTGCTCAAGTCTGTGAAGCCAGTTTCATTAAAGAGCAAAGATAATGTACTCTTTATCACTGCCTATTATCTATGGATAAATGAAGTACAGCTCCCTAAGCATTTCAGTTCAGTATATTTCAACAGCAGTGAGTTTCTTCGTTTACATATCAAAATTAGTTTGCCGTAAGAACTGACACAAATACTTCTTGTGTTTTCTCTCTCTTCAAGTTTCTCTTTAAACAGTAAGGTTTCCTACAGCCAGTAGAATTTGAACTAAGCAGGTGCAAATCTCTTTTCCATGGTAAACTTACCATTTCTCTTATAGGTGCCATTCGACAGGGTTTTCCACTAAAACCATAACAAGACACCAGCTGAGGAATGATTGCCTTTAACATAATCCTGTCCGGGAGGGTGGGGGACAGAAGAGGAAGGATTTCAATAAACTCATTTCTCCTAGTAATGTCAGTAGTAAAACAGTCAGAATTTGACTTATACTGCTTTATTTTTCTATAGGGGAAGGTGTCCTACTGAGACAGCTGACCAAGCAGGATTTAGTTATTACTCAAGTGGTATCTCCAGATACCAGGCTTCCTGAGCTCGAGCTTTCCTAGTCGACTTCAGATTTAGTGCCTTCCTACTAATAACACTTTATCGCTGGAGATTTTGTACAGGGAAAAGAGTTTTGAAAATTTGAGCATGCCATCTGACTCTTGATCACCTGGAACTGTAAGCATTAAGTGTGATCCACCAGCAAAGGCAGAATGACTTCGATATTGCATTTTTGTTGTTGCTGTCAGTCCTTTGGAAGACTCACATGATAAATCATTACTTTGAAAATCACCTTTCTTTGTGTGTTTGTAAATCCCAAATTGTTAAGGACTCCTCTCTTACCATCCCCCTCCCCCAGCAGTAGGACAAATAAACAGATGTGGATGTCACTTCCACTCTCTCGGTGACCTAAGGGCTGAAGTATTTGTTTTAAAGCACTCAGAAAAATGCCAGTGGTGTGCATATTTTGTTTGACACTTTAAGCAGAAGAAAGCCACATGACCAAAGTGCAATCCACTTCAAGTATGTTAGGAAAAAATATATTTCATCTCAGTAAATCTGGAGATTATCCCATCATAGATGTCACTGTTATTTCAAAATCCCCGTGACTGAAGCAGTTGTGCTGTCAGAGCCATAGCTTGTGTAGACAGAACATGGAGTCTGTGGTCACTGATGTTCTGGATCTTTCTACGAGGGTGACAGAAGGATACTTGAATGTAAAACTGGAAACTTTAATTGTGTTCTTTATGTACAAGTTATGTCAAAACAATCATAATGATAGTCTTTGGAGAATCCAGTGGGCCTGGAGACCACCTCTTTTTAACTCCTGGACCTTCCAATTTCATAAATAAAATACTGTCTTTAAGAGTTAGCAATTTTCAGAGGTTGTTTTAGAACGTGGGAACCCTCACCAATCTTTGGTGGGCCTTTCACTTCTGATTCTTCCACCAAGTACTGGACTGTGTTAACCGGACGTTTTTACTTGATTTCAGGAGAGTCATCAAGAGAGTAGTCTATACCTGGAGTGGGGCTGGAAGGAAGGAAGGAACTATGCTAGTACTTCCTGTGAGCCACCTGAAATTCCATTGCCACCCTGTAAGGTGAATGGTAATGTCTCCATCATCACAGATGGAATGCACTCCTTTGGAGCAGGCTTCTTTCACGTAACATCATGTTTGTGAGATTCAGTTCTGATATTGCCTCTAGTTGTAGCTTATTCACTTTTAGGGGCAGAGTAGGATTGCACTGTGTGACTATTACCTCCTCCCTTTTTTTCAATTAAAAATTCTACTTTTGGGCTGCCCTGGTGGCGCAGTGGTTGAGAGTCCGCCTGCCGATGCAGGGGACACAGGTTCGTGCTCCGGACTGGGAGGATCCCACATGCGGCGGAGCGGCTGGGCCCGTGAGCCATGGCCGCTGGGCTTGTGCTCCACAGCGGGAGAGGACACACCAGTGAGAGGCCCGCGTACCGCAAAAAAAAAAAAAAAAAAAAATTCTACTTTTGATGGGTATTTGCATTGCTTCCAGTTTGGGACTATTGTGGAAAGTGCTATTAATGTTCTGTGTGTTTATGCTTAAGTTCAGCTTTAGATGCTGAAAGAAGCTGTACCATTTCACACTTCCACCAGCAGTGCCTGAGAATTCCCATTTGCCCACATTATTGCCAACACTTGGCGCTCTTGGCCTTTTTCAGTTTGGCCATTCTGGTGGATTGGAGAGTTTTCTTTCTGCCTCTTCTCTTTTTGTGGGTTGGGGGGGAGGTTCATGTCATATTTCTTTTCATCTCATCCTATATAAAGGCTTTACTGTACTGGAATTAGAATAACTTATTTACAGGCGAAATACACCCTTCTTCAAATAGGTATTAAACTCTTCTTTCTGTGAGCTGGTAAGTAATGAGCATCAGAAGGTGGCCAAGATTGGTGCACCAGCTCAGCCTGAATTAATCCTCCAACCTGGAGGGACTGGTTGTTAGGCCTGTTTGGTCAGACCTCATTTATTCCAATTTACAGATAAAGTAACTGAGCTGCTTCAGGGACTGGAGGCTATTCCAGGTGCCGTGGCCGGGCCTCCTGGAAGAGCTAAGCGTACACTGTTCACCCCTTCCTCTAAGCGAGGTCCTCTACGGATTCTCTTCATCTTTTGCTCACTAGGTAATCATTGAATGCTCACTGGATGGCAGGCACTGGGCTAGGCCCGTGGGATTCAGTCACAAACAAGCTTATTATCTAATGCTGTCTTCTTTCACTTTACAGGTTTTTGTTTGTTTGTTTGTTTTAATGGGGTATACTTGATTTACAAAGTTGTTTTAGTTTCAGGTGTACAGCAAAGTGATTCAGTTACACATATACACATATTCATTCTTTTTCAAATTCTTTCCCCATACAGGTCATTAAAGAGTATTGAGTAGAGTTCCCTGTGCTGTATAGTAGGTCCTTGTTGGTTATCTATTTTATGTGTAGTAGTGTGTGTATGTTAATCCCAAGCTCCTAATTTATCCCTCCCCCTCCACATTTCCCCTTTGGTAACCATGGGTTTGTTTTAGAAATCTGTGAGTCTGTTTCTGTTTTGTAAATACGTTCATTTGTATCATTTTTAAAATTAGATTCCACATATGAGTGATATCATATGATATTCACTTTACAGGTTATGGCTTTCAAATCACAGCCTATTTCCTCAAGAGAGGGATACGTCTCCGCTGCCTCTGGGGCTCACAGAATGCAGGTGAGAAGCCAATTTCTTGGATTGTCAGGCATTGTGCACAATTAACGTGTCCTTAGAGAAGGGGTGAAAACTAAGGAATGAAGATTCCTAGTTGCCTCATAGCCTTCATGAAACTTAATATTTGCAAGCACTTGTGATTATTTGTGTTTCATCTTGCACTGTTTACTGCCTGCCTGAGCGCAGTGAGTGGTGCCACGCTCCACTTTCCTTTCCTGCTGCATTTTGGCACTTTCCTTGAGCTTCCAGAGTGACTGGACAGGCAGTTAAACTGTGACTCACTTCACCATTGTCCGTGCACACCAAGGCCCAGGAGTACAGAGCAAGCACGTGCACAAGAAAATGCTTTCCTAGGTGTGTGATGAGGCCTGCTTTCCCCCCACCCTGGCCCCCATTTCCCCAAGTCAAGACGTCCACTGAGGAAATGATTTCAGATGTGTCCAGCCAACAACAACAGAGTCAGATGCTAACGACCGGAAAGAAAATCTGGCTCAGCTTCCTTGGATGATTTTAGTACATAAGACATGAAACAGGGACTTTAAAAAGTAACTGTGTGGAGGTTTGCTCTTGGAATCTGCAGTTACGGGCACTTTCTTTCTTTTTTTTAAATGCATCTTTATTGGAGTATAATTGCTTCACAGTACTGTGTTAGTTTCTGTTGTACAACAAAGTGAATCAGCCATATGCGTACATATGTCCCCATATTCCCTCGCTCTTGAGCCTCCCTCCCACCCACCCTATCCCACCCCTCTAGGTCATCGCAGAGCACCGAGCTGATCTCCCTGTGCTGTGCTGCTGCTTCCCACTAGCTGACTATTTTACATTTGGTAGTGTATATATGTCGATGTTACTCTCGCTTTGCCCCAGCTTCCCCCTCTACCCATCCCCCTCCATGTCCTCAAGTCCATTCTCCATGTCTGCATCATCTTTATTCCTGCCCTGCCACTGGCTTCATCAGTGCCTTTTTTTTTTTGATCCCATATATATGCGTTAGCATACGGTATTTGTTTTTCTCTTTCTGACTTAACTTCACTCCGTATGACAGACTGTAGGTCCATCCACCTCACTACAAATAACTCAATTTCATTTCTTTTTAATGGTAATATTCCATTGTATATATGTGCCACATCTTCTTTATCCATTCATCTGTCGATGGACATTTAGGTTCCTTCCATGTCCTGGCTATTGTAAGTAGTGCTGCAGTGAACACTGTGGTACATGTCTCTTTTTGAATTATGGTTTTCTCAGGGTATATGCCCAGTAGTGGGATTCCTGGGTCATATGATAGTTCTATTTTTAGTTTTTTAAGGAACCTCCATACTGTTCTCCATAGTGGTTGTATCAATTTACATTTCCACCAACAGTGCAGGAGGGTTCCCTTTTCACCTCAAACTGTACTACAAAGCTACAGTAATCAAGACAGTATGGTACTGGCACAAAAATAGAAATATAGATCAATGGTACAGGATAGAATGCCCAGAGATAAACCCACGCACCCATGCACATATCGTCACCTAATTTACAACAAAGGAAGCAAGAATATACAATGGAGAAAAGTCAGCCTCTTCAATAAGTGGTGCTGGGAAAACTGGACAAGTACATGTAAAAGAATGAAATTAGGACACTGCATAACACCATACACAAAAATAAACTCCAGGTGGATTAAAGACCTAAATGTAAGACCAGACACTATAAAACTCTCAGGGAAAAACATAGGAAAAACACTCTTTGACATAAACCACAGCAAGATCTTTTTTGACCCACCTCCAAGAGTAATGAAAATGAAAACAAAAATAAACAAATGGGACCTAATGAAACTTCAAAGCTTTTGCACAGCAAAGGAAACCATAAACAAGACAAAAAGACAACCCTCAGAATGGGAGAAAATATTTGCAAACAAAACAACAGACAACGGATTAATCTCCAAAAATATGCAAACAGCTCATGGAGCTCAATATCAAAAAAACAAACAATGCAATTACAAAATGGAAGGAAGACCTAAATAGACATTTCACCAAAGAAGACATACAGATGGCCAAGAGGCACATGAAAAGATGCTCAACATCATTAATTATTAGAGAAATGCAAATCAAAACTACAATAAGGTATCACCTCACACCAGTCAGAACGGCCATTATCAAAAAATCTAGAAACAGTAAATTCTGGAAAGGGTGTGGTGAAAAGGGAACCCTCCTGCACTTTCTTAACTTTGTCAGTTGACTGTGTTACTCTCACAGTGGGGCCTTCCACTCTGTTCAATTCTCTTAGTAAAATAAACCAGTTAACTTTGTATCTGTTAAAATACAGCCTAGCTACCCTTCCTGGTAGGGACTGCCATTGCTTAAATCTTTACTTTATTTAAATATTGACATAATGTAAATCTCAGTTATAACCTAAGCAGAGTGAAAGGGTACATAAGTGGCCTTCTATTTATATAATACCTGGCACCAAATTGTTTAAAACTCTGCCATTCTAGCATTCTTCTTTTCTCTTCTTTTTTTAAAATTTATTTATTTTTGGCTGCATTGGGTCTTTGTTGCTGTGCGTGGGCTTTCTCTAGTTGTGGCGAGTGGGGTCTACCCTTCGTTGTGGTGCGCCAGCTTCTCATTGCAGTGGTCTCTCTTGTTGCAGAGCACGGGCTCTAGGAGCACGGGCTTCAGTGGCTGTGGCTCGCGGGCTCTAGAGTGCAGGCTCAGTAGTTGTGGCTCACGGGCTTAGTTGCTCCTCAGCATGTGGGATCTTCTCGGGCCGGGGCTCGAACCCGTGTCCCCTGCATTGGCAGGCGGATTCTTAACTACTGCGCCACCAGGGAAGCCCTAGTGTTCTTATTTTCGAGAGGAATCATTTGATAGAACTGATCATTTTGAATTCTAGTTCAGATCCACTAATGAACTATGTTTCAAGATTGTGATATTGGGGGCAGGGGTGCAAATAATGAATTCTGAGTCTCAGTTTCCCCTTCCATAAAGCAGGAAGTGGACTGTTTACCTTTTATCTCAATAAGATATTGGAAGAATTAGTGAATAAATACTAACTGCTATGTTAACTTTGTTTTTCTGCCTTTTCAATGTCCACCCTAGCCACCTAGCCAGATATAGCACCCATGTGGGTCAAAGTTTAAACACACTGGACCCCCTGAAATGGGGGTTTCTGCATGAGAAGGACCAGAGGGAGTCAGATCAGAATAGCAGGTTAGGCCCCAGTCGCGGAGACTGAATGTTTGCAGGTCGCATGGTGAGGAGCCAGGGTGGGGTTCTGAGCAGGGTAAGCAGAGCTCTTGTTAGAACTGCTACCCCACTTGCCCTGAGTGGAATGAATTGGAATAGAGAAGAGTGACCCCCCCAAGGAGACAACAGAGGTCCTGGTGAGGAGAGAGCAGATCCCGGAACATCAGCTCGCTAGGCCTTTTGGTATCATTTAACCTCCCCGAGTGGTGTGAGGCGTTAACTGTACAGAAGTTGTGTGTCTGTGTAACTGACACCTTCACGCTTGGGTTGCATCACTACCTCAGTGCTCTCTGTTGCCATCCGTTGTTGGAAATGTGCAATGTATGTAAAAGGCTTCACTTTCATGACTCATAATAAAAATTGGTCACATCTAAGAGGAAGGTTTTCTCTTTTAGAAAAAGATGGCTTTATTTCTGTTATAAATATGATACGTATTATAAAAAATATTCAGGCAATACAACCAAGTAAAAGAAGGGGAGAGGGGCTTCCCTGGTGGCGCAGTGGTTGAGAGTCCACCTGACGATGCAGGGGACACGGGTTCGTGCCCCGGTCCGGGAGGATCCCACATGCCATGGAGCGGCTGGGCCCGTGAGCCATGGCTGCTGAGCATGCGTGTCCGGAGCCTGTGCTCCGCAACAGGAGAGGCCAAAACAGTGAGAGGCCCGCATACCGCAAAAAAAAAAAAAAAAGAAGGGGAGAGAAGACCCTCCCACCCCCACCCCCCAGAATGTACACTGTTAACATCAGCTAAGCATCCCTCCAAAGATAGGTGGAGGCTGCATGAATGAATGGAGAGACGGATAGACAGATGGAGAAGGAGGCACACAGGTAGTAGCATTTACCACTTTATATAGTCCTTTCGTTGAGTGTCGAGAAGTCTGGTTCTGTGATTCATTCAGTCTTCCCTACCCAGAAGTCAGTGGTTTTGCTTTAAGAAGTTGTAATAATAGATCACTGCAACTGTGGTATTGCTGTATCAACTTTACTATTGCACATTTAACCATTTCCTTAAGTTTGATCATTAATTCCTGATCAGTGACACTGCTGTTTTCATAGCCTGGTTCAGATCAGTTGTAGGAGAACCTCTCCAAGACCAGGTGACCGAGGAGAGGATAAGCAAACTAGTAAGAACATTGTCGAGTCACGTTTTCAGATTTTCGTCATCTTCCCGTGTACGTCAGAACACTCATTAGCTAATGTTGACCCTATTTCCTAAATGTGAGTTCTGAACAGAAAACAGCAAACTGACACAGAGGGAAAGCTGTAAAGGCCCTGCCTGGGGGTTTCATGTGATATGATGGCCCAGGGGCACAGGTTGGCCAATCTGCAGCCTCCTTAGCCATCCCTAGAGCTTTGTGCTTGTCCCGCAGTATTGATGACAAACACTGAAATGAGGGGAGGGGGGAAGACACGTGTCTGATACATACATGCTTATTGCTGTAACTCAGAAGTCTGGGACCAAGCATTTCTGTGTTTAGTCTTTTGATACCTTTAGTAATGTGATTTCCTTCATTTTGTACAGAACTCCGGGTATTTCCCGACAGATTTGTGGTCTGCGTAAGTCAGCTCGCATTCAGTCACGATCTTTTGGCAAGTCAGAGTGAAGAGTTGGTACGTATGAAAAAAATTCTGTAAGCAAATAAATCTGCTTAAATGATGAGTTATTATGAAAAATAGAAAAGAGATTGTCGTCTATTCTCATTCAGCTCTTGAGCCCTCAGTGCATGTTTTAAGGGACCAAAAAGTCTTACCTGTTTTGCATGATAATATTGATTAATTGATGTGCTGCTTCTTTTCTTGAAGACCCCTTGAAAATTTAGCATGATCAGTAGTATCTCTTCCATAGCAATACAAAAATGAGAAAACATATCACAAAAACTGTGAAAATGCTTATGATAGTATTTAAATGAAATATAAAGCATTCTTTAAATGAAATGAAGCAAAATCCATGTTTCCAGTAGAAGCTTTCATTGGGGTCAGTGGCCTTTGAATTTTATTCCATGGTGAATCACTGACGTTTTCATGAGAACCAGTACTTTTCCCCAGTGTGTTATTTCTTAGCTGATAGGGTTTGTTTTCTCTCTCTTTTCTCGTGCTAAGTTTTGAGCTCCATCAGTCCTATTTCTGTTTCGCTGGAGTTCTCTATGCAGACAAATGGATACTGAAAATTCACTCCTAATGTTATAGTTTACAGCTTTGTCTTTCAAGCTTAGCATATACGTTTGAGAGTCTCCTTGGTGTGTGTGTGCATGCGTGTGTGCGCGCGCATGTGTGTGTGTATCTTGCTGCAGTCATAGCTCAATCTATCAGAACTTACCTCTGTACCAATTTTTTTTTCATATTTTTGGACTTGGACTTGTGACTTGAAACTTTAACAAAGAGGGAAAAAAATCTAGCAGACGTTAAACGTGGGCATGAAGTATGACATGATTATTATGCTTCTAAAATAATTTATAGGGATATTAGATTATCCCTTATGTTTATTATTTTTTAATCCATTTGAAATTTGGCCCACATGGTCTAAAACCAGCTTCTTATCTTATCTTAAATAAATACATAGGAAAAGTGTTTTAGAGACTAAAAGGGTGAACAGAGACCCAGCAAAAGTAAAGAGCAGAGAATGCAGATTTAAATTTAGATACCTTCGTCTGTAGCAGATGAGCCCTTCAGAAAAGCCAGTGGGACCCGTATTTCATCTATCAATTAAATGCTAAGTATACACATTAAGTGAAATAAATGGGGCAAATCTGGTGAAAAGTATTAAAAGTTTATTTGTGAAGTATTTGTAGGATGTTGAGTTATCTTAGTAAATTAATAAATACTAAAGTCGTAATGCTGTTGGCAAACAACTATAATGTAATATAGCTTAACTGATTCTCAGACCAATGAAGAAATTGATTTGTGGTTTGAGAAAACAACAATTAATTGTACCACAAAGTACTACTGTTTTCAGATGGAATACAGAAGAAATTAGATCTTGTATGATACGTTTTATTAATATGTAATATTTTAAATTATTAAGGGTGAGTTAAAATATCTCCATACAAATGAAATATTATCCTCCTTAGGGGCACTGGTATTTATACAGATGTAAGTTTCCTATAGCTGCTGTCATATAAATCTTATAATCTGGAGGACATCCTAAATGTTAAGAATTGTCATTCTGAAAAGTTGACTGGTCTGAGCCTTTTGCGTGAGCCAGTTCCGTGTTCTCATATTCAAAATGTTCTGATATCCAGGGATAACAGTGTCAGACTTAACCACGTTAGCTTATGAGAAAAGTGCCATTTACATCATGAAGATCTTTCACTGTTTGGAGTGCTTCTCTTTAGATGTAGTCAGTCTCTGTCTCTTGAGCTTCCCTTTTCCCCACCTCTGACCATCCTTCACATACACACTTTCCCAGCCACACGTATACAAGTCAGCTAACACCTGGCACTGCCAGATGGCTCCATCCCAGGCACAGGCTCCGTGCACCCCTCTGCGTGGCCAGCCTGCCTGTACAGTGCCCCTCCTCACAGGCCTGTCCACTGCTTCCTCAAGCTCCTTCCCCCAGAACTGATAACATACCCAGGTCAAGCAGAGGGCCCTCTCTCCCACAAATGGCCCGTCCAGCCAAGGCCACAGTCCTTCCATTACAAGTGCCATGGACTCTGTCCTCATTGATATTTGATGTCTGCAGATCCCTCCAGTCTCAGCTACTTAAGGATCAATAAACAATCCTTCCCTCCCAGAATTGCCTTCTGCCAGAGAGAAGGCAAAGTTACTCCCGTATATTCTTACTCTCTCTCAGATGCTCAAAGCCAGTGAGGTCTGGCTCTCCTCTGAGTATCCCTTGAACTTCCTTACATTTCTTAAAGCTTCAAATTCTTTTATCAGTTTACACTGATACTCACCAAAGGGCCGGATCCGTCTCATTTTCTCTTGGTAGTTACTCTCCAGGAATGTCTGACTGAGCGAGGCCTGGAGAATGGGCTTCCTGAGCAGCTGTATCAGAGGTACTTCTTTGGTATAAATGTCAATTATTTTTCCTATAACTGTTTACTGAACTCCCTCTTCCCCAGCCACGGAAGTGATGGCGGTGAGTCAGTACCTGGGCAGCAGCCAGGGCGCCTTTTACTCGTGCTGTTGCCTTGAGTAGAGATGCCTTTTCTCCTGCCTTTTTCCCTTTCCTTTCCTTTCCTTTCCTCGATCCTCAGTGTCTAAATAATAGTCAGCTAGGAAATCTGCGAGTGCCTCTTCAGAGCTACTCCGCCTGGACACAGGGAAGCCAGATGCACTCAGCTCCCAGGTTCCTAAAGGTGGCTGCACAAAAGAACCACTGTTCCTGATCAGGCGGCCCAGAGGGAGTAATCCCCCTCCTTTGGGGGCAGAACGAGTGCAGTCAGTGCTGCCCCCCAGCACCACGGAGGTCTGTCACACGCACACGCCCGTGCACGAGGGACTCCCCGCATGGAGTCCCTCGTGCACGGAGGTCTGTCACACGCACACCCCCGTGCACGAGGGACTCCATGCGGGGAGGTGCTCCGTGTTGTTGCAATAGCTCTGCCCTGAGTGCCCACGTGCCAGGGATGTGGGAATCATGATGTGTACTTTGGGAAGAAAGGGCATTATTACGAGATGAGTCATTGTATTTTTCTTACTACAATTTCTCATAAGAAATCTTGAAGCCCTTATAGCCTAAGTTTGGGACCTATTGCTAGAAATGGAGCTGGGAAACCTTTTTGCAAGATTTTACCCTATTTTCATAGTTTTGTTTTCCCTTCACCTTCTTTTCCCTAGAAATACTAAGAGCAGAAAGTAAATTTGTATGGTGTATCCCATTCCAGCAAATGTTTTCTTTCGTGTTTACAAACCCAGGTCCCCATGTAAAGACTGCTTTCTTCTTTAGATGTAAAGCCCAGGGGGGCTTTGGGAAATTTAAAATTGTTTATCATTTTATCATTCCTTTATTAAAGAAATAACGAACATAGCCAAAGTCATAGCTTTACTTTCCAAAGTAATAACTTTATTGTGTAAATAATCACAGAACTCTGTGTATATCTGGGACATTTCAGAGTCAACACAAAGCTGCTGTCTCATAGAACACTGGTTACAGCGGCTCCTAGTCTCTGGAGACCTTCCCATCTGCTCTCACCATCACATTTTAACATAGTTTCCTGAGTACTGGCTGTGTGCCAGGAGCTCTGGTAGGCACTGGGGAAACAAAGAAAAAGAAAAACAGTGCTCTTGCCCTCAAGGAGCTTACAGTCTGGCAGATCAAGGGTACTGAAGGTGACCCAGGTGACCTAAAAGTTGTAATTCTAATAGAGCCTCCTTTTTTCTTAAAGACGTACCCGTTCTGCACTTTAATGGTTCATTCAACTGCTCTCTACAATTCGGGAAGGGAAGTCCAAAATTCTAAGTTACTTTCTTTTAAACCTAAGCTGTAAAAGTCTGTGATTGTTTGGGAAATTAAAAATGACATTTAGCACTAGAGCTGCAGAAAAGTGGGTGTGTACGTTAAGATATTCAGAAGCTCTGCCTCACCTTCATTTGATTTGTGGCCAAGCTGTGAAAACAGCTGTTAAGATTCTTTAGAAAGCACTAGGCCCTCGCCCAGAGTGGAAGGATTGCTGGCACGCCCTGACAAGAGACAATATTTCAGCACTAAACTGAACACTTCTCTTAAGTCAAGCTACTGTTTAATGTTAGAGAATCCTCCTTCTAGTTTATGAGTATAAAACTGAAATGCAAATGAGTCTAAAGAAGCAATAAACTGCCCTAGCCTCGGTTATTTTTAGCTCGGCTGTCATATTTCTCAGCTGTGCCTAACTGAACCTCTGTAGGCCTTATTAGCCCTCCTCTCAGTCAAGGGGGAGGGTATCAGATTATCTCAAAAATACTTTCTCACACTGAATTTCTATCAGAGAAAGCAGATGAAAATGTAGCTAAATAAAAACCACAAAATGATTTTGCACAAAAGAGCATTTTACTCACAGCTTTAAAAATTGTGATTGAAAAAAAAAATTTCAGGGGAGAGTTATAGTTTAATCTTAGGAAAGATAAATAGAAATTATAAGGAAACATTTCAGTCCTTAAGTTATTAGACTAGAAGAAATAAACAACAATTTGACTGTGCACTAACTTCTGTACCCTGATGACAGAATTATTTAGCTTCCTTGAGGAAACTTCTGCGTAAGTTTAAAACAGATCATTCAAGAGAGGAACTCTTTTTTTTGTACCAAAAAAATTAAATAAGTAGTGGATGATTTTTCTAGGTTTTTCTTACTGTATGGTAGACTTTAAGAATCCATTCTTCTTATCTTATTGTATTTCCTAAACAATGCTAGTGGTAAATTACATGGAAGCCATTAACAAGAGATTCCTGTAGCACTAGGCAAATTTCCTTGAGTGGGAAGAGGTCATTTCCATATTTTGCATTTCCCACAGTGTTCTGAACTTAGTTTTTTACTTAATAACTGCTTACCAAAATTGTACATGTTCAGTGTACAAAAGATTTTAGAAACTAAAAATTACCCACAACTCCCAACCCAAAGATAACCTCTGTTAATGATCTAGTCTGTACTCCTCTGTAGTTCATACTTGATAACTAAGTTTGGTCTGTACTTATTTTAACTAGGACCCACTCATTTGTGAATTGTCTGTTTATGTCAGTTTTTCTATTGGTATTTTTGTATTTCACAAACTCCTTACTATATAAAAACTTCTTACGTAGTAAGGAAAATAACTTTCAGTGAGTTTATCATTTACTTTTCAATTACGTGACGTTTTTACTGTGTGGTAGGTGTCTGTGTCCTCAGCCAGGCCTGTGGTTGGGCTGGATAAGGATGGGAACTATAGCGGCATCCCTTGTGTGGACTGGCAGGTGGATGATGCTAATGAAAATGCTTCAGGGCAGGAGCCGCGGGCGATGAAGATGCTCTTGGTTGGTCTGGTCTGTCTAGAATAGTTTTTCTAGACAATGACAGAGATCATAAGAAAATTTTTTCTCAGGGGCAGTCATTTTCTTTTAAGATCAACTATCCTTTGCTTGTATGTTACAGTAAACTGAGGTTTTGTTCTCCCTTCCTAATAATAAAATTCTCCCAAATGATTAGCCAGCAGTACTTGTGAACGAGATGTCTCCTGGCCCCCATCTCCAGCCCTCCAAAGGAACCTGCCCTTTGCTGAGTTAGAACAGGTAGAATAGATAAGTTAGGGTAGGACGTATCTCGGTTAGAATAGTTAGATAGGGTAAGTTAGAATAGGATGTATCTGGGGCCTCTAATCCTTTGTGCCTTTTCCCCATAATGTACCTTTCCTGTGAGAGGCCTATAATCTCCCTTTCATGACTACTTAGATGATCGATTGAATTAAGCAAAACATGGCAGGGAATAGAACAAGTGAAAAAGGAATCAAGTGAAATTATAAGACTTGACTTTGACCACTTTCTCTCCCCTCACTCACTTG
Source organism: Phocoena sinus (assembly GCF_008692025.1). NCBI lineage: Eukaryota > Metazoa > Chordata > Mammalia > Artiodactyla > Phocoenidae > Phocoena > Phocoena sinus. The sequence goes on from NC_045777.1 coordinate 37,382,707, forward strand.
ATGACCTTGGACAAGTCATTTGGCTTCTTGGAGCATCCATCCCCAGACTTATTAAGCAGAAGTAAAAGTGATGCCTGCCATGCAAGCCTTCCCAAGGATCAAGTGAGATGATCAATACGAAAATGTAAACTCTAAAGGGCCAATGCAATATTAATTGTTATTATCACCATCATTCCCATTCTTCCCCAAAGAGGAGTTAATTTAAATGCCATTAACACCAGAGTAGCAGATAGCTAAACACCTTACCCCCTGTGCCAGAAATGAGAAAAATACTTGCACATGTGATTTTCTCAAGAAGCTCAGCACTCTCATTTTTCATCTCCATTTGCCAACCCAGCTTCATTTTGCAACTATGAAAACTGGAGTACCAAAGAGTTAAGTGACAAAGCCCCATTTTGGCAGCAAGTCAGTGACGGACAAAGGGATACAACAAGAGCGTAAACTCAAGACCTCCTGCGGGAGCTCTGTTAACCACCATCCAGGGGAGGAGGAGGTAGAGTAGAGACTACCGGTTAAAACGCCTTTCATTTCCAGTAGCTGCCGGTATACTCCCAGTGAGACATTGCTTTGGAGGAAGGACCCAGTCACTGCTCTGAGGTACAGAGGAGCTGGGAACCAGCAGATCTCTCAGGCCAACTTCCTAAAAGCCACACGGCCATGAGAACACCCACGGCGATAGCACAGACGGAATCGACGTGCAAGGGGATTATGTTGGGAAAGTTCACTAGTACACAGATGATTTAGAATTCGGTGCTCATTTTCCCAAGGAAGCAATGCCATAAATGGGGCGAGGTTCCCAGACGAGTCCACAGAAGTCTGTCACTATCATGAGATTGGAGACTTGGAAAGGGGGTCTCCCTGTCTGTGTCTGAGGGAGATGGGAAGAGCTGTTCCTTCTGCATCCCTGGGCAGAGGGCCAGTTCTGAGCAGAATTGTGAAATCAGACAGTCATCTGTGGTGTCTTTGCTCTGACTCTCACGCCTCTTCCCACCGGCAACCAGGGCCACAGTGGGCCCTCCCTGGCCAGTCCTGCCACCTGCCTGGCTGCCCTGCACATTTACCCACCTCTCTCCTCTCCCATCCTGTCCAGACCCACAAGCTTGGCCATGGGAGATGTCAGGGAAAAGATCACCACCACGAACGATGGGCTGGCAACCTTCCTGTGGGTGTTGGCATTTTTCAACCACAGGCCTCTGAGGGAAGGTATTTTTGAATAAGGAGACCTCCAAGGGTTGGGGTAGTTCTGCCTGGGGTAATTGCCATTAAGTTTCTCTCTATTTTTCACAGCTATTTCCCTTCAACTTTTAAACTGGGCATTATTAACCTATGATTCATGAATTATCTGAAATTTTTTTAAAGAGTGGTATGTATTTTTATGTTTTTCTGGCCAGAGTGAAATAGCTCTCTTCAATTCTCAGAGTGGTCAGTGAGTGCTCTCCCTTCTTAAGAAGCATTGGTTCCAAACCTACAAATTCTTTCAAGCACCCAAGTTTTCTCACAGTTGTGTGGCACCAGAGACTCAACTGTGGGGCCCAAGGCTGTTTAGGATTTATTTTTAGGTTCTCGAGGGTTAGGTAAGTGTACACTGGAAAATCCCTATGAAATGTGTACTTCCTGCAAGATCACTTCCTTGATTTTTTTTTTTCCACTGATTTCATTTTCAGGTTAACATTCTTTTCAACTATTTTATTGGTACTTCCCTACATCTGCACAAGATAGTTTCACAGTCATCAATTCAGAAGGAATGAAAACTTTAAAAAATATTATTTTTAAAAAACACACTAGGGGGGCTTCCCTGGTGGCGCAGTGGTTGAGAGTCCGCCTGCCGATGCAGGGGACACGGGTTTGTGCCCCGGTCCGGGAAGATCCCACATGTCGCAGAGCGGCTGCACCCGTGGGCCACGGCCGCTGACCCTGCGCGTCCGGAGCCTGTGCTCCGCAACGAGAGAGGCCACAACAGTGAGAGGCCCGCATACCGCAAAAAAAAAAAACAAAAAAAAAAACAAAAAAAACATACTAGGGTACCTTAGGGTATCTGCTGCTAACCCAAGTGGCAGCATCACCAGCAAGGCTGTGCTCCTCTTCCCCTTAGAGACTTGTCCTTTCGTGGGAGGGCAGAGAGATGGAGGGCCTGGGGGCCAGAGGACCCTAGTGAAGCGCAAAGGCTTGTCCCTTGGGAATTGGGCAGATGGCATGGCCTCTTGGGTGTCACTTTCCTCATCTCTGTGTTAGGGGTGGTCATGTCTGCCTGGTGGGTGTCTCATGAGGACTGGTCCTTATACCGAGTGCTTTGTCTGCGGCATCTCAGTGCAGACATCCTCCATCGTTATCACCTGCAGAGAAAAACACCTTCAGGCCACGGTGGGATTCTTGAGATACCACTTTCCTTTTCATGTACCTCTTTTTGCTTTGGTTCCTTTGAGCCAATGCACACATGTATGTTTCTATACTTTCTTTTAATTGTTTGTGACTACTCTGTCCCATCTGTTTTGTCCTTTTCACTTCCTTCACTTATTAAATATCAAATAATTTAAGAAAACCTTAGAAGTCAAATTTGGGAAAGAGAGACCTCTTCATTTTAAGACGTGTGGTTTCTGCATGACCAGGTTGCGTCACCGTCTAAGACTGTGGTCACTGTCGTATTTCAGGCTCTACTTGGGCTGCTTTTCTGTGAGCAGCTCCTTTTGTGTCAGGTCACATTTCACCATGCTGACACTCCTGGAAGTCATCAGGCATCACACTGAACTAGGAGGAGAACTTTTCTTTCTGCCTTATTATTACAAGGTCATGAAGAACTGAAAGTAGTTCCAGGTTTTTACTTTAATATTAATATTTGCCCCTCCCCCCACATAAGCTGATAATATATTACCTTTGTGCTGCTTTTATTGTTTGCAAAAGGCTTTTAGTTTTGCTGAGTGTTGTCACATACAATAACTTGTTAAGTGCAACAAACCTGAGAAGAGATGGTGTCAGTCTTGAACCTTTTAGTTTTCAAGGGACAGGAAGGCCAGCTCTAAATGGCTTAGGAAGAAAAGGGAGGTTTTTGGCTCATGTGCCTCAAAAGCCCAGAGATCAGAGGACAGACACTTCCATCAGGACTGTTTCTCACCATCTGTTGGCATTGCCTTCCACTGTTTGGCTTCGTGGTCAGCCTCCATGTGGTGGTTGGTCCTGGTGGCTGCAGGTTCATGGGAAAAGAGAGCAGGCCCCTTCCTGGGCCACTGTAGCCCAAGCATCTCTATGAGGCTCATGAATTCTGAACTCCGATTCGCCTGGCCTGGTTCACCGGCCCACTTCTGGAGTCAGGCTTGGAGATGGGTCCTCCGGAAAGGCATGGACTTTGGATGGACAGTGGGGACATGACTCCCTAAAAGAAAATCTGTGTATTCTTTCCAGGAGATGGGTGAGGGCCCACTATATAGCTATTATCACCTCCCCCCCTGTTTTTAAAAATAGATGAGGAAACTGATGTTCAGAGAAGATAAGGGGCTTGTCTAGTTGCCACAGTGAGATAATGACCTAGGGAAGCTGGACCCACGGACTTTGGGCTCAGTGTTCTGTACTCTTCCTCCGTCTCCATCTCTAACCAAGACGGCAAATTGACCCCCTGGGCACAGTGGGGAGAGTGCTGCACCAGGGCCAGGCCTTCTCGACTCAATCCTGCCCCCAGCTAAATGTGTGGCCTTAGACACTTAATCTCATGGGTCTCGTTCTGTCAAATAGGGACACTACCTGTCTGCCAAATACTCAGTGAGACCCCAGTGAGATGTGGGGAAAGAATTTAATCATGTAAGTTTCCTAAAGATGCAAAGCATCCTTCGCCTTCTTATAAACCCATGTGGTCTGCGCAGGTGTCAGATTTTCTTTCACAACAATGTCAAGAAAACGTGCTCAATGCTTTCCAGTTTCCAAAGTGTGTTTCATACCTCTTGCTACATTTAAATTCCCCAAACAATCAAGAACCAACTATGAGGGGCTTAAGGAACTGGCTCTGGGACAAGCCACCAAGTGGTGCCATTCCTTGGCCTCTGTCCCCCTCACCTCTGTTCTCCACCTTGCATCCCAGGAGTGCTAACCTGATGTGATCATTTCTGGGTGTGTCGTTCTGAGCAGATGTGATCACAAGGAATTCAGATACAGTCACATTATGAATGTGATTTAACGGCTATGTATTCTAATATTCTATGGATTACTTTTAAAATATCCTGGTTGGGTTATTAGCTGTTTTCATTTGGAGTAAACAAAACAGAATCAGAAGAAACTCATGTATATAACCATGAGAAAATAGATCCAACTCTCAAAAGATAAAGACTGAGAGTACCATGTTACTGCATTAAGTGCTTCTGTGAGAAAAATCTTAACAGCACTGAGGATCTTTTTTTTTCCCCTTCTCCCGTTACTGCCTTCATATCTGGCAGAATGTTCTACAATCCTGGAAACAAGAGTTTGGCGGGATAACTTCTGCCATACCTTCCACCCAGGGCTGTAAGGGGGGCCAGTGCACCAGGCTGCGGCAGGCAGTAGCTGGCCTGAGCTGTGACACTGGTGCCCACACAGGGTCAGCTGACATCATGGCCCCCAGGATCTATCCACCCTGGACTGATACTGATATCCTGGGGGCCTGCAGCCAGGTGCCAGGGGACTGGCAGCAACATGTCCCCAAGAAACCATGCTGTCCGATGAGCAGTGGGATTGCATTCGTGCCGCTTGTCCACAAATGCGGCGCGGTAATAAGAAAACTCCCTGCCTCCCCAAGTTGTTTTGAGGGTGTCATTGGTGAATACATGCAAAGCTTCTGAAACAGTGCCTGGAACTCAGTTGCAGGTTGACACATGGTGGCTGATTACATCCCACCAAATATGCCTGTTGCAGAGTCATCCCAGACTCACCCTCCATTACCCACCGTGCCCAGTCCAGCTACCACCCAGTTTCTCTGCTCCTCCTTTACTGCAGAACTCTCCAAAAGCATTGTCCGCACCCATGTTGGCCAGTACTGTGGCCACTGGCCACATCTGGCTATTAAGCATTTGAAGTGTGGCCGGTCAGAAATGATATACTAGAAGTGTAGAATCCACCCCAGACTTCAAAGGCAGTACGAAAATATAAACTCTCTCAATAATTGTATACGGATCACGCGTTGTAAAGGTAACATGTGGAGTTGAATAATGCATTATTGAAGTCTAATGTCACCGGTTTCCTATTACTTTTTCATGGGTCCCTGGAAGATTTAAAGTCACCTGTACAGCACAGGTCATATCTCCACTGGAGAGTGCTGGTCTCCACTCTGCCTCCACTTCACTCTTGGACACATTCCAGGTATGCTTGGGTCCCAGCGCTTCACCAAAAATAGCTTTCATCAAGTCACCTTCCACTGGTTAGTTTTCACTCCTGAAGGCTCAGTAGCTTTTGACACGGTTGTCACTTTTAACGAAGCCATTTCTCCTCTTGCCTCCAGGGACACCATGTTATGTTGACTCTTCTCTTTCCTCACTAACGATTCCCTTTTAGTCTTCTTTCCTGAATCCTCATCTTCTCAACTTCATTTTTCTCGTCCAAACGCACTCGCACCAGAGCTCGTCCAGACAGATACCTTTAAATACCGTCTCTGTGGACTTCCCAGCTTTGTGTCTGCAGACAGAACTCTCTCTCTTCCTAGAAGCTGGAGCTTAGCCACCTGCTCAGCATCTCCATTCTTCATCCAGGACAGCTCTTAAAGCTTACACCTAAAATGCATTTCTCGGTTTAACTTCCCCAAGGCCACCCCCCCCAGTACTTCCTGTATTGGTAAAGGGTGACTTCCTTCGTCCAGTTGTCTAAAGCACGGATCATGGAGTTATCCTCGACTTTTTTCTTCCACTCACTCTCTGTATCCAAGCCATCAGCTTATTCTGTTGGGTCTCCCTTCAAATTGTATTTCCAGTCAAACTACTTCTCACCACCACCTGCCTCCTCCAAGACCCACCATCCTTGAATGGACCATTGCAGTATCCTCATCACTGATCTCCCTGCTTCCACCCTTGTCCTCTGTTATACCCAAGGTGATCCATTTAAGATACCAAGTCACTTTTCTTCTTGGAACCTTCCAATGGCCTTACCATCATCAACACACACACACACACACACACACACACACACACACACACACACACACACACAAGCACCTCTTACCTGCTCCCTGACCCCTCCCCAGGTTTGAAATGCTCTTCTCAGGTGCTTGTGCGGCCCATCCTCCACTCAGGTCTGTGGGTAGAGCTTACCTTGTTACCTCCCATAGCCTTCCCTGACCACCGTATGTAAAACTGCACCCCAGCAACCCTTTAGAGGTTCACTTCTCCTCATAACATCATCACCACCTGACATTGTATGGTTTTTTGTTTGTTGTCTTCCCCACTGGGATGGAGACTCCATGAGAGGAAGACCATTTTCTGTGGGTCCATGTCCGTCTCTGCAAGGACCTCAGACAATGCTTGGTGCAGAGTTCAGTGGTGCCTGATTGGATGACTCTGCTTGGTTTTCAATTCCATGCCCCTAAGAAGAGAAGTTTATTAACTCTGCCGGGTATCAGAATCACTGGGGAACTTGCTAAAATGTGCGTGTCCCGATCCCGCCATCCCCTCAGCCCCGAAACCCAAATGCAATAGATTCTGGGGTAGAATCCTGGACGTTTTTGAACAAGCTCTCCAGGTGATTTTTTTTTTCTTTTTTCCTTTTTTTTTTTTTTTTGCGGTACGCGGGCCTCTCACTGACGTGGCCTCTCCCATTGCGGAGCACAGGCTCCGGACGCGCAGGCTCAGCGGCCGTGGCTCACGGGTGCAGCCGCTCCACGGCATGTGGGATCTTCCCGGACCGGGGCACAAACCCGTGTCCCCTGCATCGGCAGGTGGACTCTCAACCACTGCGCCACCACGGAAGCCCTCCCCAGGTGATTTTGATGCTGCATACCTGGGCCGCTCTCTGCCCGATGCTGCCTTGGTGTTTACATTTGTGTACCTGCTGCTCTGCTCTCTTGAGCTTTGTATCATGCACATCAGTAGTACTTGAATCACCTGGGAGCCTAAATATAGATCTCCTAGCCCCACCCCAGATCTTGTGACTCAGAACTTCCAGGGATGCGTCCCAAGAATCAATATTTTTGAAAAGCTCCCTCTGTGCCTCTGATAACAGCTAATCTTCCCACTAGCCTTTGGGAGGCCTGGGTATGTTTTATGGACTCCTTGAGGAGGATATAAACTTAAGAGAGGGTATTTTTAATGTCTCTTTGAGGCCACCTTCACTCCCCATCCCTCATTAATCCAACAGTGTTCTGTTCAAAAGTAGTACTCAGTAAGTCACTGTGGAGTGAATAAATCCTTGATTTATCCACAATTGCAACTTGCTTTGTAACTTGAACATCCACTAGTATTTCTAACTACATTTCAACCCAGCTCATTCTGGTGGGTATTCTCTTTGTAGTCCTTTCTGTCCAGGAATTTAAAATATGTTTCCCAGGTCAGACCAGACAGCATTGGGGGTAATACCCACCCCCATCACACTTAGACACTCACCTGCTCTGCCTCCCCATTGGGCCTGTGCTGGGGCGCATGGGCTTTGGCTGTCCTTGACGTACGGTGCATCCACTGGTTTCCAGAGCATCCCCAGGAATGGAGGCGGGCCTGACCCCTTGCTCTGGGTGCCTGCCTGGGCCGCTCAAGCTGCTGAGGAGGGTATCTCCCTAATTAGACTTCTGGGGCCGGTGGCCTTGCTCCACTTCGGTTTGGTTGCTCCCTGGAACTGTATATAGACACACCTTTACAGGTGGACGTTTTTATTTTATTTTATTTTATTTTTAATTTATTTATTTCATTTATTTATTGTTTGCTGTGTTGGGTCTTCGTTGCTGCACGCGGGCTTTCTCTAGTTGCGGTGAGCGGAGGCTACGCTTCGTTGTGGTGCGCGGGCTTTTCATTGCAGTGGCTTCTCTTGTTGTGGAGCACGGGCTCTAGGCGCGCGGGCTTCAGTATTTGTGGCTCACGGGCTCTAGAGCGCAGGCTCAGTAGTTGTGGTGCCCGGGCTTAGTTGCTTCACGGCATGTGGGATCTTCCCGGGTCAGGGATCAAACCCGTGTCCCCTACATTGGCAGGTGGATTCTTAACCACTGTGCCACCAGGGAAGTCCCTACAGGTGGCCATTTTTAAAACGAAAATCCTCAAAGTATTACCAAAGGTAAATAAATAAATGGGGGGAGAGGTGACCAGGGAAAGATAGTTGCAGCATTTTCTTCCTTAGCTAGACTCAGAGCTAGCGTCCAGGTTGTGAAGAATCATTGATGATTGATGATGACCCATAGCAATCCTCTTGGTTAACCTGTTTCTTAAATCCTGAGTCCCCGTGCAGTGCTCACTCTGGATGGCCTGCCCGTAGCCTTCTTGAATATGTTGGGTTTGTCTGTATTCTTTGCAGAAGATGTCAGGGTCGTTAGTCACACAGAATCTGAAAAGCAGCAATGTCATCCGGGTAAGTCCTGGAGGCACTTGCCACCTCAGCCTTAAGACTTTTGCTTCTGTATAAGCCACGGTTGCATTTTGATGCCAGATGTGAGAAGCCATTAGTAATCACGACAAGTCCCTTGGGAAGTCCTGCTCCGAGGTGGTAGCTGCTTCCTCTGAGATACTTGTTTGGGGGGCACCGGGAGGCTGCGATTTAGTGACAAAGGGGAGTGAATTAACCCTAAAATGTAAGAGTGAGAGATTTCTAATGAAATCTGACAGTTCAAGGGCTGAAGGAGTCTAATCTCTTTTCTCCCCTGCCCACCCAGTCTTCATACAAATGTAAATATGCCTCCTTCAACAAATTGCCAAATGTGGTTTTAATTTGGAAGCGGGAGACCCTGCCTCACCTTTTTCTTTGTTCTTTTTCTTTTCTTTCCTTCTTTCTTTTTTTTTTTTTAAAACACGAAGTCACAGGTTTTGTACGTTTTGAGCTAGACATTTCCTTCTGTCACACTGTCACTCTTTCTGTTGTTGTTTTCTTCCAAGGACATTTCCCCCATTGTTTGTTGTCAGAGGACTTCGGGAGGAGAGTCGATTGTCCTGTGTTTTTTAGAGATGTTTTTGAAGTTCCCATAGGAAATGCAGAGTGCTCTCTAAGCTTAAAAAATATATAAATAAATAAATAAAGGCAGCGGTTGAATCGAATATGAGATGCAAAGAGTGTCACTATCACAGCATCGTATGTTATGTGGTCTGTGCAGTATCCATTGTTGTTATTTATGACCCTGTCTGCCTCCATTGTGGACTTCTTCCAGCCTTGGGGAATTTACATCATTCCTAATAGCAAAAGGCTTTCTGGTTCCCACAGAGTTGTTCAAAGCCTGACTCATGCTCCTTATGTTAATTGTTCAGCTCTGAAAATACAGCACTTACAGGGTGTGGTTGTAAGGGGGAGATCTACTGTACTTATAGGGCATGTTTAGAAGTGTTTCACACATAAATCTCAATCTCTCTCTCTGTCATTTAACTTTTAAACTAGTCCTTTTTAGTCGTCTAGTAAGTCTTAGGGAAAAGAAAAGGGACAGGCATCAAAATGCAGTATAATCCAATAAAACCTATTGTATTCTATTCACTGACTCTTCAAACTGACTTGGGTCATAACTGGACATGACTCTGAGTGACATTGGTCCAGGTCTGAACCATAGGCAGAGTTAGTGAGAGCTAAAGGCTGGTACTTAGTGGTGCAGGGCAGTGATTGTACGAAGCTCCTGGCATCGCTCTGTGGGACACCCGGGCATCACACTGATGGCTGCCGCCTACCAGGCTCTCTGGGGCTGTCATTCTTATTTCCAGTGTAGGTCTAAAGCTAGGACCTACTGGTACCTTACCAACACCATTCCTTGTAGCAGCAACATTTTACTGTGGAATTGGCTGGAGAAGGGTACTTAGAAGTGTACCAGAAAATAAAAGAAGTTAACACGTTTTCTGAATGATCTACATGCTAACAAAAAGGAAACAACTTTCCCAAAGTAAGAAATGGGTCAATGTTGGTGATGGTTGGGAGGTTTTTACGTTTTATAATTGCTTCCTTATGAAGCTTCCATGGGAATATATAAGGATAGATAGATACATTACCTAAGAACTATCTAAAACCATGTTAGTGCTGTCAGTTTAAGGAAAAAAAAAACCTCCCAGTTTTTTAGTAACCAAGATTACAAACTCCAGTTTTCAAAGTACCCGTATTGAAAGGCTTAACTCTTGACACTGTCTTGAGTATTGCAAAAGCCATATTTTGCATTTTTGTCAATAGAGAAAATGTAAGAATTCTGAGGCTAATCAGGGTACAGACCACTGTGCCACCAGGTCTCTCCGGAAGGTCAGGCCCACAGTCACACGGCTGCCTGGCTACTGACCCTGGGGCGTCGTCACGGGGCCACAGAGATATCAGATAGTGGCCGAGAGTTCTCAGATGTCTTGGAATCACCATCCTGCACGTTTGTGGTGCACGTTCATGTATGAAACATGTGCTGGGAAGCCAAGGGAAGTGACAATTTACCCAAAATTTCTAAACTAAAAAATATTAGAAAAGCTTAACATGATGTAGTTACATCCAGTCCTCACCAAATGAAATCTGTTCACCGGGGCATTTGGAGGGAAACTGTTTTTCCTCCTGTTCAGCTAATAGATTTCTGGTTGAACTTTTGTTATCTTTTGGAATAGCCGGGAAGAGCTCTCCAAGGAGCGTCAGAGGATCGTGCTGCATGCGTGGAGAGGCCGCTTCCTCCTGGCTCAGAGCTCAGGAGAAACGCTCTGCAAGACCTGTAGGTCCCATGAGTTTCCTTCTCCTCCCTCTGGACTGTCTGTATGGGTTGGCACATAGCACGAGGTCTAGAATTCAGCAGGAGTGCTCAGACCCTAATCACAGAAGCCCCTCTGGCGCTGACCCTACTCTAAGTCACAGACTGGCTTTTCCTCCTTCCAAACTCTTTTTCTCTCACTTTCTGGACATTGGGGAGCAAGGCCTTGCTTCACAGGTGTGTCGCAGAGAGTAATTAATGACAAGCGCCTTGAAGATGAAAAGCACCTGTTGAGGGTATTTCGTACAACTTTCCAAGCAACCCCAGACAGATCTGAAAAAATACACTCCTTTCCTAAGGTGCCTGTTCTGACCCTCGTGTCACTGTGATAATCCTCGGGCCCCTCAAAGCAACAGTAAGAACACAGACACACGTATTGGTTCCCAGACTAAAGCTTAGGCTAAAGAAATATTTTAGTCTCAATATTTCGGGTTTGGTGGTTTAAGAAGCTCCTTGCCATTCACAAGGCTCCAGTCTCTGAATTCTCCCTGGGCAGCTTCTGTCCTGCTCCTCCAAGTGAATTTCACACTTATTTAGAGTGCAGTTTACATTATCAGTCGTATGTGTGTTGTAGAAAGGGGCTTTGTGTATGTACAAGCATGTTCTTATACACACACACACACACACACACACACACACACACACACAGAGCCTGTGCTTTGGATGTATTTGAGCATTTACTTCTGGGAAAAAAATCAATGTATTAAATGTAGGCAATATTGATCTTTAACATCTGAAATGAATGCCTCTCAGCCTTAGTTAAAATATGAACTCCATCATAACTCCATAGATAACCCAGTGATCGATAAATAAACTGTGTCCTCGTGTACTGGAAAGTGTGATGGCTCTTGCTTGATCTGGTCTGCATGTAAATATACACTTGGGGATTTTCCTAGATTGGCCGAGGGGTGAGGAGAAGGGAGAGTAGTACATGCGTCCTGCTTCAAGTGTAAGAAGTGTGACAAGGGGGACCTGGAGGAAACCTGGCCATTACAGCTTTACAAAACAAAAAAAATCTTTCTTTGTTTTAGTGTGAACAGAACTGAAACGAAAAGGAGCACCGTGAGCAAATCACGGAGCAGCAGGAACAGTGTGGGAACATCCAGTGACTCAGTGATTGCGGAGGTAGCACGGAAGAGGGGGGACAGCCAGGCCCCATCCGGTCCCCCGTCCACGGGACAGGCGAAGGCTTACATAAAGGCAGCTGAGAGCCACCGGGGGCTTCCTGTTCCAAAGCTGGAGAAAGTGCATCAGCCCCCCCCACCAGAAGGCACCAGCAGCCAGCAGAAACCTCATCCTGGGACGCGGTTAGAGACGGGGCTTCTTCGCGGGAGCCCTGTCTGTAGCTGTGAGTCAGCATCCCCGGGTCCAAAACAAAGTCCACGAGGGGCCAGAGCACAACAGAAACGCAGGAACCGCGGCTCTGTGGAAGACGCCGACCACCCCAAGAGAGCTTCTCTTGGAAGTGATCGATTAGTCCCGAGGGAAATAATAGTGGAAAAAAAGCAAAGCTGTCAAAGTTTTGCCAACTTCAGAGCTGTCAGATCCGGGGTTACTTTTGAAACGAGATTTGGCAGAAACCGCGTCTAATGAAGAGTTGCATGCTTTGGAAAATCTCTCCTCCAGACATCTTATGAAAAATAAGCCAGGGCAGGCACGGCAAACTGGCTCAGCCACAAACACTGAAAGATTAGCTACGACTCAGGGCAGCCCAAGCAAGAAAAGAAAGAAGCACGAAAGAGGCCACTAACTTACAGAAGAAGATTGCAAACTCGTAGTTGAGGATGTAGTGGCCAAGCCTGTGACAAACGAGCAGTGTGTCTCGATGCCGTGATTTTAAAGGAATTCGAATGATTGTTTCAAATACAAAATATATACCTGCGTTGGGGTCAGCTTTCAAAGCAGCGGCCTCCAGGAGCCTACGTGCTTGTTCTGACAGCATTGCTACTTTCTCATTCACACTTTATAACTGTCTTCAGAAACTTACTTTAATGATAACTAGCCACTCGCTTTGTTGGCAGTGACAGTGTCCTTGAAGGAACCGCCTGAAGAAACCAATCTTGTGCTTCCTTGTCACATCCATGTACGGACCACACGACGGGCCACGATGCTGCTGGTCAGTTCTCCTGCCCTTCAGCCTGAGGAGGGCGGCCAGCACTGGAGGAACAGGCTAGCGGTTCACACTGTCTGCCTGTGGCGCCAGCATCATGGTCTGAATCTGTGGAAGAAATGCAGAGCCTGGGTCCCACCCAGACCTACAGAATGAGAAACTCTGGGGGATTCTGAAACCTGCCCACGTTCGAGAACCACCGGGCTAATTGGAGTCTCCCTAGTGTTGATTCCCTGCAGCCTGGCAATTTTGGCCTCCAGCGCATCGGCAGGGGCCCACGTGTGGACAGGCACCCGTCATGCCCCCTCCAACCTGTAAAGCACCTGGGTTCAGCATATGAGTCACTTTGTTCCCTGGTTCTTAAGCAGGGCGGCCACAGAGCCCAGGGAGCTGTGACTTTATCCTAAGAGTTGCAGGACATTTACATATAATTCAGCCCAACATTAGGGGAAGATGTGGGAGAAGCTTGTTCTTGCTTGTAGCTCAGGCATGTCCCTGCCCTTGCCGCCACCTCTAAGATTCTGGTTTAAGTTCAGGACAGACGAGAACCCAAGTGGAACTCAGCGGCCAGAGTTTGCGGTTTTCCACTTGGAAGGCTTCACAGGCACTTTAAATTTCAAACCAGGAGCCTTCCATCTGCAGTATCACCCACTGTTGTCTCCAGTGGGCTTGCTGAAATGTCACATAGTGAATCATAGCAATGACTTATTTTGGATGGACACCTACAGTAGATTTTCTTAACCCAGTTTCATTCTAAAATAAGGAAGAAACCATATGCAGAGGCCACCCATCAAATGTATCTTTTTTCCTGCTCAACATTGGGTGGTCCTTTGAAGTAATACCTCCCTAGTAACAAGGAAAATCAAGTATATTCCCCAAAGTGTAGGAGTTAGCAAAAAATAACCCAGAAAAAGCCCAACAATATAAAAGAATATGGAAGTAGACACAGTGTAAGTTCATGCTTAAGATTAATTAGTGGTTTCTCCCAGCTCATTGTGTCCTTCCCCGCTCTCCTTTCCCCTCTTAGATTGCAGGGCAAGGCTCATTAAGAGGCAACCATATTTCATGGCATCATTTTGTGTCATGAAGCTAAGTCTTGCTTGCCATACCTGGCCGTGGATACAGGTGCTAGCCCTTTGATGTTCCAGACTCTTCTGGTAGGCTGTTCCCTTCCTATGGTCCCAGCCTCACCACCCCCACCAGGAACATGGCCCCGCCCACTGATACCCCTTCCTCTTCCCACTTAGCTTTTTTCCTGCCCCAGGTGATTCCAGTCATAGGATTCTATAGGAAAGGGAGCCCAACAGAATACCAACCACAGCGGAGCAGACTCTGCTCCTCCAGTAGGGGCAGACTACACAGGGTGGAAACCTCCTGAGAAGGTGGTAGAACATGGCCCATCCTGGGCCCCTCTCTCAGAGCGATGCGTATTCTCGGTGTGCTCTTCACTAAAGACAGGACCACAGTGTGTCACTGAATCTTCTTAAACAATTATTGGAACAGTTTAAGCAGAGAGGGCACAAATAATAACCCAGGGAATAGGCCAAGAAACAATGAGCTCCCTGGAGGAGTCTGGAATTAAAATGAGCCATTCCAATAGCTGCTGCCTACCCCAGAACTAGGAGATATTTGAACTGGAGGCACCAGAGAAAGTTTTTATTGAGTTTTTATTTCATTAGTTAACCTAGGCCTGATGGTTAAAGCCAATACTTACACGCTTAGTGATCGTCCTTCAAGAAAAGACTTAGAGTTTGGTATATTTGTGGAAATAACAGTGACTGTGATCTAGGGGGAAAATAGCACCCTTGGCTGTAGATAGATAGGGTCTTTCTCACAGCCGTCATGTACGTGGGATTTTTATCAGGATTAACAGAGGGAAGAGCTCTCTGCTTCCGCAATAGGGCATGTGTTTGAGGAATTTTACCTTTAAGCATTTTCCTTCCACATGTCTGAAACACCCCTGGATCTCTTGTTACTTGAGTGGTTCTTTGATTCTTTGGATATTTGGAAGTACGGAGTGGAAAAGGGCTGCCAGGTTTTTTTTGTTGCTTATTAGGTGGGAAATGAAGAGTTGGTTCTCTACTGCCAGAAGTGGGTGTGTTTTGATATTCTTAATAATCTTAATAATTTCCAGCATCTGAAAATCTGACACCCTGTCAGTATTCTTAGTTAAAAAGAATAAGTTCTTCAACCACTTACTTCATAAAGCAAATTAAATGTATAGTCAAGTTCCCGTAAGTCTAATGCTTGGAATCCAAGTCTGATGCTATGGATCCAATTTGATTAATGTTATAACTTTGAACTCCCTAACTTTCTCGATGTCATGGCTTCTACGTCACCTCCAAGTGCTTTCAAATGACTTTTTAATAGATTGGTGGTGTTTTTTGTTTTTTTTTTTTAATGTTCGCAAATGTCTGAGAACAGTGTGACTTTTCTTACACATTTTTCTTTTCTTTGCCTCTGGAGGTTAACTGTCATCCAGATATGCATATAAATTGCTAAATGCAAAGGAGCAAACATTTGGGGAGAGAGGAGTAAATGCTGCAGCTTTTGTGCTCACTTATTTTAAATGAAAAGAATAGGAAAAATGTATTTCATTTTATAAAAAGCAGGAGTCACAAAAACTCTCTGTATTTTGATTTTTGGAGGCTATAGCTTCTTCCTGAATGAGTATCTCAGGGTATATCTTGGGGACAACAATGGGATCACAGTTAATTTGTTTGCTCTCAGTGTCATGTTTGGACTTTAGCATGAATTGTTGTGCCTATCAGTGGCTTTTGATTTCAGAAAGAGCTCAGAGAGAGCAGAGCACGTAAGGGAAGGAAACCTCTGTACCCAAGAGAGTGGCCTGGGATCACGGTGTCGCCGTTCCCAGTTTCCTTGAATTCCTTCTTGGCAGGACCCACTGTAATATCTCCACAGAATTCTGGTGAGTGGCCTTCCTTTGGCTTTCCTAAGAGCCAGAACCTCTCCTTTCAGTGTGCTGTGCTATGTCTTGAGTATGGAAATCCTTTTAATTTCTTCTTTTATGAGGAAATTTCCATGCTTGGTTTGTCAAGACAAGAGAGTTCAAACGTTGTTATTGAAACACAAATGAATTGAAACGCGTTGCAACAAGTAAGAAATCAAAGTTAAGCTGATTTCTGTTAAACAGTTTAAGGTCTTCCCTGGTACAAAATAAATTAGGCATTGTAAAATGAAGTTAATTCAGAAAATCACTCAGGGCAGAAGTCTAACCACATATATCATTGGTGTTACAATTTATGACGTAATTAAATTCTCAGAAATCTGCAGAACTCCCTCTAATTTGGTTTCTGTGTTTACTTAACAAGACAAGGAACAAATACATGTCAACGTGTAGCTTAACAGAGGGAACTTGAGTGGATGAAATTATTGCCTTTAATTGTCGAGAACTGCTCAGTAGCGGGGTTGGATTGAATCACATAAGTTGTATTATGCAGCATGTTACCTGATGATGGCTGTTACAGTTACTTATCAAAAGTCTTGTTAATTAAACAAAAATCAGTGAAACCATACATTTGGTCCCCAAGCACCTGACCAGGCAACTAAAGGTATGGATTTGACAGATGCCCAGAATAAACTTTCTTCAGTCAAGGTAGAAAGCCAAGCACTGCAGGCATCACCAGAAGAGCTCCCTGCTCCCGTTCGCCTTATCCTCTCATTTGTTTTGTTTAAACTGCTAAAATAGTTCAAATAGTTGTGCACGCCTAGGGGATGAAACTAGTATGTAGTGTAAATGAGCCTGTTTTATGAATAAAACGTAAAATTGTTTTAAAAAAGTAAATTAGTGTATGTCACTTTTCTTTAAAGCAAGTGAATTAACCCCAAGGAATATACATTCCAAATGCCCTTTTCTGAACATGCTATCTATAGCATTATGTTCTATTGGTTGGAGACTTTTTCCGCCTTGAAGCAATTCTGAAGTTTTGAAGACTGTGTTAAAATAATCAAAGGGGCTCTTCATTTGAACCATTGGCCCTAAAGATTTAGGTCTGGAACACCCTGTGTGGGATGTTGTGATTAAATTGTCCCGTAAGACTTGGGGCGGCCTCTACACTGCAGCTATGTTACCACTTCTGCTCCCAGTGTGAGTCAAGATAGACTCCTCTCGTGAGGGGTTAAAGGATGCGACCTTGACTCCTTTCCAGAGAATCCTGACATTTCCCAAGTGGATTCATTTCCATTTTCGAAGTGAATTTACTCCTAGTTCAGCACCGAATGAAACCCTGGGCTGACTCTTTCTCTGCACTGCCTTTTATGACAGGATCCCAGGCCTCTCTGGTTGCTTGTAAATATATTTCCCCTCAGATCCTGTACATAATTTTTCAGAAGCATTTCAATATCAGCTTGGAATAATACATCTGAATAGCTGTACGTGAAATGCTGAGAACCGCTGCACTCGACAAAGCAAAGCCCGTTTCTTCTGGCTGTTTTGGTCATGGGAGCCATGTGGCCGGCCCAGGAAAGCTGCCCTGGCCTGCCTGGGGCTACTGACAGCCCTGCTGTTTTACCACCAATTGGTTCATGTATTTGGGGACAAGTCACTTAACCTCCCGGGCCTCAGTTTCTTCATCTGTCAAATAATCTCTGATAGTTTAAGTACCACACTTGGCTCCACAGAGCCCCGAGGTAAGCGTACCACTCCGTGTATTAATTTCACCATCCGTTTAAAAGTGGGTTCTTGACACTGAAATTGGAATTACCTGGGTAGCTTCTATTGGCCTAGGCATTGGCAGTTTTAAAAGCTCCTCCAGTTCTCATGAGATGCCACAGTTAAGAACTATTGTTTAAAAGCAGAGGGTAGGGACTTCCCTGGCCATTCAGTGGTTAAGACTCCACGCTTCCACGGCAGGGGGCACGGGTTAGACCCCTGGTTGGGGAACTAAGATCCCGCAAGCCGTGAGTCGTGGCCAAAAAATAAGTAAAAGTGGGGGGTGGAGGTTTGAGTGTGTTTAACTGGATGTTAAAAGAGGCAGGGTCTGCGAAGAGCTGAGTATCCTTTAGAAGAGAGGCTTTCTGCAGATGAGAAATGGGCCTACTTTCAAACAAATGGGAAGGGCTTAGGCGACAAGGTATCAATAGGCATAAGTTTTAATCCGACAAGAGACGTGTTCTCTTTTCTCCCGAAGGCCCCCTACGTTACTTCTGCTGCTTTAGACCCGACACGTGAGGCTACCTTCATCTTTGCCAGCACTGAGAAATTGTTACCCTCGTACAGAAGATGAGTTTTTAAAGCACCTAAATAATTGTCTGGGGTTTGCCTTTGATCCGTGATCATTAATATCGTTAATAAGCTCTCGAAAAGTGCGTGTGAATCTCAAGTTCACATTTGGCAGGGTAGTGGAAGAAAGAACACTTTTAAAATAGTTTGGCTCAAAAAAGCGCATGTGAAATAACCCTGTGGGAAAATCAGGAGAATTTCTCATCCTCTAAAGGATTACCTAGGATGAGATGCTGACCTTGTATTTTAAGTTCAGTTATATTTCTTAAAACCTCATTCATTACCCACCCTGATTTATTTTAGGTGGTGAAGCAGGCTGTGGGAGGAGACTCTGGTGATGTACAGTTTTCATGTTTGCTTTCTGTTTTTTCCACAGTTCCCCAAAGATCATAAAGTGCATATATTTCTTTAAAAAAAAAAAAAAACACAGCTTCTTCACGAGATTTACTATAGTTTCTTTCTCTCAGAAATTAGAGCTGAAGAATTCTCTCCTCTGTGGGCTTCCAAGGCAATCCAGCACCAGAAGGCGAGGTGCCCAGGGTGAGCAGAGTCCTGACCTCTGCGGGGGGAGAGGTCAGTTCAGCAAGAAGACTCAAAAGGGAGGAAGAAAAGCAGCTCCTCAGCAGGGAGTTTGACTCGCTTCAGGGCAGAAGAGTTTTTATAAATAAGGGCCCAGTCTCCCACGCCCTCTTGCCTGTTCTTCTGTTACCAGCCCTGTCTCTGCGCTTTGACACACACACACATCGACGCACACACTCATGGACACACACAGACACACTTGTGGACACGCCCTCATAGACATACGGACACGGACACATCGATGCACACACTTGTGGGCACACAGACACACACACCGGTGGACACACACTCATGGACACACACACACTCATGGACACAGCCTCAGCTCTCACTTCCCCCACTGCCTCACATCCCTCTCTCCACCTGCCCCTGGATTTGCGGGATGGACAGGCAGACCCTTCTCCAGAGGAGGCAGGTGACAGATTGGCTGGGGGTTTTTTCTGGGCCCAGTGGCTCCTAAGGCCTTTTCAGTTCCTCCTTCACATGCTCAGCTGGTGAGAAGAATGTGGAGGGCTCTTTCCCAAACCCACTGTGGGTGCCTGGGAGGACTAAGACCAGCTCATGCGTTCCTGTTGTCAGTGGGAGGAGGGGGGATGGTAAATTAGGGTGACCTCCAGCCCTGACGTGACACGCGGGCTGTGCGTTTGGGATGTGTCCCGGTGGGAGGGGCCTGGAAGGCCTTCCCAAAATGATGGCAGCGTGAATGGGGGCTTGTGAAACAGCAACCCTGCTTTGCTTTGTATAATATATTCTCCTTAAAATGCTTGCCTGTGAGCCTTTCCCCAGCGCTTTCTGCTCAGCTCAGCGACCTGTAGAGCAGGGTGGAGCCTACCTGGGCAGAGCCCGGGGCAGCTAGAAAAGCATCCTCAGGTAGCTCTCCAGTGGGAGGAAGTGCTGTGTCAGAACTGCAGGAGGTGTGCTGTTGGAGTTCTTGTTTTGATGCTAATAAGAACCTCCAGCTGGAAGAACCTTCTGGATCTCACCTGACATCTCTGTACAGGCTCAAAGACAAGCAGAGTCTCGGTCCGTCTGTGAATTTTCTACATCAAATTGGCCTTCCTTTCTCTTGAAGACAGCGTTTCTCGGTACCACTTTATCAAATCGCGTGTTCTGGGTCCTGGTTGTAGAAACAACTGTGGCTGCTGTTCCTCGTGTTCGTAAGGTCTAATTCTAGGTCCTAGTAATATTTTAGAAAAGTGCACCATACTTGAGAGAATCTTCACTTTCTGCCACTGGCTTTGCATGCCCACCCAGGCCAGCGCCCACCATAAGAGCACAAACTTAGGAGAGAGGAGATGGTGGGAGAGTAAGTTGGGCTCAACATTTAGCCCCTTTCAGTGCCTAGGAGATGGTCACAGCTCAGTGAGGACAGCCAGGGAAGGAATATCCCTATAGGGAAAGGCATTACAAAGTGATTCTGAGACGTCCAGTCCACTGAAAGCATCAGCAAGAAAACAGGCGTCAAACATTATCACGTTTCATGAGGAGAGAAAACTGGCCCAAGACTGTGTGTCCTGGAGTCCTCCAAGGCCAGGCACCTGAGCTTACCTTGTTTGGCCTTAATTTTTTGAAACAGTGAAGAGGATGGATATGGAAGAACTATATTCTATTAGTATTATTTAGAGGCTATAGCGAGTCATCTACATTCTCAGACCACACACTGTTGTAGAATTTAATTGGGCACCAAGATTTTTTGTGATCCTGTAGTTCATTCTTGTCTTAAATGAGCTTTTCTATCTACAACCCTGGTAGCAGGCACTGAACTGATCCAGGAAAAAGTCCACGATTTATATAGTCAGAACCAAATACGGTATAGCACCCACACCAGACACAGCCTGGTGCCACCCCCTTTACAAGAGGCCTGCATTGGTTTGCTATTGCTGCGTAACAAATTACCACAAACTAGCAGCTTCAAACAACACATAGGTATTATCTCGGTTCCTGACAACTTTTAGCTGGGTCATCCGCTTTGGGTCTCAAAAGGCTGGAATCAAGTTGTCAGCTGGGCTGTGTCCTCATCTGGAGGCTCGACTAGTGAAAGGCCCACTTCCAGGCTCCTTTGGGTTGTTGGCAGCTGTGAGACTAAGAGCCCTGGGGTCCTGCTGGTGGTTAGCTGGGAGGGGTTTGCTCAGCATCTCCTGGCTGTTCTCAGGACCTTGCCACATGCCTACCCCTCCATCTCAGTAATGGAGAAAGCCCTTGTGCTGAATCTCTTTCATATTTTGAATCTCTCTGACTTCTCCTTCTGTGACCAGCCTGAGAAAACTCCCTGCTTTTAAAGCTCCTGTGATTAGGTTAGCCCCACTGGGATAATCTCCATATTTTAAGGCTAACTGAATTTGGGACTTTAATTAGGTCTGAAAAATCCCTTCACAGTAGGACTTAGATTAGGGTTTGGTCAAAGAACCAGGAACCAGGAGTCTTTGGGAGCCATCTACCACCAGATCCAGCAGCCCTTGGCTCTTCTCTGACAGGGGCCCAGTTCAATGGTAAGAACGGAGGCTGTCACTGAAATCTAGCTGGATTCCTTCATCTTTTAATGGACTCTCTGGTCTCACGGGATGCTAAGAGAAATACTGAGAGCAGCGTTCTTTCTTCCTGTGGCGCTTTTTAATGAATACTAACGGTGGCACACATTTCTTATCAGCATATCACAGATGGGGAAACTGAGGCACAGGGAATTTTGGAAAGTTTCCCTGAGTTGGTAAAAGTGGCAGAGCCTAGAATCCAGGCCTGTCCAAACCCAAAGCCCAGAAATTGCTGTTGGGCCGCTCTAGTGTGCGCCTAACACCGCCCAGGCAAAAAATACTAACGCCAGGAGTTGGGATGGAATAGCTGCAAGGGAATCAAGGAAGTGCGGCTTCAGGGTGCAGGCCCCTGACGACTCAGTGCTCAGCCTGGCCCTGTGCCCGAGAAGGTGAAAGTGACAGGCCCAGTTGGAGGCAGAGCACCCAGGAGGAGATGTTTGGGCCTATCTATTTAAACTGAACTAGAGTTGACTTATTGTGTTAGTTTCAGGTGTACAACTTCAGATGGTTTTCCATTATAGGTTATTACAAGATATTGAATATACTTCCCTGTGCTATATGGTAAATCCTTGTTGTTTATCTATTTTATATATAGTGGTATGTTTCTTTTAATCGTATACTCCTAATTTATCCCTCCCTCTTCCCTTTCACCTTTAGTAACCGTAAGTTTCTTTTCTAGGTCTGTGAGTCTGTTTCTGTTTTGCAAATAAGTTGATTTGTATTATTTTTTTTAGATTTCACATATAAGTGATATCATATGATATTTGTCTTTCTCTGTCTGACTTCACTTAGTATGATAATCTCTAGGTCCATCCGTGTTGCTGCAAATGACAATATTTCATTCTTTTTTGTGGCTGAGTAATAGTCCATTGCATATACATACACCACATCTGCTTTATCCATTCATCTGTTGTTGGACACTTAGGTTGCTTCCATGTCTTGGATGTCGTGAATAGCGCTGCTATGAACATTTGGGTGCATATACCTTTTCAAATTAGAGCTTTCATCTTTTCCAGATGTACGCCCAGGAGTAAGATTGCTGGATCATATGGTTAACTCTATTTTTAGTTTTTTAAGGAAACTCCAGACTGTTTTCCATAGTGGCTGCATCAATTTACATTCTGTTCGGGGCCTCTTTTGTTGAGTGTTGGACCGAGAACGCACAGGAAGCAAATGCAGAGATACCGGCCTTGGGTGCTGGGAGAGCAGAGGGGGTGGGGAGGCCTGACTCGCCCCTCCCACTCCCTTTCCTTCACATCTCAGCCACCATGCCCTCAGTTTTGTGCAAAACTGTAGCTGTTTCACATTTGTGCTCTTCCTTTCTGTTTTGTGCCTTGGATTCTTTCAAAAACACTTCCCAAAACCATCCCTGCCAAGCCAGAGAGCCCTGTGAGGGTATCTGATTGTCCGTGTCCTGAACTTGGAGGGTTGACATTTCTGTCCCCAGGATGGAGTTTTCCCAAATTGGTCGGTGCTGGTGCCTCAGCGCATAGGAAACTTTAGCATACTACGCCTAATTCTGGCCTCCCCAACATGACAAACAGGTTAGAGATGTGGGACCCACTCCCATCCCTCCTCAGCGGGTGGGGAGAGCACAGGTGTTGGTGGAAGAGGCAGAGTGGCCCACGGGCGGTTCCAGGAACTCCCAGGTGCGTCTGTGCCAGCCCCGCTGCATCCCGTCATGGCGTGGCTGCACCCTGTCGTGGCGTGGCATCACGTTCAACTGCCTTGACTTTTCATCTTTTTAGCTGCTCAAGGGCTTTTTGCTCCATAACCTGGACGTAGCCTGCCAAGGAGGCAACCGTGGTTAGGGGGTGTGAGAGGAGGCCTGTTGTAATTGCAAATCACCTGACACTGGCCTGCACCCTCCCAACTGCCTCAGACACGGAGAGTGTCGTGATCATCCTGAAAACCCCTGTGGAAGGGCGTGTACGAGTGTGCAGCGCAGGGAGGAGTAGGACCTAGGGGGCTGTCGCTTGCTTTCCTTTCTGAGCCTCTTTTCCTGCGATTCATCTTCTAATTCTATGAAGCAGAAACTAAAAAGGACATGTGAAGCTGCCCAAGAACAAGGAAATCACCTCCAAAGGGATGCGCCTTCATCTGCCTTCGGTTAGGAAGATATCTGTTGCTCACAGATTTATAAAGATGTCACTTTCTAGGCAAAGCCCAGAGGAGGCACAGCTCAGATCAATGCCACTGTCTTTACAGCAGCTTCCTGCGGCCCCCCTTTTTGTTAATTGCTGATCTCCCAATTCTTTACCTTTGAAAATCACATCAAGGGCAGGATCTGGACATAAACCTGGCAAATCCCCGGAAGACGCAGAAAACGCAGCAGCCCAGCTAGCAGGAGCCCCAGGTTCTAGTCTCGGCTGTCGCTAAGTCTGTGTGGCCTGGGACAGGTCCCTGATCCTCTCTAGGCCTCAGCTTCCCCTTCTGGGAAAGTAAGGAGGGGTGGATCCTTTCACTGGTAAGGTCACCGATTGCATTAATACCCCGGCGGGTCTCCAATGAAGGCTTTTCAACTGCACATTTCTCAGAAAGGATGAAGTAAAGCAGCTTTTCACTTTTCAGGTGCAAAACAGAGCCGGGGGCCAACCCGTCTGGGCGCTGAGCAGTCATTAGGAAGCCAGCTGCTAACTTGTGTTCCCCTGGGGATCGTGGAGGAGCCCCAACTGTCCCTGCCAGGAGAGCTTCTCTTTGAAACAAAGCTGTTACTTTCATGTTGCTGGCATCTGCTTTTGCTCTCGGAGTAATTCAACCCTTGGGTGCCCTGATGTGGACAGTTGCAGGGGACGGGGCGGGGCGGCGGGGAGGCCTCCATTCAAGGTTCTCATTGGGTTTAAGAGCCTTTACTCTCCAAGTTAATTTCCCCAACTTTCATATCACAGGTTAATACGGGGCCCGTGCATAATGTTGCAGAATTTAAGACTTGTAAAAGCTGCCTGGGACTTGAAAGAAACACACTGTAAGCCAGGAGGCTGTGCCCGGCATGTGGGAGCAAGTGACACAGGTAGAATTCCTGTCCAAAGCCAGGGAGCCGCACCCTCCTGACACGATCTCAGAGGGTGCCATGCAGGTGTGCAGGCCCGTCTGTGCCAGGCAGCGGTACCCACAGCCCTGCATCACCCCCACTTGCCCTTACTTTTAACCACCATCAGAAGGCAGTTGTTCACAAAGGGAAATTCGTTATTCTTAATAGACCCAGGAATATCTCATGGACTTAAAGTGACACAACACGATTGCCCTAATGGTTTCTAAACTTTGTTTTTAAGACTTCTGGGGCCAGAACCCCACAGAACGGCCTTGGGGCACCCTTCTACCTCTGATGACCAAGCTGTCTGTTGGCATAGTTGGAGCCTGACATAGCCCGAGCCGGCATGTTTAGCTGCTTGTGGGATGGGAAAAAAAAATGTTAAGAAAAATAATTGTTGTTTTTGCAAACTATCTATTTAAAAACAGAACCTCAGGAAGCAGATTTCTGTTTCAATGCTCAGATGAATCAGAGTTTACAAAGTATAAATACACACCAGCAGGAGGAGACTTCCCATAACCCAGTGCTTGTGTGTCTTCCCAGCCCGGGAACCTCTGAACTCCTGTTTCTCATTCCCAGTAGAGGCAAGAAAGAAAGCCGCCGTCAAAGCGGAAACTTTGCTGGAACTTTGCTCGGCCTAAGTCGCAAACCTCTGCAGGCCGGTGGGACATTTTTTTTTTTTCTTTAAAGGTAACTAACTGGTTTTTAGCCGCACACTTGCTCACTTTGGGGTCGACGGGTGTATGCCGTTCAGAAATGTGGGAAACCCACAATCTGGTTCCTTGGACTCTTTGCTACCTAAGAAATATTACCAAATAAGTTAACTTTGACTCACTGACCCCCTCAGATCAGCCAACAAAATGAAGCTCTTACGCCACAACTTGTTCAAGGGGAGGTGTCGTTAGTTTACTTAAAAATGATGTCAGGTGGCAATTGAGCAACAAACCGGCTTCCAGAATACTTAATTCAGTTTAACAAGGAGGAAAAACCTTGTAATTAATGGAAGAGCTTGTACTTTAGTACTTTAGTGAAGCTGTTCTCAAAGTTTGCTGTACCTAAACCAGGGAGGATTGGGGGAGGAGGGGACAGCTTGTTGAAAATACAGGTTCCCAGGCCCCACGTATGAATCATAGGCCAGGCCTGGGACTCTGTATTTAAGAGAAACCCCCGCCCCAGCTTACAAGTTCCGCTTCTGCTTATCACCCAGTCTCACTGGGCTTTTAGTCAAGATATACCCCCGTTTTTCTAACTCTGCATTACATAAGTCTAGAATCCCAGGACAGTGTCCCATCCTAAAGCACCCAACTTTGAGCTGATGCTTTCCCGGAGTTTCATGGTATATATGTGCTCTAATGCTGGAGTTCTAGTTAGCCATGTTTCTGGACGGAAAATTCTTCCTTTTCCAGGGCCTGCTTACAGAGGGCACAGAACATTCCCAGGGGATAGGGAAGGTTCTAAGTCCCTTCTTTTGCACACTCCTGCCCCCAGGATAACCAGGGCCTGGAGAAAGGGGACCACCTCCCTTAACGACCAAGGTCGTGGCTTTGAGCCCTGTCCAGATGAGACCACCTCATCCTTTCCACTACCCAGCCTGTCCTGCATAGAAGTCTCCTTAAAATAACAATCACAAGATCACTTCCCTCCTGGAATAAAGAATTGCAGAGGCTCATTAAACTTTTTTCTTGGCACACAAGCCTTTGGCAACTATCCAGGGAATTCTGGGTCCTGCAGAATCCAAGTTTACAAACCACCAGGGCAAGGTAGCATTTGAACTCAAGACTGTCCTGCTCATCGGGTCTGTACCGGGAAAGCACTGCTCCCTCCCTCTGACCTGAGCCCCGCAGAGCAGTGATACAGGCCCGTTCCAGGACAGGGAGACATCGTGGAAACCCAGACCCGTCACGGTCCAGGTCCTTCGCGCTCCCTCCCCAAGCCAAAACTCTGTCCCGGACTGATTCCCCTGACGGCCTCCACTCGTGCACAAGGAGCCAGGGACACTTCAACCCGCCATCCATTCTTAACCAAGATGCCCATCGGGACACACCTCCTAGCCTGGTAGAAAGAGAAGCTTCCCAAGAATGAAGAAAGATAAAACATCCCCGTAGCTTTTCCTCCGCTCAGTTTGTCACTCCAGCTGGAGTTATACTATGAAGACTGGAGGGGGGTGACTGCCTGGGTGTCACAGCTCCGAGGAGGGTAAGCTATAGCTTCCTAACCAGAGGAGGGAACTCCTGGCAACTCCTCAAAGCTGCTGGAAGCTGTCCACATGCCTGTCACTGGTGGTTCATCCCTCGGTGCCGAGATGCCAGAGGCAAAGCTTCCCCCGCTCTACCCCGCCCCGCCATGTGGGGCAGGCTTGTTGGCCTCTGGCCCCAGCAGCCACGAGCAACAACCACAGCTCACCTGCCCTTTACAGGTAGGAGCAGCCCGGCTCTGGCACCCCAAGGGTGCACGGGAGGCCAGCCACTAGTGCACTTCCTAGGAGCGAGGTGGTGAGGGGCAGAAGGGCCCTCACCCCAGAAGCTTGTAACCACCACCTCCTGCGGAGACCAGCCCAGAGGCACAAGGTGCACAAAAGCCACAAGGGTGTGGTCTGCAGTGACGGCAGGACATCCACATTCATCCAAACAGCCAGGGGAAAATAAAAGAGAAAGCATCCAGTCTCCCTCCTAATCCCCCAGCATCAATTCCAAGCTATTTAAAACCCTTTTACTGCGGTGGGCGTTCCCCCCCCCCCCCCCCCCCCCGCAAGTGCTCAAAACAATTCAGTCCACACTGCAGGCCATTAATCCAGTGGTGTTTATTCAAGCAGTATTCACACTTGCTGTCGAATAACAAGGGCATCTAGGCCCCCAAGACGGGGCTCACAGCTCCAGCTTCACAGCAGCCCCTCGGGGTTTCGAGAATGTTACGGCTGAAAAGGCTTTCCGTTCTTGATGGGGGCCCCTGTCAAGCACAGCCTACTTCTCACACCCCAGTCACCAGGACAGACCCAGGGCGCTGGCAAAGGCACAAGGCAGAGCCAGGCAGAACTACGTAAGCTCAGAAGAGGCCACACTGGTCCGTGTTTTCGTACAAAAAAATTTAATAAATATGACTTTTCAAAATTTATTGCCAGGAACAACACATCAATGATGTATGTTTATGTTCGTATAACACTAAGAGGGCAATACAAAGGATCTTCACGGTCTTAACGGTGAACCGACGAAGTCAGTTTTTAATAAGTCTTTTTGATCTTAAATTTCGTCATAGCATTTTGATTTCCTCACTTAAGGCAGGCAGTGGACTCTGGCAAATCTAAACAGTGACCCTTCTGGACATTTTACGGTTCAAGTATTCAACTAGCTTATGAGAATACTCCCTAAATGCAGTAGATAACAACACAAAATCAAATCTACAAGTGGTTCAGTCTTACATTACGAATGGTGAAAAGAAATCAGAATTTACAAGATAAGATTGGTGTGCTTCCAGCTTCACACAATTAATCTGATATCTTTAATTATCTTCAACCACTCACGTTTTGGCTACGTTTAGTCATAGCTCAGCTTGTTCCCTTAAACTGCTCGGTAGGAGATCACCTGCCTGTCTCTTTCAAGTCTAAAGCAAAACAAAAAAAAACAAAAAAAAAACACTTGTTCTAGACTAACTCTCAAACTGCCTCAGTCGGGGTTTTAAACATCTGACGTCGTACGAAAAAAAAAAAAAAAAAAACTCCACCAGTATTCCAGGCACAGAAGGCCATCCTATTGTCTTAAAATGAACTATTTTCAAACACCTTACTTTTGGCTTATAGGAAACACGTAATAAGAAAATAAGGTCAAAAAAATAAAGCCATACGCTTACAACGCTATCAAAAACCTTCGATTCTAAACACGTACATATAAATAAAAAGGAATGATGTCTTAAGGCTCTTGATTATTAAGTTAATAAATCAAATATACACAGTGATTAATAAAAAAGAATTATTTACAGAACTATACAAAATTCTACTTTTGACACATTTTTCCTCTTTAAATTCTTCATTTTACCAGCAACTGCTGACATCAAAGTCCCCCTCCCCCAACAACAAAATACAATAAAAAAAATAAATAATAAACTCATTTGTGATAGTTGCTGTGGTTCTGAGCTGCAAAGGCACTTTTCAAATACAGAACTACTTGGACGTCATCATAAAACCAATATACAAAAACAACTCAAGAGTCAATAAATATAAATAAAAACTATGATCCTAAGACTGCATCACCATCGGGACATCTGGCAGAAGTGGAGGCTGGAGACCTCGGGGGGCCGGGTGTTCTCCTGGGAGCCTGATCCGACAGGGGCGGGGGCCCCGGGGCCTGGTGTTTGCATAGCTGTGCGATGCAGTGCTGCCCAGCCAACCACAGAAACTACCATTGCCAGTGTAAGCCAGCTTGTCAGAACTTAAATTAACACAGGGGTTCTACGTCAAGGACAGCCTGGGACCGGAACACGACAGGACAGCTGGAGACGCTTCTGGAACCCCGGGCGCCCTCAGACTCCACCCGCCGTCTGCTATACGATGTACTCCATGCGGTTCAGGCTCTGCGCGCTCTCCAGGTCTCTGTTGTCCTGTTTGTTTGTCCAGTTCGGGTGTTTGGCCGGCGTGCCGTGGGGGGGCTTCTCCTCTCTGTCGACCAGCGTGTACGTGGCCTGCCTGGCGAAGCGGGCTTTCTGCTGGTGCTTGTCCATGTCGTCCTCTTCCACCTCCGAGTTGTGTGTCCTTATTTTGGACATTTTGGAATTCTTGTTCTCGTAGTCCTTGATGGGGACTGTGTTGGCCCCGTGCTTCTCGATGGGGTTCTTGATCTGGTTCAGCTGCTCCCGCACGTTGTTCGTGGTGCTCTCCTCAGAGGCCGAGCGCGCGTGGCTGCCGGGCTTCCGCCGCTTGCGCACGCACCAGTAGAAGGCAGTCACCAGGCAGCAGACCCAGGCCACGGTCAGGACCGAGCTCAGCAGGGGCACCAGGAAATCTGCAAGGCAGGGGCACCCCCGTGAGCCCTGCGCCCACGGCTCCCCTGTCCTTGGTCCCTAAGAAGGGCGCATGGGGACGAGTCCCTTTCCCAACCACACATCGTCACCTCCCAGCATCCCTGGAGACCAGGCCGAGCAGCAGCCCGTAGAGGCTCCCGCCTCGGCGCGGAGCAGCATCTGGGACGGTCACGGGGAGTCTGGCTACTTAGGCAGCTCATTAGAGGAGCCGGTTTTCAGAAGCATCAGCAAGAGGATCCCGGCATGGACGGCTCAAATGCCCCCAGTGGTCCTGCGCCCGGCAAGTCGCTTCACTAGAACGGTGATGCTCGGGGCACCCACGGGGGCCTCTGGACATCCTGCGGGGCCACCGAGCCATCTATCAAACCCGTGTCTCAGTGCTTAGGACGGGCTGTCCCCCGATACCGGAGCACAGGACAGGCTCCGCACAGACACACGCTCAAGGCACAGCCATGCTCTTCCCGGGACCCAGAGACAATGCGTGCCTGGAAGGGCGCCCGCCTGCTGGAGCACAGCTTGCAGGCAGGGGAACAAGTCAGGGCCGCCTCTGCCCTTTGCCATGTGACCTTGGTCACGTCAGCTGGCCTCTGTTTTCTCAGTTAAAAATGGGGGGTCCTTGAGTAGGGAACCGTCAAGTAACTCCCCACCCTGGAGGCTTTACTGGACGCCGGTTGTATTGGTCTTATTTTATTTTTCTTTGCGGTACACGGGCCTCTCACTGCTGGGGCCTCTCCCGTTGCGGAGCAACAGGCTCCGACGCGCAGGCTCAGCGGCCATGGCTCACGGGCGCAGCCGCTCCGCGGCACGTGGGATCCTCCCAGACCGGGGCACGAACCCGTGTCCCCTGCATCAGCAGGCGGACTCTTAACCACTGCGCCACCAGGGAAGCCCGGTATTGGTCTTATCGATGAGACGGACGTGACAGTCCTCGCAGAAAGGGACCACTGCCCCCATCCACCTACCTGTTCTGTTCTTCAGAGGACGCCTCTGAACTCTCACTTCCGCAACGGCGGCGATCAGTGAGCTGTTCCCTTCACGTTTACTAACAAGATCTATAATTTTGTCGGTGATTTCCTTGATTGGGTTTCCATCATCCCGGATGTCTTCAGCAGACTAGAAAAGGAAGACTCATCAAACCAGAGGGTCAGGGACACTCCACAGTCACCTTCATTCAAAATTATTTGACCACACGTGTACGTCAAGCTCTCCTTCAATGTATCTGCTCATCTGGACACTGGCTAAGTGAAGTTTCTGAGCTACTTGGCAATCAAACAACTAAGCGTGCATGGGTCTCATACTCACAATGGCCACGTGTATTTCATTGTTTGCAGAAGGGGAAGGCTCGCAAGCTATGTAGATTGAATATTCAGCAGAAACATTCTTCAAAATATTCAAATTCCGCAATTGGCTGCAAATATGCTCTGTGGTGAGACCCTAGAACGAGATTTTTAAATCCAAACACACGTAAAAGAGCGGAAGGAAGAAAGGCTGCTGTTTGCTTGAAAGTGAAGCTATATTCAGAAGCTGAGCTCTGGTGTAAGACAAGAATCTAGGCTAAGGAGGAGGAGATCCGAGCTCGTGACACCCCTGCTTTAGGGCAAGCAGACACACCCCACCTCTCCAAAGCCAGCAAGGTGTTCCGTACCGGCGACATCATCTCCTTGTTGAAGGTGAACGTGATGTTGGCACAGTTGTCCTGGTAGTAGGGGTCGGAGGCACACTTGGTCTTCACGGGCTGGAGGCTGGAGGACCGGCACTCACCCACACCAGTGCAGGGGCGCACGAAGCACTGGGCGTCCAGGATGGGGATGCAGCTCTGCCCGCTGGGGCACTCACTGTGCCCTTTGTGCAGCGAGCAAGGGCGGGGGCCACACCACACCTGCAGAGACAGAGTAGAGCTCAGGAGACGCTCGTTGGCAGTTCCAGAACCAGAACGCCGGCGGCTGGGGCCACGCCTACCTTCGAGCAGGCGATCCTCCCGTCCAGGCACTGGCAGGTGTTGCAGTCGTCGTCCCACTTGGCCCCATCAGGTATCACACTCCCCACGGTGATGCAAGATCTCCCTGAAACTGAGGTGGAGACTCGTGAGTGGGAGGAGTTGCCTTTTCTGGAGACAGTTCTCCTGATTCTTCACTCCCTGCCTGTCGGGAAGTGATTACACCTGTTGCCCCTTGCCCCATGAAAACACAGTTGCTCCTACGATGGGCAAGCATCCCTCCCACCCCAGTGGCCTTTGCACCCGGCCACGTGACCGGCTTTGGTCAGTGCAGTGCGTTGGGATGCAACGTGAGCAGAGTCTCTCCCCGGTGAGCTTGGCCCCTTGAGAGCCTACTGTTTGCCAGGGAAAGGACGTGCCCTGGATACAGTGCTGGTCCGAGGAGGATGGGGTGGCACACAGACCTGGGCACCCAAGCCGAGGCATCCATCGCTCTGCTTGTGCCTTTGTGCCCACGAGCAACACCAATACTTGTCGTACGCACGGAGATCGGGGATGGTTGTCACACAGCATAGTTGTGGCAACAGCTGGCTAAAACCAACAGCTACGCTGTTTTCACGGGACCGCCCCCCCCCTCAGGTTTCCCCTTCCCTGTGGTCCCAAGTGGATGTCCCCTCCGTGTTCTCTGAGCATAGTTCCACTCACGAACAGTCAAAACAGTGACTGCAGTGCCTGCTCAGCCCGCAGGACACACGGGCAGCTGGGCCCGGCCCACTTACCTTCCTGGCATTTAGCACCACTGTGCCCTGGGGGGCAGACACACCGGTACCCATTGATCTCATCCACACAGGTTGCCCCGAAGGCACAAGGTGAAGACTGGCATTCGTTGATGTCTAGGAAAAATGGAGTTCGAGCTTAGGCCCCAGTGGGAGGCAGCAACGTTTTTCTAAGTTTTTACTGACAAAACGTACAGATAAGCTTTCTAAGTATAAGCTTGACGCATTTTCATCACATGACCAGCACCCAAATAAAGAAACAGATCATCAGTACTCCCAAAGTCTCCAGTCACTGCCCCGCAAGGACCACCACTAGCCTGATTTCTAACAGCTGAGAATCATGGGGAAGCAGCAATTTTTAACTGAGGTTCCTTTTTCTCTGATAGTACGATTTAGAACAAGGGCCGGCAAAGATCTTGAAAAGGGTCAGCTAGTAAGTATTTTAGGCTTTGCAGGCCATGTAGTCTCCGTCATGCCTGCTCAACTCCGTGGCAGCATGAAAGCAGCCCTAGACAGTACATCAACAAGGGTGTGGCTGTGTGTCAATAAAACTTTATTTTGGCCCCCAGGCCATAATTTGCTGACTCCCGATTCAGAAACGTGAAACAGATACACAGATCCCCCATCTAGTAGTTCTTGAAGTCCCAGACTTGGGGACCTCAAGGACCAGTAAAACTTTAAATACTTTAGGGACAAGAACAGAAAGTAGTACAACTAATCTATCACCCTTTTTGGCAAAAGAAAGGGCAGGTAAAAAAAAAAAAGTAGGGAAAAGGCTCAAAATAAAGAATAAACTGTGAACTTCCTGAAAAACTGCATTGCCTGCCTCCATTCTGTTTAATCATTTCACCGGGGCCTGATCAAGCCCTGGAGACCACAGCCCCAGTCCCTTCTGTGGCCTTAGCTCTGTCCCCTACCAGCATGGCTGGGGCAACATCCGCTTGCCCATAATTTCATGTTAGTCACGGGGACAGGCACACTCTTTCCTTAGGACCTCAGAGTAGATTAATCACCAAATTCTGTGGCTGACGCTCTCTCCCCTAGAGCAAGGAGGGCTGTGTCCCCCAGGGAGGGGCCGGCCAGAGCCACCTTAATCCCAGCTGGAGGCAGATTACTTGTCAAGGCTACTTAGAACCATGGCCATAATTATTTTAAAGATGAAAACTCTCAGGCTGAGGGTTTGGAGTGGGAAGACCCAGTCGGAGGTGGTCCTTACTTATCCTGCAGTCGGGCCCAGCGAAGCCGGGGGCGCACTCACAGCGGTACCAGTTCTCTCCATCCACGCACGTGCCACTGTTGTAACTATGAAAGCAAAGACCCCTCGGTCACCACCAGTCCACCACTCCCCCTGCCAGTTCAAAGGTAGCCATGCCAGTTACGATCAGCGGCTCTCACCCCTGCTCACACGCACCACCGCCTGGGAGCTTTAAAAACACTGATGCTGGGGTCCCACCCCCAGAGAGTCTAATATCACGGGTCTCGGTTGCAGCCCAGGCACTGGAACTTATAAATGCTCCCCGGGTAATTCTCGCGTGCAGCCAAGGTTGAGAATCACTGCTCTAAATGAGGACACACCCTGACTAAAGTGTGGTCCACGGACCAGCAGGACCGGCATTGCCTGGGAGCCTGTCAGAGAGGAGGGATGTGTAGCAGCCCCCAGACCTCCTGCATCCGAACCTGCACTTTAAGCAAGATCCCCAGGATCCCCACACGCGTCACAGCCAACAATAAAGCGCCAGCTTAAAAGGTGGCCGTGCTTACCAGGGATGAGGACTGCAGTCATTGGTATCTGCAAAGTAAAAAAAGACAACTTAACAGCGAGGCCTTCTTAGCCCTAAGTCAAAACACCAGTGATTTCCACGATACCCAGATGATAAAGCTGTCGTTAACACCGGCAGAAGGAGCTTAAGACCTCTGCTCAATTGGAACCAGGCCCACACCACACTTGGTCCCATTCACCGTGGGACACATGTACACAGGAAGAGGCCCTGGGTGGGGTGGGCAGGGGGTGTGAGAATGGATGGAGACAGGCTGCTAGTCAGACCGGAGCTGGGAACCACGACGCCATCTGTCTCCACTTATCTCCTCGGCGACTTTCTCATGCCCAGGTCAGGGCTGCATCCCATCAAGTCATTAGAACAGACCCAGGTGATGCAGAAGCAGACATCAAACAGCTCTGCTTCTGGTTTCCATTGCCAGTCCCTGGGGGTGTCAGGATGGACTCCTGCAGCCCTCAGAGTTCAAGGTGGCAAGTGGGGGGAGGGGAAACACTCACTCTGCGTACAGATGGGCCCCTCCCAGCCTTCTTTGCAGACACACGTGAAGGACTCGCCATTGACCACACAGGTGCCCCCATTGTGGCAGGGGTTAGGCAGGCAGCTACTGTTTCGGGCTATGAGACAAGAGCAGACAAGGCCACCCTCCCTGAGGATCCAGCGACAGTCTGGAGGGGCAGAAACCAGGTCCCAGGAAACAGTCATAGGCTCACATGCCCACGGCCCCTGTGAGGCCCAGGGAGGGCAGAAAGGTACCTATGTTACAGGTCGTTCCTTCCCAGCCTCCGGGACACATGCACTTGAAAGCGTCCCCCTCGTCATAGCAGGTGCCACCATTGTTGCACGTAGCCTCATCACACTGGCTGTCACCTGGAAGAGAAGATCCCGGCGTGAGCCCCTGGCCGGCCCTGCTCACGGAAGACAGGGCAGGATCCCAGCCGGCCACCACTTACGTGAGTGGCAGGTCTTGCCTTTCCACCCGTTTTTACAGTCGCAGTAAAAGTCGTTGACCAGGTCGCGACACGAGCCCCCGTTGTGGCAGGGGTTCTGGCTGCAGTCGTTAATATCTGCAATCAGAGGAGACAGCCGGCTGAAGACGCTCCCAGGCCCATCCACGCCCCGCGACGCCTAAGGACTGCATCTCTCCACCCCCAGCCCCTGCTTTCTGCGCCCACTTCAAAACCAGCAGACACACGGGGACTTAAACACGGTCACTCTTTCCCAGGAATAAAGGAGCCCCCCGACAGGCCATGGAAGTTAAAGTCAAGATGGGCAGAAAGGACAACCCAAACAGCAAGATGATCACTTTTCCTGCAAGCGGGGATATCTACCATCCTAATTACAGGGTCTAATTCTATAAGCTCCTCTGCAGAAGTTCCTTCCCGCTGGCTGGCGTCAGCATCAACACATGCAAATAGGACACAGGCCATGCCGTCCCAGGGCAGGAACTGTCGGGGTCCAACTCCCAGATATTTCCACGAAGAAGAAAGGCTTCCCATGTGGATTCTGTCCTGCCCACACCCCCCAGAGCTGTCTGTCCCCAAAGGACCCCTGAACTCACTGGTCTCACAGTAGGCGCCCTCCCAGCCACCACTGCAGATACACTTGTAGGAGTTGACACCATCGATGCAAGTACCACCATTTTTACAGGGGTTGCTCTCACAGTCATTAATATCTGTGAAAGGAAAAACAAACAGAAACAGGTAAGTAAACGAAGGAAAAGTAATGCCACTGCCAAGCACTGTTCTACGGGTTTCCCTGCCCCTCCTGAGAAAATACACTGGGCACCTCAACATTGAACTCCGTCAGGACTGTTTCTGAATCCGGCGGGCAGTTTTATCAAGCAGGGGCCTCCAGAGAGCACCCCGTCCCTTTTATTTAATGTCTTCACACTAAGCTACTTGGAGAGAGTGGGGAGGAAACTCCTAGGCAAAGCGGACCACCCGATCTAGTAAGGTTCCAGAACATTCTAAAATAAACGTGCTGAAGACTTAAGAGGCGTCGGTGATCTCGTACGTTAAACATGACCTCAGTCTTAGATTGTAGATGGTAAACCTGGACTGATCTCTCCTGAAATGATTCCAGATGCCCCCCAGCTGGGCCGGGGCAGGGTTTGGGGGACCTCGGCCCATTCCCCGAGGATGCGGGGTCTTACTTTCATGGCAGTACGTTCCAGTGAAGCCTTTGTTACAGTCACAGGTGAATTTGCCTCCCGACTGACTCTTGCACTTCCCGTGGGGACCGCAGACATTGGAGGAAATATAGCGCACCCCTTCAGGCGTGTCATTGGAGGCCATGGCCACCGTGCAGCTGTCAATCACTGCGAGACAGACTTGGGGTCAGATCCCCGCCAGGGACCCGAAGACCCGGTGTTCCTGAGCCCAGGACCCACACGCCACGCCTGCTCTCCTGGAGCCAGGCACCTTAGCCAGGCTAATGAGGGTAAGAAGCCAGCACCTCGGTGGCCAAGACTGGCAACATGCCGTGTCACGCTGTGACAGGCAAAGCCGAGACCCCAGGCGGAAAGTTTTTTTTTTTTTAGGCGTTTTCTCCCTATGGAGCCAGGAGCCCACGTGTCTGCGGGCCCTGTTCATCCTCCCTCTACTGATACATCTACCAAATTTGCTGGAAGCTGGCTAAGGAGGAGGAACAGCCTTTCCCTCGATGTAAGGGCACTTACGGCTGCAGGAACCTGGAAGCCTGAGCCATCTCACACAGCAGCCACAGGCGGCCGTTTAAATTTAAGTGAATGAAAAGTAAGTAAATCAGGGCTTCTAGTTGCCCTGGTCACACACTAAACGTTCCGGGCCACACGTGTCCCGAGGCTACTGTACCTGACGGTGCAGATATCACCGTGGCAGAAAGTTCTACTGGCAGAGGTGCCCTGAGGAATCCATCTCGGCCTTGCACATCAGCGTCCCCCAGAACGGGGATGCTAAATGAATTCCCTTCTCTGCCCTGGGCTACTTGCAGGTATGGTCCCCCCGAACTGGTGGGCCTGAATAGGTTGTTTCCACATGTTCTGGCTTCCCCCCGAGTGTCACGGGGCAGTGACGAACGGGCAGAGGACAGCAGCCTTGAAGACAAGCCAGAACCCTGGCGGGGAGGGAGGTACCTTCACAGGGGGTGGTGCGGCAGTGGTCTTTAAGGTGGGAGCAGTTCTTGCCTTCATAGTCCTCGGGACACTTGCAGAAATAGTCGCTGGCGCGGTTGTAGCACTGGGCACCGTTCTGGCAGGGATTGGGCTCGCAATAATCGATGTCCAGCTGCGAGGGCCAGGGGCAGGGGAGGGGGGACACAAAGTAAAACAAAGGTGTGATTATGACTCCTCTGGGGCAGCGGCCACTGGAATTTGACCCTTCCGTCTGCTTCTGTTAGGAGAACACCCAGCATGATTTACAGTTGTGTCCTAGCGACTGTCCAGGTACGCATTTGAGACAACAGGGCAGAATGAGAGAGTGCTGGGTCTGGGATGAAACGGACCAAGAGAAATCGACAGGCTGCCGGACAACGGGAAGAAAATCACTCATCACCCTCCTTCCACGGCGTGTGTCTAGCAGAGATCCCTACTCAATAGGAGGTTCCAGACAGTGTTGGGAATGGGAAGGTGGCGGGGAGGAGACTGCCTGTGAAAACTTGGCCATCGGACGCTCTAGCCCAGCTCACCTGACAGAGGTTTCCAGAGAAACCAGTGGGACACAGACACTGGAATCTGTTGATTTCGTTCTGACAGTGACCCCCGTTGAGACAGGGGTTGCTGGCACACTCATCGATGTCTGTCTCACAGTGATCGCCTGCATAGCCAGGTGGACAGATACAGCGATAACCGTTAACCAAATCCTGGAGGGAGGAGAAGGAGGGTGAGAAACACATGCTTTTTTTCTAGGTGCTCCACAAACACAGGGCTTCAGTGGTTCAGCGTGACTGTCGCGCTTCAGCTGATTCACTGAAAGAGATGCCAAACCTCTCCAAATGTGAGAGAGGAATTTCTATGTGCATGCCTTCAAGATGACTCCCGGGAGGCTGGGGTAACATGAGCCTGAGTGAAACTTCCAGAGACTCACTTTTCACCTGCATTTTTAAATCTCCCAGGGACAGAGCTTTCCCAGGGTCACATAAATCTTAAGGCTTGTTGTCAATCACTAAGGTTTTGATATAAGCAAAGATTTACATACCCGACAGGAGGCGTCATTCTGACATTGGCCGAGGCAGTCATTAATATCTACAAAATAAACAAGTCACCGTATTGGAGGGGCAATTTACATTGAAATTGGGCTTAACTGAAAAGCCTTCTCTGCTCAGGACAGATAAAAACCTCCAATCAGATTTCTTGCGTGCTTCCCGTGAAATGAGGTTATTGGTGGGAACACTCCCTAGTTCTTCCAGACTGAGGTACTGAAACTTCACATCATTGTTTTAGCCACCTTATCAGAGTACGGCCGTTTTTTACCAGCTAATGAGCCTGATAACGTGTATGTTTTCATTTCTGTGCCCATCACTCTCTCTCCAAAAACATTCCCTCTATAAGGTTCTCCTTCCACTACTCAAGTCTTAGACCTGGAGCCTGAATACGGCTGGCAAATGCCTTCAACACCCCAGTTTCATGAAAATCAAAATTGAAACAGTCTCACTCACTTATGTCACAATTCTGACCCATCCAGCCCGGGAGGCAATCACAGTAGTAGCTGGCAATCAGATTCTTGCAGGATTTGGCATTTACACAAGGTTTGGCCTCGCATTCATTTGCATCTGAAAAACAGAGAGGGTGAACAGTGAGAAATGGGGTTCTACCCCACCTCCCCCCTCAAAAAAAACACACCAATAGTTTGTCTGAAACGAGACATTTTAATAAGCTAGCTAAATAAGAGATACTACTTTGAACATCTGAACCCTCTCCCCTAGCTATGCTCCAATAAGGAATGCTAATTGATAACTTTCCAGCTGCTGTTAACAACTAGCCCCCAACAGGACAGCAGAAAGCCACTAGGCACTTCTGTGCAAAACCCAACGCAGCCTAGTTGCTGGGATTTAATAGTGGCAAAAAAGAATGCAGACAGCTCATTCCTCATGAGATCATCCCCGTTTGGAACCCAGCTGAACACTCCTCGGACAGACGATTGACATGGTTCAAGGAATCCCACGACTTTCCCACAGGGCCTCAAAGAGCCAGGCCATTTGCATGCGAGTTATTTCTTCCAGGCCTGCTGGCTGGACCCTAGATAATAAATGACTTCTTGGTACGATGGCACGCAAACTTGCACTGCTGGCCGCATGTACATCTCCCTTAATCGCTCAGATCAAGCCAGCCCTGGTGCAGGAATTCTCTTACCTAACTGGCACGTTTTGCCCGTCCACTGGGGCGGGCACACGCACTTAAATCCGTTAACCAAGTCCTGGCAGGTGCCCCCGTGGGAACAGTTATTTGGAGAACAGTCATCAATGTCTGTTTGACAAAAAGAGGAGAGGGTTGGCAATTTAATCTCAATCCATTTGACAATTAGATAATTTAATACCACCCCTCACACGAGGGGCCTTCACTTAAGAGCCAGACACCTGCTGCAAGTGACTGCTACGATGACGATAAGGCCTGATTTTAGCTTTAAATCCCCCACTGGCCCAGTTCATTTAATCCGCAACCTGAGCGGGTGGGAGAGCCAGCTGGATCCCCGGAGCATCAGCCCTGGGTAACTCAGGACATCTCTCACTGCCTACCCTTTATTTTTAAAGAAAAGTTTCATCACGGCACAGAGGTAACTAAGGAGAGGTAAGGAAAAATAACTTCTTCGCTGGTGAAAAAAAAAATCATGTTCTTGTTTACTCACAGACTTTTCCCAAAATCACCTGCCTGGGGTGCCCAACCTCCCCCCCCTTCTGCAGTAGACTCCCGAGGCCTCTTAGCGATTCACCTCCTGCCCGTGTAGGAGGTGCCAGGCTCTCCTCATGAATCTGCTCACCGAGCCGTCACACCCCTAGGAGACGGGAATTGCTACTCTCCCGTTTAAACAGGGCACAGGTTGGCAGTGACTACAGTCCCACAATGGTGACGGGTGGCGGGGCCATGGTGCCAGCCCAGGTGATCCAACCCCAGAACCCAGCTCCTTAACCGTGTTGCATGCTGTTCTCAGGGGGCTGATGACCGTGGACCTCGGGCCTGGCTGCACCTCTGAAATCCAGGAGCTTGTGTGTGTTTTGTTTTTTTGTTTTGGCCGCGCTGCGTGGCATGTGGAATCCTAGTTCCCCAACCAGGGATCGAACCTGCGTCCCCTGCACTGGAAGCTCGGAGTCCTAACTGTTGCACCACCAGGGAAGTCCCCAGGAGCCTGCGGAAGGTACGAACTCCCCAATTCCAAAGGGAAACCGTAGGACCCAGAGACCTGTACTGGGAAGCACTGGGGTAGTCCTGGTGTACAGCCACTGTCACTCTGTAGCCCTGGTCCCTCTTTCAAAATTTGTCCCCACCATGAAATTCAGTCATGACGACCTCCCCCGCAGGCATCCTCTGTACAGCTTCGAGGAGAATAACCGTAATTCAGTTCAGAGGAGGCACAAGTCCAGGGAAAAGGACGCAGCTACCCCACGAGCGAGTTTCTTGCAGTCAGAGATGCGTGTGCTAGCTTAGCAGGGTGCCTTAGGATGGGGGTGCCAGGAGACTTCCAAGGGCAGAGGCCGGAAGCTCAGGCCAGCCTCCCCACCAGACCCCCTCCCACCGAGACAGACCCATCACTAAGACCGACGTGGGACCCACAACCCTGTATCTTGACACAATACCCCCCTCCCCCCCTCCCCGCCAAGAAAGGGCACAAGCCAAAACGCAGACTTACTTGTGGAGCACGTGGGGCCGGTCCAGCCCGGAGAACACTCACACTCAAACCCCAGGGAGGTCTCCTTGCAGCTGCCTCTGTTGTGGCAGGGATCAGAGAGGCAGGCGTGTTCCGCTGTGGACACCAGCACAGCAGTCAGCAAGGGGCGCCCACCGAGAGAGGCTACCTAACACTCTCCCTGGCAACCAAATCCCACGCCTGGGCCGCCCCCTCGAGCTCGTTTCAAGAAATCAAAGCAGGTGTGGGACGTAACCCCGCTGTGTCTGGGGCGGAAAGGAAGTCATCTTTCTTGCTAAGCTCTCCGGCCCCATTTCTCCAAGCTTCTGACCTGGGAGCTGGGTCACTGCCCTGTACACGCCGCCCCCGATGCAATCCGCAGCCCCCAAACCACCTGAGCAACTGGACAGAGGTTTCAAAGACCCACGGAACGGCTGGGAGGACAGGTCTTAACGTTGGAGGATATTTTCATCTTTTTACGAGTCCCTAAGTGTATTTAAGCCGAGTGTACAGAAAAATTAGACAAAGGGATCTCACTGCGCCTGGACCACTTACCAATTTCACAGTTGGGTCCTGAGTACCCCTCAGGGCATGAACACTGGTATTTGTCAGGCCCTGTGTTGCTAC
Source organism: Phocoena sinus (assembly GCF_008692025.1). Taxonomy (NCBI): domain Eukaryota; kingdom Metazoa; phylum Chordata; class Mammalia; order Artiodactyla; family Phocoenidae; genus Phocoena; species Phocoena sinus. The sequence goes on from NC_045777.1 coordinate 37,423,964, forward strand.
AGGTTCCCCCATTGAGACACGGCTGGTGGGTCCCGCAGTAGTTGAGATCTGCCAAAAAGACCCCAAAGAAGTCACTCAGAGACCAGAAACACTGTGTTCCTAGACCCATTCCTCCTTAAAAACTAAAACCGAGGGAAACAGACCCAGATTCACAGGGTTAAAGGCAAATTCAAACAAATTTAGAATAAAAGCCCCTGCAAATAAAAATAAATGAAAGTACAAACCAAATCACCCACACCCCACCCCCGACCTCCAGCTCCACCCAGGCCCTCCCCAGATATACCTTTGTCGCAGAGCTGGCCACCCCAGTTGGTCTCACAGAGGCACTGCCAGGGCTCATTACAGGTACCGTGGACGCACCCTGGGTGTGGGATGCACTTGTCACAGTACAGGCCCTGCCAGCCATACTGGCACCTGGGGACACACAGCAAACCCTGCTTTACCCTTTAGAACTTGCAGGGAGATCGGAGCCAGAAAAACACAAGGATGCAAAGCCCAGGCTTGCTGTTTCTGGCGACAGGATGGTAGACTGTCAAGGTCTGTCCGGGGATTCCCTCTAAGCAAACATTTTCCCAGTTGGACTGAGGTCCCCTCCCAGGCGACTCCCAACAAAAGGAGGGCTGTTTGGGGAGAGGCCAGCACTGGGCTGCCCTCCACAAAGCCCCTCTCTCTTCTCAGGCTCCCCCATGAGCCCAGGGCGGAGGCTTGGAATAAATCAAGCCCTGGGGGGAAGGAAAGGGCTCTCCCTGCAGTGACAACAATAGCCATGCGAAAGCCTCTGCAGATGCAGCCCTTTGGGCAAGTTTTACACAGCAGCTCGGCTGGGCTGTATCTCAGCAGCAAGTCACGACCCCAGCGCACAAAAATGCACCAAGACACCAAGTGCGGCAGGAAACTGCCTCCCAAGGAGGCTCCCTGAAATCAGACAAGGAGGGAGAGGGGCACCCTTCCTTGGAGAGATGGGGTAGGATCTCTGGACCCATTTCTGCAGGGAGGACGAGGAAAGCAACAGCGCTTGGAACCATTTCCGTCCATGATTTATGACCTGCCCCCCTCGTGGCTACTTAGGCTAATTTATTTTATAGTTATTTCTCACTTTGCAAACACACACACAAAAAGTCAACTTGGTTTATCTCGTATTGGGGAAGGGAGTCGAGTTTCCTTTATAAGCGCCTCATTAATCGGACTCTTTGGAGGCCAAATGGTGCCTTTGATCCCCAAACAAAAACACAAACATACACCTTCACCTGGGGCAGGGGCTCAGCTACTCTCCCCTCAAGTTTCAAGCCCTCTGAAACTCTTAACTGCCTTCTCAGAAATCAAGCTCTAGCAAACAGGAGCTGGCGGGGGGGGGGGGGGGGGGGCGGGGGGGGCAGCCCACAGTGGAGTGAAGGTGGGGTGAGCCAGAAACAGCGACCAGCAAATATTTCCATGACGGGACCCGGGAAAGCCATGGTCAGAATCGCCTCCCCCGCAAAGAAGGAAAGGCTTTCTGCGTCCAGAGAGCTGGAGGTGGGCTAAAAATCCTTGTCATGGGAAAATTACAGGGATCCAGCTAATCGCTAATCATCCACGGCCGAGAGTCAACTCAGCCCCTGAGAATTCTGACTCACCACTTCCTAACTTCTAAGAGCAAGCCATCCACGCCCCAATACAAAGAACCACCAGGCTGTGTGGTTTAAAAATCAGAGGATTCTGGTTTATCTAAAACGAAACTCTGGTCTAAATGACAAGGCACTATTAAAGGAGTAAAATAAGAACAAAGTAAATCCTCTGGTAGAAATTGTTTTTAAGAGTGGACACTCAAGTTAGTGGGAGATCACGGGGATGCTTGTGTAAAGACTGATATTCTTAGTTTGAAAGGTAGATATTAAGAAGGAACTGATTGGGAAATAGCATTATTCTTACAGTCTTTCCCTCATTCCCTTCCAGATGAAGGATCACTACACCTCTTCAATTTGCTTAATACAAGGGATAAGAGGCAGCTGAGGACCCGCCTCGGCTCTTAATCAGTGAGAGCTGGATACCCAAGCATAAGAAAGGAACCGCAAGAGGCCCTGGATGACTTCAAAAGAAAACAAATGAAAATACTGACCCTAAAAGAGGCATCCACAAGGTTATCCCAGTGTAATAATATATGATTAAGGTTCTCATGAGAAATTGAAGTGACTTTCCTCACAGGATGATTCATAATTGAGTCTGATATTATTGGCAGGCTCGCAATAAAGCAAGACTGTGCACCCAGAAAAAGGGATTCCAGGTCGACCTGGGAGCAAGAGAAGCAGTAAAGTTTTCTCATGTGGGGGAAAAAACAAGACAAAACACACCTCTGCAATACATGATCCGAAGGACAACTTACAGGTAACTTGCCATCAGCTATTTCTGGAGCAGGACGCAACCAGAACTTCCTTGGCGAGAAGGTTCTGTTTTGATTTTTCAAGGGAAGGAGAAGGAGATGGCCTGGGAGACCATGCAAATGATGTGTGGGAAAGTCACACCTTAAGTAAATAAGGGCCTGCGAGTCCAGGCAGGGAGTGGGAGGGAGACTTCGAAAGAGAAAGGCCTAAATTCTGGAAACAAAGCCTGCTGTTCTGGCTGGGAGGGCACTCCCCAGGCAGCCGTGTGTTTATTCTGATGACAGGAGCAGAAATCGAGGTCGCCCTTCACTGATACTCATCTGAGCTGAGCACCCGCGTGCTGAGTACGAAGCGGGCGCAGCAGAGTCCCTGAGAGCACGGCTGATCTGACTCTCCCGAACAACCTTCACGAAGAAGAGCCTGCCCCCAAGCTTGACAGTAACGCCGTTAAACACCACAGTCGGCTGCCACCAGCGATGGGGGTTCGCAGGCGAAGCCCTTCAGTCTTCCAGAAAGTACACTTATCTTTCTGAAGCGCAGGAAGAGACAATTTCAGGCCAGCCTGGTTTTGTTTTGTTTCCAGCTGCCCTGATTCCCACTTCAGCTTCAAGCCCCAGAGCTCCCCGCTGCATGGGAGGCGAGCTGCGGCAGCGGAGGACCACAGGGGTCTTCAGGATTTTCAGAGCGGCAAAATCCTGTGGCTGTGCTCAGCCTGTCGAAATGCAGATTTCTGGGCCCAACCTAGGGACTGGGGTTCCGTGGGTGTGGGGTGGCACCCAGCAGCCTGCATTTCCACATGTCCCTGGTTAACTCAGGGAATGACACTCTGAGTACTGAGGTTTGGGGGCAGTGAATCCCAAAGTACGGTTCCCCCCGCCGCCCACTCAGCAAGAACAGCACTGCTGGGGGCTTGTTAGAAATGCAGAGACTTGAGTCCACCCCAAGCTATGGAATCAGGATCTGTGTCATCACGAGAGTCCCAGGTAATGTCAGTTTGAGATGCACTGGTTTAGACTAAGGATTCGTAAGCTTCCCTGGGCTCAAACTGGGGTAGCTTTGGGGGAAAACATGACAGGCCCAAAGGAACCATTGAGTGTCACATTAAATCTGCTAATCCTTCAGATTTGGGAGGAGAGTAAAGTGGGCGATCATGTCAAAATGCCACAGACACCAACAGTATTTCCTGAAACAAGCCTTTCCCAGATTGGCATGATGTACATTTCAAGAAGTTCCAAAAACTGTAATCGGGAAGCCGTGGGGGAGGTCTCCATTTGGCTTCTTGCATTGTCCGGGACCATAAAAGAACAGACTTCAAAGGCCAGCAGCAAAAGTCTACATTCATCAGGCTCAACTGACAAGATTCCAGCGCAGCCATTAACCTCTCAGCACCGGCCAGGCTCCCGCCTGCAAAGGGGCCAGGAGATTGTCCTAATCCCATTCTAAAGAATGCTCCACTTTCCCCTATTGATGGGAAAAGTGGGGGAGGGCTGGGAGACAGAAAACCAGGCGGGGGCTGAAGGGTGGAGGAGGAGAGAGACCGCCGCAAAAACCAAACCCACAGCCCTCCATCTAGTCCATTAGCACTTTAAGGGGAAGATTATAAAAACGAGTTATCAATTTACAGAACCGTTAATACGTGAAGTCACTGACTATGCCCAGAAGAGTTTTTTTTTTCCCCCCCGAGAGAGAAGCGTGTGCATTTCACTGGACAGCTGGTATAATTTAATAAGCTTCGGATGTGCCTACTTTTTTTTTTGGTAATGCTTTCTTGTCCTCCAAAGTAAACGAGGCTTATTCACAATAAAGTCAGTCCTCCTCTTGTATTAAAGGGGTCATTATTAGGAAAAAAAAGACTTTAGTTGTTTACCTGCAGTCACCTGGGAGTTTGCAAGACCCATGCTTGGGGCTGCAGCCCTGCCGGCAAATAGCTGTAAAAAAACAAAAAAACACAGAAGGATGTGTCAGCACACTGCCAGTTTCTCACACTGTCACCACCATGAGAATGACCTCGTCCATTAAGCCAACAAAATCCACTGTTTTAAAGAGATCTCGTATCAAGCCCACTGCAAGAAGAGGAAGACGGGAGGTGCCCCAAGAACAAACCCAGCTTTAACCTTCAAGGCCATGCCAGCAGATCCTCAAACATGATAGCATTTGGGGACAAAATGCAGGCAAGCAGGTGGGGGAAGGGGAACTTCACGGAGTCTCCGAACAATAGCTATGCTGCTCCCGGTCAATTCCCACCCTCGCCAAAAGCCAAAAGGAGGTCTCATCCTTCCTCAACTCTGTCATCTTTCCCACTCTGTACCCCAGCCTCTTCAGAACCCTCTGACCAAATAAATAAATGCCTGGTGTCTCAAAAATCCCATGGGACTCACAAAGCCAACCAGGCCGGCTTCACTTGGCAGGCTAATCCACGGGCCAGATCTGGTGGTCCCTGTTTTGTTTTGTTTTGTTTTTTTTTGCAAAGTATCCACAACAAAACCATTCTGCTTCCTTTATTGAAAAAAGTTTTTGAACACACATTAAAAAATAGTAGGTAGATACTTTTTAAGTAATTGTTATTGATTTTTAGGACACCAACTATTTAAAATATGTTTTATCAATCCTTTCATTTGGATCCCAGGAAGGCCATCCTTTTCACTCTTGTCTCTAATTATTTAAGAAAGCAATATCGCCCAGGAGACCGGCAAATTCCTCTCTTTGCCCTACCCTTCAGTCACAGTTCAAAAATTCATTTTTCAACTTGAGTGTATCTTACAGGAATTTACCAAATTATGTGAACTAAGCAGAGTGCGTTAATGTTGGTGAGGGCCTATTACATGGTTGACTAGAATTATACACCAATTTGCTATGAATTAGAAGCTTTGTAAAGGTAAAGACCACAGATAATTCTGTGAATGTCCGTGAATATGTGATAACTCCCTATATTCTAATAGACGGGGCTGGGACAGTAGACAGGAGGTCTGGAAGTTTATCCTACTGTGGAGGCGTTCAGTTCACCACTCGCCCCCTCCCCTCAATACCACGGCCCCCAGAGATGCCCAGTGAAAGCTGCCGTAAGGCCACCCTGAGCCCAAGGGCTGTCATTTTTCACAAGCTGTTCAGACATTGGCTGGGCTAACCCAGTCCCACCTGGCATGTGTTTTGCGTCGGATGCCTTAAAAAGCAGAGCCTGAGAAGGGGGTTCGGGTACAGAGAAAGAGGTAGAGGGCAGATGGGCAGGGGAAGAAGCTGAGCAAGAATGTGGTCTCAGCGGGAGCTTGGCCTCAGCCTGATCCCAGGGGAAACTCTGGAGTATGAACTGTAGCCCAGAGTTAACGCAAAGGGGGCTGTGGCCTTCTTACGCCCATGTCAGCCATTCACAGACTGTGAGCTGGAGGGACGGGGCGTGGAGTGGCACCTGCTTGGCCAAGGACAACGCTCCAGAGAAGGAGATCTTAGCAGCCAGTGCTCAGAGCGTCTGGGGGATGGGGTATCAACGGCATCTTCGTGCTTCAGGCCTAGAAAACAGCCCAAATCTCACCATACCCAAGAAAGCCACCTGATGGCAGGGGGGGTGAGAACATGACACCCAAAGTGACAGCCACCAGGAGCTGGTTAACCCACCAGGCACGCCCACACACACCTTTGTTACATTCAGGGCCCATCCAGCCTTCCATGCACGTTTTGTTGCCATTCTGGTCGCAGGCATAGTGGCCAAAGAAGTCGTCTCTGGGTCGGCAGAACTTATTGCAGCCGAAGCCATAGTAATAGTCATCACAGGTCACGCGGATCTGATACTCAAAGTGGGCAACCCCCGTGTTCTGCTTCAGCGTCTGCCACTGCCGGCTGGGGTTGATCATGCCTGAGTGAGAAGCCTTTTCAATAATGCTGTCGGGTTCTAGAGGCAAAAAAAAAAACAAAAAAAAAGGATTAATCACACCAACATTTACATCAGACATCAGAGCTTTCTCCCCCCACCATTTTGATGACTTTTAATAACAAATGCACACGGCACAAAATTCAAACAACACAAAAGGGCAAAAAATGAGCCATTCATCTCCCTCCCCATCATACATTTACCCTTTTTACTGGGCATGTAGCATTTCTTCATCTGGAAATAAAGTGAAATCATTTACCTAGTTCCCAATATGTGCACTGAGGTTGTTTTGGCCTTTGGCTATTAAGCAAAGCCACAGGGAACACCCTTGAACATATTTGCCTGTATGTGGTTCTAGAAAAAAGAAATATCCCAGAAATGGAAGTGCTGGATCGAAGAAGACACACACAACCAACACACTTCCGCCCAGAAAACCCAAACCACCAGGAACAAAAGCCCCATCTGTCTGCCCTCCCACCAGCAAAGGAAACTGTTTCCCAACAGCAGTGCCAACATTGCGTTATCAGACTTTCTGATTTAATGGGTATTTAATTAAGTGATGGTGAGCACCCTTTTGACAAAACCATGTGTATCAGCTCCTCTGAACTTCAATCTGTTTCTCTCCTTTGCCAACTTTTCTACTGCGCTGTTTGGTCATACTGGTTTGCAAAAGCTCTTTACATGTGATAGAAAGTGGCCCCTTATGGAAGGCTATTCTTGAAGAAATTTCATTATTCCAGGTAAAGGTTAGCAATCTTTCTTTTCTAGCTTTAGAGTTTTGTGTCTTGCTTTAGAAAGGCTGTGTCTATTTCCAAACTCTTCACTGGAAGCCAAAGAGTAATTTTTTTTTTTAATTATAAACTTTGTCACCTCTTAAGCTGGCATTTAAATAACAATACCATGAACTTGATGCATTTCACCTTTCACCTTTGCCCAGAAGGCAGATGGGAAAAGCATTCATCCCAGTTTACAGACAGGTAGACTGAGGGTCAGGCTCCTTAAAGAGCGCCTACTGAGGAAAAGAGACTGGGGCCCAAACAGGTCCAGGAGGAAGAAGTGGTCCCTGCCCTGGGGTCACCTATCACTTAGTATGAGAAGAGACGGGTACAAAAATAGCTCCAAACTCCAGGTGCCAGGAGTTCAGGGGAGGGGCGTGAAAAGGAAACAAGGCCCCGAGTCAGCACCCACCCTGGTCCTGTGTTTGTTTTCTTAAACCTGCCAGCACCAACCCTTGATGCCTTGTCAAATTCAAGGCCACCTTGGAGAGACCGTTAGGACCTGCTTGCAGTGTCTTTGTGATTCGTATCCACCTACACCCCTGTTTTTCTAGGCCTGTGCTCATCTGCAAGGCTAGGCAAACCCCACAGGTGACCAGGAGACGGGCACTCCTGGGCAGCTTCGGCCATACTCCACTTCCAACAGCGCCCCAGCCCTCACCCTCTGGGCTCTTTACCTGTGGGCAAGACGGGCCTTGAACAAGCCTGCATACCTGCAGACCTACATCCCGGCACGCATGAAGCACTTGCAGAGGACGCTTTCCTAACCTGAGTTTTGCAAATAAACATGGGCCAAAGAATGACAAAAATGTCCCTGCATTAACTGTGTGCTTCCTCTGCTGGTTCAATGAAAAAGTGTAGTGAGCTATTACCATGTGATGATGAGATCTTAATAAAGGGATTACTTAAACACACTAGCCATGGCTCCTTCTCAGGCAGGCTGCAACAACAAACAATTCAGACAAGAGTCCGGGGTTATCCTAAAGGCACAGGCTGACATGTCAGTCAGTGGTTTGGTATGCTTTCTATTTCCGGGAAATGTTGTGAAGACATCATTTCAGAATCCTCAATGGGGCTCACAGGTCTGTATAACTAACTTCACACCTGCGTGACAGATTTTTCCTAAGGGCCCAGAGGGAGTTGAGTGTGTCTGTGACACACTTTCTGGCATCTGGATTACAGAGATGCTTCTTCTAAGCTGCTGTCGCCTGAATCACACTTCCTATCAGCTCAGGGCATTACCAGTGTTTTTGGGGTAGTTCAGTTGATAGCCCAGCTTTAAGATTGGAAGGGGATATTACCAGGCCTTCCTACAACCTTGAACTGCATGAAGATGGAGCACGAAGAACCCACAACAGCCTTGCAGGCCAAGGAGGAGGGGATGAGAGGCGAGTCTGAGCAGAAGCCTGCAACCACGCCAACCACAAACCTTAACCAAGAAGGCTACAGTATAAGGAAAACCTGGTCCTAAGTATGCCAACCTGTGTTTACGTATCTACTGATCAGAACGAGAAACTGAAATCATTTGCTCTGGGGGAGAGAGTAAGATCTGCACCCTTATATAGCGCAGTGCTGAAATGCAATAGCAACGACCTTGGAGGGCTGGCCTCAGAAAATACTTTCTAACACGTGTACATCACCTGGGTTTCACTTGGGCCAGGCTCTGCTCCCAAGGGTTCATTGCAGAGCTGATGTGAGAAGGAATTCTCTGTTCCCAAGCTCAGGGCTCTGCCTCTAATCTGAAGCCTTGTTTGGTCCCCAAAGAGCAGCCAACCCTAGTTGGGTTGCTACACATCCTCAGCGTCTGCCCTCATGGAGGACAGTGCCTTGGGAGGGACAGAGGGTGAAGGGAGTAAAAGCAAAACATTCCAGGCAGTGTGAACAGCACGTGCAAAGGCCCTGAGGCAGGAGAGAATGTGATGCATTTGAGGACAGAAAGCTGACTGGTGGGGTTTGAGAGAATACAGGTATGACAGATGACAACGTGGCATGTGAGATGGAGCTGGCAGGGAGACAAGACTGGGCCATGCAAGGGGCTTTGGGGCCACACAAAGATCTGTCCCAAGGGCAACAGGAAGTTACCAAGTGGCTCTCAATAAAGGTGACACTCAAATGTTATGCTCTGAAAAGGTCAAGATGGCAGGAAAATGGAGAAAGCGCTGGAGGTGGACCAGAGTAGATAGGGGTGCATTAATTCAGCCGCTACTGTAAGAATTCAGGCGTAAGCAGATGGTGACATGGACCAGGGTAGCAGCAGGGGAGGTGGAGGGAGGCAAACCCAGTCAGGATTGGGTGTGGAGCACTGGACATAAGATTTTCGGAACTTGGAGGTGGATTAGATACTGATGCTAAGAGAGGGTGGTACACAGGAGGTGCTGTCCAGATTTCTGGCTTGTGGTACTGGGCGTTCAAATGCTGGTGCCAGTCGTCCATAAAGGGCCCTAGGCGGGCTCTGCATTTGGGGAGGGAAGATGACACATTTGGTTCTGAATATGCTGGAATCCGAGATACCTTGGAAGCATCACAAAAGGAAGGCTGCACAAGCACGTGGATAAGCCACTCCCAGCAAACCCCCGTCCCTCCTCACCAGGGTCACAAAAGTGAGGCTCGGGCTTCCCTGGTGGCGCAGTGGTTGAGAGTCCGCCTGCCGATGCAGGGGACACGGGTTCGTGCCCCGGTCCGGGAAGATCCCACGTGCCGCAGAGCGGCTGGGCCCGTGAGGCATGGCCGCTGAGCCTGCGCGTCCGGAGCCTGTGCTCCGCAGCGGGAGAGGCCACAGCAGTGAGAGGCCCGCGTACCGCAAAAAAAAAAAAAAAAAAAAAGGGAGGCTCAATGCCCTGCAGTGGGCATTCCGTGACTTTGAGGCAACCCCTCTCCTTCAAGAGTAGACGGCTGAACGCCCTTTATCTCTACCCCAAGTCTTCCTGTGTCCTTCCAGTGATTTTACCTCTTAGCAAGAGAGGAGAGGCTCCAGAACCCCAAAATGGGGCAGACAACCGTGGGCAGCTCTGGAGGGGCACCAGCTTCCGGAGGAACAGCTACCTGACCCGTGGGCTGGTGGAAGGCCCAGGAAGGGCCCTGCAAACACTAGGGGCCCCTTGCACACCCTGACAGGTGTCCTAACCCAGCTCTTACCAGGAGCCAGGGTCAACCTCAAGGATGCTCACGCCACCGGCCAGCCTGTGTTAACATCTGCACCAGGACATCTGAAGAGCCTGTATCCCCCTCCCCATCTTCCCAATGTACAGTTACCATTGTAAGCAGGTCAGTGACATAACGCTCACCCAGCCCACAACGCGTGTGGCAGGAGAGGGAACAGAGAACAAACAGGTGCCCAGGACCCTGACTGGCATCAGCCACAGCCCAGGCAGGTCACTGCCTCCCCTCCCTCCACCAACAGCAGGACGGGGGTATCACTCGGGGAGGAAGGTCCACGGATCTGGACTTCAGGTGCCAAAGCACAAGGAGTGACCCAAACGGCCTGAAGCTTCTGGCAACCGGGGCTCAGCAGTGATCGAGCGGCTCAAGGTGGGCCAGCGAGACAGTTGGGCAGTGGCTGCCTCTTGGATTCTAAGCCCTCACTGCGCCCTCTCTGGTTATTCACCAGTCCCAGAGTCAGGAAGGAAAAAGCAAGGCGAGAAGAGGGGGAAATGTTCTTAGCAGCAAACACACCAAGGGTCAGAGAGGATGAGACACGCAGAGGGATGGGATCGGGGGGCGCACAGAGACACCAGGCCGGTCAACCCCTCCTCTTGTGCAGACTCAGGTTTCAGCGTGAATCAAGTTTTCCCATGACAACCACCCAGATCCTGCTGGCAAAAAGGGAACTGGCTGGCAGTCTCAGCGAGGGAGGGGAAACGTATTTTGAAGCTACAATCCAAGAGCAAAGACTCCGTTCTAAGCCAAACAGATGCTGCCGTTTCTACCGGCATCCTCTAGGGCTTCCCCCGAGCCCAGCACCCACCCACTCCCAGCAGCCCTGAAAAGCAGCCTGCGCTGAGAACAGAGCCACCTTTCAGAAGGGGACAAGGCCAGTGTGATGGCCGTGAGGCACTGGAACACCTGTCATGCACAGTGTGGGAAACCCTGACCGGCTGGGGGCTCACCTGCCCAACAAGTGAAATTCAAGGTCGGTCTTTAGAGCCCAAAGCCACCTCTTCGGGCTTTATCTTTCCGATGAGAGATTAAATGCTCACTTAAACTTTAAATGGACTTTTAAAAAGTCACTACTTTGATCCTTTCGCAAGTCTACAAGGTTTTAGAGTTGTAAAACCATTAAGATCTCTATCCCAAAGATAATCTAGGGGCCGTATTCAGGGACTGAGTTAACTGGCGATCTGTCCTGGCCACTTAATGTTCCAAGCGAAAATTCTAGGGGAATTGATGGAAAAAGACTCCACGGGGCTGGGGGGGAGGGGGGGCGGGGCAGTGGCAGAAGAGCTCTGAAGCAGCCTGGGGACAGCTCCGTCCAGCTCTGACAAGCACCGGTGCCAAGCTCTGTGCTTCCAGACTCACGCGCTCAGCCCATGGCTGTGATACTTACGGACAGTGTCATTGCTGGAATCCCACGCCTCCACAAGCAAAGTGTAGGACCTCTGTAACACAGATAAACAACAGCTCAGTATTCAGAAACGGGGGTCAGCTCGCAAAGGTCAGGCCTTCTCAGCCTCCCTGCACGCCCTGCCAAACAAAACCATGCAGCCAAAATGGAAACTGTATTTGCTGTCGAAGTGAGGTCTTGGGTGTTTAGGTCCAGACCGACTCCCCACCCCTCCCCCTAGCACCCACCCCAGGGTGGCAAAAGACACCGGGCCCACCGTGGTCCTCATGCAGGCAGCCTAAAGTCCCGACCAAGAAATGCCATCTCCCTAGACTTGTGCACACTTTGCGTATGCTTTTCCTAAACTTTCCAGACTCTAACCCTTGTGCTTGAGAAAACCACACAAAGAATTGATTCTAAGCTAACCAAACCAGGTGTTTGTACCTGGGAGTGGAGGCGCTCACCCAGTGAGGAGGGCTGGGGATTGCTGTTACACTCTGGGCCATGGTGGGGAGGTCCCCAGGGAGGCCCCTTTTCCTTTGCAGAACCCCTTTGAAAGTCCTGTCTGTGTGAGACCATCTCGGCTCCCACAAGTATCAGGTGACTCCAGGAAGCAGGAGGGGTGGGTAGGTGCAAATAGACTCTGAAGACAAAGGCGGTAACCTAACTTGGGGGTGCAGGGGGGGCGGACTCTAGGGACCAAAGTATAAAAGGAAGAAAGAGCTGCACCCCATGGGTTGTATTTATTGATAAACTTATCTGTCAATAAGATCTAACATTCCAGGAATAATCAGAGTCCACTAACTAAACAAATTCCCTGGACACTGGCGGGATGCCAGCCATTCTACTGAAGGTACCTTTTATCTTCCAGGCTTATCTCAGAATTCCACCTCCTCCCCATGCCCCGCCCCCCACTGCCAAATCCAAGCCATTAGCAAATTCCCACTTTTACTCAAATCTTCATTTGTAATTTAGAATGAGGTCAGTCTCACAAAACACCAGGGTTTCAAGAAAACTTCTGCTATCTTGGCGCTGGGGAAATGTATCCAAAGGGGTAGAGAGTAGGGAGGAGAGGCACGTGAACCCTTTTATGTATCCCCGCCTTGTCAACGGCAGGTACCAGTACGTCGGAAATAGTAGCGTATATTGATCAAATAATACAATGCCACCTACAAGGTGAAGGCAAAAACAGAGGGGGGAAGAAAAAAAAAAAAAGGAACTTCATTCATAACTCAAAGCAAGCTTACTGCTCACACAGCGACCCAGCAGGTCTCTGAACAGAAAAATATCTTGTGATAGACCCCGCCTTGGAATTCAGCCGAAATATGTTTCATACTCAAAGCAGAGGATTCCATTTCGCTCACTGATAACTGTGGGAAAATGCTCAGAAAAGCAAGCAAAACTGGGCAAGCCGGGGCACATACCCAGCCCTCTCCTGCAAGTGGCCAGAGGTCCAAATTCATTGCTGTCGTCACTGGTGTTTTATTAGTGAAAGTTACACCTTATTTACTGCCTCTGTGTTTCTTAGGACTTCCTACAAATTACCAGACTCTTCCCTGAGAGCACCAAGAAATTAGAGGTTTCTCTACTGATTTGACATGACAGCCAAGTCCAAATGAGGCCAGATGTGGGTCTGATTCTGGATAATGAAGCCCTTCATTTGCTGGTCACGTCGAGACCCACGTTCTCCACTTCCACATATTGTTGTAATTAATCCTCTGATTAAATGCACTGGTACCCGGGAGTTTGTTCAGACTTGTACAAGCAGTAAACACATGATATGCCCACAACCCCACAGAAAGGGAAGGCATCCCGGGACCGAGCTGCTGTGACAGTAGTAACTCTGCTTAAAGCTCAAGGGAGAGGGCATCCTTGGTTCTTGCACAAGATCCTAGAAGGTCAGGCTCTCTCCCGGACTCATCCTTCCAGAACTGGAAGATCTCAGAAGTCGCTGACCAACATGCCCCACCTTGAGGGGAAAGAGGAGTACAGAACCCTTGACACCAGCTGGCAGCATGATTTCCCCATGAACGGCCTTCTAGGAGGTGAAGGTGGGGCAGGGGCTGGGGGCCGCAGCACTGACAACGAGGCGTTGGTAGAAAAATCAAGCAGCAGCCCTGGACCGTCTCTCTCCCTTGTTTCAGAGAAGGGACTGTGGTTCTAGGACTCGCCTCCTGGGGCAGAAGGATTCCTCCCACCCAGCCTTCAGAGAAAAGGATTCTCTCCAAGGCTCCTATTAGGAGGCACTCTTAAGCTCCCACTCCAACCCCACACTATAGATCAACAATCGAGATAATTTGGCAATGATTATTGGTTGCTAGGGAACTTTAAGTTTTCCCAGGCCCACACTTGCCCTCTGTACATCCCAGAATGTACATCCCGACTCCGGGATCCAGATCATGTGCACCTTATGCCATCAAGGCCAGGTACCAGGCCCCAAACTGGCATTCCACTACAATCACATCACCCCCAAGTGGCCACTGCAAGCCTAACCCTAGAGAGGCCAAGTCCCAAGGCCCTTCTCACGGCTTGGGAAGGGGTGCAGGCGAGATGACGGGCAGGTGTTTCAACTTATTAACAAGTTCATACAAAAAAAAAAAAAACCAACCCGCAAAAAACATAAAAGACAGCAAACACCTGGATTTTTCTTGGTTTCAAACTAGGAGAACACGATTCTTATAAAAAGCTACCTGGCATTCATCTATTTTTCCTTACATTTTTCCAGAAAAATGGCCTGGGGGTAAAGCAGGAGGGATGGGCAGCCAGCAGATCTTCAGTCTGGGTTCACAGTGTGAATCGCTTCTGTCCTTCCCAGCTCCAGGGAAACCTGGCAACACGGCAGCTGGTTCTCACTCTCGTGCAGCAGGAAGGAGCAATGGTCAGCTTTCAGGAGGACCTCTGGGGAGGATGCCCATGGAACTCTACCTCCAGGAGGGTCCTGGCATTGAAAGGCCCCCGGCGCCTCCTCCCACCCTTGGCATTGGGGCTGCGGGAGGCCTGTGTTCCGCGCCCATCCAGCCCCATGGTGGTTACCTTGGCACCAGGCGGAGTGGTAAGCACTTAATTGCCATATTAAGAAGGGGGGATGTGAGAAACAAAGGTAATTGTGCTGGCAGCTGAGAGCTTCCTCTTCCTGGCAACAGTGGCAGCCAAACCGAGCCCTGAGAAGCTGCTGCTTCCCCTCCTGCCAAGCTGATGGACACAAACAGCCCACCATGCAAACGGCACACGTGCGGCATCCAAAAGCCCGGGCTGCAGGGCAGGCGGCAGGGAGCGCGCCCTGGGAGCGCCCACAGGGCCATTGTACAGAGGCATCGGCCCCAGGTCGGTCTGGGGCCCTGTGCTCTGCTGACTCAACTGTCGCTTCCTGTGGCTGGCCCTGTATCTGCATTATTTGTACAGCGGCTGCATTATTCCCCGTAATCCTCATTTCAGTCAATTCGGCCACACTATTGTCCTGCCTGCGTCTGGGTGGCCGGAGTATAAAACATTCCAAGCACAAACGTATTCAATAAAGGCTCCAGAGATGTCATGAGTGGGTACATGCGCGCTCGCTCCAACGATTCATGTGTGGCAGGGTTTGGGCAAGGTGAGGCACGGAGGGAGGACAGCCACCCCATGGCATCCCGGCTGAGACCTCAGTCACAGAAAGCAATTTAGTCTGCAGGGCTTGACATTTCAATAGAGTCTGATCTGGTTACAAAGGGTGATTTTTCTCATGAAAGCCCACCTCAAAGACTCACCAAGCAGGGCCCCGAAGCTCATATCCAGATTTGAGACTCTCAATGAGAGGCCCCCCACCCCCTTTCCCATCATTACCCCTACCTGTTTGAAAAGCATCCCACTGATAATTAAATGCACCAGTTACAAAAGGGTGGCGAGGTTAATAGATAGAATACCGAGAAACCAGCCAAGCACAACCGTCCGGTTCACACAGAGCAAGCCTGAACAAGATGCCTTTCTACTCGTTTACCAGAAGCGCATAAAGACTGGGCTGAACTGATAGAGGGCCCTGAATGTTTGACTATTTATGTGCCACTTTTAACCACTGCGAGCCACGCTGTTGTGTCCTCCCAGCACACGCAGTGCACCAGAGACAAATGTCACTGGTGCCATAGAAACAAGGGCCACAGGGCAGGGTAGTGCAGGCGGTGATCAGAAACCAGCAAGAAGTCACAACACAGCCACTCACCCCCGCCCCATGCCAAGCTAGAGGCAGGACATTTCTGAACCCAGAACCCTACCCCTCCGCCTCTACCATTCTAGAAAACACAAGAATCATCACTTCCCATGCATACTAAAACAAACATCTTCCTAAAGTTGAAAACGAGGTTAGGTTTGTTTAGGGCGAATTTTTTTTTTTTTTAATGTACTTAAAAGCTGGAGCAGCTCGGAACCTCACCCTGGGGGTTGAAGGGGCAGAGTGTAGGGACATGCCTCTGAACGTTTACCAAGGGGGAGTTCTCAGGAATATTTGCCTTTATGGATTACCATGCTGCTTGTATGCACATCCAGAGATTACGCATTCTTACACTGTAACTGATCTTGAAAGCCTGGCATTGGAACCAGGTTCTGGCCCTCCTACAATGGGCCAGTGGCTGCTATGAATCCAGCCAAGACCTCTGTTTGCATTCCTGTTTTCAGATCAGGACGTGAAGACTCCCTGTTGCCTTGGCTTCGTTTTTTCATGAATAACATTTTTCCTCTATGCTAAACTTTCCACATACCTTCCATCCAAAAGGTCCCTTACAACTATTTGCTGTAAAGATTTTAGGCAGCATTCAGATTGCTGGCTTTCTGGGAGGCTACATGCTTTGTGAGTGGCTGCTGCCTCTCCTCCTTAACCATCCAACTCCCCCAAACAGCCTCCATGCCAAAAGCTTCACCATTCTTGAAAAATGCTTGAAGTCCCTATAGAATTATGGGTGTGGAGCTGGTGGGTTGTAAACTCCTATAAGTACTGGAGGTTTGAATAAGTTGCTAAGAAACAAGACAACAAGGAGGAAGAACACACAGAGGTTACACCTGGAAGAGGAAAGAATGATCAGAAACCAAGTACCTTGAATGGGATTCCATGTGGGGAGTAGCCATTCTGCAGACACTCAGTACAAAGCAGGCATAGCTCAACTTTCTCTCCAGCCTGGTTTTGCAATGCAGACATATCATTTCATCACTTTAGTTCGAGGTAGGTATCTTAGGGCAAAGGGTGTTTTCCCCATACACAGAAAGTCGCTCGCTCTGAGCACGTACACACGTGTGCTATTTGTATGCACACATGCTGACCACGTGGGTGGCACATTCTGACTGCAGAGAGGAGCCAGTTCAAATGAGAATCCCATCCCTCCACGTGGCTACCCATCTGCGGAGGCCTAGGGACCCGAAAGCACAGAGGAAGGCATAAAGGCAAGGGCATGTCAGTTACGGTCTGCGACTAACCTTATAGCATCCGATTTACCCAAACCCCTGGCCGTTGGTCATTCAGGCCTCAAGTGTGATGCCAAAGCTGGCATCCCTCTGGTATGCAAGAATCACACTTCACTGGGTTTTCCTAAAAGATGGAAGTTGATCTCAGCAAGTCTTTTGTCAATGTCAATGGCATTTAAATATGAGGCCAAGAGACTAGGTACCTGAACTGCTTCCTCCCAAATTTCTCCAGATTCACTTCACTCCAGGGCCAGCGAAGCATCAGTACAGCTAACTGGGGTTCTGGAGTTCCTAAAAAGTTTTTGGGACTGGGTAGTGGTAATTACACTAATGTACTTTTAATTATCAGGCACTCCTGGGATTTAGTACTAATTTTGGGAAGTGCAACTTAACCATTTCAGTGATTTCTAAATGGTTATTCCCCAATCATTTCCCGTTGAGCCTAATTACCTCCGATAATGCATGGTCTTATCGCTGGGTCCCCTGATTGGAGGATCATAAATCAGGCTACTGCTTCAAGTCAAGCCCCTCTGAGCAGCACTGCTATGCTTATTAGAAGCCACGAAAGAAAACCATCACCAGGCTGCGGCTCGGGCAGTGGACCCCAAGTGGGACACAATCAGATACTGTCTGGAGGGCAGGCCCACACCACAGAGCTTCTCACAAGGACACTGGCCTGTGGATTACACTTCAGATCTGACCAAATCGTTTTCTCCTCTTCCTCTTCAGAACACAAGCAGCTGTTTGATTGGGGCCATAATTCCAGACAAAACACATAATTACACCACCTTCTAAAGTGACCTTCTTTTGTGCACCCTGAACCACCTCTCTGCCACTGTCAGCAAACTTGGGAGGAACCACGTGGACACTAATTGTGGCTGCCTAAGGGTTAGAAGCTTAGGGGCCAGGAAGTCCAAGGTGGTTTAGATTTTTTTTTTAAACCCTGTATCCTCCTTGTTCCATCTTGAAATTCTATACCAAGTTCAGCTATTACCTATTTAAGATATCCGCTTTAAATAGACACGCTCGCTAATATTTAATTGCCAAACTGAATGAAGCTGTGCGATCTACTTCGGTACTAATCCAGCTGCCTAAGTGCTTTCACTTCAGTTAACACTCACACTGGAATCATTCTCGAAAGTTACAGTGGTGTTTCTCCAACCGTGCTGGGGAAAATAACACGGCACACCCCACCTCCACTCTCTCTTGGGAAGTCAAGCTTACGCTGCACAGCAGGCCTTTTTGGGGCGGTGGGGTGGGGACTTGTTTAGGGGGGAAGCAGGCATTTGGCCCAGCTTCAAAAGAACCACTCTCTCAGTGTGAGCTCCAGCCGTCTCCCCCATTCTAGAAAAGCCGAGAGTCTATTTCATGGTTGGTGACCCGCGGGGCCTGAAACCACAGACAAGCACCAGCAAATCAATCGTCTCCCTGCCCTCACACACCACGGCCGCTCTTCCCCATCTCGGGCTCTCTGCCAAGTGTCAAAAGGAGGCAGACACACCTTCTGGGTCACTTTCCCTGGCCAGCCAGGGGAGCAAGGCTCCCTGTGTTCATCCCAGCCGTTTCTCTGACCCTCCTCTCCAAGATGAACCTCAGCCAGCCCTGCAGCTTTTCCACATCAGTAATAAGATTCCTTTTATGGTCTTGTGAAAAGCGAGGGGCTCCAGACTGATCCTCCAGGCGGGTGCAACCACCTGCAGGCCCCTTCCCCCCTACCTCCAAACACACGGACAAGGCCAAGGGCGGTCAGTCGTCACAGTCAACTTGGGCCCAGCCAGATTAAAAAGCGGCCAACCTCTTTAGCTTAAAGTTCTCCCTAAAGGGGATTAACAGACAAGATAAACACTCTTTGTAAAAATGAGATCCCACAACAGACTCAGTCCTCCATTCTCAGAGAATTCCACAAACCACAGGTTTTTATAAGCCCCTTTTAATGGCATGTTCTGATAAACGTCTCATCCCACCCAGGCAGAGGGCACTTTATAACGCCAGCCCCAGTCAACGTGGGCCTTGAGAGGCACTCCGAGCTTCTCACGTACTCCAAGGCCGACTCTCTCCCCTCCCTTCTCACAGTTGCGATCGCAGCCCTAGCCCGCGATAGGAGGCAGCAGAGTGCGCCCCATCAGAGCACGTGGCGAAGAGTATTCCCCAGGGCACCGACCTCCCCCTCTCACCACCCACCCGCCCAGCACAGGCCAGGCCAAGCCCCAGTCCTGGTACTGAGTCACGCCTCCTGGACGGCAGGAGCGGGGCAGAGGGCACCAACATTTTCCCCTTTCCTCCCCTTCTGCAATCACACTCATCTTCCTTCCACCCGTTTCGAGACGTTGCCAGGGCCTCGCTGCAGGATCGGCCAGCGGGGCCCGAGCCTCAAGCGGATCCGGAGTCGTGGGTCTGTGCACTTGCACCCGCAGGGGCTGCCTCGCTCGGGCCGCCCCTTCCAGGCCTCGGCACGCCCCCCGACGCTCGCGGGGCCCGCGCGCCCACCGGACGAGGGCGCACCCCCGCCCTTCCCGGGGAAGTTTGCAAACACAGCTGTTCCAGAGCCCGGGAACCGCTGTTAGTGAGGCCAGAAGGGCTACGCCGCGCGGGGGCGAGGGCAGGAAGGGGCCGACAGGGGGCGGGTGGCTCCCGTGCCCACAGCTCTGGGGAAAGCCCGGCCGCCCCCCCCGGCGGCGGCCGCCCCCCGGCCTTACACTCAGCCCAGAGCGCGCCCCCGCACGCACCGAAATCTCCCGGGGAGCAGCGGGAAGTGGGCTCCCCACACCCTCCAGGAAGGACACACCCGCCCTCCCGGCTGCTCACGGGAAACGCGAGGGTGCCAATTTGGACGGCGTTCGGAGGCCAGAACTGTGCCGAGCCGCCTTCCCCGGCGCATCAGGTTTAATAAGGCTGAGTAAAGATCATCTATAATGACCTCCTGGCTCGGGCGGTTACTCTCGGGCCTTCACGTTGTAAGTTTCAACCGGCCTTCCTAGGAGCCTTGCCCCACCATCCGCTCTGGGGTCCCACTTTCGTGCGCTTAGCAAAAAGCACTGGGGCTGGGGCCTGCCGAGATCTAGCTACAGAGCCTCGGCTCCCTAACCCTGCCACCACAGAGACATCCCGGGTTAGCGCCGAGCTTCCAGCCAAGGCCCTTTAAATCCCTCTCCTCTCGCAAGAGAAAGCAGAGCTCGGCCCACGGGTGCAAGCCACTGTCCGTCCGCCCCCCGGCCGTCACTCACCGGCCAGGCAAAACTGAAAGGTAGTACGATGCGGTTGCGTTCGTTGCCACGACTGGCCTTGAGGTTGAAGGTGTTGCCCCCAATGACAGGCGTGGACCCTGAGCCAAAGCTGCAGGGCCCCCCGGCCGTGACGCGCGACTGGTACTCCTTGAGGCACACTTTGAAGTACGTGTCACACTCGTCGCGGGAGCACTTGCGGTCCCCCGGGTTCCGGGCGCCGCCGCAGCAGTTCCCGTTTTGCAGCTCCCCGTTCACGTTCTGCATGGAAAGGATCTCCAACTCGAACTGGCCGGAGGCCCCGCACACCTGCCGGCGAGAGAGGAAGGGAGGGAGGTCAGTGCAGGGGAAAGTTGTTTTCTTCGGGGGTGGAAGTGGCGACTCCGTCCCCGCCCGCCCCGACGAGCCCTTGGCGCCAAGTGAAAATAATTTTACAAAACTGGGTGCAAGGACTCAACGTGATTCCCGGGCTTGAGAGGCTAGAGTGGGAGCAAACCGAAACGACTGCCCCCCCCACCCCAGGAGCAAGAGCGGAGCGAACGCGCACTCTGCCCAGCCTGGAGGGTACATTTAGGAGCCAGGGGTCTCCCCCAGCCCAAGTGCAGCTTCTTGGGCGCAGGGGCCGGGGCGGGAGCCGGCGCCCCAGGGCTACCGAGGCCGCTCCAGACGCTCAACCGCAGGCGTCCGGGGCGCCGCGAGGGAAAGAAGAGGAGGGTCGGGAGAGTGGCCCGGCGGGCTCTTACCTTGGCTCGCAGGGCGCAGAGCAGGGCGAGCAGGAGGCTCAGGGGGCGCCCGGGCCGTCCGCGCGTCCGTGGGGACCGCATCGCTGCACCGCGCGCCGCGGGCACTCGGGACGCCGCCGCCGCCGCCGCTGCTGCTCGCGCTGGTGCTGCCGCTGGTGCTGCCGCCGGTGCTGCCGTCGCCGCTGGCCCTGCGGCCGCCGCGTCCCGGCTCTAATATACTCCGCCGATTGGAGCATGCACGACTGGAAAACAACACCACTTTTCAAAAGCCCTTTCAAGAGCGGCCCGTTCCAGAAGGCAAAGAGCCCGGCCTCCTTTTATTATTCTGATCGCTTCTTTGAGGCGCTCCCCCTCCTCTTCCACCTCCCGGCTTTCTTTCCTTCTCTCGAGCTCCCCTTCTTTTATTATTATGATTATGCGCAGCCTTTTATTCCCTTTCAGATCAGCTGCTTAGAGAGGAGGGAGGGAGGGGAGGAAAAAAAAAAAACAACCCGAACCCAGCTCGCGGGCCGGTCGCAGGTAACACAATGACGCGTGCCCGCCCGGCTCTCGGAGAGGGACTCAGAGAGCCCGTCTGGGAGCCGCGGCCGGGGCTAGCCACCTCTACCCAGCGCGCCTGACAGGCGCATGCGCGCTTATTAATATTCATTAGGGGCGTGTCCACCATCGACACGCCCCTCCCCTCCCGTTGGATGGGGTGGGGGAGTACAGGGAGGAACTTGGAGGCTCAGGGGGGCTCGGGGACGCGCAGGGACGCGTAGACGTCTGGGGGCCCAGCGCAGACCCCCGCCCTCGGGCGCTTTGGGCCAGGCGGGAGGCGGGTAGGGGGTAGGGCGCGGGGAGGAACGGGAGGTCTCCGTTGCTCTGGGACGCGCTAAGCCACTTAGACGCCCGGGGCCCCCCGCGCGGACCGCCCCCTCGGGCACCTCGGGACGGGCGGCTCTGGCCGCCCGTCGGGGCCCCAGGTGTAGGCCCTGCGGCGCTGCCTGAGCAGTCGGAGCGGGGCAGCTTCCGCCTTCCGAGCCGCCTGCGTCAGCTGCGGCTTTCGCCCCGGGAGGAGGGCCTGCCCGCCGGGAGCCGGGACGGCTTCCCGCGAGCAAGCTAAGCGAGCGAGAGAGTCGCCCAGAGCGCGCGGCTGGCGGCGGCGGCGAGGCTGGCGCGCTGGCTGCCGTCTGCTCGCCCCGCGGAGGCGACCTGGGCAGGCGCTGATGGGAACTTTGAAAAACTTTCCCGGAGCCAGGCTGGCCGCAGATTCGAGGGGAAGCCTCGGCCGCGCCCTACCCTCTTCCAAACTCGAGTCTGCGGAGCCTCGGAGGGCTCCCAGCTTCCTTTCCAAACCGCGCCGGGGCAGAGGAGGGGAAGCCGGGGGCAGAGGGCGGCTGGCACGAGGGGCGGGTGGGGGGGGGAGGGTCCTGCGCAGGCTTTGCAAGAGGCAGGCAGAGATGCAGATGGGCTGGGGCTCGCACCCTCCCCGTCCCGCTGCCCAGGCCGCAGTGCCGGGATTGCACCTGTAGGCGGCCTCCGAGCAGCTCTGGGTGGCCGGAGACTAGCCTGGAAGACTGTCTCACCGCCGTCGCCCGGCAGCAGAACTTGGCTTCTCTGGGGTGGCAGTGGAAACCGATGCTATTTTCTACCTTGAGGCGAGCCTCGCAATTAACAGCGACACTCTAGGTCACAACCAAGGTCGAAGGAAACCTGCGGGCTGGCAGACGCCTTTGCCAACCCCTCTGCGGGAGGACCTAATGCTGTGTTGGAGGAGATCTCTTTAGGGAAAAGACTGATTTCCCCTGAAAGGTGGACAAAGTTTTGGCCCCTATACTGGGTACGTCCTGAGGAAAAGGGGCCGGATCGTGGCTCAAACCCTCCGAAACTGTGGGGCATGATGGGCTGCAAGGGTGAAAGGAAAATATTTTCCAACATACTAAGTTATGAGAAAATAAAACGGTGGCTAATTTGTGGTTATTTATTTACTGCATTTAATGGGTGGATCAACATGGACAATGTTTTCAGTAGTAGATCTCATCATGCTAGGGAATAAAAGCAGCTAACTGACCTCTTGACATTGGTTCAAAGTCACCAAGGATGGTTTAGGAATTTTGGCATTTTAACAGCCTAAGAAAGGCACCTTCTCTCTTTGTTGTTATTTATTTATTTATTGACCATTCCACGTGGCTTGCAGGATCTTAGTTCCCCGACCAGGGATTGAACCCTGGCGACCGCAGTGAAAGCACCAAGGCCTAACCGCTGGGCTGCCAGGGAATTCCCAGAAAGGCACCTTCTTAATGGTGATGTGTCCCATCTTGATGATCATTGATGAGAGAATTAGTCCATATTTTGGAAAGGACATATCCAAGATCAGAACCATAAGCAGCAGCAACCTGGGTGTTTTGTCTTAATGTACCCCAGTCCCCACTCTTCCCAATTATACTAAATGCAAGACATCCAGTTGTCATATGTAATCCCATCTAGACTTTTCTCACCAACATTTCCATACAAACCAATCTCCCCTACCTGCTATCTGCCCCTTCTCACCTCTACCCCCAAATATTCCCTAATTAGGGTACTAAGGAATGGTTTAAAAGCAAAATGCTGGTACTGGGGGAAAAAAAAATTCACAAAGGGCTGGTAAGATCTTCAAATGTGCACTCCTTGAAGTTCCCCATATTTGAACCTGTTTTGATTCTGTACCCCTGTGGCCTGTTTTCCACACACCCCTCAGAAAGGAGCCAGGCCGTTAGCTGAAGAGTTTAGATCCAGCCACCTGACTTAACTCGAGAGGGCTACCTGAGATGGCAGATGCCTCCAGGTAGGGATCTGGTGTGCATGTAAACCGAGGTCAGCTCCAGGCCAGAGGTGAGTTTAGCCCCCTTGAATAATAAGAGAACATAGGTTTCTGAGGGATGGAAACTATCTGATTAACCCTAACCGAAATGTCAAATCACTAATAAACATGAAATTCTCATGCCAAAGAGCATGGTGCCCCTCACCCTTCCTGAGCTTGGGAACCTGCTTTTGGAGAAGACAGTTGTGGGCTAGAGGGGATTCTTTGGAAAATTTTCAGTTGAGACTCTTGCAACTAGTTGGTACTCCCCCAAAAAGCCAGTCACATTTCCCACAACAGACATCAAGTGGACGCTCTACCCTCTACTTCCTCCCATCCAGTTCTCAGCCTCCCTCCCTGGAGAATGGGGAACTACTGCAGAAAAAACTCAAATGTGCAGACTCCTCCTTGGCCACTTTGCATCCTGCCTTTGGGTGTAGCCTATAGTAAGTGACCATTCCAGAAAAATGTTCCTGTGAAAACTGCTACGTTTAGCCATCACACTTACACCTGCAAGAAGGGCAGAGGCTGGTGGCCAGTTCCTGTCTAGCCTGTAAGTGTCTTTGGGTGTCTTCCTTCTTTAATTTTAAAAAGATGATGCCTCATTTTTCTTTTTCTACAAAACTTGCCCTACCTTTGCTGAATCATCAACACACAGCAGTGCTGAACCACCCCACCCCCCAACCAAGGCATAATAAAAGACATTCAACTATATTAACTGTATTTAAATATATTTAGTTGACTTAAATCTCTGGTTAATAAAATCTGTGATAAAAATCAGCGAATCAATATTTATTGAGAACTTTGTGACATGCAACAACATGGATGATCTCAAAAATATCATGCTGAGTGAAAGAGGCCAGACACAAAAGACTACATCCTGTCTGAATCCATTTCTATGAAGTTCTAGAACAGGCAAAACTAAGCTATGGTCAAAAACATATTGAAAGACTGATTGCTTGGGGAGATGGGAGGGTGGAGAAGAGCTGGGATGGGCTTGAGGCCTCTTCTTGGGGGTGGATAAGGTTCTGTCTCTTGATAAGGCTTTGGGCTACACAGGTGTCTGCACTTGTCAGAATTCATTAAACAGCACACTTAAGATTGGTGCATTTCATTGCATGTTCAAAAGAGAAAAAAACGTAATACTTGAGTTAGTAGTTACATGAGTGCTGAAGTATTCAGAGGGAAGGGAAATGATATTTTCAACTTGGAAATGCATAAAAAATTAGAGGGACTGTTGGATGGATAAAGGATGGCTGGATCAATAGGTATATGCAGAAGCAAAATAGTGAAGTGTTAGTGATAGGATCTAGGTGGTGGGCATACTGGTGTTCATGTAAAATTCTTTCAAACTTCTCTATGTTTAAAATTTTTCACTATAAAGTGTTGAGGAAAATAGTTATAGATGTGCCAGGTATTGTGTAGGGTGCCAATAATATAGTGGATAACACAAAATAATGGGCTTAATAAAGTAGAGGGCATGCTTGTAAGGGATGATGATAGTTTAGATTGTAGTAGTGAACCCAAGAAAGGTAGTTCCATTCCCCCACACCTTTTCTCCCTAATTTCTTTCTTCTTTCCAATAAGTAAGAGAGAAAGGTCCAAATATAGAGAAGGGACATGTAAAATATTCTTCAATATCTTCCTTTTTCTTCGAGGATGAAGTTAGTGCAAGTTCACGAGCCCTCTTCCACGGAAAAGCAGATGTGATAGCTTTCTGTCCCTTTCCAGCAGGACCAAAGGACACTTTTTTTTCTTATTTATTTATTTTTTATACAGCAGGTTCTTATTAGTTACCTATTTTATACATATTAGTGTATATATATATATCCAAAGGACACTTCCGTGTCCTACAATCTCTCTACCATATTACTATGTGAGAAAATGTAAGCCTCTGTAAACTCTGTCTAGCCAACTCCCCCAGAGAAGCTCAGCATCTGAGTATACAGCCACTTCCGTGGATTATTCTTATTCTTCCACATCACAAGAAGTCATGAAAAAGAAAAAACAATAACCACCTATGGGCAACAAATTAGACATTAAAAAATCAGGATAAAGTTACAGCTCCCACAGCCACCATAACCAGGCCACAGGTTTATACGTCCAAGTATGAATTGAGTAGGTCCAACCATTTTTTTCAAAGCTTCATTTTACATACAAAAGAGATGTGAATTAATTTTCTTTGGAAACTAGAACTATGAATTTCTTGCATCTTCAACAGTAATTTTGTATGAGCTTTTAAACATTGTTCTGTTTTTGCCTTGAGTTCAGGTATTTATAATTTTGACTGTCTTGCCCCAACCCTGTTTCACAGTTATTATCTGGAAATCTATCAGGACAAATAGAGTTACATGTCCATGTCCCCTTTAACAAGCCAATCACAGAAAGTCACAAAAAACCCAAGATGCAAAATCCAGGAACTGTGGGACTAATTTCCTCATTTCACTCCTTGAATTAAAACCAAAGATTTTTTAAATGACCTTTCATAGTTTTATATAGTTTTATAGTTTCATAATTTACTGGGGAGAAAAGAGTACTTATAAAACGTCCTCTTTTCTTACAGTGGAGAGTCTTCTCTGAAAATAAAAATCTTGGGTGTAAATTCCTGTTAAATTGGCATTCTCAAACAACTGTAAATGACTCATCTACCCTCCTTTTTGTGGTGATGACGTAGTGAGTTTTCTGTTCTATGAATGACACCTGAATGACTTGACCCACAGATATTCTGGGATCATATTTTTGAAACCAAATTGGCCCATTTGTACAGTTGACTGATCTAAATGAAACTAACAATTTTCTATAATTTGAAAGTGTGACTGAACTCTTACAAACCTTTTCATCTCCTAAAAGGCTCTGGAAATTACACTTCCAGAAGGAGGTAGCATTTGGAAAGTACCACAATACAATTCACTCTTGCTTGAGCAACGTTTCATCTTGTTTGCACTCAGCTTTCCAAACCTGTGCAAACCCAAATCTGCCTCCAGATCTCAAAAAAAGAAAAAAAAAAAATCAAAGTAGTTGTTGAAACTCAAGAAAAGGAGAGCTAAATATATCCAGTTATCTGAGAAAATTTCAAAACATACATAAGTGTGAGAGTCAAAGACAGGTGATTACCCTGCCAACAGCACGAAAGCCACAGGGCTTCTAATCCCAGTATTTCATGTTTGGGTTAATGGTTCTCAATAAATTACAAGATTGTGTCTGTGTTTGACATTTTTGTTCTCAAGCCAGTGATTTCTTTCCCGATGGCTTTCTCGAAATTAGAAGTTACTAAGGACATAAAATGTGGATGATTGTAATGCTTAAGCTTTTTTTTTATGTGGAAAGTAAATAGTTGTTTTTCATATTGTTTTTATGCCAAGAGCAGTCAACGATGGCTAAAGAAACATTAGCTTGAGCACAGAAACACTGGCACAAGGACTACCTATAAATTTCTAAATCCTTAGATACTGATCATGACATAGGTTACTGATAGACAGATTTTCATAAACATCATTCAGAAACGATTTCAGAACCTATCAAAGATGATTTTTTCTTTTGGAAATAAAACTAGGACATAGAAAACTTCAAATGATTATAAAGGTGAAAGTTTAATTACCAAAAGATGCATCCAGTGAAGTGGTAATTTTTTTCAAAGCAGGTAAAAGCTAGGGAAGGCAATTACATTATTTTAGGATAATTTGGCAGTAATTCATGTGCAGAGGAGGTGGGGATTTTAATAGACCACACCTGTGACATGCCTAATTCTATAATCAGGCTACTAAGAAGGGTAGGGCCACAGTATGAGGCTGAATTACTAGAAATGCAGGGGGTTAGCGATCATGGAGAAATCATAGCCTCAGCATATTCTGCACTAGCATTAACACGACTGAAGTGTTCTGACCAGCTCTGGGCACCGTCTTTTAAAAACTGCGGTAAAATACACATAACCTAAAATTTGCCATCTTAAACATTTTTAAGTGTACAGTTCAAAGGTGTTAATTACCTTCACACTGTTGTGAAACCAATCTTCAGAACATTTTCATCTTCTCAAACTGAAACTCTGTACCCATTAAAAAATTCCCCATTTCTCCCCTCCCCCAGCCCCTGTCAATCACCACTCTACTTTCGGTCCATAAATTTGACTATAGGTACTTCATGTAAGTGGAATCATACAGCATTTGTCTTTTTGTGACTGTCTTATTTCATTTAGCATAATGTCCTCAAGGTTCATCCATGTTGTAGCGTGTGTCCGAATTTCCTTCTTTGTAAGGCTGAATAATGGCCCATTGTATGTGTATGCTACATTTTATTTATCCATTCATCCACTGATGGACACTTGGGTCATTTTGGCTATTGTGGATGCTGCTGCTATGAACATGGGTCTACAAATATCTCTTCAAGACCCTGCTTTCAAATCTGTTGGGTATATACTGGGAACCATTTTAAGAGGTATATTAACCAATTGGGTCATAACCCAGAAGGTGGTGAAAGGCCAAAAAATGCAGATCTTTAAGCAAAGCAATTGAAGGGCTGGCAAGGGGGGGGCTGTCTAGTTGTAGAAGAGGGAATAGGAGGCATAGCAGGTGTCTGCAATATTGGAAAGGCTGACTTGAGTCAGAGGGAGCAGACTTGGGATGCTGCAAATGGCAGAGTCAGCTTAGTGGGTGGAGGTTACAAGGAAGTTGGTTTTGACTCAGCAGAAAGACAGACTTTGTTTCCATGAAAGCTATTCCGCAATGTAACAAGCTGCCTTGGAAGTAGTGAGTCCCTAGTATTGAAGGTAATTAAACAGAGGCTGCTGGGACCACCTGTCAGCAGCAGGAGAGAGGGGGATTCCCCACCCTGGATGGAACATTGAACTAGGTGGTTTCCTAGGAACCTCATCTCTAGGAGGCAACGACAAAATAAACAGGGTGGGAATTCAGGTCTCTACCTGAGAATCTAGGAGCCGGTTTTTGATACCACTGATTGGGGATCAGCAGAGACTGGTGTGCAAGGGTGAGAACGGTGTGGACCCATCTGCTTTCCTGAACTGACTTTTTGAGACTCAATCACACCCATATTTACATAATGGCTGCAGCAAACAAGTCAACTGTGTCACAGAGCTGGTCATCTTAGCCCTGGCCCGTGACTGTACTCTCTCCCTTGCTACTCGGAAAGCCGTCTGAGGCCAGCAGCATTGGCTTCACCTGGGAGCTTGAGAGAAAGTCGAACGCTCAGGCCCCTGCCCCAGACCTTCCGAATGAGCATCTGCAATTTCACAAGATCCCCAGGTAATTCGTCTGCACATTCAAGTCTAACCCACACTGAAACCGAAAGTCTACACATCAGTTAAGCAGAAGTTATCAGATGTTCTTTCCACTGAATGGTGGCAATACTGTGTCATTGGGTGGAAGTGTTGGTTAGTCAAATGGACATTTTGGTGGTCCCATCATGAGTCATAATGGGAATTTCTCTCACTTATTTAACCAAGTCTGTATACAACAGCCTAGTCTTAAAAAAAGACTTCAGGTGACTTTCAGGTAAAATAAATAGTATCAGGACCTGATAATAAATATCAGGACCAAGGAAAATGGAGCTGAAGGTAGGAGACCAAGATCGGGAAGGAAAAATAATAAATGAAGACAGGTGGGTCAAGCACAACTACCTGAGTTGAGCTGAGAATTGGATGATGAGCTTGCCAACAGCCAAAGTGATCAAGAAAATGGAGTCAGCTACAAGATTCACCTCAGAGTGCCAACAAGCTGGTCCCTCAGATGGAGCAAAGCTTTTCCTGACATTTGTGATGAAAGATATCCCCACAGGTGGAAATGTATGATTACGAATATCTAGGGGGGCTTGGGTCTTGCATTGACGGAGCTCTGAAAAATTAGACTGTTTCTCAGAACGAAGCACCTGAAAATTGAGGGCCTGACACCAAAGCACTGCTCAGAGAAAGTGGTATGGGGGTGGGGCTGGGGAGGAAGATGACATGCTTCCAAGTGTACGTCTTTCTGAGAGTTTTGCTTAATCCAAAGATGATCCCCAACTATCTAGTGTGGTGGCTTTTTGGTTTGTTTTTGTTTTTTCATAGCTGCTCAGCAATGATTATTGAATCACCGAATAAACTCTCACGTGTGGAAATGATTACAGATTAAATTCCTAGCAATTTAATTGTTCTTGTTCAAAAAAACGTTCACAAAACGCCCTGCCCAAAGATTGACACAATGTAGGTTCTAACAACACAGCTTTCTGAGATCTCTGATCTTCCAGTTTACATGGCTGTAATTACCCAGGTCAGTAGCACAGTGGATTTCATTTTTTTTTTCAATGGAGTTCTCCTCTCATGTAAATGTGCTGATTTTGATGAACTCAGTAAACTTTTTCTGGGAAGTAAAACTAATGGGATATAAGCACCTTTTTTTGTGAAGGACGCTACTTATAAAAAGCCTTTTTAAAAAAATAAGTAGTGAAATAAGCCATTCAGCTTTCTCAAAATGTAAGTTTTATGAGAAGAAATGATATGACTAATCTTCTATCAAAAGATACTAGACTTAATGTTTTTTAAATATCTTGATTTCCTCCTCCTGTCTCCACCCTGGATCTCCACTCTGCAGATAATAGTAATAAGGTTATAAGCTTAGACCCAGGGAGTTTAAATTTACTTCTCTAACGCATGTGTGTGGAATCTAGAAAAATGGTACAGAGGAACCTACTTGAAGGGCAGGAATAGAGAGGCAGATATAAAGAACAGACGTGTGGACATGGGGCGGGGAGGGGGTGGTGGGATGAACTGGGAGATTGGGATTGACATATATACACTACCATGTATAAAATAGATAGCTAGTGGGAACCTGGTGTATAGCGCAGGGAACTCAGCCTGGTGCTCTGTGATGACCTAGATGGGTAGGATGCGGGTGGGGTGGGGCAGGCGGGATGGAGACCCAAGAGAGAGGGGATATATGTATACATATAGCTGATTCACTTTGTTGTACAGCAGAAACTAACACAATATTGTAAAGCAACTATACACCAATAAAAAGAAAAAAAAAATTACTTCTCAAGCTTTCTTCATCTAGCCTTTCCTGCTCTCAAAATTGCATTTACACTTCACCTGGCACAAATCCAACATTATATATTATGTCCAGTTCTGTTTTTCTTTTTTAAAATCCTCTTCATATTAGCCCACAATTAAAGCAGTACTCTTTAGTAGCGACATGAGAATAAACTGGACATCAAGATCACACGAGTAACACCTAGAGTAAGGTGGTCATACAAACAATCCAGTATATTCTTATGCAAACATTTGATATATATTCATTAAAATAAAGACTCTATGTAGACCTGTTTAGCAAAGGTGTTGCAATTAGAAAATTACTCAATTACCTCTAAGATATTTTTTTAAATTACAAATTAACCTATGAGTGGTGAATTGCAAAAAATCTCCCCAACTCTTTACCACCACCCCCTGTCCCAGCCTCATATCTCTACCCCTTTGGGATGTGAGTTTAAAGTCCTTTCTACCTTGTGGATCTGTATTGGCCTCATGGTTTGCTGTGGCCACGAATCAGTGCAGAAGTGACGGTGGGCCAGCTCGGAGCCCAGGCCCAGAGAACTTGCTTCCCTCTTGCTTCAAGACTCTGCCATGGTCATGGGACAAGGTGGGCTAACCAGCAGGAGGATGAGACATTATGGGCGGGAAAACTGAGTAGTCCCAACCAAGATCTTCCTTGACCAGTCTCACTGGACCCGCCAGTTGACTCCAGACACACCAGGGAGCCCAACTTAACTCAGCCGAATTGGCCCAGATCAGCAGAACCTCCCAGCCAACTCACAGACTTGTGAGAAGTAACAACTGCTTCCTTTAAGTCAACTTGTTTGGAGCCGGTTTGTTATATAGCACTATTGTGGCGGTAGATGGCCTCCATGGGTGAAATTTTTGAAAAATTTTTATTCAGTTTATTTAAACTAAAAAAAAAACCAAAACAGTTCACCCATTTCTTACCTCCACCACATTCCTCCTCTTGCGATCAACAGTCTATTCTCTGTATCTAACAGCCTTTTTTTAAGATTCCATATATAAGAGACATTATGTGGTATTTGTCTTTGTCTGATTTATTTCACTTAGCATAATACCCTTGATGTCCACCCATGTTGCCACAAATGGCAAGATTTTATTCTTTTTTATGGCTGAATAATATTCCATTATATATATTTATACACACACACACACACACACACACACACACACATACATATCACTATTTCTTTAGCCATTCATCCATCCATGGACACTTAGGTTGTCTTCATATCTTAGCTGTTGTAAATAATGCTGCAGTGATCCTGGAGGGTGCAAACATCTTTTTGAATTAGTGTTTTTGTTTTCTTTGGACAAATACCCAGAAATGGAATTGCTGGATCATACAGCAGTTCTATTTTTAGTTTTTTGAGGAACCTCCACACTGTTTTTCATAGTGGCTGCACCAATTTACATTCTCACCAACAGTGCACGTGTCCCCTTTTCTCCATATCCTTGACACTTGTTATTTCTTTCTGATGTCTCTGATTAATAGCCACTCTAATAGGTGTGAGGTGATATCTCATTGCGGTTTTGATTTGCATTTCCCTGATGATTAATGAGCACGTTTTCAGGTACCTGTTTGCCTTCTGTATGTCTTCTTTGGAAAAATGTCTATTCAGAGCTTCACACCATTTTTTAATTGGATTTTTTTTGGGGGGGGGATTGAGTTGTCTTGAGTTATTTTGGGTATTAACCCCTTATCAAATATATGATTTGCAATTATTTTCTCCCATTCAGTAGGTTATCCTTTCATTTTATTGATGGTTTCCCTTGCTGTGCAGAAGCTTTTTAGTTTGATGTAGTCTCACTTGTTTATTTTTGCTTTTGTTGCCATAGATGAAATTTTAAAGAAAACAGAAACACAAAAATTGCTTGCAAGCATGCAATGAGTGGTAATTGCCACTAGTAAACTTTTGTGAGCTAAGCATAGCCTGGGGTAACCAACCTTAACTCAGCAGCCTCTACTTCAGAAAGCAAGCTGAAATGTGAGCTCAAGGGGCATTTATTGTACAAATAATCTTGCATCTGTTCACGTTATCTCAAAAAATAAATTATTTTCAGGCTCCCCTAAAAAAGTCATGACAGAGACTCTTGTAACATCCTTTGCTTAACCTAGTCATTGAATTGACCTATGTCCTTCATCCCTTCTTTAATAAATACTGACAGTAACCTACAGCATGGAGAATTCTGGCAGCTAATAGACTAAGTTCTGTTCCAAAGAGGGGTAGGATGTTATATTTTCCAAGAGTCGGTTTGGATGAGTTCCCAAAACTGTATATGCCAGTTGTTATTGTAATTACATCATTTAATTCACTATTACATAAACCGATGAAATATGAGTGCTGAAAGAAAGATGTTGCTTCTAGTCAAACTAAATTGAATATAGCTTGATGAGAATAAATGTGAATAGCTAAAAATAAATTCTTGGTGAGTGAATATGAGCAAGACAACTTTAAAAGGGAGTGGGAATCCTTGAGCATCTTGTTAAAAGGCAGATCCTCATTCATCGGTCTGGGGCAGGCCTGAGAGTCTGCATTCCTCATGAGAGCCCAGGTAATGCTGATGCTGCTGGCCCCAGAACGCACTTAGAGGAGCAATGCTCTCAATGCCATTGGCATCAGCACAAAGCCTGAGATGTCCCTTGGCAGGAAGCAGACGTCCTGAATGGTCCTTTAATTGTGTCATCCACACAATACAATTTGCCTTTCATTTTGTCAATGAAGAATTTGAAGAGGGAACACAAGGGGGGAGCTGTATTAAAAGAATGAGTCCAAGGAGGGATGCCGAGGCCCCACATTCTTCATGAGAGAAAGGAGGGAGAGCTGAGGGGAAGCAACTGGGACCATCAGAGTAAGAAAACCCACCACTGTATGCTAAAGTGATCGCCTCCCGGAAGCAACCAGGGATATAGTCACCTG
The DNA here is from genome assembly GCF_008692025.1 of Phocoena sinus. Taxonomy (NCBI): domain Eukaryota; kingdom Metazoa; phylum Chordata; class Mammalia; order Artiodactyla; family Phocoenidae; genus Phocoena; species Phocoena sinus. The sequence goes on from NC_045777.1 coordinate 37,457,668, forward strand.
GTCACTGACTGCGGGAACATGTGATGGGAATCTAGAACAATCACTGGTTACCACCGACAGGAAGAAGGAGGGTGAGATTATAGTGAAAGCTGCGACAAGGCCTGAGAGTTTTAAAACCTGTTTTTTTTTTATAATTACCTTCCCTAGTCTATATTTTTTACTTTTTGTTATGTATAAAAAACAACTAGGGCTTCCCTGGTGGCGCAGTGGTTGAGAATCTGCCTGCTAATTCAGGAGACACGGGTTCGAGCCCTGGTCTGGGAGGATCCCACATGCCGCGGAGCAACTAGGCCCGTGAGCCACAACTACTGAGCCTGCGCGTCTGGAGCCTGTGCTCTGCAACAAGAGAGGCCGCGATAGTGAGAGGCCCGCGCACCGCGATGAAGAGTGGCCCCCGCTTGTCACAACTAGAGAAAGCCCTCGCACAGAAACGAAGACCCAACACAGCAAAAATAAATTAATTAATTAATAAACTCCTACCCCCAACATCTTCAAAAAAAAAGAAAACCACAGCTTTAAAAAACAAAACAAAACAAAAAACGTGCATGGTTTGTAAGGAAATGGCAAATTTCAGAAAAATCATAATCTGAATACACTCTATACCTAGCTTCTAGATAAAGACACAGAAAATCACCAGACACTCAGAGGCCCCCTGGTCCCATTCTAGTGACTCCCCTCAAGGTTTACTATTGTTCTGGTATCTAACAAAAAGATCACTTCATCTGTTATTGTATATTTTTAAATATTTTTAAATTTAATTTTATTTATTTTTTTATACAGCAGGTTCTTATTAGTCACCAGTTTTATTCACATCAGTGTATACATGTCAATCCCAGTCGCCCAATTCAGCACACCACCACCACCACTCCCCCGCCGCTTTCCCCCCTTGGTGTCCATACATTTGTTCTCTACATCTGTGTCTCAACTTCTGCCCTGCAAACCGGTTCATCTGTACCATTTTTCTAGGTTCTACATACATGCGTTAATATATGACATTTGTTTTTCTCTTTCTGACTTACTTCACTCTGTATGACAGTCTTTGGAACCTCCCTTCACGTCTTTCATGACGGAGCTGTTACTGATTTATTTTCTTTACTTACATATAGTAATGTTCACTCTTTTTCCTGCACACAGTCGTGTAATCACCATTACAATCAAGATGCGGATATTCCCTTAGCTCCCACATCCCCTCGTGCTGCCACTTGGTATTCAGCCCCCTCCTCCAAGCCCTAGAGCGTTCCCTTTTCTAGAATGTTACATAGATGGAGCCACACAGCAGGCAACCTTTTGAGTTTGGCTTCTTTCACTTAATATAATACACTTGGGATTCATCCATGTTAATCAATGTGTCAACAGTTGGATCCTTTTTTATTGCTGAGTGATGCTCCTTTGCAGGGATGTACTGCAATGTGTTTATCTATCCCCTGCTGAGAGATCTTTGAGTTGTTTTGGTTCCTGGCATTTATGAAGAGAGCTGCTATAAATATTTGGGGGCAAGTTTTGGTGTCAACCTGTTTTCATTTGTCTTAGGTAAATACCTAAGTGTGGGATTGCTGGGTTCCATGGTAAGTGTATGTTTGTAAGAAACTGCAAACTATTTTCCACAGTGGTGGCACCGTTTCTGCACTGCCCCCAGCATTAGCTGAGTGATCTTTCTGAGCTGCATGCCAGGCACTGCCCCCAGTCCCTCGACACACGCAGTATGGACAGCCTTCACCTCGGGATCTCAGGCAGAGAAATGCCAGGAGCACGAGCCACCCGGGAGGAGGCTGAGGTCAGAGGCTCTGGGAAAGCCAGGGAGGCTGGGCTCACCTTCCCCAGCCCCTCCCAGCTTCTAGGCCCGCCTGTTGAAGCTCTGTGCCTTCTCTTTGAGGGAGGCTTTGAGCCCACCTCTCTCCCCAGCAAGTGTGCAGCCCCTCAAACACCACTCTCCTGGGTCAGGCTTTGTTGCCAGACAATGTGACTGTGAAAAGAAGCCCTTCTCCTCCCCCCAGAAGGAGGCTAAGGAAGGCCCTCAGATCAATCCTCAGCAGATCCATGGAGTTACAAAGCTCCAGCAAATCCTTTATTCTCCCCTTGGAGCAGCTGCCACAGCAGCTCCGCCCTGCAGCTCGGGCCCCAGTAGAAACCTGAAAGCTATTCATATCATTTAATCCCGCTGAAAATCCTCTTCGCTCTTTCACTGAGGTGCGGTCGGCCGAGGTAAACCTGGGCTTAATTTATATGTTGGAAGGGAGATGAAAGGTGTCACATGATTTGACATCCTATCCAGGAGGCTGACTCTCCCCTAATCTAGAAGCCTCCAGTCATAACCCCGGTTTGAGAGTTAAATAAGATCTTCAAGGAAAAGTACTATCTGGACTTTCTTTTACCGTGCATTCACTTCAGAAAAGAGCAAAATTGCAGAGGCAAAGTAAAGATGGTTTGAGGGGATTTGAGTAGCCTTTCACCTATAGCTCATTCACGTTAAGGATCTACCAATTTTTTTACACTTTATTCTAACCATGGTGAAACAACCTTTTAAGACCATTTTACCCATGGTCAATCACAGCCATGTATCTTGGGTCTCTCTCCTGCACCAGGAAGTGTGAGATCTTAGAGCCAAGTTCTTTAATTTTAAGAAATTTGGTCCTAAGATACTGATACATCCAGAATGACCAACAAACCTACTTTTTTCATTCTAGAACACCCATTCATACTTATCAGTAGTAACAGGCTCCCAGATCTTCTCTGGTCTTTCCGGTCTGGGAGAAGACTCCTCATAAGAGTTCCATAGTTCATACGGTTACAGAGAAAGGAAAATAACATAGGAAATGATATTCGTATTTCAAAGAATAAATTCCTTCTGGTTTGTTTTGGGACCCAAGTAGGATCTGGAGAATAAGTGATCCCAGGTGGCTGATTTAGGGTGACTTCCCTATGAGGAAAATTATTATAAGACCCCCATGAAAAAACTCAGTTCCCTGGCAGGTGACATTTATTAAGCCTCCACTGTATGTAGGATGGTCCAGGAGGCATACTGGAGGAACACAGGTGTAAGGGCCATCCTGGAGAGTTTTGTCAACATAAGGTACTTGAGAAATATTAGGACAGTAGCAGGAAGATGAAGCCTGTAGTCAGTGTTCCCCATCTTTGTTACACATTAGAATCACCTGGGGAATTTTGAAAAGTATCCATGCCTGGGTCCCTCCCCCAGAGACCTTGGTTTCATTGGTGTAGGTTGCAGCCTGGGCCACTGAGACTGTTTAAATCTTCTGATGTGTAGCTGAGGTTGAAACGTGGCTCTGGACAAACTACCTACTAAGCAGGCAAACGAACGAATGACATAACCAGAGCCTTCTCTACCATGGAGGGACCATCAGATGTGTGTCCCATGGTGCAATGGGCCAGGAAAACTAGGTGAGAGGACGCATAACAGCTGGGATCTGCAGTGGTGGTGAGAGAGAAACTGAGAAAATGCCACATTAACACTTAAATGGGGAATGGGACTGAATAGCGGAGGACTCCAAAAGTGTGGGAGAGCCCATAGAAGAATGTGTTTCTGGTGGATCGTGTTTTGTAAGTTCAACTTACTTTCACATGTATTTTCTCTTATGCCAGTAGAGGCAATAAAGCATAAAGTATCAAAGATAGACTTGGGGTAGAATCCCAGCTCTGCTATTGATTAGCTGTGTCATCTTGGGCAAGTGAAGCCTCAGTTTCCCCATCGGTAGAGTGGAAATAATAATAGTAGCTTTCTCACAGGGTGGTTGGGAAAATGAAAGAATGTATGTAAAATGATGCTCCGCACAGGGTAAGCTCCCCATGTGTTTTAGCTGCAGTTACAATTATCACACGTGGGGTGTGGGGACCAAAGGTCAACGTCAATCAAGAGGTAGAGGGGAATGAGAAATAGTGAAGTTTTTCTGATTGAGTGGAGTAGGAACTAAAAACTATTAAAAGTTCCGGAAACTAAGCCTAGTAGAGTTCTTTAAGAAAGACGTCGTGATGGGTATGTTTGAGCTCCGAGAAACTTCTTCTCTCTGAGGAAGTCTGTTTACTGGGCACTTTCAGAGGAAGTGACGTAGAATGTAACCAGGCCGGGAGGCAGGAGGTGATGTAATAATTGCTCCATGAAGAACATCTTGGGTTGATTTGAGTTGAAACTGAAGGGTCTGGAGTAGCAGTGACACGGACCTTTGGATGGAGCTCGATTCTCCATGAGAGCACAGCAGAGTGGGTGGGGGGCTCAGCCATGGTCAGTGACAGTGGGCACGTCCTGGGGTTGAGTGGACACACCTGGGGAAGGACAGTGAGCTGAGCGTGTGTGTGTGTGTGTGTGTGTGAAGTCAAGATAGGCTCAGCTTGAGGCCGGTAAAGAGCCCACTCTCACGTGAGAGGGTTTGTTTAGGTTTCTGGCCTTGAACCTGCACTTCCTTTGCATTACCGCTGGAAAAATGAGAAGACTGTCAGGCAGGGTACAGTGTTTCACTAAAGATCAAAATTAATGCATTCCTGTTGGATGGATGGCATCATCCTAAAGACCCGCTGGCGATTCCAAAAGGGGCCTGGGGGCCCACTCTCTTCTCCCTGCCCCCCTGCCACGCCCTTGCTGCATTTATAAAGTCCTGCAGGGCTGACCTCTCCGACAGCTGCCAAAATGCTGCCGAAGACCTCCCAGGAGGGGTGCTTCTCACAGTTAAATGTACAGAAGAATCGCTTTGAAAATTTGTCAGACAGATTCGTTCCCCTCTCCCACTGCAATGCGGATTCAGCACGGTTGGGGTGGGCCCTGAGAATCTGCTTTTTAACAAGCTTCCAGATGCTGTTGCTGCTGGTCTGAGGTCCACACTCTGTGCAACCTGCTCCAGCCGCTCTCAGGATTTCTGGGTGTGTGCCTTTGCTTACCTCCAAGGGGAGGGGTTGAACTTTAGTAAATTCTCTAGGGGCTGTGGGTTGGAATTCTGGCCTCACATGGGGCTTCTCAGTGGAAATTTATTAATAGGACTCAAATGTTTGTCCTTCTGGAGGTGATTTTGTGGAAACCACAGTGTGTGATGTCAAGGTTCTTCCAAGGAGAGCCACGATTCCTTATTGGGTCCCATCTTAGCACGTGAGATATGAAGGCATAAGATGAGGATGAGAAGTGTTATAAAATTTTGTAAATTTAGAGTCTGTATGCCAATGACGCATATATGTTTTTTGCATCTGGGGAATTGTCAAGAGGAAGACAGGCTTCTTCTCTTTTTTTTTTTTTTTTTTTTTTTGTGGTACGCGGGCCTCTCACTGCTGTGGCCTCTCCCGTTGCGGAGCACAGGCTCCTGGACACGCAGGTTCAGCGGCTATGGCTCACGGGCCTAGCTGCTCCGCGGCATGTGGGATGCTCCCAGACCAGGGCACGAACCCATGTCCCCTGCCTCGGCAGGCGGACTCTCAACCACTGTGCCACCAGGGAAGCCCCAGGCTTCTTCTCTTAACAAACTTTTTGAGCATCTTGTCCACTCTGCTGAGCTTCCTTTGTAGCTTGTATCTCAAAACCAAAACTTTCCACAGGAGATCCTTGTGTTTCTCCTGGATCTGCCAGGATGAAATCCTCAGTTCAGTTTGACCCCAGCCCACTCTCTTTCTGGACCTCACAAACAACACTTATAATGTGAATAGAATGTCTTTTTTAAGGAGCAAAGTCTAATCTCAATGTTCTGTTTAAAAAAAAAGCTCTCTGGGTTAACAAATAGTCGTAGTTTCTTCAATCATGTGGACTTCTCAGGTTTGGTACCCAAAGTGGGGTGTAAGTTTCTGCTGCTTCTCGAAGACTCAAAGATTCCTCTACAGATGGCCAAGCTGAGAAATCAGAACAGCCCAGAGTTTGGTATAAACAAGTTCATCTTAATTCCTATTTGGGGTTTGTCACTGCTTGAATAGCTGAGAAATCTCAGTGTGGAGTCATTTTACTTAACCAGTCTTATTTTGTAGACTTACCACCTGTCCCAAGGTGGCCTAAATGGAGTGAGGCCCAGTGTCCCCACAAAAAGAGGTGGTTCTTAGGCAACAACTGGAGTTTATTTTGATCTCTGTCTTTTGAAGCCAGAAACTGTTCATGTGTAACTTTAAAGAAAACTGTGATTTTTTTTTTTTTTTTTCCTAGAGCAAAGCTGCAATTTGAAGGCAGGATTCTATTAAAAACAGACAAATAATTCCCATTCCTTCCTTGTCCTGCCTATTGTTTTCCTAAGTTTGTTTGCATTCCCAGATTGAATCCTGCTGGCTAACCCTCCAAAGAGAGGGTCCCGGCCACTGCCATCCTGTGAGGTGACTGTCTCATGAGCTCCTTGGGGAACACATCCTGTTTCCCCATCAAAGAGGCATTTGGAGGATGTGGGAGAGTGTCTCCTGTATTCCCCGTTCAGACAGGCTTTATTTCCTCCCTGTGTTTTGTCTATCGACTGCTTCAGTCTTCCGAAGAACTGTCCCTGGGAAGAAATATTGGTCGAGAGCCAATATCATTTATAAGTCATAAGTAGTTAGCTATGGGATTGGTTGCCCTCACCCAAAATAATCTCCCTCCATCAACCCCCAGACAGACACATCAAAGACAATTATCTGATGCTCACATGGTGCCTTTAGATGTATTCGCTGATGATGCCCTATGTGTGCCACATCCTTCCACACTGCGGAAGTCATCCCGAATCACGTGACTGTGGCTCCTTTTTCCCAAGGGGACCTAATGTACCCAAGATTGTTCATGTAGCCAGTGTTCATTAATCAGAGCCCAGATGTTAGTTGCAACCTAGTAGCCCAACGCTGAGTCAGGTGTTCACTTTTCTCTTCAAAGGAAAATATTCTGGAGACAGTGATATAGTGATACCGTCACCTTCGTATGACTTTGACTTTCTTTTTCCATAGGTCCACACGACCATGCTGGCCTAGACAGGGAGAACGATGCCATCTTGTTCTAGATTTCCTTGCTCTGTGGAGGTTGCAGGTTCTTCCCAGTGCTTGCTGAGAAAATTCCTAGTTGAGAAATAATGAGAGGAAACTCTTTTTTCTTCCCCCTCAGTCTCAACCTGAAAGTTCCACTGCTGATTAAATACATCTGGTAAAGAATCACTTCTCTTAAGCTTTAAACTGAAACCTCTAAACCCAGAATATTCTTTCCCAGAATATTCCAAAGACAATCGGGCAACTTGTATGATTTCCAAGGTGCCTTTTCCTTAGGGAAAATGAGTGATGTTCGAGCCAGGCAGACACGGAGCTCTGCTCATCCTGATAAAGATAGGGACTTTAGGCTAGCAAAAAAAAAAAAAAAATCCAAATAAACAGATTTTCAAACAAACCAGCTTTCCTTTTGGTAGCTGAAAAGGAAACCCCACATCCAGGAGGAATGCAGATCAAAGCAGAGTCTACAAATGATGCAGAAAGACATAAAATAACAAACAAGCCTGGTGGGAAGAGAGAACTTTTTGTAAAAGAATAGGCCTCTTCATATTACACTGAAATTGAATGCAAGATTGCAGGCAAAGATACATGAGTTGGGAATACAAAGCTATAGTTTCTTTCCCCTTTTTTGGAGCCAAGGGTATACCTTTAATAGGTCAGACTGGAAGCCACTAAAAGCAACGGACAAAAGATAGGCCCCTTGTTGGAAACCTTGCCTAGCCCACCTTTTGCGGTTGCCTTGGCCTCTCTCTTTCTCTGTATAAAGTGGACAGACTAATGAATCCGTTCTGGCTGTAAAGGTGGAACCCAAATCACAGTGGTCTCTGAGCATTCCATGTCAAAAGCTGGGCCTTTTCACTCTGGCAAACCTGGTTCTATTTAAGAGTGTTCCCAGGTGAGGTGCATCTTTAAAATTGTTGACCCGATGACATCTTCATTCAGAGGCTGTCCTCTTCCCTGGTGTTAAAGTTTTTTTGGGGTCAAAGTCTCAGTTGAATCATAGTTAGCAAGGTGCAAAACCAGTCTTAGGACATTTTATCTTTGGGAATTAAGCTCATTTAAAATCCTATCTGCGTTCTGATAGTGAGGTGCTGAGTAGCTACCGGAGACCTGGACTGCTACTGGTTGCTATTACTCACTATTTAAGAGTCAAAGTAACCGTCAGTGTTAACTGTCTTCTGCTTTTTGAGAACCCTTGGAATGAATGCTTGACGGTGTTGGATCCTCCTTAAAGACCTCAAGGTGTTAAGTGCACATTTAGTTGAGCTTCTAACTCATTTACTACCTCTGTTTGGAAAGGGGAGCTGACAGTGACTGTTAGGTAATTTGTAGTAACTTGCCCCTTTAGCAGCATTAGCCTCACCTGGGAGCTTTCCTGGGGTCTGTTCCTCAGAGCAGAATTTCAGGTCCCTGCATATTTACCTTCAAATATATTGGCCGGTGCCAAGTTGCTCTCCAGAGTGGTTGCCTCAATTTCCACTCCTGCCACTGTGTAATAATAATTCTGTGTCCTATTGTTTCGTATTCTTTCTATATCATACTTATTTATTTATTTTTACTGAATTTTGATGGCTGGGAAATGGTACTTTGAATTTGCACTTTCCTGACTACTTGTGAAAAAGATTACCTTTCTAGATGATGACTGGACATTTGAATTTCCTCTTCAGTAAATCGCATCTTTTGACCATTTTTCCCCCTTATGAATTGTCTTTCTCTTGCATATTTGTAGGAGTGAATTATCTATTCCATATAGTGATCCTTTACCATGACAAGCATTGTAAATATCCTCTTCCAATCTGTGGCTTGACTTTTTATTTTTTAATGCTGTCTTGTAATATACAGAAATGTTAACTTTTAATGTAGTCGAATTTATTAATCTCTATTTTTGTGATTTGTGTGGAAGAGTTTGGTATGTTGTTAGGAAAATCTTCCTTACCCTCAAATCATAAACAGATTCTCCTATATTGTCAACATTAGGCCTTTAGACCACCTGGAATAGGCTTTTGTGTACAGCGTAGAGCAGGAATATAATTTTGTGTGTAATGAGCTGTCCTACCTGCAACATAAATACATAGTCAATTGTTTCCTCAATAATCTATGGTGCCTCATCTGTTACATGCCACATTTTCATGTATAAATGGGACCGTTTCAAGAGTCTCTATTCTGTTCCATTGACCTTTGTTTATCCTTGTGCATTACTACACTGCATTCATCCCTATCACTACACATAAAAATATTAGATTTGGGGAAATGAGTTTCTCCATTCATCCTCATTCTTCTCCTTAAAGACTGACTTGGCTGTGTTGGGCCTTTCCTCTTCTATGTAGATTTTATAATCTGACTATTAAGGTTCATGAAAAACCATATGGACATTTTTATTGGAATTACATTAAAATTGTATTTTAATTTGCTGATTAACGTTTTTATGATTTTGTCTTCCCATCCATGAACATGGTATGTTACTTTGTCTATTAACGTTATTTATTAATGCCCTTCAATAAAGCATTTGTCTATATTGTATTTGTCTATAAAATACTTGCATATCTTTTGTGAGATTCTTATACTTTCATTGCTGTCAATTTCTGTTGTTTGCCACCAAGAACTCTGAAATGTGCATTCACATATATGCTCCCAGTTGAAGATGTCTTAGGTGCTCAGGGGACTGTATAAGACATGGTTCTTGCCTTTGGATCTCACATTTTCACTGAGGAAGCAAGACAGATGAAGTGTCAATCATCATCAGAGCTAGCTGATGCTGAGTAGTACAGAAGAGGGAAGAAGCGATAGGTGGAGTGTCTGGTTGGAGAAGGTCCCATAAAAGATGTGGGGCTGGAAGTTTGAGTTAGCATTTTGATCAAGAGATAAAATGTATAAATTAGAAGAAAGTCTATGAATATAAACTTAAGCCTAGAACATAAACACAGGCTTGGGTGACAGAGGTTTGGGGATAGTGAGGGAGAAGATTGTGGCCAGACTCTGGATGGACTTGAATGCCAGGATAATGCCTTGAACTTTATCTTCTTCTCCATAGGAAGCCTTCCAAAACTGGATGCTACGTCAAACCATAATAGTCTGATTATTCCCTCTCCACAAAGAGGTAAGAGAAGTAGGCTTTCCTTGAAAAAAATATTTTAAATTCGTTTTGATTCAGAGCTGGGTGTGAACTAAGACAAAGCAGTTGTTCTACATGTTATCAAATGCTTTAAAGACAAGTTTTAGAGTAGACATCAATCTCAAATGTTAAGAAAACCTGGAGTTCTAAGAATTGCCAAGGAAGTGTGGCCCAAGGCCCAGTATACAACGTATCTTCTTTTTACCATCATTTTCTTTCTGTAAAAAGTGTCTTATTGCCAGGATTTCCCAATGCATCTTCTTGGGGTTTCCTGAGACATGGTAGAAGCATGGGCTAGAGCTGACTGAGAAGTATGAAGGGATCTCCAGGGGTCTGTGACCCTCAGGAGGAAGTTCTCATTATTCTCCACTGCCCGACAAGTGATTTATTTCCTTCTCCCTCAAAATTTCTTTTCAATTTCATTGAAAGTTATGCATCTCTGTCCACTAAGCATCATGCATTCTGTTTCCCGAAAGAGCCAGAGCATGGGAGAAAGAGAGACATATCTTAGCTCCCATGGCCGTTCTGCCTTGACAATGATGGGGGAGCTGATAGGGCCTGCGCGATAAGGGCTGGAGCTGTGGCTTCCAGCTGCCAGTAGGCCTCAAGGATGGGCCATCTTCTCTTTTTAAAGCTCAGGAAGCAGCTCTCTGAAATAGCCACAAAGCATGCTTGCCAGGCCTGTCCCAGCTCCATGGAAATACAAGGAGTTATCACTTCTTGGGAATGTTGATGTTCCAGGAAGATAGAAGCAGGAAACCCTGCTGCACTTTTCATTCTCAAAAGCATCAGAAGGCTCTGAGTCCCCAGTATCATTCAGTTCCTTCCCCTCACCCAGGATCCTTGCTCATTCAGCTGCCCCCTCTCATTCTTCCTTCTCTAGCCTTCATCCTCTGCAGTTGGGGAAAGCATCCCTGGCCATTTTGCCATGAAAGGCCAACAAAAATGCACCCTACACCCCACCAACACACACACACACACACACACACACGTCAGTGAGTCACCACCAACTGCTCAATGTACAGTGGGTGTCACATTTCTAGACAATGGGCAGCTTGTCTCAAGTGAGAACTTTTCCTGAGACCACGTAAGACTCCTTGGAAACCATAGCTCCAAATAACCTTGACAGTTATTAGGCTATTGTCTCTCAGCTCTGAGCTCCCTTACATACTCTGTGATGCTGGGACTCAGACCCTGTTAACCCCAGTTCAGCTTTGCCATTTGCTGCCAGTAGGGGGTGCTAGGTTGAGACTGCAAGGCTGGAGGAGGGAGAAGGGGCTTCTTGGTTTGGTGAGCATCACCTGAGCATCCTTTGTTCTCTGTGGCAGCAGGAGTTAATTGCAGTTTGCTGTTTATTTCCCACTAACAGAACCAGCTTCATTGCACCCCCTCAGACACTTGGCACCAGCCGCCAGAGCCCCTTCTCAGAAGCCTGGGTCCCGCCCACTGGAGTGGCTGAGCCCTGATCCTTCTCAGTGACCCATTCTCAGTTCCACAGGAACCCTCCTCTCCTCCATCTAAGTTTTAATAATTCCGATCTCTTGCTTTTGTTCCCCCAGTCCTGGGAGGGCGGGCTGCTTCCTCCAGTTGCTGTCTCCTTGAGGCCTTGGACTTCTCTTTTTGCCTCTTCAGTTACTAGTTAGAACTTTTTGCTTGGTTGACAATTCTTTCTATTACATTCTCTTTCCAGTCTGGTGTGATTTCTGACGGGACCTGATTACATCAGTGGTTCTCAAACTCTAACGTGTATCAGAATCACCTCAGGTGCTCATGAACACACGGATTTCTGGGACCATCCCTAGAGTTTCCAATCCAATAGCTCTGGACGGGTCCAGGGATTTGCATTTCTAGCATGTTCTCAGGTGACGCTGACCCTACTGGTCCAGGGGTCACACTTTGAGAACCACTGTACTGGACAGTGCAGCCTGTCCTCAGAGGGATATTTGTCCCCAGACCACCACGAAACTCCTTGGAAATAGTAGCCCCATGTAAATTCCATTGGTTAATGAGTTAATGATGTTTTAAAAATAAAGTAGGATGAGGTCTGGGATGCTACCACTTGCCAATGTAATAAGAAAGGATGTGCGTGTCACCAGCTTTCCTGCAGTGTGATGGAGCTGGGGGTTTCCCTCCAGAAAAGTGTGTGAGATGTGCTTCTGGCATTTTAAGAACCCATGGGTCTTGGATCAGGAGTGATTCAAGGAGGAACGACATCTAAGTGGTTTTGGACAATAGTATATTTGAATGAATCTTTGCATTTGGGATGTTTTTGGAGGGAGAGAGGCTTCAGATTTTCCCCTATATACTTTGTTATGCCAACAAAAAAAATAAAAACTCAGAAGCCTACACCTGGCGAAGCTGAACGGCTTTGTCTTTGGCTGTTCTTCACATGCTTTGCTTACAGTGTACATGGTTGTCCTTTTTTCCCCCCGTCCTGCATATTCTGGGAGGATCCCAAACCCTCCTCAATAGAATAGAAACAATGTAATAATGAGAGACTGCTCTTCCTCAGGTCCTCAGCGGCATGCTTGGCTTGGGTGGTAGTGAGGTGAGGAGACCAGGCAAGGAAATCATAGCATGGGGGTCATCAGAAATCAAGACATCATGGATCCAATGAGGGACAAGATGGGAATGCCAAAGCTTATTGAAATGAGTTACTTAGGCTGCACTACAAATTCCCCATAAACGAATGGCTAAAACCAGCAACAGCAACAATACTCATTCACTCATTCATTCATTCATAACAATATTTATTCTGCTTATGGATCTGTAATTTGGGCAGGATTTGGTGGGAACAGCTCACGACTCTGCTGGGTTCAGGGTCCTATGGAGAAGCTTGAAGACTGGGCTGGAAATCCTCTGAAGATGTCTCATGGTGGACACTGGTCGCGGGGCCTTTGGTGGGACTGTCGGAGGGAACGTCATCCGCTGACCTTTCCATGGGGCCTAGGTTTTCTCACAGGCTGGTAGCCGGGTTCCCAAGTATGAGCTGGGAGAGAGAGAGACAGAGAGAGAGAGAAGTGAGCATCAGGCAGAAAGTGTCCCTTTTTAATGGGCTAGCAGCCTTGGACATTTCATCACACCATGGCTGCCATATTCTATTGGTTGGTCAGAGATGTCAAAAGCTCCAGTCTTGATTCAAGAGAAGGGAACTCAGACCTCACTTCTCAAATTGAGAAGTGTCAAGGTTCTGAAGAGTATAAGGGACCAGAAATAGCACTGAGGCCATTTTTGGAAAAAATAGTCTGCTAACTCATTTATTTTAATCTGCAGCTCTGGCCCTCTTTATACAGACAATTCCACTCTCCATGGTCTCTGGGGATTGGACCAGAGGGGAACAAGTGACATGGGAACTGGGCCAATCAGATTCTGTCCTGGCTGAGAATTTAAGTAACTCAGAGAATGAGACATTTGTATTTCTGGATCTACTTCTGGAGCCAGTGTGGCCTGTGGACTTGGGTACTGGGGTAAGAAAGGAGGAAAAAGAGAACAAGGAGATGGAGTCTGTTCCCAGTGGATCTCCAGCTTCTTCAAAATGTCCCACTGAATTTTGTCATCTTGAGTTATCTGAGGCACTCTTGTGTCATAAAAACAATCCCCTCTTTACTTACACTAGTTTGTGTGGATTTCTGTATTCTGGGTGGAAGGGGAAGACAGAACCCCAGCAGAGGGATTCCACTCCACCAAACAGACTGGTTTGTACTAGGATGCACCTGGATCAGTTTTCCATGATTCCTGCCCTTTGATTTTATGCTCCTTATCAAGAGTGGCCCCATCCACCACACCCATAATTCCTCAACTGATATTATAGTCTCAAGCAAATATCTCATGGAAATAGGCCAGGGTTATTAAGTGAGCAGTTATTTCTGAACTAGCTAGATTTTCAAGTTTTAGTTATACAGAAGGTCACATGGAGAGATGTTTAATGAACACACTGTACAAATAGGTAGAACACTCTGTCATGGTTTCTGTTGGGGTTACTCCTGATGTTCTTGGACCCCTTCCACTGGGTGAGGGGCTCATGCCTCAGCCTCTCTGTGCTTTGATGCTTTGAAGAAACTACTGACTTTCTTCAGAGGATCACCCTCGGGCTATTGTCACTGCTCTGCTCATACTATAAGCAGGGATCCAGAAGTACCTGGACGTTTATGTCTACTGGTGTAGCCTGGAGCCAATGACTGACAGCGTGGGCACGTGAAAGCCTAGCTCCCTTGCCTCCAGGTGGGACAAAGCCTGTGCTATCATTTATGCCACAGAGTGGCCTGCAGAATCAGACTGTGGCTGAGACTTTCTGAAATCTCCACCTCCCATGGCTCCTTTCCCCTGTCCTGTTCCCCCATCCCTTTACTATTTCCCCAGGAAATGGTTCCTGAATAAAGGAAGAGCTTAATCAACTTGGACACATGAGTCCTTGCCTCAGGCTCTGCTTCTAGAGAATGCAGCCTAAGATGTGGACATTCTTGAGAATGGAGTATGATATCATGGTAAGAAAAAAGTCTTTCAAATGATCGAATTTGGATTCTAATCCTTGCCTATAGAATTGATTTAATATATAGCTATGGACCCATTTCACTATTCTAATTTTGTCTCCCTATCTAAAAATTGGAGGTAATAATTACTACCTTGTGACTACAATCTTATAACACATACAGATTTCATGTCTATAAATCTGTAATTATATCCTAACAGGACTTGAAAGATATAGATCAACACTGTCCAATGAGCCTTTCTGTGATGATGGAAATGTTTTCTGCATGATCCAATATATCAATAATAGTCTCTAGGCATATATGGCTATTGAGCACTTTAAATATGGCTAGTCTGACCAAGGAACTGAATGCTTCAATTTAGTTAGTTTAAATTTAACTATAAATAGTCATATGTGGTTAATGGCTGCATATTGGGCAGTATGAAACAGACCAGGTGACAGTATGGTAAAGTTAATTTCCTGATTTAAAAAAAATTTTTTTTTAAATTTTATGTTTTGACTGCATTGGGTCTTCGTTGCTGTGCACAGGCTTTCTCTAGTTGCAGCAAGCAGGGGCTACTCTTCATTGCAGTGTGCGGGCTTCTCATTGCGGTGGCTTCTCTTGCTGTGGAGCATGGGCTCTAGGTACGCGGGCTTCAGTAGTTGTGGCTCACGGGCTCAGTTGCTCCTCGGCATGTGGAATCTTCCCGGACCAGGGATCAAACCGGTGTTCCCTGCATTGGCAGGTGGATTCTTAACCACTGTGCCACCAGGGAAGTCCTAATTTCCTGATTTTTAATAATCATATGGTTGGTTATGTAAGCCTTGATTTTGGAAATACACACCAAAATATTAAAGGGTAAAGAAGCATCATGTCTGTTGTAACTTATTCTGAAATAATCTAGAGAAAATATATACTCTCACAGTGTTTATATATATATATATATATATATATATATGCATATATATAAGTGTGTGTGTGTGTATATATATATATATATATATATACTTCTATCATATTCTCTATGGTAGAAGCAGAAGCATGCCATATATATATATATACATATATCATGACTCTCGAATAATACAATGCGGGGGTTAGGGGCACCCACCCTCGCATAATAAAAAATCCACATAGAATTTAGAGTCAGCCCTCTGTATCTTTGGTTCCTCTGTATCCACATTTCCAAATCTGTGGATTCAACTAACTGTGGATCATGTAGGACTGCGATATTTACTATTAAAAAAAACTTCTGCATGTAAGTGGAACCACACAGTTCAATCCCATGTTATTCAAGTGTCAAATATATATATGTATGTAAATATATGTGTATATATGTATACAAGTGTATATATGTACATAAATGTATATGTATATATTTATATATCAGTTATGTTAACTCAATATTTAGGGAATTTGAGTGAAAGGTATACAAACTTTTTGTAGTAAGGAAGGGGATAAAAGAGCTAAATTTTTTTTTTTTTTTTTTTTTTTTTTTTGTGGTACGCGGGCCTCTCACTGTTGTGGCCTCTCCCGCTGCGGAGCGCAGGCTCCGGACGCGCAGGCTCAGCGGCCATGGCTCACGGGCCCAGCCGCTCCGTGGCATGTGGGATTCTCCTGGACCGGGGCACGAACCCGTGTCCCCTGCATCAGCAGGCAGACTCTCAACCACTGCACCACCAGGGAAGCCCAAAGAGCTAAATTCTTAATTGTTATAGTAATGAACCAGAAGATCATATTTGAAATTGATTACTTAAGAGATAGCCATATACATGTATTATTTAGAAATATGGAGGTAAATACTGGAAGAAAACTATTCAGTTACTTGAAATATTAAAAATGTCCATCAGGGCTTCCCTGGTGGTGCAGTGTTGAGAATCTGCCTGCTAATGCAGGGGACATGGGTTCGAGCCCTGGTCTGGGAGGATCCCACGTGCCGCGGAGCAACTAGGCCTGTGAGCCACAACTACTGAGCCTGCGTGTCTGGAGCCTGTGCTCCGCAACAAGAGAGGCCACGACAGTGAGAGGCCTGCGCACCGCGATGAAGAGCGGCCCCCGCTTGCCAAAAACTAGAGAAAGCCCTCGCACAGAAGCGAAGACCCAACACAGCAAAAATAAATAATAAAATTAATTAATAAATGTCTACCCCCATCTAAAAAAAAAAAAATGTCCATCAGTTATTTCCATCCCATTCTGCATGCCACTTGCAGTAAAATTTTGAAGGTCTGCTCATTATTTTTGCAACTGGGGTTAGCTTGTGACTTGCTGGGGCCAGTGGACTAGTTGCAAATATGACACAAGCAGAGAATTGAAAAGTACTTGTGCTTTGGTACTTGCCTTTCTTGATGCTCTCAGGCTCCTGGGAACTGCAACCATCACCATGGGAACAAGCCTTGGCTGGACTGCTAGAGGATAAGAGAACATATGGAGAGAGGCCCTGCCATGTCAGTCATCCTGGCTTTCCCAGCCAAGGTCTCGGATATGAGCATGAGGCCATCTAACTCATCTAGCCACCAGCTATCTGGGCTCACACACATGAGTGAGCCCAGCCAAGACCAGCAGAAGAAATGTGCTCCTAAGCCTAGCCCAAATTTGCTACCCCACAGTATCACAGGATAAAGAAGTGATGGTTGTTTTAAGCCACCATGATTTTTGTGCTTTGTTTCCCAGGAGAAGCTAACTGACACAAAAGTGCTCCTCTAGGGAGAAGGGTAAGATTGCAATGAGCAAATACAACATGGCTTTTAGGAACATGGGTTTTTGAGCTAGACCCTAACTTCCATTTCCTAGCTGTGCGATCTTGAAAAATTCCATTAACCTCTCGCTTTTCACATCTTAAAAATAGAAATAATAATACAGCCTCATGTATTTATTCTGAAATTAAAGTTTAAAAAATGTATGTAAATAACTCAGATAGTACTTGGCACATGATAAACGTTCCATAAATTGCTAGAGATGTGTGTGGGTGGAGAAAAGCAAAATAATTCTGGGTTGCAATCAGAGGTTAAGGATAATGTTGTCAAGTACAATGCATTAAGAAGCAAAAAGGAGAATTTGATTCTTCTCTCTATTATCTTCTGTCTGTGTAATTTTAGGCAAGTCTTTTTGGTTTTCTAAACCTTGGTTACCTTGGAAAAAAATTTTTACTGATGGACCAGACTACCTTAGTGCATTTCTTCAGATTCCAAGGACTGTGATTATATTTATTTTAACTCTGTTGTTCATAACTGTCCATTACTTTTCCAAAAAGAAGGTCATGGAGATCAGAGCCAGAACTTTCTAGGGTATAAGATGGAGATTTAAGTTAAGGGCCAGGCAAATCCAGACACCATAGCTGCACAAATTAGTGTTGTTAGAAAAAGCTAATTACTAAGGAGGCCCAGGAGGGAAGTATGTCTTTTGAAGTTCAGGGTGGGTAGATTTCTATAAGAAATGGTACCTTTCAGAGAGATTAGTCATGGCTGGATCAACATAAGGTGAGGCATTAAATCATGTCACAAACTTCCTATGAAGTTCAAAGGCAGGTGTGTTGAGGTCATGTTAGCTGCTATAACAGAAGAACTCAAAATGCATAGTAACTCAAAGATGATAAAAGTAGTTTCATTTCTTGCAGGTGGATCTCCCAACCCAACATCTTTCTGTTTTCAACATGTGGCTTGACTGCATCAAGTGGAGGAGAAAAGAGCATGGATGATCACATGTGAGAGATTTTATGGCACTCACCACAAGGTGACCCCTTACATTCAACTGACCAGAATATAGTCACATGACCACATTTCCACACATATGACCACACCTAACTGCAAGGGAGGATGGGAGATAGTCGTGTGTTCAGAAAGAAGAGGAATTGTGTTTTGTGAACTGCTATCCAGTTTCTGCCATGGCAGGTACATACCTGAATACAAGGGCCTGGGTGCACAAGAGTGAGGAGTGATGGGGAGTGGAGAAGGGAAACATTGCTTCCATGCCTAAATGGTGCCAGGTGGGAATGCAGACCAGGGGCGGTCTAGCCATCCAGTTTCTAAGGAGCAGTGAGACTTCCCAACTGATATATAAAAATCTCTTGATTTTCAGATGTTGGTGATGAATTTATAAAACAACAACAACAAAAGTGTAGAGTGTAAAGAAAATTCATTTGCAGGCCCAATGTTGTCTGCATATTTCGGGCTGTCAATGCATAGTATCTATGTTGTGCTAGATGGGAAAGGCCTAGAGAATCAGATAAGAGCCTGGGAGGCAGATAACTTACAGGTGACAACCAGGCCTGGGAATTCCCTAGGCAAAAGGGTAAAGGGGAGAAATCAGCCTGGGCTCGTTTTAGGGCTTCATCCAGGGGCCTAGCAGATGCTGCAAGGCGGTGGGGAAAGGCCCTTTAATCATAGGTTTCTAGACCCCTTTCAAAGAAGAAACGGTCTTGTCTTCCATTGCCATGCAGAAACTGGCAAGAAGGCAGCCATCTGTAAGCCAGGAAGAGAGCTCTTGCTAGGAACCAAACTGGCTATCACCTTGGTCTTTGTCTTTCCAGCCTCCAGAACTGCTCAAAGGATCATACATTGCAGAGACCACTGAGTGACATGAGCTGCCTGTACACTCATTGTTAAGATCACAAACCTAACATTCCAAGCTGCTGAACAGCCTTTCAACTTGTAGCTAAACTTCTATGCATGACCCTGAGGACAAACTCTTATATCTTTTTTAATGTAAAATAAATAATAGTTTATATAAGGAAAAAAAATGCAGGGGCTGGTGGCAAAGCTGAGGAAGATGGCTAAGAAAGAAGGGAAAAGTAAAATGACTGGGGGTAGGGAGACATATGTCTACCTGTCTTCAACCATGTCCTGCCTGTCTGTGTCACCCAGAGAAGATGGGAGAGGAGCCAGGGTGT
This sequence comes from Phocoena sinus, assembly GCF_008692025.1. Lineage (NCBI taxonomy): Eukaryota > Metazoa > Chordata > Mammalia > Artiodactyla > Phocoenidae > Phocoena > Phocoena sinus. The sequence continues at coordinate 37,477,049 of NC_045777.1, forward strand.
GGTCTCAGGAAAGGGGTGATTTCACCATTAGTCACAGAGACAGTAGGTATTTACTGCTCCAAGACAAAGGTCCTGTCTGTGTAGACACAAATTTCCTGTAACCCTGTGAGTAGCTGTCAGGTTTGGGGTTTATACAAAGCTATGGCTATGTCCTAGTCATACCTTTGGTGATTTAGAAAGACTGCAAAATACTGGAACTAAAAGCTTATTGTTTTCTTATGTTCTAGGTAAATTGATGATGACCTCAAAGGTAAGCCATGATTTCATATTTACATTGCATATCAGTGTGGCAAATTCTGTCTGTCTGGTGTTTTAACCTCCATCCTAACTGGTCAGTGACATCCTTGGGAATGCCATTCTGTGCTGGGAACTGAGAGAAATGTGTTCACTATATACCACTCCACGCTGCTTGAGGGTTTTATGATCCAGGGAAGGAGGGAAGAAATACATGGTGTTGAAAAAAGGAAAACAGTGTTCAGTAGAGACAGGGCATGGTAAGTGAGAAATGAATGTTGGAAATGGAGGAGCCTGAGGCATAGATGTGGCGGGAGGGACGGACTGGCATGGGGTAAGGAGTAGGACCCCCTGTCCTGTCCTACACAGCAGTCATGCTTAAAGATATGGCAAATATTATTGCTCTTGATTTTCTTATATACAGATTGATTGTGACTTCAGTCCCTTTTAGAAACTAAAAGGAAATGAAGACATTTTAAGCAGCATTTGGGATGTTTTTTTGAATTTGAAGCTTCTTTTATCACAGTAACTTCAGTTTTGCCAGATATGATGGTCACAGGTATGGTACGCGGTTGTAGGCTGCGCTGATGAACCATGGCTTTCCACTGAAGGAGTGACCTCCCGGATTGGAAACTT